>NC_139557.1:17677099-18943496 GCF_965112155.1 Podarcis liolepis | reverse complement strand
CAGGATATTGTTGGGGAAGAAAGAGGAGGGGCTCAGGGTGAGCAAAGTCATAATGGTGTCGGGCACTAGATTCTTTGTTCTGATCCACAGTTGCTGAATAAAACCATAAATACGAACTTCCTTGTTCCTTCTTTGATCCTGAAGGCTGCCTGAGGAGGAGAAAATCGCCCGAGTCTGACACTTTGTCATCATGACACAGGGCCCAGGATGCAGCTGGGATGCGCTGACAACATCATTTCAGCAAATGAGCTTTGGCAAGAGTGAGGAAGTTCTAGCACACAGTCTAATTATTAAGATGTGGGGATTCCTAGTCTTAAAAGCAAATAGATTGGCAAAAGCGAATCAGGTTGATTAATGATGGCAAGATTCTAACTAGTGGTGTGCCACTCCAATTATTTTTTTCACACGTACCTTCTTAATGGGCCAGTGCTCCAGGGGTTGGCGGCAGCTCCATTCCATCTCTAAGCCCTAAATGAAGGAAACATTTTAGAGAATCCTATGTGCATGCCAAAAATAACCTGCAAGCTGGTTGCTAGGTGCTCCGCTCCTTGACATTTGTATGGCGAAGCAAAGTGTTATCTGCCAATTAGCAAAGGACCATAACAAATGCCCTTTTCAGAACTCTCCCTGTTCCAGAATGGAATGGCCCCTATATAGGGAAAGTGCCCATTGTTACCCTTCATTGAAGAACAGTGTTAAAAAAGAAGAAGCGTTGTTTCAGGAATTCTGGTAGCTGTCATTAAAATTTGCCAAGTAGATGCCATGATGCTCCAACTTCCAAACCATCCACTCTTCACATCTCTGCTTCTCAACAGATTCCTCTTCTTTGGGGCACCCACCTGCTATTCTGTTTACACAAAAGTGTCCAGGCATACTTGCTCTCCTGGGGGAGAGCGAGGCTCTGCATAAAAACCTCAGAAGGCTCGAGGCTGGCAAGGTGATAAGATTGGATGAGAAATGACAAGTGTTATCTATTCTCCTTGATGTACAGGAATTGTGTCTGTTCAGACCCAGGCATGGCCATGGGCAGAATGCAATCAGATTGTAGCATTTTAATTATGTATCCAATAGATAAAGTGGCTCATTTGGACCAATATCGGTCTTCCAGAAGTATTATAACATTGTAAACAACCCATGGGGGGGCAGGGGGGAGGAAGCAGTGGGTAGGTCCACACCTAGCTATTGTGGTAAAGGTAAAGGGACCCCTGACCATTAGGTCCAGTCGTGACTGACTCTGGGGTTGCGGCGCTCATCTCGCTTTACTGGCCAAGGGAGCCAGCCTACAGCTTCCGAGCCATGTGGCCAGCATGGCTATGCCGCTTCTGGCAAACCAGAGCAGCGCACGGAAATGCCATTTACCTTCCCGCCGGAGCGGTACCTATTTATCTACTTGCACTTTGACATGCTTTCAAACTGCTAGGTTGGCAGGAGCAGGGACTGAGCGACAGGATCTCACTCCATCATGGGGATTCAAACCGCTGATCTTCTGATCGGCAAGTCCTAGGCTCTGTAGTTTAACCCACAGCGGTACTACTAAGCAATTACATGCATAAAAACATGATTAGCAACGGCCATTGTGCGAACTGGATACCAGGCTAGATCCAGCAGGCTATTTTTAAATAATGACTGCTTAGACCAGCCTTTCTCAACCTTGGGACTCCAGATGTTCTTGAACTACAACTCCCATCATCCCTGACCACTGGCCATTTCTGGCTAGGAATGGTGGGAGTTGTAGTTTAACAATATCTAGGGACCCAAGTTAGAGAAAGGCTGACTTAGATGATGCTGATGCCTCTCTGTTTCTCCTCAGTTATTCATGATTCATATAGGAAATTGAAATAGCTACCTAAAGGTAAAGGTAAAGGGACCCCTGACCATTAGGTCCAGTTGTGGCCAACTCTGGGGTTGCGGCGCTCATCTCGCTTTATTGGCCGAGGGAGCCGGCGTACAGCTTCCGGGTCATGTGGCCAGCATGACTAAACCGCTTCTGGCGAACCAGAGCAGCACATGGAAATGCCGTTTACCTTCCCGCTAGAGCGGTACCTATTTATCTACTTGCACTTTTGATGTGCTTTCGAACTGCTAGGTTGGCAGGAGCAAGGACCGAGCAATGGGAGCTCACCCCGTCGCGGGGATTCGAACCGCCGACCTTCTGATCGGCAAGACCTAGGCTCTGTGGTTTAACCCACAGCTACCTAGATGTATGCAAAATCTGTTCATGCCAAACCAGAGAGCTGTCACAGTGGTTTCACTTGCAGTGAATAGCTATTTCATTGCATTGCATGCTAGGACTGCATGGGACCATTGTCAAGTTGAAAGACCTCTAGGCTGATTACTGATGATTGTATACAGGCATTCGCACAAGTCTGTGTTGGTGTCCAGAGTAATTCATACAGAGGTGGAAGGGGAGATGTTTTCTTCACCATTGTGATAGAAACAAATGTACGAAATAGTATTATTAGGACTATTAGATGCAGATGGTGACATAGAGGAGACATGAAGCAGAGATCTAAAGTATCAGATAAGCAGGCAGGAGAGCTGTAAACAAAGAGGGATTTCAAGTAACTCAGACTGGATGCCCATTAAAACAAAGCGGTAATCCATATGGGAACAGCTATGTTTCATTTTCCTTATGCAACTCCAGTGAGAAATAATCTATAGATTTTGTTATGAATGGAACAAGTAGAATGGAAGTGAATACATCATTTATCGGTAGTCATTCAGAATCTGAAAGCACCTTCATCCCTGCTCATGCATTCTGCTCATTTCAATGGGAATTTGAACTCTAAGCAGTACAAAGCATTGAAAACTTTCAAAATGTATCATATTCTGAAAAAAAGACAAAAACAGTAGGGGCACACACACAAAAAGGCCCTTGCATTTTGGGTGAGAATCTATTGCTATTCCAAGAGGAGGGGGAAGCCAGATTCTATGCCTCAGTAGAGATTTGGTCAGCCAACACAAAAACCTAATAAAAAATGCAAATGTTATAAATTACATAGTTCTTCTCTATCAAACCATGAACAGAGTTTAATTTTTGAATATTCTACTTTCAAGCTAGTGATAAGCATATTAATTAAACACATCAAAGTGTCTCATCATAGTGAAAAGATAATTACAACAAACCACCTAGACCCATGTAGTTCAGAAGAAGCCTGATAAAAATAACTCATTTTACATAACACGCCAAGAAAGAGAACTTAGATTTTAGAAGAAGATAGAAAGTTCCCATGCCATTTTCTCACCAAACCTATAATGAATTATAAAGCAAGCCCCTGATCTCAGAGAAGATATCTTTTTTGTTCAGTCAGAAGACAAAATACATTTTTAATGCAATCACAAACAGATTAAAGGGACAGTGCTAGGATACTTTGAGAATTGAACTTTCCTAGAGGTCTTGGCTCAACCATCTTTTATGAGAGCACATATCTTTTACATATATCAGACAGGCCTTCCAAACTTCCAGCAGTTCACTAACAAATGCCTTCCTTTTACACGTACTTTTATGTGTGATGAAGTTCTTTGTTTTGGGGGGGGGGGTGTTCATTTCACGCAAGGAGAATGGTAGAGTTAAGAACCTGGCCAATTGACTAGTAAAATTATTCACAATCTGACTGGGCAAATATTTTGAGCTTTACTCATTAGAAACTTTAATTTATATTTATTGGGGGGATTCAATTCTCCTGTTCAACTTGAATATGAAGAAAAACAATATTTGTGGAGGGGGGGAAGTGCATATTTTTTTGCTTTTAGATGATGAACACAAGAAACACCATCTTAGAATAGGTGTTGCTGCTATATATGAGAACCTGAACCCTTTAGCACTATAGTGTATAGCATAGTGAGATTATATTTCAGAAGGGCGGGAAAGAAAGAAAAAGTATAGTTGACTTTCTTTTTCTCTTGAAATCTCCCCCAATTTCCATGAGTCTTGAACATGCACACTAGAATCAACTATTGTAGACCAGGCAGAAAGTCTTCCTATGTGGTTCTGGAGGGCAAAGATACCACCAACAGAGTGCCACAAGATGGAGAACATTTTAGTCCAGTTGCCTAAGCAACAGGGATGTCTTCTTTGGCGATCACTCGTAGCTGAGTAAGATTGTCTTCCATGAACATGGTTTTAACAGTGAGTCCATAAGTGACTGTGTAGGCCAATTCTGGATCCACACATCCTTCCACAGTGGGGACATGGGTTTCTGGGTAGGAGTTGATCACGGTATGGGTTTGCCAAGCATGCCTTCCTCTTAGCACATTTCTCCCTTGTGTCCTGAGTTTGAGCGTCTTCAGAGCCCATGACACCTTTGGGAAAGGCTGTTCTCCAACTGGAGCGCTCACAGACCAGTGTTTCCCAGTTGTCGGTGTTTATACTACATTTTTTAAGATTTGCCTTGAGAGAGTATTTAAACCTACAGTGGTGCCCCGCAAGACAAATGCCTCACAAGACGAAAAACTCGCTAGACGAAAGGGTTTTGCGTTTTTTGAGCTGCTTCGCAAGACGAATTTCCTATGGGCTTGCTTTGCAAGACGAAAACGTCTTGCAAGTTTGTTTCCTTTTTCTTAACACCGTTAATACAGGTGCGACTTGACTTCGAGGAACAACTCATAGAACACGGTGTGGTAGCCTTTTTTGAGGTTTTGAAGACTTTGGTGATTTTTGAAGCTTTTCCAAAACTTTCCCGACAACGTGCTTCACAAGACAAAAAAATCGCTAGGCGAAAAAACTCACGGAATGAATTAATTTTGTCTTGCGAGGCACCACTGTATTTTGTTTTCCACCGGCATTTCGCTTTCCATTCTTAAGCTTGGAATAGAGTAGTTGCTTTGGAAGACAATAATCAGCCATCCAAGCAACATGACCAGTCCAACAAAGTTTGATTTTTGAAGAATCATTGCTTTGACACAGGTGATCTTTGCTTCCTCCAGCACACTGGCATTAACCTAAGCAACAGGGATGTATTCTCTATTCACTGTGAGGTTATAAGACCTCATTTATTCTCAATGGCATCAAAACATAGCCATATTTGATTGGTTGCAAATTACTATGATATCATCATGTATACTTAACACTAAGGGAGTGTTGACAAATTACAAGCTCTATCACTACGGAGGATTTTACGCAAATGCTTTACCTAGCACTATCCTGAAACGGGAAGTTTCACGGTGAAAATTGCAGAGCAGCAGTAATTTCGCACTCAAAGTTCAGGATGATTTATTTTTACATGCAGGCTTGGCACACAACAGCTACTACTGATTCATTTATCTTCTCATTTAGCACCTTAATTATAAATGTTCCTCTAAAAGTTATTTTATAGTTTATCTATCATTGTACCTAAACAAATGAGTACAGAGAATAATTGGTCTTCAGCGACACACTTTACAAAGCATGAGAAGCTAATTTTTTGGAGAGGGAGAAAATATTGTGCTAGCAATTTACTTTATTAAGGAAGATGGCATTTATTAAGAATTGTTTTTTAGGTACCGTGTGTGAAAAGTGGAGCCCTTCTAATAAAATGGTACTTGGTGACTGAGTAACTGCCTTATTAGTAATAGTGTTTTTGTTTGTTTTCTGAAAGCTATTCAAACTCTTCTGCAGCAACGATAACTAAAAAAGATACATTCTATAAACTTTAATATCTCCAGATACAGTGGTACCTCGGGTTACAGACACTTCAGGTTACAGACACTTCAGGTTACAGACTCCACTAACCCAGAAATAATACCTCGGGTTAAGAACTTTGCTTCAGGATGAGAACAGAAATAGCGGTGTGGCGATGCGGCAGGAGCAGGAGGCCCCGTTAGCTAAAGTGGTACCTCAGGTTAAGAACAGTTTCAGGTTAAGAACGGACCTCTGGAATAAATTAAGTACTTAACCCAAGGTACCACTGTACTAAACTCTGGCCAATATGGAGATGTTGGTAACTTTCAGACAAAAAAAAAATTGACTACACTAACCAGCCTACATCCTTATTTCTGATCGCATGGATTATTGGCAATGCTACAAAACAGGTGACACTGTGGTCTAAACCACTGAGCCTCTTTGGCTTGCTGATCGGAAGGTTGGCTGTTCAAATCTGCGCAACAGGGTGAGCTCCCGTTGCTCTGTCCCAGCTCCTGCCAACCTAGCAGTTCAAAAGCATGCCAGTGCAAGTAGATAAATACGTACCGCTGAGGCAGAAAGATAAAAGGCGTTTCCGTACACTCTGGCTTCCATCATTGTGTTCCGTTGCACCAGTAGCAGTTGAGTCATTCTGGCCACATGACCTGAAAAGCTTTCTATGGACAAACACCAGCTCCCTCGGCCTGAAAGCGAGATGAGCACCACAACCCCATAGTCGCCTTTGACTGGACTTGAGAGCCAGTGTGGTATAGTGGTTAAGAGCGATAGACTCGTAATCTGGGGAACCGGGTTCGCGTCTCCGCTCCTCCACATGCAGCTGCTGGGTGACCTTGGGCTACTCACACTTCTTTGAAATATCTCAGCCCCACACACCTCACAGAGTGTTTGTTGTGGGGGGGGGGGAAATAAAAAAGTTAGTTCTTGGTATGAGCTTTCGTGTGCATGTGTATCTGAAGAAGTGTGCATACACACGAAAGCTCATACCAAGAACTAACTTAGTTGGTCTTTAAGGTGCTACTGGAATGAACTTTTTTATTTTGACTATGACAGACCAACACGACTACCTATCTGTTGTGGGGGAGGAAGGGAAAGGAGAATGTTAGCCACTTTGAGACTCCTTCGGGTAGTGATAAAGCAGAATATCAAATCCAAACTCTTCTTAATATTCAGATATACTATTAACAGTAGACCTGCTCCTTGATGCTTGTTACATTTGTTTAGAATATTCCACTCCTCACCCCAGAAAATGTCCTGCCGAACCCCATTGGGACTGAGGTTGACAAACTGATTATCCTCACCCTCTCTTGCTTGTCAAACTTGCTGCGCCTTTAGGCCCTTTGTGGAAAACGTCACAGATAACAGGACCGATTTGCGTGATCGGCTAGCCTTCATTCCTCATGCTCTTGGGATTTTCCGTGCCTCAAAATGTTCTAATGACTAGGTTTGCCACACATCTCAATGCACGTTAATTAACTGGGTCCAGCAGTATAGAAACAAATAGCTGGAAGACAATGAGAAAACGGCTGCTGTAACATTTGCATGGGAAATATGTATGATGCAGTTGATTAATTAAAGACATATCTTACACTGCCTCCAATGCGTCAGATAGTTGCTAATTATTGGTCCGCACCACAGCAACAGGGAAAGTAATACAGAAGGGAAATCCGGGGATCATAATCCACAGCATCTTTCTGAAAGTGTGCTGAAAAACAATCTCTGTTAGCATGATATTTTGATCGACTTTCTAATTCCTCCTGGTGCCGCTTTCCGCCCTGCACAAACATCTCTGATATGAGCTGCACTATGAGAGGTGCAGTCTAACATTCTGCACACAAGGAAAAGAGGTGGTTACCATGGCAACAATCTTCATGAAGATGCTCTCGAAATATATGTGGAACCATCCTGCATATATATTTTAGATTCCCCATTAAGTGCGGGGAAATGAAAAGGGGGAGAGCGGTTCCTCTACCTTGAATGGTTGTTTAGAACAGGGCCACGTGTCAAGGGGCCCAGAAGTTTGCCTTGTTGGGCCGAGGCAAGAAAAGCTGGACTTCCTGGAATCTTCTCCTGTATAAGTAGAGGGGCCTTTATTATTATTATTATTATTATTATTATTATTATTATTATTATTATTATTTGTATACCGCCCTATACCTGGAGGTCTCACGGAGGTTCACAGAACAAAATTAAAATATAAAACCACAAAATATATAATCAAAATAAAAACACCAACCCAATAACACCCCCCCCCAAAAAAATCACATTTTAAAAGGACATAGGATGTCAATCAGATCAACCAAAGGCCTGGTTAAAAAGGAACGTTTTAGCCTGGCACCCAAAGATGTATAATGAGGGTGCCAGGCAAACTTCCCTGGGGAGAGTATTCCACAGATGGGGAGCCACTGCAGAGAAGGCCCTGTTCTCGTGTTGCCACCCTCTGGACCTCTCAAGGAGGAGGCACACAAGGAGGGTCTCAGAAGATGATCTCAGAGTCTGGGTAGGTTCATATGGAGAGAGGACATCCTTGAGGTTTTGCGGTCCTGAGCTGTTAAAGGCTTTATAGGTCAAAACCAGCACTTTGAATTGGTCCGCAAAACTAATTGGTAGCCAGTCCAGTTGGACCAGGATCAGTGTAGTATGCTCAAACCGTCTTGCTCCGGTGAGCAACCTGGCCACTGAACTCTGCAACCAATGAGCCAGCAGAGGGAAGTGTCACAATGAAGGGCGTGTCACAAGGAACTCCGCAACCTAGCAACCACCAGCACTGAACTGACACTACTCTCAACTGACACTACTAACTTTCCTTACCTGGCTTTTAATCCATGTTCAGCCCCAACACATTTTAAAAAGGGCATTGGATGTCAATCAGATCAACCAAAGGCCTGGTTAAAAAGGAACCTTTTTGCCTGGCGCCTAAGTACTGAAGGTGCTAGGTGAACTTTCCTGGGGAGAGCATTCCATAGATGGGGAGCCACTGCAGAGAAGGCCTGTTCTCATGTTGCCACCCTCTGGACCTCTCAAGGAAAGAAGGGCCTCAGAAGATGATCTCAAAGTCTGGGTAGGTTCATATGGAGAGAGGACGTCCTTGAGGTTTTGCGGTCCTGAGCTGTTAAAGGCTTTATAGGTAAAACCCAGCACTTTGAATTGGGCCCAGAAACTAATTGGTAACCAGTGCAGTCGGACCAGGATCAGTGTAATATGCTCAAACTGTATTGCTCCGGCCACTGAATTCGGCAGTAGTTGACGCTTCCAAACTGTTTTCAGAGGCAGCCAAACGTATAACGCATTGCAGTAATCTAACCATGAGGTTACCAGCGCATAGACAACAGTAGTTAGGCTATCCCTGTCCAGATAGGGGTGTAAGTTGAAGGAAGGCAGTCTGAGCAACTGAGGCCACCTGAGCCTCGAGCAACAGCAAAGGATCCAGGAGGACCCCCAAGCAATGAACCTGCTCCTTCAGAGGAAGCGTAACCTCATCAAGAGCTGGTGATTTCCTACCCATCCGGTCTAGGGAACCACCCACTAACAATGCCCCCGTCTTATCTGGACTGAGCTTCAGTTTGTTGGCTCTCATTCAGTCCATTACCAAGGCAAGACACTGGTCCAGCGCTTCCACTGCCTCACCTGCAGATGTAAAGGAGAAACAGAGCTGAGTGTCATCAGCATACTGCCTTGGCATCCTTTACATCTGCATCAAGCTGTTTAATACTCCCTGGCCCTGAATGGGGAGGCCCGGCCAGATGGGCGAGGTATAAGTAAATAATAATAATAATAATAATAATAATAATAATAATAATAATAATAATAATAATTTATTATTTATACCCCGCCCATCTGGCTGGGTTTCCCCAGCCACTCTGGGCGGCTTCCAAAAGAATATTAAAATACTGTGATACATCAAACATTAAAAGCCTCCCTAAACAGGGCTGCCTTCAGATGTCTTCTAAAAGTCTGGTAGTTGTTGTTCTCTTTGACATCTGGTGGGAGGGCGTTCCACAGGGAGGGCGCCACTACCGAGAAGGCCCTCTGCCTGGTTCCCTGTAACTTGGCTTCTCGCAGTGAGGGAACCGCCAGAAGGCCCTTGGCACTGGACCTCAGTGTCCGGGCAGAACGATGGGGGTGGAGACGCTCCTTCAGATATACTGAACCGAGGCCGTTTAGGGCTTTAAAGGTCAGCACCTTTATAATAATAATAATAAATTATTATTATTATTACACAAAGGTCACATCCACACCATACCCTGAGAGCACCCTCCAGGGACGTCCTAAGGAAAAGCGGGACATTCAAGGATCAAATCAGAAACCAGGAAGGCTTCTGTAAATCCGAGACTGTCCCTGGGGGAAAAGGGACACTTGGAGGGTCTGTACTTAGTGGAAGCAGATGTTTTTAGGGCTTTCCCACACTTACCTTTCCTCAGAGTAAATGGCTACCCACGAAAAACCCAAACTGTCGTTTGTTGTGCTTTTTCACGGGGAAAGGTACAGAGCAAAAAAAAGGGAGAAGCACTTTGATACGGAAAGCTTTTCCTCGAAAGAGTGAGGCAAAAGGTGAGCTCTTACTTTAGGTAAGAGCTTGTACTTTTCACTTGCAAAAGGCTGCGAGAAAGCTTAGCAGTCTACACAGGCACCGACATAAATAGCTGTTGCCTAACATTTTTATACCACATACATTTCTGTAATGGTTTTCCCCGCCATTATAAACAACAGAGGACAAAATACATTACGAAGCAATCTAACCCTATCAGTGTGCGTGTCTGCTTTCCCCTTTTGCTTGATGCCACAATTGGCAATGATAGTTAAATGTGTATCAGCATTTTTCTTAAAAGCCTTTTCAGTAGGTATGGAAAACACAGAATCCAACAGCCAGCTACCGACACCTGACACATTTTCCGTTGCGAAAGCAAATAGACTTTTTTTCTTTAAGCGCTGACAAAAGTCACGAGTTCTATCGCCTAGCAGCCAAACATGATCAATTAGCAAATTAAACCCATTCCAGCATTTGTTTGTTTTATCAAGATAATGCATTTCAACCTTGGGACACAAAGGTAAATCTTACTCTGTTAACTCCTTGTTCACCATATCAAAATTAAAAGGGGAGGGGAGAGAGAGAGAGAGAGAGAGAGAGAGAGAGAGAGAGAGAGAGAGAGAGAAATGTTAAAAGGACAGAATGAACCCTCTCAATGTTTAGACAGATCATATCCAGGATCACATTGAGGAGCAATTTATGTTCCTGTGGTCAGAAGGAAAAGCTGCCCATGCACACCAATGGAGCTGAGCACAAATTTGTATATAATTTTTATTAAATTTTCTGTTTTACAATTTAAAATACTCATTTTTACATCAATGACTTACCTTCTTCTCTTTCCATGGCTCATTTTACACATCATAAATCCCTTCATATTTTATAAAAAATTTCCCTATTGGTATTCCATTATTGCATCCATCAAAGCTTGTTTACACTGCTGAATTCATCTTAATGCTGCCGGTGTTTTTAGCTGTACACAATTATTTCCCATATATTCAATAAATGTTTTCCAGTCTTCTCTAAACGCATGTTCTTCTTGTTCTCTTATCTTATATGTTAAGTCTGCAAGTTGTGCATATTCTGTCAACTTAAGTTGCCATCCTTCTTTGGTTGGGACATTGCTCATTTTCCATTTTTGGGCTAACAAAACATGGGCCGCAGTAGTGGCATACATAAATAACCTTTTTTGACACCTGGGAATATCAGTCTGAATTATCCCCAACAGAAAGGACTCTGTTTTTTGGGGGAAAGTACTTTTAAACTCCCCCCCCCCAATTCATTATGGATTATTTCCCAATACTCTTTTACCTTTTTACAGGTCCACCACATATGAAAGAATGTTCCCTCCACATCTTTGCATCTCCAGCACTTATCTGATTCAGTCTTGTACATCTTAGCAATCCTACTTGGAGTTAAATACCATCTATATATCATTTCCAAGTAGTTCTCCTTCAAAGAATAACTTGCTGTAAACTCCAAGTCTTCACTTCACTTTTCCAGAATTTCCCCAGAGATTAAAACCTATATTGTGTCCCATATCTATTGCCCTAGCTGAGCACAAAATTGTGTCCTCCCCACCACCCTAAACATAAACAACTTGTAACAGAAGGGTAAACTCCAGAACAGCCTAACGGGAACTGAGCATGCTCAGTGGGCACAGAATGCTGATTGGCTGTAGGGGAGAGGTGGAGAGCCATGGAGGAGGGGAATGGAGGGTCTTGAGGGAAAGTATGCCTGAATCAGAGCACTCCACACTGCAATGATTTGTTGTGGCTTCCACTTCAGGAGTCCTGATCAAGGCCTCTTCCGTGGACTTCAACACATGACGTGGGTGTTAGGAACTCAGCCTACACTCGAGTAGGACCCTGGCAGAGACACATGCCCGACTGGAATGTTCTCTCCCTCCTGGTCGATCCTTCGGGAGCTTCAAAAGCTTTCTTCTGCCCGAACATCACAGCGACTGATGCCAACCGACATCGGCACACTTAGGGATCCACAGAGTCTTCTCAGCTTTGCGTAACAGACCTCAGCAACTCTGCATTTTGGCTAATCTATTTTATTTACATATAAACACACACACAGCACTGCAACATGGCTCCCTCTCTCTCTCTAGCATCAGACAGCAAAGAGAAAAAGAACAAAGGACAATAGTCCCACTTCACGGAACACAGTAACATAAACATCCTGTCTTCCTCACTTCCCACTCTGTGGAGTCAAAACATACACCGTCATGTGAAAGACAACAATCCCATGACTGCAATCACAGAGCAGGAATTCTAACAATGGGGGGGGGGCAGGTGTCACAAAAAGATATTCACATTTATTATTCATTATTACGCTTTTTCAAGATAACTGAATTCATTTAGTTGCCAGGCCACTGCATACTATGCTGGCGAACTTGTTTGGTTTGCATCCTACTTATGCCTCATTATCACACAAGTGCATGTTGTCAACTACACAGATTCCGATGACCTTCACTATGAAACAAAGACACTGTGTCGCGGAGCGTCGCTTTAAGCGAGAAAGATTTATTGTGTGGCATATCACGGTAAACACAAGAGCAAGATGAATGATAACTGCAGCCTCCAGAAGATTGAAGAATTTCTCTCTCTCCTTCTCCCCATCTACTGTTGTTTGCTTATTCATGCCTAATGTTCATTCTGGTTCCATGGTCCTATAGACAGGTTTGCTCGTTCCGTCATAACATGTAAAAAATTAAAACCATCCTCTATTGATCTCTTGTCTTAGAAAGTGAATGTTTTGTTCTTCTGCTACCTCACAGTCAATTGATTAATTGATTGTGTTTACAGTGGACGCACGGGTTACGAACGTGATCCATGCGGGATGCATGTTCACAAGCCACAGCGTCTGCGCACCTGCGGGTGGCGGTTCAGTGCTTTTGCACATGTGCAAAGTGCGATTTAGTACTTCTGCGCATACACAACCGCCGAAACCCGGCGGTTGAGAAGTCAGTCTGGAGTTAGAGAAGAGAGAGAGGATAAGACTGTGGGCTAGTCTGATATGAGAGAGTGAGAGAATCTGTTAAGAGGAGTCAGTCAAACAGTTGAGATAATCAGTCAGAAGGTATTAGGAAGGTATAGGCCAGTAAAGAAACTAAAGTCAAGAAACTGGCAGGAATATTAACTGAGAAACCATAAACTTGTTAATGCTTATAAAATAAACTTATTTATTTGGTTCAATTTTAACAACTGTCTGGACTCAGTGTTTTACCAGAGAATAACGGGTTGGTGGCAGCGGGGAAGCGAGCATAGTGGTGGCACAGGGATCAATAGACCGTCAAACGTCCGGGGACCCTGTGTGATCGCCACAGCCATATTTCCTGAATTTCCTGGATTCAGGAATACGAAGCATTGGGTGGAGGAGAGAAATCGATTTACAAAACATATCGAAAAAATAAATTAAAATACTGTTATGCTCTTTAGTGGGATTCTATCTTATATACAACAAACACAGAAACAAATGGTACAATGCAGAATGTGGCTTTTCTAATGGTCTTAAGTACTCCACTTTCCTGATTTAAGTCTCTTCTGGATATACCGCTCTTTCTTTCTTTCTTTCTTTCTTTCTTTCTTTCTTTCTTTCTTCTCTTTTTGTATTTCTGCTATTTTTGTTGTTGTATTGATTTGTTTAATTGTTTAAACAAATCCTTTGACTGCACCAAAGGGTTCCAAGTCCCTTTGCCGTTGTGCTGGAAAAGATGTGCTAACAATACCCTGCTCCCCTGCTCCACACTTTTTAATGGAAGCACCAGACTTATTGGAATCATTAATCTTCATTCTCACTGTTTGACCTTGAAGAGCCATCATGAACATCTTCAAAAGCGTTAACATGCTGAAATCAGCCACCTGAGTTTATAGATGAAGTGCTTAGATAAGAAGCTACTGTTAATTTATCATGCCTTTCTGCGGCATAAGGTTTCTATAACATCAACCCTCCCCACAGTTTAAAAGGCGCCATCATATTAGGAACAAAACTAGTCTATATCCAAAGAATCTATGGCTAAAACGAGTACTGTCATCCCACCAATGGGTACTGCCATCAATAATAATAATAATAATAATTTATTATTTATACCCCGCCCATCTGGCTGGGTTTCCCCAGCCACTCTAAAGGTTTGGTAGTTATTTTTCTCTTTGACATCTGGTGGGAGGGCGTTCCACAGGCGGGTGCCACTACCGAGAAGGCCCTCTGCCTGATTCCCTGTAACTTGGCTTCTCACAGCGAGGGAACAGCCAGAAGGCCCTCAGCACTGGACCTCAGTGAAGGTGGAGATGGAGGTGAAGGCGCTCCTTCAGGTATACTGGAGCCAAGGCTGTTTAGGGCTTTAAAGGTCAGCACCAACACTTTGAACTGTGCTCGGAAACGTACTGGGAGCCTGTGTAGGTCTTTCAAGACTGGTGTTATGTGGTCTCGGCGGCCGCTCCTGGTCATCAGTCTAGCTACCGCATTTTGGATTAGTTGTAGTTTCCAGGTCACCTTCAAAGTTAGCCCCACCTAGAGCACATTGCAGTAGTCCAAGCGGGAGATAACTAGAGCATGCACCACTCTGGCGAGACAGTCTGCGGGCAGGTAGGGTCTCAGCCTGCGTACCAGATGGAGCTGGTAAACAGCTGCCCTGGACACAGAATTGACCTGCGCCTCCTTGGCTTTCATCTTTGAAACGTGAACAAGTTTCTATCCCTCAAGGTACGGTGTGAAAAGTGTGTCCGGTTTCGACTGAAGATTGGGTCTGAAAGGAGGAAGAAAAATATTGCCGGTGGGCTGGGTGGTGGCACTTTTCTGCTCTTCTATTAATCATCTAAGTCTAAAGCCCTAAAGTAGGGGCGAGAAACCTGTGGCCCTACAGGTATTATTGGACTCAAACTTCCTTAAACCCCAGGCTACATAACTAATGGTCAGGGGTGATGAGAGTTGCACTCCCGCAACATTCAGAGGACCACAAGTTCCTGCTCTAAAATGATCTTGGCCCCAGTTTTCTCGAGGACCATCTGACAGTTTGCTCGTGCTTTAAGATCCGCCTCAGATATTTCTGGCTGCATCAGAAATGGTCGAGCAAGTGAGAAGGATAGAACCTGTTTGGTGTCAACACTATGGGTTGGCCTTCCAGCAGAGATTAGCTTGGCTTCCGTCCTGTTATTTTATGGGGGGCACAAATTGAAAACCATGAGAGCCAGTGTGGTGTAGTGGTTAAGAGCGCTAGTCTCGTAATCTGGGGAACCGGGTTCGCGTCTCCGCTCCTCCACGTGCAGCTGCTGGGTGACCTTGGGCCAGTCACACTTCTCTGAAGTCTCTCAGTCCCACTCACCTCACAGAGTGTTTGTTGTGGGGGAGGAAGGGAAAGGAGAATGTTAGTCGCTTTGAGACTCCTTAAAGGGAGTGAAAGGCGGGATATCAAATCCAAACTCCTCCTCTTCTTCTTCTTCTTCTTCTTCTTCTTCTTCTTCTTCTTCTTTCCAAACAAACTTTTAAACCTAGCCATGCTGCTGTTTTAATCATTCTCATTAATCATGCAGTTCTTCGTCCTTGTTTTTCATTCTGTAGGATGATATCCAATGTTAGACATTTTCAGAGTAAACCCATAAAAACCCCATGATTTTAAGCCACTTACTAACCTTAGCTGTCACCCCATGATTTATAACATTGTGTTATTATTCTTTAATGTATTGCTGTTTTTGTAAGTCATGTTAATATAAGAGAATGATAAAAATATTTATTAAACATCAAATGCAAGTGTTAATCCTTTGATGTCCCTTTCCCTGTAGCACCTTGGTATTTAACAAAGAGCAAAAAATATCTGATTTCCAATTAGGTCCTGGTATGCACAGTCGTCTGATGGTGGCTTTTTATTCAAGCATTTAGATTTCCCAGTAACAGCTTTTTTTGCTTTAAAAGCTTGCAGTGCTAAGGCACCACGATCTTACAAGACAACATACTTTTCTTGCTCCAGATTTGCTTCTTCTTTTTCTTCTTTCTTTTTTCTTTTCTTTCTTTCTTTCTCATTTTTTTGCACAAAGTTTCTAGATGTTCTACACTTAGGCAGGAATAACAAGTTGGACAAACATAAGATCTGCAGAAACTGATCTTTGATGAACCGCAAGCTCTGGGATTAAGCCCCTAGTGACTTTGTGGAGTGGAGTCTCACATCAGTAATAGAAATGTGTTTTCAGGAGACAAAGCGAAATTCACACTGCAGGCAAGCTGCAACCATGTAAGGGAGTTTGTGTGATCATCTTTTCACAGAAATCTCATAAGTTTGTGGACGTTCTCTACAGGCATCCATCTCTTCCTGACTAAACACGGGGGCTGGCAAACAGATGCCCTGTCAGAAAAAAACCACTGACCTTTTCAAAGTTTATTTAGGATGACGAATGCTTCTTGCTGTCGAACCTTCTTAATGATCTCTGCGCCAGCCTTGTGCTACAATCAAGTTCAAGTCAACATCACTGGAATGCACACGGTTCGCTTCAAGACAATAGTGACTACTTCCAAATGGTCACTATTTTGCAGATACGTGAAACTAAAGTGGATTTGGCCCTCTTGCGCAACAAACCCATTTCCTCCCCCCTCCCAAAAAAAGGCCTGAGAATTTGGGGTAAGAAAAATGATGGGGAAATACACTGAGAAGTTTAGGGTGACAGTGTTGCTGAACAACATTGTATAATCTTGACGCAAGCAAATCCGAATGGATGTCCAACAAACAGAGATGTTGTAGGAGCTCCGTGCATGTTTGGCGCAAGCAAATCAAGATGAACGCTCAATAACAAGTCATCTGGAACAGCCCTTACGCTCAGCCCATTAACATCAGATATTATTAAGCAGGATCGCTGAACGCGTATTTGCCTCACACACTGTGTTCGCTTTCTCAAATGGAGCCTTATAAAGAGGAAGCTGGTATGTGTGACTGGGGGGAAGTCGGAGGGCAGCCGTATCATTCTCTGTCCTTTCCAATGGAAAGGTCGTTTCCAATTGCCAACTCGCTTCACTCCTTGGACATCTTCACTTCTTGGTGCCTCAGAGAAGATTTGGGCAGCTGGCTACTTTTTCATACCTGTATGGTAAATTACCTGAGCACAGCAGGGCGCTGCTCTCAAGGCAGCAACTCCTAAACTGTATGCTGGGGGTAAGAGATGGAATTAAGCCGTCATGTTAAGCCAAATGTGTGTTTTTATTTTATACTTTTCAAGGTTATACATTTCACTAATTTTATATATTTCACTAATTTTACAATCATTTCGACATTTCAAAACTTGACTTCCTCCCCCCTCTTTCTGCAGTTCCTTAAATTTGTTTTTTTAATATCTTCTGCATACCCACATTAACTCAATTTGTTCATTTATTCATCTTCTTTAAATATATACTCATAAAACTGCAGGTTATTATAATAATCCCACCAATGTCTTTATCTGTTTAGAATTTATCTGTAAATATTCAATAAACCATTTCCATTCTTTTATTAAAAGTTTTTTATCTTGATTTTTTTATCCTTCTGGTAAGTTTCGCCATTTCTGCATATTCCATAAGTTTTTGTATCCATTCTTCCTTTGCTGGGACTTCTGCTTCTTTCCATTTTGGGGCAAGTAAGTTTCTTGCCACTGCAGTAGCATACATGAATAAGTTTCTATACATTTTTAGGTAGTTCTGTCCCTATAATTCCCAAAATTCTGGGTGGTTTGTTTTTTTAAGAAAGGTTATTTTAAAATGTTAAGCCAAATGTTAAAACTAATAGGCTTAAATTAAAAGTTAAGATCAAATTGGCTGAGTTATGTGAGGGTTGGTTTCAAATGAGCTTTAGAATAAACTTATTGAAGGCAACAGCAGTTTGACAATCAAACAAATTGTCTCGGGTTGTGTGCCCACTGCCCTTTTAGCCAGCTCCATTGCAATCCCGCAATGGTGTATCCCTGACATTAGCCACCATCCCTATCTATCCAATTTGAAAGCATTCACTTTGAAGTGAAGCTAAGGTATGCACATTTATTTGAGGCAACCGAACGTAAGGGGAGTTCTGTCCACCCCTAATGGGCTGGCAGATTACATTAAAGGCTCTTTTTCACAGCTTAAGAGCTTTGGCTACGAAGCAGTTTCAGGATCTAAGCAATAAATAATCCATCTTGGCTCCAAATGGTCAAAAATGGCAGTTACAAACCAGGTCAAAATTGCGGAGGCCAGAAAAAGGCTTGAATGCTATGCATAATTATTTGGGAGTAACTTCCATGGATATTGGTGGGGTTTACTTTTCAGTAAACATGTAGAGGATTGGGTCATGAGAATTTCCATCCCTCCTTCATGGAAATCACCTCTTATGTCAGCTTTGGTAATAAAGCAAAGATATACTGTGGTTACCAGACCATGTTTTCGTTTCCTTCCATCCAGAATTTAAGTGTTGTTGTTGTTGTTTAGTCGTTGAGTCGTGTCCAACTCTTCGTGACCCCATGGACCAGAGCACGCCAGGCACTCCTGTCTTTCACTTCCTCCCGTAGTTTGGTCAAACTCATGCTGGTAGCTTCGCGAACACTATCCAACCATCTCGTCCTCTGTCGTCCCCTTCTCCTTGTGCCTTCCATCTTTCCCAACATCAGGGTCTTTTCCAGGGAGTCTTCTCTTCTCATGAGGTGGCCAAAGTATTGGAGCCTCAGCTTCACGATCTGTCCTTCCAGTGAGCACTCAGGGCTGATTTCCTGAAGAATGGAGAGGTTTGATCTTCTTGCAGTCCATGGGACTCTCAAGAGTCTCCTCCAGCACCATAATTCGAAAGCATCAATTCTTCGGCGATCAGACTTCTTTATGGTCTAGTTTCACTTTCATACATCACTACTGGAAAAACCATAGCTTTTACTATACGGACCTTTGTTGGCAAGGTGATGTCTCTACTTTTTAAGATGCTGTCCAGAATTTAAGTATATATTTGCAATTTTTTGGTATTAAAAAATATGTTACCAGCTGCTTTGACATTTTGCAGAAGCCAGGCAAGCCAGTATCTCTGAGCAACAACTATTAAGGTAGGTCATTGAGAGCTTACAAGGCAGATCCACCATCAGGCATAACATGTGACTTTACTTAGTAGGACGCACTGACTGCCAACCTAAATGAAAGCTTGTTATGCACAGGAACATTTCTGTATACCTCTCTTCTTGATTCAGCAATGCAGAATTATGGGTTGTCATGGAAAAACCGCCGCCATGACAAGGCTCATGACGTCAAGTTCATTCAATGAGGTACTTTATTTCAAAAAGGGAAAAGATGTACAAAGCAAAATTGACCGGATTCAAGGAATGAAGAGTGCTTTTTATAGTCAATGAATGGAAAAATACCACCTGCTTTACCTTCATTTGGTCACAGAGCAGATGGGACTATTTTAAACATCTGGCCATTTCTTCCAACCTTTATGTTCAGAACAACTGAAACTAATTGAGAACCAGATCCTCAGTCTGGGATTCAATCTGAGATGCCCACTTACATGGGAACAAGTCCCATTGAGCCCACTGGGACTTAATTCTGAGTAAGCATGCATAATTGCAAGAAGCTTCTGGCCAGTCTGAATCCAAGCTTATACATTATCTGTGAACTTGAGGAGCTCTTCCACGTTGGTATGAAAAAGGTGTTTGTAAGGAATAAAAATGACTCCACCTGACAATGCTTGTGATGCAGAGCCTCTCACCACAATTCCTTACTTCAGTTTTACTCCAATCATATTTTTTTAAAAAATAATAATAATCCGTTTTTGTCTCATCATCAGAGCAGAAGTTTTCAGCTGCTTTGTAGTCTAACGAGTGACCTTTCAGTTAAAATTGTGAATTATAAGCATAGATTGCACGGTGGGTATTGGCTTTTAACTAATATTGGGATTTTGCTTGCTAGCTGTGCCTTTTGGGGTGGAGCAATACAATACTGTCTGTATGAGAAGGAGAGAACGAATGGTTTTGTGTTTTTTTAAGGAATATGAATTTTGGAGCTGTTGGTGAGCAGCTGTTCCAAGCAGTGGCATAGCGTAGGAGGGGGGCTTATTTTGTTTAATGGTTAATCCAATCCTGGGTGGAATCCTTCTAACATAAAGCCTAGGTTTAGCTCTTGGGGAATGGTGTTCTGTTGCGCCAGAAGTGGTTTAGTCATGCTGGCCACATGCTGTGGACAAATGCCGGCTCCCTCGGCCTGAAAGCAAAATGAGTGCCACAACCCCATAGTCACCTTTGACTGGACTTAACCGTCCAGGGGTCCTTTACCTTTACCTTCATCTCCCCCCCCCCTTTTATTAAATATTTTCTTTGTTTACAAAAGTATGTGCAGTGTCTGGGTCTTTTCTTTTTCAAGTAATGTTTTTTACAGATCAGTTTCATTTGTTAAGACATTAGGAAGAAAAGGGGGAAAGAGGTGGAGGGGGGAAAGGTGAGTGGGGGTGGGGTCGGGTGGCGATGTATCTATTTTAATTAATATATGTGGGGTTTTGTGTCAGCGTTGCTTGTGCAGGTTCTCTGCTATTCACTTGTGTTTCTTTGGTGGTGAGAGAGGTTGGGGTTGGCCTAGGGTGTGGTTGTTTGTTTGTGATTGGCTGTGGTGATCTTTGTTTTTGTGTGTGAGTGGGGCGGGTGGGTGTTTTGGATCAGGTTAGCCATATTGATTTGTATGTTGTTGGTGGATTTTTGTCATTGTCTTGTTGGGCTGTGTGGCAATAATGCCACAAAGAATTCATAACCCACCTACTTTTTTCCAAAATTAAAACAAAACATATTATCCAAAAACATATCATCCTTGTTTCCCCCCCCCCCCATTTTTCCTCCCTCCTCCCACCCTCCCACACAAAACCCACCCACCCCCACTCCCCGACTTCCCTCAGTTCCAGTCTTTGGTTTCTCTGAGACTGCTGTTTTCTCCATGTTACAAAGTTGTATAGATCCTCAAACTATTTAGCTGATTATTATCAATAAAAAGTTTGTGAATGTTTATTCAAAGCCTGCCAAGGAGTCCAGTTCACTTTGTTGCGTCTTCAAATACTTTGCAAAGGGTTCCCATTCATCTTTAAAGTCACAGTTATCCTTGTCCCGTAGCTTATATGTCAGTTTTGCCAGTTCTGCATAGTCCGTCAAATTTTCTTGCCATGATTCTTTAGTTGGGATTTCTTCAGTCTTCCATCCTCGTGCTATTAGAACTCTCGCGGCCGTTGTTGCATACATGAAGATGTTTTTCAGCTTTTTTGGCAGGTTTTTCCCTACAATCCCTAACAAAAATGCTTCAGGTTTTTTAACAAATGTTAGATGGAACATTTTCTTCAATTTGTTTCATATCATTTCCCAAATTTTAAAAATTACATTACAATCCCACCACATATGATAAAATGTCCCCTCCTTTTCCTTACACTTCCAACATCATAACCCACCTACTTTCAGCAGCCAGAAACATCATAGAGAGACACTGGAGAGATCTGTCAGGAGTAAGCAAGGACCAATAGTACCAAATAGTATGGGAAACAGCCTTACTAGAAACAATAACCAATAAACTGAAACTGACATGGGGACAAATAGAAGATGACACCTTCACCCCGGTATGGCTCCCCTTTATCACATTTACCTTTACCTTTTTACCTTTTACATGTCCAGTGAAGCTGAATTCTGGAAGGTTCAGAATAGACAAAAGAAATTTGGAAGGACCTTTCTACCTTAATTTTAAGACAAAGCCCCAAACCGTTCATCCATATGCACTTTTACAGTGAACAGTTGTGTATTCAGAGCATCAGTGGCGTATGTATGCTTTGGGGAGGGGAATCCCCTGAGACAAGGAAGCAACTGTGTTATTTGTTCATCTATAAAGTTGCGCACTCAATGCCCTTTTACAGGGTTGACAAGGTCTTGGGAGAATTATTTTC
Source organism: Podarcis liolepis (assembly GCF_965112155.1). Classification (NCBI taxonomy): domain Eukaryota; kingdom Metazoa; phylum Chordata; class Lepidosauria; order Squamata; family Lacertidae; genus Podarcis; species Podarcis liolepis. The sequence goes on along the minus strand of NC_139557.1, from coordinate 18,921,473 downwards.
CCAAGAAAAGTGTGAAATGCACCTACAAGGCAGATTGCTCATTTTGACTAATGTGACACCTCTGTCTTGAAGAAGCTCAGCCTGACCGTTCCCCCCCCCCCTTCTTTAAAGCATAACACTCCTTGGGAATTTAATATGGGAGAGTCAGATCAAAGTGCCCTTAGCAAGGCTGTTAATTTTAACACCTTTGTGATGAGTAGCAGGACTCACCTGTTGTAAAGCGCAGGTTGTGAAATTTATGACACTTATCTGCAACACCTACGCAGAGCATTAATGAGATGGCGATGGGTATTTTTGCACTGTGGCAATTTTTCATGATCTGCTATGTGGAAAGAGGACACCTTCACCAGCTAGCTGCCTGTCGAGGCCTCAGAGAGATGTAACTGTCATGATTGGATTAGACGCCATAGAACTATATTTGGGAAATACGATAAGGTACAAGATCAGGAAGGCTGTGAAATCCCAGGGCAGATAGGCAGAGGGCCCACTATCAGGCAAGAAAAAGAAGAGGCTAGCAAAAGGTTGCAAGATGCCCATGCAAAGAGGAGGAGGAGGAGGAGGAGGAGGAGGAGGAGGAGGAGGAACAAAACAAGCAGGCCAAGGAGTAGCTATTGAACCCATTGCCAGAAAAGAGTGCACAAATTTGCATTTATATTGCATCATGTTATATTCATGCCTATACACTGATTTATTATTTCTTTCTAACCTTGGTTTCTCACATCCTAGTCCAACACTAGGAATCAAACAGAAACAGAGTCCAACTCACCATAGCAGGGAAGACTGTGACCTGTGTGCCTGCTCAGTCCAGTTACTCTGTCCAGGTACTCAGTCCATTGCTGATGGGCAACTTCAAGACCCCTGCCCTCCCCTCTTAGGCTCTTTAAACTGGGCTCAGACCAGATACCCCTTAACTGAGGCAAGAGCTGCTTTCCATTCCTCCATTCCTTTCAAAATTGCTTGAGGATGTGTGTGATTGGCTCCCAGTCTTCTTCAGAGGGATATGCTAATTATTGCACCATTGTTGGGCCTGAGTTGGGATCCCCTTGATTGTTCCTTCTCCTAGATCGGCTACCTTCCCAGGCTGATGAACCCCATCTGCCCCTCACTTCCCTCTACAACACATGCAGTTAACCACCTTCTTGACGTTTGGATGCACTATTGGTCTTGTACAGTATGCTCGATCCACCACAGCCTGTCTTCACATGCAGGGGAAGTCCCTAATTCATGGAGAGTTTGATACCCATTGGCTACTCTCACTGGTGTCAGGATGCTGTCAGCGACTCCCGGCTGGTAGCCCAGGAAAGTATAAAGACGAGGGAAAGTTTCTTACACTCCTTTTTTATTTCAATCTTTACGGAGAGAGGCTACAGAACCCAGCCTCTTGGATAATGGCGTTGTCCCGAGTGAATCTTCACCCCCAGTCTCTCCCACTTCCTCATTCGTCATCATCATCATCACCTCCTCTATGGGTGCCACTAAGTGCCCTCTGTCTTTGAGCTCTTTGCTCTACTACTTTTAAGGCTCGCCGGGTTCTGGGAGATGGAGGGTCCAGGATGCTTTCTAATGACAACGTGTCGGCCCTGTGTTGTTCTGGCTCGCCCATGATTTCCCAACATTTCCCCTCATCTGCCTCTGAGCTGCAACCTCCCTCAAACCTCTGCTGTAAATGTATACTGTCCTCTCTTCCTCCTCCCTGGAAGGGTCAGGATAGGGAGACGGTCTCCACCATTCCGCCTCTGCCCAGTTCCTGACACCTGGTTTAGCCAGCCACTTTAGCCTACTGACAAGTGGACAAACTACCCCAGAAAGAGCATGATGTGTCCCCCCACCAGAGGTACAACCCTTCTCCTAACACCCCATACCCCCCCCCCAGTGCTAGTAGGGCTATTTTATAATAAGCGTTGCCTCCCTGCACCCACATATACGTCTTGTTTTCACATTCAATTTATCTTGACAGGAAGAAATCTGCAGCCACAAACTATATTTTAGCCTTGGAGAGCATCTATAGGCTTAATAAATAATTAAGCATTGCGAGGAACTCGGTGACTCATTCACAAAGCTTGTGCTCTCTACTACCAAATTATTAATGTAGAGAGAGAAATTCACAGAATCTCCTCCAGACATTTTTCTGGCCGCCTTGTCGTCGTCATCGTAATCCTCAATTTTTTTTATGAAGCAGCTCTCACAAGAGGAGTAAACAAACCATCAATTTTGGGGTGCAACAAAAAACGTAAACATATTAATCGCATTTCATAAAGATGGCGTTTTGTATCCCCCGCTGGCAAGCTTAAAAATAAATAAATAATCATGTTCAAATGTTCCCTAACCATAGGATTCTATGCATCTTGAGTGACAGGAGTAGTCTTTGGCTTTGGAACTGTCCAGGGTCCTGATTTCCCAGACCAGGAAGAATTGGGCTGGGCGGAGAAGCAGGGATGATGTCACACACCTAAATGGTCTCTAGGAACCTTCATCTCAGCCAAGGTTCTCTGACTTTCCCCCCATCAAGTCATTGAGCTGGAGTGATAGCATTTCTCATTTTGAATTCCAAAATGTCTTTGTTACCCAGAGATATGCGCACGCAATATGAAGCATGATTTTGTACAGACTCCTTATGTTTCAATGCAGTGAAGAACACTTCTTTAAAATAAAAATGGTAATGACAAATGGGTGCTGTAACAAAATTTATTTATTTATTGAATTTATATACCGCCCTATACCCGGAGGTCTCAGGGCAGTTCACAGAGCAAAATCAAAATATAAAACGACAATATATACAATATATACGCGGGTGGTGCTGTGGGTTAAACCACAGAGCCTAGGACTTGCCGATGAGAAGGTTGGCGGTTCGAATCCCCGCGACGGGGTGAGCTCCCACTGCTCAGTCCCTGCTCCTGCCCACCTAGCAGTTCGAAAGCACGTCAAAGTGCAAGTAGATAAATAGGTACCGCTCTGGCAGGAAGGTAAACGGCGTTTCCGTGCACTGCTTTGGTTCGCCAGAAGCGGCTTAGTCATGCTGGCCACATGACCCAGAAGCTGTACACTGGCTCCCTCGGCCAATAAAGCGAGATGAGCGCCGCAACCCCAGAGTCGGCCACGACTGGACCTAATGGTCAGGGGTCCCTTAAACCTTTACTTACCTTGGTTCTCGAACTTAATCCATTCTGGGAGTCTGTTCAACTCCCGAAACTGTTCAAAAACCAAGGTATGGCTTCCAATTGGCTGCAGGAGCTTCCTGGATTCAGGCAGAAGCTGCGTCGGAAATTCGGTTTCCGAAAAATGTTTGCAAACCAGAACAATTACTTCCAGGTTTGCAGCGTTCCGGAGCCAATCTGTTTGGGAGCCAAGCTGTTTGAGTACCAAGGTACCACTGTATAATCAAAACAAAAACAACAACCCAATAACAACCCCCCTCAAAAAAAACACCACATTTCAAATAGGATGTAAATCAAATCAATCAAAGGCCTAGTTAAAAAGGAACATTTTTGCCAGGCATCTAAAGGTGTATAATGAAGGTGCCAAAATGTAATTGCATGGAGTACACCTGCAGAAGACTCTAGTTAGTTGCCTATGTCCACTCCATTTCTTCTCCTCCAACATGTATCAGGTTTTTCCCTAAAGGTACTGGAAGGACAGGTTGTGAAGCTGAGGCTCCAATACTTTGGCCACCTCATGAGAAGAGAAGACTCCCTGGAAAAAACCCTGATGTTGGGAAAGATGGAGGGCACAAGGAGAATGGGATGACAGAGGACGAGATGGTTGGACAGTGTTCTTGAAGCAACATGAGTTTGGCCAAACTGCGGGAGGCAGTGGAAGACAGGAGTGCCTGGCGTGCTCTGGTCCATGGGGTCACGAAGAGTCGGACACGACTAAACGACTAAACAACAACAACAACAATTTATATTTCCACAAACAGTTGTGTTCCCCAAAGCCTGCTGGTCTCTCTCTCTCTCTCTCTCTCTCTCTCTCTCTCATGAAAGGTGCCATTATGGCTAAATAAGTATCAGTGCTCAGAGAATGAGCCAGATATGTCTATGTGGGAAAAGGACAATAGGATTACACCAAGCACATTAAGAAGACACCAAAGCCCAGATATTAATTCATCAAGCATAATAGATGGAAGAGATTAGGACTCCTTCCTTGCAAAGAAGCAAAATGCAGATTTCTATTCACTTCGGTAGTAATCATTGTTGCCCGTGTCTTGTGTCTGAGTTTTTAATTTCATAGCGCAAGTAAGAGCCACGTAACACAGATGCATACTGATATGCCATCACAGAATGAATTGACAGAATGAATTCCTACAAAAGGCTTCAATATTTAAAAAGCATTATTAAGACTCAAGTCACATCCCCATGAACTAAACCATAGCATATACATATACATAGGGCTTCAACTACAGAATTATTTATATAGTAAACTATCCAAATGTGTGCTTTTTTTTTAGGCAGCCCCCCCCCCCCGAGCTGCAGATTTAAGGATTTCAATCAAAAATACTACAATTGCTCTCTGAATCTGGTAGCTGCAACAGTCCTCTACAGTGGTACCTCTGGTTAAGTACTTAATTCGTTCCAGATGCCCATTCTTAACCTGAAACTGTTCTTAACCTGAAGCACCACTTTGGCTAATGGGACCTCCCACTGCTGCCGTGCCGCCGGAGCATGATTTCTGTTCTCATCCTGAAGCAAAGTTCTTAACCCGAGGTACTATTTCTGAGTTAGCGGAGTCGGTAACCTGAAGCGTATGCAACCTGAAGCGTATGTAACTCGAGGTACCACTGTACAACTAACTAAAAAGCTACATAGGCATTTCTGTCCACTGTTCCTTGTTAAATGCTTTTTAAAACAGGCTTTGATTTTCATTTCCTTGTAGAACAGTAAGAATGTGTTCGAAAGCCTCAGGAACCAAAGGTGACTTGAAAATTCTTGCCTAATTCATCTTACTAGATGACATGATTTTCACACACATTTTCATGGGCAGGGACCATTGATGCACCAGAGTTAAGCTAGACCTGCACTTTCCATACAGCATTCAAAGAAAGTAGCACAAGCAGTAAAACTTGGCTTCGTTACAGTGGTGAAAGTTCCTAAATTACTGTTCTAGGAACTCAAGAGAGGCTTGTAACACCCATGTGGTCTCAAACCTCTTCACAGCTTGAGCTTTTGGGGTAGACTGGAAGGCGAACAAAGGCTTGATGGCCTAGTCCAGGCTTCCTCAACCTCGGCCCTCCAGATGTTTTGAGACATGGTGAGTTGAGGAAGCCTGACCTAGTCCCTCCCAAGATGAGCTAAGCCTGGCAGGACAGCTTACTCTATGGTTTTAACCCCTTCATGCATTAATTAAACTTCAGCATATTGGTTATATCAGACTGGTTATCCCTCAAATATGACAAAGAGCATTTATCCTGAATACATTTTGATTTGCTTACAATTTTATATGTCCTCCTGCTGATCATTCATTCATCCCACAGTTTTCATATCATGCGTTTCCCCATCACATTTATTTATTTATTTATTTATTTATTTATTTATTTATTTATGAATGAATGAATGAATGAATGAATGAGTTTGTTAGTCACTTTATCTTGCCCAGGGCAACCCAAAGTGGCAGACAGACAGACCAAAAACCCAACATAGAAATATCAAAACCAAAAGAAAAAAGAAATACTTTTAAAACACTCCATCACAGTTAAATGTTTTTGCCAGCATGCTTTTATCGTGCGTCTCCTGCTTTCTGCTACTGAAAATGACTGCACCAGCAGAAAACAACTGCACCAGCAGAACGGCAACACTAGATGCTGCCCATGGACATGCCCTTGCTTAAATCCCAGCAATATTCCACAATATTTCATTATCAATGGCGAAGTTCCCCCAAAGAGCAGGCAAGGATTCTGGCAAAGGATTGCTTTGTAGTGCTTCTAAACCAGGGGTAGGCAACCTAAGGCCCATGGGCTGGATGCGGCCCAATCGCCTTCTCAATCCGGCCGCAGACAGTTCAGGAATCAGCATGTTTTTACATGAGTAGAATGTGTCCTTTTATTTAAAATGCATCTCTGGGTTATTTGTGGGACCTGCCTGGTGTTTCTACATGAGTAGAATGTGTGCTTTTATTTAAAATGCATCTCTGGGTTATTTGTGGGGCATAGGAATTCGTTCACTTTTTTCTTCAAAATATAATCCAGCCCACCACATGGTCTGAGGGATGGTGGACCAGCCCACAGCTGAAAAAGGTTGCTGATGCCTGTTCTAAACCCTAGAAGAGAATGGAGAACCAGAACCTGCTCAGCTAGAAGTCCCATCATCCCTGATTCTTGGTCATGGTGGCTGGAGATGATGGGAACTGGAGTCTGGCAACTTCTTAAAGAGCCAGAGGTTCCTTTATCCTTGCCTTGTGGGGTCTTCTAGGGTAGTTTCTACGGCACACAACACTTTAATTTAGCTACTCTTTGAAGGTGCTTTGCCATTTCCCAATATCCTTAGAACACATTTCAACTTTGCCTCACATTGGGAAATGACTATTATTTAGAAGGACCATGAATGTACCACGATGCTGAATGCCTTCAAATTGCTGCTCTTATCTTCTTCCTGGAGCCAGATAACAGAACTCAAGGTAGAAGGTTGAAGAGATACGGCAAATTGCCTCATTTAAGTGGTGTAAGTAGGCCGTGTGGTTTCAAAGAAATCTCAGATTGAACAAGAAATGGCATATCATGGGTCTGAGCAGCACCCTGGTGTATAAATGCCTTATCTTCAGCTGCAGAATAACAAAGCAAAGCTACACGGCAGTGTGATAAGCTTATACTTTATGCTACTTTGAAGACACGTTCACACACGATCCTATCAATGTTTCCTCAGAAAAAGGTCTCACTGAATTCAATAGAACACGCTCCCAAGAACACACATTTAGGATCACAATCCACACAAATCCTTATATGACACTTTTTGAGTTTCTGGCTATCTATATAATTAGTGATGTTGCCAAGACTCATATTTCTGTGTTTTCATATATAAGCCTCAGGGACTCATAACATTTACCTCAAATATGAAGCCCAGAAATAGATGATAAACTATTTTCCAATGTTAGGGAGAGTGAGTAGCTTGGCTTGTTTTGCTGACACAGTCTAGGAGAATAATTATCTGTAGAATCACAGAAGAGGAGCCTTTCCAGGGAGCCTTACTTGGAAGCAAACTCCACTGAAATTGGTGGGGATCAAACGCGATTCAGAAATTGCAATTCCATGCAAACCTACTTTGATGCGATCTCGTGGAGAACTTTCAAGTAAGGGTACAACCCTGTGCACATTCTCCGATAGACTCAACACTTCTGAGTTAAATATGCCCAGGGTCAGACTACATACCTGCTGGAGAGAGAGTGCCCTCAATTCCAGCAATGCCAATGAGTTCTTAACCTGAGGTACCACAGCAAATATAAATCAAATAAGTGCTGGCAATGTAAAGAGAAAGAAGGTTCTTTTTATCATGTGTGGTGGTCTTGTAGTAAGGCTGAAGCTTACTGGGAAATGATATATAACAAAATGAGAAAGATGTTTAAAATAATGTTTGTAAAGAAACCAGAAGCTTGGGGGGGGGGGGAATTATAGCAACAGAACTATCTAAACTGCATAGGAACTTATTCAAAATGGAAATAAGCAGAAGTCCCAGCGAAGGAAGAATGGATACAAAAACTTATGGAATATGCAGAAATGGGGAAACTTACCGGAAGGATAAGAAATCAAAATAACAAACTTTTTATAAAAGAATGTAAATGGTTTATTAAATATTTACAAAAAACTGCAAACAGATTAAACACATTGGCAGGATTATTGTAATAACCTGCAGTTTCATAAGAGCATATATTTAAAGAAGATGAATAAATGAGCAAATTAAGTTAATCTGGATATGTAGAAGATATTTAAAATAAATTGAAGGAGACCCCGAGGTGGCTGTCACCAATGGAGGCCAAGGCTGGAAAAAGACCCAATATGGAGGCCACTTGGCCGAAATATTGGGAGATAATAGAGAAAATTGGAGATAGTTGGAGGTTGAAGAGCTTGGAGAAAATAAAAAACAAGGTGCGAGATTGGTTACACTATGCTCAAATTCAAGAGGTTTTTAAATTGGACAAAAAAATAGGGTTCCAGGTGGAGAAATCGAAACTAGAGACAGAACTTTTAGAACCTAAGACTAAGGTACTTTCGAGAATGTACAACTTGCTGCTTAAATGGAACACACAAGATGAGACAGTTAAATCTGCCATGATAAAATGGGCACAGGATATTGGGCATAACATCATGTTTGAGGACTGGGAAAGGTTATGGACCACCGGAATGAAATTCACGGCATGTAATGCCCTGAAGGAAAACATTATGAAAATGATATACCGGTGGTACATGACCCCAGTCAAGCTTGCTAAGATATACCACCTGTCTGATAATAAATGTTGGAAATGTAAAGAGGCGGAAGGGACCTTTTTTCACCTCTGGTGGACATGCCCGAAAGTGAAGGCCCTCTGGGAAGTGATTTACAATGAGTTAAAAAAGGTATTTAGGTATACCTTTCCTAAGAAACCAGAGGCCTTCCTCCTGGGCATTGTCGACCAGAAAGTGTTAAAGAAGGACAGAACTTTGTTTATGTATGCAACTACAGCAGCAAGAATTCTTATTGCAAAGTATTGGAAGACACAAGATTTACCCACACTGGAGGAGTGGCAGACACAATTGATGGATTACATGGAACTGGCTGAAATGACTGGCAGAATCCGAGATTTGGGAGAGGAAACAATGGAAGAGGACTGGAAAAAATTTAAGGACTATTTGCAGAAACATTATAAATTGTATGAATGTTAAGAAGGTGCATGATTTGGAAATTATAGCTTCAGCAAACTGATTTAGTGAATTGGAAATTAAGTTATAAGAAAGAAAAGGTGGAGACTTGAAATAATTTTATTATGTTTATTTTAAGGTACAAGTAATGGAGAAATAGTATTTTGAATCTAGAAACATAATATTTGAAAGATACAATAAGGTATGAAACAAGGTAACAAATTGCTGACGTTTTCATTGTAAAGAACGCTGGGTTCGGAAGATGTGGGGAAGTCCAGTTGGATTTGTAAAACGATTTGAGAAGTTGAATTTTTTTTTATTTTTTCTTTCTTCTGCTTTTTCTCTCTTTTTTCTCATGTCTACATTTCTGACTTTGTATACGAAAATCCAATAAAAATTTATTTAAAAAAAAAATTGAAGGAACTGCAGAAAGAGGGAGAAGGAAGTCAAGTTTAGAAATGTTAAAATGATTGTAAAATCCATGAAATGTATAAATATGAAGAGTATAAATAAATATAAATAAATAAATCTGGGCCTGTGATGCAGGCAATCTGGACTTTCCCCAAGTTTACGAAACGTTCCTCTCCACGTAAAGAAAATGGGCTCTGTGCGATGCAAGTCAGCAGTCTGGACTTTGCTATGAGGACACTTTTGGCCCAGGGCTGGTCCTAGTGGATCAGGCCAAAGGTCCATCTATTCCAGCATCCTGGTCCCACAGTGGCCAACCAGATACCCATGGGAAGTGCAGAACCTAGTCATTTTGACACTTTGGCACCCTATTTGCCAAAAAAAAATTCCACTGGAAAAATGGTTATGTGCCTGTGGAGACGGCAATGTTGAGTCAGTGGCTCATGTGATTCTGGCTTGCAGTCTTTATAAAGATTTGAGGAGTGAGGTTATTACCCCTCTATTATTGTCCATGCCTGGTCTCTCAACCATCGCTAGAATGTCCTTTCTTTTGGCAGATCAAGTTGAACAGGTGACAGCAAAAACAGCAAGGTTTTTAGCAAGGGCAATTGGAATAAGATCTATTATTTGATTATTGATGTAAACCCCCCAAATGTATTTTCTATTGTTAAGTTTTTGCCTCTATCTTCAGTACATTTTATTTTATTTTATCGCTATGGCTAGTGGCTGGTGCAAATAAAGATTCTTCTGGTTCTCAGAAGCAGGACATGAGCGCAATGCCCATTCCGATGCGCCAGCCTCGCGGGAAGCAGGGATTCCCTTATTTGCATCCCCTGCAGCGCCAGCCAATCGGCTGGCGGCAGGGGCGGGCCTTCCAGAGGCCACATAAGGTCGGGGCAGCCCTCGGCTCGCCCCCGCAACAGCACTCTCTCTACTTGCAAATCAGGTCGGGATCATGCTTGTAGGCCTTCAGGCCAGTAACTATGGTGAATATTTTGCATCTTGTGTGAGACCACTGGGCCGTCACTTTGGTTCCCATAGGATTTCTGTTGGGATGTCACTTGGACAGGAAGAATGATCAGAAAAGGCCACTCTTCAGGAACAAAAGCAAGTTATTTCAAAGGGAATTGAAACCTGGAGAAGAAGTCACATGGCGATGATGTATTAAATACAAAATGCTTCCAGAAAATTAAACCTGTATCTATAAGAAGTGTGGGATTGTGTTATCAAGTGAAATGAGCAAATGAAGAAATATATGTGCACTTTTCAGCCAGTTAAAGTGCAATCCTGAAGGACTATCTCTGTGTATGAACAAGCTTGTACCCTGCTCTCAGGCACACTTCCATTAGCCATACAATTTTGGTAGATACCAGATACGGGCCCTTTTTGGTGATGACGCTGCAATTGTGGAATTCCTTTTTTCATTCCTTTAAAATAAAAAATGTCTTAATATCCCACTTAAAAAAACCAAAAATCTCAGCAACAGGTATTCCAGGTCGCCCCACAGATGCTTTACCACTGAGCTACAGCCCCATCAAGGATTTCTTTGCTGCACTGGAACAACTCTTGAGCTGTCCAGTAGGATGACGCCAACACATGGCCATTCTCTTCTGTTTCGTTTCAGCACTACATGTTCTTTGCTGTATGTTATTCTCAGAGCAGAGAGGTAGAAACTGGCTTTTTTACTTGTGTGTTTTGCACTTTATGGACAAGATGGGTGCACAAAGCCCACTGTTCTCGCTAACCCATAATTTATACAAGGGCCTATTCTGCATTTCACAAAGCATATAGACAGAGCCTATTCATCTGAGGCTTGAACACTTTACCATGTGATTCCTTTCATGCCTAAAGGAAAGCTTATCAGTGGTTTGCTAACTCTTCTCGCCATGCGGCAAATTAAAACAATTAGCAAACAAAAGGCCGGGTACTTTCTGCAGAAGCTTCTGAAGTACAAACAGAGAAAGCCAAGGCTAGGGTGTTTTTCTGTCTCTTATAAAAGGCATTTATCATGTGACAGAATATAATTTGGGAGGCAAGAGAGAGATCTAATAGCAGTCCACTTGCCAGGACTATGCATGAAAAGCCATTAAGGGAGAAGGTTAACCCCTCTTCCTATCAGACACTCAAGCAAGCAAATGTTGATTCACCCAGTAATGAAGAATATTTGTTTAGCAGAGAGAAATGAACTGCACACAGCATGGCAAACAGACTGAAGAGGCCATAACTCATCCTCATGGTCAAATTACCCCTGGGTCTTCTCCTCTGAGGTTGAGCACCCCGGGGCAGTTCCCTGGAGAACTTGCAGGCCTCCACAGGATCTGAGGGAGGCTGATGTTATTGGCTTCCCAGTTCTCACCAGCCCCAGCTAGTATGGCCAATGGAAGCTTTCTCAACACAAGGGCCATGTTTTCCCCTGGGCAATCTTCTGAAGGCCTCGAGGCAATGGGGAAGGCATAGGGCTAGAGTCAAGTGTGCAGTGCACCAAGGGTATTTCTCCTCCTCCTCCTCCTCCTCCTTTGGCGATCACTCGTAGCCGAGTAAGATTGTCTTCCATGAACACAGTTTTAACAGTAAGTTTGTAAGTGACTGTGGAGGCCAATTCTGGATCCACACGTCCTCCCATAAAAAGCAGAGACATCACCTTGCCAACAAAGGTCTGTATAGTTAAAGCTATGGTTTTCCCAGTAGTGATGTATGGAAGTGAGAGCTGGACCATAAAGAAGGCTGATTGCCGAAGAATTGATGCTTTCGAATTATGGTGCTGGAGGAGACTCTTGAGAGTCCCATGGACTGCAAGAAGATCAAACCTCTCCATTCTTAAGGAAATCAGCCCTGAGTGCTCACTGGAAGGACAGATCGTGAAGCTGAGGCTCCAATACTTTGGCCACCTCATGAGAAGAGAAGACTCCCAGGAAAAGACCCTGATGTTGGGAAAGATTGAGGGCACAAGGAGAAGGGGATGACAGTGGACGAGATGGTCGGACAGAGTTCTCGAAGCTACCAGCATGAGTATGACTAAACTGCAGGAGGCAGTGGAAGACAGGAGTGCCTGGCGTGCTCTGGTCCATGGGGTCACAAAGAAGAAGAGTTTGGATTTGATATCCCACTTTATCACTACTGGAAGGAGTCTCAAAGCGGCTAACATTCTCCTTTCTCTTCCTCTCCCACAACAAACACTCTGTGAGGTGAGTGGAGCTGAGAGACTTCAAAGAAGTGTGACTGGCCCAAGGTCACACAGCAGCTGCATGTGGAGGAGCGGAGACGCGAACCCAGTTCCCCAGATTACGAGTCTATCGCTCTTAACCACTACACCACACTGGCTCCCAGAAGAGTCAGATGCGACTAAACGACTAAACAATAACAGATTTCCTGGCAGGAGTTAATCACGGTGAGGGTTTACCAAGTGTGCCTTCCTCTTAGCACATTTCTCCCTTTCGTCCTGAGTTTGAGCTTCTTCAAAGCCCATGACACCTTTGGTAAAGGCCTGGCTATGTAAAATTTTGTCTAAAATGTATAAATTGCTGCACAATTCATACATATGAGCACAATTTCTGTTCTCATCCTGAAGCAAAGTTCTTAACCCGAGGTACTATTTCTGGGTTAGCAGAGTCTGTAACCTGAAGCGTATGTAACCTGAAGCGTATGTAACCCGAGGTACCACTGTACACACAAACCTCACTCACACCCCGGCATGTGCTTTCCTAGCAACCACTCAAGCTTAGCTGTTGTTCTTGAGAAGTAATTAAAACCTAAAAGGCAGAAGATCTTCTTGCTACCCTTCAAAATAGGTTACGAACACATACCCTCCAACATTTCTCCAATGAAAATAGGGGTGTTTTATTACATACCCACCAACATTTCTCCTAAGGAAAAGCGGGGCATTCCGGGATCAAATCTGAAACCTAGATGGCTTCTGTAAATCCGGGACAATCCCTGGAAAACAGAGATACTTGGAGGGTCTGCCAACACATCTTTGCTAATTATGAATAGATTAGAACAAAGAGATTTTATATATATATATATATATATAAATTTATTTAGTTGGTTTTTCAAATGAAAGTTTTACAATCACATGTCCAGCATACATCATAAAAACAAAATTCTAAAGAATCTCGACTTCCCTCCTCCCCTTTGTGGGTCCTATTGTTAATCATTTCCTCCTGCATCTTTTATAATAATCCAGATCTTCTACATCTCCATTACAGTGGTACCTCGGGTTACATACGCTTCACGTTACATACACTTCAGGTTACAGACTCCGCTAAGCCAGAAATAGTGCTTCAGGTTAAGAACTTTGCTTCAGGATGAGAACAGAAATCGTGCTCCGGCGGCGCGGCAGCAGCAGGAGGCCCCATTAGCTAAAGTGGTGCTTCAGGTTAAGAACAGTTTCAGGTTAAGAATGTACCTCCGCAATGAATTAAGTACTTAACCCGAGGTACCACTGGATATCCAAATTTCACCATTAAACTGTGTTATTCCAATCCTACTAACGGTTTTAATGGTTTACAGTGATTTTTAAGATAAATTATAAATTTTCCCCATAGAAGAGAGAGATTTGATCCATGTTTTCAAAAGCATCATACATGACTATGCCATAAGTGTAATGTCTCCAAGAACCATTAACGTTCACGGTGGCCAAATATGCACGTTGGCCCTAGTGCTTCTGCGTATTAGGGTTGCCAGCTTACTAAAATCATGTTCATAGATTCGAAATGAATTTTAATCGTGACAAAGCCATGTTTAGCAGCTGAAGGCCCAGTTTTAGTACAGCACTGGGCACATTCAATGCCACATGGCCAAGTTCTTGCTTGCTGGCATCAGGTATAAATGAGGCCTGATTTGTCTCCATTCCCAGTCGCATCACACCCCGCTGCTGCATGAGCTGCGTATAATGAAGTTATACCACTTCTCTCCGTGAACTTTGTAGCTCATGGGACTGAACAATATGTAAATTTCTCTGGATTGCACCCAACATCTGGATCCACATTGTTACAAATTCAAAAGCAAGTATTTCAGTTCACATACCCCTGCATTGAATTTAGATAAAATGGTCAGATTTGCAAATCTCTGAAAAGAAAGAGAAAGGGGCGGCTGAACTATGCTAACTGGTGAATGTATTACCATTTCAAAGCCCCTTTTATCTTTCTAGGGCTTTGAAATTATAATCATCATAACACGCAGTACAGTTTCAATACTCTCTTAATGTTTCTTATTCCTGTTTTCATTTAAAGTCTCATAATTTGGGGCACTGAACTCATGAGGTCTGAATGCATGCAATATTGAACCGAAGAATTGGGGGGGGGTGGAAAAATAACCTATCCCACCCCCCACAAAAATCACAATTTTAAAATTGAAGAATGACTGGAAGAGAAAAGGTATTGTTTATGTAAGTTCCTGAACCCATAATGACTTTTGCTAACACCAGGCTCAGTCTAACAGGTATGTTTTTTTTGGAATCGCAGCAGTGAAGGGTTGTGCCATTTCAAGGAAAGCTCCAATAAAAGGATTTAACTTTTAAATAAAACCATTGAAATTTTCACATGATGTTTCAATAAAAAGAAGCAAAATTTCTCCGGGACATTTTGATATCCCCAGGCAGGATGAAAATGCAATTAAAATTCTTGAATGAAATAATAATCATCATCATCAAACCTTTTATTGGCATCACATACAAACATCCAAAACAAATCAATACAGAATTACCACTTCCCCAGTGGCACAAAACATTTGCTAAAAGAAAGGAGGCAGAGCAATCTATCGTCACATCTTTAGGTCTCCAGGGAGATCAGACGTCTGCAGTGTATTTCAACGACAAAAAACCAAATAGAGATACTTAGCCACTAACTTGGTGAGCTCCTGATCATTCCCCAGGAATAGAAAATGTATGACCTCCAACTCTGGTTTCCATTTGGGGATACAGAGTTGATCTAGAAATTGCTGGTGGAGATCAGCATATAGTTTACATATGTGTAAGAACCATATGTGTAAGAACATATGAGATCAGCATATAGTTTACATATGTGTAAGAACCATATGTGTAAGTGTTAAGTTGTGGGTGAACATATCAGACGACACAGCGATTCTCCAAACAGCTCTTGTTTATTCACAGGCCAGAACAGAACTGAACTGAAGGGTTCAGCCAGCCTGCTTATATAGAGCTCCAGTACAGTGCAACAGTAACCACTTTCTGTAACTATCCAATCACTGAACATCACTTTCAATCCCCTATTTGCATATGTGGACCTGAGTGAAAACTATCTACAGTATCCCCCTGCTGGCCCAGGGTGAGAACTTCAGTACATAACAGGAAGGGTTTCCACCAGGTGGTCTTCACATTGGCAAGTTCTTTCTCCTTCCACCCTGCCTGAGAACCTTCCCCAAAGGAGGTTTGATGGATTTGAATTAAACCTGGCCAGAGAAAATGCCCTTCTTTCTTGAGGGTTAAGCAGAAATTCAAGGTAATTGTGGTTAGTTTCATGCGCCCAAGAAAGTTGAAAGTAAAGGTGAAATAATGTAGAGTATGCTAACTAGCTACCTCAGGTATACTGAAAGTCAAAGATTGCTTTTAAATGTTTTAAGAATATTCTAGAATATATATCACAGCAGAGAAAAAGGTGTGTTTCTTTTTCATCTTATGATTTATTTTTCCAAATGAAGTTTCAGTTTCTCCTTGAGTAGGTTTCATGTGCCAAAATGTTGTTTTATTGTGGCATCCTGTAGAAATTTCCAGTGAAACCCAGATGCCTTTGTTGTTGTAGTTGAGCTAGCTGCTCTAGAACAGAACTTCATATCCTTCAAGTGTCCTGATTTTTCCAGAACATCCCAGAATTACAGAAGCCATCCCAGTGTCTGAATTTATCCTGAGACATCCCATTTCTCCACTCCAGAGCCACCACTGCCAGCACTGCCATTTGCAGTAGTACCGTACTCTTGCACAAGTCAACATCAAAAGATGTGCAACCCGAATTTCAACATGTGGTTGAATTTAACAGCTCAAAGATGTTTTGAACTGGGAGGAAAGGACTTCTGTATGTGCCACAGAACTTCCTCTTCTGTCCTGCCTCCCATGCCTCAAAATCAGTTCTGGAGCGTTGGGGGTACTCTGTGTAGGAGAAATTGGAGGCGCAGAAATCCTGTTGCCCAAGCAGAACTCGACTGGTGCAACACTGGATACAAAGCACTGTATTTACATTGAAATGGCCATAGATAAAGGTGTAAGTTTCCAAAAAAGCACCAGCATTCATTGCCATATTCCAAACCTTCTTAATAGAGGGTACAACAAATAGCAGGTGCCCCCAATTTAATCTATCCCTCAGTGCCGTATTTGCAGAATCTTTTTGCAGAATATCTTTTTAAATAAAGGATGAAGATTTTGCCCATTTTGCCCCCATCCCAGTAATCTGTACCATTCCCAGTTGCAACATACCTACTTTCCCACCTTAATGATACATTTCCAATGCATGAAGTTTACACATGCACAGCGCAGTCCTATGCATGTCTACTGAGGTGTAAGCTCCACTGAGTTCAATAGGGCTTACTCCAAGGTAAGTGGGTAGAGGATCGCAGCCTCAGACAAGGAAAAAACTAACATCGTAGCAATAGCTGCAGGAAAACAGGAAACACCATCAATTCTCCAAACACTGAGATCATCTCAATACTGTAGCTGGCAGTGTTGTAATTTAAAAGTGTTCTGTTATACGTATAAGCAAACTCAGAGGTCTCATAATTTCCAACTTGGCAAGCAAGCAAAGCCAAAATCATTAGGGTGGTTTTTGCTTTTTTTTAAACTAGAGATGTGAGCTTTGAGAGTGGTTTTATAAACGCTACAATGACAAACAGGAGCATTCTAACATGCCAGCAGATATTTATTTAACCAAAGAAATAGCAGTGTTATGGTCAAAAATGATTAATAAGTAATGTCAAAATTCCCAGACTGCTCTTCAAATCAAGCACAATCAATGTAGAGACAGCCACTGATGCCTGTTGCTTTGTGAGGTACAGTAAGGTTCATACAACGCCACTTCCCATCCCTCCTGATGGCAGGGGTCAGGCCCACTAGCAACACTTCCCATATGCCCACTGGCCAGGCAGACCTGCAGCCACGCTTTCACTGTTCTCTGATTGGCCAGAAAGGAGGTGGAGGATCCATCTCTTAGGAAATCCAAGGAACCGTTGATCACCAGGTAGAGACAATGCTTGTGTTGAGTGTCTGGAGGCAGTCGGAGGATGGATGGTGGCTAATCAAATCAGATTGAGGTTGAATCCAGACAAAACAGAAGTACTGTTTTGGGGGGACACAGGGAGAGCGGGTGTGGAGGACTCCCTGGTCCAGAATGGGGTAATTGTGCCCTTGAAGGACCAGGTGTTCAAACTGGGAGTCATTTTGGACTCACAGCTGTCCATGGAGGCGCAGGTCAATTATATATCCAGGACAACTGTCTACCAGCTCCATCTGGTACACAGGCTGAGACCCTACCTGCCCACAGACTGTCTCGCCAGAGTGATGCATGCTCTGGCTATCTCCTGCTTGGACTACTGCAATGCGCTCTAAGTGGGCCACCTCTGAAGGTGACGTGGAAACTACAATTAATCCAGAATGCAGCAGCTAGACTGGTGACTGGGAGTGGCCGCCGACACCACATAACACTGGTCCTGAAAGACCTACATTGGCTCCCAGTACGTTTCTGAGCACAATTCAAAGTGTTGGTGCTGACCTTTAAAGCCCTAAACGGCTTCAGCCCAGTATACCTGAAGGAGCGTCTCCACTCCCATCGTTCAGCCCGGACATTGAGGTCCAGCTTCGAGGGCCTTCTGGCAGTTCCCTCACTGCGAGAAGTGAGGTTACAGGGAACCAGACAGAGGGCCTTCTCAGTAGTGGCGCCTGCCCTGTGGAACGCCCTCCCAGCAGATGTCAAGGAAATGAACAACTATCTGACTTTTAGAAGACATCTGAAGGCAGCCCTGTTCAGGGAAGTTTTTAATGTTTGGTGTTTTATCATGTTTTTAATATTTTGTTGGGAGCCACCCAGAGTGGCTGGGGAAACCCAATCAGATGGGCGGTGTATAAATAAATGATGATGATGATGATAGAAATAGAGGTGCATGCCTATGCTGGCTGTGTGCAAGGGAATAAGGCATTTGCACCCATCAAGGAGCTCTTGCTTTTCCCCAGACCAGGAGAGTGAATTCAACTCCTCTCAGGAATGGCAACTAGGGTACACCAGGATATGTTCTTGCTATTCTTGCAAATACCCTGTGCTTTACACAGCCACTTGTGGAGTCCGAGGTGGTTTTAGGGTAGCACAACCACTGCGACCGCACTGGGCACCAGTCTGCACGGGGCGCCACAACAATGCTGTGGAACAGGGTGTGAGAGGCAGGGGGCACCAATTTTTAACATCACATGGGGCACCACTGAAATTTGCAAAGAGTTAAGGGGACTTGAGAACTTGATGACAGAAAACAGCCTTGGGTTAAATAGACACATGTATGACAAGGAACACGGGACGCGGGTGGCGCTGTGGGTTAAACCACAGAGCCTAGGATTTGCTGATCAGAAGGTCGGTGGTTCGAATCCCCGCAACGGGGTGAGCTCCCGTTGCTCGGTCCCTGCTCCTGCCAACCTAGCAGTTCGAAAGCACATCAAAAGTGCAAGTAGATAAATAGGTACCGCTCTGGCGGGAAGGTAAACAGCGTTTCCGTGCGCTGCTCTGGTTCGCCAGAAGCGGCTTAGTCATGCTGGCCACATGACCCAGAAGCTGTACGCCGGCTCCCTTGGCCAATAAAGCGAGATGAGCGCCGCAATCCCAGAGTTGGCCACAACTGGACCTAATGGTCAGGGGTCCCTTTACCTTTACCGTTATGACAAGGAAAGGGTTAAATACACGCATGCGTGCGCACACACACACACATGGCCATCTTCACTATTGCTATTCTTTGTTGTAACATCTGCAACAAAGCCCTTCGAACCATTATGGGAAAGAAACTGCTTCCATTATGGAAAAGAAACTGCTTGCAATATATGTACCTAAATTCCATCTTGCCCCCAAGGCTTGAAGGTGATGCATAGCATGTTTCTCCAACCACGTCAAAGAAGCACATTTTAATTGTCAAGACTGTTTGCTCAACAGTGCGCAGTCTGTCAGCACATATCAGTACTCGGTTGAAAAGTATCCCTCTGCCCACACAGATTCAGATGTCAGATACATCCATTGTGATTTGTCTTAAATGAATCTTGACAATACTGGAGCCTGTAGCACCCTCTCCCACGTTTTATAGGCAAGCTGCAAACAATACCAGCCAGGCATTAGTAAACCAATTCCTGGAAGCAAAGTTCAGTTTTGTGGACACATCTACAACAGCCCTTTATTAGGGACACACCGAGTGTGTTGGCTTTGCACCAAAGTAAGTACCTAATAAGGGACACAGGTGGCGCTGTGGGTTAAACCACAGAGCCTAGGACTTGCCGATCAGAAGGTCGGCGGTTCGAATCCCCGCAACAGGGTGAGCTCCCGTTGCTCGGTCCCTGCTCCTGCCAACCTAGCAGTTCGAAAGCACATCAAAGTGCAAGTAGATAAATAGGTACCGCTCCGGCGGGAAGGTAAACGGCGTTTCCATGTGCTGCTCTGGTTCACCAGAAGTGGCTTAGTCATGCTGGCCACATGACCTGGAAGCTGTACGCTGGCTCCCTCGGCCAATAAAGCGAGATGAGTGCCGCAACCCCAGAGTCGGCCACGACTGGACCTAATGGTCAGGGGTCCCTTTACCTTTAAGTACCTAATAAACTCATTGGTAGCCAGTGCAGTCGAACCAGGATCGGTGTAATATGCTCAAACCGTCTTGCTCTGGTGAGCAACCTGACCACTGAATTCTGCACCAGCTGGGTATGTCTCAGTATCTGCTTTAGATACAGAAGGTCACAGGTTCAATCCTGGGCACCTGCAGGTAGGGCTGAGAGACACCAGCATAAAACCCTGGAGAATTGCTGCTTTCCAGTGTAGACAATACTGAGCTGGATGGACCAGGGGTCTGATTCAGTATAAGGTAGCTTCCTATGTTCCTGTCTATTGTTTTGCAAGTTTGAGAATACCAGTTGCCCCAATCCCCTTGTACCAATGAATCTGGAAAGAGCCAGTCTTGTGTGTTTATCCTCAAATGGAACACATTCCCAATAAGGATTATACAAAGAAAGTTGTGCCAGGTTTACTCATCTCATCCTATCGCACAGGGTCCTGCAACAGTTCTTTCCTTTATGAGTAATTGGATCTGATGGGCCTGTGTCAAAGGATTGGTTATTTTGAACAGACCAGATGGAATAAGCTGCCCTGAGTTACTTCTAATGAAATATCTCAGGGGAATCCAAAAGATTAGGTTAGCCTTAATAAGATGACAGTGAGCACATGGCAAGTGAGAACTGAATGCCAAGAGGCATTTCCAAAAAGTAAAGCAACCAGTCTTGCCAGAGAAAGCAGCCGAGGCCAGCAGAGGAAGTCTAGCAGAAAGTGGAAGAAACCAGGTCAGCGGTAAAAAAAGCTGAACATAAAGAAACTATCTCGAACATCTGAACTATTAGTATGTAGCTGAAAAGACTGTGATCCTCACTACTATCCTCATTACTATCAGTGCCAAATCTTTATTTTAGAACTGCTGTCTCTTTAGTAAGGTTGAATATACAGCAGGAGTTCCGAAACTGTGGTCTATGCACACCCTTCATTCACGTGGTCTGTGGCATTCTCACGTTAAATGGACAAGTTGATTTCTAATTGCATTTCTATAGCTTCTTTTGTTTCTTATATTGTATGTTATCATATTACGATTTGAATTGTATGGATCCAAAACAAAAAAACCTATGGCCTGTGTTGCTTAGACCTCAGTTTGCCATAGGGGAATAACCTTACATTTCTAACAAATCTTAGGTGGCCATGTGTCCTACTTTACAAAACACAGTCCTCTCTTTGAAGGGCTGTCTGATTAAAGATGAAGAACACTAAGAAGGAAAGTCTGGGGCTTTGAACACACCCATGAAAAGCCAGCAGTTAGAAAGTAGCCTGCTCAGCTGCATGGGTCATCTGGTCAGCGTTTTCCCCACCATGATGAGAGCTGCATGGCATGTCTGCTTAGATTATACCTATACTTTCTGATTTTTCTTCTACACATGCAAATCAGCACATGCAAATTGTACGCAAGCCTCTTTCTGGCAGCGTGTTTCCACTTCTTTTTAAGTTGCATATAAGCGGCCATTGACTTGAAGGCTAGCCAAACTCACCAGGAACATAGAAACATGTCGGCTAAGTTTTAGAACAATAGGTCCTTGGGGAGCTATCTGCTTGCTTTGATTTTGCCCATTTTGCCATGAATTTAGGACGTGGGTGGCGCTGTGGGACGTGGGCGGTGCTGTGGGTTAAACCACAGAGCCTAAGACTTGCCGATCAGAAGGTCGGCTGACCGAATCCCTGCAACGGGGTGAGCTCCCGTTGCTCAGTCCCTGCTCCTGCCAACCTAGCAGTTCGAAAGCACGTTGAAGTGCAAGTAGATAAATAAGTACAGCTCCAGTGGGAAGGTAAACAGCGTTTCCACACACTGCTCTGGTTCGCCAGAAGCAGCTTAGTCATGCTAGCCACATGACCCGGAAGCTGTACGCCGGCTCCCTCGGACAATAAAGCGAGATGAGCGCCGCAACCCCAGAGTCGGCCACGACTGGACCTAATGGTCAGGGGTCCCTTTACCTTTACCTTTAGGGTTGCCATATTCCAAAGAACAAAAACCCAGACACATTTGGGGGCACCCACTCCCGCATCTCCATTGCTCTCCACCCCCCTGCCGCTGACCCCTTCCTCGCTCACCTGCTCACCCCCCCTCCCTCTCCTCTCTTTGCTGTCAAGAGATACTGCATCTCTCCAGACGATGCGAGAATGAGCAGCCCCGGGAAGATCACGCCAGGTCACACCAGAAACTGTGCAAGGCCTAGTGTGCGCTCCAAAATAAATAAAATTAAATTAAAAACCCCAACCCAAGACACTTCACATCAAATGCAAAAATCCACCTGGATGGGCATGCTGGCCCCAAGAAAGAGAGCATTCCTGGGGAAACCCAGACGTATGGCAACCTTAAACTAAATAGGACAAATATCATCAAAAGTTAAAAAAGGGGGGGGTAATGGACCCCTGGACGGATTACTCCAGTCAAACTTGACTATGGGGTGCAGTGCTCATCTCACTTTCAGGCCAAGGGAGCTGGCATTTGTCCACAGACAGCTTTCTGGGTCATGTGGCCAGCATGACTAAACCACTTCTGGCAAACAGAACGCCGTGAGGGAAACCAGAGCGCATGGAAATGCTGTTCACCTTCCCACCACAGCGGTACCTATTTATCTACTTGCACTGGCATGCTTTTGAACTGCTAGGTTGGCAGAAGCTGGGACAGAGCAACAGGAGCTCACCCCACCACACAGATTCGAATTACTGACCTTCCTATAGGCAAGCCCAAGAGGCTCGGTGGTTTAGACCACAGCGCCATCCGCTCCCTTAAATATCATCAAGCACTCTGTTCCCACTGACCACGTTCTTCTGCCCTTTGGTGTTGCTCCTCAGCTAAAGGATGGTTTTATGTCAAAACAAGAGCACCTTGTGACAGCATCCTTTGTGGCATCTTGGTCTTATTTTCCATACGAAACGTAAGCACCATGGCAGCATGGGGTGTGTGGCAGAATTGCTGGGGGAAGGAGAATGTGTCTTACTGAAAAGACAGAGAACCCACAGCATTAAGACGCCCAGAAACCCTCACCAGGCCTCATATTTGTTTCTTTTTCTTTAAAAACCCTGCTGTTCTGTTTCGTAGCTTTTTGACTGAAATAAAGCTAGGAGGACCTCTAGAGGTGAAAGGATGCATGAAGCCAACCTAAGCCCAAAACGGTGGTTGTTTTCCAAAATCATTATCACACGTGACAGAGCTGTACCCAGTTCTGTCGGTAACCAAGTAGGTGTGCATGTAACATGACAGCCTATCTGGAAACCCTGGCAGTTTTTAGTGCTGCATTAATCTCTGCCTTACTGGAGCCCATATCCCTGCACAATGCAGGGGAGAGCAAATGATAAGATTGCAGCCGACCAGCAGGCCTTGGGGCAGCTCTAAGGGGCTTTTGTGACAGCTGTTGGGTTACTGGGTTTCTTGCAAAGAATGCTGGAATAGTTGGAGAATAATCTGATCCAGAAAGAGGCCTATGGTGTGCTTACTTGAAGAGATTGTATTACTCTTTCTTTTCTCTATCTGCATATTTTTCTCTGTTAGCGTAGAAAACCAATAAAACTATTCTTTAGAAAAATTAAAGAGAAGATGAGCATGCTCTCTTTCTTTTAAAAACGTGGACTAAATGGAAAGCACATGTTACATCAGGCTTGTGAAGTAGTCTTGTCTTCCTATACTAGTATTGTTCGGATGGGTGAGGGAGAAGGAGAAGGAGAGAAAGAGATTTGGGCTCATGATGCTATCGGGATAGTCACATGCACAATCCTGCTTTCAATATTATTTGCCCCTGTAAAAGTTTGGGGGAGGTCACACAGCTTCATTACCAATCAGTGCCTGTCCCATAACATCCTACTGAAATCCCAAGTTCAGACAATGTTTTCTGCCTACAATCTACAGCCGTTCAGTTTGACAAAGTGACCCTGGGATCTAATATTATAAGTGGGAGGGGGAAAGCACACCATGAATATATTTTGCAAACCTCAGAAATGAACCCCATGCCTTAAAAAGGTAAAGGTAAAGGGACCCCTTGCCATTAGGTCCAGTTGTGGCCTACTCTGGGGTTGCGGCGCTCATCTTGCTTTACTGCCCGAGGGAGCCGGCATACAGCTTCCGGGTCATGTCAGGGAACTGCCATCAGAGCATCAGGTGGTGGAGGGACTCAGGCAGGATGAAAGAGACTCAACTGCTGAAGCAGGGACCAGCAGGGGGAGGAGTGGGTCTCTGAGGGAATGCGAGCAGGAGGGAGGGCTCAGGGAGGCTTCCAGCGAGAACAGTGGGGAGGTATCGGAGTCTCCCATAGGGAGACCCACACCTCGCAGGAAACTGTCACGCCGTGAGTCCAGGAGACGCGTTTCCGTTAAGGAACTTCTTTGCTGGAAACGCTTCCGCAGACAGCCACTGTCGGACTCTACTAGTGACTAGAGCAGACATGTCTGAGGAGCTCCGTCACACACGGAGGTTTGTGGGGTCGCACAAACTCTGAGGGAGCACGTTTTCACGCACAAGCAGCTAATCAAACCCTCACAGCAGTCCGACAGTCTTTGTACGCTGCCTGTGCAAGAGAAGGCATCATGAGCGAACCAACCGGAACCGGAGGAGCAGGGGCTGGAGCTGGTCCAAGCTTGGAAGATAGATACCGAGCGTTGGAGGTTCAACTGGCCCTGCAGACGGCGAGGTTGGAGGAGAGAAGGGCTCAGGATGCAGACAAGAAGGGGAGAGCCACGCAATTCCCCAGAAAGGTACCTGGATTGGTGCAGAAATTTGGGGGGGACCCCAAGGACTACCATGCTTTTAGGACAGAGATGCAATATGCCCTTAATGTGCAGTTCGATGAGTTCCCTGATGAGGAATCGCGAGTTGCTTTTGTAATTGGGCATCTTGAGAAAGGGGCTAAAGACTGGGTTCGACCCCTAATGGCAACGCACAATGAAATACTAAAGGACACAATGAAGTTCTTTCGTGCAATGGATATCATGTTTGCCAGCGATATTGAGGAAGGGGTGGTGCGCAGACAGTTAATGGCTTGTAAGCAGGGAAGTCGATCTGTCCGTGAATATTGGACTGAGTTTACCATGCTGATTCACAGACTGAGTTGGGATTTATCGGCGGCACCCGTTCAAATGCTATTTGAAGAAGGTCTTTCTTCGGGGGTGAAAGACGAGCTGGCACGGAGCCCCAGGGCGGAGTCTATGGATCAGCTGACCAAATCTGCGCTGACCATAGGAGCGCGGCAGGAGGCAAGAGCCTTGGAGAAGCGGGAAGGGAGAGGGGAACGTTGGAAGGAGTTCCGCATTCCAGACATTCCTGAGCCAGCTTTCCCGCCGGCAGAGCCGATGGAAATCGGAACAGCGCGCGCGCGCGCATTTTCAAAAACCAGCGAGGGAGCTAAGAAGGAGGGAAAGGGCCCCCGGAAATGCTATCTCTGCCAACAGCCAGGCCACTTTGCCAGAGTCTGCCCCCAGAGGAAGGAATGGCAAGGGATGGTGGGAGCTGTTGAGGGGGGAGAAGAAGGGGGAGCGGAGCAGGTAAAAGCCAACGCCTGGTTGCCACAATTGGGGCACTGCAGCCAGGCCAAAGAGCAGTGAAAGTGCCCGTGCCAGAAGCTCCTCGACCTGCTCTAGTGATTGAAGTGTGGCTAGAGCTGCAGAATGGGCACCCCCTAAAAATAAAGGCGCTATTGGACTCAGGCAGCTCCTGCAATTTTATGAGCAAGGAGTTTGCTGCTGAACACCAGATACAGACCATCCCTTTAAGCAACCCCCTGCAGGTGACCACGATTGATGGCAGGGAGTTGTTGGGAGGAGGAGTCCGCTTGCAGACTGTCCCAATGATAATGAGGGTGGCAAGGCACACAGAACTGATAGCGTTTAATGTGGCCACCCTGGGAGGCGCTCCCATTATTTTGGGAATGAGCTGGCTAGCTCTACATGATCCGCTGGTTGGCTGGCATCAAAGAGTGGTGTCCTTTGGTTCAGCCCATTGCCTAGAACACTGCAAAGGGGAGAAGGGTTCAGCAGGGGCCCAAGCCACCCTAGCAGGGACTGAAGTAATGGGGAAGGTGAAGGTACCACCACAGTATGCAGATCTCAGCGACGTGTTCAGCGAGAAGGAAGCTGACCAACTACCACCTCATAGACCCTTTGATTGTCAGATCAATTTACTCCCTGGAGCACAGCTTCCTGTAGGCAAGTTGTATGCCATGTCAGACAGAGAAATGCAGGAGTTGCGAGAGTTCATTGACAAGAACCTGAAGAGAGGCTTCATCAGAGAGTCCAAAGCCGCAGGGGGGAGCCCAGTGTTCTTTGTGGACAAAAAAAAATGCTGACAAGCCGAGACTTGTATGTGATTTTAGGCGGCTGAATGCAGTGACTGAACCGGTGGCGTTCCCTATGCCCAGAATTGATGATATTTTGACCAGGGTGAGGAAGGGAAAGATTTTCACAAAGCTGGATCTAAGGGGGGCGTACAACCTGATACGCATAAGGAAAGGGGATGAATGGAAAACCACCATGTTTACCCCTTTGGGGGCGTTTGAATACCTCGTTATGCCATTTGGATTACAAGCAGGCTCCGCGTGTTTTCAATCTTTTATGAACCACGTGCTGGGCCCTTTGCTCTACAAGAATTGCGTTGCCTTTCTAGATGATGTGTTGGTGTATTCTGAGAATGAGGAGCAACATGTGAGAGACGTCAGAGAAGTGTTGAGCAGACTGCAAGCCAACAGGCTGTGGGTCAGACTGGAGAAGTGTCGGTTCCATACCAAGGAGGTGGAATTCCTGGGGTACCGCCTGTCAGACAAGGGATTGGCCATGGATCCCGGCAAGGTACAGGCAGTGCTGGAATGGAAAACACCCAAAACCAAGAAGGATGTGCAGAGGTTCCTAGGGTTTGGAAACTTTTATCGTAAGTTCATCCGCAACTTCGCCCATCTGACGGCGCCCATCACTGACTGTCTCAGCAGTAAAAAGAAGTTTGTATGGACGGCGGAGGCGGAGCGAGCGTTTGAGGAACTGAAAAGGGCCTTCGCCTCTGAAGAACAACTTCTGCATGTGGATTTACGAAAGAAGCTAAGGGTTGAAACAGACGCATCTGACCGAGCCATAGGGGCGGTGCTTCTTCTGCAGCCGGGGAAGGAGGAGTCAGAGTGGCGTCCGTGTGCCTTCTTCTCGCGGAAGCTGAACAAATCCGAGAGGAATTACACGGTGTACGACCGAGAACTGCTTGCCATTCATGAGGCGTTCCGGAGATGGAGGCATCTGCTCGTTGGTGCACAACATAAAGTGCAAGTGTGCACGGATCATAAAAATCTAGAGTACTGGAGAACGGCGCGAGTGCTCAACCAAAGGCAGTTGAGATGGGCCCAAGAGTTCTCCAAATTTAACTTTGAGATTTGTTATGTGCCAGGCCCAGAGAATGTTAGGGCGGACGCTCTCTCACGCAAACCTGAATATTTGGAGGGGGAGGGAGCACCCGAAGAAACCCATATCATTCCAGAGGACCGCTGGGTGTGTGGGGCGACTTTGGTGGGGCAAAGGGAATTGGTAGAGGGTACGGTGCAGGATGCATACGCCCAGGGGAAACTCAGGGATCTCAGAGGGGAGGAAGACAAATCCGGTGGTTTTGAGGAGAGAAATGGGGCATTGTATTATAAGGGAGCGTTATATATACCTGAAGGGGAATTGAGGGAGAAGGTACTCAAGCAGCTGCACGATAGCCCCACAGCAGGGCACTTTGGGCAACACAAAACCATGTGGCTGGTTACCAGGGAATTTTGGTGGCCCAAGGTCAGGGAAGATGTGCGGGAGTATGTGAGAGGGTGTGAACAATGCCAAAGAGCCAAGGGGGAGAGGCAGGCGCCGGCTGGTTTATTAGAACCACTGCCCACACCTGAGAGACCGTGGGAAGCAGTGGCAATAGATTTCATGACTGATCTGCCAAGGTCTAGAGGGAAAACAGCCATCATGGTTGTAGTAGACCTGTTAACTAAAATGGCCCACTTCATAGCCTGCTCACATGCGGTTACAGCAGAAGAAACCGCCAAATTGTTTGTAGAGAATGTGTTTAGGTTGCATGGCGCCCCCTTGAGGGTGGTTTCAGACCGAGGGAAACAATTTACTTCCAGGTTCTGGAGGAAGCTCATGAGCTTACTGCATGTAGAGGTTAATTTCTCGACGGCCCGTCATCCTGAAACCAACGGGCAGGCGGAAAGAGCAAATGGGGTTCTCCAACAATATTTGAGGTGTTATGTTAATGACAGAGAAAATGATTGGGTGGAGAAGTTGGCGTTGGCAGAATTTGCCTACAACAATGCAGAGAACGTGTCCACGGGGATGAGCCCCTTTTTGGCTAATCACGGGTGCCATCCCAGAGCCTTCCCAGGGGGGGAGGGGGAGAACTGGAGCGTTCCAGCTGCAGAACAGTTCGTGGAAGAAATGGAAGCGATCCATCGCCAGCTCCAACTCAACTTAAACAGGGCTAAGGAGGAATATAAGAGGCAGGCAGACAAAAACAGGAGGGAAGGTGAAACCATCAGGGTGGGGGACCAGGTGTGGCTGTCAACCCAAGGGTTGCCATTCAAAGGAGGTTGTAAGAAATTAAGACCCAAAAGGCTGGGTCCGTTTGAAGTCATACAGCAGGTCAATCCAGTGGCTTTCAGGCTCCGGTTACCGAACCACATGAAGCTGCACCCAGTTTTTCACAGGTCGTTGCTGTCACCGTATAGAGGAGACAGTGAGGGGAGGGTCACTAGGGGACCAGCAATGGAGGAGAAGGAACACAGCTACCATGTAGCGGAGATCCTCGATTCCAGGTGGAAGGGAGATCAAGTAGAGTATTTGGTAATGTGGGAAGGGGAACCGGAGTCGGAAAACACCTGGGTTAGGGCAGAGGATGTCAATGACGAGGTTTTAATAGAGACTTTTCATCAGAGGTTCCCACGTAAACCTCAGCCTGTAGCGAGGTTCCGAAGGGAATACTTTGCCACCACCGACGAGGAAGAGGAGTTGGAGGGGTTCCCAGATTCTGAAGAGGAGGAGGATGCAGCTGGCCAGGACGACGATCGATGGAGAGAATTGTTCGAGACGTCAGAAGATGAGGAAGATTCGTTTCGGGGTTTTAGCCCTTCACCTCCCAGGGGGGAGGAATTGGGAGGGGGTGAGGGGGGCCCTGGAGGGGAGGTGGATGTCAGGGAACTGCCATCAGAGCATCAGGTGGTGGAGGGACTCAGGCAGGATGAAAGAGACTCAACTGCTGAAGCAGGGACCAGCAGGGGGAGGAGTGGGTCTCTGAGGGAATGCGAGCAGGAGGGAGGGCTCAGGGAGGCTTCCAGCGAGAACAGTGGGGAGGTATCGGAGTCTCCCATAGGGAGACCCACACCTCGCAGGAAACTGTCACGCCGTGAGTCCAGGAGACGCGTTTCCGTTAAGGAACTTCTTTGCTGGAAACGCTTCCGCAGACAGCCACTGTCGGACTCTACTAGTGACTAGAGCAGACATGTCTGAGGAGCTCCGTCACACACGGAGGTTTGTGGGGTCGCACAAACTCTGAGGGAGCACGTTTTCACGCACAAGCAGCTAATCAAACCCTCACAGGTCATGTGGCCAGCATGACTAAGCCGCTTCTGGCGAACCAGAGCTGTGCATGAAAACGCCGTTTACCTTCCTGCCGGAGCGGTACCTATTTATCTACTTGCACTTTGAGGTGCTTTCGAACTGCTAGGTTGGCAGGAGCAGGGACCAAGCAACAAGAGCTCACCCCGTCGCAGGGATTCGAACTGCTGACCTTCTGATCGGCGAGTCCTAGGCTCTGTGGTTTAACCCACAGCGCCACCTGCGTCCCTCGACCCCCATTTCTTAGTTACCTTTATATTCATACTGAAGTTCAAAGAAATTGGTGAGCATGAAAGACTTACTCATTATGATTCTTTGATACTCAGGGATCTAAAAAGCCTACAGCTACTAACCAAAGCAAAGTTATTTGGGAATAAGCACTGCTGAACATAGTGGGGATTTGCTTCGGGGGGGGGGGGAAACATGTGTAGGATTGTGGTTTATCTTTCCTGGAGGGTTTTAATTTGAAAAATCTACTCTCTGGCACATGAGCAACCAAACAATATAGACCCCGTGGCTTTTATTAAAGCAGATGGCATGGCAAGCTGCTTGCAGTAACCCGCAGAGAGGAATAGGAAGAGCTGCTTTCAGAACCAAAATGCACCACCGACTCATATTATCTGCCCCTTTATAATGCCTCTGGTGGCACCTAAATTGACAGGGCTTTGGCAGGATGTTGGGTGACTGTTTGAAATCCAAAGGGGAATTTTACAGCTGCATCAGAAAAGTTGAAAACAAAGAGAGAGACTTCTCCAGAGTAACTCTGAGTCAACAAAGGAGATCAGGAATAATTAATATGGACATAATATTTGATAAAGGAATAAAGAAGCAATGGATGGAAATTAAAACCTCACACAGGAAAAAGAAAGGAGAACTTCATTTGCGAATTTACAAATTACTATATGTGTTAATGTGAATTGAAGTTAATCACTGTAGCTGTGATATAAGGGATTTTATCCAGAATGGATTGTATTTGGTTTGAGCAATAGTCAGGAGTCAGAATTAAAGGGAATCAGACCCTGAAGTACAGCACATGGGAAGCCATACAAACTTTATAATTAATATGTAATTTGATTTGTATCTGAATTGGTATTGTTATTTGGTATTAATATAACTTGGCACATATTGAATTTTTGTAATTGAAAATTAATAAAAATTATTTAACCCCCCAAAAATAAAAAATGGCAGCTCATTGGTTTGCCTTGCTCCACCAAAGGACCATATCCTCAGCACACAGGAGCAGAAAAGAGGCCTAGGTTGAGAAGAGAGCAGTGAATTATATACATAGGCAATTAAAATCTAAAGTGTAATACAAGCACTGGAGGTCAGCATAAACCTACTGAAGACCCGTGTATGAAATCTACAAAGGGGAACTCCTCACCTGCCTTGGTCAAAGGCTCGTCAGGATGCAACAGAGAAAAATGCAGGATGTAGAGCCAGTTGCACATAGCAAAAGGGAGGAATGAGTTTTCCAACAGAAGAGAAGCAGAGGCTGCTGCAGATCTTGGGGAAGGAGTACAAGAACTAGAAATGCGAGGATTCAAACCGCCGACCTTCTGATCAGCAAGACCAAGAGGCTCAGTGGTTTAGACCACAGCGCCACCCACGTCCATTGTGGTTTGAATCCCCGCGACAGGATGAGGTCCCTTTGCTCTGTCCCAGCTCCTGCCAACCTAGCTGTTCGAAAGCATGCAAGTAGATAAATAGGTACCACTGCAGCGGGAAGGTAAACAGCATTTCCGTGCACTCTGGTTTCTGTCACGGTGTCACATTACACCAGAAGCGGTTTAGTCATGCTGGCCACATGACCCGGAAAGCTGTCTGTGGACAAACGCCGGTTCCCTCGGCCTGAAAAGCAAAATGAGCGCCGCAACCCCATCATCGCCTTTGACTGGACTTAACGGTCCAGGGGTCCTTTACCTGTTGTGGTTTTTTTACCTTTACTTCTGAATACTTACATGTTGCTGCCCTGCTATTGACACTCTAGACATCTGTGTCTGGAGAGCACAGCCTAGGCATGGATAGCTTGAATAGATCAGAACTGCACCAATCGTAAAACAAAATCCAAGACTCACACGGCGCAATCTGGGCCAACGCATGCTTATTCCTTACACACTTATGCATGAGCTCGCTTGCCCATCAAACTGACAGGTAAAGCAATCCAATGCAGCCCATAGCTGTTGTCAGCACAAGACAGAAGCATATGAGGGAATGAAAAATGAATGTATGTCCTGCTGCCTTCCAAACTGCAAGGGTAAAGGTAAAGGGACCCCTGACCATTAGGTCCAGTCGTGGCCGACTCTGCGGTTGCGACGCTCATCTCTCTTTATTGGCCGAGGGAGACAGCATACAGCTTCCGGGTCATGTGGCCAGCATGACTAAGCCGCTTCTGGCGAACCAGAGCAGCACACGGAAACACTGTTTACCTTCCCACCGGAGCGGTACCTATTTATCTACTTGCACTTTGACGTGCTTTCGAACCGCTAGGTTGGCAGGAGCAGGGACCGACTGTCACGGGGATTTGAACCGCCGACCTTCTGATCGGCAAGTCCTAGCCTCTGTGGTTTAAACCACAGCGCCACCCGCGTCCCCCCGAACGGCAAAAACCTCCCTTAAACAATGTATCCTTGATAACCTCAAATTGTGACATAGCAAAATAAAATGTTTCCCTTTTGACTTTTATTTAGCAACACAAAACACATTAGTGCAGTGGTTCCCAACCTTTTTGGAGCCATGCCCCACCTAAAATCCTGATCCCCCCCCCCCGTGACATATAATTTTTATTATTCAAAAAGTGAACTGCTATTCATGTGGAGGAAGCCTAAAAGGCCATTAACTGTTAATAACTCATTCTCGAATTGCCCCTCTCAAAAATCAAATTGCCCCCCTGTGGGGCATGTGCCCCACACTGGGAACCACAGCATTAGAGGAAACAACAGGCTCAGGCAAATGGACGAAGCACAAATGGTAGGCACCTGCCTATAATATTTAGCATTTATTGCTCTGAAAAGTAACAAAGAGAATACTGTCATTTAAAAGGCGATAGCAGTTTGGGGCATTGGTTAAAATCACTTGCAAAGTAAATCAAAATTACATATTAGCCCTATTGATGTGTTTTTCTACCCTTTCTATTGGAAAAAAGGTGTTTAGGAAAAAGAGACTTTC
The DNA here is from genome assembly GCF_965112155.1 of Podarcis liolepis. Taxonomy (NCBI): domain Eukaryota; kingdom Metazoa; phylum Chordata; class Lepidosauria; order Squamata; family Lacertidae; genus Podarcis; species Podarcis liolepis. The sequence goes on along the minus strand of NC_139557.1, from coordinate 18,888,731 downwards.
TGTTTTTCCCTAAAATCTACAACAGGAAAGGCGGAAGATCTTCTTTTGCTCAGCGCTTCTGTACTTCCTTTCTTTAACTGTCCTGGTTGACCACTTTACAGACTTCTATTCACAGAAGAAATCGATGGCCTGAGAAAGAGAACATGTTGTTGTTGTTGTTGTTTGGGTTCACTGTTATAGTTTTTAAACACAGTAAGCAATTAGAGCCAATTCTGAACAAAGGGAGTTGTGGAAAATCAGTTGCTTTGAAAACATGATGCGTTGGGTCCAGACAGCCACGCTCCTTGTTGAGGCCCAACTGAACTCAAGGAGCGGCGTAGCGTGAGTTGTCAGCACCCGGGGCAACGCAAGTAATTTGCGCCCCGCCCCCTAACCCGGGGCAAGGCAAGTAATTTGCGCCCCGCCCCCTAACCCGGGGCAAGGCAAGTAATTTGCGCCCCCCAACCCCTAACCTGCGAGTTGCCGCTGGCGCTGCCGCCCAAACGACGCCGCTTGCCCGGAGGAGGAGGGGGGCAGAGAGGCGAGGAAAATGCAACGGCCCAGCAGCTGCAGCAGCACCGGCGGAGGCGGGGCTGTGAGGAGGGGCTGCCTGGCGCGTCCTCCGCGGCGAGCGCTGAGAGCCGCTGCCTGCCGGGCGCCTTCAGCCCGGACGCGCGCACAGCTCGTCGGTTCCGCGAGACGTGCGGCTCCGCTACAGCCTGCGCCCGAGGCTCTTCGGCGACTCCGGAGGCAGCGAGCGCGCCCCCCGCAGATGTTGCACCCGGTGCGGCCGGCCCCCCTGGCACCCCCCACGCTACGCCACTGAACTCAAGAGTTCTTAAGTTACTTCAGCGGCTCTCCTCCAAGCATGACTGACTAGATTCAATCCAGAGTGGATCTATACAGATATAAACACTGTGAAAATGCTTTTTTAAAAAACGTAAAATATATATGGGATTTGCCATTAGCTCATCAGCCCCATCTAGTGTCATATTTAGTGCCACACATCTAGAGTCACACTTAAAATGCACTTAAAACATTATATTTGCAGCTGTATAGCTGAGTCCCCAGTGTCTTCTAGGACCACCTCTGACTTGGCTTTTTGAAAAGCAAATGTCCCATGTTTCTTGCAAAGTTGCATACAAGAGCAATGTTGCACTTCAGGAAATACTAAGACCCAGTCTCACTTCTGTATTTGGTTAGCACAAGCTGCAGTAGCCTCAGGGATGGAGGCTGTTCTGGCAGCTTTTAGGATTTTGTTGCGTTTCCTGCCTCTTTGCCCCACAAAAAGCCTCTGATGCTGTATTCTCCATGACAGGAGCTGGGTTCCCCCTTAAAACCTGAAGTCAAGGTAGTTGAAGAACATCTCCATCTTTGCCCTCCCCAATGAGAAGGCCTCTAGAATAGTGCCTGCGTAGAGCCCAGGTGGCTGGTTTGCCACCTCAGTGAGAACTAAGCCAAAGTTACGTTTAGGAAAGAAACTTGTAGTGCTTTCAGAACTCAAAGAAGGAGAAAAACAAACAAGGAAAGTCAATGTCCCTCTGTGAAGGAAACCAATAACTCAGAAGGTGAGACTGTAAAACACAGCGCAATCAGGAAAAAGCAATTGGAAGCAGTCTCACCAAACAAGCACAGAGCATACCTTGTGCCCAGAGGAGTGTTGTTCTCAGCGTACACGAGGCCAGAACCAAATCAATAAGAAACATCTTGCAGAGGCTTATTCAGTAATTTCAAGGATGCAAAATTTTCACTCAAGTTACCTTAGCAGAAGGTATGAGGTCACCAATTATGGGGTCACCAATATTCAGCCACTGCGGAAGCTTCGGCCACAAACCATCAAAGCATTTGTGTAGCAACATTTCCATAGCTTGCTCATTTCTTACCTTCGTGGAAACTGTCTCGTTTGCTTCCTGATAGATGTGCTGCTCCGTGACTAAATTCCTGGGGAAATATCCAACAGTGCCCATCTGGTCCTCGTACTGCTCTGCATAAACCTTGCGGGTTAGATCAAACAAGCCTGGAGTTAAGCGCCGCCATTCTTCAGAGTAAATGAATTCATTGCTCTGTTGGAAGCATGGGCTGCCCCAGTCGCCCTGTACACTCTTTGAGATTATTTCGGTCAGCATAAGGTACTAACAAAACAGATTTGTTCTTGTTGTTGTTTACCAAAAGGCACATATAAGTAATTGCATTTCCAAGAATGAGACCAAGAAAAATGTGAGATCATACAGATTTTAATTCCTCTTCTGTAGACTTGACTAATCATATTCTTAAAATCCTTATTTCCTTAAACTGGGATTTCTTGAAAAGGTTTGCCCTGGACAATACCCAACTCCATTTCAAAGGGTTTCTGGGCAAGAGGTGCTCTGGTGGGTCGCATTCTGTTGACAATGGAGCCTGGTGGAGTAACTGGTGCTGAGGCATTTTGAAGTAGTGCTCCGTAGCTGGGTCTGGCCATGAGTTAAATTTCCCACAATGCTCCAGAATGACAATAAATGAAGACAACGCTATTTTTTCAGGGGGGAGGGGAGAGAGATGCCAGAACTCACCAAGAACGCCTCCCTTGATCTCTTATAATGGCAATGGCACCCACCTGAGAGGTGCCAGAATTCAGTTCCAGAGAGTTCAGACTAAAAATTTTAAAAAGCCCAGCAGCAGAGGCCATTTTTTTTTGGACTCATCAAACTGGTCTCACTTTGAATGCCAAACCAGTTTTTTGAGGGAGGTTCAACTGTCATGGTAATGTGCACTGACACTGGCCTTGCCCTGGACATTTCAATAAATACTGGAAATATTCCAGTGTTTCACTAGAACCTAGTGGCTTTGTGCAAAAGCAAGTCTAACATACAAAGCACAGACCCAAAGAATAGCTTGAAGGCATGGCGGGAGGGGGGGTGGGGTGTGGACCTTTGCTGAAGACAAAGTCCAGGCCTGGCTAATACCCGAGTGCTTGAAAACTGCCCCCCCCCCCCCAAGCAGCACTGCCAAACACTGTTCCTGCAAGATTTTCCCTGCTCTCTCCCCTCCTCACTACAGTCTCCCTAGAAAACACACACACCCCACCTGAGGATCAAGGAAAGCCTTTGGAATGAGGCAAGGGACAATACGGGACAATATTCCCAAAAGTGCCATCTTCTGAGAGTGAAAATGTCTTTCCTCTCAAGCCAGGCAGCTGTGAATCCAATCCCCCTTTGTATGCTTGCTTTGAATTCCAAAACAAAAGAAAGGTGAGGCATACATGTAACATATAAATGTATTTTTAAAGTTTTCATAAGGTATTTCTTCAGTCCATTTTAGAGACTTTCCCCACCCCTTCTTATTTTTACTTTGGCACAAATCTCATAGAATCATAGAATAGTATCATAGAAACATAGAGTTGGAAGAGACCACAAGGGCCATCGAGTCCAACCCCCTGCCAAGCAGGAAACACCATCAGAGCACTCCTGACATATGGTTGTCAAGCCTCTGCTTAAAGACCTCCAAAGTAGGAGACTCCACCACACTCCTTGGCAGCAAATTCCACTGTCGAACAGCTCTTACTGTCAGGAAGTTCTTCCTAATGTTTAGGTGGAATCTTCTTTCTTGTAGTTTGGATCCATTGCTCCGTGTCCGCTTCCCTGGAGCAGCAGAAAACAACCTTTCTCCCTCCTCTATGTGACATCCTTTTATATATTTGAACATGGCTATCATATCACCCCTTAACCTCCTCTTCTCCATGCTAAAATCTCATTCTCTCTCTCTCTCTCTCTTTTAAGAAGGCTGAGTGTTTTTTAACCTCCCTCCCCATAAAGTGCTGAGCAAGGGAAGGGAACAGATGCTTCTGAACATAAAGGTGAGCTTGTGAGAATATTGCCTTGCCCTGTCCAAGGAGAGGTGGAGCAGGGGTTTTTCTAAAAACTGTGGATACTGGGGGGTAAATAGCCATGCAGACATAAGATGTGATTTAACATAGGGAAGGTCCTTACACTCCCAGCCCAGAATTCTCCAGCTCCTCTTTCTGGCACTAGCTTTGAGTAAATGTAGATCAGTTGCCCCTTTCTGACGTTAATAAATCGGCAGTCTGGCGCGTTGTAATCGTCTTCCGCCCTTGCCAGGGAGATGGCATCTGGGGGTGGAAAAAAACACCAGTAAGATTTTATACATAATTAAAGGGCTGGGTGGTAAGAAGAGGAAATCCTCATTAATTTTGCAAAGGCAATCATAGAAGCATCCCTTTCCACATTCACAGTTCATCTTCTGAGAAGGCTGCAAAAGCTATCTACATTTTGTTTTGTTTTGACATTTATATACCACTCTTTTCCACCAGGGAGCTCGAGGTGGTGCACAGTGGTACCTCAGGTTAAGAACTTAATTCGTTCTGGAGGTCCATTCTTAACCTGAAACTGTTCTTAACCTGAAGTATCACTTTAGCTAATGGGGCTTCCTGCTGCCGCCACACGATTTCTGTTCTCATCCTGAAGTAAAGTTCTTAACCCGAGGTACTATTTCTGGGTTAGCAGAGTCTGTAACCTGAAGCGTCTGTAACCCGAGGTACCACTGTACATGTTTTTGCCCGTTCCCATTTTATCCTCACAACAACCCTGCAAAGCAGGTAAGGTTATGCTAGCCCAAGATCACCCAGCGAACATGAGGACTTTGAACTCTGGTCTTCAGATCCCAGTCCTACCCTCTAACCGCTACACCAATATATATTTATGAAAAATACATCCATAAATTTAAAGTTATGCCTGGGATATGGTAAACCACAGAGGGATTCATTCATGCAAGAGTTCACATTTTCAGCACACAGTTTCACAAACGGGTGACTTACATAAGCACTCCTGATCGGCACACAGCTTCTTGCTTGCCAGCTTGTCCATAAAAATTCCCTTCGCGACCATCGGGAAAGTGAATCCAAGAAACAGCAGAAACATCAGCATGCTAACAGTGTGAGGCATTTTCTTCTCTCCCAGGCACCTCGCTCTCACTCCCTTACACAAAAGGAACAGGTTAAGGAACAGCTCTCTATTATATATGTATAAAAAAAACCATTAAGATGCAATTTTGGAGGGTGGGGATGAGAAGCTCTCTGACCAATAGGAAGTTGTGAGGGCAACATTCCATCGCTTTTAAAGAGCAGGGGAAACTTCAGGGGGACCCTTTTGCTTTATTTGCCAGGCGTTTTTAAATGCCTGCCTCTTGCTGCAGTTAAGTCAAGCTCAACATCACGTTCAGCAGATTTTGTGCAAGGATGAAAAACAACAGGTCCCCATTAATTATACAGGTTTCCAATCTTACGGGATGGTTTAAAGTGTAGCAGAAACACAAAGAATCCTATATTGGCCATGGGCTGGGGAGGAAGTGCCAGAGGAACTTTGCCAACAAAAACCAGACCAATTCCAGTGCAAAGAGACAAGCCATCTTCCCCCATCAGGAGCTTATGAGCCACAGATGATGGGTTTTTCGGACCTAGCCAACCTAACCGGAAGAGTCCGCGACCAGAAGGAGGAGGAGTATCAGGAAGAATGAACTAAATTTAATGATTAGTTAAATATGTCAAGTTAAATTAATTGGAAACAGCTTGCAGATACCTAATTGCCTTAGGATTTTATAAAAGTTAAGTGATGAATTTATATGTTTAATTTCAAAATGAAAAGATCTAAGGATGTTAATGTTTAAGTTAAACTTTACAAGAACTGTGATTTGGAAAACCATTAAAAGGATATGCATTGAAATTCAACCAAGGGGAAGCGAGGAAGTCACTTAACAATGTTAATAAGTGTAATTTCTAATAAGGTTATGATTTGTGTTTGTTTAGTTTTATGTGTTTGTTTGTTTATAATTTTGTGAAAACCAATAAAAAAAAATTGGGGGGGGGGGAGGAAGGAGCTTATGAGCCACATTGGCAGTAATGCAGCTCATAGGAGTGGGAAGCGATTTCAGTCATCAAGTTGTGGGTTTATATGTAGATGCTTGCTTTTGATCCCCATTCCATGAGCCAGTTGCTATCTCAAAGGGTTATATTTGAAGTTTGCAGCAACGTATGGCCTCACAAAGCACCTGAAGAATACAGATGACTGAGCTACTATATGGTATGTGAGTGTCAAATGTAAGGCCATTACAAATTATCACATCCTATTGTGGCTGGTTTCATGACCCTCCAGAACAGCAAGGAAGGCAGGACATAAGGGCTGAAAGGAGAAGAAGTAGGAATTTATTCCCCTTTTTCTGGCAAGCAGAAGGGACGCGGGTGGCGCTGTGGTCTAAACCACAGAGCCTAGGACTTGCCAATCAGAAGGTTGGCGGTTCGAATCCCAGCGATGGGGTGAACTTCCGTTGTTCGGTCCCAGCTCCTGCCCACCTAGCAGTTCGAAAGCATGTCAAAAGTGCAAGTAGATAAATAGGTACCACTTCGGCGGGAAGGAAAACAGCGTTTCCATGCACTGTTCTCCAGAAGCAGCATGGTCATGCTGGCCACATGATCCAGAAACTGTCTGCGGACAAACGGCGGCTACCTCGGCCTATACAGAGAGATGAGCGCCACAACCCCAGAGTCGTCCACAACTGGACCTAACCAGCAGGGGTACCTTTACCTTTTCTGACAAGCAAGAGCCACCTCCATTTAGAAACTGAGACATTCAGTGGGGTATGAATTATGAAAATAAACAAAATGAATCAAAATCCTTTCCAGAAAGTGTCATCTCTCTTTTCAGCCAACATTGGCCCCCAAATCAGTTTGTAATGAATCTGGAAAAAGGTGTAATGTATTGAATGGTCCCGGAAGACCCTTACTGTCGTGTTGCATCAAGCCTCCTCTCCTTTCAACAGTATCTGAAAGTATATCTTCTTTCTATAGGCTTTTAATGTTTAAATCTGCTGTTGCCTCTGGCTTGACCTTAACCGCATCGCATGTCAGGAATTGCTGCCTTCTAATTGTTTGGTTCAAGTGTGTTTTGTTTCTGTTTTGTGTTGTCATCTGCTCAGATTACAAATGTAGAAGAGTGGGATACAGGTATGTGATTATTTCTTTACGAGTTTATGGCAAACTTCTGCTCCTTGGCAGTAAATGTTATCGTACAAAGGGCTTCCCAGGGACATCTGGAGTTGCAGGTGGACCTGGCTAAGAAGTAGGTGGCAGAACAGAAAAGCAGCCCTTCCCTGAATTTAGGGGAGCTTGTGATGACCAACACCCATTTTACACAAGTTATTTAACTATATTCAAGGCTGAGAACCAGATGTGCTTAGTATAAGCCTAGAGTTTCCACTGACCCCAACCACCCAGGGTCACTCTAAATTAAAAGCTGGGTATCCAAGAACACAACATCAAGCAGAGACAAATACAAGCACCATGCTTTGGAGCATCAATGGCGCTGAATTCAGACAGAATCAGTATTTCAGTGACCATATTATTGAATAGGGAGTTTAGCATTCAAACCCGTTTGACACCCCCCCTGCTATGTAGACTTCTTATATTACATTCTGCAGATAATGGGTTCATTGAAAATGAAACTATCATGCTCACATTCAGTTCACCATGTGGCTTGTTCAGATTCTGGGGAAACATCTGGATAGCAGCTCCCTATTACTGCTGGGGCTTAGTGATACCAACTGCATATTTCAGGTGGACACTGTATACATATGGATACCTGCAAATCACCTGGGAGATACCCCCTTCCCCAATAGTGATGCTAAGACTACTGAAGTCAGTGACTACTGATGAATGTATTTCCTTATTTACATCTTTATGGTAAAATATTGGTCCAATTTTGGATGCAGTCATACCTTGGTTGTTGAACGCCCTGGAACTCGGACGTTTTGGCTCCTGAACGCCACAAACCCAGAAGTGATTGTTCCACTTTGCAAACGTTCTTTTGGAAACCGAATGTCTGACGGGGCTTCCACGGCTTCTGATTGGCTACAGGTGCTTCCTGCAGCCAATCAGAAGCTGCTATTTGGTTTTTGAATGTTTTGGAAGTTGAACAGACTTCTGGAACGGATTCCATTCCGACTTCCAAGGTATGACTATTTATCCAATACATCTTTCCAAATAATCTATACTGCATTGTCTACTCTAGACAGATCCCATCCCTGACAGTATTATTTTCACAAGCAGCTCATCCAAGATTGTTGACAACTCTTTCAAAATACAGAACAGCCTCTCAGTTATCTGTATCTTCAGCAGGACACCTGGAGTTGTATCTAAGGAAGATATCCCATTGGCACAAGGGAGCACTCCCTCACTCTCCTCCCTTGTGCCCCTTACTCCAAATCTGTTTTTAGGGTTCCCCCAGCCCTCCAGAGCAGGTTTTGGGGTAGTGAAAGAACTAATGGAATGAGCATGTATTTCAAATCATTAGCATTTCCAAGTACATTTCCAGTCCCTAGCAAGTTGGCAAGAACTATTGCTTTTGATGAAACACAAGTACACCTTAGATTACTGTTTCAAGAGAGAAAATGCACCTTTATTTCTGAACAGGTAACTTTACTGTGAAGGAGCCCCTCCAGTCACAGTATACAAAATGGACTTATGTACAACCACCAAATTTTACAGCTTCCAGCTTTTCAGCTGGCATTCCTTGAATGTGTTTAGAATTCTTACATACTTGTACTGACTAACTCCCAACAACGCCATACCAGATGTTTTCCTTAAATTCAAGGAACCACACTTCAGTCAATCCAAATTACCCTACAGCATGTAGGGGGAAAGAAAAACCAAACTAAGCAAGTCCTTCAGGGATCCTAGTTTCCTTCCATCACTTCTTGGCATAAGTGATTTTCATTGCGTGCGAAGGGGTAATTTTGAATCCTTGGAGGGCGTCGCGAGCGGCTCCAGCCTGCCCATCATTTTCAAACTCCACAAATGCGATGTCGTGTCTGCCGGGCACCAGGCGCACTTCTTTGAAACCAGGGAACCTTGAGAGATAAAAATTTAAACAAGATGACATGCTTTAATTTTGCAGGTTACAGGGCTGTTCTTATTCTCCAACCAAAAAAAGTTTATAAAATTGGAATTCACTGTTGAAAATAAAGCTGAAATAAAGCTATAGGCTGAATTTGCCAAGTAAAACATGCCAAAGATGCCAGGAACATATTTGTAACACAATGAAAAACAGAGCAGCTGAAATGCAGGAATTACAGACTTCAGACAATTTTGTTCATTTTATGAAGCCCACTTCGTGCCAAACTATTTTTCAGTTCATTTCCATTCAACAGATATGATTCCCAGAATGGATTTGTTCTTCTGTTTCCAAACCTTCTCCTACAGAGCTAATTCAACACAATCTCTATCCAGCCTTGACAAAGCATAAATTACTAGAATGACTAACTTAGAAGTCACATGATGTACACTTACCCAAGTATACAATGAATGGGTATTTATGTTTTGCCAAATATTTCTATACCTTAAATGCAACGTATTTCACATTAAACTGTAAAAATCGCAGTCTGCATGGCTACTGTTTCTAAAACTTATGTTGAGTCAGACTATAAACACAGACATCCTGCACTTAATCCGAGACAGGTTAAAAGCCATGTTTGATATTGTCTTTCCTTGTCCCTCAAACATGGCTCATTACCAGCATCCCAGTTTTATTTTTAGAAATCCATTGGCTATTCTGCCTTTCTTACTCATAAATATAAATTTAAATCAGCAGCTAATCCAAGAGGCAGCATGAAAGTTGCATGAACAGCCACTTCTTTGTTATTTGAAATGTCTTTGCTACCAGAGGCCAAAAAACTCAATTCATTCAGCTTGAATATAACCAAAGAGGCAAATTCTTAAGTCACATCTCACAATAACAATGAGTTTTTGTTCTATGAGTGCATATAAATGGCAGCTTGAAAGAAGGAGGAGTGTTTCTAAAGAGTCTTGGATCTCCATAGCCCTCCATAGCCTGCACTGAAGGCTCCATTATCTCAGCCCATCCAAACTGCAAAAACATAGTTGCATAGAACCAGACATCATTCTTTGAGTTCAGATGGTGAAATCTATTGCAAATGACAGAAGGTTAGAAGACCACATATCTCACCACTGGGTTCTTAACAGCCCAATCCTGTGCAGTTTACTACAAAAAATTCCACCAATTTTGTTGATAGTCTCAAATGCAGGTGTAAAGGATTGTAGAACTATGTATATATATGTATCTAGATGAACTTACTGATTGAACAGCATTGACAACATCATTTCATTGGTCTCTTCTGGCAAGTTGTTGAGGAAAAGTATGTAGTTCGGTGGATTATCAGGCACCTGTAAAGGAAGCAGCAAATAATGTGCTATGGTACGCCAAAACCACATTTGCTTTAATATTTATAAATGTTAACAATAGCTATTTTGGCATAACTCATTGACGTTAACCCAAGAAGCTGCCAATTCTTCATCTGACATAAGAGAATTGGGGTAGACGTAAACAACTTCAAGTTGTTTCTTTGTTTCTGCACTTCACAGGTTTTTAGGTTAGCTAAGCAGTCTAATACAATCAGGTGGCTATTTTGAGCATTTTTAGTTAAGAATACATCTAGATAGTGTACTCCACAACATCTCTCCTGCAAAATGTCCAGGTACTTGGCACTTCAGGCATTCAACAGCTGTCAGCCCAGTAGTACCTTTAAAAACAAAACCCTCACATACCAAGTATTCAGTTTGTGGTGTGCTATCATCTCTGTTATCCTAATAAGGACTTGGCACAATTAGAATGATAGGATTAAATTACAGATTTTGGACACTGTTTTTTATACAACAATAAATGGAGGCACAGTTATATATTTACAGTCCCTCTAAGCAAATACTAGCGGATAACACTTAACAATGGCTAATTAATCATTTACAGAAGTTGGTCATATATAAATAAAGCATGTTGCTTCCAAAATGCATATATCTGTATACAAAATATGTAGCTCTAAAAAGACCAACGTGGTGATCTGAAATTGGTATACTTCCAGTGCAAAGAATGTTAAGGATTACCTGTTGATTCTGCGAGTTTGCTTGGGAATTTGCTGAATTCTGGTTTGCTCCCTATTGAGAAATAAAAAGTTTTTTTTAAAAAAAAATTATGCTTCGAGACCTGAAGTCACTTTTAAAAACCCACTTATATTATGATTTACCCTAAAGAGTTGCTAGAGGCTCATTTTTTAAATAGAAAAAAATATTTACATGGGCTTATGTTTTTAAGAGTTAAAGGGACCCCTGACCGTTAAGTCTAGTCGCGGACGACTCTGGAGTTGCGGCGCTTAAGGCCGAGGGAGCCTTGCCACTTGTGGTTTTGCCAACAGTTGCTGGTAGCAAACACACACACACACACACACACACACACACACACACAGAGCTGCCTCCTAATTCACCAGCACATACAAGTGACTTTGCCCTCCTATTCCCTCCCCACAACTTCCACAGTCTTGTTTTTTTGCAAAAAAAAAAGATGGACAGGATAGCTGGAAGGAAATATAAAATGCTCAAAGACAAACAAATCCAAACAGCTCTGCAAAGTAAGCAAAAGTACTGGATTCCTCAAATAATTTTCTTCTCACAATAACAGTGCCCATAATACCCAAGCAGAACAAATCTGGGAGATTTTTTATCCTACATGTGGCAGCAATATCACCTGGTAGGTAAAATATTCTTAGCTCAAAGGGGATCAGTAATTTTGCTAGGGAAAAGTATTTTTTGTTAACTGCTAATCGAAAAAGCTAGTAAAAAAACAACTGCCAGACTCAATTTCACAATCATATTTCTGTTTCCTCAGAAGCAAGTCCAGCTGATCTTACTCTCAGGTTAAGCAACTGCTGATTTTTATCTGTATTGTTTTGAAACTGAGGCTTAACTCAGCTTACATAATATATAGTTCTGTTCTACATGTCTCCCAACACAAGTGCCCTACCATTTGTTAATGTTATAGGCAAATGTTAAAGAAAGAGGCTTATTCTTTGACTGATGGCAATGAGATCTGGACAAACTCACTTACCTGATTTGGCTTCTTTGCAGCATTAGCAGACTGTTCCAAGGACTTGATCTTCTTCTTCTCTTTCCTTTTCTCTTTATCAGCAAACGTACCACGCATTTTAGAAATCACATCAGAATCTGTTTTTGCATACTGGATGCGCTGTTGAAATTAGAATGCTGCATTAAGCATCAAAGCTACAAATTTGAGCCTGATATTTTGGAACAGACAAGGAATAAAGGGGAGTGGGTTGAAGGTTACAGAGTATCCAGATAATGAACTGTTTGAAAAGCTAAGGCAGTGTTATGTATTGGCACCTGGAGTCCAACTCAGAGCCTGAGTTACATACAGTGCTGCAAGCCTGTTGGGCGCACTGCCAGAGATGGCACCACCATGCCATTCCATGCTACCCTAGGCAGAAACAAGGTGCATCTCCAAACAAAACATTGGATATCGTCCAGGGTAGGGAAGAACATCCACAAAATACTTGGTTTTCACAATGCATTTGTATCAACATGGAATCCATAAAGATTTTAAAAATACATACTAAAAATAGGATTTTCATACAGAAGATTCAGGTCTTTAGTCATGTTTTTAGAACAGTCCCCTTAAGACATTTACTTCTGTTCAATTCTTGGACATTTTCCAAAGTTGTTTACCCATAAATATATTTGGAATGAGTTGATCGAGGTGTTCCTAACACACTTCACTGGCTGTATTTTAATCAAAAGAGAGCTTTTGACAGTTACATTAAATTAGCAGTCTTATAACAAGGAACTGAAACTTATTTACAGAAGAAACCTAAACATGCTTACTTAGAAGTCTTACTGATCAATGATTTTACTCCCTAGTAAGTGCTTTTAGGATTGCAGCATTGATCTGCCCTGGAAAGACAATAGGTTTCTCCCAAGAGAGAGCTTAAAATTATTTGTTTGTCTATAGTTGGTATGGTGAGTTTCCAATGAAGGGCCTTGTTATGATCTGACAGGACAGAATTTCCACATAATAAATAATAAATATAATAATAATAATAATAATAATAATAATAATAATAATAATAATAATAATAATTTATTAATACCCCGCCCTCCCCGGCCAAAACGGGGCTCAGAGCGGCTAACATCAGATGTATAACACATTAACATAAAATCAGAAAATCAATTAAAATACACCCTAAAATCAGTTCAGGATCAGAATTAAATCCAATCAGATGGCAACCTGCAGATTAGAGTTGGGGACCTTAAATGCTCACCAGGCCCAACTGTTTGTGCTGAACTTATATGGGCCTGTGAGAAAAAGTGGGAGGCCACTTTCATGCAAGTTCTTATGAAAGGGGGGTGGAGTCAGACTAAACCCCGACCAAAGGCTTGGCGGAACAGCTCCGTCTTGCAGGCCCTGCAGAAAGGTGTCAAATCCCACAGGACCCTGGTCTCTTGTGACAGAGTGTTCCACCAGGCCAGGGCCGCGGCCAAAAGGGCCTTGGCCCTGGTCGAGCCCAGTGTAATCTCCTTGAGGCTCAGAACCTCCCAAATGTTACTATTTGCAGACCTCCAAAATGTTATTATTTGAGGACCGTAAGGTCCTCCGTGGGGCATACCAGGAGAGGCGGTCCCGTAGGTATGAGTGCCCTAGGCCGTAGAGGGCAGGATTCAACTAATGAGTCCTGCCAGCAGAAGCCCTGAACAAGAACGTCCACTTGTGCAATGCAGCTTCCCCTCTCTCCACTCCCTTAAACAGGCTCACGTGGAGGAGTCGGGAGAACCCCTGGAACAGTACAGAGAGGCAAAAGAGAGAGGAACATCCCATCTGACAAGCCAAATCACTTGCCCTGAGAGAATGATCAGCATAGTGGGGTGCTGAATTCCTCCCTTTAGTGTTTAAAGAGTCTAGTGAACAGACCAAAAACTTTAAATATACTACCTATTGCTCTAGGCAGAGAAACCACAAGATCCCCAGCCACATTGTTCTCTTATCATGTTTTGCAGTAAAATATAAAACTCACCATTGGTTTACCATAAAATGGAAAGCCTTGCAACTGTCTCAGGGCATTCGTGGAGGAGCCAAGTTCTTTAAATATAACAAAGGCCTGTCCTCTCATCTTCATCGTCTTTAGAGCCACAATGTCCACTACGTGGCCAAACTGAGAAAACAGTGCATACAGAGATCTTTTCAGTTCTGTTAAGGGAAGGAAGAAAAGGAGAATTATACTTGTATCTATCTGCTTCTAAGACACCACAGCATCTTCAAGGTCAGGGCAATCACTCCAAGAGACAGCACATGACTTGGGCAGGGAAGCCAGCCAAGTTTCTCACTCCAAAATCAGAAAAGTCTGACCATGCAACATGCCAAAAATATTATACTTTCCATCATCACCTCTCTTACCCATTGTTTGCTGAAATGTTAACTGCTCCCAGCCAATTCCCCTCATGGGAAATTTTTGTGCCATCACTAGGTATTTCAAAACATCGAGAACAATTTACCACTCTGGAGAAAATGGCTAACAAATCATTTATATTTGAATGCTCTCCCCCCCCCCCCCCCGTGCATTATTAACGTTCTCCAGAAAAGCTGAGTTACAAAAATTTACCAAAGACCAATCCTCTCTCATAGTGGAGAAGTGAGGGCATAAAGCAGCTTACTTCCAACAAAAACTTTCTGTTTCTTGACTAAGCGTTCAAAATAAGGAATAATTTGTTTTCATACCTTCCTTTTTAATTTTATCATTAACATTATTGATATACAGTGTGTGGTTTGGTCGGATATCCATCTTTTAATTTCCGTCAAACTGACCTGGAAAAAAAACACACCAAGAATTTATTTAGCATACTTTCTATAAAAACCAAAACCCTGAAAGCAGCTTACATTGAGTTATCTGATTTTATCCTTGCAATCACAACGTGAGAGAGGTGTACCTGAGATATAGTGACTGGCCCAAGCCTACCCAGCCAGCAGGGATTGGAAGACAGGTCTCCCCAGTCCAAGTCCCAATGCTCCAGCCACTAAATGATGTGGGCTCTGTACAACAAAATACAGCATATTTAAAATTAAAGATCATAGCTGACTTATCAGACTACAACATTTAATTTTAAAAAGAATCAGTGGACAATGCTAGCTATTTCTGCTCAACACTATCCTAGTTTACAGGGCTGGCGAAAGCACCACAGATTGTATCATGCTAATTTACATTACTTCTGGTAGCCAAATTGAGCACCATTTGGTGGGAAGGCAGGATACAAAGTTAAAAAGACAAACATGCATTAACTGGCTGTAGCTGCTCCTCAAAAGCCTGTACATAACTTTATTTTTATTGGCAACATGTGCGCCCACATGAGTTTTTAGCTCAGATGCCAAATCCCTCCTAGCCTAGCTCCCTTTGCATAAAATAAAATAAAAAACCAGCAAGGGGGTAAAAGAAAACTGGGCTGGGGCACTGCTTTCAGGTGTTATTGGGTTGTTGTTTTTATTTTAATTATATATATTGCGGGTTTTATGTTGATCTTTGCTGTGAACTCCCTTAAGATGTCTGGGTATAGGGCGGTACAGTGGTACCTCAGGTTAAGTACTTAATTCGTTCCGGAGGTCCGTACTTAACCTGAAACTGTTCTTAACCTGAAGCACCACTTTAGCTAATGGGGCCTCCTGCTGCTGCCGCGCTGCCAGAGCACGATTTCTGTTCTCATCCTGAAGCAAAGTTCTTAACCTGAAGCACTATTTCTGGGTTAGTGGAGTCTGTACCCTGAAGTGTATGTAACCTGAAGCGTATGTAACCTGAGGTACCACTGTATTAACTCAATACAGTGGTACCCCGCAAGACGAACGCCTCGCGAGACGAAAAACTCGCAAAACGAAAGGTTTTTTCGTTTTCGAGTTGCCTCGCAAGACGAATTTCCCTATGGGCTTGCTTCGCAAAACGAAGCTTGCCCCGGGGACAGCGGATCTTCTCTTTGAAGCAAGGGGCCGCGGGGAGATAGCGATCTCCCTGCAGCCCCTTGCTGCAAAAGACCGGGGGAAGCGGGGAAGCAAAGCGCTTCGCTTCCCGCTTCCCCCACACCTCTTCTAAAGCAAGGGGCTGGGGGGAGATAGCGATTTCCCCCAAGGCCCCTTGCAGCGAAAGATGTCGGGGGAAGCGGGAAGCGAAGCGCTTCGCTTCCCGCTTCCCCCGACATCTTTTGCTGCAAGGGGCTGGGGGGAGATCGCTATCTCCCCCCAGCCCCTTGCTTTAGAAGAGGTGCGGGGGAAGCGGGAAGCGAAGCGCTTCGCTTCCCGCTTCCCCCGACATCTTTTGCTGCAAGCGGCTGAAGGGAGATCGCTTCTCCCGGTGCTCCGAAGCCGGGCGGGGGGCATGGGACACCTCCCGCCGCAGCGGGGACACCTTTTGAAGGCAGGCGGGGGGGGCAAAGACTTTGGCCCCCCGCCCGCCTTCAGAAGAGGTCCAGGACCTCTTCTGAAGGCTGGCGGGGGGCAAAAGTCTTTGTCCCCCCTGCCTGCCTTCCCAGGGGCTTTTAAATCGCCCCGGACAGCGGAGAAGTCCTCCGCTGTCCGGGGCGATTTTAAAATGCCGCCCGCCAGCATTTTAAGATCGCCCCGCACAGCGGAGAAGTCCTCCGCTGTTCCGGGGTTTTTTAAAATGCTGGGGGTGGGAAGAAAAGCCCTTGTCCCCCCCCCCCAGCCTTCAGACGAGGTCCGGGGACAGACTGTCCCCGGACCTGGTCTGAAGTCGGTTTCCCTAGGAACGCATTAATTGATTTTCAATGCATTCCTATGGGAAACCGTGCATCGCAAGACGAAAAAACCGCAAGACGAAGAGAATTGCGGAACGAATTAATTTCGTCTTGCGAGGCACCACTGTAAATAATAATAATGATGCTTTAGGTGTCTACAGGGGCAGGATTTGGCTACACCAACTAGGCTCAGCGAGATGGGTATGTACACGTGTGTGTGTGTGTATACCATGCAAGATTTCACTAAGTCGCCCTATTTTCCTCTCTTCCACCCCCACCCCCACAAAGGGGAGTGGGTGGACTCACAAAGGCCTCCCTCTCCCTTGGAGCTGGATAATATTACGAAGAGGAGCCCGGTAGATGGGGGGGGGGCAGGCGTGGGGAGAGCATGCATGTGAGCGGATGCAAGTAGCGGACACTCCACTGCCACCCCTTTTTGTGCTTCTCGCACAAAACAGAGGCCGGGTCGGCCACCTGTGGCCTAGCCGAGATTTCTGCATTGCAGCGGGTTGGACTAGATGACCCTGGGGGGTCCCTTCTATGAGGAGGTTAAAGAGCCCGGTAGTGCCGCCGCTAACCACCCACGGAAAGCGTAGGGAACCCAATGACTCCCCCACCCCTCCCCTCCTTCGCTCTGCCTGTACCGTCTCGATGCCTCAAACTGCCTCCTCCAGCGCGCCACCACCCGACATGCCTCCTTCCTGCCTTCCCTTCCGTTTCCGGCCAGCGGTGAGGTGCACTTCCGCTCTTCCCTCTCGGCCCTCGGTGAAGTTTTCCCTTATAGAGGGCAACCGCCACTGAGGGGGAACGTTTTTCCAGAGAGGTGAGCGGGGATGGGGGGAAGAAAACCTGTAACGCATGCAGCTTGAACTTCCGGTTGAAAAACAACATCCGGAAACCCATCATTGGCCGTAGGTCCATATGGGCTCCGTTGTAGGGCCGCTCTGCGCCTCCTCGTATCTATGGTAAAGCATTGGGAAGTTCCATCCCAGACCGCGAAGCGCTGTAAAAGGAAGTTGGAGACGCTCTAGCCATCCCCCTTTATCGTCTCTTTAGAATTTGCCTTCTTCGCTCGAGGCCGCTCAATCAATGCCAGGACGTCTGATTCGGGACGAGTTTTTCGGCTATCGATTGGTTCATTACCGCTTTGCGATCGCAGCTGATACAACGATACAGACACGTGTGGTTCACGCGGGTGGTTTTTACTGCTGCTACGTCTTGGGGTGTTTTTTTTGTAAGAAAGGTGCCTCTGAGGACGTACAGAGAGGCCCTCTGAACTGCTACCAGCAGCCATTCAGATTTAAAGAGGCAAAGCACATCCTTTTAGAAATAATTCGTTGCACGTGGAAGAGAAAATAATAATAATGATAATGATAATTTATTTATACCCCGTCCATCTGGCTGGGTTTCCCCAGCCACTCTGTGCAGCTTCCAACTGAATATTAAAAACAATACAGCATCAGACATTAAAAACTTACCTAAACAGGGCTGCCTTCAGTTGCCTTTTAAAAGTAAAATAGTTGCTTACTGCCTTGACATCTGCTGGGTGTTCCACAGGGCAGGCGCCACTATCGATGGTACTGAAAACCGAGTAAATGGGCAAAAAATTAGTTTTTGTAAAGTATGCTGGGATTTATGATATGCAAAATGAACCATGGAAAGAGAAGAACAGAATTCATTTATATTTTAATGATGTTTAAATGAATATTTTAAATTGTAAAACAGAAAATGTAATAAAAATTATATACATCAGGGCAAAAAAGGAAAAGACAATTTGCAAAAAGTCTAAATCCAAATCGAAGTGTTGGAAATTTAAAGAGAAAGAAGGTTCTTTTTATCATATGTGGTGGTCTTGTAGCAAGGTTAAAGCTTACTGGGAAATTATATATAATGAATGAGAAAAGATGTTTAAAATAATGTTTATTAAAAACAACAACCCTGGGAATTACAGGGACAGACCTACCCAAACTGTATTCAAATTTATTCATGTATGTGACTACAGCGGCAAGAATGTTACTCACCCCAAATGGAAAGAAGTAGTAGTCCTGGCAAAAGAAGAATGGATACAAAAACGTGTGGAATATGCAGAAATGTCAAAACGTACCAGAAAACTAAGAAATGAGGATATTAAACGTTTTATAAAAGAATGAAAATGGTTTATTGAATATTTACAAATAAACTGTAAACAGATAAGGAGATTGGCAGGATTATTGTAATAACCTGCAGTTTTATAAGTGTATACTGTATATTTAAAGTAGATGAAAAAATTAGCAAATTAAGTTAATTTAGATATACAGAAGATATTGAAAATAAATTTAAGGAACTGCAAAAAGGGGGAAAGAAGTCAAGTTTTGAAATGTTAAAATGATTGTAAAATGATTGCAATGTATAAATGAAATATACTCAGAGTCGCAAAGTGATTTCATGCTCTTTACTCAGCTCATAGTGGTGAGGAGGAATGAATGAAAGTCCCCTCACAGTATCTGCTTTATATACATTATTTACACAATGGGCTGCACATGATTGGCTAATTCCGGAATTCTACTGTAAGCCAATCAGGTTGTGGATTCACCTCTATCTGGAGCAGGATTGGGTGGTTCCTGCCAACTAATCATACTGCTGCATTGTTCTAGGACCAATCAGACTGCTGCATTTTGGATCCTATTGTTCTAGGACCAATCAGACTGCTGCAGTTTGGATCCTATTCAACTCAGTACATAACAATAAAATAGAAAATCATTTAATATATATATATATATATTTCCTAGCACGGATATGGTTAGAGCATTGCACCTGGCAAGACCGGGGTTCAAAACCCCACTTAACCATAATGCCAGTCACTGTCTCTCAGCCTAACATGGTGGTTGTGGGTATTGAATGAGGACGGGGAGAACCATGTTGAGTTCCCTGGAGGAAAAAGGTGTGATATAAATGCAATAAATCATCACCATCCTAGGAAAGAAGCTTGAGGAGACAATGGTAAAGGATTGGGCAGCAATTCTTATTCCAAAACACGAGGAGCAAACTGCTGACAGGCCATTTAAGGAACCCATCAATTTTATCATCATCATCATCGTCCTTGTTTCAGGTTTTGGTGTGGTTACATTCTGTATAGTTTCTCAGTTACTAGACAAAGCCATCGTGGCAGCATGCAAAATAACAGTACACATTCAAAGTGCATAGCTAACATACAAAGAGCCCTGCTGGTTCAGGCCAATTTAGTATTATTTTTATTATTTGTTACTTAAAGTCTGTATGCCACCCTTCATCCGAAGATTCCAGGGAGGTTCGCAACAGGAGAATACATAATACTGCAAAAATCAAACCAAAACCCACCCGGTAAAGGCTCATATAGAAACACTAATGGGCTCATGGTTCCCTGTACTCCTGCCAAACAATCAAGCTGTGGCAACTGACACTTCTGAACTCTTTTCCGAGGGCAGCCCAACGTGGGGCATTCAATCATCCCAATAGCAGATTACCAATATGCAAAGAACAGAAGCAAGACCGATTGGACTAGGAAGGTAGGTCAACATGCTTGGTCATTCTGAACAGCCCTGTTTTTATAAGTCGCTGAAAAAAAGTTGAACTCATTTGTGCTCTTGCAATTTAGTAATTAAATTGTGCCCTGCCATCTCAGTGAATGCCATGAAGTCAGGGTTGTGAGTTGCTGATTCTTGTAGCAAACCTGGGAATTTTGTGTTAAATGGTGTTATAAATACAGTAAATAATGGCAATATTAATAGCTGGTGTGCAAGCTGAAATGGCAACATTGAGCATTCATCCTGATCTGTTTGTGAGAAGGTTATCCAACTGTTATCTCTCACTTTCCAGTGCATTTTCACATCACTTTCCTTATTGCATAAAGTCCAACGGGGGCAGGGGGGGGTTGTTGCACAAAGCACCAAATCAACTTTTAACTGTGCAACCTGTATTTGTAGTATATGCAATTGAATCCCACCTGAAAATGGTGGCAGTCCAGAAGCATGCATTTAAGCTGAAAAGGGACTGGCCTTTTCAGCAGCACAAGTGATCAAAGAAAGCTGAGCAGCGAACACTCCCATGAATGCGTACAGCTTCTCTCACCCATGGCTACAAGTGACAAATTAAGCAGCTGAATTTTAATTTAGAAGATTTCAAGCATATAACTGTAAGGTAAGAAAAAAGAATGTGCAAACCAGAATCGTTTTTCTCAGCAGTCAAGGGACAAAGATATGTTACAGACGTTTGCCCTTCCAGAATGATATTGTCCAATGCAGTCCTGCACAGTTTACTCAGAAGTAAGTCCTACAGTGTTCAACAGAGCTTACTCCCTGGATTTCAGCCTTGTATGATAAATGGAGTTGTTATGCAAGGGAGTGCATGTTAAGTTTTTATTACTGTTCTCCCGACAGGATTAGTATGTGACTCAGCAAATATGAAGAACCAGTGATGTCAGCAGTTTAGTAATGCCTATAGACAAAGAATGTTTATTCAATACAATATTGCTTTGAATTATTGAAATACAAAGACTACCAAAATATTTGTTTTAATTTCTCTTGAGTTGCCCAGAGGAATAAACAAACATTCCTTAAAGGATGATGGATGAATGCTTGGAATTAGTTTGTTAAGAAAATGTCTTGGTTTCTATGAATGAGAAATTATATTTCCCCCCCCCAAAAGGAGTTTCAACAGGAGAGCTAAGGCTTCAATCCAATATTCACTCCCCAAGATTCAAGGGGAGTTCAGTCCCCTTGAACTCAACAGGGCTTACTTCTGAGCAAGTGTGTATCAGATTGTTCTTTTAACCTGGTAATGTTTAAATGCTAATAGATATGTAGAACAAATGAATAAGGCACCTGGTGTTTAGGTTATGTATTTAGTTCACACTGAAACATTTTTCTGCAGAGCATAATGCAAGTCATAATTCCCTCTATTTCCAAAGTTCAGTATTGAGTGCTGAACTTTTTTTTAATGTATCTTTTGGCCGACTCTGGGGTTGCGGCGCTCATCTCGCTTTATTGGCCAAGGGAGCCGGCGTACAGCTTCCGGGTCATGTGGCCAGCATAACTAAGCTGCTTCTGCTGAGATCAAATGCACAGTGTAATTCCTTTTATCCCTGTGCTGCAGGTTGAGCTGTGAGAGTAGCATGCAGCAACCCTGCAGTGTTGTTCACGGGTTGTTTTTTCCTATTGCAGACTGCGGAACTGTGCTGAGAGTGAGAGAGACTTGCTTATGACAGCCCTGCAATGTAGCTGACTGTGAATACAGTGGTGCCTCGCAAGACGAAAAAAATCTGTTCTGTGATTCTCTTCGTCTAGCGGTTTTTTCGTCTTGCGAAGCAAGCCCATTGAAGGATTAGCGGATTAGCGCTATTAGCGGCTTTTAGCAACTTATCTGCTGATCGGATCAGCTGATAAGCGGCTTAGCGGCTTAGAAAAAGGGGGGAGGGGGAAAACCAGCAGGAACTCGCAAGACATTGTCGTCTTGCGAAGCAAGCCCACAGGAAATTCGTTTTGCGAAGCACCTCCAAAACGGAAAACTCTTTCGTCTAGCGAGTTTTCCGTCTTGCGAGGCATTCGTCTTGCGGGGCACCACTGTATTACAAGTCAGAGGTGGGGCTGAGTCTAGTTTGGATTCCCAGTCAGAAACCTCCCTTACCTCTCAGGTTGCAACAAACGCCAAGTTACTTAAGTTGTCCCTTCCTCCCGAGACAAGCACTCTGTTGAATACAAAAGCCTTATGCTGCACTGAGTTGCGTGCAGACTGGTTGCACTTATTAATCTTTGAGAACTATTTTTTGCACATGACCCAAGTTAGAGCAGGAACCCGAGTCTTTGATTTCAGTGTGTGTGTGTGTTCTTCCAGCCACATGCCCATACAGTGGTACCTCAGGTTAAGTACTTAATTCGTTCTGGAGGTCCGTTCTTAAGCTGAAACTGTTCTTAACCTGAAGCACCACTTTAGCTAATGGGGCTTCCTGCTGCTGCCGCGCCGCGGGAGCCCAATTTCTGTTCTCATCTTGAAGCAAAGTTCTTAACCTGAAGCACTATTTCTGGGTTAGCGGGGTGTGTAACCTGAAGTGTATGTAACCTGAAGCGTATGTAACCCGAGGTACCACTGTATAACCTTTTGCAACACATTGCAATATTTTGTGGTGGGGCCCTGCGTGGTGTCCCTGTTTCCTTTCCTGCGCTGAAAGGGGTCATTCAGCAGTTCGGAACCGCCAGCACCCACCCCAGCATTTAGCAGAGTAGAAAAGAGTTGACTTAGATAAATAAATCAATTCTAGATGTAAATTGATCTCCATCTTGTGAGGCCAGGAAGTGAATCACATTAAGGTCTGACACATTCATTCATTCATTCATTCATTTATTCATAGATTGCATCCTGCCTTTCCAATTGCTGATTATAAATCAGGGTGGGGAAAATACATTGCATAGCATCCAATGACATCGTTCGGATTAAGCAAAGGATTTATGCTTGTTCAACTGGCCTTTCAGCTTCTCACCTCCTCCCTGTAGTCACAAAAATCTCTCCAGAGGCTTCCTAATAATATATTAATAATAATAATAATAATTTATTATTTATACCCCACCCATGTGGCTGAGTTTCCCCAGCCACTCTGGGTGGCTCCCAATCGAGTGTTAAAAACAATACAGCATTAAATATTAAAAACGTCCCTAAACAGGGAACAGATTTCCTAGAACAGATTCTGGGGGTTCAGGAGGAAGCTCAGGTATGGGACATCCCAGCTCACAAGGGAAAGCCTTTTGCACAATGGGATCCTGATCCAGAGATTGTCATGCACAACAAGGTGTTTCATGCGACTAGTCTCTCGAGACAGAGCATGGGTGTGCATATTTCCATTAAATTATCACGGAGGTAAATCATTCCCTCCAGATGGCGAGATTCATTTCACTTGCCACATCACATTTTCATCTATCCACTTCTATTATGGCATTTCGTGCCACTTTTGACACAGATACTTGCAGTCCTTAAAACTTCTAATTACTTTCATTAAACGAACCGGGATGAATAAAGTTGTACTATCTTCTTGACATTTGTAGCTAATTGCATCTCACGCAAAGCGTGAAATCGTGCCCCCATCTTTGTATTTTATCAGCCATGCAGAAATAAAATATCATTTAGAGGAGGAATAGAAAAGAGGCAAGCAATGAGCGCTACTCATTAAAGCACAACCCAAGAACAATGAGGTCCTTGTGATTATCAGGCGTGTGATATGAAAGTTGCCCGTGTGCCCTCAGAGTTTGCTGGGAATGTGTGGATCCAGTGCACTTGTCATTTTCTGATTTTAAATAAAGTATGTATCAGCCTCGGGAGCGTGGGCCACCTCTCCAGGGAAAAACCATAACTCCATGGTAGAGCATCTAGCGTATTTTTCACTCTATAGGACGCACTTTTCCCCCTCCAAAAATTAAGGGGAAATGTGTGTGTGTCCTATGGAGCAAATGCAGGCTCCTTGGCTTCAGAGATAGCAACGCGAAGCCTCCAAAGCGCAGAGGGAGCGCTCCCTCCGCACTCCGGAGGCTTCGCGTTGCTTTTGCTGAAGCCTGGAGAGCGAGAGGGATTGGTGCGCACCGACCCCTCTCACTCTCCAGGCTTCAGGGATAGCCGCCTGAAACCTTTGGAGCGCAGCGGGACCTCACGCTGCGCTCCAAAGGCTTCAGGTTCCTTTTGCTGAAGCCGGGAGAGCAAGACTCTCCCGGCTTCAGCAGAGACGGAGAGCTGCGCTGCGCCCCTTCAGCGAAGTGGGAGGAGAAATGGAAGGGGCTCTGTTTCTCCTGCCGCTTCGCTGAAGGGGCGCTGAGCAGAGAGGGGGAGAAATTTTTTCTCTTGTTCTCCCCCTCTAAAACAAGGTGTGTCCTATGGTCGGGTGTGTTCTGTAGAGCGAAAAATATGGTATGTTACATGCCAATGGTTGACTCTGGATAAGGAAACTTCCTATGTTCCTAAAACAAAATATTGCATCAACTACACCCATGACTTGGTTTCCTTAAGGTGGGGGAAGCCTTCAGCAACAGTAATAATAATCACAAGGTTCTGGGATCCATTTTTATGGCTTCCATACAATTCGCTAGCAAATTATCCTAATTGTACCTTGACATGGATCTGAGATATGAGGCTACAGTGTCCCCAGAAATTAATAACTTCCATATTCATTCTCTCTCTCTCTCTCTCTCTCTCTCTCTCTCTCTCTCTCTCTCTCATATAAACCCCCCCTTTCCTCCAAGCAATGCAAGTCAGTGCATATGGTTCTTCCTACCCTTGTTTTAGCCTTAAAACAACTCAGTAAAGATCACCCAGTCAGTTTTTCGGCTGCGAGAAGATTCCATTGGATCATAGAATTGTAGATTTGGAAAGGACCACGAGGATCATCTAGTCCCACCCCCTACGATTCAGGAATCTCATGCTCTACAGTAGACTTTCTTCTCTAACTACTACAACGTACTGGCTATCTGTAATTTAACCGTGCACAGTTGCATATCTTTTGTGCTGTTATAACAGTTACACATTATTTTTTTAAAGAAACTTGTTTTTTAAAAAATGCACGCGGAGCTCAAGGCATCATGTATATGGGGTTCTTGGCTGATCCAGGCAATCCAGATTGCTGCATCATGACTCTCCAGACTATAATCCTACCCCTAAGGATCTGATCTTGATAACCCAAACTCTGTGTCTTAACACATCTGCCAGGAGTTGTTTGCCTATCACCACCACACTTCCATTGCTCTTATAAAGTGCATGTACACGACATGACTCTCTCCCAGTGATTTATGGGTGGTGAAAACATTATGTTGATGTGGTCAACATTTGATTATTGAGTTCACAAAAAGTTCTACTTGCACCTCTGATCGTTCTCTGATTTCACTAAAACCATCTCATCCCTGCCAAATTTAAACATACACTTATTGCTCCAATTCCAATCATGTGGAATCTATGACTTTTACCAAAAATAAATGCTACCTTATCAGCCCATTCATGTTTGCATTTTTCCCTGTTTGCTTATTTTATCATTTCCCCATGCTAGCACACTAAAGATGAAACCTGTGGATGGTTTTAATTTCATTCAGATGGTTTAAAAATGCATTCTAATTTGTTTAAGTTTATTTAGAGGGTTGTTATTGATTAGGCACAGTGCCATCTGGCTCCATTATAACTTTTTTTGTTGGAAATAGTAGCAAAATATTTCATTCCTTAATTGCATCTATTATTGTGCTTATTGGCTTTCTACAGTTTTGTTGTTGCTAGTCAATGTCTGCTTATGGATGAACTGTGCCACAGTGGGTGACATTTTGTAAAGGACAGCATGGTTTGGAATTAAACCAATGCAGTGAATTTAATTGCATCAGATTTTTAAAAGTGTCAATTTTCATTCTTGATTACTCCAGATATAGCTATTTCTACTGGATCCCGTTCCATTCAATATTTCAATGATACTTAATGAAGATAATAGTTTTCTTTAACTCGGTAATGAAGACAAATAATTCATTGTTCACAAATTAACCTATCAAGATATACAGCTAACTTGTCTATCAATATCAGTGGGTCTTCTCCAAGTGTGATTTCGCTGTAAATCACCCTTGCACACCTACCAGGTAATAACACTAGTTAAAATCCGAGCAAACATAATCTACAAAGAATAGGGGTGACTCACTGATTCATTAATTGCATATATCTTTCAGTTCTAGTATTGATCTTTCTATCCTCATATATTAATATAATTAAATGTCTGCCTGTAGGTTAAAGAACAGATTTGCTCCACACAATATGTGTAAAAATAGGAGGAACGTTATAATTTATTTCCTTGGGAAACTGAAAGAAAAGTCTCTACTAAGTCACACTGAGAATTATGATTTTCACCCAAGGGAAACAGGTATGAAAGCAGGAAATCTGGAGGGCTGAGAGAAGGGTTATTACAATGGATAAGCATTGTTAACATTCCTTAGGCTTAGAGCTTCTTAGTTCTGTGTTGCCAGGGAACGGTGATGAGTCTTCAACCTTTTGCCAGGGCTGACGTGAGGCTGCTCCATTAATCCTGAATGCTACAGATATGGGGATCTATTTCATTTGAAATCACAGCAGCATCTACTGTCTAATGGAAACTTGGGAAGGTCATTTCACTAATAAATCTGTAGAAGAATGGAACATCTTCTTTAGAAATTACACCAAACCAAACCACAAGGAAGCTCTACTGAAGATGCTTTCTAATTTAAAAATAGGTGAGTGTTAAGTGCCCCAGCTGCCTTATAATTATTATAGGTGTATCTAATATTAATATCAGACTACATAGTTTCAAAGCAAATTAGTACTGGGCAAGTTGCTGGGATGGTCATTCATGCTTGAATTACAAATATGATGTCTTGTTTCAGTGGGTTACATTTATTTCCACACTGCCACTTCTATTTGTTCCTCACCTGAGCACAAACTAGCCATTTAGTTTCAGACATCTTAAACAGTACCAATCTGTCTATTTCCACCAATTGCCGAATGCTGAAGGCACACCCAAAATTTGAAGGACCCTGTTTGGAGCAATTGTCTCAACACCATGCATGTGAGAAACTACCTCACAGACTGTAACCACCTGGCTTTTCTTCCTTCTTCTTGCACAGCCCTCATACAAGTCAAGTAAATAAGGCTACTGGTGACTACTACTGATGGGAACGTTCAACTTGTGCTTTCAGTCAGGATGCCTTTGAACATATTGCTGGCATGCTGCCCTCGGTTTCTGCGTGTGGGCTTCCTATAGGCAAGTAGTTGGCCAATGTGAAAATCAGATACTGGACTAGACGGGACACTGGCCCGATGCAGCAAAGTTCTTCTTATGTCCAGTGGGGCTTATTTCTGAGTTGGCATATTTACAGATAGCATCATTAACTGCAGACTTTACCCCTTTCTTCAGCAAGGCAAGGGTCAAGTCCTGGGGGAAGTGAATTATCTCCTGACACAGCCTTAGAACCATATGGATCCTCAAGGTCTGTTTGACTCTCGCAGATGCTTGATATTTATTAGCTGCTCTGTAAATCTTCCAGCTTCTGTACACAATGCTTCTCCGTGGCCAGCTGCCAATTGCCAGCCGGAACATATCCTGCAAGCATCTGCCAAGGGTCTCTGAGTCTTTATGGGAGTAAGCACTCGTTTAAACACCATTAATAAGAATGCATCTCTTTATCTATTCCTGTCAGGTGTTTCCCTGAGCAATGAGAACGTGTCTTCACGTTCTACACCCCAGCCATGTAAAAGACTACAGTGGTACTTCAGGTTACATACGGTTCAGGTTACAGACTCCGCTAACCCAAAAATAGTACCTCGGGTTAAGAACTTTGCTTCAGGATGAGAACAGAAATTGTCCTCCGGCAGTGCGGCAGCAGCAGGAGGCCCCATTAGCTAAAGTGGTGCTTCAGGTTAAGAACAGTTTCAAGTTAAGTGCGGACCTCCAGAACGAATTAAGTACTTAACCTGAGGTAACAATGTGCCTTCTTCTTTCTTTGGCGATCACTCGTAGCAGAGTAAGATTGTCTTCCATAAACACGGTTTAAAAAGCAAATCCATAAGTAACTGTGGAGGCCAATTCTGGATCCACGCACCCTTCCACAGTAGGGGCATAAGTTTCCAGGCGGGAGTTGATCATGGTGAGGATTTACCAAGCATGCCTTCCACTTAGTGTGTTTCTCCCTTTCATCCTGAGTTTGAGCATCTTCAAAGCCCAGGACACCTTTGGTAAAGGCTGTTCTCCAATTAGAGCGCTCACAGGCAAGTGTTTCCCAGTTGTCGGGGTTTATACTACATTTTTTAAAGATTTGCCACGAGAGAGTCTTTGAATCTCCTTTGTTGACCACCAGCATTATGCTTACCATTTTAAAGTTCAGAATAGAGTACTTGCTTTGGAAGATGATAATCAGGCATCCAAACAACATGACTAATCCAACGAAGCTGATGTTGAAGAATCATTGCTTCGACACTGGTGATCTTTGCTTCTTCCAGTACACTGTCATTAGTTCGCCTGTCTTCCCAAGTGATGTACAAAATGTTTCGGAGACACCGTTAATAGAATCTTTCAAGGAGTTGGAGATGGCGTTTATAAGTGGTCCACGTTTCACAAGCATACAGTAAGGTTGGTAGTGCAATAGCTTTGTAAACAAGCATTTTGGTTTCCCTGCAAAAGTCCTCAAACACTCTGCACTTCAATCGGGAGAAAGCCGCACTCGCAGAGCTCAGGCGATGCTGGATTTTGGCATCAATGTCTGACCTTGTGGAAAGATAACTGCCCAGGTAGGAGAGGTCACTGGCATTTTCCAATGTTGGATATGTGGCGCTGCAGAGGGGTTGTTTTGTGCTTGTTGGTGCAGCTTGTTGGGCTCCCCTGCCTTCTAGGCCTCGGTACAGTATACCTGAAGGAGCGTCTCCACCCCCATCATTCTGCCCGGACACTGAGGTCCAGCGCCGAGGGCCTTCTAGCGGTTCCCTCATTGCGAGAAGCAAAGCTACAGGGAACCAGGCAGAGGGCCTTCTTGGTAGTGTCGCCCGCCCTGTGGAACGCCCTTCCAGCAGATGTCAAAGCGATAAACAACTACCTGACATTCAGAAGACATCTTAAGGCAACCCTGTTCAGGGAAGTTTTTAACGTGTGATATTTTACTGTATTTTTGGTTTTTATGGAAGCCGCCCAGAGTGGCTGGGGAGACCCAGCCAGATGGGCGGGGTATAAATAATAAATTATTATTATTATTATTATTATTATTATTATTATTATTATTATTACTACTACTACTACTAGGTGAAACTAGGCTCAGGGTACAATCCCTCACCCCCAGCCATGTAAAAGACTACCAACTCAATCTAGTGAGTAATTCTAAATACAGACAAAATAAAAAAATTCCTTCCAGTAGCACCTTAAAGACCAACTAAGTTAGTTCTTGGTATGAGCTTTCGTGTGCATGCACACTTCTTCAGATACACACATACATACATACAGTGTATCTGAAGATACCAAGAACTAACTTAGTTGGTCTTTAAGGTGCTACTGGAAGGAATTTTTTTATTTTGACTATGGCAGACCAACACGGCTACCTATCTACTTCTAAATACAGAGGACAGGATAAGAACACAGAACCCACCCAGTAACCACCAGAGGCTTGCCTTATTTATTTCAATGAAGGATGTTGTTCTGCCATTAAAACGACTAGGGTACAACATCTCCTCTGTGCCACTGGAAAAGCGATGTAGGATTCCAAAGAGGGGTGTTTGATTCTATACATCTTCAGGGTTCCTTGATTTGTGGACAGGAAAATTAATAAGGGAGGAACAGTAAAGATGCTACAGTTGCACTTGTTTCGAAATTAGATGTCTTCAATCTTCCACTCTAGTCTACACAATTAATTCATCCAATTAATCCACTCAGAGTCTTTCTGATAGTTAAATCAGAATAATATGCTCATTTCCTAAGAGCTGCCTGAGGTGCAGAAATTTGCACACATTATAAGCTTTAGTGGCATATTAAGAATGGAAAGCTTCATGGATGGGTCTGCTTTAAAAATGTCTGAAAAGGAGTCATTAACAGATTCAGAATTATAGCAACAGCCTGAAAATATATCTGCATATATCTGAAAAGCCCCAGGCTTCTATTGTGGAATTTAAGCAAAAATGGGATTTCTTCTAATTATAATGATCATCTACTCTGAAATAATTCTTGCCTGGATCTAAATCCACCCCCCCACCCCCACCCAAGAGAGGTGTTATAAAAATATCCATTGTCTTCAGTGGTATTTTGACTGAGGATTTTCATTATCTTCAGATATTTCTGTATCAGCTTCGTGTACTCTGCAGCCCTTTGCTGTGTAGATAATAAAAATGCATGTGCATTTCTACCCATGAAGTTGTGTATTTTATGTATTTGTGTTTCTTGCAAAATAATGCTCCGTTCGTGTGCTGTTAAATTTCTTTGATCTTACTGGAAGTCTTCAGATTTGCCAATGCACCAGGTAGACCACTAGAGGGAGGGAAAGTTGCTTGTTTTGAAATGCATAATTATTACAGTGAGATGCCTGGCAGAGTGATAGGGCGATAAAACTTTGGGTGCTGAATAATTACATAATACCTGAAATTCTTATTGGGTTTTTTGCCTTTAAAACTTTTTTTAAAAATGCAAGTCCCCTCTGCAGGAAAGAGAAAATTGCACCACGTACCCTCTTGCCTAGGACTCCACAAGAACAAAATAGTTACTGCAGCATGTTCACATGCATAGCCATTTGAGGGCAAGCTCTACCGGTGTTTTAGGAAGATGAATGTTTCAAGGCTGGCACACAAATGCACAGTTCCTATGAAATCAATGCCATCTTCCCTGGGAAGCTGACGGAGGAAAACATGATTGCTGACTCTTAATACACTATGGAGTATGTGGTACAAGGAGTGGATGACAGGAGGACAAAATGTAAACAATGGGCAGTAAAATCCTTAGAGTGGAGGCAATTTTTTTAAAAAAGGCTATCAGCGATAGCTAATAACAGCATGAGGCTCAGCAAGAAATGAAGAATGCTGTGGCATCCCTGGTGCTCCACAGAAAGAGAGTTTTAAAGAGTGACAGAATGGATCAGCTGATGGGTTGATCAGCAGTTTCCTCCCCCCCCCCCCCCAAGTGCTCAGGATCAGGGATCAAAGGAAAGGATAGTTCTGGAGATGGGCTGATCTACAGCTGTGATGAGATGACATTGCCTTCAAAGCTTTCCCTGAATAAGAGCATCTTGCTGATATTTCATGAGCCACAGATCAATCTTGGAGAGGGAGGAAATGGGGGGGGGGGAGATGGCAGTCTCGCAGCTTGGAGCAAATTGAGCAGCACACCCTCAAGCTGCTTGCTCACAATGCTGCTTTCTGTGATCCATGACAACTCTGGGAAGGCCTCAATGATGGCTGCTAGTTTGGGAAATCAATTTTGGCACAGCTTTCTTTGTCAAGTTTAAAAACTGAATTCTGCGCACAGACCGTTCCCTTGCTCATTCCCACCAGCACCGTACCTCAGAAAGAAACATCAAAATGAGCCAAGGGGGGGGGGGACTGTCTAAATCAACCCAATATAAAAGTTCTGATTTACATTTCCTGGGTATTACATTAGAGCTAGCCTTGAGGGAAGTTCCCACCTGCCCAAGTCCCTTTCATATACAGTGGTACCTCGGGTTAAGTACTTAATTCGTTCCGGAGGTCCGTTCTTAGCCTGAAACTGTTCTTAACCTGAAGGACCACTTTAGCTAATGGGGCCTCCTGCTGCCGCTGGAGCACGATTTCTGTTCTCATCCTGAAGCAAAGTTCTTAACCCGAGGTACTATTTCTGGGTTAGCGGAGTCTGTTACCTGAAGCGTATGTAACCTGAAGTGTATGTAACCCGAGGTACCACTGTAATACCAAGGAAGCTGCTGACACTTTGAACGGATCTCATGCAGTTAAGGGCTGCATGAGGGCTAACAAATTGAAGCTTAATCCCAACAAGGCAGAGGCTCTCCTGGTTAGGCAAGAAATGGACTCTGAAATTGCCATTGAGCTCTGTTTTGGATGGGGTAGTACTCCTCAGGTTGACAGCCTGGGTGTTCCTTTGCTTGGCTTTTACCTGGGTTGGTGTTCTTAAAACTTGGGTCCCATGTGTTACCAGACTACAACTCCCATCATCCCTGACCATTGGCTAAGCTGGTGGCGGATGATGGGAGTTGTAGTCCAACAAAACATCTGAGGACTCACGGTTGAAGAACAGTGACCTGAATGACTACCTGAATGTGGCCCAACCTTTGAAAAGACTGCAGAAATTTCAGCTAGTCCAGGATGCAGCTGCAAAGATGTTGCTGTGCACATGCCCATGGGATCACGTTGCAGGAATCCTGCAACTACTGCATCTTTCCATATCCCCGACCCTTTCACTAAGATCCAAAGGAAAAGCCATTCTCTGGATCCGATCTAGGACAGAAGCGCATTTGAGCGGGATTTGGAGCAGAGGTCGCTCCCAGCCCTGCCTTGAGATGCACAGCTACTGCCTCATCCCCAAAGGGAAGGAGAGGCAGCCCAATTCTGGAATGCCTTGTCGCTAGCTGGCCCTCACCCTAAGTGATTAAAGTCCATTTTATTCCTATGTGGCAGATACTGTTTTCATTGGTGGTTTTAACTGCTGTTCCCGCCTCCTGAGCTGGTTATTTTTAAATATTGTTTTTATAACATTTCCATTGCAAATGTTGTAAACAGCCCCCAGTGGCGCTTTTGCATCAGAAGGGAGGGAAATGAATAAATATTCTTAAGAACATAAGCAGAGGCCGGCCAAAGGCCCGTCTAGACCAGCATCTGTGCGGGAAGGTATTGGGGGCTGAGCAGTAGAACTCCCTGCACTTGCAAATCTCGGCATTTGACAGCAGAGACAGAACTTAGCAATGATGGCTACTAATTACTGATAGCCTTATCTTCCATGAATGTGTCTAATCCTCTTTGAAAGCCATGCACTTAAAACTAGCATTGAAGAGCGTGCCTCACCTTCATCCAACTCTGAGCTCTGCCTCTCACCCAGTTTAAACTAAGAAAGAAGTGTGCATGCACACGAAAGCTCATACCAATAACTAACTTAGTTGGTCTTTAAGGTGCTACTGGAAGGAATTTTCTTATTTTGACTATGGCAGACCAACACGGCTACCTATCTGTAACCCCAATTTAAACTGTGAACTTGCTCTGAATTGTTCATCTGCCCCCTCCCATTAGATGTGTGTAGTAAGATTGGAAAAGCCAGAGTTAGATGCCCAAATATCCAGAGAGCTTCTTCTGCCATTAATTCAGACTATCAGAAAGTTATTCCTGAGGTTTAGTCAGAATCTCCTTTCCTGTAACTTGAATGCATTGGTTTGAGTCCTACCCTCCAGAACTGGAGAAAACAAGCTTGCTCCATCTTCCATGTGACAGCCCTTGAGATATTTGAGGATGGCTATCATATCTCCTCTCAGTTTTCGCTTTTCAAGGCTAACCATACCCAGCTCCTTCAACAGGCTGTTTTCAGACCCTTGATCATCTTGGCTGCCCTCCTCTGCACAAATTCCAGCTTGTCAACATCCTTCTTAAATTGTGGTGGCCAGAATTGGACACAGTATTCCAGGTGTCGTCTGACTAAGAAGACTAGAGTGCCACTATTACTTCCCTTGATCTGGACACTATACTTCTGTTGATGCAGCCTAGAACAACATGAGCTTTTTTTGCTGCTGCATCACACTGTTGACTCATGTTAAGCTTGCGGTATACTAAGACCCCTAGATCTTTTTCACATGTACAGTGGTACCTCGGGTTAAGTACTTAATTCGTTCCGGAGGTCCGTACTTAACCTGAAACTGTTCTTAACCTGAAGCACCACTTTAGTTAATGGGGCCTCCTGCTGCCGCCACGCCGTCAGAGCATGATTTCTGTTCTCAACCTGAAGCAAAGTTTTTAACCCGAAGCACTATTTCTGTGTTAACGGAGTATGTAACCTGAAGCGTATGTAACCTGAGGTACCACTGTACTACCGGCAAGCCAGGCATCCCCCTTCTTACATTTGTGCAGTTGGTTCTTCCTGCCAGCACCTAGCCCAGGTTTTTCTAGATTTTTTTTTTAAGCTAAGGATGACACCTGACTTTTGACAGCTTCTGCACCACTCACATCCTGGTGTTTCTTTCCATCCCTGGACTAGGTGCGCCACTGGCCTGATTTGGATCCTGGTTCCGAACCCCATGATGGGCAAAACAACTTCCTTGCCTCACAGGGGGTTGGGCTAGATGGCATTTTACCCTGGTTGCCCAGACCTGTGGTGCTTGCCAAGTCTGCAGGTTTGATCCCTGTGTGTGCATGCATAATCCTACCTTGCAGGGGGGCTGGACTTGATGACGCCTGGGGGGGTCCCTTCCAACTCCTGCTGCTAGCATTTTACCACAGTTGCCCAGACCTGTGGCACTTGCTGATAATGCCCAGCTTGCAGGTTCGATCCCCATGGGTGGGTGTGCATATTCCTGCCTTGCTGGGGGGCGGGGTGTGTGCGTTGGACTTGATGACACCTGGGGGTTCCACTTCCAACTCCTGCTGCTGTTGACGTTTTACCAGAACTGTGGCACTTGCTGTTAATGCCCAGGTTGCAGGTAATAATAATGATAATAATAATAATAATACCTTTATTGTCAATGTACAACCTGTGTAAAGGTAAAGGGACCCCTGGCCATTAGGTCCAGTCGTGGCCGACTCTGGGGTTGCGGCATTCATTTCGCTTTACTGGCCAAGGGAGCCGGCGTACAGCTTCCAGGTCATGTGGTCAGCATGACTAAGCCGCTTCTGGCAAACCGGAGCAGCGCACAGAAACGCCTTACCTTCCTGCCGGAGCGGTACCTATTTATCTACTTGCACTTTGACGTGCTTTCGAACTGCTAGGTTGGCAGGAGCAGGGACCGGGCAACGGGAGCTCACCCCGTCGCGGGGATTCAAACTGCCAACCTTCTGATCGGCAAGTCCTAGGCTCTGTGGTTTAACCCACAGCGCCACCCGTGTACAATGAAATTAACCGAGCCTCCCCCCCCCCCACTCAATCTCACTGCACTCATTGCACAGGTTCAATCTGTCTGTGTGTGTGTGTGTGCATATTCCTGCCTTGTAGGGGGTTGGCCTAGATGACCCCAGGAGGTCCCTTCCAACTCCTGCTGTTGGCATTTTACCTCGGTTGCCCAGACCTGTGGCGCTTGCTGATAATGCCAAGGTTGCAGGTTCGATCGCCATGTGCGTGTGTGCATATTGCCACCTTGCAGGGGGGTTTGGCTGTACTCGACAACGCTGGGGGATGGGGTCCCCCTTCCAAGCCTACGATTCTATCATCCCCCCCTCCCGCCGCTTTAACCTGGGCCTGACCCACCCCCTACCCCGCTTCTCTCTCGCGCGCCTCCGAGAGCCGCTGGGTCCTCCCCAGGGTCCGGGCCAGGCGGGTGATCGCGCAACGCGTTCGGCGGTGTTTGTCCGCCGGCGGCACCCTTACACCATCGGCGCCCGGCGCTGCAGGGCGGTGCTGCGGGAGTCGAAAGCGGCGCGCGGGGCGGCTGAAGGGCGGGGCGAGGCGGAGGGCGGCTTTTGGCAGCGCGCGGGGAGCCGCCGGGCGGAGCGGGCCGCGTCCGGGAGAGCGACGAGGAGTAGGCAGGCCGGCGGCGGCGGGGAGGAGGGGGGTCTCGGCGCCATGGCGTCGGTGAAGGTGGCTGTCCGAGTCCGGCCCATAAACCGCAGGTGAGGCAGCCAGAGCCGAGCGAGAGGAGCTCGTGCCCTCCGCCCCCTCCCCTCACGCACTCCGCCCCCCGCGCTCGCTTTCCCCCCACCTTCTCCCCTCGTGGGTCTTCCCTCCCCCGCCCGGCCGCGACTGTCACGCGCACGCGCAGAACTTGTTCCCTCACCTGTCAGCTCCCGGGTGTGTGTCGTGGCGCAATGATGGGCTGGGGGCGGGGGGGGGGACAAAAAAAAAACCCGAAAAAAAGAGTAATTGGTATATTGAGACTGAGAAGAGAGAACAGTTTCCCTCTTTCTTAGAATTGGAGAGTTGGGGGTCATCTAGTCCGACCCCCTGCAAGGCGGGGGTCATTTGCCCAACGTGCGACTCGAACCCACGACTTTGATACTGGGAATCTCCTTGCTGTAGCGACCGACCGAGCTATGCCTTTTTATTCGTTCCTTCTACAGAAGAGGTTCTGGCAGAGTGGTACCCACAAGGAAAACAAAACAAGACAAGGGCACCTGCTTGAAATGCCCCATTTCTGTGTAGTAAAAGGACAAACTGCCTCCCTGCTGGATGAGATGCCGGTGTAAACCATCCTGGGATAGCTCGGTCTCAGGGCTGGGGGTTCAAGCCGCATGTTGGGCAAAAGCTTCCTGCCTTGCAGGGGGTTGGGCTAGATGACCCTTGGTGTCTCTTTGAACTCTGTTGTTCAAACCCTGTAAACTTTGCTGGCAGCCTCATTGCTAGGTTAGCAGAACAGTGGCATGTGCTGTCACGCCTGTTGGGGAGCCAGGTGCGAAGGAGGCTCCTGTGACTGGCATTTTGGGGAGGTGCTCTGACTCCCCCCCCCCCCAGCTGCCAGAGTCTCTTCCCTGGAACTAACAAATAAAGGGCACAGGAGAATCTCTTCTCTCCCCCCCCCCCTTTTTTAAATCTGGTCACCCTAATTTATTAGATCTGGGAAAGTATAATGTATTTTTATTTATCTACTTATTTATTCATCACCTTTATAGCCTGCCTCTCATCAAAGGTGTTCAAGGTGGCGTACATAACGCCTCTCCATTCTTTTCCCACAACAACCCTGTGAGGTAGGTTAGGCTGAGAGGCAGTGACTGGCCCAAGGTTGCCCAGTGAGTTTCATGGTTGAGTGGGGATTTGAACCCTGATCTCCCAGGGCCTTGTCCAGGACTCTTAACCAGTACACCACACTTAGAATTCTGTTCATACAAGGCACTGGCAAACATATTTCTGGTGTCCAAAGGGGTTAAAAACAAGAGTGTTCTATCTATTGAGGAGGTGTACACACTACATGCTTAAATGTGCATATATGTTCACACACACACCCTTTAAATAAAGCATGCCAGCTGTAAAACTCTGCCAAAGTAATTTTATGATGCTTTGTGCTGAGCTTGTGCTTTTGTATAAACTGGTGATGATTGATCGTTTTGTCCCTGGCGGCTTCTTGCAAACTCACTAAAGGTTCATGTCAGTTCTTTGGAAGGGCAGATGTCAGCCAGACATGTAGGAAGGTGGGTTTTATCACACCTCTATAGCTCTATATGTTATCTATTTGTTTCAAAGTTGTTATGAAAGTCATCTTAGCGTGGGAAGGTGCCACAACTCAGCATCTCCCTACATAGTTGTAGTTGTTCTGGGGTGAGTTTGCAAGTGACCAGTGTAGGGAATATGTTGAGCACCTACTTGTGAAAATGCATTGGGGTTTTTCCCTCACATGTGTGGTTACTGAAATACCGTATTTTTCACCCCATAGGACGCACTGCCCTATAGGACGCACCTAGTTTTGGGGGGGGGGGAAATAAAGAAAAAAAAAATTCCTCCCAGGCATGGGGCTGGCGCGGGGGAAGCCCGAGCTTCCCCCGACCCCAGACCCCAGAACAGCCTGCTATCCGCAAGCCTAGGGAGCCGCGCTGGTCTCCCCAGGCTTGCGGACAGCTGTGCAAAGCCTGGGTGCGCTGAAGAGGCTTCGAAATGCAGGCAGCTCTGCGCGACCCTCCGGAGGCCGGCGCGGCTTGGTGCCGGGCTCCGAAGGGTTGTGCAGAGCTTTCTGAAGCCTGGAGAGCGAGAGCCTGTATTCGCCCCATAGGACGCACCCACATTTCCCCTTCATTTTTGGAGGGGGGAAAATGCGTCCTATAGGGCGAAAAATACGGTAATAAATGAAGCTGAGGTGGAGCTAAAAGCAATTAACCCTGTTCATCATTCTGCATACATATAGAATCATAGAATCATAGAGTTGGAAGAGACCACAAGGGCCATCGAGTCCAACCCCCTGCCAAGCAGGAAACACCATCAGAGCACTCCTGATATATGCCCTACACACATTGCAGGGGGTTGGACTGGATGACCCTTGGGCTTCCTTCCAATTCTAAAATTGTATGATTCTTTGTGAGTAGAACTATGTTGTTTTCCCAGTCTGACAGGATTTAGAAAAGGTAATTTAAGGGGTATAATTTCAATGAATGAAACTAGTGTGGTGAAATTTAATTTGAAAGAAGTAAGCAGTATAATGAGATTTCAGATTGAGTGTCTAAGATTGAAAAGATATTTGACAGGTAATCCTTCTCCTTGGCATTAGAAAACATTCTGTCCTTAACAGTTCTGTGTGTTTAATCTGTTGGAACTCAATAACCTTATTCAAGCAGTGCGGGATCTTGTGGTTGTGGTACACATAGATGCTCAACACACAGAGAAGTGGTTGCATACAGTATATAGGGACCATGACAGAGTACTTTTTAAACAATCTGTAAATGTGGTACATGCATCTTTTGCTTTGAAACAAAGTCAATAAAGCTCACAGCATTTATCTTTATGTAACCTTCTTGAAAATGTGTTTTAAGTTCTTGAAAATACACAAACAAGGATTTTCCATAGCTGCTGCTTGCAGTTTTTGGAGCATAACAGAACTCTATTCTTGTAGCACTACTGAACAAAACACTGGCCATTGTTGGCTTATTTTATTTAAGATATTTATATACCACATGATTAACTTGCATTTCTAAGTGGTGTACATAAAAAACAATCCACAAAAAATGGGACAATAAAACAAACACTACCTTAAAATGCCTGCTGGAACAACAACAAAATAATGGTCATGGGCCTGAAGTTCAGCAAGGAGCTGTCTAATCTCAGGTGGGAGGGAGATCCACAGACTTTGACCCATTAGACTGAATGTACAGTTTCCAGAAGTTATGAGCCCCAAAGATCTCAGTGATTGGGCCATGATATAAGGGATCAGGCAGTCCTTAAGATATCCTTGACCCATGTTGTTAAGGGCCCTGTAAATTAACACAAGAGCCTTGAACGTGGCCCATGTTGTTGAAGCAGAACAGACTAGTCAGCTCATGACTGCACAAGAAACGCCCTATCAGCTACTTTTAGATGATATTGTTTTGGTTTTGTATCCCATTCTTCCCTAGAGCGGCTAACAACATTTAAATTGTTATCCTTGGGTATAAGTGTTACCTAAGTTGCATTCCCACTCTCTGAACACAACGCTGCTGCTTTGCGACAGAACATGATACATCTAAAAGCATGTGCTCTGAACTCAAAACAGCCTTGGGCATTTGCTGCTTTTTTCAAAGAGGGGATGTCCCACAGTTTAGGGGTTCTCTGGTGCCACAACATTGACTTATTTTCTGGGGTCTGAAAGTGCTTGCCTTTCTTGTACGTTAACTTGACTTGAGACTCAACAACTTTGACAATTTCAGAAATATTTTCTATTGCTATTGATTTCAGAAAAAAAACAAAACCTTGGTTGATGTGTCCCCCCCCCCCCTGAATTTAATTGAAAAGGGGATGTTGCCAGTTTGGAGATCTTTTATTTTAAAAGTTGTTATTGGTAGTAACTTTGTTGAAGGTGAAGTATTTGGTAATTTGGAATGGAGTTGTAATTTTGGTAATACTTCTCTGAAGTTATCAGACTTTCAGGACTCGTGATTTCATGCTCCTCCCTGCTATAAACTGAAAGCTGGAATGGGAGCAATTTGGTTACTATAAGTATTAAGAGAGGCTTCAGAAAGTATTGGTGAAGAATACTGCATCTCTGCACAAACCAGAGTGGAGAGCTGGGTTTTCCTACCTAAGGATACTTAACATTTATTTCCATGGTCGGTGGAGATATTGAAATCATATGCCCAACTTGTAAACACATTTACATTTTCTAAGGCTGGTAGGATTAAATATTTGCTCTTCCATGGAGGCGCAGGTCAATTCTGTGTCCAGGGCAGCTGTTTACCAACCCCATCTGGTACTCTGGCTGAGACCCTACCTGCCCGCGGACTGTCTCGCCAGAGTGGTGCATGCTCTAGTTATCTCCCGCTTGGACTACTGCAATCCCCTCTGTGTGGGGCTACCTTTGAAGGTGACCCGGAAACTACAACTAATCCAGAATGCGGCAGCTAGACTGGTGACTAGGAGCAGCCGCTGAGACCACATAACACCAGTCTTGAAAGACCTACATTGGCTCCCAGTACGTTTCCAGGCACAATTCAAAGTGGTGGTGCTGACCTTTAAAGCCCTAAATGGCCTTGGTCTAGTATACCTGAAGGAGCATCTCCACCCCCATCATTCCGCCTGGACACTGAGGTCCAGCTCCGAAGGCCTTCTGGCGGTTCTCTCGCTACAAGAAGCCAAATTACAGGGAACCAGGCAGAGGACCTTCTCAGTAGTGGCATTCGCCTTGTGGAACGCCCTCCCACCAGATGTCAAAGAGAAAAACAACTACCAGACTTTTAGAAGACATCTGAAGGCTGCCCTGTTTAGGGACGCTTTTAATGTTTGATGCACTATTGTATTTTAATATTTTGTTGGAAGCTGCCCAGAGTGGCTGGGGAAACCCAGCTAGATGGGCAGGGTATAAATAATAAATTCTTCTTCTTCTTCTTCTTCTTCTTCTGCAATAGACAGGCTACTGTCTTTTACACAAGCACCATATTCCATGGTAGTGCTTCTGAGACGTGTTCTGTTTTGAGTGACTGTTGAACTCATCTGATCTCTTTTGCAGCTTCAATGAAACTTTGTCTCAAGAGGATGGATCACAAAGTAGCACCAGTACAGTGGTGCCTCGCAAGACGAAATTAATTCGTTCCACGAGTTTTTTCGTCTAGCGAATTTTTCGTCTTGCGAAGCACGGTGTCGGAAAAGTTTTGGAAAAGCTTCAAAAATCACCAAAAACCTCAAAAAAGGCTACCACACCGCGTTCTATGAGTTGCTCCTTGAAGTCAAGTCGCAACTGTATTAACGGTGTTAAGAAAAAGGAAACAAACTTGCAAAAAACGCAAGACGTTTTCGTCTTGCGAAGCAAGCCCATAGGGAAATTCGTCTTGCAAAGCAGCTCAAAAACCGCAAAACCTTTTCGTCTAGTGAGTTTTTCGTCTTGCGAGGCATTCGTCTTCCGGGGCACCACTGTAGTTAATGGACCATTGTAAGATATCACACTGAAAATTGGAAATAAGGGCAACTGGGTGAACTAGCTAGACAGGTACAGCACTGAGCTCTGTTTCTGCTGCTCCTCCCTTTCTCAAGAATATGAGCAAAATTACAAACAGTTGCTAGGTTAAGCTGCTTATTCAAAGCTGAAGCTTCGTTTTGGTTAACTGCCGAATAGTCAAAAGCTTTTGTTCAGAGTTCACTGTGGTGCAGCTGGCTTTATTATGCTTCATTGCTAGATAATATGTTGCTTTTATGATCATTCTTAAACAGAGGCCTATAGATTGTTTGGGACATAATCACTTATCTTCACTTTCCATTTAAATTTCTTAACCACCAGTGCACAGTCACATGACCCTCCCTTCAGCATCTCATTGAGCAGTTCAGCAGTAACAGCTTTGTGTCATAGAATCATGGAATGATAGAATTGGAAGGGACCGTGAGAATAATCTAGTCCAACCCCCTGCAATGTAGGAATCTTTCACCTGACGTGGGGCTCAAACCTATGACCCTGAGATTAAGTGTCTCATGCTCTACCGACTGAGCTATCCCTTCACCATCATAGAATTGTAAAGTTGGAAGGCACCCTAAGGGTCATCTAGTCCAACCCCCTGCATTGCAAGAAACTCAACTAAAGTGTCCATGACGGATGGCCATCCGTTTTTAATCTCTGATTAAAAACCTCCAAGAAAGGAGAGTCTCTACCACCTATTGTGGGAGTCTGTTCCACTGTCAAACAGCTCTTACTGTCAGAAAGTTCTTCCCATGTTTCGTTGGAATCTCCTTTCTTGTAACTTGAATCCATTGGTTTGAGTCCTACCCTCCAAAACAGGAGAAAACAAGCTTGCGCCATCTTCCATGTGTGAGCCCTTGAGATATTTGACGATGGCTATCATATCTCCTCTAAATCGCCTCTTTCCCAAGCTAAACATACCCGGCTCCCTCAACCATGACCTTGTGGATTGCTTGTTCAAACTTGCTCCGTAGTTGTTGTTTCGTCTTCACCTGTATATCTTCTTTACGTTTTGCATTATTATATCTGTCTGCTTTTTGTTAGTTTGTGTTTTATATATTGTGGCATGGACTCTACTGTACCTTTAATCCCCACCCCTTGATTTTTTTTAATAATGGGAATTGGAAACCTTCTATCTGTTCCTGACCTATAGAACTGCTTTGAGGGTTTCTTGTGGTGTAGTGGTTAAGAGTGGCATCTCCGCTCCTCCACATGCAGCTGCTGGGTGACCTTGGGCCAGTCACACTTCTTTGAAGTCTCTCAGCCCCACTCACCTCACAGAGTGTTTGTTGTAGGGGAGGAAGGGAAAGGAGATTGTTAGCCGCTTTGAGACTCCTGAAGGGGAGTGAAAGACGGGATATCAAATCCAAACTTCTCCTCCTCCTCCTCCTCCTCCTCCTCTTCTTCTTCTTCTTCTTCTTCTTCTTCTTCTTTGTTTCCCCACCTCACCACCAATCAAGCTGCGCATAAATTTTATGAAATAAAATAAATTTTATAGCAACACTATAATGAGAAGGCAAGCCTTAATAGCTTTATTAGCCGTGCCGTCTTAGCAGAGGAAACTCTTTTCCCTTTACTAAATTAGCCAGAATTGTTTTGCCTTCATTTTGTTGCCTTTGCAGCCTTAGAATGAAAATGATCAATCTTAACTTCACTTACCCAGGAGAAAAAGCCCCATTGAATTCAACAGGACTTCCTTCTGAGGAGACATGGTTAAGACAGTGCTGCAAGATATTACCTTATTATATGAGCTGCCAGGAAATATCCCTGAGGAATTCGCATGTCATTGCTGGTTATAATAAGCCAAGAAGTTGTTTTCCTTTATGGAGCTCGGTGCAACCCATGAAATTTTAGTAGGAAGGCAGTTATGGCTAGACGAGCAAGGTGTTAGATTTTACTTGTGTATGCTCTGGTGAGGAGGAGGGACTGAGGCAAAGATGGGTGCTTAGGAAAGCCACTTCAAAATTGCTGATGAACTTCATCATAGGTTCGTGGCAGGTGCGCTGCTCTGGTTTCGCCAGAAGCGGCTTAGTCATGCTGGCCACGTGACCTGGAAAGCTGTCTGCGGACAAACGCCGGCTCCCTCGGCCTGTAAAGCGAGATGAGCGCCACAACCCGAGTCGTTCTTGTCTGCACTTAATTGTCAGGGGTCCCTTTACCTTTACTTTTATGCTTTCTAGTTATTGTGCTTTCTGCCTGAAAGGCAGAGACAAGACAACCCTTCCCTTGTAAGATATGCCTTCCTTGCCTAATTCAGCAACTAGGGGAAACATTAGAGTTGGATATAAAGCGAAAAAGTGACACCCCCCCCCCATGGTGCTATGGCAAGAAACTGTTCACAAAA
Source organism: Podarcis liolepis (assembly GCF_965112155.1). NCBI lineage: Eukaryota > Metazoa > Chordata > Lepidosauria > Squamata > Lacertidae > Podarcis > Podarcis liolepis. The sequence goes on along the minus strand of NC_139557.1, from coordinate 18,845,083 downwards.
CTCCACAATGAGAAGTGAAACTAGAGTTTATGGTAAAATGTATGCATTAAGGAAAATAGTAGTTTGCTGACAACAGCTATCAGATTCTCCCTATAATTGTTTCTTAATCTACTGTAATATGTTAATTTCACAGGGAGAAGGATTTGGATGCTAAATTTATTATTTCAATGGAGAAAAATAAAACAACCATTACAAATATGAAGGTGAGTGTTTTAAGCAATCATAGAAATATTTTTTTTCTTGCTTTACTTGCTCTTTTTTTTTTTTTATTCTCCTCCTGGCAAACTCTGGGTTTTGTCATGATGGGTTCAGAACTTGTGATTAGTGGACCTGGATGAGTAAGTCTCCTTCCCACAAAGTGCTGGTGTAAAATTATCATTGGAAATTATTGGTTTAGAAAACTGCACAAAAGATTTTGCAGGTGCCCTAAATTGACTGGGACCTGATTTATCATATTGGATTTACTTAGTAAACGACTACAGAAATATGCCAGGTTAGTTGTACTTGCTGTAAAACAGAGCTATCCAGACTTCAAGTCCACTGTGATGAATGGGGCCTGGGTGGGGTGGTGATGTAACCTTCATTAAGTCCTGCCCAGGTCTGCTGCCTTCCACCTAGTGGGGAGCTCTGCTGGCAAAGAGCACTTGATGTTTCTGCACAAATGGTGGGCAAAAGCTACTTCTGACACCCCCCCCCATGGGAGGGTCCTTTGTACTTTGCCCCCCCCTTCTCCTCTGTCTGGTGCAAGTGGCAAGGTTACAGCTGCAACATTCTATTAAGCTCTGATGCTTCCAGCCAGGGGTTAAGAACACAGCATTAACTTCGTTTTTCTTGCCCAGTAGCCAAAAGTATTTTAACTAAAACAACTAGAGGGGAAATTCAAGAAAGTGTACAAAATGTGGTTCAAATATTCAAACAAATTAAAAGCTTTGCTTGAAAATTATTCCTACTGGAATACTTGTAAATATTTTTGAGATATAGTAACTTTTTAAAAATTTAAGGAAGAAAACAAATGCATTGAAAATAAGCTATGCATTTGTGCTTATTATAAATAAGTACAACCTAGGGATTGCACCTATCAAACAGTTGGTTACAGTGTCAAAACTATCGAACTGGAAGGGTGTTGCGTCCTTTCGTTGTGATACAAATTTTATGAAGCGATTCATTTTCAGCCTATTTCACTTTTGGAGAAGATACCTTTAGGTTGCAACATGCAGAACCTCTCCTAGGAAATGTTTTATATACACTTTCTGATTTGCTCTTATAACCTTAAACTGAAGATACTATGTTGCAACAATAATGATAGCCATGTTCAAAAATAAGCATTCTGCCCTGGTAGGATAGCATTCTAAACTATGACATTATTCAGTTGCCAATTTCTAACATATGCTCAATAAGTGCTTATTTTATGCTTAAATCAATTTTGTTGACAAAAGCAGCTAGGACAACCCAGTCAGATGGGCGGCATATAAATAATAAAATTATTATTATTATATATCGGCAGTAATAATATTGCACTCTCAGAAGAAGTGTTGGAAACATACATAGTTATTATCTAAGGGAGCAATATGGTAATAGGCTGTCTTATTCTTATTCTTAGATACCAGAGGGAGGAACTGGAGACCTTGGAAGAGAACGGACTAAAACATTCACATATGACTTCTCCTACTTCTCAGCTGATGCAAAAAGTCCAAACTATGCATCTCAGGAAATGGTAGGCAGACAGAAACCTGTAATTCTCTTTCAGAATGAAAATATAGTGTCAAAGTGCATTTTTAAAATTTATATTTAAAGTGCTTTAACCTGCCAAAAAGGCTCCCAGAATGACTCACAAATAGATTAGTGACAAAGAACTGCACATTTGGATTCCCATAGATGTTAGGGAGAGGATTTTAAACAATTTAGCTGCTAAAAACCTTTATACAGTAGATTTACCATGAAAGCTATGATATAAATTAGCATAGTAGCTTGCCGTTCTCTTGCAGTTCAAGGGAGCCTGCAAAAGCAGGGCATGCAAAGAACTACACAACTAGTTTTGCACTCCTAAAGAAGTTTTGGGCTTTTGCGTCTCAAACAGCAGCACTCCAAATCATAGAATTGTAGAGTTGGAAGGGACCCTGAGGGGAATTGCAAAAACAGTTTGTGATTCCATGTGGCATGGTCAAAAAACCAAAAATGGATCCCAGCAAAGAGATTAACTGAATCTCTGATGGAAGACCAACTATGGCTGCTGGGCTGCATCCAGTTTGCTGAGTGATAAATTGTGAAGGTTGGATTTGGCACAGCTTTTCTGCAATATTTTTGTGTATTTATATTGGTTCAAGGAAAAAAATACTTTTGATATATCATACTAGTTTGTTTTCTAGTAAAATGAAGTTGTAGTAAGTGGCCTTTGGAAAGAAATCCCAAGCTAATGTTCTGCAGTATCATATGTATCTTAAGGTACACCTGTGTAGACTGTTTGAGAACCCACAGAATTACTATTTTTTCATAAACACTTGAACTGATCATCTTTCATAAGCACTTCAGTAAGTGAGCAGTTTCTATAGTATGTTGTGATACTCTACTGAGGAGAACTAACTAAAACTTCTGCTTTTAATTATATTATGAAACATTGCTAGTCTCCCTCTGTTTTTATTTTCCCAGGTATTTAAGAACCTTGGCAGTGATGTCCTCAAATCTGCTTTTGAAGGTTATAATGCTTGTATTTTTGCATATGGACAGACTGGATCTGGGAAGTCATATACTATGATGGGAAATGCTGTACGTAAAGCTTTTCAGAATTCTACTTTACTTTGTAGAAATGCATGCCTTTTAAAAGTGTGCTGCTTTTCTTCTATGTATATAAGATGAGCAACATATATTCTAAATAGTTACAAGGAACCACCATATTTTTCTAGCAATTTTGGATTGAATAGAATAATTTTAAGGAATTTTGATGTTTAGCAAGGCCTCATTTGCTTGTGCACAGATATGGACAAGAGAATGTACAAGCCAGTAGCATTATATTTTGTTTTAGTTGGGCATGCTTAATGCAGATGTGAACATCGTGGCTCCCCCAAATTGTATACTTGGGAAGCAAAAAATGCATGCTTCCTGGCACAAAGTTTAATCTCAAACAGCATGATATAAACCTGATAAACTAATTCGTATTTGCCGATTCATTTTATTTATTTATTTTTCAATCTGCCTGAGATATACTCTCTAAACTGGGCCAGAAAGTAGTCTCCCACAAATGGAAGGAGCCCTTCCATAAACAGAAGGGGAAAGTGTACTTTTTGCCAATGTTCCCTTGCTGCACACTGCTTTGCCTTTTGTTTCAGCAACTCTGCGAAGCCCATTTTCAGGGCTCATGGGACTACAGGGATGCATAGAGGGGAGCAGAGAACGCCCAGTTCCATGACTGGAGCTCAATTCCTATGGCTTTGAATAGTCTGTCAGTGTTTTTTTTCAGATTGTGATGGCTACATTAAACAGAGTGCAGTATGACAATGGCTCTCATTGTTGCAGGGGGATCTCGGTTTAATACCTCGGATTTGTGAAGGATTATTCAACCGAATAAATGAAAAAACAAGATGGAATGAAGCCTCTTTTCGGACAGAGGTCAGGTATGCTTGTGTAGCAGTTGCATGGCTGTATACAACCAAAATTGTCTTGATTGTCTTTGCCTTCCTTTTTCTTATCCATGTCTCAGCTCATTGGGTGGTTATTTTATTGCAGAAGTTCATAGGCCATGTTCGGGAGGAAGAGAGAACTAAACAGTTACAAAGCAAAGATTTCATATAGGACTTCAGTCTGGAGTACATTACCTTTTACCCATATAGCTATTTCAATGGCCTGCTTATTATTTCTATTCCATTTAAGATCCTGCAAAGACTGTGGGTGTTACACCTAATTTCAGTGACACCAAATGTGGAAGATGGAGGGGGAGAATTCTTTAATCCTACCGAACCTTCCCGAAGTGTTGACTAATCCTTCCTCAAATGTGCTATAAACATACTCTAGTTCTTTATCCCTTGCAATCCTGCTGCCACCCCAACATCTTATCCCCATTCACACAGAGTTAAAAAATGCAAATATTTATATTTATCAACCTTTATTTACAGAAAATAATAAATCAGTAATAGATCAGATGAATGTCATACCGCGATCATATATTTATGTATTTATATTAATTTAATACATTTCTAGACAGTCCTTTATCACAGGGAGGTTTACAACATAAAAACAACAATAACACAACATAGTAACAAACAAAAGGTCATAGATTGTTTAATTAGCCAAAGAGGAATGGATGTGGAAAAAAATGCTTCAGCAGTGCTTGACATTAAATGTGTACTGTTTCTAACATCATCCCAGTTAGCTCTCCTAGAGGATAATAAGTTTTTTCTCCCTGGTCAGGAACTTAGCTGGGCCAGTGCAAGGATGAACAGAGTCTCCCAGCTGTCACTCACAATCAGCTTTCAGCTTCTGGAAACATATGCTTTCTTTGGCTGGCTTGCTTCAACTTCCCCTGAAATCCTCTTTTTGGTCAGGGACTTGAATATCAGGACACAGTGAAGAAGATGTCACACTGTTGCATCCTCAGAAGTCTTCTTTCTTCCTGAGGCCAACTTTACCCTCTGCTGTCAACTCTGGCCAGAAGCTATCTGGGAGTTTTCTCTGCACTGTCTGTCTTTAGTGATTCACCTCTTCTTCTGCTTACTGCTAGACCACATTGCTCCTGGACAATGCTGTGACTGACCTTTTATACAGTTTCAGTCAGGACCCCTCTAACCAATAACTTTGAATTATTTCAATACCTGCCATCCCACTGGCCTATACCTAAGAGCCAATGAGACCCAATGGAATGCTGTGTACTGTGATTATCCTTTAAAATGGTATTCTACTGTGAATCATGATTAGTTTTGGCCACAGGTTGGCCACTATGAGAACAGGAAGCTAGACTTGATGGGCCTTGGTCTCTTTATGTTCTTAAATGCACATATGAAGGTTGTGCTTATGTGAGATTCATTTTAATGGATAGGCTTTTAAACTCGGACTCTCTTCTGATTAAAGTATATTTGTTTCAGTTACCTGGAAATATATAATGAACGTGTCAGAGATTTATTGAGGCGCAAGTCTACAAAAACAAATAACTTAAGAATTCGTGAGCATCCGAAAGAAGGTCCTTATGTTGAAGGTGGGATTTAAAGAGCTGAATGCTTCTGTTTGTTGGACGTCCAGTTGTATTTTTAATTGTATAAATTTGTCTTTGTTGTAAATTGAAGGCCAGTGTAAACGAAGTTATAAAAGTCTATGAACCCTGTTTGGGTGCGCTAATTTGTGTGTAGCTTGTCACCAGTTACAATGAAAATTTTAAAGATTTCTTCTGGAGTGTGATGTCCTACTAATTGAGACTAATGATGGGTCTCACTTATAAATCAAAGGCACTTGTGATGGAAGAGTACTTATTAGAACTTAATTGGCTTAATCCATCCCCTTCCAATTTATGCTATAGCGTCCTGAGAGTACACAATGTTTAGGAAGACTGCAGATTTCTCTTCAGGTTGACATTCTGTATGTTTAACGTGTCTAGCAGTCTCACTTCTGCTAAAATAAATACGGCCAATTCAAGCTTGCCATGCACTATTTTGCAATAAAAAAAAGGGCATGATCAGTTCCCGCATATACACTCCTAAGTTTTCTTTAACTTCACAATACTTAACACTGTTTGTCAGTTGAATACATTTTAATCATTCAAATAAGTTAAATCAGTACATTTGCATATGACTAACCAATTGTCATTTTAGAAGGGGGGAAAATGCTTTCTTTGAGTTAGATCATGGGTAGGCAAACTAAGGCCCGGGGGCCGGATCTGGCCCAATCACCTTCTAAATCTGACCCGCAGATGGTCATCAGCGTGTTTTTACATGAGTAGAATGCATCCTTTTATTTAAAATGCATCTCTGGGTTATTTGTGGGGCATAGGAATTCATTCACTTTTCCCCCCTTCAAAATATACCGTAAATTTCGCTCTATAACACGCAGATTTTTTGTCCTAAAAAGTAAGGTGAAATGTCTGTGCGTGTTATGGAGCGAATGTGTGGTCCCTGCAGCTGACTCGCCGGAGCGCAGGGGCAAAATAGGCAAAAATAAGATCGGGCGGGCGGGCGGAGGGAAGAGGGAAGGCAGAAGCTTTCCTGCATTCTGCCTCAGGGTCTTACTGCCCACCCGTTTCTGTTGCTGCGTTTGCTCAAACTCAACAAAGAGCAGGGAATCCCCTGCCCTCCTGGCAAGCAGAGGGTTAAGGAAAGGATCCCGTCCTTCCTGCTAATCCTTCCCTAGTCACACACACTGCGTGCAGGCTCCAGCCCACCACTTCCTCCTCTCCGTGCTCTAGGGACTCCCAGGCAGCCGAAAAGCAAAAGCATGCAGGAGGGAGAGAGAGAGAGAGAGAGAGGGCTGGCTTGGGTGGTGGTGGGGGGGGGGAACGACTTTTGCTTTACAATGGTAGGTTTCTCATTTCTTTTCCAAAAGCAGAGAGCCCTGCCCCCAGGCCCCCTCCAAATTACAGCTTCTCCAAGCAATGTACTGCTGGAGGGAGACAGTATGCTTGTTTGGAAGAGAAACCCTGCTTCCCTGCTCGTAAGTAACAGCTGGCTGGATTGCAGAGTGAGACATGGAAATCTCTGGATTTATATGCTGTATATCAAATATCTTAATCTATACTTTCTACACGAGGCTGGTAAATCAGAATCTCCTGAGCCAGGAGGATTACAGCATCTCTCCTCTCCCCTTCATTAAAAGCCTAATACTCTTCTTTGAAGAAGTATAACGTGAGAATGTTATATATATATATATATATATATATATATATATATATATATATATTTTTTTTTAAAGTTCTTTTCCTCATTGTGTGCTATACACTGATAATTGCTGCCACAATAACAATTGATTGAAAATGGAATTTAGTCTCCCCCCCCCCATGGAGAGCTGTTCTTCAAACGTTTAGCCTTAATACAGTGGCTGATTCACTTCTGCTTCACTAGGCATTTTATATAGGGACATTAAAATTGATTTACCGTAAATAAAAAAGAAATCATACTTCGTATATCCTGTCTGGCTTGGGGGGGGGGGACTTTTGCTTTCCTTCCCTCCCCATTTAAAACGTGGTGACAAAGCACGGATCCACATGGATCCTCAGGATTTTTGCATTGGGTCACCCCAAATTCACCATCAGATCACATTACATGTCCATGGCTACAGTCTGTACCTAAAAAGTCACGCACCCACTGTTGCCTGGGGCTGCAATGGTGCAAAAACGTGGTTACAAAGCATGGATCCACAGGATCTTTGCACTGGGTCACCCCAAATTCACCATCAGATAACATAGCATGTCCATGGCTACAGCCTGCACCAAAAAAATCACGCACCCACTGTTGCCTAGGGTTGCAGTGGTGCAAAAATGTGGTTACAAAGCATGGATCCACATGAATCCTCAGGATTTTTGCATTGGGCTACTCCAAACTCACTGTCAGATCACATGTCTGTGGCCACAGCATGAACCACAAAAATCATACATCCACTGTTTCATTTAGAATATTTTTTTCTTGTTTTCCTCCTCTAAAAACTATGTGCGTGTTATGGTCGGGTGCGTGTTATAGAGCGAAAAATACGGTAGTCCGGCCCCCCACAAGGTCTGAGGGACAGTGGACCCTACTGAAAAAGTTTGCTGACCCCTGAGTTAGATCCACACTTGTCATTTGTAGAGTGCCATTCACGTGATGTTACACTGGAGGAAAGGGGGTGGGAAGATGATTTTCAGCTTTTTTTCTTTCCTGTACTCTGTCAAAAACTGCTCCTGTGGAAGAGGCAAAAAATTCCCTCTCTCCCTTACTCCAGCAGGAGCCTCCATTGGATCAGTCCCTTCTGTGACATGAAGGGAGGCCTTTGGTTTGTCTGCATCCAAAACTTTGCTTTCAGGTGGTTCATGAATCTGTTGCAGTAAGTGCCAATTTAGAAGAAGTACAGTGGTACCTTGGTTATCGAGCATCTCGGAAGCAGAACGTTTTGGAACCCGAATGCCCAAAACCCAGAAGTAAATGCTTCCATTTTTGAATGCGCCTCGGCAGTCGAATGGCTTCTGCTGTGTGTTTTTAGGTTTTCTCCATTGAACCTGCAGCCAGCCCTTTGCGCCTCAGTTTTCAAACATTTCGGAAGTCGAACAGTCTTATGGAACGGATTATGTTCGAGAACCGAGGCACCACTGTATTGCCACCTCATGGCCACCTGTGTGAGGCTTTCTCTTCTAAGATTGTCTCTGCCACCAGCTGCATTTAGAAATAGTTATTTTAAAGATGCAGATAACTTTAAAAAGATGTTACCTGATGAACTGGGGACGCCTCTTCGGTGGATTAAACACTATTAGTTGGTTAAAGGTTGCAGTCCTCATAACTGTCGGCTTGTGTTTGTGTTTTCCTCAGACTTGTCCAAACACTTAGTACAAAATTATGGCGACGTAGAAGAACTTATGGAAGCAGGAAACATAAACCGGACCACTGCTGCGACTGGAATGAACGATGTCAGCAGCCGATCCCATGCCATTTTCACCGTCAACTTCACTCAGGTACAAAAAGGAGCAGCTCACAATGAATTGTTGACATTTCTCAGATTTAGGTGCAACTCAAATTCAGCTTCAACTAAATTTGAAAAGGGACTTGAAATACGACCTTTCACTCCTTGTCGGATTAAATAGTGGAAATTTGCCATGCCCCACCTCTCAAAAAAAAATCTGGAAAGGAGATATACGTGCTTAATGCAGTATTTATAAAATGAGAAGTGCTTTGGCTGAAGCCTTTTTTAGATGTAACTCTATTAGTCTCTAGGTTTATTTTTAAATTGTATTTGTTTGTTTGTTTGTTTGTTTAATTGATTTATATACTGCCCTTCATCAAAAGATCTGAGGGCAGTTCGCAAGACAGTTTTACTTCTAATAAAAGATGTATATGTTCTGGTTATGACCACTTTGTGTTGGAGAGGGGACACGCTCTTTCTCACTTGATCCAGCACAAAAATTTTGACAGGAGAATGAGGTTTTGAAGGTGTGATGGAGCATCTGAGAGGATCTCCCAGGTTTTTTAATTGTTGCTTTCAATTTGGCTTGTGGAGTTATAAATTTGATTTAGGGAGTGGCTCTAAGGGAGGAGAAATTAATACCCCCTCCCCTTTTACCTAGTATAATTCTCCACGCAACCTGCACAGCTTAATTTTTTAAACTGTTATCTAGAAAAGTAGGGAGAACAAAATTGTGAATTATTTTCTCATCTTGACAGACTTGGAATGCAACTTTATTCATGGGAATTCTCTGTGTAAACAACAATACTCCCCCACCCCCCAGTGGCTGCAAATGGAAATATTTATGTTGAGAGTATTGAATTTCAAGTCATTTCACACCAGTTTCTCTGGCACTTATGTGTCTTGGAAAAGGATTTCACGTGTGTAAATTACTTGTATGTATAGAAAAGAACTGCTATGCAAATGATATAGTATAGTTGTACCCCTAGTTTTTCTGTACAGTGGTACCTCAGGTTACATACGCTTCAGGTTACAGACTCTGCTAACCCAGAAATAGTGCTTCAGGTTAAGAACTTTGCTTCAGGATGAGAACAGAAATCGTGCTCCAGCGGCGCAGTGGGAGTTGGAGGTCCCATTAGCTAAAGTGGTGCTTCAGGTTAAGAACAGTTTCTGGTTAAGTACGGACCTCCGCAACGAATTAAGTACTTAACCTGAGCTACCACTGTATTTCTGTTACAACTGAGAAACAGAAATAGAAACTGTTCCTCCTTTCTTTGTAGACTTCCATGTTATAGCCCAACATCTTGTTTTTCTGTAGGCAAAGTTTGATGATGAGATGCCATGTGAAACAGTTAGCAAAATACATTTGGTAGACCTTGCTGGAAGTGAGAGAGCAGATGCTACTGGAGCTACAGGTGTCAGATTAAAAGAAGGAGGAAATATTAACAAATCCCTAGTTACTCTGGGAAATGTAATTTCTGCCTTAGGTAAGTCTCTGTTTATTTTAATTTATCGACTTAATTGAGTACCAAACTTGTTATCCAGCCCTCTCTAATGGTAGTGTTGCCTCCTTCTTTTGCTCTTTTACAGCTGATTTATCTCAGGATGCCTCAAACCCCCTTACAAAGAAGAAGCAAGTATTTGTGCCTTACAGGGATTCTGTTTTGACATGGCTTTTGAAAGATAGCCTAGGAGGAAACTCTAAAACAATAATGATTGCAAGTGAGTGTGTGCTGAATTACCTTAATTCCCAGTGCTTTGCCTTTTTAAAAAGGTTATCTATACATCCAATTGATTGGCATTACAAGTGACTCATTAAGCAATATTGCTGTTTGCTATTTTTAATGGGGCTGTCTTCACAACAAAGCTTGAATAATATCCTGCCGGGAGAGTGGAGAGATGAAAGCAGAGTCAGTACACGGTGCCAGGCTCCTGCAGAATAATTGAATGCGCTGCTTCCCCCTGGTTAGGCATCTGAGAGCACATACTCAAGGGATGTAACACTCAGCTCTTCCGCTGTGCAGATCTTGGGAAGATAAATGGTGAGATCCTGCTACCTCTATCCATCTCAGGGGAGGTGCAGTTGAAACCCATACCAGTTGTTGGACTACTTAAGAGGGGGGTTTCCCAAGCCCCCCACTTAGGGCTTAGAGGAAGTTTCCCCAAAAGGTTAAGGTTCATGCCCTACACTCAACCTTGAAGCCTGTTGCAAAAAGGGCACTGGAGGAAGAGCATCATGTGTGCTTTGGGCACTTCCACTAGTCATGAGGCCTCGCTCTCAATTCATAGGCAAAAGGCAAGTCTGGGCCATCAACTTTGTGCAATGTCTGCCTCTGGGAGGGACAAGTGAACTTGTTTCACTGTTGGAAACAAGGCAGAGAACAAACTGCCTTTGTCTTTATTAGAAATCCTCGGGCACTTCTTTTTTTTAGTCTTTTAAGATGCTGCAAGACTCTTGCCATCAATTTGAGTTGAACTGATTTTATAATGAATTGATTTTAGAATGCTGTATTATTTTACTGTTATTAGCCGCTCTGAGCCCGGCTTCGGCTGGGAAGGGTGGGATATAAATAAAATTTTATTATTATTATTATTATTTGCTTGTTTAGATCAAGGGTCACCAACCTAAGGCCCGGGGGCCGGATGCGGCCCAATCGCCTTCTCAATCCGGCTCGCGGACAGTCCAGGAATCAGCATGTTTCTACATGAGTAGAATGTGTCCTTTTATTTAAAATGCATCTCTGGGTTATTTGTGGGGCATAGGAATTCATTCATTTTCCCCAAAATATAGTCTGAGGGACAGTGGACTGGCCCACGGCTAAAAAAGGTTGCTGACCCCTGGTTTAGATAATGTCCAAATTATGGTGTATCATATTTTGTAAGATACCTCCCTTTGTCCTCAAAGAAAATTGGAATGGTGGGATATTTAATGCTGCATAATGAAACTGTGAACCAAATTAATGCAGTATTTCCCCCCTAAAATTCCATCCTACTCACAACAGTGCAGCATACCGTTTGCTTTCTCTCCACCCACACTGGGTTTCTAAGATTTCTAAATGATGTACCTACATATAACTTAATTTTGAATTTACTTTCCTTAGCCATTTCACCTGCTGATGTCAATTACGGAGAAACCTTAAGCACCCTTCGCTATGCAAACCGAGCTAAAAACATAATCAACAAGCCTACCATTAATGAGGATCCAAACGTCAAGCTGATTCGTGAGCTTCGAGCTGAAATAGCCCGGCTGAAAACTCTCCTCGCTCAGGGGAATCAGGTTAGCTTTGCACTTGAGACATGAGTAGTTTCTTTGAGTGACACTGGGGCTGTCTTAAGCATATGTGGCGCGGGGTGCAAAAATCCGCCCAGCGCGCCACCCCCCCCCCCCGGACGGAGCTGCTGCGGCCACAGCTTGGTCGGATGCCGGGTGTTGGCGTCAGGGAGGGGGTTACAAATCAAATAAAATGGCCAGGGACTCCACCGAGCCAATTTCTTTGTCGCCTGCGTTGCCCTCCCTGTTTACATGTTGCCCTCTGTCTCCAGCAAGGCGCCTAGAATTTGGGAAGCAGAGAAAGGGAAGGAGGAAAGTTAAGGCTAACAGCCACCAGGCACCCAAGTGTCAAGCCTCTGCGGGCGGCTTGAGAAAGCCCATCCGGGGGCCCGGAGTGCCCGCTCACTTTGGTCCCACAGCACCTTAAGACTTTGACAATGACTCCGCCGTCAGATGCTGGGCTGGAGGGCAGGGGGTTGGGGTGGAGAGCCGGCCGCAGCGGAAGAGCCTGCCGTGGCGCTCCGACCAACGGGCAGGCTCTTACCCGGACTCAACTCTCAGAGCCCGGACTCTCGGCCTGGCGCCCGTGAGAGCCCAGCGCCCGGGTGCCCTGCACCCCTCGCACCTATGGGTAAGACGGCCCTGAGTGACACTATGTGTTTCTGTATCTTAAGGATTGTTAAATACACACATGCACAAACACATACACACACACACAGAGAGAGAGAAAGAGAGAGAGAGAGAGAGAGAGAGAGAGAGAGAGAGAGAGAGAAGATAATTGGGGAATAGGAAGAGAAGCTGGAATGCCACGTTAGAGAGAAGAAAACAGGACAAAGCACTGTTTGGGTGCATGAAGCAGGACAAGGGACTGAGTGATGTAGGAGAAGCAGCATAAAGAAAATGAGTCCCCAACAGACCTGTTCTACTTGCTTTTTACGTTGGACAGGAGCCAGAGAGTGCTTAGGAGGAGGATGTAGAATTTGTATGGACTTTAAAGGAAGTACCGTATTTTTTGCTCTATAAGACTCACTTTTTCCCTCCTAAAAAGTAAGGGGAAAATTGTGTGCGTCTTATGGAGCGAATGCAGGCTGCACAGCTATCCCAGAAGCCAGAACAGCAAGAGGGATTGCTGCTTTCACTGCGTAGCAATCCCTCTTGCTGTTCTGGCTTCTGAGATTCAGAATATTTTTTTTCTTGTTTTCCTCCTCCAAAAACTAGGTGCGTCTTGTGGTGTGGTGCGTCTTATAGAGCGAAAAATACAGTATACCATTTGTGGGTGTTTTCAAGCTTCTTGTGTGCAAGTTTCCTGAAAGACCTAGAAACTCCTTGACTTGTATAGAAACATCTGTCTTCTGTGAGGTGCAGTGCGAGAGCTGGAGTACAATCTGCAGCCAGTAACCAATGATCCCGTTTTTCAAATAAAAAAAAATTGTTTTGATGATTCTTTTGAGAATCATTACTCCTAGATGACTTCCACTTAAGGCATGCAAAGACCTATTGATATATGGCTAAGGACAGTGGCCTAAAATTGCAGTGTCCCTGAGAGTAAGACTCATTGAACCCAACAAGACTTAATTCTTAAATAGAAATCAATAGTATTGCATTGTGGGCTATCTTTTGTTTTTATATCTTTAATGTTTATTTTGTCTGCTTCACCTAGATTGCGCTTTTGGATTCTCCAACAGCCCTAAGTATGGAAGAAAAGCTTCAACAGAATGAAGCCAGAGTAAGTTTTAGTTCAAACACTTCATCTATGTCTGAATTCTTGGCAGATTTGCAGGTTTTAAGTTATGCGTTCTGTTTTAAGATGCTTGATATGCTGTACTTCAGTAAACATGGTTACGGCGGCTTGTAGAATATATAAAACAATTAAAAATCCATAAATAAAATAGAATAAAAACAGGAGAGGAAAATATTTTGAATTCAAACTTTGTTGTCCCATCCAGAAGTGCCTTTCTGGGGAAAAACCCAAAGAAAGAAACACAAAACAAACTGCTGAGCTAAAGTCACACATGTTTCCATCTACAGTAATGTAGTTTTGGTCTAATTCTTAAGGTACACTCCCTTACGTTCTCTGCTTGTACTACATTTTGCTAAGTGTGTAAGTCTTTCAAAGGAATAGTTGTGAACTCAGAGAACTTAGGACACATTTCCCACTACTTTCATTCTACCTTTACTATGGTAGTGGGGTACCTGGTGCCTAAAGGAGTAGTTTACATTTTAGCACCAATAGTTGCCCTTATATTGGCGCATGGCTTGCTCCCAAATCGCTGCTCGCAGGATTACCATCCAGCAATAGGCCTACCAAATCTTGCTTCAACTTGACTTCCAAAGCCCTTAAACTGGGCTACTTAAAATTTGTACACAAAAATTTGGAGTCAAAGTAACCTAAATCCTGAATTGAATTCAGGGGCCTGTACAAATTATGAAAACACTTCACATAGGTAGATATCTGCTTCTACTATTTGTTAGGAGAGGCAAGAAGCTACATAGGACACTGGAGCCAAATCCTTTGACCACTGGAAATCTTCTGGCTTCTGAGACTTTGCTCTCCCCTTCTAAAAAATAAACGAAAGCTTGGATTCACAGGAAACTGAATTACAGTGCAATGGTACCTCGGGTTACATACGCTTCAGGTTATATACGCTTCAGGTTACAGACTCCGCTAACCCAGAAATAGTACCTCAGGTTAAGAACTTTGCTTCATGATGAGAACAGAAATCGTGCTCCGGAGGCCCTATTAGCTAAAGTGGTGCTCCAGGTTAAGAACAGTTTCAGGTTAAGAACGGACCTCCGGAACGAATTAAGTACTTAACCCGAGGTACCACTGCACAGCCAATAACTCATTTTGAGTTCCCTGTGTTCTTATGCAATCATGGGGAATACACACAGCCTTGTTCTATAGGCTCTTAAGGCTCCATGATTGCTGCTTTTTCCAGTAGGATGGGTAGAAGGGAAAGAATTCAATATATTCACAAATAGGAAGTTTAGCTTTTGTGAAATGCATATATACTGCTTCTGCTTTTGGGTAGCTGCAGTTTGATACATCATCTGAACAGAGAAACTGTGGTTAACATTAACGATGTTTAGTTTAAAATATGCTAATTTCGAACTATTAATGTCTAAAGTTGACTTTGGTTTAAATCAGTATTTCCCAAACTTGTGTCTCTGGCTGTTTTTTTGGACTACAACTCCCATCATCCCTAGCTAGCAAGACCAGTGGTCAGGGATGATGGGGACTGTAGTCCGAAAACAGCAGGAGACCCAAGTCTGGGAGACACTGGTTTAAATCAATCATAGTTAATGTTAACCACAATTCCATGTTTAGACAGTAACCAAAAGGGGAAGTAAAACCTTCCAAACTACTCTTAATTGCAAGCCTGAGAGGAGCCTAGGTTTCTTCATGTCTCATTATCTATGGTGAGCCCACAGGCTGGGTTCATTCCATCAAGCCAGGTCAGGGGGCCAGCCAGCCCTAACCCCATTGCAGCACAGCTCAGAGGAGAGGTTGACACCTTTCCATATGGCC
This sequence comes from Podarcis liolepis, assembly GCF_965112155.1. Taxonomy (NCBI): domain Eukaryota; kingdom Metazoa; phylum Chordata; class Lepidosauria; order Squamata; family Lacertidae; genus Podarcis; species Podarcis liolepis. The sequence continues at coordinate 18,829,724 of NC_139557.1, read as the reverse complement.
CAGCATATGGTGATTTGAAACTCCATCACAGCACTGAACCAAGAACCCTCTTCTTCCAGTGCTGTGTGTGCACTGAGTGCGATGTGCATTTGTGGATGTCTGTGTTAGACTATGCGGCCCTCATGCTTGTAGCGTTTGGAGAGACAGAAGTTAGCCACTCTTGCACGAAACCAGAGTTTAAAATGACTTTTGAAAACATAGCATGAAATGTGAATGAGGTAAAATGGGTTGAAAACTTAGGTTTCATGTACTCATACTCAGTTCAAAGCTGCGATAGGCTTTTGTTCCCTCCTGAATGTATCCTATTTGCTGTATCATGCTTGCCTCTGCGTAAGGTGTGAAATGGCACTCATGGGGCAAAGACAATTCTTAAGAAAACCTGAATAAAAATAGCAACTGAGTAAAGTGGCCAATATGTCAGATTCTGCTTCTCAGATCTATCCATTATCATTTCCCTTGGAAGCCTAACCTAACCTCTCCAAAATGTTCCTCATAGTTGCAGTCAAACTCTGATGTCCAATACTGGCAAATGTCAAAAGTTAGAGCAATTAAATAAATATCATTTCATTAACGTGTCTTTTTTTTCAAAGAGGGGTGAGAAAGAAGTCAAACAAACGTCTGCCTGCCTCCCTGGGAAAAATAAGATTATGTTTGCTACTAACTGTTGTGAACATAGTTCAAAATGAAAAACTTCACAATGGATGCAAAATGGAATATATTATTCATTATCTCGCAGGAATCAATCCTTACCCTGTTCAGAAATATATTTCTATGCAGGAAGTATATCGAGTGCTTTTTTATTATCTTTTGTTAACCTCATTAGTATGTTGCATGATTGATTCATGATAATTAATGCAAGCATAATGACTGGAATTTCTCCCTGTACTCTATGATAGTCTATAATTTAATGCAATAATTAATTGGTTGTATGGATTAAACTCTCTATTCCCCATGTTTCAGTAGAAAAATGAAAGCCTTTTTTCTTTTAATTGAATATACTTTTTCTTGAATATTGTAGCCTAAAAATAGAACAGAATCAGAACCACGTGTGTATGTGTTTTGCTTTTTAATGCAGGAGAACTAGGATGCAGGCATAAATGAATAAGTGTGAGCTTCTAGTTGGCTATGCTGATTTCCCTGGAGAACAGACAGAAAAAATGTGAAAATTAAAACTTTGGGTTTTATTTGTGAATAATACTTTGGTTTATCTTGTAGGTGCAAGAGCTTACTAAAGAGTGGACCAACAAGTGGAATGAAACCCAAAATATTCTAAAAGTAAGGGTCATCTAAATGCTTCTTGATTTTCTAAATCTAAATGTTTTAAGAATGGGATCCTGTATTTTGTATTTATTGAATTTACTTAGACCTTGTAGTGCATAGTCTTATACACAGTGTAGTGCAACATCATGAAAGTAAAAAGTAGAGTCCTTAATTCTTACTAAAAATTCTCCCTTGTGAAAGAGCTTATGATAAAAGCTTAAGAGAGAACTTGTGAGGAAGAATTTAAAGCAAACATGCAAGTTTTAAGGATATCAAATTAATGAAATCTTTAAAAGTGGTCAAGACTTTCATGCAATCTGGTTTATTCATACTTTCTGCTCAACACTTAAATAACCCAGTTACTTATGGAAATTATTGTTTTTCAGGTAAGGAGTCTTGACTTTTCAAATGTGGTAAAAGGTTTGAATAGGTATAGACAGATTCAAGGAGTTCATTAATCTTGTCTTTGCGTGAATAACCATTCATTTAAATATCACTTACTGAACTGTAGTCCCTTTTCATATCTGGGACATACTGAACCTGCTTCCTCACACAAAGCCATTCCAACATAGTGACATTTTATAGAAACTTAAGCAGCTCACTTTTTGTATGTGTGGCGTTAACGGACTTGTCAATGACCCAAGGATATCATACTTCAAAATAAAGTATGCAGTCTGGAATTCAGTGTTGAACTGAAAACTGCCTGGCAGATGGTGCGACAGAATGAACTGATTTGTGTAATTTCTGCCCAGATATTGAATTGGGAATTAGAATATTCACATACTTCAGAATTTTGTGAGGGTTTTTGTTTTTTTACAATATAAGGGTTTTTAAACAATGCCATCGTCTCTTAGTAAAAGTAATTTCTCACTCTCGTGGTGCTGTCCCCCCCCCCAAAGCCTTTCTTCTCTCGTTTGATTTCTTCCCCTCTCCACCCAAGTTTGATGTGCCAGTCATGTGTAACTAGCTTATGTTTCATATTTTAGCTTGGATCTGTACAACATGGTTGCTTTAGGGGAAATGGAAACATCAACTAATTTATCTGCTCTACTTCACTATTGCATGCTAAAATTCTGTGTCCTGGGAAGAAGCAAACTTTAAGTGTACACCGTAAAATAGACTGCTTCTGCAGCATAAAACAGCTGGAAAAGCTGGCCTTCCAGAGCTTATATTGGCTCCCCCTGTACTTTCAATTGCAACTCAGCATTCTCTCGCTCTCCTTTTGCTCTCCTTTATATACCTATCTTGAAAAACTCAACCTGAGATCTGTTTTGTACATTACAGATTGAGGGAAGTAGACAAATGTTGACATGACAAGGCACATCCTTAACCTGTTTATTTCTGATGTGACCTCCCAGGTAACATGAAATGGGAGATTTCCAAGAAAAGGAAAGCAAAACAGTTTAGTATAGGGTCTGCTTTTGTGAGTGCTCTACGTACATACTCAAATGCCTCCCCCCCCCCATGTGTATTTCTGTCTATAATCAAATTCCTTATCTTTGAAATCCAAGTAAGGTGTTGACTAGTTTGATCCATCTGCTGTGTACAGTCATACCTCGGGTTAAAGTAGCTTCGGGTTAAATCTTTCCAGGTTGCGTCCCACGGCGCCCCGGAAGTAACAGAATGGGTTACTTCCAGGTTTCCCCGCTCACGCATGCACAGACACTCAAAATGATGTCACGCGCATGTGCAGAAGCGGCGAATCGTGTCCCGTGCAGACGCTCCGGAACGGATCCCGTTCGCATCCGGAGGTACCACTGTACTGCCTTCCCAGCTTTGTCGATGCAAAATCTAATCACCATGAATTATGTTTTTTGGAGGAAAATTGTTCTTGTGTATGCAGGTGTGTTATTAAAACTGCTCAGTCTCACTTCTCTTTAATGAAAGGATTGCTGATTGGGGAATGAAGAGCGTGGTTTCTTTATTTTTCATGTTTTTGATATCTCTGTAACTTCTGTTCTGTTGCCTTAGCAGTTGAAGGGATTCAGCAGGCCACATTTGTCCCATGATGGTTGTAACTGTCTTGTGTTATTGACAGAAGGCTATGCTATAGTAACATTGCATATTAAAAATGGGAGAGCAGGCGTCAATTCATATGCTTGTTTATCAGATGGGTCATATAGTGTGAAATCTGTGTGAAACGTCCTGTAACCAATAAGACATTTTAAAAAATTCAGGGTGAGCACTGAGTCGCTCAGAATGCTTCTTTGGCTGCCTTTAATAAGCTGATGCTCTGAATTATGGTTGTTGATCGCACAAAAACCTGAAGACCTGACTGGACACCAGGGGGCGCTGGAATCAGGGCTTGTGTTTGTACCCTTTCTCTGTCCCCTGTTTAACCCTTTGCATGTTGAACACACCACACCAATAAAACTCGAGCAATTAATTCTACCATATACCTGATCTTACAGGGAGAAGGAAATTCATTGCAAGCACTTCAAACTGAATCAATTAATAGGATTGGAGGAGACGGAGACGGTGTCTTTGTATATTAGTCAACCAAATGTAGCTTATTTATTTCACATGTCTACTTAATTTTGTACACGTGTGTGCAAAATATGAGCAAACAATAGCAGAAAAATGCTTAGAGTCATTTAAGAAAAATTGTTTAGGATCAAATGGTGTTTCTTTTATTAAAATAGCTTGATTCATCCTTAAGCTTCCCTGGGAGCTTTTCGTGCTGAAAAATGCGATATAGACGCTTTGAATAAATAAGTTATTTTTCGGTTCCAAGGAGCACGCCTTGTCTTCACTTCTCTTAGCTTTAATTCTTTGTGGTCAGCATGACTTTTTCTGTACAAAATTTGAATTGTGCTATCCAAGTACAATTCTCCTTAAACAATGCCTCTGGCTATCACTACCTAGTTACACAGAGCTCCCGGAATTTGAACATAATTGTTTTCAGTATTCAATCCCCCCCACCTCACATAATCTCTTTTCTCACTTTGTTGGTCATCTTCCCCAATTCTCCACCCCGCCCCAAGACACACTTTATCTAATTTCCTCTTCTTATCCTTGCTCTTCTTTGCTGATTTACTATGCTTAGTCATCTGTGTCATGGTTCCCAGCCCTCCTGTCTTCACCTTAAGAAGTTCTGCATGCTTGCTTGTCCTCCCACCAGCATGCTACGGCTCTTTGTCCCTCAACAATAGTAGCAATATAACTATGACAACAATGCCAACAAGCTGGAATATAAAGCGGGGATTTAAAGCTTTAAAGCCTTCCTCCCCTTCTTCTCCAAACTTTTGTCCTGCTGCTCCCCAGTCGAAATTCATCCTTCCCACAAATATGTTCTGTGCTTACATAGGGCTTTATTGTCGTTAGGTCAACGGTTTAATGCCCGGCCGAGGCTTCTGACATTCTTCTCTGCCAAACTTTCAGATCTCTGAAAAGGCGGCTACCTCTCAAAACGAATAAGCACAATTGTATCTTTTTTTCCTTCTCCCGAAACCCAAGGGCAAATTCAAACGACGCTTCTGGCATGTTGGTTACCATGCCCATTGAACTGGCTGAAGTTTCGTTAAAGCGGCTTATGCTTCGCCACCGTCCCAAAATGCCAGTTGCCAACATCCTTTCAGTCTTTTGCAAAAGTGGGTTGGTTAAGGATATGGTGCCCCATGCTCTGAGCTTGTGGCTAAGCTTAATAGATGACTTTTTCAGTACCAATTCTGTTGCCCCATAAACACAACAGCCTGGCAGAATTGCTCTGCAAATTGATCCCAGTAGTTATTTTATTTTATCATTGATTTCCCCTTTGTAGCTTACTTTAAGTGTTTAGAATGTTTCTGGAAAATCCCATAACTTCTAAAAAGTCACCAAGGCTATAGTTTTAAAATTGCATTATTCAGCTGTGAAGAAAATATCCTGTCCTGACTATTCAAAACTTACTTACGCTTTGTTTTCCTCACCACTAGATGTCACTGCAGATGCAGGAATATGCTTCCTTTGCATGAAGGGCTCTTTGGATATATCAAAGGGAAATGGTTTGGAATAATCTGGCTTCATGTTCTATCTAGATAGCAGTTTGAAGAATTGCAAAACATTGTTATAGGTGTAGGTTGTAGCAAGATAATGTAATTCTGACTGAAGGACTTGTGAACGGCTGTTCTTTGCTGCGATGTGCAATCATTTGCACAAACAGATAAAATATTAATTAGTTTTCCTTGTGACTTATTCCAAATACCATTGGTAGGTTTTGCAACAGCAGTGCTCATAACAGAAGGCCCATTTCTCCGTCTGAAACTGCTTTATATGTATTGGTAGGAAATTTCCCATTGGCAGAAATGAGACCTTCCCTCCCAATGCAAATAGCTGCTTTTGAAGAGCAATTTTTGCCCTGGGATAGAAAGGGTTCAGCTCCTCCTCTGCTATGACCTCAGTAATTATCAGCCCCCTCCCGAACTGAGTTTTCTAAAGTGCATGTTAAGTGCAAAGTCATCTCTATCGTCACATCAAGATTTTAAGCTGAAAATTTGTTCACTGTTTTAACTGAACTCTGTTGGTATATTTTTCAGTTTTTGTTACTCTGTTCTAGCCTGTTTAGAGCTATTTCTTTGTACTGAAGTGTAATTTGATAAATGCACTTTTACTGTTTTAATGTGTTTTAACTCCTGTTCTGGTTACATGGGAGTTAAGTGAAATTACTCTTCCAGTTGAGCCTATTACCTGCTTCCTCAGGGTGTCTCTACCCCCGCAGAGAAGGTAGTACATTTCTGAGGAATGCAGTTTGGTTACATAAAACATAATCCTCATTTGGAAGGGGGGGGGGAATTATGCCCAGGATCCTAAGCCCCCACGAGTTGGGCAAAAGATTCCTGCATTGCAGGGGATTGGACTAGATTGCCCTTGTGGCCTCTTCCAACTCTAGACTTTTATGATTCTATGAGTGGATCTTTACTCATAGAATATTGACCTTGTAAGAAAGGAAGGGGGCAGTTTTGCTGCTGTGCCTCCCAATTCTGCTCCATAATGTTGGAGCATCCTACAAAAAACATTGGAGGGGGTGACGGGGGCTGCAAGGGAGGGAGGTGAAAATTTCTTCCCCCCACCTGCAATCATGGGAGCCTTTATGGATCTGAATCCGTAAACGAACAGAAGGGCAATTTAAGATTCAAGCCTATATGCTTTGGTATAGAATTCTGTGAGCAATTCAGAAGCAAGTGCATAATAATAATTTCTATTTATACCCCGCCCTCCCCAGCCAAGGCTGGGCTCAGGGTGGCTAACAAGCAATAATAAAAAGTTGAATGAATACAACTTAAAACCAAGATTAAAATACAACATTAAAATATTGAAACATTAAAATATTAAAATGCAGCCTCATCACACTGAGGTACATACAGTGTTACCTTGGTAACAACCATAATCCGTTCTGGAGGTCCGGTTGTAAACCAAAACAGGTTGTAACCCAAGGCACGCTTTCGCCAATGGGACCTCCAAAAAAAGGGGGGGTTGTAATCCCCCCCCAAAGGGACACGTACTTCCAGGTTTGAAGTGGTTGTAATCCAAAACGATTGTAATCCAAAACAGTTGCAAACTAAGGTATCACTGTATGCCCAGGTGGGAATGTGAGTGGATCTAAACACAGGAAAAAAACTCCACTATAAATAATCCAGAAATTAGCTCATTTTAACAAAAGAAAAAAATCCCAATGAGAAATCTTGTTTTAAACAATTCTGACTCTCTGGCGTCAACTAGTGTTGCATGTTTCAAATGCATTCAGTGTGCAGTTTCTTTACTAATGTAGCTGAGTCCTGTAACTCTGTGTGAGTGCAGCTTTGTGTGACCTTTGGCTGCCATGAACTAGTCAAGGGACTGGGTATCTTGCTGTCCTCTCTGCATATTCATTGGAATTATATGAGCAACATAGGTTCTGCATGCAGTTTTCAGAAGATCACTGTTCAGTCCTACCAGTTTCAATGCTATGTTGGAAGAGTGAGCTTTATATTGCTCACATGTCACTCAGCATTGACTTTTTGAGGAAGAAAGATAACAAAACATCCAGGATCTCATAACTGCCCCCCACCCAGCTTAAGCCCATCTGAATTTGCTAGTCTTCCCTTCCCACTCCTATGTGAATGGATGCGGGTGGTGCTGTGGCCTGAACCACTGAGGCTCTTGGACTTGCCAATCAGAAGGAGGTCAACAGTTCGAATCCGAGCAATGGGGTGAGCTCCCAGAAGCTCTGTCCTAGCTTCTGCCAACCTAGCAGTTCCAAAGCACACCAGTGCAAGTAGATAAATAGGTACCGCTGCGGCGGGAAGGTCAATGGCGTTTCCGTGCGCTCTGCTTTCTGTCTTGATGTCCCATTGCTCCAGAAGCGGTTTAGTCATGCTGGTCGCATGACCTGGAAAGCTGTCTGTAGACAAATGTCAGCTCCCTTAGCCTGAAAAGTGAGATGAGCACCGCACCTCATAGTCACCTTTGACTGGACTTAACCGTCCAAGGGTCCTTTACCTTTACCTACATCTTCTGTGACTTAGACAAGTGTGCTGTTTATCAAGTTCATGTGCTTTTTTGTTGTTGTTTAGTCGTTTAGTCATGTCTGACTCTTCGTGACCCCGTGGACCAGAGCACGCCAGGCACTCCTGTCTTCCACTGCCATCTTAGTCAAACTCATGTTCGTAGCTTCAAGAACACTGTCCAACCATCTCATCCTCTGTTGTCCCCATCTCCTTGTGCCTTCAGTCTTTATCCCCCTGAAAATCAAACCCTCTTTGAAAGGCTATCAGTCAGTTTTAAAGATTCTTTAGTCCTTTTCAACAATCTGCCTTTTAACCAATATATTGATGATGTATATTTCCTTAAATTCTGTCACCACCAAAATCCAAAAAGTGTATTGGGTATTGAAGTAACAATCTTTTAGAGAAATGTGCAAATGTTTTATTCTCTCTCTCTTTTTGCAGGGACTTGATTTTTAGCAATGCGGACATTAATTATGCTAGTTTTTGTGATTGTGGCAATAACAATTTCTTTTTATGTGTTAACAGACATCAATATTTGTATAGCTACGTTAGCAAACAGTTCTTGGGAGAGGCGAGTAATAAATAATGGAAAAAGTAAACTGAATTCATAAGATCTATAATGGGCCTGTAATTCCCTCTCCTCCACCACCCTAAAAGAATTCTATCATTAATTGCACATCATTATAACTTAACTGTGCCAGTAGCTGCTCATTTGGACAGAGTTGCATGCTACATCTGCCTTTTTTTAATTGACATTTATTTTGGAGGCCTATTGATGTCTGTGTGGGCTGTTTTGGCACCACCTGTATTTTCACAGTAAGCTGCTCTCAACAGTGCTGTGTTTGTGTAATGTGGTCATCATCTCTCTCTTCCCTCTGCTCGCTTTTTCAAAACTCACTGTGTGTTCTTTAATGCTCTCTCTCCCCATACCTCCGATTGATGGGGATAGTATGACCTAACATAAGGAGAGAGAGAGAGATCTTACTAGGAAATTTCAGGTTAGCAGTGTGTGTGTGTGTGTTGTGTATGCTTTTTGTGTGTGCTTTTTAACACAGGTTCTTTTAAATCACTATATTTTTATGAATAGTCTTTGATCTTTTAAAAACAGATGGCCGCCAGTAGTCAGTGGAGGAGACTTCACTTATCTGGAAGAAGCGACAATCTAGTTTCTAGAAGTTCGTCTGGAATGCCTGCCACACAATTAGACTCTAGGAATATTTTTTATATACAGTGGAACCTTGGTTCTCGAACTTAATCCATTCTGGAAGTCTGTTTGACTCCCGAAACTGTTCGAAAACCAAGGCGTGGCTTCCGATTGGCTGCAGGAGCTTCCTGCACTCAAGCGGAAGCAGTGTCAGACATTCAGCTTCTGAAAAACGTCCGGAAACCGGAACACATATTTCCAGGTTTCAGCGTTCAAGAGCCAATTTGTTCGTCAACTAAGCCATTCGAGAACCAAGGTACCACTGTACATTTTTTTACTCTTTGGGTAGAGGAATAAGTGAATGTCAAAAACAAAGACAGCTCGATTCTGTTCCTAGAGGGATTTGTGGATATTGGGAGAGATTCAGCAAGCATCTATTTGCATAAGGAGATTTTAAAAATCTCTCCTCCCACTGTAGCTCCCCTCATCCCAATAAAATAAAATAAAGCTTAAGAAGATTGGTCGCCACATTGGAGCAGATTTTAGGGGGGGGGGTGGAGAGTTGGAGGGAAGGGAGAAGAGAAACCAATGTTGCACACACATATCCATTTTATGAGTAGGTGGAAATTGTTGAATGTCACCCATGGCTTGTAACTTTAAGTATATGCTGCACTGAGGTTTATGAGCAGGGCGTCAGTTACAGAGTTTGTACAGCATTACAGTGCACCCAAAAAACTTGCATAACAATTTTTTTAAAAAACTGGCACTGCATTAGCAAGGCCCACGGAATAAGTTTCTCCTTCCTTAATGGGCATCTTATCACTTCGGTATGAATATCAAATATGTCAGAATAACTTTCTCACAACAGGTTTTGGCATTACTTTTCTTGTCACTCATACCCAGATGCTATTTAATTTTTCTCAAAAAAATTCAGTATTTTGACTTAACGGAGCCTGATGGAAGGCATTGAGAATCAAGCCAATTCTCACTTATTAGACAAGCTTTCAGTAATCATCTATATAGACTTAAGAGTCTCCTGAGCAGAATGCTGTCCATGGGAATGTGATGTTCATGTCTGTAATACTCATTCCGTACCACCTGTAAAAGCAAGAAGGCTTTTATAATTGGGTTTGGATTTTTGATATCCTAGTTTTACATGATTGGGAATACTGGCTGAGTTGCAGTAGTCCTGGCTCCTGGAATGGCAAATTGGGGCAGTCTTAAATGGACAGTCAGGATAGGACCACTTTGACTGGGGCAATTGCTGGTGGATCATCGCAATGCCCAAATGTGCAACATGAAAGCAAAGGCCGCAACACACATACTTTTTAGGTATGCACTTAACACAGGCATCCCCAAACTCGGCCCTCCAAATGTTTTGGGACTACAACTCCCATCATCCCTAGCTAACAGGACCAGTGGTCTGGGATGATTGGATTGTAGTCCCAAAACATCTGGAGAGCTGAGTTTGGGGATGCCTGGCTTAACATATCTTAAGTATATGTACAGTACTCAGAAATTTAAAGTAAGATTCAAAGGATAATATCTATATGATGCAAACATCAAGAAGCCATGGTGAGATGTGGTTCCTTGTTGAGTATATAGTGAAGGGCGAGATGTGGGTGGCTCTGCAGTCTAAACCACCAAGGCTCTTCAGCTTGCCGATCAGAAGGTTGGCAGTTCGAATCCACACAACGGAGTGAGCTTTCATTGCTCTGTCCCAGCTCCTGCCAACCTGCCAACCTAGCAGTTCAAAAGGATGCCAGTGCAAGTAGATAAATAGGTACCACTGTGGCAGGAAGGTAAACAGTGTTTCCACACGCTCTGGTTTCCGTCACGGTGTTCTGTGGCACCAGAAGCAGTTTGTCATGCTTGGATTTAACTGTCCCGGGGTTTTGTTCTTGCATTATGTGCTATGTGCAGCTTCCCGTTATAAGGTAAAAGGTAATTGTGAATACAGTGGTGCCCATAATGCTCAGCTTTGAGGTTATTTTGAAACTTATTTGTATTGCATCAGTAACAGAGCACATAAAATTGGGTGGCTTAAGAAACAGTTATGGAGTTCATAGCAGGATTTGTGTGCTTGTAGAAGTACGAAAGATATCAAAATCCATAGCTATCTGACCAGCCAATTACCTATGACATTTGAGAGAGCAAGAGCACCAATTAGTTTATGGTATGGGCACACAAAATCAAACTGATAGGTTTTTAAAGGCCATTTCATCTGTCTTCGTGGAAACACTTGATCTTTTTACTTGAAACCAGCACGAGTACACCTTTTGAGTTTGCTGTGTTCTGACCTTTCGATGGCTGTTTTGTATTAGGTTTCCAAAGAGGATGGACCATATAGCTCAGTGGTAGAGCATTTCTGTTGCATGCACAGGGTTCATGCTTCAAGCCCCAGCATCTCCAGTTTGGGCTTTGAGAGACTACAGTGGATGCTTGGGTTGCGAATGTGATCCGTGCAAGATGCACATTCGCAACCTGCAGCGTTCGCAACCCATAGCTGTGTGTCTGCGCACGTGCGGGTTGCAATTCAGCACTTCTGCATATGTGCAAAGCGTGATTTATTGCTTTTGTGCAATAACCCAGTACTTCCAGGTTTCGGCGGTACGTAACCCGAAAAAATGCAACCTGAAGCATCTGTAACCCGAGGTATGACTGTTCTGTCTGAAACCCTGCAAAGCTATTGCTTGTCCGTGTAAACGGCACTAAGCTAGATGTGCCAGTGGACCGACTTGGTATAAGGCAGCTTTCGACATATCTAACTCACAACTTAAGTGTGGGGCCATTGAGATCAGCTCTGATGAAAATGAACCTTTATTTCTTGGAGAATGTTAGGTGGTAATGGCTTCATCAGTTACCTCAACAGGTAGTATAATTTCTGATCCCTGGGCAGTGAATTGTATCGAGGGGTGGCTTCATCCATGGAAGATGGAGCAAGCTTGTGGGGGGGGGGTTTTCCCCCAGTTTCACAGGAGATGATCCAAAATAACGGATCTAAATGGCAAGGAAGCAGATTCTGACTCAACAGGAAGAACTTTTTGACAGGAGGAACCCTTTGACAGTGGAATGGACTCATGCGAGAAGTGGCGGACTCTCCTTCCTTGGAAGTTTTAAAGCAGAGGTTGGATGGCCATTTGTCATGAATGGCTTCAGGGGAGATTCCTGCACTGCAGGGGGTTGGACTAGATGACCCCTGGGGTCCCTTCCGATTCCATGACTGGTGGCGCTGTGGGTTAAACCACAGAGCCTAGGACTTGCTGATCAGAAGGTTGGCGGTTCGAATCCCCATGATGGGATGAGCTCCCGTCGTTCGGTCCCTGCTCCTGCCAACCTAGCAGTTCAAAAGCACATCAAAGTGCAAGTACATAAATAGGTACCGCTCTGGCAGGAAGGTAAACGCCGTTTCCATGCACTGCTCTGGTTCGCCAGAAGTGGCTTAGTCATGCTGGCCACATGACCCGGAAGCTGTACACCGGCTCCCTCGGCCAATAAAGCGAGATGAGCGCCACAACCCCAGAGTCGGCCACGACTGGACCTAATGGTCAGGGGTCCCTTTACCTTTAATGTCAGTGGAAGGAACTTCAGCTCATATGAGGCACCTGATCTTTACCACTGATTTTTTTACCTGATGTAAACATGTGTTGTTTGCGGAAACAACTCTCAGTAATGCTCAAATGAGAGGTCAAAGATGTTGCTTTTCCAGTTTCTTTCATTGGGCTGAAATGTAGGTGCTCTGTGCATATCAGAACTTCAAGCATTAAGGGATTTATTTTGACATGGAGACAATTCAGTGAAATAGCTTTTGTTTTGAAGGCTGTTTGGTGACTCCCATTTCTTTTTCTTTCCCAGCTCTCAGATACTGTTTTTGTCATATAGCCAGTGCACGCAAACATGTTCATGCATAGTGAAGATATACACAGAAGTATAAATACTCCTAGCCATGTTTTAGTGTATCCTACATTCAGTATTTATTGAGAGCGGGGCTATGTACCCTTTCATGGGAGTAAGTTCCACTGAATTCAATTCAAGGAAAGACTTCCTTCTGAATTGATGTTGAATAGGCGTGTTCTATCCAACCCACTTGAAATCAGTTGAATTTAGCTATGTACTTGACAGTAGTCCCAACATTTCTCTTCCATGCCTGATTTAACATTGCAATGCCTATCATAATGAAGATATCAATATCTCACAGTATGTCAGCACGTTTTCCTGAGGCTGTTATATAGGACAGAAGACTAATTTAGTTCTGCTGTGTTCAATTATACTTCTCTCATTTTTATTTTGTGTTAATGTTATAAATTTTATCTACTTGTTTTGCTTGGAACCAATAGAATCTTCTGTTACATTACAAGAGAACTGAATAATGACTGGTAATGATAGTAAGCATACTTAAATCATTTGCAAAGAACATTTATATGTGCTCAGCTGGTTTCTCTTTGTAACCTGATCACTTCTTAATCAATTGGTATTAGCTGCAAATTACCAGGTAGCCATAAACCAAACAAGCTAAATTATAGACAACAGTAATGTTTTATAGCTTAAAAGAAACTGCTTTTGCAGCATGGATTGCAATTGCTTTCGGCTAAATCAGATTAGCATGACAATCTAGCCTGCTTTAACTTCTTAACAACTAAACAAATCAGGTATGAATCCTGCAGGAGACATTGATTTCCAGTTCTCTTTTTTCCAACTCAAGCAGATTAGTACTATTAAAAAATCTGCCTCTGTGAATTTTGGCTGGTTCTTCCATTTTGGCATTTTCTCCAGTTACTGCATTCATGGGAGGTTATGTTAGTTGGCTGTTGTTCATCAGCAGAAGGTTGCGTGTTGGGGTGGGTGGGTTGGTCTTAAAATGGAAAAAAACACCCACCTATTTTCTGTGTAATTATTTCACTGGCACTATCACATGGGTTTTGCACAACTTTGTTGGCCTTTCTTGAGTCACCATTGAATAATGCAAATTGCAGCAGTGCCTTGGTCATATCTAGACTGGGCTGTTGTAAGGTATTATTTATGGGAGTGCCCTGAAAGAGCATTCAGATGCTTTTTAAAAGCCTTTTCCTTTTTTTGTTTTCATCTACTGTAGCAGATGAAATGATGTTGCCAGAGTTGTATCTGGGGCCCATTATAGGGCATAAAAACTGGGCTGTTTCATCGGTTAGCCTCTTTTAAAAGTAGCACCTACCACTTTAAAGGAGGCGATTTACTGTGTGATCTGAATCTCCCCTCTCTTGGCAGAGGGAGGACATGCAAATCCCTTCTCTTAAAGTAGGAATTGATTGATTGATTGATTGATTGACTGATTGATTGATTGATTGATTCTGTTTCTATGCCACTTTTTATTCAAATGAATCCCAAAGCGGCTTACAAACAAAAGATAAAAATAACATAACGGAACAGCATAAATTGTATAGAATACTTAACAAATCATCAGTAAAACAATCACAAATCACAAATAAAACAATTGCTATCTATGTAAAACTATTAACAAAACAACTAAAAAATAAGCCAAACATCACAGTTACACCAAAAATCATATTACAATCATACCTTGGTTTTCAAACAGCTTAGTTCTCAAACGTTTTGGCTCCCGGATGCTGCAAACCCAGAAGTGACTGTTCCAGTTTGCGAACTATTTTTGGAAGCCAAATGTCTGACGGGATTTCCGTAGCTTCTGATTGGCTGCAGGAGCTTCCTGCAGCCAATCAGAAGCTGCGCTTTGGTTTCTGAACGTTTAGGAAGCTGAACAGACTTCTGGAATGGATTCCGTTTGACTTCCAAGGTACGACTGTATAGGATTCACAAAGTACTACGGCATTCATATCTAGAAATCAATATTAATAACTTTAACAAAATAGCAACAAGACAAACAAACAAAGTCCTGTTGAATGTTCTTCCTTCCGCCATCACTCAGAAAGTTTCATTCTGTTCTGTGCATCAAAATACACCTGCGCATAATGCTCCTGGCAGCAACTCCCTTATGAAGGATCCTTTCAATGGAGGTGGTCAGAACAAAGACTCAGCTCAAATTGAGACTCAAAAGGGGATAATCCACAGTTCACTGTGCAGTGCAGTCTCAGGGCTTCTCTCTGAAGAAACATTTGCAAAGAAAGTGAGATGGTTTGGTGTAAGAACTGCAGCAAGTTCTCGGGGGCTTTTTGCAACCTCTTTGGCAAGAACTGTGTTCCCATTCTGAAATGGGAGCTTGTGTACTGAAAATTGAACCTGGCGCAGGACTACTGCACATCTGCTTACATTAATCTTCCAGCCAAGGAAATAATGCCCTACAGTTCTCAGGGCAGGTTTCAACCTCCTAAACTTTTCACTATACGCAGGAATTGTCCAAGGAGAACTTAACACTTGCAAATCTTTCTGCCTATGCTGTTGCCTACCTAGGTTAAATACCTTCTGATACCAAAGCCTTTGAATCTCAAATTAGTGTTTGTGCAATGAGTAATCAGTCCCAAGAAGTCTTAAGTTGTTGGAGGTTTAACAGTAGCAATGGCTGAAGTTGTGTTTTTTTTGCCATTTGGTTTATATAAAAGAGGGTTATTCTGCTAATTTCTTGTTAATGTGCTGCAGTTTCCAAAGGCTTTTTCTCTTACTGTTTGTGCGGTATTATTCTAGATCTTGATTTTTGTAAGCTGTGTTGTGGGTATTTTATAACAGAGAAGTGGTATAAAATAAATACTTAATACTTAATAATACTTAATACTTAATAATAAATAATACTTAATAATGCACCAGGATCATAGGATAGATAATTCTTTTTGTCCTTAAACAGGTAAGTGTCAAAAGCTGCAATACATTTTTTATTCATCTGTTTGCTTATTTAAAAATAACTGGGCTGTTTCTTTTCCAATAAAGAAACAGTCACATTCAATAGTAAGATCTTGTGTTGTGTAGCCTATCATCTTTCCTTTTTTTTCTGTGATGGTGATTTCACTCACTTTTTTCTCTTTAACTATTATGACAGTAGAATTCACATACAAAAATAAATCCAGTAAGTAGCTTTTTTCTGTTTATTTTTGCAGGAGCAAACTTTGGCGCTGAGGAAAGAAGGAATTGGTGTTGTGCTAGATTCTGAGCTGCCTCACCTAATAGGCATTGATGATGATCTTCTCAGTACTGGCATCATCTTGTATCACCTGAAGGTAGCTCAATATTTATTTGCCTTCCTGTTCCTAAATGGGCAATTTTAATGATAGTGTTAATTTGTTGTCTAAATAAGCTAAGCATCCATTACATCCCTGCAATAATGTGACATCAGCTGTTAGGTACTCTAATTTGTTTAGTATAAAAGTATCAGTCAGTACTGCCTGTATCTGTCCCAAGAGTCAATGACAGATGAATGGCACCCTAGTGGAGCATATTGGTTCATTCATTTTGCTGTGGCCGTGAATTGATGCTGCTTGGAAACTTTCAGGATGCTCTTTCTTGCCTGTTAAGGAGGAACAGTAATGAAAACAATATTTCCTTGATAAAAGCTCTTTAATCCATTAGCAGTTTTAGCTATTGTTGTTCTACGTATGTGGAATCATTTTATTTTTGCTCCATAGTAAATAAGTTTTACTCTTCTCTATAGGAGGGACAAACACACGTTGGCAGAGAAGATGCTGCATCAGAACAGGATATTGGTAAATGAAATAAGAGGGGGCGGGGAGAACCCTGTCTGAGTTATCTTCCTAAAACATGGGGGCGGGGGGGAATATTCCTCACGCTGCAGATATATCTGAAGAAGTGTGCATGCACACAAAAACTCATACCAATAACTAATTTAGTTGGTCTCTAAGGTGCTGGGACCGCGGGTGGCACTGTGGGTTAAACCTCAGTTCCTAGGACTTGCTGATCGAAAGGTCGGCGGTTCGAATCCCCGCACGATGGGGTGAGCTCCCGTCATTCGGTCCCAGCTCCTGCCCACCTAGCAGTTCGAAAGCACCCCTAAGTGCAAGTAGATAAATAGGGACTGCTTTCTAGTGGGAAGGTAAACGGCGTTTCCGTGTGCGGCGCTGGTGCTGGCTTGCCAGGTGCAGCTTCGTCACGCTGGCCACGTGACCCGGAAGTGTCCTCGGACAGCGCCGGCTCCCGGCCTCTTGAGCGAGATGAGTGCGCAACCCTAGAGTCGGTCACGACTGGCCCTGACGGGCAGGGGTACCTTTACCTTTACTAAGGTGCTACTGGAAGGAATTTTTAAATTTTATTTTATTTTATTTATTTTGTTTTGACTATGGCAGACCAACCTACCTGCAGATACATAGTTCTCTTAACATATAGTTCTCTTAACAGTAAATGAAGCGGGCCTCAGTTTCCACTAATTATGAATTAGTTTTATGTGTGAAGTGTTCTGTTTAAGTTACCAGGACATACATGTAATATTTGTCCAACTTGAATCTACTTTTATACAGGGATTTCATAGTGAGACCACTTAACTTTACAGTGGTGCCTCGCAAGACGAAAATAATCCGTTCCGCGAGTCTCTTCGTCTAGCGGTTTTTTTGTCTTACAAAGCAACCCTATTAGCGCCTTAGCGGATTAGCGCTATTAGCGGTTTAGCGGATTAGCGGCTATTAAAGGCTTAGCGGTTTAGCAGCTAAAAGGCTATTAGCGGCTTAGCGGATTAGAAAAGGGGGGGGAAGCGGGAAAAAATCGGAACACTCGCAAGACGTTTTCGTCTTGCGAAGCAAGCCCATAGGCAAATTCGTCTTGTGAAGCAGCTCAAAAACGGAAAACCCTTTCATCTAGCGGGTTTCCGTCTTGCAAGCCATTTGTCTTGCGGGGCACCACTGTATTTGCTCCCTTTACACTATTTTTTATAAGTTGCATTAGATGCTCCTGCAGCAGAAACTAAGGATGTATTTTTATCTAATTTCTCCCTTCTCCCAGCAGCCCCCAGAGCCCCCCATGTCTGTTCTGAAGGCTTGGGGGACCCTCCAGAGCATTGTGGGAGATAATACAGAGGCTGCACAGGCAAGGGGATTGGCAAAATAACTTTTTGCCTACAGGAGCATCCGGTTAACAGTGTGAGAGTCTCTGCTGCATCAGGGTCCTGCCTCTTAAGAAAAAGGAGCCCTTTTGGCTGCAGCAGGAAATTCCTGGATACAACATATTTCTCTCTCTCTTGTTTGTAAACACACACACAATGCAAGAAGATGCTTAAAAATCAGGAATCTCTTTTTCCAGTGAATAGAATGAGAGTCAATAGATTTGTAAATTGTGTATCATAAGTATCTGGCTTATCTTCTTGTTTACTAATAGAAGAAAAATGTTTGCATTTCATAGTCCTTCATGGCCTCGATTTGGAAAGTGAGCACTGCATCTTTGAACATTTCAATGGAACAGTTAATTTAATACCACTGAGTGGAGCACAATGTTCTGTAAATGGAATTCAGATCACAGAGGCCATACAACTCAACCAAGGTATCTATACATTTCTTCTTTGCAATGAAAATCCATTGTATTTTGAGATCTAATTTCCCTGCTGTTCTTTTTCTATATATCAATTTCTGTTAAATATCAAACTTCTGTTTTCGTTGTGCAAATGATACAGTGATTAGAAGTACAACATACAGTATGTTTATTTAGTATGTGTGCTCCATATGCACCATGGCATAACTGGATGCCTTCGTCTGCCCTAACTGCAATAAAACATGTCTCTCACGTATTGGTCTCTACAACCATAGCCAGAGCTCTAACTCTTCAACGTTTGACTTCACCCCCAAAAGTGCACTCCTCCATTGCCTCCAAGTCAGAGGATGCCAACAATCTCTATTTAGACACCCACCAAACCCCAACCCCACCCCACCCCACCCCCACATCCATACGTTCTAGATATTTTAGGGATCGTCAGACTGGCTTGTAATCTCCATGCAGTTCAGGTGTGGCCATTCCAGAAAAAGAGGAAAATGATTGGTGGCCTGGATTGAGTTTGGGGGTGACTGTTTAATTGGACTCAGTGTTCGCACTAAAGCTGTGACTGCAATGATGCTCAGCTGTTCAATTTCATTTTCCACCACTCCCTTGAAAGAAGGGGATTACACTTCATTTTTCGCTGCCGTTCTCTCAGTACAACAGCTTCATGTAGTTGTTGAGTATTATTAAGATGAAGGGAAGAGATGGGAGCTTGCTAGACTAGTATTTTTGAGTGTCGCGAACAATGACCAGGCAGTTGCTCTGGGGATTGCAAGACCTTTCATCAGTTTCTCCACTAAACTGGTTTTAAGGTGGATATACCCAAGTGGCCTGCAGTGCTTGAGTATTGACACCTAACTGAACGCCATATTATTTTTAACATTTCCCCCCTTGTGTTTCTTCCCCAAGGTTATTGAAGGACACCCCTGATCCTTTCTATCCTGTTTGCTGTGTTTCTTTATGAGTGCTGCTAACTAGCCTATCCACTTTTGTATATATGAAATTGGGAAGGCCGAAAGAATTCTCCCCAGCCTCCTTCATATCTTCATAGGCTTACATTTGAGAACCTGTGTTTTGGAAGAAAACTTTAGAGTCTGGATTAACCAAGACAACCAACTTAAATGCAGATAGACGGCAGCAACATGTACACCAAATCACAGTTCACAAGCTGGAAAGTCTTCATGCTAGCTTTCATTATGCATGTTTTAGCACTGTTTCTTAAATAGTGTTTAATCTTACAGTCTGGAGTCACAGCACCTTTAAATACCTGCTTCAGATATTTCTGATTAGCTCCTTTTGCACTTAACAATCTACTTTCCTTTTAGAATTGCCATGCATCGAAAATGTGTTAAACTCTTTGGGAGAGTTGTGGGGACTATGCCTTGTAATTAGCTACCGCGCCTTTCTCAAAATTAATTGAGATGGCATTAATGTGTCTTTTAAATTTAGCATAGGCAAATGCAATAAAAGTGGAAATGGTTTTCAGTCAGTAAAATGTAGCCAAAACTAGGAGGGGCCAGGAATAAATCCAAATGCTGCCCCTTAAAAAAATAAAATTAAGCTCCTAGAGTTTAATAAACCTGGGATTACCTTGTTCTCCATCCTGAAAGCAGATATCTTGCATGGTGTTACATGTGAAATCTTGTAGAGTAAAAACCAAAGGGCGTGTAGTAGCAAGTTGTCTTCTTGGGAACGGTATTCCGTATTATGTGTTTGGAGGGTCACATATTTTTGCAGAAAAAGTAGCATTTGATGATGAATGTGAAGAAGGCTCATGGGCAGAGAAAAGCAAAATTGCATAAAAATGATAGCAGGTGCTTCTTTTTATTTTTATATTTCTACATGAATTTCAATAAGGACAAATGTAAGGTTCTGTCCCTAGACAGAAAGAACCAGATGCACAAATATAAGATGGGGGACACCTGGCTTACTAGCAGACCATATGAAAAGGATCTTGGGGTCTTGGTGGACCACAAGTTTAACATGAGTCAACAGTGTGATGCAGCAGCAAAAAAAAGCTAATGCTATTTTAGGCTTCATTAACAGAAGTACAATGTCCAGGTCAAGGGAAGTGATAGTACCACTGTATTCCGCCTTGGTCAGACCACACCTGGAATACTGTGTCCAGTTCTGGGCACTACAATTTAAGAAGGATATTGACAATCTGGAGCATGTGCAGAGGAGGGCAACCAAGATGATCAAGGGCAGGGGGCAGCAAACGTTTTCAGCAAGGGGCTGGTCCACTGTCCCTCAGACCTTGTGGGGGGCCGGACTGTATTTTTTTTTGGGGGGGTGAACGAATTCCTATGCCCCACAAATAACCCAGAGATGCATTTTAAATAAAAGGACACATTCTACTCATGTAAAAACACACTGATGCCCAGACAGTCCGCGGGCCGGATTTAGTAGGCGATTGGGCCGGATCCGGCCCCCAGGTCTTAGTTTGCCTACCCATGATCGTCCAATGCAGACAGAAGACATTTAATTTACTGGCGTGATATAGGCATGCTGATTTCTCTTCACTCTTCCTTCCTGCATAACCCCTTTTTAATCTTAAAGATGGTGAGCATAATATGTTCACTGAAATTGGCATCATTCAAAATTAACCCTAAAAAGCCATTTGAAATCAAGCGAAGAAATCCCGGTTGAGCTTTGGAAATGCTGGGTGGTTCAGATGTAACACCAGAATTTGGACTGGTGATACGCAAACAAGCTTCAACTATCTCTCCTTCTCTGTTTGATTCTTGGATTTCCTCTCCTAATTCTCTTTGCTTGCCAGCACATCCGAACCGTCCCAATTTGTCCAAAGAGGAGGATTGCAAGCTACAGTATGAACTGGACTTGTAACCCTGGTTAGCAACTGAAATATGGCTTGCACAAATCATTGTTTCCCTGGTTCAGATAGAGATGCAAACTTTGCGTGGAATTCAGTGTTGTGCTGTTACAAGTGTTCCATCAGCGTGGGCATTGCAGTTTTGTTTTTTGGGCATTGATATACCACTCAAATCAACCACATCCTCTGAGTGCTTTACAAGCTCTGAATAGTTAAGCAGACTCGGAAATGTTGTGCAGTCAGCACCAGGGCCATCTCTTTTCTCAAGATGTTAATTCTTTTTTTAGAAATCTACTTTCTTCTATGTATAAGCAAATGTTGCGGCCACATTCTATTCCTGCAAAGTCATAAGGGCTTCAGTTGCACAGTCTGCAGCCTGAGACTCCCTATATGCTTGGGGAAGCATGTGTGTGAATCTTTATAGGGCTGGAATATAAATGTGCCATTTAGAGCTGCTTTTTTGCCATTATTTCAAAACAGCTGAGCGAGTGTGCTTAAATCACTCTCTGAGCTTCTCAAAGGAAAATAGTAAATTTAACTTTCAGGGTGGCAAAAAGGATGAGAAACGCTTTGTGAAGTAACAAGCATATGAAAGAGTTAAGAGAGAAAACTATTTTACAGTGTTAGCTGGCAGAATTGTAACCAGCTGGGACCCTTGACTATAGTTTCATAAAAATATCCCAATTGAAAGGAAGGCCAGCCTGGTGCAGAGCATAAATTACGGTGATAGTATTGAAATAGCTTTGCTGCATAAAGTTTTATGAACAGTAAATCTTCTTTAAGATTAGACTGCGATAAAGTGCAGCAGGCAATGTTACCATAATTTTGAATTGAAAGAAAACACTGGATTCTGCCTTTCCAAGAGGCGGTTTGGCATAGGTTGCAAAGTATACTTGTCATACAATCTCTATTACGTTTTAATTTCCATAGTGAATTGGGCATATTATTTTAAAAAAGGGGGTCCTTGGATGGAAATATGCGAAGAAAATTGTTCTGAGCCATGTTGCATTGAGATTATGTTTGTTTTTTTGGCGTTTGCTTTCATCCATAAACTGTAGTGTTCTTTTTAAAATGCAATTCTGCTCTAGTTAGTGGAAATTGCTGGAAATGTTGAAGTGGCCGAAATATAAATGGATTGATAGAATTAACCAAAGATGCTGCACTCAGTGTGTTTAACTGGCAATGAGGATTCAAGATTGAGTATTTTTGACATAATGCAGGAAGTCTTCCAAACCAACTCACAAACGGTATTTGCCTCTTCGTCTTTAAAAACACAAAGCATGCCTCCTTTTTATCACCTCTTTTTGCCCTTCTGAATTATTGAAATAGTTTTTCCAGAGCACATGGTATTTTATGATATTTACAGAATGTGATCTAGTTTGTAGCTGGAACCTCTAGAGCTCTCTTTTATCTCTCCAAGTCAAGAAAACTGTTTGAGCTGTTCCAAGAATAATTAAGGCATAACATGGAAAGATGACTCGATAGCATCTGCTTTTGTTTGGAGCAAACAGATCAAACTGAAGGGTAATGATTGGGGCTGCACTTTTGACACCAGAGAGAGTGAAATCAAAGAAGCTGAAATCCCATGTTTCCGTTTTCTTGTGATCCCTGGGATTGTCCTCATTTTTAGAATGTCTCCCCATCTGTGTTTTCAAACTGAGAAGCGGACCGTGCTGATTTGACTGGCTCTGGAAGTAGTTGTTCAGAAACAAGCTAGTGCATTTTGTTTTGTGCATTAGGAAAACCTCAGAACTTAGAACTGATGGTGTCAGACTGCACAAATTGCTGTGAGTCTCTAATCTGGAGCCAGGAAATTCATAAGGGACCGCGTTGTTGACTACAGCTTTCAACAACTGTGACCATTGGTCATGCTGGCTGCGGCTGATGATAGCTGGAGTCCAGCTACACCATAAAGGCTGCAGGTTCCCCATTCTGGCAATCATACCATGCTACCTTTTGCAGTTGACTACTGGGTCAAGTCTGTCTGGGTACGAAAAGCAGCATGGAGCCAGCTGAGATGGGTCCAAGTGTTGGAGCCTCCACTACGACCGAGCTACTCCTCCACCTTCGTTCTCTCCTCCGACGATAATTAACGGCCTGAGCCTTTGATAAGCCTCCAGGCACGTTCCCCATTCAGCAGAGTTTCAAAGCAGCAGAAGTGATGAGATTTGTGAGCTACATCACAAAGAGTTTTATTGCTAGCTACGCAGACAGAAAAGAAATCATCCTCTCTCTGTGAAAGACAGAGAGCAACTGAAAAAAACAAAGGGACGGGAAACAGTAACATCACATCCGTCTCCTGTCTTCCGTGAGACTTCCAACAGTCTGGAATGTCTCTGGAATATAAACAGAGTCTTGTGACTCAAAACACTGCACAGGGCAACACACAGAAATCTACACACTGCTTTCTGAACCTTGTGTGTGGGGCTTACATAGGCCTGCATGCCATTCTTCACACTCACATTTCTGTCTTTGCTAAATACAGTGGAACCTTGGTTCTCAAACGGCTTAGTTGACGAACAAGTTGGCTCCCGAATGCTGAAAACCCAGATGTGTTCCGGTTTTCGAACGTTTTCGGAAGCCGAACATCCAATGCGGGTCTTAGCTATTGTTTCTGGGGCTCCTGCGCTAATTGGGAGCCGCTCCTTGGTTTTCGAACGTTTCGGGAGTCGAATGCAGTTCTGAAACGGATTAAGTTCAAGAACCAAGGTTCCACTGTACTATGAAAGTGTGTGTGTTTCATTTTATTGGAAATAATGGCAAACTTACAGGAAAAGGGTAAGAATGTATATGACTGTGGTAACTGAAACACTTTTTTATTCCACTTTGATCCCTTCAAAAGGCCTTGAGGGCACGTATAAGAATAGTATTGAGAGATAATGTTTGCTGCCAATAAGTTGCTTTGACGTGTTCATAAATGGGTAGGCAAGACCCTTCTGTTCTTTATTAAATTCATTTTAAAGCAGTAGTGAAGGAGAACATAAGCTTAAGTATATTAAATTTGAAACATTGGCAGTTCTCTGCACCTAATTTTTTTGGCTCAGTTTTGCTTTCTACTTGATGGAGCAAACTAATTGGCCTAGTTTACAATTCCTGGTAAGCAAAACTATGGCTTACAGAGATTGCTCAAATGTGCTGCCTTCGCATGTCATCTGAACACAGGCTTGTTTGAAATGTTTAGTGTTAGATGTGAATACGGTCTCTCTCTCTCTCTCTGTGTGTGTGTGTGTGTGTGTGTGTGTGTGTGTGTGTATTCAGAATCTGTACTCCCTCAAAAAAGCTCCCTTAATGTGTTATGTAGTCAATTGGATTATGTTTCTTTCTGGCCAGGTGCTGTAATATTACTTGGGAGAACAAATATGTTTCGTTTCAATCATCCGAAGGAAGCAGCCAAATTGAGAGAGAAAAGAAAGGTGAGTTGGGCTATTTCTTCCTATGTACCTTATTGATGCCTTTTTTGCATTAGACAGGCACGTTGCCCTAAATTGTATTACGAGATTAATGCATATTTTGTCTGGGGAAATGTGAACAGTTTTAAGGAAAATGTACTTTGATATTAGTAGTAAGTAATTATTTGATCTTCTGCTGTCTTATTAGAGTGGACTGCTTTCTTCCTTCAGTTTGTCCATGTCAGATCTTTCAAAATCTTGTGAAAACCTCTCCGCAGTTATGCTGTATAATCCAGGGTGAGTATGTTCCAAATATCAATTCCTTGTGATATCAAGTCCATGTGTGTGTTTGTGTGCGTGTGCGTAATGTCAGCCTTTGAAAAGAGCACTTTTCCTAACTAAGCTGGTGCATGTGAAAGCTTGGTGTTTATCAAGCTACTTGTTAAGTAATGTTGCTTGGCATATTTGGTCTTCATTATGTAGAAGTAGACACATAACTATTCACATTCTTCTCTATTGAGTCAACTTGTGTCCCTCTTCTTGAATAACAGTGGTTTTCGAACATCTCGGAAGCTGAATGATTCGGTTTTCAAACGCAGAAAACCCAGAAGTAATTGCTTCCATTTTAGAACACACCTTGGAAGTCAATCGGCCTCTACTGCGTATTTTCCAATTTTTCCAATTGAACTTGCAGCCAGCCCTTTGCGCCTTGGTTTTCGAACGTTTCGGAAGGCGAACGGTCTTCCAGAACGGATTACGTTCGAGAACCGAGGTACCACTGTATTTGTGTGAGATGGTGGTCATAATGCAGCCGAGGAAAAGTCCAGTTTTGCTTTTTGTCCTTTCCCAAGGTTCTTAGTCCTTGACTTCTATAAATCTCTGCGCTCATTATATTCTTGCCTTCTTTGGGACTTTTCATAATGGAAACAGTTGAACTTCCCACAACAGTTTTGCGGTGCTGAACACATGTTTGCAGCATATGCCATCAAAGCTGCTTTTGGGTATTGGAAGGAAGCATCTACTAAAATAATAATGCACCAGATATGTTAAATATGATCATGCATTTGGCATTAACATGTAGCTTGGTTCACAGAAGAATGCTTCTAGGAAACCCACAAAGGAAGCAGTCCCCAGCAATTGGCATTAAGACCTCTTCTCTCTTTTGCTGTAATGGCTGATAGCCGTTGATAAACCTGGCTTCCATGAATTTGTCTAATATTCCTTTAAACAATTACAATACAGTGGTGCCTCGCAAGACGAAATTAATTCGTTCCGCGAATTTTTTCGTGTAGCGAATTTTTCGTCTTGTGAAGCACAGTTTCCCATAGGAATGCATTGAAAATCAATTGATGCATTCCTATGGTCAAAAAAAGTCCAAACAAAGCCAAATTTGGTACAACAAAAGTTTATTAAGTGCTCTTTAAAGTCACACATACTGTAAAGAGCATTTCAAAATTCAAACCCAGATTTTTTTAAAAAAAACAGCAGAGTGGCCCAATGGTCACAGAAAATCATAAAAATGCAGGAAAAAAAACACAAGCTTCCAGATTCTTGCAAACCCCTTCCCAACACCAAGTCCTTGAATTCCAAACACCCCAACCCAAAATCCAACCCCCCCAAAAAAAGTTTTAAAAGCTTAACTTACCAAATGGCTGCAAAAGAAGTTTTGGGAAAGCTTCAAAAATCACCAAAGTCTTTAAAAACCTCAAAAAAGGCTGCTATGTACACTGCGTTCTATGAGTTGCTCCTCGAAGTCAAGTCGCAACTGTATTAACGGTGTTAAGAAAAAGGAAACAAACTTGCAAGACGTTTTCGTCTTGCGAAGCAAGCCCATAGGGAAATTCGTCTTGCGAAGCAGCTCAAAAATGGAAAACCCTTTCGTCCAGCGAGTTTTCCGTCTTGCGAGGCATTTGTCTTGCGGGGCACCACTGTATAGCATTTGCAGGTGGGTGGGGGTTGTCCAAGCACTTCTTTAAAGCACACAAATTGGAGCCTTAAAACTTTTCCTATCTGATTTTCACTGTATAGTGGTACCTTTGTTTTCAAACTTAATCCGTTCCGAAAGCCTGTTCCAAAACCAAAGCGTTCCAAAACCATGGCGTGCTTTCCCATAGAAGGTAATGCAAAACGGATTAATCCCTTCCAGACTCTTAAAAACAACCCCTAAAACAGCAATTTAACATGATTTTTACTATCTAATGAGACCATTGATCCATAAAATGAAAGCAATAATCAATGTACTTTACTATAAAATAAATAAGACAGTATTGTAGATGATTAAAATTAAAATTAAATAAAAATTCTTACCTACACTGAGGATAGTCATTTTTGGGATGGGGGCTTTTACCCATTTCTACAGTCACACAATCCATCAATCAGTAGCTGAACTGGGTTGCACACAGTCACAAAAACAAATTAACTGAAAAAGCCTCAAAAACAAAAATGCAGAATAAATAGCAAAAACAAAAGCACCAAACTTAATCCATTCCGGAAGTTCATTTGCCTTCCGAAATGTTTGAAAACCAAGGCGCAGCTTTCTGATTGGTGCAGGTGCCCCAGAAACAATAGCTGTCAGCTGCACCAGACGTTTGGCTTCCGGAAAAACATTTGAAAACCAAAACACTTACTTCCGGGTTTTCGCCGTTTGGGAACCAAGGCATTTGAGTATCAAGGCACCACTGTAGTCATTTTATTCTTCTGCTTCTGAGCCTGTATGCAGCATTGGTTTTGACGTGCACTGACTTCGGAGCGACACAAGCCTAAAGTGAAATCCCAGTGTAAGCCAAGTATTTAGGGCAAAACTGACCGGATATATTAGCTGTCTACTTTGGTTATCCCTGCAAAGAATATAGAGTATCTCAAAACAGCAAACAGCCATGCTTGAGACAAGAGAGGGCATTCTCCCTTTTAAATTACTGATGGCTGATTTCATAGCAATGCCGTACATGTTAGCTTCAACACTGTAACTGTGGTTCCATGAATACTATACAGGGAGTGATTTTTAAATGTCTGAAAAGGCCCAAAGTATCTTGGAGTAATACTGTAGCTGTTTAAGTGTGGACAACGGGCCATATTAAAGGTTTGAGAGATTACCCCCCCTCCAAAAAAAGAATAGTAAGTGATTCCAGGAGGGGATAGACAGCAGAAATATTTGTGATAGCGTAAGTTTATGTTACAGACTATTTTTTGCTGCTTTTCTCTTTAATCTTATACCTATACATTCTTTTCTTTACTGATGACTTTATTTCTCTCTACCTCCTCTGGCAGCCTTTTCCCTATTAAAGGACCAATCTGTCTAAGGTAGAGACACTAAATTTCATTATATTGATTGCTATACCTGCATGTCCCTAACTTGTGGAAGCCATGCTAATCGTTCAACTGTCTTACTTAATGTGGCTGTGTTTTGGTTATAAATTATATGCAATATAAAACTCACAAGTTATTGAGTATGTTAAATTATACAGTATATCAAATTATATAAAGTGTCAGTTCTAACCATTCGTCATAATTTCTATTTTAAAATTTAATGTTGCTTTTCCTTTTCCTTTGAAAAAAAAACACAGATTAGAATTTGAGAGACAGCAACGAGAAGAACTCGAAAAATTAGAAAGTAAAAGGTAACTGATATGGATGTTTGACTGTAAAGACGCATGTTGATAATTGGTAGAAAGAAGAGGAATTATATTATTTCTTTTACTGGAATATTTTATTCACACATTAAATCTTAGGGAAATGGGGAAGAAAATTTCATTTGTTAGCTCTCAGGCTTTGCAGAGTTTTCCATTAGACAAGTCTAACATGGAAGGACAAACAAGGAAGTCCATAAAATTACCTTAGTTTTTTTGTACTGTACATGTTATCAATCAAATATGATTTTTTAAAGTATGTGTTTATGCCGTAAACTTCATTATACTTCTTCACATTCTATGCACACCTCTTTATAGTGTTAATAATGATTTTTAATGAATAACTTGTTTTAAAAACCACATAGAAGAATCTCAGAAAATTAGAATATTAAATGAAATCAGCAAAACAAGGACTGCAAATAGAGCAATATTGGACCTCTGGACTTAATGAAGCACAGTGGACCAACACCAGCTGATGACGTGGCTCCCCAAATCTCTTTTCTGAGAGAGCAGCTTTTGCATCTCATTTGGAAACCAAGGATCCAGAGTCTGGAGGACGAATGGGGAGGCACACAGTGCCAGATGCTTGAAGTCCAGTGTGAAGTTTCCTCAGTCTGTGTTGATTTGGGGAGCCATGTCATCAGCTGGTGTTGGTCCACTGTGCTTCATTAAGTGCAGGGTCAATGCAGCCGTCTACCAGGAGATTTTGGAGCGTTTCATGCTTCTTTCCGCAGACGAGCTTTATGGGGATGCTGACTTCATTTTTCAGCATTTTCCAGCAGGACTTTGGCACCTACCCACACTGCCAAAAGTACCAAAACCTGGTTCAATGCCCATGGGATTACTGTGCTTGATTGGCCAGCAAACTCGCCTGACCTGAACCCCATAGAGAATCTATGGGGCATTGCCAAGAGAAAGATGAGAGACATGAGACCGAGCAATGCAGAAGAGGTGAAGGCTGCTATTGAAGCATCCTGGTCTTCCATAACACCTCAGCAGTGCTACAGGCTGATAGCATCCATGCCACACCGCATTGAGGCAGTAACTGATGCAAAAGGGGCCCAAACCAAGTACTGAGTACATGTGCATGCTTCTGCTTCTCAGAGGTCCATTTGCAACCCTTGTTTTGCTGATTTCATTTAATATTCTAATTTTCTGAGATTGTTAATTTGGGGTTTTCATCAGCTGTATGCCATGATCATCACAATTATAACAAATAAAGGCTTGACATATCTTGCTTTGCATGTCATGAGTCTATCTCATATATTAGTTTCACCTTTGAAGTTGAATTACTGAAATAAATGAACTTTTCCACGATATTCTAATTTTCCGAGTTTCACCTGTACGTGTCCTAGATACAAAATATTTGAAAAAATACAATCCTCCTCCTCTCTCTCTCTCTCTTAAAAAAACTTTTAGAAAGCTGATAGAAGAAATGGAGGAAAAGCAAAAGTCTAACAAAGCTGAACTAGAAAGAATGCAGCAAGAAGTGGAGTCTCAACGTAAGGAAACGGAAATAGTTCAGCTGCAAATCCGAAAGCAAGAGGAGAATCTGAAAAGGAAAAGCTTTCATATAGAAAGCAGGATGAAAGACTTGCTGGCAGAAAAGGAGAAGTTTGAAGAAGAGAGATTACGTGAGCAGCAAGAAATAGAGCTTCAAAAAAAGAAACAAGAAGAAGAATTTTTTGCTCGAGTTAAAGAAGAACTTCAGCGATTACAAGAGCTCAATCAGAATGAAAAAGCGGAGAAAATGCAGATTTTCCGAGAACTGGAAAAGCTTAAAAAGGAAAAAGAGGAGCAGTATATCAAGTTAGAATTGGAAAAAAGAAGGTTGGAAGAGGAAGAAAGAGATCAAGTATTACTGGTGGCAAACTTAGAAGAGCAGCTCAGAGACAAACAAGCCATGATACATCTGGTCAAACTAGGAGATGTGCAAAGGGCTGAAGAAGAGAAGAAGAATCTTGAAGACATCAGAGAGTCCCTCTTGCGAGTCAAAGAGGCCAGATCTGAAGGAGACGAAAACAGCGAAGAGTTAGAAAAGGCACAGTACAACTACATGGATTTCAAGAGGAGGCAGCTAGAACAGCTAACTAGTTTAGAGAGAGACTTGGTTCAGCAAAGGGATCATCTAGAAAAAGACGTAGCTGATGAACATGAAAATCTGAACCGTTTGAAGTCTGCACACGCGCAACATTTAAACCTTGAGAAAAATGATGAAATGGATGCTGCCTTGACAGTTGAAGAATGTAACAAAATAAAATCATGTGAATACAGGCTGCAGCTTAAAGAACGGCAGCTTCTGTATCTGACAAATAACCATTTGCCAGCTTTGCTGGAAGAAAAGCAGAGAGCCTCTGAAGTTCTCGATAGAGGCCTGCAGAACTTGGACAATACTCTTTATGAAGTTGAAAAAGAAATGGAAGAAAAAGAGGACCAGCTAGCACAGTACAGGGCAAGTGCCAGCCAGCTGCAGCAGCTCCAAGAGACATTTGAATTCACTGCCAATGTAGCTCGTCAAGAAGAGAAAGTTCGGAAGAAGGAGAAAGAAATTCTAGAATCAAAGCAAAAGCAGCAGCGAGAGGCACTGGAGCAAGCGGTGGCTAAGTTGGAAAGGCGACACTCTGCTTTGCAACGTCATTCAACCATAGAAATTGAGGAGCAAAAACAGAAGCTTGCAACTCTGAACAGCAGTTGCAGCGAGCAGGCAGGCCTGCAAGCTACTCTAGAGGCAGAACAAAAAGCCTTGGAAGAAGACAGAGAACAGTAAGAACCAATTTTATCATTAATAAACACATACTTGCAGCTTTTCAAGGCCACCCAGTTTTAATACACCCAAAAGTACTAGTCACCCAAATTTATGGAAGTTGAAGGCTCCTTGTTGTGAAGGTTTTTTCCTTTTAGCTGTAGGCGCTTCCTTTGTGCTTTCCTAGTGGTTTTCAGAGAAGCAATTACAGTGGAACCCCGGGTTACATATGCTTCAGGTTATGCTTCAGGTTACAGACTCCGCTAACCCAGAAATAGTACCTCAGGTTAAGAACTTTGCTTCAGGATGAGAACAGAAATTGTGCTCTGGCGGTGCGGCGACAGCAGGAGGCCCCATTAGCTAAAGTGGTGCTTCAGGTTAAGAACAGTTTCAGGTTAAGAACGGACCTCCGGAACGAATTAAGTACTTAACCTGAGGTACCACTGTACAGTGGAACCTCAGTTGTCAAACGTAATCAGTTCCAGAAGACCATTCGACTACCGAAACGTTCGACAACCGAGGCACAATTGCCAGTCGGCAAATTCCTTTTAAAAAATGGAGAAACATGCCTTGGAAGCCATTCGACTTCCGAGGCGCATTCAAAAACGGAAGCATTCAATTCCGAGTTGTTGGCATTTGGGTTCTGAATTGTTCAGCTTCTGAACCATTCAACAACCGAGGTTCCACTGTATTGTCACAGCAACAGCAGGAAAGGGTTAAACTCACTCCCCATTTCCTAGGATTCTGCTAAATACCACCCCAGCAGATGTTATCTGCATTTTTTCCAGAAGTGCATGTTGAAGGCAAAGACCCATTAAATGCCGTGTCTAGTTTGGCCATTAAACTGCCTCTTTGGGGGCAGATGGATGGCCAGTCTCTGAGGGGAGAAGCTGAAAACTTCTTTTAACTTCTATTGTGCCTGTGTTCTACCTTCTAGATTTTTCTGTATAGTTCCAGTTGCACGTTAAGAATTATAACCATTTACACAAACAGCATAAAAATGACAAACCCACGGGCAAGCCTAACTTCAGTGCAGCAGGAATGATAGCCTCCAAACTAATGGCAGCTGTAGATTGCTGTAGTAAGAACTTTTTTTAGTTTGTGGGGGAGATGTTAAATTCCTATTCCAGTGAATCATTGTGGGATGAAGATACAACTTTATATTTTGGTTTCGGCTCTTTTGGATGTGGACCAAACCATACGTCTAAACAAATAATCTTGCTCATTTAACATTGCAGCAGTTCCGCAGAAAGGAATGAGTGATGTTTTCTTTTTCCCACTAGTAGAAAATTTGAATTTGAATCAGCTGTGCATGTCTACATGTAGCAAGCAGCTAACTTTTGGGGTGGGTGGAGGGGAATTGTTAAAGTTCTTAAATACTTTCCAGTGCAGGTATTAGATTCAAATTTTCATAGAATCATGGAATTCTATTCTAGGGGAACTGGAAAGTACCCACGAGTCATTTAACCCTTCAAAACGATCATTTTGAGTGATCTTTAAGGCGTATGGACTGTCAGGATATGCAAGGCTGCTTGCATTTGAAAGCACAGAAAGCAAATTAATTGTCTACCTAGTTGTTATTTTTTAGCATACTAGTTTTCTACTCCAGGTTTAAAAGAGGCACCCACTAATCATGGACTTTCTGCTCTGTTGAAGTTTGCCCTCTTCTAAAATACTCGAACATTTAAAAACATGTTTGTGTTCATTTGTTTAAATCTAATGGCATCTTTTGACTTCAGCCAGTTCCTCTGGAGACTCAATTGCTGAAATTGTTGTTGATGCTCTGAAATGAGGCAGGGTTACTCAAGTGTTGCTAATGGCCTAAGACTCATGAATCAATCTAACTTTAATGAGCTGACTAAGATATTTGCTGTGAAAATTACTAGTGTTCATTTGTTTAACTAATATATTTAAATCCTAATGAAGTTCCTTGTTGACAAATGACTACTTAGGCACATATATTGACAAAAAGAATGTTACAGTCTAAGGAAATGCCCCTTATGGAATAACATCCTGATTTAATTTCTTCTCAAACCATATTGGCTCCATTTTTGTGTCTACCATATTAGACACAAGTATGATTGGAGGCAGTAAGCACTGTTGAAATTGGGTCCACATATGAGCAGTCTATTAGTACTCCCAGTACGTTTCCGAGCACAATTCATAGTGTTGGTGCTGACCTTTAAAGCCCTAAACGGCCTTGGTCCTGTATACCTGAAGGAGCATCTCCACCCCCATCGTTCAGCCCAGACACTGAGATCCAGCGCCGAGGGCCTTCTGGCGGTTCCCTCATTGCGAGAAGTAAGGTTACAGGGAACCAGACAGAGGGCCTTCTCGGTAGTGGCGCCCGCCCTGTGGAATGCCCTCCCTTCAGATGTGAAGGAAAGCTATCCTATCTTTAAAAGACATCTGAAGGCAGCCCTGTTCAGGGAAGTTTTTAATATTTAACGCTGTATTGTTTTTAATACTGGAAAGGGAGCCGCCCAGAGTGGCTGGGGAAACTCAGCCAGATGGGTGGGGTATAAATAATAAATTATTATTATTATTATTATTATTATTATTATTATTATTATTAGGGAGACCCTCTTACAATCCAGCTTAGTATGAGTATTCCACCCCTTCACCCACCACCTTATTGATTGTGCCAGGGACAAGAAATAACACCCCTGTTTTTCCACAGTCTTTTAGTTTCTTACCCCCAGGATAAGAATTACCTACCAGCTGAAAATTGCCTCAATTTATTTTGTCTCTATAGGCTGAAACTGAGGGGTTTGGGGTGCAGCTTTTCTTTAGGAAGTTTACTGCAGCAAAGCTTTAAGAAACCCTACTGTGTTGATGCATCTTAAATAATACGTGTTGAAATTTTGCCGACAGCTTGGACTTGCAAATACAGCAGTTAAAGCAGAAGATATATGAAGGCGATGGGGTTGAAAAAGGGTCCCTAGGAGCTGGAGAAGAGAGATTGTCCCATAGCAGTTCCCCTTCTAGTGTTACAAAATCTCAATCCCACTTTATTCCATTGGTAGATGACAGGTATGTATTCCTGGTTTCACCCCAACCCAACTTCTACATCTTAAAAAAACAACAAAAAACTATAATGCAATTTTCTTCAGAAGTATTTTTAGATGGATGTCTTTTAATAGCACTGCTAAAAGAATGCTCTCATTGTAATCAGAGTATAATGGCACAGTTTTTTGCTTTGAGGCGTTTGAAATGTTTTCCAAATAAGACTCTGAACTTTGTTTGATTTTACCTGAGGTAAGCTCATGAGTTTGGTCTCTTAAAAACAGAGCCCAGGGGCTTTCAGCGTTTTATGATTGTAGTTCCACAGCGGCTGGGAAATCTGTTTAATGCCATGTAATCAAGAGAATATAAAATATTACCCAATAGCATACAGAGAGCCAAATCTCCCCACCCCCGCAAGCACCCTTGAGGTGGTTTTTTAAAAAACAACATTATCATTGTGTGCACCGTTTTGCTCTTCCTTCTGTTGCTTTTAACCAAGATCGTGCTCTCTCTAGCAACTCTTACGATAATGCTTTCTCTTATTATAAATAAGCAAATTTCACAGTGGGAACTAGAATTATATGCTGAAAGCTGTGGAAGCAATCCTGTTGTTACTGAAGGCAACAGCAAAGCTTTCATAGATTTTTAATGGATAATTACAGCCTATGGCTGCCACTGGATGTTTTAACTTAATGGGGGAATTGGCTGTCACTAATTCTTGTCTTTACTGCAATTAGTAAGTGCAGAAAACTTAAGAGCAAGGCAAGCAATTCCTCCTGCAGTTGAAGTGACTGTACTAATGTACTACTTATTTATTGTGTAGCCTGCCCCTTCCAAAGTCTCGGGACAGGTAACAATATATTAAGACCATAAATCTGTTCATTATTAACACTTCCATCATCCTGCCCTATCTCTAACCATCAAAAGACACTTAATCTTTTTGTTCAAGGTTACCTAGGGGACAGAGCCTTAATGGTCCTTTACATAGTTGAGTAATTCTTCTCTCTTTTATTTGCAATTTTAAAAATATCTAGAATAAATGCCTTTATTGAAGAAGAAGTTCAAAGACGTCTTCAAAACATACACTATACATGTGGAGAAAATAATAATAGCCTCCTGCAGTCTGCAGAACTTTCAAAGGTGAGAAAATATAATTGGTCTGTCCCTAAGCATGAGTTTATGATCACATCGGGGAGGGGGAATGTCTCCACAAAGTTGTATTCCCCTCATATTCGCCTATGTGTTGATAACTGCCAACTCAGAAAAGAGAGAGAAACCACACACTTTTAGCTTTTGCTTCCCTTTTTCTCGCACAATGGTTCAAGCAGCAGTAAAATGGAGTTTGAACTGCTTCTCTGAAGTACATTTGCTTTTGTACATCCAATCAGACCCACTTATTCCCCTCGATTTAATCCCTGACAACATGGTTATTGCAGCTGGTACCAAATAATTTGTAAATGAGAAATGATAAAACAAAATGTTGTAGCATTCCCCTTGTGTACATGTATTTCCTGTACCTGTGGCTGAGAAGTGGAAGAGAGCAACGAGAGAATACAAAACAGCTTTCTACATGAGGCTTGGAAAGGTGTTGTTTTCCTAAAAAGAATAAATTGAGTTTTTCAGATTTTAAAAATTTACAAACAATTATCAGCCAATCAACATAGAAAGAGAATTCCGAAAAATCTCCTGAACTTCCTTCCTCCCCTTTGTGGGTCCTTATATTAACCTTTTCCTCCTGCATCTTGCCTATTAATCCAAATCTGTTATTGTTGTTGTTCTTGTTGTTTAGTCATTTAGTCATGTCCGACTCTTTGTGACCCCCTGGACCAGAGCACGCCAGGCACTCCTGTCTTCCACTGCCTCCCGCAGTTTGGTCAAACTCATGCTGGTAGCTTTGAGTACACTGTCCAACCATCTTGTCCTCTGTCGTCCCCTTCTCCTCGTGCCCTCAATCTTTCCCAGCACCAGGGTCTTTTCCAGGGAGTCTTCTCATGAGGTGGCCAGAGTATTGGAGCCTCAGCTTCACAATCTGTCCTTCCAGTGAGCACTCAGGGCTGATTTCCTTGAGAATGGATAGGCTTAATCTTCTTGCAGTCCATGGGACTCTCAAGAGTCTCCTCCAGCACCATAATTCAAGATCAAACCTATCCATTCTCAAGAGTCTCCTCCAGCACCATAATTCAAAAGCATCAATTCTTCGCCGATCAGCCTTCTTTATGGTCCTCCAAATCTATTAAATCTCCTTTATCCCCAAAATTTAACATTAAACTACAAGTGTTATTCCAGTCCTCCTAATAATTTTAATTGTTTACAATGGTTTTTAAGGTAAATTATGTATTTCCCCCATTCCTTATTAAAATTTTGGTCTTCCTGATTCTTCTGGTCATTTTTACCAATTCAGCATAGTCCATCAACTTTATCTGCCATTCTTCTATGGTAGGGACTCTTCTTCTTTCCATCTCTGGGCTAGTAAGGTGTGTTTTTTCAGCCTGCACTGAGTGTACCCCATCATAGATGGGGTGCTGTTGCCAAGGGATTGTGTTCTCTTGCTACAGTTACAGTGTGGGAGTGAGCTTTAGGGGGATAGACAAACTACCATGGGCTCAATTTGGTACATTTTCCATTTGCCAAATCTGAGTATTTGGACTAAACAGGCTGGCATTGCTGAGCTGGGCCATTTGTTGTCTTGATTACTTTTGTGCCGCTCTTCTGAACATTTGAACTTTGCCTGATTTCCAGGATAACGAGAAGTTTTATAACGACACTGCTCAACGCAAGTTGAAGTATGAGGTAAGTTATAGCTTGTCATCTTGAAGAAGTGCTCATCTTAAATTATGGCATGCTCTGTAATTAAATTTCTTTAACATTTTGCAGCATAATTATAATTCTGTATTCCTGCAAGATTAATAGCCAATGGAATAAGGCTTAAAATTAAAGCTTCTGCTCTGGTAAAACTTTGGTTGGTCATAGTTTGTTATTATTATATATATATTTTTGACACTGCAACAGTTTAAGCGATCTATAATTTAGAAACAATATTTATATATTTAGGTGTAAGTAATTGGTTGAATACCCTGATATCCTGCAACTTAGATTCAATCAATCAGTCAATCACCTGCTCTGAATTCCAACCTATGTCAATGGTATGAGAGGGCACAGTCTTCTAGTCAGTTGTTCATGGCCCGTATAATCTGGAAAAATTAAAGTTCACTTTTCCAAATGATCAGTCATAATACAGAAATACCGCATGCAAACTGTTGCAGGTGCCCAACTTTAGTTTTCACAGTAAGTTTCTTTGCTTCTGGTAATATGCTTTCCTTCCTGTTTTCTGAGCAAAAAGACATGCTTAAATAACAGCTTTTTATCAAAGCTGGTTAGGCGATTTTTATCAAAACATTTGCTTCTTTTGGGGGACTGATAATATAAATTTCAGTTTTATTTTTCAAATCGGTAGCTCCGCCATTAGGGATGTGGATCGATTCTTCAATATTTACCTCAGTGAAATGGATACTGTTCGAAATGCAAGATTATGCTAAAGGGAAATTATGGGTTGGAATCACAACTGATCCCACTGATTTAACATAGTGTCAATGCTGTTTAATCCAGAGTTGAACAAAACAATAAAATCCTCATCTGAAAATTTACATGAGAATACATTTTCGGTTAAACACAAGAAGTGCCTTTTTGTGTTTGTTTTTTTGACATTTTAAACAGAAAATACCCTTTTATGGCTTTCTCGCTCTACCTACTAATGACAGCCAATGTTATACAAGTGAAGATACAAGAATAGCAGGCACCAGTAAGCAGGACGAAAGCATAGATGCATTCAATCCTCATTGGAGAAGAGTCCCGGAGTTCTGCATGACTCAAAAAACTACAAATAAAAAAAGACAGTTAGGACAAGAATACATCCGCTGGCTGTGCAGTAATGAATGTGACTCAAATCAACCCAAAGTCATAAATAGCAAGAGAACTTGCTCCAAATATTCTGCAGATTTTCATCTTCAGGCTCATGACAGATATGGAATGATTCATTCATCAGGAAGCAAATCTGCATGCTCTCATTTCGACAGCACAGGCTTAGCTACTACAATCTGGGGACCCAGTAGTTTGGGAGCAGAATCTGATCTTGTTGTTGACTGCCGTATTCCTCCCTCAGAACTTTTAGCCTCTGCCAAACATCAGTCTGGAGCTTGCATTTCTCGCTCTCTCAGAGAACACAGTAACCAGATCCCCCAAATTTGTGCCCAGATTCCAAACCAGCAGTTAGATGAGAGAGCTACGAATGCCAGCCAGAGACCTCTCCCAGAGTCCCATGTGGGAACAAAGCAGCGTTATGGGCTGGGACATCTCTTCAGCAAATTCTCCAGTATTTACAGTGATAACAACTATCAAGTGTTTAAGAGTAGCTGGTTTTCTAAGCAGATCAAAGGTCTGGCCAGTCTGTGTGACAAAAATGAGACGTGCACACAAATGGTGTCATATGTAAAAGACTTTCCATTTATTAAAAAAATACAGTTAAATCTTCTTTTAGGTGTGAACAAGAATAGCTTCCACGATGCAAGTATCAGTCCAGGAAGTCCTGTGCAAAAAGATGAAGATATGAAGTTCTTACACTCCGGCATTTCAATTGATATGTGTACAGCAGATCATTCTGAGAGATATACTTACTTTCCCAGAAGGGAAAAACTGGAAACTAGCCTTGTGCTTAAGCAAAATTTTGTGTGCTTTTCAGATGGGCTTCTGAAATTGCAGCTGTGCTCTCAGGATGAACTGTTGCAATATGTGAGCTATATCTTGCCAGAAATTTGTGCCAAACCTGATGAGTTAAAAGGAATCTACTGGATTGCTGTAGGAAACCGTAACAGAACTGGACCAGAGCCTGCATGCTTGCTTTTACTTGGTTCAGTCCTGTATGCCATTACTACATCAGCCAATCCACTGGAGAACAGTCAGGACTCTCTGGAAATTTTTCATGTTTTCCCAATTACTACATTAAGAGAAATCCAAATTGGCTATGCTGGACAGAGCATCAGACTTTTGTGTTCTAATGAAGAAAATATAATGAAAATATTTACCTTTAACAAATATTTCACACAAAGAATTTGCCATGACATACTTAGCATCGTAATATCATCATCTGAGTCTTCTTACTTAAATCACCCACTCCTGAAAGGAGATCTGTTGCACCTTTCACTTGACTGGGCTTCAGCAATCTCCGATTTGGTTTTTGAAAATGGTGTGTGTCTCTCATGCCGTTTTGAGGCCAATTTAGCTGATCTGGTTTACATGTTGCATGGAAACATGGGAATCAATAAGCCCCCTTTAGGAGAAATTCAGATACTGCTGTATACAACAGTAAAACTAGAGGGCAAAATCCGATCACTAGTCCTTACAAATACTCATGTAGGTCTTGTAGAGGAAGATAGTATCTTCTGCCCAGTTCCTAGCCCTTTACATTCCCTGGCTGACCAATTGCAATTTGACAAAATTCAGCTGCACTGTTTGAGTGAGCTCAAGTGTATAGTTGTCCTGGAGAAAGAAAATCTAATTGAAATTGAGCTTGTATTTTCTCATGCAGGTAAGGTTGGCTGTGATTCATCCCACAGTTTGGGTTGCATTTCTCAGAGAGAGGGATTTACCCAGCTGAGAACTATTTCACCCTTTTGTCATGCCCAACCTAGCACTCCACCATATATCTGGAAATTGACTTTCAGTTCAAATGAAGATGCCATTAAGCTAATGCTGCATTTGACAGGACAGTAAATCTGGGTGCTTTTTAGATGCTATGTTCAAAATAATGCAAATCAAATGTGTGTTTTCATGTAAATAATCTCTCAGATGAGACACATACTTAAGTCTTAGCAAGCAGGGCTGTGTTACGGAAATAGTCATGCAAAAATTTCAGCTCAGAGTTGCTTTACACTACATCCAAGATGTATCTGAAATTTAAACCACAGAGCCTAGGACTTGCCAATCAGAAAGTCGGTGGTTCGAATCCCCACAACGGGGTGAGCTCCCGTTGCTCGGTCCCTGCTCCGGCCAGCCTAGCAATTCAAAAGCACGTCAAAGTGCAAGTAGATAAATAGGTACCACTCCGGCGGGAAGGTAAACGGCGTTTCCGTGTGCTGCTCTGGTTCGCCAGAAGTGGCTTAGTTATGCTGGCCACATGACCCGGAAGCTGTCTGCTCCCTCAGCCTATAAAGCGAGATGAGCGCGCAACCCCAGAGTCGGTCACGACTGGACCTAATGATCAGGGGTCCCTTTACCTTATTGGTGTTAAGCATCAGTTTTAAATATTCTTTATGGTAGGAGAGGAAGGCACTAATATCCTCATGCCCTGTTTCGGACAAAAAATCTAGGAACTGAGTTTTGGGTATTTCATGTTCATGCACTTGTATCTTCAATTCGGAACACTTTCACATTTGGGAAGGCATGATTTTACATTGGAGGTACAACGACAACCATCCATAGATGTGGCAACTGATCTCTGTATGAACAGGGAAGATTTAATACAACACTAGCAGTCAGAAGTCATGTAAAGATTTGCTTCTCTGCCTTAATCCAAAAATGATTTAATGGAAAGCAACAGCTTGTTTGCGGGTTTAATGCTGATGCAATGATTTCTCCCTTTTGCTCCTCTTGAATAAAACTTTTGCTGCCTTCACCTTCATTGGTACATGATCTGATTGCTAGGGTGTTTTTATTTCTTGTTTCTGTGGACTGCCTTGAAACTGTCAATACATAGCTCACTTATTAGTGTATAAATGCTGGGATAGTGTGCATATACTGAGACACAAAAATAAAATGAAAAACCACCCAATTCAGATTTCAAACATTACAATTCCCATGGGGAGATGAGTTGCCTTGACAGGGAAAGTAATACGTGAAACTACCATAAGAAACAATTATGATATCTGTCCTGAAACCAGCATTTATTTAAGTATCAAAGAGAAAAGTGTTATGAAATTAATCTTCATGCTATGTCCTCAAATGACACCTTTATGCTCATTACTGCTAAATCTTTCAATAGACAGAGTCATAATATCAATAATAGCCTTAAGGAAAAGTAGGCACTAAGCTGGGTTTTCTTCTTTTAAATGGCAAGTTACCATTCTAACACAGCACAAAATTCTTAAGGGAAAACTTCATTTTGTAACTTTTTGCTGTTGCATAAATATGTGGAACTATGACAAATGTGGATACCCACATACTTTCTTTCTTGTTTTTTTAAAAACAACTACTAGGGACGCGGGTGGCGCTGTGGGTTAAACCACAGAGCCTAGGACTTGCCAATCAGAAGGTCGGCGGTTCGAATCCCCGCGACAGGGTGAGCTCCGGTTGCTCGGTCCCTGCTCCTGCCAACCTAGCAGTTCAAAAGCACATCAGAGTGCAAGTAGATAAATAGGTACCACTCCGGCGGGAAGGTAAACGGCGTTTCCGTGTGCTGCTCTGGTTTGCCAGAAGCGGCTTTGTCATGCTGGCCACATGACCCGGAAGCTGTACGCCGGCTCCCTTGGCCAATAAAGCGAGATGAGCGCTGCAATCCCAGAGTCGGCCATGACTGGACCTAATAGTCAGGGGTCCCTTTATTTTTACTACTGCTGCTACTACTACTACTACTTCAGTTTGTAATGGAAGTGAGACTGTTCAGTGTCTTACTGGTTTATTTTCCCTTTTATACGCTATTTTCATCCAAATTAGCATACTGCTTTATAAAAGACATCTTCAAGGCATCATGCCATAAAGAATTTGGATTAAACTTGGATTAAAGGGCATGCTTAAATAAATTGTTGGAGAGCCCCCGCCCCCCCCATTCCCCCATGCCACAATTCGCTCCCATTTAGCAAGATCCCCGGTCCTTCAGTGGAGCATTTTGGAGTTCTTAGAGCCAGTTCCACAGGGAGGAGGGGACCGAAAAGTCAACTTGCATCAGCCCTGTTATGTGCATTTTACTCTGAAACCAGCATCACATCTGCAGGTATATGGCCCAGGAGAGAAATAAAACGAATAGAGGCCAAGGATAGCTAATTTTGGATAGAGTTATCCTACACATCTTTGTTTAAGGAAGTCCCACCAATTCCTTGCAGTTTTGACCCAGATAAGTGTGCATATTATTGCAGCCTTACCGTGTAGAATGATAATGTACTTCCTGCCCTTCCTCTGAGGTTTGGCTTAACCCCCAACTTCCAAGTTTAGATGGGTGGTTATCAAGAAAACAGCCTTTTTTGTGTTGGCACCCTGTTGGTGGACACATTCACGTGGTGCAATTTTCTTTCTCTTAGGTACCAATTAAGTCATATATATTTTATTTTGTCAAGTATTTGATGTTTTACATTATCTTCCTTTTTTTGCGTTGCTTCTATTTTTAATTTTAATGTAGGTTTTTATTTTATATTGGCTAGTTTTTAATTTATGCTTCTGATTTCTCTAATCTTCCTTGTAAACTTTCTGAAGTTCCAAGGCTGTATTTTTAAAATGTGTGCATATGCAGCTTAATTAAATAGTATTCAAAAGATGCCCAAGAGGTGGTTTGGCTTCCTCCTTCAGCACCAGCCTGTCATATCAGCTCCAAAACTGAGGGAGGAGGGAGGCAATATCCCTCCCTCTTACATACATGTTCTGTGAACCGCCCTGAGATGGTGGTATATAAATTCAAATAATAATACTAATGTGGAAATGCTTTGTTCTTATGCATGCTACAGTGAGGGGGGAAAGTATTTGATCCCCTGCTAAATTTGCCCGTTTGCCCTCTGATGAAGAAATGACCAGTCCACAATTGTAATGGTAGGTTTATTGTAGCTGCGAGAGACAGAATAACAACAGGAAAACCCCCAGGAACCCAGAAGACAAAAGCAAGAGATTGATGTGCATTAGAATGAGTGAAATAAGTATTTGATCCCCTATCAACTAACCAGATGTCAGGCTACTTGGTATCTTCACTGTATGTAATGAGCTGAGATTAGAAGCACCTGCTATAAGGGAGAGGTTTTACCTGTAATCCCAGCTTGTTACAGTACCTGTACAAAAGACACCTGTCGAGAGAAGCAATCAATCCAGCAGATTCCAAAGTAGCCACCATGACCAAGACCAAGGGATCAAATACAGTGGTACCTCGGGTTAAGTACTTAATTCGTTCCGGAAACTGTTCTTAACCTGAAGCATCACTTTAGCTAATGGGGCCTCCTGCTGCCGCTGTGCCACCGGAGCATGATTTCTGTTCTCATCCTGAAGCAAAGTTCTTAACCTGAAGCACTATTTCTGGGTTAGCAGAGTCTGTAACCTGAAGCATATGTAAACCGAGGTACCACTGTACTTTCCCCCCTCACTGTATGTATTTATGTGTATGGAACCCGCCCATAAAAGGATATTTGTTTCCTGAGCTTTTTCCTCCCAAAATGAGGGTGTTTCTGTTCCTGAATGATAAAAAGTCAATTGCTACAATGATCCATCAAGACACTTGACAATTTTCAAGTAGTCTGTGGGCAGGCAACGACTGGCAACCACTTCCTTAGTCTCTGTGCTACCTTCTTCCCTTGCATGCAGAGAACGGGCAAAGATGGTTTGTCCTTTCCTGCAAGCCAGGGCCACAAGCCAGGTATGCATGCAAGCACAAACCATCGTTGGTTGTTTGGATGGATTTGCAAACTATTAGCCGACACAGACTGGGAATAGAGACTTCTAATCTCTGCATATGAAGGGAGGGAGGAGCTCATAAGTTGGGGGCTATGCATGGCTCTAGGAGGGCTCATCGTGTTTGATTTAGCTGGAGAAGAGTTGCCTGAATAAGTGATAAAATCCATGTTTCCCACTCATCCCAGAGTCTAGCTGGCTGATAGTTCTGCCCTCCCTGGTACACTCCTGCCTTATATGAGGCCGTTCATAGACTGGCTCGAATACATAGTTTGTTTTAAGGTGTGATTTAATGTGACTTCCCACCTTGGCCATAGTCTGCACTATTTCTCTGACCCTCTCACGGCACAGGACTCTGCTGTTTTTTATCCCTCCCAGAACACCATTAAAGAGCGTGTGGTGCATATCCCTCCAGTGTTACTCAATATAGGTTTCCTCCTGCTGCTTGTTATTTATCACTGTTTCCTTAAAAACAAACAACCTTGTCGATATAATCTTGCACGGCTGCCATACGTTCTGAGTCCATGCAGCTTTGATTTATTTTTAGAGACCCATCCTCAAGACACTACTTCTACAGAACTATCTAACCAATTCTTTTGTTGTTTGCTACGTTAACATTTCTGTGTGCTGTTATTTTGTCAAGCTTTGCTAAGCCTATGCTTGTAAGATTTTAAGGACTCCTCAAGAGTGAGGTCCGTTCTATACAGAGATGTTCTATAGGTGGTGCCAAGTAAAACCACCGAATTTGTTGTGCGTTTGATCGCTTACATTGTCTAGGGCAGCTACCCAAGTGCTATCTGGAGATAGTGAGAACTTTCAAAACCCACATGGTTTTATGATGAGAAGCACTAAAATTTGCAGTGTCAGTAAGCATAGGCCTTGATTTCATGGCTTAAACTACATCAGTTGATAAAGCTATTGGTGCCTGTATGATTTTTAAAAATAGTTTTTTTATAATAATAGGAAGTCTTTTTTCGTAATCTTGTACAGATTGCTACTTTCACCATATGCTGAAATATTTTAATAAATATGTTAGTAAAATCATAGAAAAACCAACCGAATGATCAATTTTAAGGAATAGCAAGTTGCCAGCTTTCTTTAAGCTTTCCTTGATGCAGCAAAGGTTACTTTCTTTCTGATCAGAAAGGCTTGTGACTACGGATTGCATTCTGAGTTTTCCTTCTGTAAATGGAGAGGATCCAATTTGTGGAAGAGGCTACAATCCAGTGGAGGCTCCTACTGGAAAGTAATTT
Source organism: Podarcis liolepis (assembly GCF_965112155.1). Taxonomy (NCBI): domain Eukaryota; kingdom Metazoa; phylum Chordata; class Lepidosauria; order Squamata; family Lacertidae; genus Podarcis; species Podarcis liolepis. Next base: position 18,784,959 of record NC_139557.1, on the reverse strand, counting down.
TCACCAATTCCTCCTTTCCTTTCAGGAGCCTGCAACATCTCTCACATTGTTCCAGAGGTTCTCAAAACTTCTGTCAGAGATTTTCAGGAGAAAGAGGAATTGTCAGAATTTGTTTCCCCACCTCCTTCCAACAGACAGGCTTTTAGATGTGTTTCTTACGTGATCATAAAAGTGGTTATAAAGTTTTATTATCTGTTTTTCATTGGGCTTAAGGTTGCGAAAAGAGTAAGCAACACTTGCAGAGATTATTTCCATTTTCCTCTCTGCCCCTGAAAGAACTATTGCAAGAGGATTACCACTTGCTTCTCATAAACCCTCCATTTAATAATAATAATAACAATCTTACTTTATTTTACTTTTCCGTCAGAAAACGTATTTCTGGCCTTACAGACTGTTGTTCATGAAGTGATGCACATTTTAATTTGTTCTTCCTGTTTGATATTCATTTGATAGCGAATGATCTGCCGCTCTGTTAAAACAAACCCAGATGACCTAAAGAATCCAGTTAAAATTAGTATTCCACGCTATGTCCTTTGTGGACAAGGGATGGATGAGCACTGTGAATATGAAATAAAGGTAAGAAATTTAACTTCTTTTTAAAATGAAAGGGGTGTGTGTTAGAGTGGGAGGAGAGAGAACTACAGGGATTCACGAAGAATCTAAGCTGGATGCATTTATTATAGGAAGCTTAAAACCACGGGCACTCTCTATGGATTTTACTATCAGCTCTGCGTTCTGTTGTCAGTTTGCCCACTGAGTCAATTGTGCGGATGTGGTTCTCTTGCAAATCCTGTATCAATGAATGCATTTATTCCCCATGTACAAGATGAGCCAGTCCCGATAATAATAGTTTGATGGGAGAAAATTGTCCATTGCAGGGAGCCATAGTATCTGTGTTCCAATATATGCTTCATTCATCTTAATTTTGCTATTTTCCTTTTCACCGCTTCATAACAGATATCAGTCCTCGATGAGACGTGGACAGTATTCAGGCGGTACAGTCGGTTTAGGGAAATGCATCAAACATTAAAATTAAAATACCCAGAGGTAAGTTTCTAATTAAATTATATCCACATTTGTATTCATCTTGCCTTTTCTGCTCCAGGAACGCACAATTTATTGTATTTCCGCTACAAATGATCCTTTCAAGATCTGCTACCATGATTCAGTCTTTTACTTACATGTTGTTCCTTTTCCTTCTTTTGTCAGAGAAAGCGCTGGAAGGATTTTTGTGCTATCATTTACAAGGCTGTGTGTGTGTGTGTGTGTGTGTGTGTGTGTGTGTTTCACTATGAAGCCTACCAAAATTACAGAAGGATTTTGTTGTTTCTTATAATATCACTGAAACAAAAGTTCAAAATAGATATTTGGGGTGTTGGTTCCTTCTGAAATTTTTGAGTGTAGAGGAATTCATGAACATACTGAATCTTTCTCTGCATTACCTTTTTACCGTTTCTCTTGTATTTTCCCAGCATTCTGTTGTAGTAGTTTTTAATTGTGAAAAATTCTATGTAATTTTCTGGAAAACATTCATTTAATATATAAACACGATGATTTGCAACATAAGGATTTGGAAACATCCTCGGTTAAAAAGAAAAAAAAGTGCAGAAGAAAAACCAAGCAGTGGATCATAAAGTGCCTGTAATCCTCTTTATTCCACAGCTTCTGTTGGTTTCCTAGTAGCTGAGGAAAAACTTGGGGAGATCAGTGCAGGTCATACAATATGATAGTAGCTTTCCCCAGTCAGTGTGAGAATCTTAAAGGGGAAAGGATGGCTGCCTGCAGATGATCATTGTAGAGCTCAAGAGTGAAAAAGGCCACAATGACGCAGTTATGTCCTCTTTTTCAGGACAGGTGTTTTATCCATTAAGAACAATAGTTGCTTGGAGGTAATCTTTCTTTGGACATTTTATTCATAACTCTAGTGAAGTGAACTTCAGAGTATTAGAGGATTACTGCATGATGCTGTATTCAGCTGTCTGCCTCTTCTAGTATTGGTTTATAAATCAGTTGTGCACATTCACCACGGAAGTTCACAAATGTCTTCTGCTCTGGATAATCTAAAGTTACAACAGAAAGCACCTTCTCTCTTCACTACAAAATGACACCCCCCTCCCCTGCCAACAGTGTTTTAATACTGTAATTGATTGAGGTGTCTTTTTGAGTATTTGTTGTTAAATTAGTTAAGAGAAGCGGATCTTAAAGGGAAATGTGCTAATTTAACAGTACAGTGGTACCTCAGTTGTCAAACGTAATCCGTTCCAGAATGTTCAAAAACCGAGGCGTAAAGGGCAGTCGGCAAAGTCAATGGAAATAAAAGAAAAACACACAGCGAAAGCTGTTCAACTTCTGAGGCGTGTTTGAAAATGGAAGCAATTACTTCCAGGTTTTTGGCATTCGAAAACCGAAACGTTCAGCTTCTGAGATGCTTAAAAACCGAAGTGCCACTGTACTTAAATTCAGTTTCTATATATGCTTCGTTGTAGAAGCTCCCGTGTTTCTGTTGTTGTGTTCCTGGGCACTGACAATTTTCTGAATCCCTGGTTTATGGTATAGAAGTACCTAGTAGTTTAAAAATGCATACAATAAGCTTGCAACATATGAGCATTTAACTTGTGTGCATTCAGCTGTACACACTTGGCAAAAAAGAACAAAGAAATGGAAAAGTGGGGAAGGCGTCCAGGAAAAAAGACTTTGGCATTCCCACCTGTCACTGAACCCAGTGTGCTTTGACTCTATGAATTTTGGCTTTAGGCACATTCCCCAGTTCGTAGCCCCAACGTAAGTTGCAGGCTTATTGTATTTGCATATTTTTGTAAATGAATATAATGCAGTTTAGATGTCTCTGTGAAATGGTATGCTTCTGTATGTGCACTTACAGTGGTGCCTCGCAAGACGAAAAGAATCCGTTCCGCGAGTCTCTTCGTCTTGCGGTTTTTTCATCTTGCGAAGCAAGCCCATTAGCGGATTAGCGCTATTAGCGGGCTTAGCGGATCAGCTGATAAGCGGCTTAGCGGATCAGCTGATAAGCGGCTTAGCGGATCAGCTGATAAGCGGCTTAGCGGATCAGCTGTCAAGCGGCTTAGCGGCTTGGGAAAAAGGGGGGGAGGAAAAAAACCCCGCAGGAACTCGCAAGACATTTTCGTCTTGCGAAGCAAGCCCATAGGAAATTCGTTTTGCGAAGCACCTCCAAAACGGAAAACCCTTTCGTCTAGCGGGTTTTCCGTCTTGCGAGGCATTCGTCTTGCAGGGCACCACTGTACTTTTTGGTCCAACCCCATGATTACAGAGGTTTTGGGTGAGCTTTAAAATAGCACTCTTGCTATTTAAGTAGAAGAATGGTTAAAGGTCCATAAATTCAAATATCTAATGTCAAAAGGGGCGGGGGCAGAATCCCAAATCCTGTGTGCTCATTATTGTAGCAGGGCTCTTTTTCACAATCTTCTAACTCCAGATTTATATTTATTGTACATAGAGAAATGCATGCTTGCTTAATTTATGCAATGTCCTGTAGAGGTGAACTTTATAGCTCATTAGCTGTTCAGTTCTGGGCTACTGCCTCTGTATTCTTAATCTAAAGATGCATTTCATGTTTCCGCCACCACTTTTCCAAAAGAAGTGTGTTGAAATATTGATTTATCATGGGAGGTAAAATTCCAACAGTTTATTAAAAGAGAAATGCTGTCATCTTACAGTTTTGAAATTTTGCAGCATATTATTTTGTCGAGTCAGATAAACAAGTTGTTGTTGATGACCACATGAATGCATCCAGTCAAAATGTTGGACGTGCTCACTTTGAGACTAATATGTTGGTGGTGTCAAACACTAAACATTGGGTATTAATTATGCATTTGGTATTAAATCATGCCTAAATGTCTGCTGGCATTTAGAGACTCATTATTTCCTGACCTTGTAGCATGTTAGATTAAAATGGCGCTTCACAACACGGTCCTAATGCTATAAAGAAGCAATGTGCATGTTGACTGCATAGAATCAACACTTGAGGAAAAGTGGACTGCAAATAGAAATGGATAAAATGGAGGGGGGAAGGAAATTAAGCTTTTTGTTGACCCTAAGAATACACACTGAGTCATTCTGTTGTGGTTTGTTATTTATATTTCCATACAGTAGCAAAGAGCTTATAAATATAATTCGGTTAATGAATTCCACCAATTAATAGCTGAGTACGCTCGGTTATTTTATTCTATTTATTTACATGGCTGTACATAGTGTATATTTACCAAGCCTCCTCCTCTTCCTTAAGAAACCCTCACTGGATCTAGAAAATCGAAGCCATTACTGATTGGTCACCAACTCCCTCCTTCTGGAGCAAGGTCCTTGAATGAGTGGTCCAGAAATCCAGGCTGAAACAAATTTTCTAGATCCATTTCAAGCTGGGTTCAGGTCCGGCTTGGGTATGGAAACTGCCTTAGTTGCTCTGTAAGAAGTTCTCTGTCAGGAGAGAAACTGGAGAATCATGTCCCTTTTAGCCCTGATCTCTCAGTGGCTTTCAATACCACGACTGTGGCATTTTTATGGAGAGACAGGTGGGTGGCAGGGTCAGCCCAGCCATTGGGTAGGGTGAGGCCGCCGTCTCGGGGCAGAGAAGCGGTACCAATTTCCAGCAAGATCTCGTCAAGATCATGCGAGATCTTGCAGAGCATGAGAGAGCTTGCCTGAAATCAGCACCAATACCCGTGCAGCGAGGCAGGAAGTCACTTTCCATTTCTCCTCAAGTGGCAAAACAGGATGGGGGCCCCTGGGGGGTGGCATCCCTCAGTCGTGTTTCCAGGTCTACTTGGATATTGTTTTCATGAGGTGGTGCTTGAGGACTGATGTTTGGCCCCATGGAGCCTTCAGTTCAATTTTATCTCTCATACTGCTTAGCATCTATGTCAGGGAAGTGACTAATAAATTTAAATAGTAACAATAATAACAATAAAATTCCAGCTGGTACAGATTTATTTCTTGCCTTTGCTGCTTGTCTCTCAGTTCCTGATGTTGAAGATCTTCTTGACAATATTTCCCTGGTTTTGGGGTGTATTGCTGCTGGTGGTGATCTGAGCTCTAAAAAGTGCAAAGAGATACTCAGTGCAGAAGACCTTAAGCTTATCTGAAATTTGCTTGTTATATTTTTGGTTAATCACCTCTTTGTGCAATTTGTATAAACACAGTATAGATTTTCTAAACTTAAATACCGTTAAAAATGCTTTGGAGTAAAGCAGAAATTGCACTCCCCTCCCTTTTCCCTTTCTGAAGATCTGCTACTACTCGCACCAGATTTAACTTAAAGGGAGGTTGTTTGTTTGTCTGCAGGTATATTTCTATGTGACAGCTGTTCTTTTAGACCCTGGGGCCTGCTATTAATTCTGAGAAGTCAGAAACACATCCATCTCATCAACACTAAGAATTATTGCTATCCTTTGATGAGTTTTCATTATTAGCATTTCTCAGAGGCAATGGTGGCTGAAATTTACAGCACTGTTTGGTCTCATAAGACAAGAAGGTTTCATAAATGCTGCCAGATGTTACCCAGCTGAGCTTCTGTGCAGTGAGAAAATCATCTTTAGAGGGGACTGTAAAATCATCTTTGGAGGGGCACGCTAATGTGGTTATGGAGATTTTTGTTTCACATAGAAGCCAGAGTGTGAGACCCTGTCAATTTCAGGACTGTGACTAGAATACATAATGATCAGACAAGTCAGAACCTAGTCAATACATTCTTATCAATTTAGTGGGGGAACCCACTAAAAAGCCAAGGATTGTGCAAGCATAGCCTTACAATAGTTTGTGCCTCTAAGACATACAACTCTTTATATGTTCTCCTTTGATAATCACATTTATAAAATCATAAAATACCGTAAAGTTGGAAGGGAACACGATCTTTTAGTCCAACCCCCCTGAATATTTTGCCCAATGTGGGGCTCAAACCCACAACTGAGATTAAGAGTCTCATGCTCTACAAACTGAGCCACAAGCAAATGTTTTAAGGTATGAAGAGTGCCAGTATTGGTCCCTGCTTAAATTGTTTTGCTTTTAAAACACTCCTTGGGGCATTAAAGAAAAGAAATGGTACTTCAGCTGCGTTCAATGTGTTAGATCACAAAAGAGCTATTCCAGGCTCTACAAAGATACTTTATTTATTTATTTATTTATTTATTTATTTATTTATTTCTGCATTTGTTTGCATCTTTATTGGTATTTAAAAACCAATAGCGTAAAATGATTGTAGCATTTCCATTGTAAATGGAAAATATAACCTGCACTGTTGCATGTAAATACTCAACTGTCCTCTTTAGTTGGCATCCCTGAAAACTGTTTGTGTAGTGCAGTTGATTAGTGCAATTTGAACTAAATGGAGTTCAGCGTAAATTAGGTTAAGTGTAAAAATTTGGGAAGGTTTCAGTCTGTCCGTTCCCCCCCCCCCAAAAAAAAACATTTCTCTATTATTTTGCTCAGATAAATAGTACAATCCAGATAAAGTTAAGCATTCCCTTGCTGCAGGGATGGGAGGAATTTGACCCAGACTAGAGCATGGCAGGAGGGAGATATAACTCCTAAACTCTGGAAAAGCTATTTGCTGATCTCCTGTTCCAGTCCTGATTGGAGTGCCGGCGACAGCTTTTGCAAAAAAAGAAAAAAAATGAAAGTATTATTTGTTTATTTGTTTGTTGAATTTATATACCGCCCTATACCCGAAGGTCTCAGGGCAGTTCACAGAACAAAATCAGAATATAAAACCATAGTATATATAATCAAAATAAAAACAACAACCTCAAAAAACCACCACATTTTAAAAGGGCATAGGATGTCAGTCAAATTGAGAGAAGAGGCACATAAACAAATAATAATATTGCACTTGAAGTAAAAAAAAAACCAAAAAAACCAAAAGAAAACTCAGGAAGTTGCTCAGGAAGTTGAGCAGTAGCCTGTTGTACACATGCTTTTAAAAAAGTATATGTGTAACATACTGTGTTCTTTGGCCCTCAGTGAACAGCTGGAAGTCACGTTTGAAAAACAAAACAAAACAGATGATCGTCATCATAGATACATTAGATATACATTCAGATTGTAGTAGTTAATTCATTACTATTCTGGATGAGTATTCGGAAAGAGAAATTTATCGTTATCCAGGAAAGATTCTAAAAAAATTGGCCACATATAGAAAAGCTATGTTCAGTTCTAGAGAACAGAGGAACCAGATGTTGGGAAGAGTCAAAGTAGTACACAGTACATAGCTGAGCTATGGAATCTTGTTGCCACAAGATGTGTTGATGGCCACCAACTTGGACAACTTTTAAAAGATTAAAAGGAAAGGCCGCCAATGGCTACAAGTCATGGTGGCCAGATTACCTCCAACATTGAAAGCAGTGTACCTAAATACCTTTTGCTGGAGTTCATGAGTAGGAGAGGGCATTTGTGCCCATGTTCTGCTCCTGGACTTCCCTACAGATATCTGGTTGGCAGCTGTGAGAACAAGATGCTGGACTATAAAGGCTGTGGGTTAGATCCAGGAAAGCTTTACAGATCCCTGGCTTGCACTCTTTGGATCCGTGGGACTCTTTCATAAACTTGAATATAGAATAAAAAAATTCCTTCCAGTAGCATCTTAAAGACCAACTAAGTTAGTTCTTGGTATGAGCTTTCGTGTGCATGCACACTTCTAGCTCGAAAGCTCATACCAAGAACTAACTTAGTTGGTCTTTAAGGTGCTACTGGAAGGATTTTTTTTATTTTGACTATGGCAGACCAACACAGCTACCTATCTGTAACTTGAATATAGAAGAGAGCGCAAAATATGGTTTGAAGCTCAACATCAAAAAAACGAAGATCATGGCCACTGGTCCCATCACCTCCTGGCAAATAGAAGGGGAAGAGATGGAGGCAGTGAGAGATTTTACTTTCTTTGGCTCCATGATCACTGCAGATGGTGACAGCAGTCACGAAATTAAAAGATGCCTGCTTCTTGAGAGAAAAGAAATGACAAACCTAGACAGCATCTTAAAAAGCAGAGACATCACCTGCCAACAAAGGTCTGTATAGTTAAAGCTATGGTTTTCCCAGTAGTGATGTATGGAAGTGAGAGCTGGACCATAAAGAAGGCTGATCACCGAAGAATTGATGCTTTTGGATTATGGTGCTGGAGGAGACTCTTGAGAGTTACATGGACTGCAAAAAGATCAAACCTATCCATTCTGAAGGAAATCAGCCCTGAGTGCTCACTGGAAGGACAGATCCTGAAGCTGAGACTCCAATACTTTGGCCACCTCATAAGAAGAGAAGACTCCCTGGAAAAGACCCTGATGTTGGGAAAGATGGAGGGCACAAGGAGAAGGGGACGACAGAGGACAAGATGGTTGGACAGTGTTCTCGAAGCTACCAGCATGAGTTTGACCAAACTGCGGGAGGCAGTGGAAGACAGGAGTTCCCGGCGTGCTCTGGTCCATGGGGTCACAAAGAGTCGGACACGACTAAATGACTAAACAGCAACAACAATATATATGTATTAGCATAGCATATCTTGAAATTCAGTGGATATAGCTGAGCATATCCTGAAGCAAAGTAAAAAGAACAGGTGGCGCTGTGGTCTAAACCACTGAGCCTCTTGGGCTTGATGATCGGAAGGTCAGCAGTTCGAATCCGCACGGTAGGCTGAGCTCCCGTTGCTCTGTCCCAGCTCCTGCCAACCTTGCAGTTCGAAAGCACACCAGTGCAAGTAGATACCGTATTTTTCAGTGTATAAGGCAATACTTTTTGCTATTAAAAAATAGGCAAAAATTGGGTGTTGTCTTATACACAGACAGTGAATGCAGAGGGGGGACATGCGATTAATGGCAGCAGCAAGCAGGAGATTGTCAGCGGCGAGTGGGTGGGTGATTGGTGGCTGCAGTAAGGCCTGTTGGCGATTGGCTGTGGCTGTTGGTGATTGGCTGTGGCAATTGGGCAGGCGATTAGCAGCTGCGGCAAGTGGGCAGGTGGGCTGTTGGTGGCAGCGAGAGGACAGACAATTGGCGGCTGCAGCAAGGTGTGCAGTCGAAAGTGGCGGGCAGGCAGATGAGCGATTGGCGGAAGTGACCTCCCCCACCCCCTCCAAAAAAGCGAAACAATTTAATTTCTTAATTTTGGGTTTAAAAAAATAGGGGTCGTCTTATACATGGCGGCGTCTTACACACAGAAAAATACAGTAAATAGGTACCGCTGTGGCGGGAAGGTAAACGGCATTTCCGTGCGCTCTGTTTTCCATCACGGTGTTCCGTTGCGCCAGAAGCGATTTAGTCATGCTGGCCACATGACCCGGAAAGCTGTCTGTGGACAAACGCCGGCTCCCTTGGCCTGAAAGCGAGGTGAGTGCTGCAACCCCATAGTCGCCTTTGACTGGACTTAACTGTCCAGGGGTCCTTTACCTTTACTTTATCATGAAGCAAAGTAAAAAGGGCTGGGGCAGTGAACACATAAGGATAAAACTGGTATGACTTGAGGGAATAAACTTGGTTCTATGGTAAATTTATTTCTGTAAATAGCCCGTGGCTTTACTAGTCCTGATTTTTTTTGTACGCAATTTAAAATCCAGTTAAGGCTCCATAGTGTTTATAGCACTATAAAAGGTTTGCATGAACTTCTAAATTGCACTCCACTCACTTTTTATTAGAATTCTGCGTATGAACACTACCCTAGACTACTTATAATGAACACAACGGTGAAGTCGTTTATCAAATGATGTAACCTATCATCCATGATACTACCAGTGTTTACTGCTATATCCAGCTAGGCCCCCAAAAAATTGCTTTTGGGAATGAAAGATGTCCCTAATCTGGATAAAATTTTTCTGCAGAATTTAATTTGTTTCCTTAATAACATCGGGCAGACCGATGTTAAAATAATAATGCAATAAACCATGGTGTCTAGATCTCCTCTACAAGTCTATGTGGAAGTGGGTGGGATTCTGCTCATTTTTTTCTGGCTACGGAAATCAAGCCATGCTGTCATTTTTAGTTTAATTAATGTCAACTTAGCCTATGATGAAAATATTGTACCATAATTTATAGACCAGGTATTAAGCATGATGCCATCAGGAAATGGAATTTAACAGAACAATTCCCAATATAAAAAAGAGAGCACCCCTACTTTTTGGGGTTGGCAAGGAGAAAGAGATCAGTAGATCATAGCCAGTCATGCACTTCCGTAAATTGCAGATGCGACAATAGGAAGCCCTGCATCCCATCATTGTGACCTGCCAAGACAGTACAAGCAGTTCAGGGACCTAGGCCATAAGATTTGGTGTTCTTCAAACAGAACCAAGGACAGCAAACGGACGAAAGAAACCCTTTATTTGATTGAACTGTTGTGTTTCAGAAATATGACCTGACCTGATTTAGGTGATACTCTTCTCCCTTGTAAAAAGTTTGAAAAAGGTTTTACTTTGCCTTAATTGGCTTTTTTAATCAAATGTTTGTTCAAATTATATTTCCCCTTCTGACCTGTTTTAGAGCTGCTTGCTGTAAGAAGCTATAAGCTATAAGTAAGGCAGTTTTGCCTTTCTTACCGTGCCTCTTGAAAGCTCTGTAGAAATGTAGGCAAAAGCTGTTTTATCCTCAAATAAGTTACTGGAGAAATCTTCCAAGGCAAGAAAGATAAGAGTTGTCAAATTTCCAAATATATAGTGCTACTTCCAACTTAAGAACTTTTTTTTTTGTCCAGTTCCTTTACTCGAGGAGTTTCAGGACTTCTCTAGAAGATGAGGCTTGAGTTACTTGTTTAAACTTCAAAAACTTTAAACTAGGACACTTTTCCCCCTTTTCATTATAAGCTCAAAAGTAAGTGAAGCAGCCCCTGACTATCTACAGAAAGAGACCACTTCTGATTTTTCTCGAATCAGACATAGAAAACCAGGACAAAGGATCAGAAGTCAGACATAGCCCTTGAAAAACTGAGAAAATCTAGGCCTGAAAATGTTAAATACCTTAATGCTTAAAGTGACATTATTTTAATATTTCTCTCTGTAGATTTGAAAGGCTAATGCACAAAAATCAAGTCATAATGAAACATTAAAAATTATTTCTGCTCATACTCTGCTTCTCTTTTCTTTAAAAGTTCCCCCTCTCACACCCACAATCTGTATTGGGGGCACTAAAACAGATTTTCTTATACTTTGAAAATGAAAAAAACTGGCACTGCTTTTTTATTATTTCATTTATTTATAGTTGCATTTATATCCCACCTTTCTTCCATCATCATACCTGAAGGGGATAGATAGATAGATAGATAGATAGATAGATAGATAGATAGATAGATGATAGATAGATAGATAGATAGACAGATAGATAGATAGACAGATAGATAGATAGATAGATAGATAGATAGATAGATAGACAGATGATTGATAGATAGATGTGTGTCTGTGTGTGTGTGTGTGTGTGTGTGTGTGTGTGTGTTATAATACATGTGTTCTGTGTGATGAGCTGGAGACATCAGCTGCTCCACATTGTGCCCCTGCCTCCTGAATACAATCTGTGGTACGTCTATCTATGCTGACTGCCAAGGCACTTCCGGTTCAAGATGCTGACTTTTAAAGCCCTTCAAAGCATAGAATCAACACATCGTAGAAACCACCTCTGCCTATTTTGGCTGCTGTCATAATTACATTCCTCAAACGGGGCCCTGCTTCATCTTTCATCAGTGCAAGAAGAAGCAAAGCCTTTATCATAATTGCCAAAGGCTGTGAACAGTCTTCCTGCGGAGTTTTAAAACCGAACTTGGTAGCTGCCTCTGGAGAAAGGCTGCAAGGAACACCTATTTCAGCTAACTGCTGTGGCTCAGTGGGTGGCACGAACAAAGCCTGAGTTAGTAAAAACTGCTTTGGGGTGGGGGTTTTTTTGTTGCATTCCCCCTGCTATCTTAAATACCGTTTTGCTTGCTTGCTTGCTTGCTTGCTTGCTTGGAAGCTGTTTTGAGGCTATGACAAAGTGGCTTAGAATTCTAGGCAGTTCTAAAAAATTGCCTCCAAAGAATGGAAGAAGGATTGTTAAGCATATCGGGTCGGATTCAACTAACTGGTCCCGCTAGCAGAAGCCAATGCAAGGGTTTACACAAGCGCAACAGGCCTTCTCCCCCCCATGACCCTCATTGGCTCGGGTGTGTGTGGTAGACCCCCCAAAACAGCACACAGGGGGAGGAGAAGTGAGGTCGCTCCATTGGGCTTAGGCTGATGAAACATTTGTAATGTTGAATTCCTTCTCCAGATTGCTTTTTTGCATTTTAAGGCCTAACTGCTGAATTCATTTACTTAAGTATAAGTCCCACTGACGGGTGGTGCTGTAGGTAAAACCTCAGCGCCTAGGACTTGCCGATCGCATGGTCGGCGGTTCGAATCCCCGCGGCGGGGTGCGCTCCCGTCGTGCGGTCCCAGCGCCTGCCAACCTAGCAGTTCGAAAGCACCCCCGGGTGCAAGTAGATAAATAGGGACCGCTTACCAGCGGGAAGGTAAACAGCGATCCCTGTGCTGCACTGGCTCGCCAGATGCAGCTTGTCACGCTGGCCACGTGACCCGGAAGTGTCTGCGGACAGCACTGGCTCCCGGCCTATAGAGTGAGATGAGTGCACAACCCTAGAGTCTGTCAAGACTGGCCCGTACGGGCAGGGGTACCTTTACCCTTTACCTTTACCTAAGTCCCACTGAACCAGGTATGTCTGACATATTATTGCACTACAAATGTTTTACAATAGAACTGAAGAGGTCTTGTGTATACTGGATTATAACCTATGGTTATAATCTAGGTTTAGGTTATAACCATAGGTTATAATCTAGTATACGCATGACCTCTTCAGTTCTTTTGTAAAACATTTGTAGTGCAATAATATGCCAGACATACCTGGTTTAGTGGGACTTACACTTAAGTAACCTTAAAGCACAAGACTCTGTGATAGTTTGACTGACATAGGCTTGTCCTGCCCACAATTACAACCTCGGGTTAAGTACTTAATTCGTTCCGGAGGTTCGTACTTAACCTGAAACCGTTCTTAACCTGAAGCACCACTTCAGCTAATGGGGCCTCCTGCTGCTGCCGTGCTGCCAGAGCACGATTTCTGTTCACGTCCTGAAGCAAAGTTCTTAACTTGAAGCACTATTTCTGGGTTAGCGGAGTCTGTAACCTGAAACATATGTAACCCGAGGTACCACTGTATATTAAAAATGAGTTTGAGAATGCTGTTGCCATTAATGCTGTACAAGCAAGCTACCCATGTACATCCTTTCCCCTCTGTATCTTATTTCATAATTGCTAAGAACATTTCTCAGTTGATTCATTCTCTGTTGCGTCTTGCAGCTGGCTATGTTAGAATTTCCTCCCAAGAAGCTCTTTGGAAACAAAGATGAACGAGTCATCGCAGAGCGTCGGAATCACTTAGAGGTAATAGAATTTTATTTTTATTTTTTAAAAAACTACTTCCTTTAGATATATTTACACGGTTCTGTCTGCTTGACCAATAGGAGCCATTTCCATGTGGTAGAAATTAAATAGCCCATTGGTAAATGGGCAATTGCGGCTGCTTCATTTGGCATGGAAGATGGCAACAGTATATCATAAAGTAATGTGGCACATAGATCAGAAATATTCTTATGGTCTTGTAAAGAAGCATCGTAGGAGTTGTAGGAAATATGTTCATTAGAGGGCTAAGAGGTTGGGAATGAGATGAGTATTTAGAACAGAGGGAAGATTTTATAGATCTTTTTGATTCTGAATTATTAACTTGCTGTTTTGGCTCACATCAAAGGTAAAGGGAGCTTATATAGACCCATAAGAACGCCCCACCAAAATATGTATAAGGGCAGTAGTTTTATTAGACCACCAAAATATCACAAAACAGTATGCAAAATTTCAAGTTCTCCAGAATTCTCATTATAAAAGTGTGACCAGATGCAGATTCTGTGGCCTCAATACCAGCATTATACACACACACAAACACACACACAGAGAATATTACTATATGTACTTCCCTTTAATGCATTGACTATTCGTGCATGGGACAGGCACTAACTATTAACTACTGTATCTCAGAGTAAAGAAAACAAAATTCTCATAGAATCTTAGAGTTGGAAGAGTCCTGGGGGTCATCTAGTCCAACCCACAGCAATGGCAGAATCTCAGCTAAAGCATCCATGACAGATAACCATCCAACCTCTGTTTAAAAACCTCCAAGAAAGGAGAGTCCACCACCTCTCATGGGAGTCTGTTCCGCTGTCAAACAGGTCTTAGTGTCAGAAAGTTTTTCCCGAATGTTTAGTCGGAATCTCCTTTCTTGTAACTTGAAGCCATTGGTTCAAGTTCTACCTCCCAGAGCAGGAGAAAACAAGCTTTCTCCCTCTTCCATGTGACAGCCTTTGAGATATTTGAAGATGGCTATCATATCTCCTCTCAGTCTCCTCTTTTCCAGGCTAAAAATGCCCAGCTCCTCAATCAGGCTTAGTTTCCAGACCCTTGATCATCTTGGTTGCCCTCCTCTGCACACATTCTAGCTTGTCAACATCCTTCATAAATTGTGGTGCCCAGCATTGGACACAGTATTCCAGGAGTGGTCTGACCAAGGCAGAATACAGTGGTACTATTACTTCCCTTGATCTGTACCCTATACTTCTGTTGATGCAACCTAGAATAGCGTCCTGTACAGTCCTCTCTCAGCAGTATAAATGTCTAACCATGGTAGAGGTGCATAGCTGTCAAGTGTCCCTTATATGGCGGGACAGTCCCTTATCCCAGCACCATGGCCCGCTGCTGTCCCTTATTGATGATGTCCCTTAAATTTCCCGGGTTTCAAAGGAAGCAGCTCCTCTCCCTCCCTGCCGGCCGGGGAGGAGGGAGGCTCCAACTGTGTTGCTTGGCTGCATTGCTCACCCAATAAGGAGTCTAAGAACAACTGGGGGGTGGAGCTTGCATGCCTTGTGCCGATCAAATCAGCCACGTTGCCTGGGGACTCGCCTTTGCTCAGCGCTTCCCAGCAGAGAGGTGATGGTGGTTTTCCTTGCTGCATCCCCTTTGCCAGGTTGCTGCGCTATGGGAACCACAGCTCGAGGCTTCGTTTGGCTGCTGGCTGGGCTTTCTGCCTTTGGCTTGGAGGGGCTCAGAAGTCAAACATACCTGTGCTGGGAAAATCCCTTATTTTGACTGCTGATCCCTTATTTTCGAGGCTGCTGGTCCCTTATTTTCAAATCTGTAAGTTGACAGCTATGTAGAGGTGCAGGACCACATGGGCTTGCCTCACCCATCAACGTTCTCGCATTCAGCAAGAAGATCTAAAGGAGGGTTGCATATGACCCACCAAAAGCTCAGGGGGAGGGGACGACGACAACATGGGGACCACCAGCAAATAGGCAAAATATTTAGTTCCCCATCTCCCACACATTCCCCCTGCCCTTTTACATTCCCCCCAGCAGTTGCATATCAGCATTGGGCTTCCCCAAGTTTTCAGCAATTCGTTCTGAACTGGAGCTCCTAAGAACACCCCAAAACACATCCTTTTAAAGTGTGTTTTGCTGCTTCCAAGTGCACTATTAATAGTACCAGTCTGAAGGTGCCTGCTATGCCACAGCCAGAAGATCAACGCTCACATCGATTGCTGCCAAAGGCATCCCAGCAGGAAAACAGCACAGCAATCAGCATAATTAGGTCAGCATTCAGACAAAAAGTAGCTCTCATTGTGGACTACTTCTGAAGGCATCTCAGTGCTAGAGAGCCAGCTTAACAGCAGTCAGCAAAACACCATCCGGTTAGGAGGCACTGGTGGAAATAAAATAGAAGTGAAGCAAATTAAACTTCGGGGGGATGGGGGGGGAGCATAACTGGAAGCCAACCAAATGAACTGTGTTTACATCAAACAGCCTGGCTGGTCCCTTCATTTCACATAGAAAGTCAGTTTATTCCATAAGCAGACGATCACATTCGTCTGAGGTCAGTAGGCCAAGACAAGATTTTCTTTATGGAACTGGCTGGCAGCAGCTGAGATGCTGTCTCTGCTTGTCACCTCGAGGGATAGTGCAAAAGGCCATTAGCACCAGGTGGCTGGCTGCAAAAATTTGAGCGCTGCTCCTTGATCAGGAAGCAAGGTTTGCTGGGCTTTGAAAATTGTCAACTGTAGATATCCACATGCAGCTGGGAAGCAGAGAATGACATCCCTGTCAGTAAATGTTTATTGCTTTGATGAAGGATGCTTCTCACCTAGTCAGTAGCCTAGTAGTATTGTTTGCATTCTCCTGGTAGTTTGCAAGCATCTGACTTCAGCAAATTTAATGCATATGTAGGAACCAGTTTCTGTGCAGGAGAATCCATGGTGGGATGTGAACCTCAGTGAATGGTGGTTTGGTAGTTGTTATTGGAGGAAATGTGTGGATTCAGAAATAGCCCATGGTAAAACAGAGTCCCGTTAACTGGTACAGTTCTTTCATTTTTAGCTTTCTGTGAAAAGCTTTCTCTCACATCAGACTAGACTGCACAGAGCATTGAAAGGTATTTTTTCCCATATGGGAGTTAAAAGTATTTCAACGAGAAATTAAAATGAAATATAAACAATAAGATTTCTCAAAGATTAAAAAAAAATTTTGGTCAGAAAATAGTTAAGCAATAATGTGTGTGGTGTAGTGGTTAAGAGCGGTAGTCACGTAATCTGGGTAACCGGGTTCGCGTCTCCGCTCCTCCACATGCAGCTGCTGGGTGACCTTGGGCCAGTCACACTTCTATGAAGTCTCTCAGCCCCACTCACCTCACAGAGTGTTTGTTGTGGGGGAGGAAGGGAAAGGAGAATGTTAGCCGCTTTGAGACTCCTGAAGGGGAGTGAAAGGCGGGATATCAAATCCAAACTCTTCTTCTTCTTCTTCTTCTTCTGTCGCTGCTGCTGTTCACAGTAGTTAGATAAGACTTTGAAGGAAAAGTTTCTAAAAGAACTCACTGAGCTAGCAAAACGATATCTGTGGTTTATCAGTCCAAATTGCAGATAGGGACTCACAGCACTCCTCTTCACAAAAAACTTCCCTGAATATAGACGTTAGGGAGAACAGTTCTTGCCTATCCTTTCCCCTGACACCCTAGTTTTCTGTATTCATGGATTTATTTATTTGGTGAGGTGGAGCATTCAGTCATATGTGTCCCCACCTGCAGTCTGAAGTGAAGGCATGAGTTTGCCAGCTCAGTGAGAACTAAGCCTAAATCTCTGGCTTATTTTGTCAACTTTTAATTTAGTGGTCTATGAGGGCCTGTTGCATGGTAAAACTCTAAATTAATTGTTCAGCAGTTTAAGTACTGCAATTTAACTTTAAAGCCACCCTTGCTTAATTAAATCTGTCTTGACTGACACAGCCAAGAATTTTGTTGATTAAAGTTAATGAATAGAAGTTAATGTTGTTTATCCATTCATGCCATTTGATAACTATAAATAGGGGAAAGCTGTCATTATTTGACTGTTTTTAAAACCATGGCTGTGCGGGTATGTGTATTTAAAGAAGGGAAAGTAAAGCATGACAAAATTTAGTATTAAAATTACTCCCCTTTAAAAGTAGCAACTTAGCCGCCGTTGGACACCTGCACCAGGTTTGTTAAGATGCAGTCTTTTGGACATCACAAAATGAGCACTGAACAACTCTGCGCTTGGGATATGGCTGTGAATGTGTGTTGTTGTTGTTGTTTAGTCATTTAGTCATGTCTGACTCTTCGTGACCCCATGGACCAGAGCATGCCAGGCACGTCTGTCTTCCACTGACTCCCACAGTTTGGTCAAACTCATGCTGGTAGCTTCAAGAACACTGTCCAACCATCTCGTCCTCTGTCGTCCCCTTCTCCTTGTGCCCTCCATCTTTCCCAACATCAGGGTCTTTTCCAGGGAGTCTTCTCTTCTCAGGAGGTGGCCAAAGTATTGGAGCCTCAGCTTCGCGATCTGTCCTTCCAGTGAGCACTCAGGGCTGATTTCCTTAAGAATGGAGAGGTTTGAACTTCTTGCAGTCCATGGGACTCTCAAGAGTCTCCTCCAGCACCATAATTCAAAAGCATCAATTCTTCGGCGATCAGCCGTCTTTATGGTCCAGCTTTCACTTCCATACATCACTACTGAGAAAACCATAGTTTTTTCCTATATGGACAATTGTTGGCAAGGTGATGTCTCTACTTTTTAAGATGCTATCTAGCTTTTCTCCCAAGAAGCTGGCGTCTTTTAATTTCATGACTGCTGTCACCATCTGCAGCAATCATGGAGCTCAAGAAAGTAAAATCTCTCACTGCCTCCATTTCTTCCCCTTCTATTTGCCAGGAGGTGATGGGACCAGTGGCCATTATCTTAAGTTTTATTGATGTTGAGCTTCAGACCATATTTTGCGCTCTCCTCTTTCACCCTCAATAAAAGGTTCTTTAATTCCTCCTCACTTTAGCTACTGTTTATAAAAGTCACACCAAATGGCTACAGCATTATGAGACAAATGGAACATGTAAATCCACATTATAACATCTTATTACATCATATATGGTACCACATATGTTGGGTTCTGCAGGATATTTCACAGCTTGTTGATAAAGATACCTTTGTTCAGCATGTGATTGTTATACCGGCCTACACTGTAACCCGTCTCCAACATTTTTGTGACCCATGCAATGCTGACTTATTGCTTCATTGCACATCTAGCAGTAGTTGACTTCTGCCTGTACTGCTGATAGCCACTGCTTATCCTGCATCTGTTTGTATGGCCACCATCACACCACAAAGTGTGGTACTGCACTGATGCAGCACACTTTGTGCCCAGTAGTTCATAAGCATAGCTTTCCGTTACTGCTGTCTCCTGTTCTCGGAAAATACATCAGTTTAAATTAACATGCTTGTGAGTCAATTTATTGGTTGACATCACAAATTTGCTACCTTCAAAGGAAATTGCCTAGGAAATATTCTTCTTCTCCCCAAGTCTGGCTCCAGAGTGTGGAGTTCACTGTGTTCCAGAACCACAACAAAGGGCACGCTGTCAGTATTGGCTATTCCAAGCAACTCATATATTAGGTAACTTTTTTGAAACTGGCATGGTATGATTTTGAAAGTGGCATGGTATGCTAGAAATCTCAATTTGGCCGTCTGGCCCAGAGCCTTTGCTTTCTTAATGGCTCATTACTTTTCCTTTGTTTTCTTAATGGCTTATCTCCTAGGCGATTGATTACCTCTTGAGGAAACTAGCCTGTCTTTAGCTTTTAGCTTTTAACATTTGCTGGGTCCGGGGATTAAGTGCCTAGCACCCACAAACTCATAACATAAACTCATAACAATAAACTTCTTTTGTCTTAATGACTTTCCTGTTTCCTTTTGCCCAGTTGTATTTAGTGCTAATTAACACAGCCATTTCTTGTCATTAGGTGCTTTTCAGATAAGTTATGTCTTTTTGGAATTGCATGTGCAGCTTAATGCCTGCAAAAGGGATTCAGCATATGGCCATTTATTCTTACAACACTTGCCTAAAAAACACAAGATTTGTCGGGTTTCTATACAGATACTTATGAGGTTAAAAGAAAAAGGGTGTTCCAGGTATTGTGCCTCAGTTCCGTGTTAGGTGTAAAAATAAAGCCTACAAAAATCCTGACCTTTGAAACACTAGACTTCCTGAATCTCTATCCTGGCTTTCATTTGCTGCCTACACGTCAAGATAAAGGAATAAACAAATGCCACGAATGTTGCAGTACATCAAACCGAGTTGCTTAAGGCTCTGAAGGGCATATGCTACTAGTTTTATCAGATTGAAGAGTCGAGTTATTATATAAACAGCATCACATTGATGCCTAGCAGTAGACAGTTGTAAAAGAAGATCGTGCAATGGAGCTTGCTTGCAGAAACGAATGGAATTTCATCCTCAGGATTCAGTTCGGTGACATGCCATCATAACAAAGCACACCACAGAATGATTTTTATATGGGCAGGAGGGGAAGTAAGGCAATATTGTTTTCTACCCAGTCTCCTTCATACTTTTTGGATTATGGCCACTTCTGTAACCCAAAGATTATCAACTTGTCATTATCAGTTTGTCATTTAATAATCTGAATCATTGGGGTTTCTTCAAGCCTATTGGTCAGCCCTTTTGTATTAATCCCTATGACGGGGTGAGCTCCCGTTGCTTGGTCCCTGCTCCTGCCAACCTAGCAGTTTGAAAGCACGTCAAAGTGCAAGTAGATAAATAGGTACCGCTCTGGCGGGAAGGTAAACGGCGTTTCCGTGCGCTGCTCTGGTTCGCCAGATGCGGCTTAGTCATGCTGGCCACAAGCTGTACACCGGCTCCCTCGGCCAATAAAGCAAGATGAGCGCTGCAACCCCAGAGTCGGTCACGACTGGACCTGATGGTCTGGGGTCCCTTTACCTTAGCACTTGGATGGTTGGTTGTAGGGGTTGGCCATTCACATTGGGCTGATCCCAGAGCTTCAGAGCTTTGTAGGTATCATAGCAGCTGCTCAAACCCCAATATGTGCCTTCAAAGATGTCGCTGCTGCCTTCAGAAAACCAGTGGGGGTCAGCACTGTTTTGTGGGGCTGTGGCACAGCATTTATTCCTCCTGCTTTGGACACTTGCCCCCTATGTCCTTTAAGACACCAAGTAAGGAGACACCCAAAGCTTCAGAAAACCAGGTGCAAAGAGAAGACTTGCCTGAAGCAGAACAATGCAAAGCAGCACCCCACCCTGAAGAACTGAACAGCACGTGGCATTTGCAGGAACAAACTTGCCATGGCTCTTCCTTAAATACCATCATTTAGGCAAGATGTTAATCACTGTAGTTGCTCATATGCCTTACCCTATTTCAGATAAAATGTGGGGGGAAATCCAGTCAAATCAAGGAGAAGGGGAACTCTTCTGAAAACAGTAGTAAGGGAAACATTTATGTTTTTCTGGTGGGATTTTATGCAACTGTGCTCAGTTAGGAAGAGCTGTCAAAACTGCTAGTTAGATGTCAGTTGACAAAAAATTATTAAGAAAATTGTTTGTGTTTCCAGTTCCAGAGCTTTGCAAGAATTGCTTTAAGGCAGCACCTTATTATCTTGGCTTCTCCAGTTTTAGGCCTGCGTTGTTACTGTTCCTCTTTTTCTTTCTTTCGTTTTTGCTTCTTTGACTCAGCCAGTTTGACGTTTTAAAAGATTACTAAATTGCTACTTTTTTTTCATTTTGGTCATATATTAACTTTTTTGAAACTGGCACGGTATGATTTATATGCTAGAAATCTCAACTTGGCCGCAGATGGTTTTCATTTTAGTGGAAAAGGAGGACGAAGTGACTAATATTGGTGTGTTTCTGGGGGGGAAATATATTGTTTTCCAGTTTAACCTTATTTAATTTCCTTTGCTGTCAGATCAGAGCAAATTTTTCAAATGTGCTCGCCAGTCTGCGCCGGGGCTGTGTACCTGTATAGCTTTCAAACTGTGATTTTCACGTTCAGAGCTCGAGTGTATCAATAAAGCGACCACTCAGGCAAGGACGCAAGATGCACTTTGGTCCTGTCCTTTTTCAGAGCAACCTTATCAATCATCCCTCAGTTTTTGATTTCACCAAAGGAAGTTGAGGGTGATGCATGTCAAGCAGTTGGGTTAGCCGTTTGCCAGGACCACTCCAGCAAATGACATCCTGTCACTGCTGACCCAGAGATGCGTAGGAAATTCAATTCCTTTGTTGTTGTCTGCAAATGGATTTTGACAAGACTTCTTTTAACTAGTGCTCAAGAGGAAAGATGGATTTCCTTCACTGGCCAGGCATATTCTGAACTTTTCAAACAGGGCCTTAACACATCCCTAAAAAAACCAGATTCACAAAACTACAAAACCCCTGTAAATTCTAGGTTCCCCCAACAGTTTAAATAGTGTTGCTGCTGTTTTCATCTGTGGCAAAGAACATAAGCTTTATTGCTTGTGTGTGCTGTAAGGAATATTAAATCCTAGGGATTCTGAATGAATTTAATGTTATACAGTGGTGCCTCGCAAGACGAAAATAATCCGTTCCGCGAGTCTCTTCGTCTAGCGGTTTTTTCGTCTTGCGAAGCAACCCTATTAGCAGCTTAGCGGATTAGCGCTATTAGCGGTTTAGCGGCTATTAAAGGCTTAGCGGCTTAGCGGCTAAAAGGCTATTAGCGGCTTAGCGGCTTAGAAAAAGGGGGGGAGCGAAAAAAAATCGCAAGACTTGCAAGACGTTTTCGTCTTGCAAAGCAAGCCCATAGGGAAATTCGTCTTGCGAAGCGCATCGAAAAACGGAAAACCCTTTCGTCTAGCAGGTTTTCCGTCTTGCGAGGCATTCGTCTTGCGGGGCACCACTGTATATGGGTGTAGTAGGAAGCATTATTGTAGATAATTATTGCAGCTTGAACTTTACTTGCTTGGACATTTAGTCGGTTTTGTAAGGCTCAACATAATGTGAGGTGCACTGGGAAACTCACTAAAGCAGAGATCGGTGCAAGAAACACCTGCAGATTATAATGCTACGTTTTACCTGGCTGTGAAAAAGCAAGCTCTCAGCTATGCTGTTACAGACAATGGCTTCTCTCCAGTTCAGAACAACCGTTGGTAGAAATGCAGACTTAAAAGTACTGGTAGAAATAATACAGTTGTACCTTGGATCCCAAACGCCTTGCAAGTAGAACATTTTGGCTCCCGAATGCTGCAAACCCAGATGTGAGTATTCTGGTTTGCAAATGTTCTTTGGAACCCGAACATCCGACGGGGCTTCCGCGGCTTCCAGTTGGCTGCAGGAGCTTCCTGCAGCCAATCAGATGCTGCGCTTTGGTTTCCGAACATTTTGGAAGTTGAATGGACTTCCGGAACGGATTCTGTTCAACTTCCAAGGTACGACTGTAATTAGTATTCTGATTCTTCATATTGGCGGGCATGCATACTATACCTAGATTTAAATCTAGAGCTTTTCAATGTATTGCTCATGTTGTAAATACTTCAAAACATTGGTTCTTAACCAGCTAGAGATATAGGACAAAGAGTTCTCCGTTTTTTTCACACGTTCATTTTCATATGCTTCATATGTTCACATGCATGTTGTGTTTGTAAAATCTATCCAAACCCTCAATTTCCCCACCTCCTTTCATTATTCTCTGATTCTTTCTGTGAACTGGAGGCAGAAAATTAATCCATCCTCAGAGAGCTGGTTTTGTCAGTTGCAAACCCAACTTTCCTTTTCTTCAGAGTACTTTGTACCACGTAAGGTTTAAAACAGTGCAGGTATTGGAAATCATGATTTAAAAAAAGAAAACTTTTAGTTAATGTGCTGTTGACTTCAAAGATTTGCAATAGATTATGAGAACAGTGCAAGTGAGCTACGTTCCCTGTTAATATGTCACAACCAGAAGAGCAATTATGGCTCCTCTTTGAATTGCCCAAAGCCATTAATTTTTTTTATAATTTTGATAACTTTAAATTAAACCAGGATTTATGCTACATACCCTGAAAACCCGAGCCCCTACGATGTGAGATGGTGCAGAAAACGTTAGAATGACATCTCTCTGCTGAAATATTGCCTATCACATGAACACCAGGCTAGAGTTAAAGAGTACAGGTCTATTAAAATAGCTTCCAATAAGGTTTTTAAATGGCTACAATATCACTCTTGCCTTAATTAACGCTTGAGCAAAGTTGCTCAGCCCAGTCAATAAAGAAGCAGGTCTGAGTTTTCGCAGGCTTACTCGTTCTTCTTTTCTCTTCCTCTCAGGGGTGTTTGAATTGGAAGGTTAAAGCTTTGAACTAAGCATAGCTCACACCGTATGGATCTGGTTTGGCTGTCTAAAGGGCATAATTATGTGGGACAAACCAAAAGGGCAGTGCTGCTGTCACCTTTTCAAATGTTGGGTCAGACGCTCTGTGCAGCAGCAGCAGCTTTGAGCCTCAAATAAAAGTTTGAAACAAGTCCACGTTTGGCGCTACAACCTCTTTGTAGATTGTCAGCCGTCTTTGTAAGTGGATAGAACGCTTTAAAAAGAAAAGTTGCCATAAAACAAAAGAGGCAGCGAGGAAAAACTAGCAAAGCTGACGTTGCATGTCAGAGGAATTGAAGAACATCCAGCTATAGACATCCCTAATTCATTTATTGATTAATCTGATAAATCCATCCTCATTCCAAGGCGATATGGATCTTTTCAAAGAATTGTAGAGTTGGAAGAGACCACGGGGGTCCCCTGTATTGGGAAAATTTTAATATCTAATGTTTTACAATTTTTGACATATTGTAAGCCGCGGGGTATAATAATACAGTGGTACCTCGAGGAGACTCTTGAGAGTCCCGTGGACTGCAAGAAGATCAAACCTCTCCATTCTTAAGGAAATCAGCCCTGAGTGCTCACTGGAAGGACCTATCGTGAAGCTGAGGCTCCAATACTTTGGCCACCTCATGAGAAGAGAAGTCTCCCTGGAAAAGACCCTGATGTTGGGAAAGATGGAGGGCACAAGGAGAAGGGGACAACAGAGGACGAGATGGGTGGATAGTGTTCTCGAAGCTACCAGCATGAGTTTGACCAAACTGCGGGAGGCAGTGGAAGACAGGAGTGCCTGACGTGCTCTGGTCCAAGGGGTCACAAAGAGTCGGACACGACTAAACGACTAAACAACAACAATCTCGGGTTACAAACACTTTGGGTTACAGACTCCGCTAACCCAGAAATAGTACCTCGGGTAAAAAACTACCTCAGGATGAGAACAGAAATTGTGCAGCGGCTGCGCGGCGGCAGCGGGAGGTCCCATTAGCTAAAGTGGTGCTTCAGGTTAAGAACAGGTTCAGGTTAAGAACAGACCTCCAGAACAAATTAAGTTCATAACCCAAGGTATAATCATCATCATCATCATAGTTGTTGTCCAACCCCTTTCCCCAAAAATGGTGTTTGAACCCATGACTCTCAGATTAACCGTCTCATGCTCAACCAGCTATGCCATCCCTTCAGAACATAGGGTCCCCCCCAAAAAATAGGTAGTAGTATATATCCAAAGAAAATTGAGACAAAACACCGGTCTATAATATTTAAAACGTTGGTGTTGTAAATACATCTTCTGAGTAAGACATTGGTGCATTTTCCTAAGTTGTTTATAATGCTTCTTGCAAGGAGGGTGGGATAAAAATCCTTTAAATAAATAATAAATAAATCAAACTGTTATTGCAGTTTAGCCACTTTAACTCTCTATCCAGCTATACCCATTTTTGAAATGCCCGCTGCACAGCTGCTGCATCCAATGTTTGTGTTTTCGTTGTCTTATAGAGGGAATGAGCATGAAACAGAGGAGACCTTGCTCTGTGAACTAGTCATAACTCAGGCTGACACATCTGTTCACTGATTTAAATGACTGTTTTGTCTGTTGACATTCATTTTACAGGGATTTTGTTGTGCATCTCAAAGCAAAACGTTGGTATGGAGGTTAGTACAGTCAGTAAAAAAAAAAAGACCAATAAAATAGCTTTTCGCTTTGCTTAACATTTTGAAGTATTTGCGTAATAAACCTCTGAGAACTTTAGCAGTATTTAGACACGTCAGTCATGTTTACATGGAAAAACTTCACCTGAAGATGAAATTTCTACTTTATTGGGGAAAGCTGCTCAAAATAAATTTGATGCTCCATGTAACTCTCTGAACTGTGCATTTTTCAAAGGATACTTTAGTAAATAGATTATTTTCTCCCCTGAGTCCACAATTACAGTGTGCAGTGTCACTGGGATACAGCAAGGCTGTTATTATCCAGTCTGTTACCGAGGAAGCCTGATCCTTTTTACTGTACATAATATTTCCATCACCACTGCTTACATTTCACGTCTTCATTTACTCTCCATCATACGTTTTATGTGCATTTGGGCATTTCACATGCTTTCGTTTTCCACTCAGATATTACATTGTTTTCACCAGGAGTTTGAGATACGTTTTGCATAAATTCTCCTCATGCCATGACAGTTGGTCACTTGCAATTCTTAAGGTATTATTTATAGTGAATTTTACACACTATTCGGGACTCCACAAAAAGTATCAGGGAGCAAATGCACAAATGATAGGCACATCTGTACTTTCTGGTATATCCTCTATAATCTACCCATAGTAAAATGCCCACGTATCTGGAATCTCTGTATCTTTCTGTAGGGCAGATTTTCAAATTCCCTCTTCAAATGTTAGAGTTACTGGATTCCTACAGTGCTCAAAGCTACCCATATCAAGGGGGCAATGATGAGAGATGAAAAAATGTCTGAACTTCTTCTAAATTTAGCTATAATAAAGAGAGAACAGGTCTTGATATTGCAAAAGCTGAACTCATGGAATTGCTGGTCATTTACTGATATTTCCCAAGCACTTGTAACCCAAGCTTGAAGCATTGGAAGAGAAATGCAGGACATTATCATAGGGCCAGACTAGATGTGGTGTTTTGGGGGGGGGGGGTTTAGTGGGATCACCATAAAGATGCTAGAACATTTTGAAGTGTATAAAATCCACAGGATATTGTAAAGTTGGAAGATAGGTAACTGGTGGATAGTAGACATAAAAATTTCATTCTACCAATAAAAAAAAACCCTGAATGCAACTTTTACATCAATTTCTTTTCAGAAACAGTGTTCAAAATTTGCACATTTTGCACCTGGCAATCAGCCACAAGACAAAATGAAGATGCCTGGGCGCCAGGATAGTGCCTGATATCTCCACCATCCTCGTATCTTGACTGTTTTCACACACTAACAACACATCCATTAGAATTCTATCCATGTTGTTTTATCTTCACAATCAGAACAAAATTCAAGAACTGAAAAGTCATATTGAAAAATAGTGACTTTTCAAGCCATCCGGCCCTAAAATGGCAACTAGGTGTTCTGTTTCATTGACTGTAATTCTTTAATGAGCCATTTATATCTGAGTTTCTAACACTGTTAAGAAGTACTGCAAACCTTCGTGTACTTCACATTGTTAGATATTTTGCATCTTTATATACCTCACAAAACTCAAACATTGTGACTTTTCAATACTGTATTCATTATTACTGTATTCTTTATCTTCTGAGGTAAATGTTTTAAAGTTGACAAAGCTATATTTACCTCAGAAGATAAACAATACAGTAAAGATGAATACAGATGGAGCTATTAAAATAAAACATGAAAAATCTCATTTTATGGCTCAGAATGTTGTTTTGACAAAGTGGCAAACACTTCTTTCATGTACATTTTTTGGTGAAAATAGCACAAAAAAAGAGTTAATCAAAGGATTTCTAAGGTAAAAGGCAGGTTGGGCATTCCAAATATTAAACCATATTACACCCAATGTACTTGATAAAATTCATCTATATAGTGGACAATAAGTATTTACTAAGATTCTATTTAGTGATTTATATGGTTAACCAAGCAGAAGAGGAGGCCTAAGCAAGAATCGAACAATGCGTTTTCAAAGGGCAGTAGAGATTGCCAAGACAATGATCTTTCACAAATGGAGGGCCCAAAGGAGACCAGCTAGCGATAACAGGTCTCGCAACTTCTTGAGTCATGCAGACAATGAGAAAGCAGCTTATTTTGAAAGGGAGACTCTTAATAAGTCTGAACATATCTGGCACAACTTCCTCCACCTCTTGTCAAAGGTGTGTGATTACCCAAGACAACTGTCAGAGACACTCTGAAAATATATATTCCCCTATTCCCCCTCTGTTTTTGTTAATTTAGTTAGTCTTATGTGATTTGAGCATCTAGAGGTTGGGATTCTGGGACACTGGCAATACATTTGAAGGTGTTCCAGTTTTATGGGGAATAGAAAAGTGTTGAGAAAGGAAAATGTTCCACTAATTCTGGGCCACATGTTTTGAAGTATGAGTTATTGTATTGTTTTATTTAAAATAATAAACAATGAGCAGAATACATTGATAAAGAATTGAAGAGAAGACCCATTTACAGTGGTACCTCGGGTTACATACGCTTCAGTTTACATACGCTTCAGGTTACAGACTCCGCTAACCCAGAAATAGTGCTTCAGGTTAAGAACTTTGCTTCAGGATGAGAACAGAAATCGTGCTCCAGCGGCGCGGCGGCAGCAGGAGGCCCCATTAGCTAAAGTGGTGCTTCAGGTTAAGAACAGTTTCAGGTTAAGAACGGACCTCCGGAACGAATTAAGTACTTAACCCGAGGTACCACTGTATATCCGTGGATAGGAGTTCATTGATTTCAGTGGTTTGTTAGTTGGATATATAACATGCAATACATTTGTTAGTAGAAAATTGGGAAATGTTTAGAAAGAAGATAAATTTTTAATCAATGTTTAAGATTTTAGTCAAGATGAATAGTTTTAAAGGTTTTGTATTTCAGTTGGTATGATTCTCTTAATTTTCTAGTGATTTGTAAAGCTTCTCTAAGTGCAGTATTCACTGCATAACAGTTGTGATTCTGTTTTTCTCTCCCTCCACAGGAATACCTCAGAAATTTCTTTGCTGTGATGCTCAACTCTCCATCGTCACCACTGCATGTAAACAAAGAGGGCCTGGCCCTTTCAAAACATGCTATCTGTGAGTTCTCATCGTTCTTCAAGAAAGGTGTTTTTGACTACAGCAGCCATGGCACAAGTTAACCATTGGGAGCCTCACTTTCCAGCCGAAGAATACACTTTATCTTGTCTTCCTTGCTGCTCCATGAACTCAGCAACAAAATTGGGTTGCCATTCCTGGAAAATTTCCACCCAAACGATTGACTGTTGAAAACAGCATTTTTAATGGTTCTTCTGCCTAGTTCTGGGTTCTACTTTAAAAGTTTTCTACTTTACATTGGTCTGAGAAACAATGCAAGTTTCACACACGGTTGAGACCACTTGATGGCCAAAGGTCTTTGCACATGTTCTCTGCAATACAGAGAGATACAGCCTTCCATTACTGTTTCCAAGTTATTTTGATTATGTTTTCAGCAGGCAGACAAGCTTATTTATATCTTAAGCAGGTTTCCTGTTCCGCTTAAAAAAAATACTGGCATGATGCCTTGTTTATCTCAAGAACTGCACTTTATCTATTTGATCATAGCATTTTCTTCCGCATATTACCTTAAATTTGAATGTTTACAAAATATAATCTACCGAGAACTGGACATCATTGTAATCCGAAGACTTGAGATTTTGAGTGAATCATTTGCCATTAATTCAAAAGAAAAGGAAGCAACAGCTGTTTTTGGAGGGGGGAATGAGTTCAGCTTCTTTTCACATTTTCTAATTATATGGATTGTTACTGTATATTATGTATCATATTGTGCTCACGGCTAGGCATAAAAGAAATGCAGCATGGAATCTTACTTTTTAAACTTATTTTCCCCCATAAAGGTATAATGCTATCATTGACTGATCCTTAGTTGCAAGAATAAGAATTTAGACTATTTCAATGCGCTTTAAGATTTACTCAGGGCTTATTTAGAATTGCACATGTATAGAGGCAGCAATATCCATTTTGTAGAAGTACAAATTGAAAAAAAATATTATGACCTACAATGGAGGCATGTACATACTCTGTATATAATAAAGATTTTAAAAAGCAAAACCACCGACTGTAACTATCTTCAAGGTACTGCTAAACTCATTTGTGAGCGCTCTCTTTCTCTCTGTATCTTCAAGTACAATAAAGATTCTCCATTTCATCAAAACTGAGCCTTAAAGATTTCTTAGTATTAGGCAGAAGAAGTTAATCTTGATTTTATTGTTGCAAAAGGCAGGGATTCTGTGTGTAGGATTTTCATAGACTTTTATTCCATAGCTGTATTAGTGCTAATAATAGGAGTTCTGTTCAGAAGGAAATTGGGCTGTCTAAGTCAGTTTCCAGGGTAACTTCTCCCATTAGGATGGAGCTACAAAAAAAGTCAGAGTATTCTAGATTCATTTGTGAATCTAAAAGTGTGTGTAAGAGTACTGGATTGCTAGATTTCTCTTTCAAACAACCCTCTATTCACTATCCAGAATACCTCTTCTAGGCTGAACTCTACAGTCACAATTATGACGGCTGAGAATACCATATTCATCACCTCCCTAGCCTAGACTTTTGATTAGACTTTGATGCAAGCCTGTTTTCATTCCCTCCTCTCTTTTACAAGGTTGTTATTGTACTTCACCAGATCTTAACCTATTACAGTATTTGTAAGAATGGATTCCAAATATCCAACTCTGGGGTTGGGGCGCTCATCTCACTTTATTGGCCGAGGGAGCTTCCGGGTCATGTGGCCAGCATGACTAAGCCGAGAACCAGAGCAGCGCACGGAAACGCCATTTACCTTCCTGCCAGAGTGGCTTCCAACAAAGATTAAAATATATATTCAACCACTGAACAATAACTCCACTCATATATAGCCTAACTCAGTTTATTTTTGTCAGCCTAATTCAGCTGGAGGCTGTATGTACGTGGGAAGCAAGCATTCGTGTGATCAAATGTAGCCACAGGCAAATAGGTACCAAATACATTTCTCCAGGAGCTGCATAGGTGTAGCCCTTTTTCTTTTTTTAAAAAAAGCCCAAATCTCACTGGAAGGTTTGGAGCAGTGTGTGCATGCATGCACAACACGGAAGATGATGTTAAGGAATTCAGTCCTAATAATGCAAATTATGCAGATCCATCCTTCAGAGAGAGCAAATACTTTTCAAAGCTTAGTGAAGCAGGGCTGGATTCTGAAAAATCTGGTCCAGCATAAAGTGATGACAGAAGGAAATCTATTCCTGCATTGCTAATTCACTGCATTTCCTCACTGCTGCCTGAAAACTGGAGACCCCGGGCACTTCCTGCACGACCAGATTGCTGCATTTCCCTTCCTTGCACTGAGAAAGAGGCTTCCCTTATCAGCAGACAGAGAAATAAAAGCTGGAAAAGGATTAGTGTGCGCATGTGATACAAATAAAGTGGGGTGTATTTAGTATTTAGTACCCTATAGATTTTGTGTGTGTGTGTGATGTGCAACAATAATGTGTGTGCTTCGGTCCCACTTGCAAATAATATGCAACTTGCAACTGTTCTCCCTTCCCTGAGTAAATTTGGCTGTTGGGGTGGGGAATAACCCCCCCCCCCGTTTTCTGGTTTAATCTACAGTGAACTGTAATGGATCTAAGGGTACTGCCCATTAAACTGTACAGTGGTACCACCTTCCATAAACACAGTTTTAACAGTGTGTCTGTAAGTGACTGTGGAGGTCAATTCTGGATCCACACATCCTTCCACAGTAGGGACATAGGTTTCTGGGTTGGAGTTGGTCATGGTAAGGGTTTGCCAAGTGTGCCTGCCTCTTAGCACATTTCTCCCTTTCATCCTGAGTTTGAGCATCTTCAGAGTCCATGACACCTTTGGTAAAGGCTGTTCTCCAACTGGAGCGCTTACAAGCCAGTGTTTCCCAGTCGTCAGTGTTTATACTACATTTTTAAAGATTTGCCACAAGAACAATTTCAGGTTAAGTATGGACCTCCAGAACGAATTAAGTACTTAACCTGAGGTACCACTGTAGTTGCTTTGGAATACGATAATCAGACATCCACACAACATGACAAGTCCAACAAAGTTGATGTTGAAGAATCATTGCTTTGACACTGGTGATCTTTGCTTCTTCCAGTACACAGGCATTAGTTTGCCTGTTTTCCCAAGTGATGTGTAAAATTTTTCAGAGACACCATTGATGGAATTTTTTGAGGAGTTGGAGATGTCGTTTATAAGTGGTCCATGTTTCACAAGCATACAGTAAGGCTGGTAGTACAATAGCTTTATGAACAAACTTTGAAACTGTGTGTGCGTGTGTGTTTGTCTGTGTGTGATTTGGTGGTCGAACACATGCTTTGTGTATATAGTAAAATAGTGTGGCCTCCCACACTCCTTCCTCCCCATTCATGTAGTCATTTAGAGTAAGGACCTCACTTGTAAAAGGAATGTGTTCTGTACTTCAATTTATGTCTCTCTCTGGACTGTGAATGTGCCTGAAAGGCTTCTCCAAAACTTGTCGTTCCTTTGCTGATTATCAGTGTATGTGCACCTGATGATTTCAAGATCCAAACAACCTGAAGCTCAAGGCACAGACAACTAGATAAGAACACCGCAGGCCTGGAAATCAGCTGTGGTTGTCATTACGTATCCTCAGTGCCTGCAAATAATGAGATACCTAGGTTAGCGCTAGCAATGCAGGAGATGAGTCAGAGGAAACCACAGCGGGATTTGGCGGAAGTGCCTCGGTGCCGTCAACACACAATGACATCCTGCTCCAAGCTTCATAATTTCACTTAGCACTTTCCTATGCACAATAGAAAGTAAGCCTCTACCTTCCCTTTGACAGTATAATGCAACGTATCTCTTGCCTCCAGCCTTAGCACTGTGGCACCACAGCACTAAGACTGGAGACAAGCCTGTATCAAAGAGCAGGGAGATTGTTGTTTAGTCGTTTAGTCGTGTCCGACTCTTCGTGACCCCATGGACCAGAGCACGCCAGGCACTCCTGTCTTCCACTGCCTCCCGCAGTTTGGTCAAACTCATGTTGGTAGCTTCGAGAACACTGTCCAACCATCTCGTCCTCTGTCATCCCCTTCTCCTTGTGCCCTCCACCTTTACGAACATCAGGGGCTTTTCCAGGGAATCTTCTCTTCTCATGAGGTGGCCAAAGTATTGGAGCCTCAGCTTCAGGATCTGTCCTTCCAGTGAGCACTCAGGGCTGATTTCCTTAAGAATGGAGAGGTTTGATCTTCTTGCAGTTCACGGGACTCTCAAGAGTCTCCTCCAGCACCATAATTCAAAAGCATTAATTCTTCGGCGATCATCCTTCTTTGTGGTCCAGCTTTCACTTCCATACATCACTACTGGGAAAACCATAGCTTTAACTATACGGACCTTTGTTGGCAAGGTGATATCTCTACTTTTTAAGATGCTGTCTAGGTTTGAGCGGGGAGATACTAGCCTCCAATGGTAGTGTTGTGGTGCTTAAGCACTAAGGTAGACAAGAGACCCCAAATCTCCAATCATCAAACTAAGTGCTTAGATGAGAGAAAACAGACTTTTTGTGCCTCATGTCAGGTGGGTGTGCTTTGCTCAAATTGGGCTCCTGGGCCAGATTCATAGACCCAATGGGCTGGAGTTGTTAGGAGATTTCCCACTGCTGCTTTAAGGGCAAAGAGCCACAGCAAGAAGGCAACTGAATCAAAAGGGTTTTTTTAAAGCATTTTTTAAAAAATAACTTTCCCCTCTTGTCATGATCTTGATCCAGAGAATGTCTCTGTGACTGAGCCAATAAGCAATTAAAAGCATGTCTTAGTTGTCCCTCGACTTTGAATCCACATTAATCTTGGAATGCAACTAGTTTAAGGCTAGAATACCGAAGGTTTGTTTTTTTAGGGGGGGTGAAGATGGGGGGGGGAGCAAATGATAGTGTGGGAAACGTTTTAAATTGCTAATGAAATACAAAGTAAGGATTTGTGGAGGAAGATAGGCCTAAAATAATTGGGGATTATTGGACAGAGAACAATATATGCATATAATTTTATGCATAAAATAAAGTGATCGATAACGTAATTGGCTTAAATGTTACAGAGGAAATAAATGTTTGATTTTAAGGGTCCTGGTGAAAGTCATAGTTTGGGAAAGCAGATCAGGCACTACTTGGAAAGAGATTAACATAGCTTTAAGTATTTGTGAGGGATTATGTCTAAGTCCTATGTGGTTTCATTTAACCTTGCAAAATCTGTTAAAAATAATTCACCTAACCGTGAATGTCTTACCCCTTCTGTGTCCTAAAATTTCTCTTGCAGTCTGCATGATGCCCTTTAAATGTTCAGATGTAACCATCACATCCAATAACAGAAAACTCTTAATTTCCACATTTAAAAAAAATATCCAAGTAAGTCATGCTCAAACCCACAGACATCAATCACCTAAGTTAGTTATAACTATGTTGTTAGATTGCTTTCAGTGTGAGTTAGTTAGATAGAACTTTCAGAAACATCACGCTGGACTTTAAAAAAAGAGTTTATCTCCCAAATAATCTTCTTTCAACAGTTTTCAGTGTGGTACTCTATAGACAAACACAGCAAGGCATGGCTTGCAAAACTGCTAAGAAATCAGACACCAAGATCATTTATTTCTGGTGTTTATTGAAAACCTATTCCTTCGCTCAGGACTTTGGGTTAGTATGACTTGTTTCATTTTAGATAGTTGCTGCTGCTGCTTCTGTTGCATTTATTATTGCTGTAAACTGCCTTAATTATTGGTAATAGACAGTATATTGTTTTACTTTAAAATTATTTTAATTTATAATAAAATATTTGAAAGTTGCACCAGATTTGACCGTCATGTTTCTAGCTCAAGCAAGTTGTCCTAGGGATTCTTCTCAGATACTTAAAATTCATGTTTTGGTTGGACACTCAGCTTATAGCTGCCTCCATGATTTTGGAGGCTGGGAAGCATCCATGAAGATCACAGAAACTGATGTTGCTTCTATATAGCCACAACTGCTTGAATCATACATTGAATGTTAATAATAAGATGCCCATGGTCTCATTTTAAATGCCTCTTTGTGGATTTTTATTTTTTTATTCCTCCTCCTCCTCCTTCTTTGGTGATCACTAGTAGCCAAGTAAGATTGTCTTCCATGAACACGGTTTTAAAAGTGAGTCTGTAAGTGACTGTGGAGGCCAATTCTGGATCCACACCTCCTTCTACAGTGGAGCCATAGGTTTCCGGGCAGGAGTTGATCATGGTGAGGGTTTGCCAAGCATGTCTGCCTCTTAGCACATTTCTTCCTTTCGTCCTGAGTTTGAGGGTCTTCAAAGCCCATGACACCTTTGGTAAAGGCTGTTCTCCAATTGGAGCACTCGCAAACCAGTGTTTCCCAGTTGTCGGTGTTTATACTACATTTTTTAAGATTTGCCTTGAGTCTTTAAACCTCTTTTGTTGACCACCAGCATTATACTTTCCATCTTTTAAGTTCGGAATAGAGTAGTTGCTTTGGAAGACGATAATCGGGCATCCGCACAACATGACCATTCCAACAAAGTTGATGTTGAAGAATCATTGCTTCGACATTATTTTTTATTCCTTATTTTGGTTAAGCTTGAACAAAGGAATTTGATGCTTGTTCTTTTATCAGTTAAATCCCTAAATTTGACAATGTTGGACCAGAGCTGAAATTAACGGATTTTAGTAACATGTGTTTGAGGGCATAAGTCAGTCTTTCTAAATAAGATATAACTTCACATTTAAGTGAAGGATTCCTGATCTGCCTGTCAACAGCCAGTCCTCCCACAGGCTCAAGATTCTGTGTGTGTCACCTCAAGCTCTTTGGAAGAAAAATGGACTATAAATAAAATCTCTTGGCTCGGGTGGAGTGCTGAGACATTTCCCCTCTCTGGATTTTGTCATAAAATGTTTTTTCGTATTATTGCCCCAATTCCCACCCCATAGCTACTGAGAAGAGATAGGGCTGGAAAATTCTCAGGACTGACTAGCAACCACAATGGAGGGTTTACCATGCCAGAAATGGGTTAAATCCCCAAACAACTGATGTCCCAGCGTAATAAAGCAGACGCGCTCTCTATTCATATTAAGGAATAGATACATTCATCTTAATAATTTGAAAACAACCAAATGCTGGGTTCACATAGGAGGGAGTGGCATTGTGACTCTGGGAAATGTGAACTGTGGCAGAAAAAGAAAATAAATATCCATCACAATCTTTTCAACAGAGGTAACTTTGAAAGTTTGTTGTGGGGAAAAACAGCAAAGAGTCTTGTGGTACTGTTGGGGGAATTGAAAAGGGGTCCCTAAGACTGGAGGTATCCGTCTCAGAAACTTCAACAGACAAGGATGCATGTTCCAAGTGAAATAGCAATTTCTCATAAATAAGGAGGCAGCTGCAAAGAACCACATCCAAAGCAATGTTTCTTATACATTCCCAGATTACACACATGATTTCTATTTGGCAGTCAAAAGATTACAGCAATCTTAGCAGTTGCAACCCAGTGTCATCATCCTGAACCAATCAAAACTATTTAGCTCTCCAGATCATAATATCGTGTGATTACATATAATCATTTCTCATTTTTTTTTTAAAAAACTTTTGACTAATTTTCCTATTCATTAAATGTCTCCCAATATCCTCTTTCATCTATCTACAAAACAATTCAAGATGAATCACAACCGCTATGCCTAGCTGATTTTCTTTTCATGCATGCAATGGTCACCATGGATTCTAACAAGTTTATTCTTTTCAGTGTTATGGAATGAAGATTCGCTACATACGGTACCTGAAAGCAACTAGTTCTGTAGTGTAAAATGCAGGCACAGGACTTTTCAATTTAGCTAAGCCATAGACTCCAAAGAAAATGGAATCGTCAAAATGATAGTTATATGAAATCATTATTTTCTCCATCAGTACTTTAAAGACTAATCGATCTAATGTGGCTTAAGCTCTCAATGACTGCAGTCCATTTTGTTGTTACAGGAACAGTGGAAGTGTATCCATGCAAATAGCATCTGTAAGAAACTAAGTGAGCTGGAAAAATGAAATTCTGCATATGAACAGAGGGTTTATGCTGGGTCTCATTTGGATCAACACTTGTTGTTGTTGTTTAGTCGTTTAGTCGTGTCCGACTCTTTGTGACTCCATGGACCAGAGCATGCCAGGCACTCCTGTCTTCCACTGCCTCCCGCAGTTTGGTCAAACTCATGCTGGTAGATTCGAAAACACTGTCCAGCCATCTCGTCCTCTGTCGTCCCCTTCTCCTTGTGCCCTCCATCTTTCCCAGCATCAGGGTCTTTTCCAGGGAGTCCTCTCTTCTCATGAGGTGGCCAAAGTATTGGAGCCTCAGCTTCAGGATCTGTCCTTCCAGTGAGCACTCAGGGCTGATCTCCTTAAGAATGGATATGTTTGATCTTCTTGCAGTCCATGGGACTCTCAAGAGTCTCCTCCAGCACCATAATTCAAAAGCATAAATTGTTCGGCGATCGGCCTTCTTTATGGTCCAGCTCTCACTTCCATACATCACTACTGGGAAAACCATAGCTTTTACTATACGGACCTTTGTTGGCAAGATGATGTCTCTACTCATCATACTCAACACTATTTCCATTCAAATTTACCACATTAGTGCAGACAAATACACACGCACGTACAGTCGTACCTTGGATCCTGAACTCCCTGGAACTCGGACGTTTTGGGTCCCAAATGCCACAAACCCAGAAGTGATTGTTCTGGTTTGCGAACTATTTTTGGAAGCTGAACGTCCGATGGGGCTTCCGTGGCTTCTGATTGGCTGTAGGAGCTTCCTGCAGCCAATCAGAAGCTGCAATTTGGTTTTCGACCATTTTGGAAGTTGAACGGACTTCTGGAATGGATTCCATTCAACTTCTAAGGTATGAGTATATTTGCATTCTCAGTTAAAGCTCAAATCCACTTGTTTCTGCCTATACCAATAGGAAATCCCTGCCTGCCAATTTGTTTGTTGAAAAATGATCATTTTGTACAAATGGGGCATGTACTCAGAGAACAGCCAAGCAACACAGGCATCTTTTTTATTAAAAAAATAAATAAATGTGGCCACTCAGAAATTACATGATACGACACACCTGGCAATTCCCAACTCAATACAAGCCAGACTTTTTAGTCTGTAGATGAATTTGAAAATAGAAACATGTTTTCTCCCAATGTTAAAGCTTTCCTTTAAAGCCAGTGAGTCAATATAATTTTAAGGTGTGAGAGTGCGCTTTTCATTTTTATTTTTAACTCCTACGTTAGCTTTTACTAGGTTTGGTTAGTAGATCATTGCAAATTTACAGAGACATTTGGCATCCAGGCCTGAAATATTTCACATATGTCAGGGGCTTCCTGGATTTATAGTCTATTGTGCGAGGAAAGTCAGAGCCAAACTTCTGACAAACCTCTTTGCATTTTACAGTTCTTTTCCTGCTGCGCTGTCATGCACACGCACATCAATTATGTGTTGAAAGTAAACAATAATGCAGCTTGTGTGGAGGAATGGAGGCAACAGTTCAAGGGTTCAATGGGGCACTGATCATCTAGGATGAGATTCCAGTTTTGTCCCTTTTGTTTTGGCTGAGTATTTATGTTCCTGTAACCAGCGATGTGTGCAGATGTCACTTTTCTTTGGGGTGGGCGAGACAAAGGCACTCCTGTAATCCCTTCCTGATTGGGAATATAGACATTTTCTATCAAGTTGTGCCTCTCTTGTTGCGGAAAAAGAACTATTTTACAAGCATACAAGCCTCACATCCTGACCCCTGGCAAAACTGAATTTCCCCTGTCACAACACTATGTGTATAATTGTACTATTGAGTAATGCCTTTAACAGTGGGGGCTTGACCCACACCTAATTTAAAAAAACAAAACACCAAAGCCATTTGTACACTGTTTTTCTTGGAGTGTTTTGGAGTTGCATTTTTCAAAACTTTTCAAATCCCTGAATTGAAGAACTCTCAATGTACAGAATTCACCTATGCATCAGTCTGAACATACTAAGTTTGGGTTCAAATTGCTAAAGTATACAATTCAAATTACCATTTCTATAACTGAATTTGTCTTCTCGTGGCAGCCATTTTCATGGTGATCATTCCTGCCTCCTACATAAAAAATGCAATACACAAGGTAAATTGTGATTCCAGCTGGCACCTTTTACCACAGATGTATATGGGAAGAATAAATGGCTCACACAATTCTCATCATAACTCATGTGTAGAAACATTAATAACAGTCTTAACATGAAAGCTACATCTTCCAACTGCCCTTTGTAACCTGGAGTAATTACAGTGCCCCATCAATTTTGCCACAAGTAGAGGGGCTACTTCGTCGGAGATATTTTTTAGCCCTCCCTCATACAATTTTCATGAATTTCTCTGCTCAGAATATAGCACTTTAAATTAAAGAATTAAAAATTTAACAGAGGATTGTTTCCCAGACAACAGAGAGCACCATGTTTAATAGACACATACACGTATACCAGAAATATTGTAGTTCAGGAACAACCAACGTTGTGCTTTCTAGGTGTTATTAGACTCAAAATTCCCATCATTCCTGATCCTTGGCCATACTGGCTGGGCAGATGGGAGTTGTAATCTGACAACATCCAGAGGCACCACATTGTCTACCCCTGAAATAGTTGGTGGTACTAGTTAGAGATGATATACCTCAAACTTAGATTAGATATGTGGAAATAGCTGGCATACACATCCATAAGCCTGATCTACAATTTGGCCTCTTCTCCCCCAAAAGGAAAATGAATAGAATCATGCAAACCGAGAAGTAGACCTATGAAAGAAACTGAGATGGTATTTAAAACTTCCGGTTTTTTGTTTTTTAAATCACCTGAGTTCCTTTTCTAGGTTTCATACAAGGATTTGGGTGTAGTGATGCTCTGAAAGTTATTACTAGTTTTAGATTAGCTCAAATAATGTACATGCATCGGCGAGTTTAAGCAGAAAATGGAATGAGCTGCTTAAGATTAGGCTTCCTCAGATTTTTGATCTGTTTTAATTCTCTTTTCATTTCTCACAAAGCGTGACACAGGCCTTATTCAATAGGGCTGTTAAGAAATCGGACAAATAATAAAAGAGCAGCAGAAAGTCGCTGAAATTCCACCCCCACCCCCCTTACGGCATCAGTAGAGAGAAGCACCTCCCTTTATGTACAAAGTTTCATATACCCCTCTGGGTTGAATTGGAAACCTGAATCTGAGATTCTTTGCATCTTAGTGAGCAATGGACCCTAGAAACCAAAGTGTGAACTAGTCATAGGAAGTAGTTCAGTCCACTTCATATCTTAAAGCAACTCTACCCAACTTGCACTTCCTGAAAACATTTGTGTGCACAGAGCACAACCGGCCTTCAAAATTCCCTCTTCCCTGAATTTTGCAGTGCATTCTCCTACCAATTGTTGTTGTTCTTTAGTCGTTTAGTCATGTCCGGCTCTTTGTGACCCCATGGACCAGAGCACGCCAGGCACTCCTGTCTTCCACTGCCTCCCGCAGTTTAGTCAAACTCATGCTGGTAGCTTCGACAACACTGTCCAACCATCTCGTCCTCTGTCATCCCCTTCTCCTTGTGCCCTCCATCTTTCCCAACATCAGGGTCTTTTCCAGGGAGTCTTCTCTTCTCATGAGGTGGCCAAAGTACTGGAGCCTCAGCTTCAGGATATGCCCTTCCAGTGAGCACTCAGGGCTGATTTCCTTAAGAATGGAGAGGTTTGATCTTCTTGCAGTCCATTCGTGAGAGTAATATACAAAAAAATGCATTGTAGAACCATGGATTCATAGAATTTGTAGAGTTGAGAGAATCCGCGAGAATCGTCTAGTCCAACCCTCTCCAATGCAGGAATCTCAGCTAGATCATATTTGACAGATGACCTCTGCTTATATTAAAGGCAGGGCTGGCCTCAGGTGGCAGAATTCAAAGGACCAATAAGATCCTGTTGTAGATCTTTAAAAGGTAAAGGACCCCTGACAGTTAAGTCCAGTCGGAGACGACTCTGGGGTTGCGGCATTCATCTCGCTTTACAGGCTGAGAGAGCTGACGTTTTGTCTGCTCTGCAGACAGTTTTTCCATGTCATGTGGCCAGCATGACTAAGCCGCTTCTGGAGCAATGGAACACCAAAACCAGAGCAGTGCACAGAAAGGCTGTTTAACTTCCCACCGGAGTGGTACCTATTTATCTACTTGCACTTTGACATGCTTTCGAACTGCTAGGTTGGCAGGAGCTGGGACTGAGCAACAGGAGCTCACTCCGTCGTGGGGATTCGAACCGCTGACCTTCTGATCAGCAAACCCAAGAGGCTCAGCGCCACCCATATCCCTTTGTAGATCTTTATTCTCTCCTTATTCTTGATGCAGCTCTTCACTCAACCTTTCTTATCTGGCGAGGGGAGGCATTTTGTAGTTCACCTCAGATGCCAAAATGTTTTGGGCTGTTCCTGATTAGGAGAAATTGTTTGCCGAATGTGTACATTAAAGAAAATTGCATGCAAAAATGTGTACATTAGCAAAAATGCACCCTCTAAGGCTGATTTTCACTAGGACTTTGAATTATTATTTTTATAATAAAAAAGAATTGAGGGAATGTGAAAGAGACACACAGAGAGACCAAAATTGGCAAAGTTGTCCGCCTCTCCAGTGAGCTGCCTCCCTATTCATGGTAGGCAGGTTATGTGCAGACATCATGCTGCAGATCATTAAACTGTATTGATTTTTTCCCTTTCCTTCCTTTCTCAAAAACTCAGAGCGGATTACCAGATTAAAAAAAAACAAATCTACACACAAAATTCACTTCCCAAACAAGTACCAATGTTGCTATTACTAGTGTTTAACTACATATCGAAAACCCCAAAATATCTTAGCAACTGAAACCCTGAAAACGTTTCTACCCAATCCACACCCAGAACAGTGTTTTACTTTAAAAACCTAAGTATAGTGGTACCTCGGGTTACATGCGCTTCAGGTTACATACGCTTCAGGTTACACACTCCGCTAACCTCGAAATAGTGCTTCAGGTTAAGAACTTTGCTTCAGGATAAGAACAGAAACCAGGCTCTGACGGCGTGGCGGCAGCAGGAGGTCCCATTAGCTAAAGTGGTGCTTCAGGTTAAGAACAGTTTCAGGTTAAGTACGGACCTCCAGAACGAATTAAGTACTTAACCCGAGGTACCACTGTACTGAGAGTGCTTTTTAAAAAATATATGCTTCTGAACTTTGCATCAACAAAACTGACATGCTCCTTCTGTGACAATAATACGGAAGATACCATTTTCCAAATGTGGGTAGGCAATAACTCATGAGTTATTTGAGGGGTAAAATATATGTTCCTGGGCGAAGAAGGCCAAAAGAACTGTCAGTACTCTGCTGATGATAATTCCTGTAATGTTGCAAATGGAAGACAAGAAAAATCTGGAATTAAATTGTCTGTCTGTCTGGGAGTCAATTTGAGCCTTCCCAGAAATTGGGGATGGGAGGTGCATGTTCAGAGCAGAAGGACAGGACAAACACCTGCAAATTCAGACAAGTGCCGAATATGGAGTTATGGGGCCGTGTCTTATTGGCACAGCTTTGCCTTGCAGAAGGTGGAAGCAGCACAGGGGAGAAGTTACATTCAAAGTTGTAGTTTTTCCAGTTGCACAAGATTCAGAGCTAAGTGAGATGTCATGGATAGGGAAAAAAAGAAAGAAGTAAGAAAGCTGTCATGCTAATATTTAACTATCCAACAGTAAAGAGAAATTGGATCAAAATAAAGCTTGGTTTCTTCACTGTTACCTAGAAGTGCACTACCATGAATGGACTGGGAGTTTACTATGGAGCTGACGGTGGCTTCTTATTGGTTCTTTTTGGTACAGTCAAAGAGGGTCTTCCTTTGCCTACAATAACCACAGAGAGCCACAGAGAGGCTGACAAAAACTCCGTTGTTTTATGCTA
Organism: Podarcis liolepis; assembly: GCF_965112155.1. Lineage (NCBI taxonomy): Eukaryota > Metazoa > Chordata > Lepidosauria > Squamata > Lacertidae > Podarcis > Podarcis liolepis. The sequence continues at coordinate 18,742,588 of NC_139557.1, read as the reverse complement.
TCCTGAAATGTTCTTAGAACATTTCCAGTTCAGTTAGAAACATACCGATTTTTCCCCTCAGAAAGACATGGTTGGGTGCCTTTCCGCTGAGGAATCCTAACTACTCCCAAAGCAAAATCACAAATATAGCTCAGAAGCAAGGACGGAATCTAGCTGAAGTTTAAAGAAACGGGAAGAGAAGTCGGCTTTCCTTGCCATCCACAACATTTTAAAATGTTCTAGATTCATTCCCCAAAGCTGAACAAACTGGGATTGCAATGTGAATCCTGACTTTCAAAGACATTTTTCAAAAAGGAAAAAAGAAAGAAAGACCCAAGCTTGGACTTAAGCTTCATTAGATGGCAAAAGGACACAGGTGGAAAATTTCTTTGGACATCCCTTGTCATCCCAATGAAGGGTCATGCCACAGGGCAAAAGAAAGCCATTGAGGCATGTCTGCGCCTTCAGAATTTATTCTAACAAAGCAATCTTGCCGTTGCTGAATGAGGCACAAACTTGGGCTTCTCAGGGAATATAAAATATATACCTACACACTTGGTTTAATTGCTTGTTTGCTGGGAAAGTGTTTGCTCACAAGCAATAATCAATCGACACAGCATAGGGCATTACTTACATTAGATATGGCAATTTCAGCTTTCAACCTGTGACTGACACATGCTGAGATCAGTGGTGACTTGGACAAACAGGAGCCTTCCCTGATTTACCCCCAATGACACCCTCATTGCTCAGAGCAAAGTGAGTGGTCACATATAGTTTTGGAGCCTGTATGGAATTGCAGCTGAACCAAATTAATCAGTAACAATTGTGTGTGATAAAATACACCTTCAGCCCAGAACAATGTCTGGGGAACAGAGCAGTCCTTAATGACCCAGACTTCGTCCATCCCTCATCTAGATAACCGCTCCACTTCAGGATTTATTTATTTATATATTTTGATCTGACAGAGAATATTACGAGAATGAATGTTGGGAAATGCCTTCCCGAAAAACTCCCATCCTCATAGAAATCTCACCGGCTACCGGGCAAAGAAGAGAACATGTTTCGTGCACCCATTTGCAGGAGAAATGTAGGATTCTGCTTGTATCAGCTTGGTTGTTTTTTAGTTACATGCGGCTATATTACACACGTAATAAAACAGGATTTGGGGTAATAAACATGACACATTATTTCCAGAATGTTTATAACAGACAGTAGTCGTGCTGGGTGTTATATTGGAGTGGATGAGTTGAATGATGTTTATATATAGCCGGCAGATGAAGAATTGGAAGTTCCTTGGTTGCTTAACTTTATTTCTTTTTATTTCTTCTCTCTCTCTCTCTCTCTCTCTCTCTTTCTCTCTCTCTTTCTCTACCGCCCCTTCTTTCTTCTCCTCTGGATGTATGTTTTTATTTTACTTATACTAATGTTTTAGTCTGGACAAAAAATGTATTTGATAATAATCTTTGTATCTCTATAAAATCTAATAAAATTTATTTTAAAAATAGAATGCTTATAACACTGTTACTGCCACAATGTTTCTGTTGCCAAGCTGTTTACTTTTCTATCAGTAACTGTGCACACAGTTGCACAATCATGAGAGGTTCTGTAACTGAGCCCAGGCCAAAAGAAGGAAAAGGTACACATTCACAGCAAATTAATTAACCTAATTCCAGGCTGGGCTTCATACGATCTTCTCTGCTGCTATATCCTTGGAGCAGATCTTGCTTTCTACTATGTTTACTTCAACGAGTAACTGCTGAACATGTTGCATTATATTGCAAATACGGGTGTAACTGAGAACCCTGTTCAGATTTTTCCCATTTCCTCTTGGCCTTTGTACAAACTAGTTTGCAAAAACCTGACCTTGTGTTCCAGAAGAAAATGGCATCCAGTTTTCCAGAGGTCTTGCTGCACATGGGATTCCATCCCTGTAAAAACTGTCCTTCCCCTTGTAAATCCTTCATTCTTCTCTGTCTTCTTTTTCAATCCCTTTTCCTCTCCTCTCCCTTTTCTCTTGAAGCTGACTTATTTACAGGTTCTCTGTTATCTTCTTTACAGGTTCTCTCGTTCTCTCTCTCTCTCTCTTTCTCTCTCTCTGTGAAATATGAGAAACGAATGCAGAAAATTCCTTTGGTTGATTTTACTGTTTGTTTGGACAGCACTACGGGGAGGAGAATTTCAAGCGTAAATATTAAAAAGTCAGCAGGCGGCAGAATGTGATCACAGCAGAGCAATCGAAGTGATTCGAGTACTCCATAACGTGGGAGGGGGAAAGATTTGTGATAGGGTTATGCTGAAGTTTTACCATCCATTATTCATCCAAGCCAACACCCCCATGGGATAATCAGCCGATGAGATCAAGAAGCCAGAGTTTTTCTTCTTATGGGCCGGGGAGCTGAGGGGGTCAGGAGCCAACTAGCACCTCGTATGTTACAGCCTGTTGCTGCTGCCAGCCTCCCGGCAAGTCAAATTGCCATCTCCCTCTGGGGATGTCTTGGTTTACTGAAAGATATATTATGTGAGTGGACATTGTTGTTCATCCTTACAGGCAGCAGGGATCACTTAGCAGATTGGGAGTGACCCACTTCTTCCCCACTGCTAGCACAGTTATCTGGCCATCAAAACTACGCCCCTCTGCTAAGATCCACGGCCATATTGGTTTGGGACCACGAAGAGAAAAGATCTTAAAAATGAAGAGCCCTGCTGGATCACACTAAAAGTACATCTTCTTCAATATCCTGATTTCACAGTAGCCAAACAGATGTCTACGCAAAGCCAGCAATTGGCATTCAGTTGCTACTGCCTCAGAGAGATGAGGTTAATGTAGCTATCGTGACTAGTAGCCATTGATGGAAACTAAGAAGACAGGATCCATGTTCTGCTATGTTTTGCCATCTCCAGTAATTCTCCATTAAAGAACATTGATGTCCCTTTTGGGAATTATAGGGACAAAACTACCCAAACTGTATAGAAATTTATTCATGTATGCGACTACAGTGGCAAGAATGTTACTTGGCCAAAAACGGAAAGAAGAAATACCAGCAAAAGAAGAATGGAAATATAAACTTATGGAATATGCAGAAATGGCAAAACTTACTGGAAAAATAAGAAATCAAGATAACAAACTTTTTATAAAAGAATGGAAATGGTTTATGGAATATTTACAAACAAACTGTAAGATAAGAACATTGGCAGGATAATTGTAATAACCTGTTGTTTTATAAGAGTATATATTTAAAGTAGACGAATAAATGAGCAAATTAAGTTAATTTGGATAGGCAGAAAATATTAAAAATAAATTTAAGGAATTGCAGAAAGAGGGGGAAGGAAGTCAAGTTTTGAATTGTTCAAATGATTGTAAAATTATTGAAATGTATAAAACTGAAAATCATATAAAAGAACATCTATGTCCCAACCCCATCCTTTCCACTTTGCTTTCTCAGGTAAGGAATCCAGCTAGGGCACTGCACATAGTGAGTTGTGTACTTTTCTTACTGTTAACTGTTCTTGCTTGGCAAAACACACTGAGATTCTGTAGCAGCATTCATATTTACAGAGGGTCCTTGTATGTATGTCCTAGTATAAATAGCTGCAGAAGTAAGCCTCTGGCTTATGTTCCCCAAGCATCCACATTGCACCTTATTGCTCTCTCAAATCCAGGCTGAGAGAACAAGTGGCTGCTTAAAGCCTCTTATTGGGGAAGCTTACACTTGAACCGGAGATATCCCAGTTCAGAGTTCATACTCCACCATGATGCTACGCTATTTTTGCTTGCCACCTTGCTGAGACATGCATTAAATCCCCAAATAATATTTAGGATAAGCCTGCCATTATGTGTGCAACTGAAGCAGTAGAGTCTCATAAACCTGCTCTGCAGGTATTTTAGGAATTTTACTATTGTGTATAGTTTGTTTTAAACAGAGAAAAACAGTTCCTGACATGGGCCTTTGGAGGTCAAGGCACAAAGCTGTTTATCCTGTGGTCGTCAGACAATGAATGATATCCTGTTTTCTCCCTTTCCCATCCCTAAAATGTGGACCCTAATCCATTTAAAAGTTTACTGAGTAACTGGTTTGTTGTGAGCAAGGCATTCTATTATTAGCTCTCTTTATGCTTGTTTTAAAAATAGGTCTTCTTCCACAATTGTTCTCTTATCCGTTAAAGTGCTGGAAGCTGATTTTCCCAGAGAGTGAAGGAATACAAGAAGACAATGTATATAATTTGTATTGCTAGATTTGCACCAAGTCATCCATGCTAAGTGTTTTTCCATACTGACCTATCGTGCCCTGTCCAGTGATCCACCAAGAGGAGAGAAAGGGAGAAGCTCCTGTTTATATGTGATGTTCCAGATAAAGGCATATATACATCAATATACTTTTAAAAATGTATCACTTAATTCTTGTATCCTACAGCAATTTTTTACGATTGATCTCACAGCAAGCGGGTGGCAGACTGAGGTGGAGGGCAAGAGTAGTGTGGGAATGGGGGAATAACCTATTATTATTATTATTATTATTATTATTATTATTATTATTATTATTATTACTAGAATTTATATACCGCCCTATACCTGGAGGTCTCAGGGCAGTTCACAGAATAAATTCAAAACATAAAAGCACAAAATACATAATCAAAATACAGTGGTGCCTCGCAAGACGAAAAGAATCCGTTCTGTGATTCTCTTCGTCTAGCGGTTTTCTCGTCTTGCGAAGAAAGCCCATTGACGGATTAGCGGATTAGCGCTATTAGCAGCTTTCAGAGGCTTTTAGCGGCTTATTGGATCAGCTGATAAGTGGCTTAGCGGCTTAGAAAAAGGGGGGAAGGGGGGAAAAACCACAGGAACTCGCAAGACATTGTCGTCTTGCGAAGCAAGCCCATAGGAGATTCGTTTTGCGAAGCACCTCCAAAACGGAAAACTCTTTCGTCTAGCGAGTTTTCCGTCTTGCGAGGCATTCGTCTTGCGGGGCACCACTGTATAAGCAGCAATCCAATAACACTGTCCCCCCCCCAAAAAACCCACATTTTAGGGCACTAGCTAAGTGCAGGTAGGATCAAGATGCAGTTGCAGAACCTTGGACAGCTCAGAGGTGGATACTTGTTGCACCGAGGTTTTGAACTCTGCTGAATGACAGTTGCCGGGAATCACAAGTGGGGAAAGTGTTGTTGCTCTCAGGCTCTGCTTTTCAGCTTCCTGAAGAAATCTGGTTGCCTTATGTGAGGACAGGATGCTAGACTAGATGGGCCATTGGTCTGGTCCAGCAAGACCCTTCTTGTGTTAACCTTTATATCCTCTCTAGGCCTGGCTTCTTCTCCAAGTGTAAACTGATTTCCTGAGTAGTGGAGATTCCTAAAGGAAGAGGCCACTAGTCTGGAGCCCAGCACCATTTGGAGGGCACTAGGTCCCTCAAACTTGCTAGGGAATGAACCTTGTGGCCTGGGAGTGATGCTTAGAATCTGTGCAGCAATATTGTAGTGGTTAAGAGCGGTGGACTCGTAATCTGGTGAACCGGGTTTGCTTCCCCGCTCCTCCACATGCAGCTGCTGGGTGACCTTGGGCCAGTCACACTTCTGTGAAGTCTCTCAGCCCCACTCACCTCACAGAGTGTTTGTTGTGGGGGAGGAAGGGAAAGGAGAATGTTAGCCACTTTGAGACTCCTTCGGGTAGTGATAAAGTGGGATATCAAATCCAAACTACTACTACTACTACTACTACTACTACTACTCTTCTTCTTCTTCTTCTTCTTCTTCTTCTTCTTCTTCTTCTTCTTCTTCTTCTTCTTCTTCTTCTTCTTCTTCCTTGCTTTGCTTTTTTAAAAAAATACACACATACACACCACAGCTATGCCCATTTCCCACCTTCTGTATTTGAAAGTGCTTTAAGAACATTAGCAGAGGATAAATCTTTGCAAGCTGTCACTTACTACGTTACTTGCACTCATGCACGATACATTTATAGCCAATCATTGGCTCTCTGCCATTGTGCTAGATGATTTATTGTGGGTCAATAAAAAAAAGTTGACTTCCCTTTGCTAGTTCTAATGACCAGCTTGAGTGTTATGTTTCTTCCCTGCCTCTCAAACTCTTAAAATGTCCCTTAGTGGTCTTGCCATGGGCTTGACTATTCATTGAAAGGGGGTAGAAAAGGCATTCCTCTGCACCTTCCATACATTTGAATTAATTATTGAATTGTTTGGCTTTAAGTTTAACATATTCAACTCATCCGTTACAACTATCATAAGTGGAGATATGACAATATTGGCAATTGCTTACTGTAAATAACAGTTACAGTAAAAAAAAACTTTGCAAAATATTTACTTTACAAAAAAAAATAGGGGGGAGCTTTTTATTTTCCACTCAAACAACTTTTTTGTAGCTTTGCAGGACAATGCTATGCATGTCTACTCAGGAATCCTATTCCATTCAGTAGAACTTACTCCCAGGTAAGTGTATAGCTTTTCGAGCCCCAAACTGGAATCCTTAATACACCTGTTATAAGCATTTTATATGTAATGAATTTACACGAAATTTTATATGTAATAATTTTAGCAACCTCCAAACCAGCTCCTAATAAAACAATTCAAATATAATGAAATGAATTAAGTCCAATACAACCAGCAAGAGGATTTTTAAAAAGCATAATCAACAGGCGAGATAAAACTTCCAAAAGACGAAACCTACGAGGAAGTAAGTCCCACTATGTTCAGTGGCATTGACTTCTGAGTGTACATGCACAGAATTGCAGTAGTCATCTGTTTATTTCTCTCCTTTTGAACCATGTAATAGTATTTCAGATTCAATTTCTGAACTCTAGCTAGTGTGAAAGGGGAAACAAGCAAAAATGCATTGTGGGTGCAAATGCCACTCATTTCATTTATTGATGGCAAGAAGCTTCCCTAGTTTCATTAACAAAGATTTTTTTCAAGGATCTTTCTGCTAATACGTTCAGCGCTGTGCCTTCCATGATCTAATCTGCTAATGCGCAGTTTTATTGGAAACAAACATGTCATCAGTGCAAGGAGTGGAGTTGTATACCATTCATAATTTAATGCTCCTCTAGAAAGCAGCCGATGCCTACTCTTCCCAGACCTCATAGAGAAGGTCAGAGGGCAGGTGGTGTTTGAAAAGAAATCAAAGTCTCTTCTGGGCTGAAATAAAGTGAGGCTGCTCTTTTACCTTGCTTCATGCCTCCCTTCAGAAACTGCAAAGTCAGTTCATAACCAGCTTGAAACTCTGAGGAGTTGTGCAACCAATTTCCCATTTAACCATGAAGAATAAGAAAGCAAACAGCCTTCTCCCTTTAATATATCCTCACGCTGGAAAAGGAGACAGCAACTGAATGCAGTGCAAATATAGGTTGAACCAGCAAGCTCTCTCTGATCCCTCCACCCAAAAAAGCTGCTTCTTGTGCATGCAGGCTTGAATTACCTGAATCTAAAAAAAGTTAGTAAAATATTTAAAGTATGTATGTTTAATCAGGTTAAGTGCTCTCTGTATCATCTTCTCTCATTGTTATAGCCCACTTGATGTAGAGGTGCACTAAACTCATTAAAACACAACCGCAGCATCACAATATTTACAATGCATATTTAACAATGAAACACTGCTCTCCTCCTATTATAGTTTATCTTCATTCAATAGGTCCTCGCAGATAAACCGGGAATGAAACACTTTGACGTAGCCTCAGAAAATTAAAGAATAATCATGTTCCTTTATGCCTGGTAGGAACACGGTCACCATGTTTCAGCACAGAGAAAAAAGGAACAATAAGAGAATGAAGATATTTCTTTTTCTACAACAGAGAGTGTTCTGAATGAACATCCTGGGCTTTTGGGGGGCTTTTGTATGCAACACCTGCTCATTGACCCTTCTTGGCCAGGAGTGGCCCAAGACATTTTGCTACCTAAGGCAGAGCAGCAAATTGTGCCCCCACTCCCTTCCCAACAAGACCAGCAGAGAGGAATCAGGAATGACATGAATGGTTATTTTGCAACAATACAGCTCTGGGAATAGGCCAGTGATCATTTATTTCATGGGAGGCACTAAAGAGAGGGCATTGGAGTGTTCAACCCAACCCATATGTTTGCTCCCCCCCGCCTGCCTTCAAAAGCCGTCCGCGATAGCGGAGAAACGCGCTGCCTTTCTCCGCTCTCCCGGGAAGGCAGGCAGGGGGGAGCAAAGACTTTTGCCCCCCGCCCGCCTTCAGAAGAGGTCCAGGACCTCTTCTGAAGGCGGGCGGGGGGCGAAAGTCTTTGCTCCCCCCCGCCTGCCTTCAAAAGCCATCCGCGATAGCGGGAAGCGCTTCCCTGCTATCCCGGACTGCTTTTAAAATGCTGGCGGTGGGGAGCAAAGCCTTTCAGCCCCCGCCGGCCTTCCTGGACCTCTTCTGAAGGCCAGAGGGGGGGAAAGGCTTTGCTCCCCACGACCAGCATTTAAAAGAGGTCCCCGTAGATTTCCCTATGGGCTTTTTTCTTGCGAAGCAAGCCCATAGGGAAATTCGTCTTGCGAAGCGCCTCCAAAACAGAAAACCCTTTCGTCTTGCGGGTTTTCCGTCTTGCGAGGCATTCGTCTTGCGGGGCACCACTGTACCTCTCCAGTGGGAAGGTAAACGGCGTTTCCGTGCGCTGCTCTGGTTTGCCAGAAGCGGCTTAGTCATGCTGGCCACATGACCCGGAAGCTGTATGCCGGCTCCCTCGGCCAATTAAAGTGAGAGGAGTGCTGCAACCCCAGAGTCGGTCACGACTGGACTTAATGGTCAGGGGTCCCTTTACCTTAGCACTTGGATGGTTGGTTGTAGGGGTTGGCCATTCACATTGGGTCCCTTTACCTTTACCTAAGATGCTCTGCTCCGACTATTCTCTCTTATGACAAATCAGTGGTAGGCTCCTGATGGCTTCGCGATGTCGCACTTGATGCAATACATGCCCATGCAGGTTTCTGCAGTCCGTCATCCCCATAACTGGACTCATGTGGGGACAGGACACCGCACAGCACAGGACATCAGAGCTTTTATAAACTGGGTTTTAATCAGGAAAACTGTATAGGTTCTTCATTTGACTAAAGGAGGTGGGTGGTTTATTGCTCCTCCTGAGTCTTTTGCCCTTTCCCTCCCAGACACCTTGGCCTTTTATAATAATATGTTAAGGAATGTGGACTAGGCAGGCCCTTCAGACATCTGTACAATGCTGTGGTCAATTTGATCTTTGTTAATTGAGTGACATCTCCTTTCATTGCTCTCCACCTCCCTCATCACACATCCTTAAGCTGCAATCCGGAGTGACCTTGCTTTGGAAGTAAGGCTCAAGGAAATGGTTCAATGGGACTTATTTCCAAGTAAACATTGTTGAGGACTGGGATGTTAAATGGCAAGCAGTTGTCTTCATGGGCAAAACGATTAATGGATTTATTGTTCGGCTGCAAGCGTCAACCCAAAGATGCACAGGCAGGTGAGAATCCAGCATGAGGCCAGCACTCGCCTGTGGCTTGTATGCCAGCAATTCCCACTACCAAAGAACGAAGTCACTATTTCAGTTGAGGCTTTGAGGGAGAGTCACCATGCTTATTCGCACAGGGATGCTTTACAATTGTTCATTTCTGGGTTGTTGTTCAAAAAATTGTCCAGAGCAGCTCACCAACAAACAAGTATAGTGGTACCTCAGGTTACATATGCTTCAGGTTACAAACTCCGCCAACCCAGAAATAGTGCTTCAGTTTAAGAACTTTGCTTCAGGATGAGAACAGAAATCGGGCTCTGGCGGCACGGCAGCAGCAGGAGGCCCCATTAGCTAAAGTGGTGCTTCAGGTTAAGAACAGTTCAGGTTAAGAACGGACCTCCGGAACAAATTAAGTACTTAACACGAGGTACCACTGTATTCTGGCACAACGATAAAAGCAGAGGAAAAGCAACAGGGGTGCAAGTCACCCGGTGAAAAGACTTTGAGAATAATAAAGCATCTACTGGCCTCTGGAATGGCACTAATGTTTGTATGTCATTGATGTGTTGCAGGAAAGTATTCTGCAAACAGGGTGCCACCACTGAGAAGTCCTTGGCTGCCTGAACTCTGATGGCAGAAGCCCCCAGAGGAGTGTCTCTGAAGCAGATTTTAAAGGTGGAGCAGGATCCTGTGGAAGAAGAGAGTCCATCATCTACAGCGTGACAAAAGAATCCAGCAGGTGCAGCGTCTGGTAGAATTTGTAGTGATGGATGAAACATCACCTGCGAATTTCCACCTTCCATGCTCCTATTAAAGACATGCATCCTGCCAAAAGACCAGGTGGTGACACCCCTATTAATTAGGGTGCTCTCATTTCTCACCAAGTTCTGTGATTATTATTATTAAAATGGAAAAAAAGTCTTCAGCTATTGAGCATCTTCATTCAGTGTGGGTTTCCCTTTGATCAAAGGCAACAGATGGAAGACTTTGCAAACAGCTGACACCTCTGTTCTTGGCAGTTAATCAGAATCAAGAAGCAGCTCAGGTGCTGGCTTCTCTTCCTATCCTCAGTGTTGCAGTTAACTAGATTTGTCTGGAGGATTAAGGAGGCAATGATTGTCAGAATTAAGCATCTGCACACAGGTAATTTGTCTGGATGTGGTTTTGGGTGTTGCCGATGGGAGGAGGATAAATACCATACGAAGGAATTAGCTCTGTTTTTAGCCCAAGCCTATGCAGAGCTAGGCTTTGAACACTGCATTGGATTGCCTGCTTAAGAGACTAGCAATGCATTCTAAACATGTCTACTTGCTTTTCTCCTTGCAATCTCTGCCCCCCCCCCTTGCAGGTCTTACCTGTATACTGTATATTATCTTTTTCATATTACTACGTTTATTGCTATGGAATATTGGTTGTCTTGCTACTCTGTGTGTTTCTAATATGGCTTCTTCAGTGTAACTTGCTACTGGTACTTCATTCCTCCCAAGTTTGCCAAGTGACTTCCTTTTTATAGAAAAAACAACAACTCCAATAGCTATACAGTGGTACCTCGGGTTAAGTACTTAATTCGCTCTGGAGGTCCGTTCTTAACCTGAAACTGTTCTTAACCTGAAGCACCACTTTAGCTAATGGAGCCTCCTGCTGCTGCCACGCCGCTGGAGCACAATTTCTGTTCTCATCCTGAGGTAAAGTTCTTAACCCGAGGTACTATTTCTGGGTTAGCGGAGTGTGTAACCTGAAGCGTATGTAACCTGAAGCGTATGTAACCCGAGGTACCACTGTACTTGATTGTAGCTTGCTTATTTTTATGCCATTTCCGTTGTTCTAAAAAGCAGGGAGCAAGGAAAGAAACAAACTATTGCCCATACTCTGATTAGTTTCATGATGTTGCTGTGTCCTCATGCCCTCAATCAAGGCTGAAAATGGCAGCCATGTCTGCTGATGTCACTAGGACAGTAAAAGGCTCAGCATAAAGGGGGGGGGCGCGAATGAGCCAGGGAGGTCGGTTTTATTTCCCTTTTACCGATATACTGAATCCTACCAAGAAAGTAAGGGTACAAACTTTCATCTCAGACATAATTTTCATATGAACAGAGCTCCAAGACCAGCATGTTCTGAGTGAGTCCACTCTTCAGGAAAGACCATAAGCCGTTGGTCTTCTTCTACAACTTCTCTCCATATGCTTTAAGATGGCTTTCCCAATGGCACACGGATGCCAGCTCCTGGTGAGGTCAGCAGCTGGCCTGAGGCAAATCTGTCGCCTGAGGGCAGCTGTACTCCCTTCCCCAAACACAGGGGCAAAGAGGAAAGGGAGGAATGGCTGTGTCAAAGAGACTTCCTGCCATCTATGAGGGGGTGGGGTGGCGCCACTGGTTTGTCGGTCTTCCACCATGCTCTCAAAGTAACCTTCCATGTACACTAGATCAGAAATGGGGAACCTGTGGCCCTCCAGGTGTTGGACTGGAATTCTCATCAACCCTGACCACTGACCATGCTTGATGAGACAGAGGGAAGATGGAGCCCAACATTCTTGCCCTAGATGCTTACCAGAGTCCTCAGATGTGTGCAGATATAATACAGAATACCGTAGATACACATCTATTTCCAGCGAAATTGCATGTTCTCAGGTTCTTTCAGTTCATCTCCCTATGGGCATTGCTCAGGATTCTATTCTTGGTCCTGTTTGCACTCTTTTATTTCCTGATAAACTCATCTCTTCTGCTGGTCTCTGTTGTCATTTCTGTGCTGTCAACAACAAGCCCTCTTTCTGCCCCTTTCTCTCCTTGGTACTGCTGACTTGTAAGCTGGGCCATTTCCACTTCCATGGTCCAGAGGCATCTTAAGCTGAATACATACAAACCAAAATTCTGTCTCTCTGTACTTATATTTACTGTATCTTGATGTTGATCAATTCCCCAACTCCTCTGGCAAAGGTTCAGTGCCTTGGTGTCTTTTTATTTATTTATATTTTTTGCTTATCACATTTAAGCTATCCCTGGCCTTTCTAATCACACACAAAACATCTCTCTCTCTCTTCACGGCTAAAGATACTGGTTTGAGATTCGTTTCACTTTTGAATTATTGCTTTTTTTGTTGTTTTCTGGTCTTCCTCTCTCACACATTAAACCTTTTCATTGCTGTTCAGAATTTGGCTGCCCACATTATCCATCCAGCATGGTGCTTTGATCATATCTCGCCTCTTTAGTGTTCACTCCACTGTATTATCTTTCATACGAAATTCAGACTGTTGCTTCTTACTTGTAAAGCCTCGAATGCCTTGGCCCCTCTGTACTTGTCATCTTTGATCTCTTGTTACATTCCTTCTTGTGCTTTTCGCTCTTTCCACTTTTGTCATCATGTTCGACCTCAGCTTTCTTGCTCTGTCTCTCATCTCCATCCTTTTGCTTTAGCTTCACCGCATGCTCTTCCCACTAATATCAACCACGATTCCTCACTGTTTCATTTCAAAGCTTCTTAAAATATAACTCCCTGCCTGCCCACCCGCCTGCGTTTGGCTTCCCCTCCTGAAGAGTATGAGAGGTATTTAAGGAAGAAAATATTCTTCACACAGTTAAGGATAATGTGTGTTTGCGGATAGAGTGCCTTTAGTCTAGGACATAAATAAATAATATATTTAAAAGATTTATATGCTGCTTTTTATCAGAGATCTCAATGAACCTTACAAAATTAAAGCAACAAGGACACTAATAAGAAATATGCTCCAAATACTTTGCAGATAAAGAGTAGCATTCATGTCTGGAATGGCTACCCACTTATTCTTGCATCTTGCCCCCCAAAGGGGATACTGGCAACTGGATGCTAATTGGCCCTGTTTCTTGGGTCCATGTGGTCCCCCCCCCAAGTAGAAATTCCTAGTGTCCAGTATTTCTGGTTTTCTATTGGGTAGGTGCAAAATCATATTGTCTTGCTATTTACTGAAAATATTAGGGATGGCCACTGGGCCCATCACCTCCTGGCAAATAGAAGGGGAAGAAATGGAGGCAGTGAGAGATTTTACTTTCTTGGGCTCCATGATCACTGCAGATGGTAACAGCAGTCACGAAATTAAAAGACGCCTGCTCCTTGGAAGAAAGGCGATGGCAAACCTAGACAGCAGAGACATCACCTTGCCAACAAAGGTCCGTATAGTTAAAGCCATGGTTTTCCCAGTAGTGATGTATGGAAGTGAGAGCTGGACCATAAAGAAGGCTGATTGCCGAAGAATTTATGCTTTTGAATTATGGTGCTGGAGGAGACTCTTGAGAGTCCCACGGACTGCAAGAAGATCAAACCTCTCCATTCTTAAGGAAATCAGCCCTGAGTGCTCACTGGAAGGACAGATCCTGAAGCTGAGGCTCCAATACTTTGGCCACCTCATGAGAAGACTCCCTGGAAAAGACCCTGATGTTGGGAAAGATGGAGGGCACAAGAAGAAGGGGACGACAGAGGACGAGATGGTTGGACAGTGTTCTCGAAGCTACAAACATGAGTCTGACCAAACGGCGGGAGGCAGTGGAAGACAGGAGTGCCTGGCGTGCTCTGGTCCATGGGGTCACGACTAAACAACAACAACATTAGGGATGGACAACTCCCACCATTCTTGATCATTGACAATGGTGGCTGGTGCTGATGAAAGCCAGGAGTTGAACCACATCTGGGGGTTCTGTGCGCTTGACATACATGTTCCTTGACTTGAATCACTGTTACAATGACGGAGTGATGTCTACCATTGTTTTAGCATGCCTTTGCTTGATGGCCGTCCTCTTCACCTCCCAATGAACTGTTCTGAGCACATGCTTGTTAATGAACTCAATTTGGAAACCCAGCAATGTCTCTTTAATATTTGCCAATGTTTGTCTCCAAAGAGAGTGTTCTTCTTGACACTAAAATGTCACTCTTTGCCGTCTGTTCCATTTCCACCCTGAGGATTTTATTTAAAGGCTAAGTGTAGGCAAAGGATAACACACAGCTGCCCATCTGTTTAAGATTCACCAGACCTAAGGCAATTTGTGCAATCTGATCTGTGTGCCTCCGAGTAGCAATTTCATTTAGCTCTCACCAGAATGGCTGGTAATTGGCATGTTGCACATATGCACTCCGAGAAGCATCAGAAACCACCCACCACAAGGAGAAGAGGCTGCCTTACAGAAATAGCTCAGCCAGAGATCTAAACAAGCTCAGCAAACTAAATTTTGATAGGGTCAGTCGTGAATTCTGATTTGAAGAAGGAGAAGAGATTGGTTGATTTTGAAGAGTGACTTTGGCTTCATAATATAAATGAATTGGAGGTCACTTGTAAAAAAATAACGTGCTCTTGATTAAATTAAATCACATTGATTTCATTTCCATTATCAAGAGGACTTTCCACTCTGAGGCAGTAGGCTTTCCCCTATTGTTGGGCCCAAAACATTGACTAGGTTTGTTGCTAGTGTGTCGTCCACCCTATGGCAAGCAACCTCCTACCTGAGCTGATGGAGGCAGCCTGGGCATGGGTGGTGTTGGAGAGCCCCCAAATTTCAACATTCATGCTGAGTCCTCTGAAACTGGTCCAGCTTGGGACTTCATGAGGTTGTCTCAATATGTTACCATCCCAACACACAAAACAGCTCATGTCCTTGATTTAGTTTTTGCTTTGGGGTAGGGGGTGGTGGGCTGATGCAACTGAGGGAAGGAGAATAACTCCACTTACACTGTCAGACCTCTACCTTCCCAAGGGGAGGGAATATTGTGATGGTCCTCCCCAGAGACTTATGGAGTCCCAGCAGAGGCAGATTTAGGAAAGTGCAACAGGAAAGTGCAACTGGGCACTGAGCTGAGAGGCTGCTGCAACAATGACAAACGATGGAAGGCAAGAGGCAGGGTGCACCAAATTTTGGCATCACACAGGGTGCTGTTGAAATCTTAAAACCCAAAGTCTGCCACTGAATCCAAGGAATACTTGAATGCTGGGGTGGGGAGTGAGATTTTCCTGTTGACAAAGCTGGTGATCCAGTTGAAGCCCTGCACGCAGGGTGGAATGGTGGAATAGAATAGATCATCAACAAAATCACTCTCAGGTTCTCTTGCAGACGTGTAGAAACCCCAGCTGCCCCATCAGTTTCCAGCACAGGTGGCATAAATGTTGTCATGAAGGTGACCAAACCCAGTTACTGGTTAAAGCATGTGATTGTTCTTACTGTGCAGCAGTGATGCCATCGAATAAGGGTTGCCTTTACTTATTTACTTACATAGCTAGCTGTATGTTTTATATTCCACCCCACATCACTTGTGATCTTGGAGCGGGTTGCAACAATTGAAAAAATGACAAACAATGAGAACAAATAACAAAATGCAATTAAGAAGTACCATCCTCCTTCACTGATTAAACCTTTTTAATTAACATGGCCTTGTAAACTGGTACACAGCTTGTTCTTCTTCTGTTCTTAAAGATCAGGCTGGAGAAAAAAAACTGGTGCCAAAGAATAACTAAAGTGGGCCAAAGCTTGCATACCCAAGTGCATTACCCATCTGGGTAATAACTGGCCTAGCCAGCTCATCTCTCCTTCCCCACCCTAGGTTTGCTACCTCATCACTAATCAAATCACGGGTGAGTGATATCCAGACCAATCTGGTGTTCATGGATTGCACCAGCAATCTGTATGGCAACAGTCATCAATCAGGTGCATGTGGGTTCCTACAGAGGCTGCCCTCCCCGCTGAAAGTAGTTTTGAAAGAGGCATTCTGTTGTAGTCAATAGAGCAGGTAGCAGGATATGCTTGGTATGTATGGTATGTATGTCTCTGTGTGGCCACAACTGTTTCTCCTGTTCGCAAATGTGCCCAAAGAGGTCGACAACCCCTGCATGTAGGTCAAACTGGATCCTGAAGGCAAGCAGACTACCCAGCAGTGACAATCAGCTGTAGCTGATTATGGTCTCTCTTGCAGCTGGCCTTTTTGTCTGCCTGTGCCTTGTCCTTGACTGCTACAATGGAGTCACCTTGGTCCCCGCAGCTCCTCTCCACCTCCACACATGGCCTTGCCCCACAACAGTGGAGAATAAAAAAGCTAAACAACTATTGCACCCTTGCAATTCAACAACTGGACTTATCCTATACAGTGGTACCTCAGGTTACATACGCTTCAGGTTACAGACTCCGCTAACCCAGAAATAGTGCTTCAGGTTAAGAACTTTGCTTCAGGATGAGAACAGAAATCATGGTCTGGTGGCACGGTGGCAGCAAGAGGCCCCATTAGCTAAAGTGGTGCTTCAGGTTAAGAACAGTTTCAGGTTAAGTACGGACCTCCGGAACAAATTAAGTGCTTAACCTGAGATACCACTGTACAGTGGATGCTCGGGTTGCGAACGTGATCCGTGCGGGATGCACGTTCACAACCCGCAGCGTTCGCAACCCGCAGTGGCACATCTGCACACGCGCGGGATGTGATTTCGGTGCTTCTGCGCATGCGCAAAGCACGATTTAGCACTTCTGCGCATGCCAGAACCCTGAAGTAATCCGTTCCAGTATTTCCGGGTTTCGGCAGTCCATAACCCAAAAAAGCACAACCTGAAGCGTCTGTAACCCGAGGTATGACTGTATTTTACGTGCAAATGTAAAAACAAAACTAGATGAAGATAATAAAATCAGCATCCCAAGGCAAAGAAGTAAATTACCGTATTTTTCGCTCTATAACACGCACCAGACCATAACACGCACGTAGTTTTTAGAGGAGGAAAACAAGAAAAAAAATATTCTAAATGAAATAGTGGATATATGATTTTTGTGGTTCATGCTGTGGCCACAGACATGTGATCTGGCAATGAGTTTGGAGTAGCCCAATGCAAAAATCCTGAGGATCCATGTGGATCCATGCTTTGTAACCACGGAGGAGGAAAGGAAGGGGAACCATGGATCATCTGCTCATGACTGCAGCAGATCCCACCCGCCACCCGTAGGCATTCGCTCCATAACACGCACAGACATTTCCCCTTACTTTCTAGGAGGAAAAAAGTGAGTGTTATGGTGCCAAAAATACGGTAATTCAAACAAGCTCTGGATCATACATCAAATTTAAGGAACACATGTAGGAAGCTAAGACTGCACTCCTACCCATGTTTACTCAGAAGTTAGGCAAGACTAACTTTCAGGTAAGTGGGGTTAGGCTTGCAGCCTTAGACAGCTAAAACAACAATGGAAGAGCCTGTGTATCAAAGTGTCATACAAATGCATCTGGGAAAATGCAAATTTTCCCAGTGACAAGATGATATGCTAGAGTACTGGGGAAATGCAATATTCCTTATAAGGAGAAGATTAACTAGTGCAGTCCAGATCCAGCAGATTTGATTTTTTAAAAAAATCTATGAATCCTGAAATGTGAACTCTTTGCAGAAATCTCAAATGGTTTCACAGCACAGCCTTATTTGGTGCTCATCAGAGGGCAAATATCTTTCCATGTTCAATTTCCATCTCCGTCAAGACTGGAGCATAGTACAGCATTTTCTTAAGTCTTAGGCTTGCTAAATTCCAGCTGTCAAAGTTGGAAATTCTGTCCTTAACCAAGGCATGGTCCCAGCCCAGCTCTCAACCTAGCCATCTGTTGGTGTGGCATGATGCCAGCTGAAAGAGTAGCTTGCCAGTTTAATTAGGGGGCATAAATGCCAAGCCCAAATTGGTTTAGAATAGATAGGCAGCCTGAATATGCTGCAAGTCGCTTCTTTTCTGTAGTCAGATGGTTTCTACATTACTCACCGGTGTCATGGCAGTCGTTCCACCAGGCTGCGCTTGCTCCCAAAGCAGGGCTAGAAATGCTGAGCAGTTCAGAGATGTGCAAAGGTTGGAGAGTTCTGCAGTCGTCTGAGAAACCTTTCGACACGACAAGGAATGTGAATACATGAAGTTGTCCCCCATAGGAGCAGATCATATCAGTATGAGGCCTTCTATTCATATTCTGGCAAGACACTCATTACATGAACCTAATTGAGAAATGTCAATACATGCTGCACCTTGGTGCACGATGCAGCTTAATTCTCAGTTCTTTCTGGAAACGTTTAATTATTGCAAGTGCTAAAGATTTCATATGCATATACAGGCAGGGCAAACACATGCAACAGAGTGTCTTGCAGTGGTGAATCATTGAGGGGGGAAAAAGGAATGCAGAAATGCAGCCTAGTGGAATTAAGCTCAAGTAAAATCATGGTGAGGCAGCAAATATTGAAAGTGACTAATGATCCAAAGTAACTGACTAGACAGTGATCAGTTATAAGGCTGCAAGAAGGGCAGCTTCTAGCATTTAAGGCAAGAGAACTCTTCCCAAAATGCTATAACTATGCGGTCTGAAAGTTCTGTTCATTATGAAATGCAAACTTGTAGCAAACTTGCAGTTTGTCAGAGAATTGACGCAGGGAGAGGGGTATAAACAGAACAAGTTTCGGAAAGGGCCAAAATGGATAAGGCATACATTTTTTAAATTTATGCTTATTTAATTATTTGTCTATACAATCCATATTGTGATTTCAGTTGCAGCATGTGCCTTTGATTTGCTTTGTTTGGTGATCTCAACTGCATGTGTTTTGAGTTTCTAAGATAGCTCTTAACTCCGCATTCCAGGATTTCTGTCAGCCACCCCCTCTCTCAGCTTTTATCCCATTGCCTCAGTGCACTTTGAGGATTACAACAATGGACTGCACTGTATGCTTAATACACATCTTAAACCACCAGTGTGAAGATAATAAAAGCGGGGCGGGGGGGGGAAATGGCCTCCCCTGCAGGCATGATATAAAGACAATGGGATTATGTAAGCAAACTGTGTTCAGCACCTTAAAATTTAGGACATCTAATTACTATTATAAACCCTGATTATTCATACAGGTATAGTTCGGTGAATTTCCTTTTCAAAAAAGCAAGTCTATATTAGGATCTAAAAATAATAGACATTGCAACAAGGTATTTATCTTAACTTCTGCACCATATATGCAAAAGGTCTTTTGGTGGGGGAGCCTTGCATATTGTGCTCATTTACAACTTAAGCTCCATGCACCCACAACTTCAACCCTAATCCTCTTCCCCTGAAGCTCAAGTTAGCGGTGTGCCAATCTTTAATACGGAATATGCTTTTCAAATTCCAAAGCTTTGCAATCTTTAATAAAAGCTAAAACCCAGCAACGTGACTCTTCAAGCATGATCACCCATTAGACGTTCCGACTCCCCTCGGCCTCTGCTTATAATTTCACATGATTTAACTAATTCATTCTAAACAGAGCCAACCTGTTGCAAAGTCAAACCTTATGCCTGTTTGGCGGTGAGGAGGAGCCGGAGACGCCACTGCCTGCTTGCTGGTTGGTGCTCTGCTTTGCAAACAGGCAGGTGGGAGCAGAGGGAGGGAGAAACAGTCCAAGACAACCGTCAATATAGTTAACATTACAGCAAGTGTGACCTATACACAGAAACAGGTTTTCAATCACAGCTCTCCAGCTGCACCTTAGAGACCCACTAAGTTTGTTCTGGGTATAGTGGAACCTCGGGTTGCGAACGTGATCCGTGTGGGAGGCATGTTCGCAACCCACAGCACCACGTCTGTGCATGCGCGGGTCGTGATTTGGTGCTTCTCCGCATGTGCAAAGCACGATTTAGTGCTTCTGCACATGTGCGGGTGCCGAAACCCGGAAGTAAACCGTTCCGGTACTTCCGGGTTCAGTGCAGTGCACAACCTGAAATCACATAACCTGAAGTGTCTGTAACCCAAGGTACCACCGTATAAGCTTTCATGTGCATGCACACTTCTTCAGATACACTGAAACAGAAGTCACCAGACCCTTATAAATAGTGGGAGGGTGGGGTGGGGTTTTTCTCAGGAGGGTAGTAGGAGATGGGTGATTGACTCAATGAGTATGGTAAACCTGTTGACAACTGTTAACGACTGCAATTAGTCCTACAGGAAAAAGCAGTATGCAGATGACCAAAAATAGCTTTAGCATGTGTAATGAGACAACTACCCTTCTGAGAAAAACCCCACCTGACCCTCCCACTATATATAAGGGTCTGGTGACTTCTGTTTCGGTGTATCTGAAGAAGTGTGCATGCACACCAAAACTTATGCCCAGAACAAATTTAATTGATCTCTAAGGTGCTACTGGACATTTTATTTATTTATTTTGACTGTGTCAGACCAACAAGGCTACCTACCTGAATCTAGTTCTCCAGCTGTTGGTTTAAGTGGGAACAAAAGAAGACGAGACGTATTCATGGAGGTCAACAGCCATTAGCTTAGAGAAAATCTGCAAGTGTAGAGGCAGTTTATCTCTAATTGCTGGGAGACAAACAATGGGATGGGGCCATAGGCTTCACTAAGACATCTGGTTAAAGGTAAAGGTAAAGGGACCCCTGACCATAAGGTCCAGTCCTGGCCGACTCTGGGGTTGCGGTGCCCATCTCTCTTTATTGGCCGAGGGGGCCGGCATACAGCTTCCGGATCATGTGGCCAGCATGACTAAGCCACTTCTGGAGAACCAGAGCAGCGCATGGAAACGCCGTTTACCTTCCCGCCAGAGTGGTACCTATTTATCTACTTGCACGTTGACGTGCTTTCGAACTGCTAGGTTGGCAGGAGGAGGGACCGAACAAAGGGAGCTCACCCCATTGCGGAGATTCGAACCGCCGACCTTCTGATTGGCAAGCCCTAGGCTCTGTGGTTTAACCCACAGTGCCACCCGCGTCCCCAAGACATCTGGTTGGCAGATAGACCTTTGGTCTGACTTAGCAGAGGTATTACATGCTCTCTTATCTGGTCCTATATCTACACATACTTACTGTGGATAGGGGAAAGATGGTGCTGCATCAAGGAATGCGCAGTCAGTGTTACTTCCCAACACATGAAGCATTGCATTGGATATTGGCCCTGTCAGGCCCTGTCACAGAAAAGTGCAAGATCGGAAAATTCAGCCGATTATATTTAGGTCTGGTGCTTAACAGCATTGGAAATCATTACTGTGGGTTTGGGGTTATTATGGTAGTTTTGATTGGTTTAAACCTGGGGACTGTTTTAGATTTGAAATATTGTTCTGTTCTTTCGACTTGTCAGCTTGGCTTGAGTTCCTCAGCAAGTAGGTTTTTAAAACAAAAGGAAACCCAAACAAATAAATACTGTGATAAATAGCAAAAATGCCAGTGTGGCCATTTTGACTTCTCCGCATTTTTAGAAAAGGATAGCATGAATTTTGAATAGGTATTGTAATATAATTTCAAGTGTTTAAAGCATCCTTTGGGAACCTGTCTCTCTGCAAACACATCTTCTCTTTCTTGCAACCATGAAAAACAAGGGAGAAAAAGAATGCTAAGTAGTTCTTTTCCTGCCCCTCTGCTGTAAAATTAAGCAACCAAAACGTCAACGTCTCAAACCAAGGAGCATGGCTTTTCTTCAGCTCACAAGTAAAATTTACTGTGTGAGAACTCAGGTGGTTTCTACCGCCAAGATATAAACCTCTGACAGTAAAGGTTTATAATAGAATTTTTGACACAGCCATCATTTTACAGGCATGGCCCAGCATTGTTGTGACATAAACCCAGAAATAAGGGCAGGAAAATCGAGGTTTCAATTTTCATTTGTGCTCGAGGACTGACTGTGACCCTCTTCACACAGAGCTCTGCAAACATGTGCCATAAAGAAATAATTGAAAGAGATGCAGATGCCGTGCAGAAGGGTATCCAAAATATGTCAGGGGTTCAGCTTTTATTATCGCAGCTCCCAGCTCTTTCATCACGAGCTGCATCACCTCTCAAATTTCACAGGCAAAAGGGGACTTTCTGGGCTGACCTAACAGATCACGGGTGCACAACAAATGTTTCTGAGGGCAAATATTATTATTTTTATAAATCCAAGAGGGAGTCATCACTACATTAACTACAGAATAGTGTTTTTGTTAGATTCTGTTAGATTAAGTTTTTCTTAACCCATTGCCCATGCTCTCTGCACACCCCTGAGGCATGTTCTCCTCTTTCTGTTCTCTCAGTTTCCCTTCCTCCTCTGTCTTCTCTCCACTCCATAAAACCTAGTCCTCTTCCTCTGCACCATACATTGTTTGAACTCTCCAAACCCATCTCTCCTCCTCCCTTCCTTACTAAACAGGTCTTCTTTTCCCCCTGCTACCTTCTTTTTCTACTGTTTCTATGCTCTTTTTACCTCTAACCTTTATGACTCTGTCCATACAGCAAAATAAAAACACCTTGGAGATCCCGGGCCACAGGGAGGTTAGGCTGGCCTCAACCAGAGCCAGGGCTTTTTTGGCCGTGGCCCCGATCTGGTGGAACGCTCTGTCACAAGAGACTAGGGCTCTGCGGGACTTGACATCTTTCTGCAGGGCCTGCAAGATGGAGCCTTTGGCCAAGGCACAGTCTGACCCCCTCTCTCCTTCTGTAATCCTCATAGAACTCTAGCCCAATGGTTGCCATTAATTTTATTCTGAATTGATTTTAGAATGTATTTTAATTAATTGACTGTGTGATTTTATGTACACTGTGCTATTTTTACTTGTTGTTAGCCGCTCTGAGCCCGGCTTTGGCCAGGGAGGGTGGGATATAAATAAAAAAATATTATTATTATTAATCTTACATCACCAACCCCATGTGTGCATTGGTGCAAAAGTGGTTTGGCTGTTCAGCCTCTGAGTCCTAAGCCAGTGCTTCCTATCCACATTAGTGGGTGATCCTTGATGTGTCCTTGTGGTGTGCGCAGGTTCTCTCCCCATAATTATTACATTCCCCTTTCATTATCTCTGTTACCATTTTTGTTTTCAAACTAGTCGTGTGCATAGTCTTTCACCAATGCACCCACATCTTAAAAAAGAAATCCCCAGGAAGGGTGCAAGAGCAAATATGACCATTTGCAAATATTTGCAATGGGCAAAATGAAGGGTTGTGAATTTTGGGAGTGGGGGATGTACACACAGGTGTGTGTGCCTGTCTTTTTGCAATGAATGCAGATTTCGGCAGAAGACACCCTCTTGGAAAGCCAGTTGAGGAAATCTCCTACTTGCTTTCCTCCTCCCTTCCCTGGCGTTCCTTCAGCAGAGAATTCTAAACAACCCAAACATTTTGCAAATATTTGAAACATTGGGGACAATAAAGCTTTTCACTCCCCCCCCCCCATTATTTAAATATGAAATGGACAAAATTCTAGCCTATGCCAGGTGAAGAAGAAGAGGAGGAGGAGGAGGAGGAGGAGTTTGGATTTGATATCCCGCTTTATCACTACCCTAAGGAGTCTCAAAGCGGCTAACATTCTCCTTTCCCTTCCTCCCCCACAATAAACACTCTGTGCGGTGAGTGAGGCTGAGAGACTTCAGAGAAGTGTGACTAGTCCAAGGCCACCCAGCAACTGCATGTGGAGGAGCGGGGAATCGAACCCGGTTCACCAGATTACGAGTCCACTGCTCTTAATCACTACATCACACTGGCTCTCAGTTAACTCTGCCTGTGCTGTATTCTCCTGATTCTTCTCTCTCTTGTTAGCCTAGTTGTCAGTGCATTCCCAGTTCTCTCCCAAATCGTGTCTACACTGAGCATGTAAGTTGAGAGTGGTCAGTGTGCATATCAACCAGCCATTGTGCACATTCTCCAGGCTTCATGGAGAATGCTCATGCAATCCTTCCACAAAGAGGGGAATTGTGCACATTTCCCAGCCAACAGAAATGATCTCCAACAGACCTTTGGAAATGTACATATATTGAGTAAATTTGGTACATTCTCCAGCTGTTATGCATTATCCCCGACAGGTGGGTGGGTGGGTGTGCATATCTCACCTACATGTTATACAATATCTAGGCAATATACACATTCTCCAGTCAGTATGCATAGTCCCCAAGAAAAATGCCTTTTTCTATTTCCTGTTCAGAAGTATGCAATCTGTGCTCCCCAAGTTGCTTCTGGCCTGATGCCTGATCTTACATGTGTCACAATATACCTTCCCAGTGACCGGTCAAGTACTGGGAAGAAGGGCTTCAGATAAAGACCAGTTTATTTAAGCGGTCCCTACTTCATTTCAGCCACTTTCCACCATGCCCTAGCCAGTTGAGAAGCACAAGGGGAATTGCAGGGAGAGGAAATGTGCAAACCTTCCCTCCCAACCCCATGCTTCTGATAGAAATCCCGCCCCTATCCCTGCCTAGCCTTTGTTATTCAGCTTAGGGAAAAGGCTAATAGCAGCATGGGGTCAATTGCCACAGGAATGGCAGAGGAAGGAAGGTTTAAGCAGCTGGGGAAGGGTTACCCAGAAGAGAAAAGAGAGCTGGGAGAGAGTGTGTGTGAAGAGCCTCTGGTCCCCACTGGCTGCTATTACAAAAAATATGAACACACATAGAATTATGTTTCCTCTACTACACCACAATATATTTAAGAAAACTTGAAGTAAAGTTAGCAAACAATGCCTTAAACCTCCAAATTATATATGTACCGTCGCTAGGAATGCACGCAGAAGACATAACCAACAATCTATTTCAGTATAATTTTAAATAACAGCCATTAATCCAGCTATTCTGAAATAATTAATTGCAACCCTTTAGATCATTTTGAAACAAATATGTGGGCTAGGAATTAATAAATTGAGTCAGCAAAATTTGACAAATAGTGGCCACTTATCATGAAAAGGAGCCCAGTTTTGACAATTTCCCTTTTATATTATGTGGTTTATCAGTGCAGGCATGACTACAACGTTCTGCATTTTTACGATCCATTCTTCTAAGTGTGAGATGATTTCCAGTGCTCGGGGTATACTAATCTAACAATTGTTTCATATAAATGAGTCCGTTCTATGAACTTCTTTTGTATTATGGCTGAGATCCTCAGCAGCGTTCTGTGATTTGCACTCATGGGATACTCCCACCAGTGGAAGGTTGCGGGGCTTCTTTGCATTTTTCACCCATCTTGTCTTCTCCCATGCGATTCCTTCAAAAAGCTTCTCTGGAGGGCTGGAGAAACCACTAAGGTAGCATGACAGGTGCTTCAATGGGAAGGGCATGTAGGTGGAAAATGCCACCCTGTCCTTACACTCTTTCAGGAGCCTCCACTGGACCCCAATTCGCTCCATCACAGAAGCAGCCCTCCCATCCTTGGAGGCCTAGTTTGGATCAAAGCTTATATCTGTTGTGTGTTTGTTAGGAGATGGTGAAATGGAGAGTTCAGCAACCTTTTTCAGCTGTGGGCCGGTCCACCGTCCCTCAGACCATGTGGTGGGCTGGACTATATTTTTTTTTGAGGGGGGGGGGGAATGAACTAATTCCTATGCCCCACAAATAACCCAGAGATGCATTTTAAATAAAAGCACACATTCTACTCATGTAAAAACACCAGGCAGGCCCCACAAATAACCCAGAGATGCATTTTAAATAAAAGGACACATTCTACTCATGTAAAAACATGCTGATTCCTGGACCGTCCATGGGCTGGATTGAGAAGGCGATTGGGCTGCATCCGACCCCCGGGCCTTAGGTTGGTGACCCCTGGTGTAATGGATCTAATAGTTAGCCATACAGAACAAGTGGAGGCTTTTGTTCGAGGAGCAATAAGTCCAAACCCCGCCATAACTCATGGGATGGATGTGCTTTGGAAACTGGGCCACATTTTGATTGAATCATTTGTGGAGAACTTTACATGTGGTGTCTAATGAATGAATAGTAATCACACTGTTTCCTCCTTGAACAGTATACCATGCAGAAACAGGAAGCCACTGTCCTCGGTTTTACATTCCCATGCTTCTTAGTGTTTAAAATAGCTTATGATTTGCTTATTTTGAACCCTTTCTCCACCAACTCACTACCTGAAAACCTGATTTGTCACAAAGCTAATGCTGTTCTGGACTTCTAAGTATGGATCCTACTGCTTGGAGACTCCCACCCACTCCAAGATGGTTCAAAACCATCTATATCATTCTTTAGGACAAGGCCTTTCTCCAATAGAAAATGAATGTGGCCTTGAATCACTGATTTCTATACAGGTGAAAAGAATGTCATTAAGACCCCGGGCATTTTTGTGTGTGCCAAAGTCACCTCCAAAATATCAAAGTTCCACTCAGCCTCATGCAGCCTTCCTTTCCACATTTTTTTTCACCTCTTTGTATTTGTCCTCCAGCTTATTCCATTGAAGGACTCTAAGGTAGAAGCTCTGGCTTTCAGCTGCCTTTCCTCAGTTACTGTGGGCCACAGCCAATTGTTGGTTGTACTCAGAGTAGACACACTAAGTCGCATCAGTAACTTGGGTTTATTCATTTCAATGGGTCTACCCCAGGAAGAACTAGCATTGACTCTTTATCGATGGCGTGACTTCCAGAGTTTCACACTGCAGACAGATTGAGGACCACACACACTAACTATAACAGGATGGCAACTTTTGCAAAGTCAAAATGAAGATTATTTTACGAAGACTTTAAATGTAGGCACCCCCCTCATATCGTATTAAAAGCACGTAGCATGCTTTCTCCGCATATAGTGCTGGATGAGAGCCAATGAAAGATTCCAAGTCATTATTAATTAACTGCCAAAACAAGGGCTACAGTGATAAACACCTACAGCATGCGTCCCTCTGTGATTACAGCTTTCCTTTGCACTAATTTTGCATTCATAGCAGCTAGTTTGTTCCCGCTTTTTGAATTGCCCCTCATAAACCTGCTCAGCTGCCGTTTAAAGGGGTACTAGGGATTTGATCAGGGACCAAAACAAGGCCTTTCTTATCTGATATCTGCAAAATCCCATCATTTTTCTTTCAACTAGAGGAAACCATCTAACGCAAGAACACACATTCAGGTTCCTCCACACGGTGTTTGCACATGGTTTCTGCACAGGTGTGCGGATGGCCCTAAGCAGATGACACTATGGCATGGAATCTTTGGGGATCTATTTGGTCCTGGGGAATAACCTCTGCATACATACAACTGGCACGGCTGCAAGGGTAATGTCAGAACTGGGTCATCTCATATCACCCTGCTCCTTTGTTTTCAAGAGACGAGCACCATGTGGTCATATCTCAAGTGATGCTCTTTGTAATAGCAACACTGCTGCTAACATTTGTAAAAGTGTGCACCGGGCTGGATTCAATAAAGAAAGAAAAACAAAACAGAGGTATTTAACACTGACTCCCATTCACTGGTAGTTTAACCACTGCAGTCGTTGCAACAGCCCCTCTAGATCTGATGAAACATGACAAGTGAGAGATCCAAATGGAATCTATACTAATTTCCCCTGTGGCCACTTTGGGTTTATACTGTTTGTTTATACTGAAAACAATTTGGATCAAACACCATAAATGCTTTGGTACTGCATGACAACAGGCGTTTGTACTACAGGGGCATTGTGGTACAAACGAGATTTGGCAGCAGGGAGAATAATTAATAATAAATTGTAATAATGCAGAAAGCCTTAGCCTACGTTCTAATCTCTGGAATCTCCAGCTAAAGGGAGGGGAAGCATTTGGCTCTGGAGATGCTGTTGGACTGCCACTTTCATTATCCATCGGCCAGGCTGGCTTTGATGGATAGGAGCTGGAGTTTAGCAACATCTGGGGGACCACAGGTTGCCCATCCATAAGTTGAGAGGCTCTCAGGTTGCAAGGCTGGAAAAGGCTTCTGGCTGAGACACTGGGGGATAGCTGCCAGTCAAGAGTAGGCAAGACTGGGCTGGATAATAAATTAATGAGCTGACCTAGTACACAGTGCCTTCACAATGGAAATGTATGTATATGCTGATTTGTATATGTGATTTTTGGACGCGGGTGGCGCTGTGGGTTAAACCACAGAGCTGAGGACTTGCCGATCAGAAGGTTGGTGGTTTGAATCCTTGTGACAGGGTGAGCTCCCGTTGCTCAGTCCCTGCTCCTGCCAACCTAGCAGTCTGAAAGCACGTCAAAGTGCAAGTAGATAAATAGGTACCACTCCGGCGGGAAGGTAAACGGTGTTTCCGTGCGCTGCTCTGGTTCGGCTTAGTCATGCTGGCCACATGACCCGGAAGCTGTATGCCGGCTCCCTCGGCCAATAAAGCGAGATGAGCGCTGCAACCCCAGAGTCAGCCATGACTGGACCTAATGGTCAGGGGTCCCTTTACCTTTACTATTTGTGATTTTTAGGTACATTCACACCAAAGCTCTCTGCTCAGCGTGCAACAGTCCTGGGCTTTGGGTAGTGCCTTGGTGCTAGGTGAGAACACAAGTCTTATAGCAAAGGCATTGCAAAATGCCTGAGGAGGCTCATTTGCCAGCAGCACAACCTCAGTTGGGCATCAAATTGACTCAATTACAATTGAAATCAGTATGGTTTATTTCAAGTGTCTACAGCCCTTCATATGCATTAGTTCAGTAATCCTTACCAAAGACCATTATTCTGTTGCATGCCATCCCAATCTTCAAGCCGTGCGAGATTCCAGGGGTCCCTGGCACATACCCAGGGTTTGTGTTTCCTTTTGGGAATGAGACACAGCAGAGACCATGGTGTCTTTGTGATATACGGTTTATTTACACATATTTACAAGCTGAGCCTACGATGGAGGGGTTCACAGCATCAGCACCCCAAAGGGGCCTTGTTTCACCCATAGTTGCAGCCTTGGATTCAAACTGACATCACTACTGTCCCCCATCCTGTATTTGTGCAGCTGTTTCTTTCTACCTTACATTTACAGTGGTGCCTTGCAAGACGAAATTAATCCATTCCGCAAGTCTCTTCGTCTTGCGGTTTTTTCGTCTTGCGAAGCACGGCTATTAGCGGCTTAGCGGCTATTAACGGCTTAGCGGCTTTAAGAAAAAGGAAACAAACTCGCAAGAACTCGCAAGACGTTTCGTCTTGCGAAGCAAGCCCATAGGGAAATTCGTCTTGTGGAACGACTAAAAAAACGGAAAACTCTTTCGTCTAGCGAGTTTTTCGTCTTGCGAGGCATTTGTCTTGCGGGACACCACTGTATCCCTATTACATTTCTTCATTTTAGGCCAGTTCTCCAATCTGTTAATGTTATTGGTTGACATGCAGTTCTACAGTAGCAGTGGCCACAGATCTGGAAGGGAGATATGGTCACTGTGGGCTAGGGAGGGAGGGAGTTCACCCCACATTAGGCACAACTCTCTGCTTCATTTGTACACTTCATTTGTACACCAGGATAGGCACTGACCCCCCCAAAAAACAACAACAACAACAACAGCAATGCAGCTTACAACAGATACACTGACATCTTGTGTGCAATCTACTACACATATTCATTTTCCCATTGGGCCATCCATCAAACGAGAAACAATTCTTCAAGGTCATTCCACAGTTTTGTAGCACTCATTCATTAGCTATCTGACATATGCTATCTCTAGAAACAATAGAATAAACTTTTAAAAAAACAAGAATTAATTTGACTGTTAGTTTGATGCACTAGAAATGCAGGCATCAAAATTAGAGGCCAAGTGAGTTTTTATTTTATTCTTTGGTATTTTTTATGTTGATTCTCTCTCTCCATTTCTCAAAAGTCATGCACTAGATATATTAAGATTGGACACCTCTAAAAGGGGCTGCTAAGGGTAGACCCCTTTGCTAGAAATTTGTTCACAACTGCCAATGTATCATTTGGCTTCTGTTCTCCTTCTCTGAAGGTTTGATCTGAACGATGCTGCAGCCTCACATCAAGTTTAATTTGTAGAATGTCAAGAACAGTGACAGAGCTAAAGGAAAATGTTTGCTCTGTGTTGCCAATTGCACTGGGGGCTTTCCTTTTGTGTTTTTCCTGGTGCTTTTCCAGATTTAATCATATCAAGACATTGATGGAGAACTGGTTTGAAGACCTTGGTAATTCATGGCAGGTCATTAGCTATAACTATTGTTGTAATGCATTTTGCTAATTTGTTCATGATGCATTTTATTTAGTGGTTCATTCCTGCTCCCTCGGTTGCCAACAGCTTTAGCAAGAGGCAACATTTTCAGTCTGCTGATTTCTAGTTTGATTTGGCTTATGCTTTTCTGTTTGACAAGTTTATTCTGAGATCACGAATGTCCCTAAGAGCATCACTTGTCTTACCCAATCACAGAGGTGCTGCAAAAACTCTGTTATGACTTCCAACAGAAATATATGAACTGGTGTTTGTAGACCAAGGTTCCAGACTGTTCCAGACTGGGAGGCTGTTGCTTATCACCAATGGGTCATTGGCAACAGTTTGGTTGTTGTTTTTTTAACTTATTGGATTTTCTGTGGGAAAGGATGTGGCACAGTTCTGCTTTTCCCAACCTGTCCCTTGAAGATTGCTTAGCCTTCCCGTCCCCTCTCAAGTAGGGATGGGGCGGGGGGATTTAGTTCACATCCAAAGCAGCAGAACCTTCTCAATTTCTCAATTTGCAGTTTTCAAAACCCTATGAGAACTGAAACACAGCCAACCTTTGAAAACCACACTTTCTCCCATTTTTGCTGTGCAATTCTCCAGCCAAATAACACGTATAAAAATGATACTGGGCTCAAATATCCATAAAATGCATGTACTAGTGAGCATAGCCTACAAAATACATTATTTTAGGCAGGATTAGGTGCAAATTAGGCAAAATTGCATACAAACCTGTATATTAAGAGAAATTGGCATTAAAACGCGGATGAATTTTCATGAGGACTTTAAAAAAACAAGAACCCACCAACTGATATGGAAACTCTGAATTTAAGCCTGGAGAAATGAAAAACCGAAAGAAACTACAATTGATAGATTCACCCATCCCTACGCTCAAGGCAGATTTTGGCAGCTCTCAGCAACATTTGATGCCACCACACCCCGGCCCTCACACTACCTTCCCAAAGCAGGGTAAGCAAGGTGCTGGATTTTGGAAAGGAGACATGAGGGCTCTGATGGGGTCCTAGTTAATGTTTTCCCAGCTTTGGGAAGGAGGTGGGAGGGCTCTAGGACCTGCCAGAACCTCACACCTATTTCTTAAAGCCCAGTGCCTTGTTTACCTGGCTTTGGGAGGGCAGTGCAACGGCTGCGGGGAGCATCCAGTTTTGACTGAGCTCCTTCCACCCTGTATGACAAGGTCATGCACAGCCCGCGGGTTACATGTCAAAGTGCTCTTGCTGCCCACTTGGTATGAAAGTTGGACCACCCTGAGTTTTAGTGAATTAAACAGAATCTGATCTAGGCTGAACAGAATGAGTTGAACTCACTGGCATTGTTCATATTTGGCACACATCATTTGTATTTGCATTTTCCCACCCTGGTCGCATGAGAGGCTTAAAAGGCACCCTGAAGGCACCCTAGAAATGTCAGTAGATGACACATCTAAAGTTCGGAGCACATACATTTCCATTCTCTCCAACGCTGGAAGATTTTGAAGCTAAAGTTGACAGTGTCCACTATTTCTCTGCAATAATGTTTTCCAGACTGCTTATTGCCTCGAGGCAATGACAAGTCGCAACGACTTGAGAAGAAAGTCCAGTCCTCTTGTTCTTATTGATGAAAGCAGATATGCTAGTCGCCACTAAACAACTGAAAAAACTACTTGGTCAAACACCAGATGTGTCCAAAGTGCATCACTGATGCTCTTGACAGCCTTGTTATGGACACTGAGATGCTCGCTGCCAATGATGAAAGCATCTCACGCATGTGGAAACCCGTCTGGAAAATGTCCCAGATTTTACATCTGTTTCCTAACCTCATTCCGGAGAGAATAGTGCTGAAAAAGGAGAAGGCATGGATTAAAAAACAAACTGTTCAGTGAAAGTTGGCAATTTTGCTGGTTGGCAATTTTGCTAGAAAATACATCTTTCGCCATTCATACACAAATCATGCCATATCTACAACCCAGCTCAGAAAGCAAATAAAGGAATTGCATTCTGATATGGTCAGCTCCAGTTCTTTCCCTTTTACCTTAATGCTTGACTATTTCTTGTCACATCTAACCCATCTGCAAAACCAATTTAAATGAACTTCTGACTTGGGGGTGGGAAGCCAGCCGCTCTCCAGATGTTATTGGACTCCTGCTCTCTCAGCCCGAGCCATCTTGGCCAACCATGAGGGATGATAAGAGTTAACACTCCTCTGGCAACAAGGTGTTTCCCGCATCCCACCTGCATTTTAACCACGTAATGAAAAAAGTTCCTAACTGCAGATTTGGCTATTTATTTCTACGTGTTTTTTTGTCTGTGAGTCTAGCTGTGCTTATAGTCTGGGTGTGAAGACCATGATTCCCAGAACAGAGAGCAGAAGGGGCAAGCAGAAAGAAAATGGAAAAGGTGAAAGGATGGGAAATAGATGACTATAAGTAGAGTGAGCTTTTCTTTTTTGCTTGTTCTTTCCTACATTTTGACCTCTCAAATCCTATTTGGAATATAGACTCGGTAATATGCCTGCTGGAATTTATTTGCTACTTTGCATCATACTCTGAACAGTTTCATGTGCTTATTTTTTTAGTATTATTAGTCATTGGAGAAGCTGGGCAGGTTTAGTTTAACTCTTAAGTTTGAAGGAAGTTCAAAATGGTACCCAGATTGGTTTTCCAGGATGTCTCTGCTGGAAGCGTTGGAAGGGATGTAGAAAAGAGACATTGTGCAATGTGGTTGGACTTCTATCTTTGGGACTTCATGTGTGTGAGACAGAGAGTGGAATGGAGTCCTCAGCATATGTTGTTCATTAAGCAATTAGATGTCTAGCAAAAATCACTGAGAGGCACACAATGTCAAGAGACTGGGGAGTACTGATAGCAGTGTACCCAGAGGAGGTCAGCCACACAGAGGGCTTAGATAAGACGGCAGTGTCATGCTTCCTTCCACGATGGTGATGATGATTTACAGATTATGAAGGAGGCAGGGGTGAACTTGACCTGATATCTTCCCATTCCCCCCCCCCCCATGTTTATGGTGTGGTTGCTGCAGCTGCTGCTTGTAAATTCTAATAACATCATGCTGGAGTTGCTATGGCAATTCTTGCTCGGCTTATTAATAAACGAATGGCAGCAATTAACAATGAGAAATGAAAACATGAAATATTGATGTCTGACTTCTAATACAGTGTGGTTTTTTTATTATTATTATCAGTGAAAGAAATTAAAAGGATGGGGCCAATGTGAAGCTCAGTTGGATGGGCACAGATGGGGCTTTTGTCACTAAGAGCTGATTTAGGCCATGATTTCATAATGGACTCAAATATAGGCTTACAAAAAAAAAAAAGGTCAATAAATGCATGAGGTTATTGCAAAGGCTAGGTATAAAATGCGCTTCTTCTTTTTTAAGGTTTATTGATTAGCTGACAATAAAGGAAGAAGAATAAGAGTTCAAAAAGCTAGCGCCCAAACAATATGGGCGTAATGATTTTTATTCTATGGGAAGGTGCTAACACGGAAAAACATTAGGTTATTGAGTGGAACAGCCTGAATGTTTAGATTGCTATTCAATAACTGTTTTGTACGGTACGAGCACTAAGAGTTTCCTGTTTCATTTTTTTAAAAAAAATCTTATCTGTCAACAGCTGTGTATAATCTTCCACGAACAGATCGATATGTGCCAGAGGTATTGTGTTATTGGGTAGTAATTCCCGGGGGGAAAGGAGCCTACATTTAAGTTTGCTATGTAAGTGTGCGAGCTAAAAGCCACTGGTGAAATCTCACTCTAAAAGCAGATCATCTAGAAAGTCTGCATGTATCACATGTGGAAAGCAACCTAAAAGAGAGCGGGACTGAATGAAAAATATAGTAAAATGAATGGAGCCTTTTATGCACACGGTGATACAGTCCAATTAAGAAGATGGTTAGGGAAATTGCTGTAGCCCCTGGGAGATAGATGTCCCTTGGCCCATAGGATATATTGGATCTCTCTCAGCATTGAAGACAGAGATCTAACGATAGAGAAGGTCAATATTAGATCTTCCCCACAGAAACCTCCAATGCCCTGCTCCACCCCAAACACATTGAATCTCCACCCGTATAGCCAAAAAGTAGAGGTGTCATATGGGGGGGGGGTGCCAGGAAGGATGTGGGATGCAAAGGGTCCAAAGCTGTCCCAGTCTCCTACTTTGTCCCCAAACTAGAGATTTAGACCAGATCCTGAACTGATGTGCTAAATTTCTTCCTTCTTTCCTCCCTCCCCCTGTTTCAAATGTGCGTGGGAGGGGCTGATTTCCTTTTTCCTTTTATTTTTTTGTTTAAAACAAAAACCTTGCAAAATGGAGGAAGGTGTGTAAAAGCATTTCTCTAAGGTTGTGAGGTTATACCACTTCCGGATTACATTTGTACGCACCCCAGCCTTGGGACTGCAGCATAAGTGTTGCGTGACCTTTGGAAAAAATGGAAGCGGTGTTTACGCCACGGTTAGGGGTAGATGTGAGGATGGTACCCATTTGTGATGAAGATGAAAGGAGCTCCACCCAGGCAATTTGTGCTCCTTCATTTATAAGAGGAAACGGAGCAGTTCGTAATAATAATGCCGCTACTGTTCTGCCGTTGATTCTCATGCATCCTAATGAAGATGAACGGGCTCACTGTGTGTGTCCATTTGGGTGTAACAAATTAACCATGTTGCCAAAAGGGTGCTGATGAACAGAGTATTTGTCCTCATCACATTCATTAGGGTGGATAAAGCTAACCATCTCTTTTCCACTGCATTTCTTATTAAGATGATCCTCATTGCCTAGGGATAGTCTCACAGTTGAAATGTCATTTTCATGTATTACACTCTAATTAGAGCCTGCTTGTGTGTGTTTGTGTGTGTGTGTGTGTGTGTGTGTGTGTGTGTGTGTGTGTGTGTAGGCTATTCATAGGCTGCTTTCCAAGCAGCTTACCACTCAACAATAAAATCACAATTTAACATGAGCACCCATAAATATTATCTACTTTTGTCAACTCAAAAGCCAGCCATTTATCATACAGACTCTGCCTATTGTGGACTCTGAATCTTCCCAGGGAGGGAAATGGGAGGGGTGAGAAAGAGATGCCCCCCCAAAGTGAAAAAATGTGTGAACACACAAACTAGATCCTACCCTCACTGTCAAAAAGTACTGTGACTATTCCCTGCCCCCCCAAAAACTTTTTGCACATATAGATGGTGTTATGTAGAGACTATTTTTATACCAGTCCAATGTATGGATGGTGGGGGACATGGAGATGGGGGGAGGTTTTCTGCAGTAAGAAACCCATATTAAATGTGAACAAATTTCAGGCAGAGGTTTTGATGGCATCATGCGGGCAGTATAAAATGCTTGCGTGCAGAAGCAGCACCAATTACAAAAAAGGCCTCCATCTGGGAGCACCCTAAAGGAAAACAACCCTATTCATTGGTGAACATGTTACTAAAAATATAAAAATAGAGCTTAGCCTCACCAGCTTTTACATCTTCTAGCCATATTTTACACCTTCAATATGAAATGGTGTGATGATTAAGTGATTTACATTTCAAAGGCAGGGAGTGGGGAGCGCATCTTCCCGTCACAGACTTCTGTGCAATCCATCCACAAGGGTTAAATACCTGCATCAATATTTTAATTTAAGAGGCTGGGTTTAATTTAATAGCAGTCCCTTCCCTTACCCCAACAGGAAGAGGACAGAGGGAGACAGAAATCACATACCCAGCAGATTCTGCCTGACTTTCTCCATCTGTTCTTCTTCTCCTCTTTAAATCTCCTCCTACCAGCTCACTTTCCCTCGGAAGCAGGCTATGGAACAGGGGTCAAGTTAGGAATATCAGGAAATGCTCTAGTTCAGAGTTCAGCAAACTTTTTCAGCAGGGGGCCAGTCCACTGTCCCTCAGACCTTGTGGGGGGCCAGACTATATTTTGGGAGGGAAAATGAATGAAATACTATGCCCCACAAATAACCCAGATATGCATTTTCAATAAAAGTACACATTCTACTCATGTAAAAACACCAGGCAGGCCCCACAAATAACCCAGAGATGCAATCTACATAAAAGAACACATTCTATTCACATAAAAACACGTGAATTCCGGACCATCCGCAGTCCGGATTTAGAAGGCGATTGGGCCAGATCCGGTCCCCGGGCCTTAGTTTGCCTACCCATGCTCTAGTTTCACAGACTTCAAACTACTACATAATTTGTGACCCCCAAAACGGAGCAAAACATATTTTTCTTACACATCTTCTAGCCGGCCCTAGAGCCACATGTTCCCTGTTCTGCTGCAGTCATGGATAGAACCACAGCTCCCTCAAAGGGAATGAGCCATTTAGGTTGGCCATGTTAAGAAGGACTTAAGAGCCCTGATGGATCAGAGCATCTAGTCCAACATCCTGTACTCCCTGTGGCCATCCACAGGCCCATGGGAGGTCCACAAAATGAGCGTGAGGACAGCGGCCCTTTCCCAATTTAGCAATACATGTGTTGCTGGTTATGTGGGAAGTACCCTGCCTAGAGCTATCGTACTTCTGCATGACGTGTGAAAATTGCAACAGAGCACACTACCCCTCGTGCTCCTTTGATTCAAAGGGTGCTTGAAACATTTTCTCCCTACATTGTGTGCACACACACACAAACATGTGGACCCTTTTATACACCACCAGCCCTGCTGAGACTAAAGATACACTTCTAATCTGGGAAGATCAGGAGAGAAGGATTAATGACTGGAGGCACGCAGCAACAGAACTTCTGCTATGCACCTCACTCAACGGCACATCTTACAGTGCATCTCTGTTGTCACGGGTATACAGTGGTGCCTCAGGTTAAGAACTTAATTCGTTCTGGAGGTCCGTTCTTAACCTGAAACTGTTCTTAACCTGAAGCACCACTTTAGCTAATGGGGCCTCCCGTGCTGCCGCTGTGCAATTTCTGTTCTCATCCTGAAGCAAAGTTCTTAACCTGAGGTAATATTTCTAGGTTAGCAGAGTCTGTAACCTGAAGCGTATGTAACCTGAAGCATCTGTAACCCAAGGTACCACTGTAATGGGAAAATTTTCTCACAGAGGAGTATTCATTCTCTTCTCTTCTCCTCTCCTCGCCTGTAGTGTTGTATCTTGGAGCTTCCCCTTCCTTTATTTAAAGGTAAAGGTACCCCTGACCATTAGGTCCAGTCCTGGCCGACTCTTGGGTTGCGGCGCTCATTTTGCTTTATTGGCCAAGGGAGCTGGCGTACAGCTTCTGGATCATGTGGCCAGCATGACTAAGCCGCTTCTGGTGAACCAGAGCAGCGCACGGAAACGCCATTTACCTTCCCGCTGGAGCGGTACCTATTTATCTACTTGCACTTGATGTGCTTTCGAACAGCTAGGTGGGCAGGAGCTGGGACTAAACAACGGAAGCTCACCCCGTCGCAGGGATTGAAAGCACTAACCTTCTGATCAGCAAGCCCTAGGCTCTGTGGTTTAGACCACAGCGCCACCCGCGTCCCATTTCCTTTCTTTACCAATGGAAAAGATTATAAGGGTTCATGGCGGGGGGAGTGTGAGGTCCCACTGCATGAGCAACAATTTGTTCCGCTCATGTCATGGGAGTGCTGCATGCAATTCTCTGCTGTGTCATTCACCAGCTTCCACATCCATCTTGAAGGCCCCATGATTCAGGTCAGGATTCGTGAGTAGCCTACAGAGCTGCTGATTACAGCTATAAAAGCGGGACTGCCTTGTTTAGTTCTGCAAAATAGGAAGCCTTCCCCCTGCAGAACAACAGCTGTTTAAACAATCACAACTGTAAATGCAAAGTATTATTATTTTGCAATCAAAACACATCAATAGCTCATAAAAAGGAGCAGGCACACACCAGAAAAGGCCAAAAAGTTATACTGCTAATTGGATCTGTGGCTGCTTCGAGGAAAGGACTTGACATTCGGAATCAATTACTGAAGGAACTCAGTCCTCCGTTTTAAAAGGCTGTCTTTGAAACTGGAAAAAGAAGAAGAAGAATAGAAGATGGTGATTATTTTTGAAGTATTTGCTATAATGATTTCCTACCAGCCACAGGTCCATAAGAATGGGGAGGGTGTGTGTGCCTTTTTGTGTCTGCTTTGCTGTTTGTCAGACTTGTCTTTTAAATGACAAAATGCTTATTTTCCTACTGTCTCATTTCTAGTAAAAAAGCTGCCTTCAGCAGGAATTTCCTCATTAACCTCGTAGTAAAGTCAGAGCTTTTAAAAATGTCCCTACAGGTTCGGAGAGGCGTCTTTTTAATCTATGGGTCACAACAGGCCAGAAGAGAGTTGGGGGAGGGGACCCAAAGAAACCCTGGCAGAATAGAGGAAGGATGGGAACTTTTATGCCTTCTGGGGTTAATCATGCCGCACATCAATTTGAGCGATAACATGGGCTTCCTCACTTTGTAAGTAACATTTCTGAAAATGTACTGGGAAAGACAATGCACTCGTAAGGTGTGCATGCTCTGTTGCTCTTTGATTTGCTTAAGCATTTTTGACTTTTTGATCTATACTAGATGTACCCAAACAGACTCTCTCTCAGAAACACACTAAACAAAAAACATTGATTGGCA
Organism: Podarcis liolepis; assembly: GCF_965112155.1. Taxonomy (NCBI): domain Eukaryota; kingdom Metazoa; phylum Chordata; class Lepidosauria; order Squamata; family Lacertidae; genus Podarcis; species Podarcis liolepis. The sequence continues at coordinate 18,703,804 of NC_139557.1, read as the reverse complement.
CAGCCCTCTCCAAAACCTCAGGTGCAGGGGGGAGGCAGCTATTACTACCCTCTCTGGTGTGATACTATATTTTTAAAAGAAGCCCGTCTTTCATAATCTCATTTATTATCTGAAATTACATTGCCCTGAAACATTAGACGATCCACCATCCACTGAGATGGGCTAATTTTAATGATTAACTGAGGAACTGTTAAATGTTACTTCACTGTTCCACTGTCATTATGGAATTAGTATTAGCAGCCATGTGCTGTAAGAATCCTAATGAGGACGACTGTGATGGACAGCTCAAAGGAGTAGTAGATCTACAAAATATAAAACCAGGATTAGGTCTCCATCATTGGAAGGAGGAGGAGGAGGAGATGGGGGCAGCCATTAGAGTCCTGCCATTTGATGCCCTGATGATTTTAATTCTGTTAAAGAATCATCACTCTCCCCTCACATCACAAGTGGCTTTTAATTGAACTTGGATGAAATTAGCAAGCAGAAAATCAACACTTGTAAAGGGAGATTCTCATTACAAAATTATAGTGAGCTATGTCCCTGGGGGGGGGGGAATCCAGTAGGATTTTTTATTTTATGTATGTCATCTATAAAACCTTTAATTACTGCTGGCAGATCTCCTTTCAAAGACAAATGAAAAGAGAGGACCCACAGAAACACGGATTCCTCTTTTTGATGTGGTCCCCTGGACACACACACACACACACACACACACACACACAACTGAAGGCATTTTTAAAAATAGTAATAAAGGTTTGTTCCTATATTCTACAATTTGCTACAATTTGCTCTTCATTTATTATATTCCTGGTGGCTTTTCCTTTTGCCTTTCTGCAAAACTTTGGCAGCTTCAGAGAAATTCCTGATGTTCTCCTCTGATCTGAATTCCATCCCAGATGACCCATCTCCATCACTTGTTATGACAAGTGAAGGTTCACCCACAAATGCTTCCTCTTCTCTGACAGCTATTTATGCTTCATTGTCTCCTAGACAGTTTTCATTTTTCACTCTGCCTTCTCCACTCAGTCCACATGATCATGCCGAAACATTTGTTTTCCAAGTTGTTGGAATGTCTCGCCTCTTTGTTTACTTGTCTGCTGCAACTCCCAGCTGCATCCTTCAAAGAATATTGACATAGGCTCAGAACTTAGGGTGGCTGAGACTCATTGTTACACCACATTTGGTCTAAAAACTGGTCTGATGACTAACAGGGAAAGGCTGTAAATCATGATCAAGCACATGTGTTGGGTGGAGAAGACCCCAGGCTTTGGCATCTCCAACTGAAAGAACATAGAGGGGCTCTTTTGTGCTTCTTGGTGCAGCACTTTGGTTTTTGGGATGTTGAGCGATAGGCCAAGCTTTTCGTAAACTTCTGCGAAGGTATTTATGATGGTTTGGAGATCATCTTCTGAGTGTGCACACACTACGTTGTTCATCAGCATACTCAAATACCTCAGTGGGAGACCACATCCTGTGCATTTATACAGTCCCACCTCTAGATTAAAAAATATATATGGGGAAAGATTGGGAAAGAATTCACTGCCTGCAGAGGTGCAACCATTCAGAAAACACTGCACCAGGCTGGATGGACCAATAAGGTGTCAGTTCCTTATATTTCCATGCTAATTCAGATGAGAGTTTCAATGTCTATTATCAGCTTTCTTTGACAAAAAGAAAACCCAAGTAGGTGTTTTTTTTATGTTATCTCCGTTTGCCAGATGAGAGTTTCAAAGCAAAGTAATTGGGCAATCTACTGGCTGTTTCACATCACCTCCACTTTCCTGCATTTCTGAATCTTTTACAGAATTGTATCAGGAGAAGAATGAAGATGAATCCAGATTGTTCAGTGATGTACAATGGTAGGTGCTCAAGCTTGCAACATTGATTGATGAATGCTGCATCTGATGAAGTGGGCTTTGCTCCATGAAGGCTGCTGCCATAATAAATTTGTTAGCTTTTAAGGTGCTGCAAGACTCTGTTGTTTTCTCCGCAACAGACTAACATGCTTTTGCTTGTAGAAAGCACTGATTATTTATCATTTAACACACTGAAGCCACAAGTTTGCACTCAGAGTTGTTAAAGAGTAGGAAAGTTTGTCTCGTATTTGTGGATGTTTCAGGGATGGAATGGCAACTCTATATTAGCAAGCATTTGTACTTAGGTTATGGAGAAGAGCACAAACTTGATTGTGGTGTAAGCGACACAATTATCCAAAGTTAACGTCAAATTTCTAATCCATAAGATTTTTCCATTATCTTATCTACAGTGGCTCAATGAAGATAAAAAAATCATTCCTGATTCCAACAGGCTACTGTTGAGATACCTTATTCTAAATACTCATGCAGTACCTTTAAAAATGCATGATTCCCTGCTTTAAAACCACCACATATCTGTTTTCATAGCTGGATGTTCTACCTATTAGGAATCTGAAAAGCAAAAAAGAGTGGAACCTCCACTCCATTTTGCTCTCCAGACACTGTTGGATTCCAGCTCCCACCCTCCTCGACCATTGGTTATGTTGGCTAGGACTAATGGAAAGCCACAAGTTCCCCATCCCTGGTTTAGATGGTGCCAAACAACACACCTCTGACTCTAAATAGAGCAGAGCTGACATCTTATACGTGGAAGCTATTTAGGGGGAGCTTTCCAGTGCATACTAATTTGCAGGATGGTTCAAGGGCCGTTCCTCTCAATGATTATAGAATCAAGGAATATTTCCTATGAGGATTCTTTTGACTTCCCTGCCTTTTGGTCAGCTATTCCCCCCGTGGAACCATTTCCATGGAAGCCAGTGACTGAACATTCCCCCATACCAGACATGCTAGGAAATGAAGAAGAAGGGTAGAGAGTAGGTAGATAGCAAAATCATATGCCACTTCAGGTATCGTGCTGAACTTTTCACAGCTCAACAGGGGGTTGAGCAGCATTTCCGAATCTTTAACGAAATTTCCCTTTAAAAGAGAAGCCCGGCAGGTTGTTGGTTTGAGTGACCATGGGAGAATGTCAACTAGATAGAGGCTCTGTTTGCTCAGTAAGGTAGCCATGCTGTATCTCTACCTGTACATGGCACCATAGGATGTATATTTCAATGTGTCTTGAGTTGGGACTCCATCTCTGGCTGCTTCAGAGACTAACATCATGTCATACAAAGTTCATCTGAGGCCTGCACAGGCAGAAAAGTTGCCAATGTCAACACACTGCCTATTACATCTCATAGTGCCTCTAGCTTCCGGCTTCTTTTATGAGTTTCACTTACAAACCAGTTCAGACATATCTACAATTAATCAGCAGCTACATTTCCCATTCTCTTCCTTTTCTTTCTTTTGTTTTGAGCAGAAAATAACTATCCATGTATATATAATGCCCCCGGGCGATAATACCAACATGCTAAAGTAGTAAATAATTTTTGAATGCAGCGTTTGCTGTAGCAGATGGAACAGTAAATTATTCACCTCTTCTGGCAACAGACCATACTTCTTTGACTCACCATAGGAGATATAACCTTAATATCCCTTCCTAGTGCATCTTATAAATGCTCCTCACCCCCCCCCTGTTTTTATGCTTTACAGAGCAGGCTGGCTTTCCCCTTTCCCAACCACCATAACGTTGGCAACTCGGATTTTCTTGCTGTTGAAAATTGCAGACCTGGAACTCACTTCCTCTCACTTACATTATAGCAACAACTGCAAAATGCTTTTAGCCAATGCACAACACTAACTAAGGTCATCAAGCCATTAAAGCAATCCCTCCCTCCTCTGCAACTGAGGTGCTGCCACTGCTAAATAAACTTCCAAATACTGTATGGTGGTTTATTGTGTTTTGCAGCATTTTATTGTTCAAACTAGGTAAGAAAAAATTCCTGTTCAAAATAAGGAGGAGGAAGTGAGAGACAACATTTCTACTCGGCTTATCCTGAACATTCTCCTAGGCTGCTATGATGAACTTCACTGTCTCCATTGTTTTTTATCACCATTACGAGATCTAAAAGGTACTCCTTGTTTATAGCGAGTGCTGCTGTATATGGTACACTTGAGGCCCTCAAGCTGGTGTCTTCCAGAATCATAACATTGCTTCTCTTTTGCTTTGCCCCTTACAATTTACTGTTCCTTACTATTGCTGCTACTTATGCTTTTTTGGAGAGAAAGGCAGACAAACAAGCATGCTTTGCTTTGTGTGTGTGTGTGTGTGTGTGTTGCAGTCCTTATTTTTTTTAAAAAAATCATTGCATCAACATTATGCATGACCGTCCACCAGGAAATGGCTGGGTTAAGATCTGTTCTACCGAAAGGCCTTTCTGATACCAGTTCTCTATGTAACAACAACAACAATTTATGCCTCACCCATCTGGCTGGGTTTCCCCAGCTACTCTGGGCAGCTTACAGCACATAAAAAATTGTGAAACATTAGATATTACAAATTTCCCGATATAGGGTTGCTTTCAGATATCTTCTAAAAGTCAGATTGTTGCTTATTTCCTTGACATCTGATGGGAGGGTGTTCCACAGGGCAGGTACCACTACTGAGAAGGCCCTTTGGGGGAGACGAGATGGGACCTACCAACCTCAGTCCAAGGGGGCCAGATGCACCCCCATCCTCCTTAGTTGGCCCTTGAGGTTTTCCATAGGTCACACCATCTCCCTAAGCCACATACCTTACCAGCCCTGCTGAGCAAACTCCTTGAGCATGTTTGTTTGGCTTGAACATGCCCTTGAAATTCTTCCTCTTTGTCTAGGTGGAGTGGTAGAGGGAGCATAGAATCCTCTGACTTTGGCATGGGCTGGTGTCATGGACTAGTTGGACCCAGAGGAATGGTGAGAGGAACCAGCTGGGGAACCCCCAAGTGAAGAAGGCTCAGAGCCAGGGGACGACGATGGGTGGTCATAGGGAGAAGACTGTGAGGATGAGATGTAAGAGGCTGAAAGGGTAACAGGGCTTAGTGAGTGGGGAGAGTTGGTGGAAGAGCAAAGTCCACGATCAGAAGCAGAAGAGGAAGGCCAAGAAGCAGAGATGGGTCAGGCCTGTGAAGAGGCACAGATGTCTTCCCCTCATCTTCCCCTCATCTCCCAGCAAGGGCCATCTTTAGCATATGTGCTGCAATGATCTACCCAGCGCCCCTCCAATTTAGTTTAGCCCCCAAATTAACTTTTATCATGCTTATGTCAGACACCATGCTTACGCCTTATCTCATTTACAAAAGAAGGGAGGAAAAAGAAACAAACTTTTTAATTTGCTTATTTATACGCTTAGCATTCGTTGTAAAATGAAGAAAAATGAAGCTCGCGGAATTCATAGTGTGTGCTCTAGGCGTGTTTTTGCGGAAACGGAAAACTAAAATCGTGTGCTGAAACACATGTGTAGTAGAGCCCTAAGTACTAAGTAGTTAGTCAAAGAAAATGCCGACAATTAGTCTGACTCAATATAAGGCAGTTTCCATTCTCTGATTTCCTTTCCGTATCTGCATATATGAAGAGATTGCCCTCCTTTGAACTCTGATGAGAAAGAGAGAATATTAACTCCAGTTAATTCAGTCTCTTCACTCATCATTATTACCAACTTCCTTTTCTTATTCTATAATAGCTCCAAACCCTGACTTATTTTGTTTTGTTTTGTTCCTAATATGCTTTAAAGAGCCTCAGATCTTTTTTATTTATTTCACTATCTGTGCTACATCTCCAGCGTCAGTAATCTTTGTTAAATATTTATACGTTGTAGTGGCAGTCCAATTAATCACAACTGCTTCTTTTGTGATGTTTTGTATTTTTGTGAGGGTTTCTTTTGTTCTTTTTTTGCGGGGGTGGGGGGGAGGCTATATGCCTAAGCGGGGCTTTTTTCAGCCAGAAGTCACCAGAATTCAGTTTCTGTCTCATTGCCATTACAGTGGTGCCCCGCAAGACGAATGCCTCGCAAGACGGAAAACTCACTAGACGAAAGAGTTTTCCGTTTTGGAGGTGCTTCGCAAAACGAATCTCCTATGGGCTTGCTTCGCAAGACGGCAATGTCTTGCGAGTTCCTGCTGGTTTTTTTTCCTTTCCCCCCTTTTTCTAAGCCGCTAAGCCGCTTATCAGCTGATCCGATCAGCAGATAAGCCGCTAAAAGCAGCTAAAAGCCGCTAATAGCGCTAAGCCGCTTATCAGCTGATCCGATCAGCAGATAAGCCTCTAAAAGCCTCTAAAAGCCTCTAATAGCGCTAATAGCGCTAATCCGCTAATCCTTCAATGGGCTTGCTTTGCAAGACGAAATAACCGCTAGACAAAGAGAATCACAGAACGGATTCTTTTCGTCTTGCGAGGCACCACTGTATAAGAGAACAAGGGTTGTTAGGAGGCCCTTATTCCCCTCATATAATTACAATTCCCAGAGTTCCCTGGGCAGAGGGACTGATTCTTAAACCACTCTGGGTGGGGACTGGGGCTTTCCTAACAACACCCAGCGCCCTTAACAAACTGCAGCTCTCATAATTCTTTGGGGGAACCCATGACGGTTTAAAGTAGTATCATAGCGCTTTATATGTATGCCATGAATGTGGCCTCGGGGGGACTCAAAATGGGACTCTGAGTCATCATTTTCGGCAGAGATGTTCACACACACCCCCCCCCGTGTGTTCCCCAAATGTGTGAAAGGAAGTAGGATCCTGCCTGCTAGTCATTATTATTTAGTTAGGAGGTTTATATGTCTCGTTTCCATCAAATTAGCCGCCTGTTTCCTGCATGCCAAAGAGCATGGCAGTGGCGTATATGGCGTCAGTGTGAAAGGCCCTTAAAGGTGTACAGATGCACGTGAAAATGGGCCCTTCCAGGAGATGTGAGCAGGAAGAGCCCTGGTCAGACAGGGTTTCCATTTGGGTGGAGGGCTCACGTGCAATTGTATGTGCATATGACCCTCTTCACCCCAACAATGAATGTGCATGTGCCACAGGCATGCTCCTGTGTCAGGGCACAGCTCCACCGCTATCTCCACACAGCAAGGCAACATATGGAGAGGTAGGCTTGCCATACGTCAGGAAAATGTCCTCGTTTTTGTCCTGGTAAAAATGGTGACGGGAGGAATTTTGCTGAATTGGCAAAATGTCAGAGAAAACCTGGGTGTATGGCAAGAAAAAAGTTCCCAAAATAAAAAAAAAATGGGGGGGGAGGAGGCTTCCCAAAAAAGCTTTGTGTGTTTCTCAAAAAAAAGCTCAACAATTTTGGGGTGGGGTCCTCATTAAAAAATGCTTTGCGGGTGTCAGGAATTTTACTTTTTGAAATATGGCAACCCTAGGAGGGGGCTTCTGCGAGCATTGCCCTTGTGAAATCAAGGGTGCAATACCTGGAGCACTCTTTTTATGGCTTTTCTAGAGAAGGATGGGAAACGTTTCTCAACCTGTAGGCCATATTATCTGAGTTGGAAAGCTCTTGGGGGCTGCATTCCAGTAGGAGGTATGGGCACCGCCAAAGCAAGGCGGGAGCAAGCATGCATAAACACAGAGACTCACACACAGAATCTATATCAGGAGGAGCCAACATGGTGCCCCTTCAGATGCTGTTGGACTCTAACCATCATTAGCCAGTCCTAAGAGATGACCTGGACCATAAAGAAGGCTGATCGCCGAAGAATTGATGCTTTTGAATTATGGTGCTGGAGGAGACTCTTGAGAGTCCCATGGACTGCAAGAAGATCAAACCTATCCATTCTGAAGGAAATCAGCCCTGAGTTATCACTGGAAGGACAGATCGTGAAGCTGAGGCTCCAATACTTTGGCCACCTCATGAGAAGGAAGACTCCCTGGAAAAGACCCTGATGGAGGGCACAAGGAGAAGGGGACGACAGAGGACGAGATGGTTGGACAGTGTTCTCAAAGCTACTAACAGTTGACCAAACTGTGGGAGGCAGTGAAAGACAGGAGTGGCTGGCGTGCTCTGGTCCATGGGGTCATGAAGAGTCGGACACGACTAAACAACTAAACAACAACAACAAATGAGATGACAGGAGTTGTACTCTAAGCAGCATCTAGAGGGCACTGTGTTGGCTCCCAGAGAGGTTATACCACCCATATTTTTCTGGTTCTATCAGTATAATGTCATTTTCAGCCGGGAAGAGGTCTTCCCCGCCAGTGCTTCATCAGTATAATTGATCATGTAGATTTGGCTGCTGCAGAGAGATCAGTTCTCCGACTGAACAAAACCTGGTGTCCTAGCAACCAGGCTGACATGAATGAAATGATGTATTTTGCCATGATCTTCACGCAACTTCTTATTTGGCAGGAGGGAAGGCACTCGCTGGGCATCAATCCATTGCAGATTAATACCAAACGATAGTGGAAACCATATCTAGGCAGGGCAGAGCATCCACAGCATAAATTAAAACTTCTAAATGCAGGTGTTTGGTGTTTATATACAGCCCTAATATAAGATTATCAACCAGGAGGGATCTCCCCTCTCTTTTCTAATGTCCCAAAAGACAGGGATATTTCCTGTTACTAATTATGTTCAGTTGTTTGCTGCACGAGATATATGGAGCTGATTTTTGTCATTAGTGATCCCTATACCTGAAGGAGCGTCTCCACCCCCATCATTCAACCTGGACACTGAGGTCAAGCTCCAAGGGCCTTCTGGTGGTTCCCTCACTGTGAGAAGTGAGGTTACAGGGAACCAGGCAGAGGGCCCTCTTGGTAGTGGCTCCCACCCTGTGGAACGCCCTCCCATCAGATGTCAAGGAAATAAACAACAACATGGCTTTTAGAAAACATTTGAAGGCAGCCCTGTTTAGGGAAGTTTTTAATGTTTGATGTTTTATTGTGTTTTTAATATTCTATTGGGAGCCCCCCAGAGTGGCTGGGGAAACCCAGTCTGATGGGCGGGGTATAAATAAATAAATAAATAAATAATTCTGAAAAGCCATAATGTAGGAAGTAATGAAATGCTCAGCTGCTTTGCTTGTACATTGTGATCATAGTCTTGCCAGATGTTCGTGGAGTAACAGTAAAAGCAAGTCCCCTACATCTCAGTGAGCCGTTTTGACATAAGCAGAAGCAATCCTATGGAAACACCTCTTTTACCTCTTTGTCTCGGGAAAAGGCATCTTCCCACATTTTCAAAGGTTAGGCTGCACCTTCCGCTTCCCCTTTAAATGATCCTGAAATGAGCTGAAGTTTTCAAAGCTGTGTTCCATAAAACGAGTAAATGGGAATTGTTTGGTTTTTTGTGGGTTACTGATCAGGCCCCTTAAGCCTTTTAAAATAGCTTTGGTCCCCCCCATTTAAATGAATGGCAAGCTGAAGGATAATTTCAGTTCTGCGGGTTTATTAAAAAGTCCATTGCAACAAATGCCTCTGAGAGTCTTCTCTGGGCAGAGTAAGCCTGGGCATGTTTCCATTTTATTTCCTCCAGGACTAGTAATTCATGCCATTTAGATCCAGCACTCATTAAATTTTGAGAGCTGCTAGCCTCTCCCCCTCTTTTCTCCGCCCCTCCACATTGGGTCCCTCAAGATGCTCACTAATTCAAGCAGAAGGGTTCATTAAAGAGAGAGCTCTCTTTAGGGACATGCCATTTCACCATTTGTCCTTGTTCCTCCGTCACCAAGCCCATACATTAGCAACAGCACACAGTCCTGGCTTCAGGAGAGAGGGAGGGCAGAGAGAAACAACAACAGCAAACTGTGGAAGCTTGGAAGTTAAAGAAAATTGAAAATGTGCCCATTCGGACTAGAGGGAGCATCTGTAATTCGTTTTGTGGGGGAAACAGCATCCAATCACCAGTACACATATGGCATAAGTGCTTGAAAAGTTCACAGCCTGGCAAACAAGGCCACTCTGCTCCCATCCAAGTTTGCAACGAACAGAATAGCCCATCTGTGCAGTAGGTCCTTGGCTGGCTTTCATACTTTGTGCAATATATAAGTTACAGGAAGATGGTGTAGGCAGCTGAATCAGATTTATGGCACTGATACTGTCTGCTTCTCATTAATATTGATCTTTGCATATTTCATCTCTAACTGCAGCTGGAGGGGCCAAAGCAATCCCTTTCCTTCCCATTTCCTCATTTGCAAAAGAAAAAAAGAAATTGTGTGTCTCTTCCTTGACTACACACACACACACACACAGAATCGTACCTTGGAAGTCGAACGGAATCTGTTCCAGAAGTCCGTCCGACTTCCAAAACGTTCAAAAACCAAAGTGTGGAAGCGGCGCAAGCCCTGTCGGATGTTCGGGTTCCAAAAATAGTTCGCAAACCGGAACAGTCACTTCCAGGTTTGCAGCGTTTGGGAGCCGAAACGTTCGAGAGCTAAGCTGTTCGAAAACCAAGGTACCACTCTGTATACACACACACACACACACACACACACACACACACACAGCTCTTCGGCAAAGTTAATTCTGGCTTGCTTATCACTATTTTCCCACTGATGCCACTGAACAATTTGCCTGATGCTTGTCAGCAATTTTATTATGAAGTAATAATAGTTCATCCCCATTATACGTACTGAGTCAAGTGATTACAGATTAATATTGCTATGCTTCTGACCATGTGTAATTCTGGGACACTTTATAAAGCCACGTTGTAGGTAATTGAAGCTGCTGATCCTTCAGAATTGGGAATGCATACTCTGCATATTATCCTCTCTTTGTGAAAGAGCTGGCCCAAGACATTTTGCCACCTGAGGCGAACCACAAAGTGGCGCCCCCTCCCCACCAGGGAAGAACGTGAAGACCTACTTTTGGAACAAGGGGGGTGGAGAATAAAGAGGTAACAACAGGTTCATTGTAGCCACATCATGCAGCAAGGCCTTTTCCATACCCCTTTGTTGTTGCTGCCACCAAAACCATTCAGGTACCTCAGGTACCTCTTCCTAAATGTTGGCTCTCTTGTACACATGTGTGCGTCACTGCACACACACACACAGACACAAATCTTGGCTGGCCTGCACTTCTGGGTAGATTTCATGCTGTAGGAACACCCGGTATTGCACCCCTCACATTGTGCTCTCCTCCTCAGGTTATGACATAGCTAAATAAAACTGGTCTGGCTCAGTGGTCAAGAGAATAAGCTGTGACCTGGGAGATGGCTGGTTCATATCTCATCTCAGCCACGCACTTGCTTTGATGGCCTCAAGGAAGCCAACAACTCCCACCCTCACCCCTACTCTGCAACAGGAGACTCGAAATCCTGGCCTATTACACAAGATAAGATATAAAGAACATGCTGAAAACATTGTATGGATGCTAAGTATCGGTGCATGCTTTGAGCAGCATGAAACTGCAGGGGTTCCAGTCAATTACCCAGGGTTTATGTTTCCTTTTGGAATGAGGCGAGGCGGAGACTGTGTTGTTTTTATTAAATATGTTTTATTACCACATATACACAACCTGAGCCTGCGATGGAGGGATTCACAACATTCACACATTCTGTTCTCATCCTGAAGCAAAATTCTTAACCTGAGGTACTATTTCTGGGTGAGCGGAGTCTGTATCCTGAAGCGTATGTAACCCAACGTACCACTGTACAGATGGTTTAAACTGGTTCTGTTATCTCTTTCTGTCAAGGTCATTTGTTTGTTGTTTAGTCATTTAGTTGTGTCCGACTCTTCGTGACCCCATGGACCAGAGCACGCCAGGCACTCCTGTCTTCCACTGCCTCCCGCAGTTTGGTCAGACTCATGTTTGTAGCTTCGAGAACACTGTCCAACCATCTCGTCCTCTGTCGTCCCCTTCTCCTTGTGCCCTCCATCTTTCCCAACATCAGGTTCTTTTCCAGGGAGTCTTCTCCTCTCATGAGGTGGCCAAAGTATTGGAGCCTCAGCTTCAGGATCTGTCCTTCCAGATAGCACTCAGGGCTGATTTCCTTCAGAATGAAGAGGTTTGATCTTCTTGCAGTCCATGGGACTCTCAAGAGTCTCCTCCAGCACCATAATTCAAAAGCATCAATTCTTCAGCGATCAGCCTTCTTGATGGTCCAGCTCTCACTTCCATACATCACTACTGGGAAAACCATGGCTTTCACTATATGGACCTTTGTTGGCAAGGTCATGCTGACTGTAAAAGTAAGGCAGAAGGAGCCTGGGTTTCACTTTTTCTTTCCATCTCTTTTCCTTCTGGTGTGGTGTTCTGTACATAAGTATGCTATAATGTTAAGGTTTAGGCTTATTATAAGTTTAAGTTAAGTCTTCTGCAACTGGATTTCTTAGGGACAGTGCCAATCCTGAATGTATTTGATTTGTGACCATTATGCTCATTTGCCTTCAGTCGCAGTAAAGCTCTGCTGGATGAAATACAATTGCCTCTGGTCTATTTTTTGGGGCGGAATCCTGCAACTTGTTTAAGTTTTTACTCTGCTAACTAGACATTGGAATCTACTCTGGATCAATATTGAGTAGAATTCCATGACAGTCAACTGTGGGATGTCTCCTTTGCATAGGTGCTGAGTATGTGGGGCCCTGGGTGCCCAGGCACCCACAGATGTTAAATGAAGGAGCTGCCCATCCCAGATTCCACTCGGTGGTGTGCACATGCCATGGGGCATGTGTGTGTATCACATCAGCACGCCCCTGCCACATGTGGGAGTGACATCAGCACGCCACGAGCATGACAATGTGACGTGCACACAGTGGGTGTGATGATGTCATGTGCATGCACACACGCCCCGGGTACCCACTGTCATGGGGGCAAGGCGGTGCACCTGCTCCTTTGTATATGACTTACCGTATTTTTTGCCCTATAGGACGCACTTTTTCCCCTCCAAAAATTAAGGGGAAATGTGTGTGCGTCCTATGGGGCGAATGCAGGCTTTCGCTGAAGCCTGGAGAGTGAGAGGGGTCGGTGTGCACCGACCCCTCTTGCTCTCCAGGCTTCAGGAGAGCCCTGTCGCCAGCCCCGCAAACTCGGGGGACAGCGGGAGAGGCGCAGCGCGCCTTTCCCACTGTCCCCCGACTTGGCTAGAAGGCTGGCGGAGGGCTTTCCCCTCCTCCAGCCCCGCAAGCTCCCAGAGCGATGCCAAAGCTGCACGCAGCTTTCACATGGCTCTGGGTCCTGTTCTGGGGGCTGGGGGTGAGGGAAGCTCCGCTTTCCCCGCCCCCAGCCCACAAGCTCCCAGAGCGATGCCAAAGCTGCCAAAGCCCAAGCTTCCCTAGCCCCGCGCCTGGGGGGGGGAATAATTTGTTCCCCTTTATTCCCCCCCCCCAAATCTAGGTGTGTCCTATGGGCCGGTGCGTCCTATATGGCGAAAAATACGGTAAGTTATGATGGCAGACTAAGAGCCAGCTCTTCTGAGCACCACTGCATTGACTTCTGCCTACTGGCAGTGTGGATGGAGGCAATTGCATGCATGAAAATGGAGAAGAGATCTCTGTATACATTGACTTTGAGGAGGAGGAGGAGGAGAATGATCCTGCTCAAAATGCTCTGCCTGGTAGAAGTACTGGCAGCCATGCAAGGCACGCAGTCATGCAAATCAGATTTAAGCAGGATATTCCTAGACTGGAATTTATAAACTTACGTTTGCCTTTCCACCTTAAAAGTATGGCAAAATGAATCAAATACAATCTGGATGAAAGCAAATATTGAAATATTTATTCCAGGGTGCAGATTTATTTGCTAGATATTTTTAAAAAATGTATCTGATAACTAGGAGAACTCCAAGGCAATTCAAAGCTAGCTATTAGTAAAATCTGCTGAGAATGTCCAGTGATTGAAGGCAGGCGTAGGGCTATCGACAGGCCTTCAAATACTGGATTACTTGCAAGATTCTTAGAAACATGTTGCAAGATTATCAATAGTTCTCATGAACCATTGGGTGCATTTATTGCTTCCGTAGCAGTCAAGAACTTTAAATTGGCATGATGGATTGGGTGCGGAGCGAGCTGCAATCAATATGGCATATTTGAATGAATATCATGGCTTTACAGTTCATTAAGGGTGACTTGGTTATTTAGCATTTCAAGGCTGTAAAATGGCTGAGATCAGCTGTGTAATTTGCTAACAATGGCTCTACTGCCTCATTTTGTAGCTTTGTTCGTTTCGTGCATATGCAATGCTGTTTTATGTTTTTATGATGAGCACCATTTCTACATTTTTGCATTTCAAACTAGGAAGGATATGTCCTTCAAGAAAAGTTCCAGAGAAAGGCACTGGCATGCTAAACATTTTTGCTCTGTGTTGATTTGATTTTTTAATGAAGATTGCTTTAAAATACACATGATGACTCTAGGTATAATATTAAATTAAGAATACCATCCACTGGAATTCTCCTTTGCAAAACCCATTGAAATGAATGGAAACTGAGCAAGAGAACAAAGTAACAATGCCATTCATTTCAATGGGGCTCATATGGGAATTATGTCTGCAGGACACCAGGAGTCTCAACCTCTTTATTAGTTTGTTGAACTAAATTCTGCCAGAGTTTAATTGTAAATTAGCTGTTAAAAAGCAAGATCTCATTCTTATGGAGACAAAGTCCAACATGTGCTTACAGGGGGGGAAACCATGTTAAACAGGATTGTGCAGAATACAATGGCAATTCCATTTTCTTGGCCTATACTATGGGTAGTAAGCTACCCAAGAAGATCTATTGCCCTAATTAAAATTACAGTGGTGCCCCGCAAGACGAAATTAATTCGTTCCGCAATTTTTGCCGTCTAGCGAATTTTTCTTCTTGCGAAGCACGGTTTAAACGGTTTAACAAAGTCGCAAGACGTTTTCGTCTTGCGAAGCAAGCCCATAGGGGAATTCGCGAGGCAAATCGCGAATGAAAAAACCTTTCGTCTAGCGAGTTTTTTGTCTTGCGAGGCATTCGTCTTGCGGGGCACCACTGTACCTGCTTCAATGTGCACTTCTATCATTTCCTGGTTTGTCAGTGTAGGCCCTGGATCTTGTTGCATATGCTTTTTTAATTGGAATGTGTCAAGGGTTTTGTAGTCCTTCCGCTACATTTGCAGCTGTTCTATTTTGCTGCAGGAATTCTTTACTCATAAAGCTCCATCAAGTGTTACTCTCAAACACGTGCGATGAAAGGGGTTGTTATTGCAATAATAAATATATGACAAAAATATGCATAACTATTCCTGCTGTAGCACTGAAAACATGCAAGCATCTTGTGGATAAACATGAACAGTGTTTATTAAAAATAAGGCACATTTTCAGTTATTCTGTCTGAATTTTTAAGAACAGCACCCCACTTGGTCAGACACGTGCAATTAGACCCTAGTTCTAATTATTAATGGATTTTGGCAATAGCCCTCCAGCTTGGGTGACAACATATAACTGAGACTGAACAGATAAAAAAAAAAATCTCCTACAGCACCCAAAAATATTGGCCAAGGTATCTCTTAATTTTAGAGGTTTTCTGTAGAGAACTTGAATGGTGACATCAATTCTTAAGTAAAGTGTTTTACAAGAAACAAGTTAAACAAATCAACAACTTAGCTCTGTCGCCACTATCTAAACTTCAGAATACACTACTGCCATGTATGATCTAGTTGAGATTCCTGAAATGCAGGGAGTTGGGCTACAAGTTCCAACATTCTTGTCTGTTGACCATGCCGTCTGAGGCTGATGGGAGCAGGAGTTGAGCACTCTTTGAGTTCAGCTACAAATGCACATGCCAGCAACATTGTCTTGTCTACCTTTTACCATCTTCTCTGCAAAAATATCATAGGAGTGTGTGTCAAAAAGCTTGCCGAAATCAAGATTCTACAGTTCTACAATTCTGTGATTCTATGATTCTAGATATGCTATGTCCACAGCATTCCCCTGATCCACCAAGCCTGTAACTCTGTCAAAAAAAAAGAAAAAAAAAGAAATAAGATTCGTCTGGCATGAGTTGTTTTTGAAGACTCTGGCTGGCTGTTAGCAATCACAGCATCCTCTTCGACGTGTTCACAGACCAACTCTTTAATTATCTGTTCTAGGACCTTTCCTGGTATCGACATCAGGCTGCCTGATTGGTCTTTCCCTGGGTCCTCTCCCCTCCACCCCCCTTGAAGAGGGAACATTTGCCTGCCTCCAGTCTGCAGGGACCTCACCTGTTCTCCAAGAATTTTCAAAGGTATAGACAGAGGCTCTGAGATTACATGTACATGTCCTTTAGTACCCTTGGGTGCAGCTCATCAGGCCTGGAGATTTCAATTTAAAGTAGCTAGGTGTTCCCTTGCCACTTCATTTCCTTTCTTGGGCTGCATCTCCCTCTTTGCACCATTTATTCCTTTATCACCCAATTGGACACTGTTTTCCTTTTGGCTACGGAGCACTTCTGCCTTCTCTCTCCATCTTCTCCACACAGAAGACAAAGTACTTCCTTGTTTTTCCTCTTGCCCAGGATGGCTGGGGCTGCTGTCTAAATCAGGGGTCAGCAAACTTTTTCAGCAGGGTGCCGGTCAACTGTCCCTCAGACCTTGTGGGGGGCCGGACTATATTTTGAAAAAATATATGAACGTATTCCTGTGCCCCACAAATAACCCAGAGATGCATTTGAAATAAAAACACACATTCTACTCATGTAACAACACCGGGCAGGCCACACAAATAACCCAGAGATGCATTTTAAATAAAAGGACACATTCTACTCATGTAAAAACACACTGATCTGGACTGTCCGCGGTCTGGATTTAGAAGGCGATTGGGCCAGATTTGGCCCCCGGGCCTTAGTTTGCCTACCCATGGTCTAAATCAACTGCCTCTGCAATAGCAGGTTTGCCTTGTGGAGAAACCCCAAACAGCCAGGAATAAATAGACTCCTTCAATTGCAAACTTGATATTCCAACAGAAATCTATACATCTGCAACAAGCAACCTTCCGTATGTGCTTACTAGACAGTGAGTCAAACAAGGGACTGGGGATTGTGCGGCTTCAGCTATCAGGCCAATGTTATCAGGATCGGTCAAGTTCAAAGTGCATTGGGAGGGACAGCAGCTGCAATGCAGCAAATGATAAATGGACCCCTGACAGCCCATAAAGATAAATGAGTTCAATAAAGCATTGCTCTGTCCACCCCGTCTTGCCTTTAGCAAACACTTTAACCTGCATCAAATACAATCCGTGCGAGGGCTTGGGAACATCACCTACATTAATAGGAGGCAGGAGGAGATGTGTATGCAGGATACTGGCCTGAGCTGCCCCATTTCAATTTTTCTGCTCTCATGAGGCTCTTTAGTGCTTCTAGCTTGTCAATTAGTTGTCAATCTGCCACCTGGAGAGCTGGTCCCCAGCTAGGGAATTTGATCATTGTCAGAGCGTTGGGAAGATTAAAAGAGAGAGGGAGAGAAGTATAAGATGAAGAAATGTGTCCTTCAGTACATGGATATGTAATAGCTTTTGAAATTGCTGTAGCATCTCCCTGCCCGCTGCGTTTCATTGTTGCGGCAAGCATGCCGGTCCTTTCGGTAATTTGACACAGCTCATCAGCATTTGAAACCAAAAACTTCCCTCACATGCCAAAATCGGTGTGACTCACCCCTTATCGGAGGACAAAAAATCCTAGCAAGCTTTCTGTGCTTATAAATGTTTTCTTCTTTTTGCGAGAATATGATGACCGAGAGACTTTTATTTGGCCCGGCCGGTCACGTTTACTAGCATTTCTCTCTTGTTCAGCCTCTCAGTAACTCTCTTGCATTTTTTTATGACTCTTCCGCCACACAGAGAAGGCGAGGTAGGGAACCTTTTTTGCAGCCAAAGGTCCACATTCCCTTCTGAGCAACCTTTCAGGGGCCGCAAGGCAGGGGTGGGCAGTGCCAGAGGCAAAAGTGGTGGTTTACCTTTGTAAAATTGGCTAGTTTCATGTGCACACAAACACATCCATCCAGGCATGCAAAGACAGCATAACAGCAAGGCAAAAAAACACTCAGGAAGATGTCCCATCTTGTTCACTACCTGGGGTAAGATGGGAATGTGCCATTTCCACTGGAATGCCCCCAACCTCGCCAAACCCGGCGAGAGCTGGGGCACTCCCGGGGCGGGGAAGAGGAGTGGCAATGCCGTGCGCCAAAATGGCTCCCTCTCGCTGGCAAGAGGGGGGCATTCTGGCGGAAATAGTGGAGCAGGTGGGGTGTTGCCTCTTGTGCTTCCGCTGCCTGAGGTAGGTGCTTCACCCTGCCCCACTGGTGGGCCGGCTCTGGGTGTGAAGCAAGGCTGATGAGAGGCATGGCTTAGGGAGAGGGGGAAGTGTCTAGGAAGGGTAGGGGGTATGGGAAGAGTCCCAAGGCCCAAATAGAAAAGGTCAGAGGGCCACGTTCAGTGCCTGGGCCTGAAGTTCCCAACCTCTGAAGGTGGTGAAACAAGTGGACAGCAGAGGTCCAGGTTTTCACTCAAGTGTTACTCCTCCTCATAACTGACCCCGGTGCCTTTTTATGATGTGCTTCTTCCTGTTCCTGTATTTAATTTTTCGCCCAGCAGGGAAGATGCTCATGATAACTAACAATATAGTGGAACCTTGGTTTTCGAATGTAATCCATTCCAGAAGACCGTTCGACTTCCGAAACGTTCGAAAACCAAGGCACAAAGGGCGGTTGGCAAAATCCATTGAGAAAATTGGAAAACATGCAGTGGAAGCTGTTTGACTTCTGAGGCACGTTTGAAAAGAGAAGCAATTATTTCCGGGTTTTTGGCGTTCGAAAACCAAAACGTTTGGCTTCCGAGACGCTCAAAAACCGAGGTTCCACTGCATAAGGATCTTAAAATCAATTGCAGACTAAAATGAAAGAAAACAACACTGGGAAAGCACACCTGAATATTTATTATCATTTTATTCTGTTTCTGCTGATGGGGTCATTAGGCAAAACACCCTGGCAAATCCAAAGGAAGAAGCAGCAGGATCACACCCCGTAGCTCAAAAAGCTTGGCTCCAGGCAGTTGTCAATTTCCAATCCACGTGGCTTTCATTTCAGGACATGTATCGAGATTCTGTATCAAGCAAATCTACTGTCATGTGTTCAATGAGGATGCATCATGCTGTCTCACGAGGCGACTGACACACCAACGCTACTAAAGCAGGTAGGCCTTTGTCTGAGAGCTGGTGTGGAACAGCACAGTAGCTAAGAGGCAAGTTGTTAGCCGGGAAAGCCTTGCATGAAACAGCACTGCGGCCATTCACTCACCAGATGGCCTGGTGGCAAAAACCACACTGCCAACATGGGTTGCCATACGTCCGGCTTTTCAAGGACATTTTGCCGATTTCTGCCCAGACACTGCTGCCAACTGCAGTATTCCATATATGTCCAAGGAATTCCAGATGTATGGCAACCCTAAGAAGCAATAAGGAGGCTGTGGCTGATAGGAACTGGAGTCTAGCAATGTCTGGTGGGGTCAGGGTCACAGGTTTTCTATCCCTGCCCACTGTTCTCTCCTTATACCACAGTGATTCTACAGGCGTTTATAGAAGAGTTACTGGGCTCATATATGTGCAGTGCTTTGAATACTCTGAAGTGCTACTTGAATGCTAAGTATGGTATTTTTGCCTTTCCCTCAGGCTTTCCTCACATAGCATTAAAAGAAGAAGAAAAAGATGGTGATATATTTTTAAGGCCTGTCATAAACTGAATCCGTTCCAGCAAATTAATAGCAATCACTTCTTCTCCTTCTCCTTCTCCTTCTCCTTCTCCTCCTTCTCCTTCTTCTTCAACATAACAAGAAAAAAGTCGTCACCTTTTTGGAAGCATCTTTCTGATGTGAAATTTGGTCCTGTGTGTTTTAGGATAGGGCCAATACTCCACAGAGCTGTATCTCAAACCGCTTTCCGAACTCAGGCTCTGGGCCACGAGAAATAAAAATAATAATAAAGTAAACAGTGCAGGCAATTTATACATCACCAATCAGCCAGCTGCAACAAATTTGCCACTAGAGGTAAAAGGCAGAATTGATCCTGGCATTGTGACTTCCCCTTGTCATAGGTAAATTTCCATTGCAGGAAAATGGGCCTAAAATTATTGACTAGATGGCGTTTCAGGCCATGGAGAAGAAAGAAAGTGACTGGAGAACTATTCAAGCAACCAATTAGAACATAGGCTGCAAATCACCTAAGTGATAGCTGTCTCTCATATTGGCATTTGTTTCCTGTAAGAATTAATTCATCTACATTTCAAAATAGTTTGATTTGTATCTCCTCTGATTAAATGAAAAGTCAGGGGGTTTAAATTGCAATGATTGATTGATACAAACGTTGGCTCCAATCAATATGGCACCTTGGAATGAATATAGCCTTTGTACACTTAATTAAAGGCAACTTGGCAAATTTCCCAAAGCACTGCGAGAAAGATAGCTGGTCAGATGCAAGTGCTTTCAGTTTGAAAGACAAACCTTGCCAGATTTTGACTGTAGCTTGACTTACAAACAAATGTTTTTCTCGTTATTTTTATAGGGAAAAGCCATGGTGGTGGTTTATGAGTTAAACAAACCTTAAGAGCTACCTCTCTACCCCACTTCAGCTGGGGGACCTCATTGCCTCCTGGCATAGCTGTCAACTTTTCCCTTTTCTTTCGAGGAATCCTATTCGGAATAAGGGAATTTCCCTCAAAAAAAGGAAAACGTTGACAGCTGTGCCTCCTGGGCAGCAACCTGGGGGCAGCTTTGCAGTTGAGAAGGGGCAGGGGCAAAAGTGGATGAGGCGATAGATGCAACTATTAACTGAGTACAATAGGCTCTAGTCGAGCAATCCAGAGGTTTCTATGCACACACCTCTCCATGCAGGCACCGTATTTTTCGCCCCATAAGACGCACCGGCCCATAAGACGCACCTAGATTTTAGGGGGGGAAATAAAGGAAAAAAAAATTATTTCCCCCCCAGGTGCGCTGCACTACACCAGGAGCTTGGGGCGTGCGGAGCTCAGCGCGCCCCAAGCTTCTGCGTGCCGGCAAGGTCTCCGCTAGCGTGGGAGAGCCGGGCGCCTCTCCCAGGGCTAGCGGACCCCTGCGCTAATCCAGAAGCTTGGGGCGTGCTGAGATCAGCGCGCCCCAAGCTTCTGCATGCCGGCAAGCAGTCCGCTGCCGCCCCAAGCCTCCCGCACCCGGCAGGAGGTCCCGCCGGGTGCGCGAGGCTTGGGGCGGCAGCGGACTGCTTGCGCGCACCTAGAAGCTTGGGGCGTGCTGAGGTCAGCGCGCCCCAAGCTTCTGCATGCCGGCAAGCAGTCCGCTGCCGCCCCAAGCCTCGCGCACCTGGTGGGACCTCCTGCCGGGCGCGCGAGGCTTGCAGGCATTCGCCCCATAAGACGCACCCCGATTTCCCCTTCATTTTTGGAGGGGAAAAAGTGCGTCTTATGGGGCGAAAAATACGGTAATCAGGAAGCATCTTCATAGTTTAAGGACACATTCCAGTCAAGCAAAAGCACCCAAGAAGAGGATGCAGTTGCGCTTGTGATAGGCGTGGCCTCATAAGGGGCGTGGCCTAGGGAAGGGGATTTCCCAGGGAAGAGCCCTCATGGCTGGATAGACCTACCTTTCCCTGCCCCTGTCATAGTAAGAGATGTCCTGGCACACACACGCTTAAAAAAAGTAAACGTTGCCTGGCCCTAGACTGTACAAAAGCAAGGGGGAAGCAGGGGAGCTGCGCAGAGACAATGACAAAGCATACAGCACAATCCTATTCAGAAATAAGTCACACTGAATTCCATGGGGCTTACTCTCAAGTAAGTGTTCAGGGAAGTTTTTAAGGTGTGACATTTTGATGTATTTTTAATTTTTGTTGGAAGCCGCCTAGAGTGGCTGGGGAAACCCAGCCAGATGGGAGGGGTAAAAATAATAAAGTATTATTAGATTATAGCAACATTGTAGCCTTAAAGGTAATGGCGCTGGAAGGTAGCTCCAAAGCTCATCCAGCCGAACCCGCTGCTCTACAGCCTCTGTGTCAGACGGCTGCCTGGCTTCTGCTTAAACAGGTCCAGCAAGCGATTGCTCACCACCTCTTTAAGGCTGTCTATTCCACTTTTCATGTGGCTCTGATCATCAGAATGTCTCTTCTGATTTTTCGCCGAAAACTTAACATTCTCTTCTCCAGGATTTAAAACAATTTTGGGAAGGTGCAGACCCTTTTTTGCTTCCAGGCATGCATATGTGAATTCCGACACGATTTTATATGCAGACAGATTCCCCCATCAGGTGGAAACATAGCCCCACTGCTTTATAGCTTCTCCACTGTAATGTGATGTTAATATAACTTCCCAGAAGGGTTTTACAGATGTGAAGGTTTTGTGAGTTGCAAATACGTTAGCTTATTAACCCCCAAGCACTTCTTTACAGGCCTCGAGCTCAATGCGGAAAGCAATTAATTGTTCCAACGGCATAAATCATCAAGTGATGGAATTCATGGAGATTCCATCTGTTTTAAGTGCATTAATTTTTTTAAAGCCAAAAACAACCCATCACTTGTCACACATATCAAGCTATCAACACTTCTCCCATTTATGATTTCTACCCAAAGGAGCACTTTATAATATAGTAGCAACGGTAACGTCTGAAGGACAATAAAAGCAAAATCTCTGGAAGAAATGGCCCCTCATTGAAGCAGTCAGTCTTGCAGCCTTAATGGTAGTCTCCACAAAAAAGGTTAACCAGCTGGCTTAGCCTGTTTAAGAGGAAGCTACACCAGTCATTTTATTTTCATTTTGCTTTTTACACCGCCTTTCTATATTGCTATACAGAAGGCAGTCTACAGGCTAAAGAAACAACAAAATACGCCACAAAGATTGTAAGGGTATCAGGGGGTTGCTCGAGAGCAATCAGGCAAATGCCTCCCTGGTCGGCCGTAAAGCTTTGTTATTGGTGTCAAAAAAAAACCCTTCACTGTGCAGAGCGCCACTATTCCATGGCTTGCTGGCAGAATCTGAGAGTGGGAGGTCCTTTAACCTTCCCCAGCAGAGTAGTTTCTTGACGCCCAGTCTGCGCTTCCCCTCTCTGCGCGGAAGCCTACTGCGCAAGGAAGGCGTGGGTAACGGAGGACCTCTCTCGTCCCCGCTTTGCCCAGGCAAGGTGTCCTGGCACCGCCTTGCCTCCTCCGAGCCCTGCAGCTCCTCTCCACTAGAGGCGTGGCTACTCTCCTCCGCTGAGGAGGTGCTGCTTCCCACAATCTTTGGGGGCTCTCTGTAATCCATCCGGCCTTTCCCCTCTCGCCCCTGAGCCGATGGCAGTTGCCTGACAAAGATCATACACCTTGTAACACAATCTGACCAAATACAAAAGTCATAATAAAAACACGACTTTAAACTACTTCTGTCAAATAAAATAATATTCAGCAATCCATTTGAATAGAGTAGTACACAGTGCAATTATCAGCATGTAATATATTAGCAAATTAAAATGAAACAAATTCACGCTTAACAAGTACAATCATAATTACTAAACTACAATCAATAAAAATAACAGCAAGCTGCAATGCATAAAACACCACAGTGCAAGCAAAACCATGTAAAAACAAAGACACACAACTCATAAAATTATATATATAACCTATAACTCCTCTTCTCCTTTCCCAGCTGCTTCTGCTGGGCTGGAGGGTGGGGCAAGGCAGTGGGGAAAAGCCAATGCTTGATGGCCAGCACAAGTCTCTCTCCCCTCACTCCATCTTCACCCCATATCTGCTAGAGGTGAGCATTATAAAGCCCCAGTATTATTTTCCATCTCAGAGAAAAAAAACAAACCAAATTGAACCCAACCTTTCTACCCAAGTCCCCAAATTGCAGGGCCCCACCTCATATATAATCCTAGCGTGCTTAGATCTAATTAGTGCATGAAGAGGTTAAAACCATAGAGTTAGCTGTCCTGCCTATGTCACTTCCTCTCACCTTGGGAGGAAATGGGTCACCAAATCTTTGTTCTCCCTTCTTCCCTCCCTCCTTGTGGATTTCAATAGGTGAGGAGCTCTGAGCTTGGCTTTAAGCAGCATTCTTTCATTTCAGACCAGAATGGAGTCTGAAAATAGCATTTTTTTGCCCTAAGAGTTTAGAAACTTTTGTGACTAAGCAACATTTCCAACTTCCTGCGCACCTTTGCTGACTCCTGCATGGAAAAGCCTATTAATCAGAGAGTTTTGTAAGTAAGCCATTTTATGACTTATCAAAAATGTGGACTCTATGCTAGGGAAGTGGGAAAGCTTAGAAATAGCTTCTAAAAGGGAACCTATTGGGACTCACTGGAAAGGCACATTTTAAATATCGTATGGCCCATATTTACATGCTTTGCAGCGACGAATGTGTGCTTAATCGCACGTCAATTGAACACCGGTAAAATGTTCGCTGCCTGTAATAATTGTAAGGTGTATTTTTTAAAAAGCCATGACAAATGCTCTAAAAATATACTCTTGTTTTGTTTTATTTGCAATTTAATATTTGATATATACAAAAGCAGTGCTTCAAGCTTGGCAGGTAATCTTGCTGCTCCTTACTGGACCCTAAAATGGCAGCGAGGCACTGAATCTCACCACACAGGGACTGTGGAATGAGTCATGCGATCCCCTTGGTTTTCTTTTCTTTGATAATAATTGTTCTTAGTTTTAAATTACATTCCAATAATAGCCTCATTATAACAATACCCATTTATAATACAATTACTAATACCAATCGTTCAAATAACAAATTATATAATTTAGGTGGCTCCCCGTGTGCTAGAATTGATGGTTTGATGATTTTCTTTATTTCTGTGTTCCAAAATCTTGCTAATTTCAATTACATCTCAGTCATAGTAATAATCCCACTATACAACAACTGCAATATTAATAACTTCAATTCGTGTTGACACATTAAATGATTTGTAAGACTACAAGTGAGACACTCAAACTATATCCTTGTTTTTCCTGTGTGTGGTCCAATCACCTTAGTTTTCAAAATGTTATCGGCGTTTACCTGCCTGTACAGATAAAATGGGTATTTTCTGCCTGAGTACTCTATCACAAGGCTGGAAGTCAAGTTACTACAATGGCACCTTGAGAAACAGCCATCTTGAAGCGTTTTGTGGTGGCAAGCTTAATCTGTATTCAGGTGACCGCTTCTCTGTGTGCCATGATACACCTTGGCTGACAAGAAAAGTCAGCGTGGGATAGAAAAGTATAATCCCCAAAGCTACTCTCCCTAAACCTACCAGTTTGCTTGTCTTGCCCAAACTCGAGTTGTCAAAACAGAACATAGCAAAACATTATTTGGAATTTGAAGCCGAGGCAGAGCTGTAAACAGAAGTATACTCTCAGGATGGGTATGGCGGCAGTGAGGGAAATGATTAAAATAATTGCAGCTTTGCTTGATTAGGTCTTCTCAAGAGCATAGTTTTGTGGTGGTGGTGCTTGAAAATATATTTTTACGTATGCCCCTGTTGCAAAATTGACTCAACTCCAACTGTGGGTTAGATTCCATCTGCCGTTTCAGATGCGCCTGCTTCCCTCTCCTGCGTTGTCTTCAGCTGCTGTCTGCTGTTCAGAGTAGAGCTCTGTGAATCTTTATATGGATTTCGATCTTCTACAGAGTGGCTCTAAAGACGCTGCCTACCAAAATATTTTGAGGCAGCGTGGTACTGAGCTTTGTGTTGCCGTTCGGGGTGTGCATCCACCAACAAGATTTGGTTCAGCTCCTGATTCAACACTTCGGAAAACAACTTTAAATCGCTGGAAAATTTAAAAATTACACTTTTATTACTATTACACTTTCCCCTTGGATGGGATGAAATTTGCAAACACACTACCCACCCCCCACTCCCGCCAAATCAGGTAAAGGTAAAGGTACCCCTGCCCGTACGGGCCAGTCGTGACAGACTCTGGGGTTGCGCGCCCATCTCGCTTAAGAGGCCGGGGGCCAGCGCTGTCCGCAGACACTTCCGGGTCACGTGGCCAGTGTGACGAAGCTGCTCTGGTGAGCCAGCACCAGCGCAGCACACGGAAACGCCGTTTACCTTCCGCTGGTAAGCGGTCCCTATTTATCTACTTGCACTTAAGGGTGCTTTCAAACTGCTAGGTGGGCAGGAGCTGGGACTGAAAGACGGGAGCTCACCCTGCCGTGGGGATTCGAACCGCCGACCATGCGATCGGCAAGCCCTAGGCACTGAGGTTTTACCCACAGCGCCACCCGCGTCCCTCCGCCAAATCAGTTAAGTCTGCCTAATTACAGGGCAATAGGTTCAGGGGCTTTTAAGTTGTTGTTGTTGTTGTTGTTGTTGTTGTTGTTGTTGTTGTTGTTGTTGTTACTATTTATTATTTATACCCCACCGATCTGGCTGGGTTTCCCCAGCCACTCTGGGTGGCTTACAGCACATAAAAAATGGTAAAACATTAGACATCAAAAATTTCCCACTAAAGAGTTGCCTTTAGATGTCTTCTAAACCTCAGTTTTTTATTTCCCTGACATCTGATGGGAGGGCATTCCAGAGGGCAGGTGCCACTACTAGGTTTTGTTTTTGGTTTTTTTGTAAAGGAAACATCTATAATAGTTTTTACTTTTTTTACATAATCAAATGAAGTTTGTGGGCCATACGTGAGAGGATGAATTCTGCCAAAGTTCAGAAGGTAGCCATGTGGATATTCTGCAAGGGCAGACTTTGCAGTTTGAGGATGGATCAAAAATGGGAATTGCTTCATCTCTCATGATGTATTGTGGACAATTTGTCTAAAAACAGCACACATTAGAGAGGCGCCCCTAGGTAAGAAACCTGCCAAACTGCAGATAAATCAGTCCACTATGTTTTTGCAATCTTCTTTAAAGTTTACTTTTGGGGAGGCGGGTGGAGAACTAAAAGGGATTGAATTAGATCGTCTCTACGTCCAAAACGCTGAGACTGGAAAGTCAGGGCAAAATCATCCCCTTTGGCTTGATTTGTTAGTCATAGCAAATCTCCCCCACCCCACCTCATCCCTGGTGTTTCCCTACCCCCCACCTCCCCTTGCACCCTAGCATTTTCCTTATATGAGAAGCTTGGAAACATTGGTTTTACTTTTAGCAGAGACTTGTCTGCAGTATTTTGTGTGTGTGTGTCTGAGGCACCCTGACAAGCTTCAATATGTGCCCCCAACTTTGACCCTTCACACATGCTTCTTAAAGGTCCTCCTTTACCCCCAGACAAACCTCAAATCCCTCCAGTGCACTCTGCTTCAGCCGAGGATTTATCCAGAGCTGATGACTGATCCTGGTTTCCATCTGGAATGAATGAGTTTGCCAACACTGCATTTGTTATTCCATAAACAATATTGTACCTGGTTTTGGGAAGCTAGATGGCCTAGTGAGCTTCTGTCCTACAAGTTTGGCACTGTGCAGACATATTACATGGTCCCCTTTCCCCTCTGGGCCAGCCGTGTTGGAATGCAACTCCCATAATTCCTGACCGTTGCCTATGCTAGCTGGGGCTGATGGGAGTTGGTCTAATATCTGAAGAGAACTAGATCATGGCCTATCAAAATGGCAGAGCTAGTTATGAGGTGGCTGACTCAGGCAGCTGATTTTGGATGTCACGAAGGCCAGCAAATACCATATTTTTTGCTCTACAACACTCACTTTTTTCTTCCTAAAAAGTAAGGGGAAGTGTATGTGCGTCTTATGAAGCTAATGCAGGCTGTGCAGCTGCACAGTGATCCCTTCTTTCGCTGCACAGCGATCCCTCTTGCTGTTCTGGCTTCTGGGATTCAGAATAATTTTTTTTCTTGTTTTCCTCCTCCAAAAACTAGGTGCGCCTTGTGGCCTGGTGCGTCTTATAGAGCGGAAAATATGGTAGCTACATTGCCACTGTTATTCTATTTTTACTGCCAGAAACATTTTCTTATTCCCAACAGAAATACACTAATGTTCATTGCTCTTTTCCATGTTATATGCTCCTTGTGGTGCGGAGCTGAATCCTTCTAATTTCCCATCTCCATTTCCCTTTCCTGTTTCCTTTGACCTGTTGGTGTCTTCTAAGAACGAGGCTTGCAGTGCAAGTACTTCTGCCATGAACCCACAAAAACCCAGGGTGGGCCCTACTAGGCTCTGCAGTGTTCATGCTCAGATTTTGTTCAAGAACATGCTAGAGTGAGTTTCCATTTCCACAAAGAAACCACAGCCCAGCCCACTGATCTGGATTATTAAGTGGTTCAAGATCTGGTTCCAAAAGCCAAAAATCAATCATATCTATTAAACCTTCTGCACCTGGGAGAAAGTAGAACAATGCCCCCTTTCCCATATCGAACTGTTTTTAGCACATTCCTCATCAAAAGCTGCTGCCAAATATTTACTGCCATTTTCTGAAGGGAGAAGTCCCCGATTTTTTTTTTTAGTGGTGTGACCTTCAGCTTTATTGACCATGATAAAATGCACATGCCAGTGCTACCAAAATGCTTTATTGCCCTGCATGAGATAAGCTAAATTACATTCGCTCTCCCAAACTACCGAGCATTCTTGATGGGAGCCTGAAGCATTTCTATTAGGAAACGGCAGGTGCGGGCCAGGAATTAGTAGATGGTTGCCATTTCGAGAAATATTTCACAAAGACCGCCGTCTGCGTTTGACCTTCCCATTGAGCTGCTTATCACAGCCAATAAACCCTGACTCATTAATTAGAGCTGCCCTCCAAACTGAAGGTGCTTCAGACAACAGAGTTTGAAATGGTAGGACTTGCTGGAGTGCATAGAACCGGATGGCTGGGAGCGAAACAACATCTCCTACAAAGCGACTATATTTCCGGGTAGGGGATGTTATCAGCGTTACATTCATAATTGCTTGGTGCAGCATACAAATTTACCCAGAATACTGCTCAGCTGTGTTAGGAACCAAGTGCCATTCCCCAGAGTAGCTCTTCTCCAGCTAGGAATGCCAAATGAGATTCTGAGCATATGTGGCTAGCATTCGGCAGTTTGTAAGTGACCTCGTGGAAGTTCCTTAAGGCTACTTTTCACTCCTGATGAAACTCTCATTGACTGCTGTGAAAATACAGTGGTACCTCGGGTTAAGAACTCAATTCGTTCCGGAGGTCCGTTCTTAACCTGAAACTGTTATTAACCTGAAGCACCACTTTAGCTAATGGGGCCTCCCGCTACCGCTGCGCTGCCGGAGCACGATTTCTGTTCTCATCCTGAAGCAAAGTTCTTAATCTGAGGTACTATTTCTGGGTTAGTGGAGTCTGTAACCTGAAGCGAATGTAACTTGAAGCGTATGTAACCCGAGGTACCACTGTATAGGGCTATTCAGAAGAGGCCTCCCTCAGTCCATGTAGATAGCCAGCTTGTGGAAGGGACAGCTGGAGATTGTCCACTGGCTCCTATAATGTCCATAATGTCCGTACGTTTGAGTGCAATGCCAGGAAGGAGAGCTTATGAATATCCCACTGTATCCAAATGGGCTCAGTTACCAAAGTTCTTCTCAATGAGTGGACATCAAGGGAGACTGTAGGGTATAGGGGTGTGATGGGTAGGGGCAGTAGTCGTGGCCCGTTAGCTCTTCACTTGTATAGTTTATACCTGGAGGGTTAGAGTGCACCAAGCCTTTATGTCAGCTGCAACAGGGCCAGTTGCTTTGCAGGTAGAAGTCCAGAGGATATTTTGTATTAATTGTATGCTCTCTTTGAAATGCCTGTTGGTTGCAGTGAATGACATACCCAGCAAGGGCAGGCTTTGGTCTTTCAAATTTCACAGGAGTAGGTCAGCAATAAAAAAAACACCGGTGTCAGTGAAGTTAACTTTATTCAAAGAAACCCAAACAGCACAGGCCTAGTGGTCACAGCAACTCTTCCCAGTAGGTCTTGCCCCAGTGAAACAGTTGGAAAGACTGCCTTCCCACCATTCCCACCATTCTCTAAGGCTCCTTCCCCAGTAGCCTAAGGCTCCATTGTCTTGTCTCTTGTTGCTTCACCCTCTACATTTCTCTGCATGTTCTGGGAGACCAGAGAGGAGGGGAGCAGGTCGCAGCAAGAAGGGGAGACTCCCTGGATTCTTCAGCAGCCTGCCTCATTTCTGTCTCCTGGCCCCCACTCCTCTCCTGCCTCCGATTCAGGACTGCTCTCTGCCCCAGCCTCTTACTGCGCACTAAACCCTGTTACCTCTTCAGCTTCCGGCACCCCCTCCCAGTCTGCCCTCTGCAGCCAGCCAGACCACAACACCCCTTGCCTCTCACCTTCGTTTCTGCTCAATTCACTAGGTCATAGTTGCAGCTCTCCTGCCCTCAATCTACCTCTGTACCCAGATTACCTGACCAAGCAAATCAGCCTTTTGTTGGGTGAGATTCTATACTCTGTGGGTCAGTCAGTTCTCTTGGTTCTTTCTTATAAGCCTTACCTATGACTGTTGTTTCTGGTTGTGTGTGTCTGGGGCAGGCAACTGAATTTTCAGGTGTCTATGGGATAGGTTGAAAGAGAAAAAACAAACCTACAGGTCATAGTCTGCATGCGTACAAGCACACCAGATGCAGGCAAGCTTCTTTCACTTGCTGAGACAACTCGTAACATTGAGTCAATTCTGAATTGAGCTGAAAGGAGTTTGCCTCGTCACTAATTCCACACCTGTTCTAGCATCAGTGCCAACCTAAGCCTCTAATCACCTTTTTCTGTGGACTATAAATGCTATTTAAGCTATAACACTTTCTCAAAGGACTGCATCAATGCCTTTCTGACATTGGCGTGAGAAATTTCTAATAGAGAGCAGCAGCCTTATGCTGGGATTAGGGATGGGTAAATCTGTTTCAGTTTCTAAATTTTCCATTCTTGGAAAATTTCAGTTGTTCACATTTCCACATCAGTTTGCTTTTTTAAAAAAAGAGGTCTCATGAAAATACACAAGCATTTTGGTGTGTATTTCTTCACAAATACAGAGTTTTGCATGCAATTTTTTCCTAATATGTACATTTTTTGCAAGGCGGTTTCCAGTAATGTAATGCAGTTTTGAAAACTTTGAATATTAAAAGTGAACTGAGTCTAATCCCCATCCATAGCTAGGATCCAGCAAGTTCACTCTAAAGTGCTGCTTTAGGGGCTAAACTGGATGTGTGTAACCACACAGATTAGAACAGGATGGAAATATGCTCCAAAACCCAGGAGAAGTACTCTGGTGCAATTTCATGTCCTGAAAAGGTAATTTACACACACAGATTCAGATGGCTGTTGCTGTGACTTATGCAAATATACAAATTACACAAATTTTGCAGGCATGAAA
This sequence comes from Podarcis liolepis, assembly GCF_965112155.1. Classification (NCBI taxonomy): domain Eukaryota; kingdom Metazoa; phylum Chordata; class Lepidosauria; order Squamata; family Lacertidae; genus Podarcis; species Podarcis liolepis. The sequence continues at coordinate 18,672,767 of NC_139557.1, read as the reverse complement.
CGAGTTGTAAGCATGCTTATTTGGAATTAAGTCTGCAGTGCAAAGCACACGTAGGGTGAGGAACGGCTAAGGGAGCTGGGCATGTTTAGCCTGTAGAAGAGGAGGTTAAGGGGTGATATGATAGCCATGTTCAAATATATAAAAGGATGTCACATAGAGGAGGAAGAAAGGTTGTTTTCTGCTGCTCCAGAGAAGCGGACACGGAGCAATGGATCCAAACTACAAGAAAGAAGATTCCACCTAAACATTAGGAAGAACTTCCTGACAGTAAGAGCTGTTCGACAGTGGAATTTGCTGCCAAGGAGTGTGGTGGAGTCTCCTACTTTGGAGGTCTTTAAGCAGAGGCTTGACAACCATATGTCAGGAGTGCTCTGATGGTGTTTCCTGCTTGGCAGGGGGTTGGACTCGATGGCCCTTGTGGTCTCTTCCAACTCTATGATTCTATGATTCTAGGGTGATATCAAACTAAGTAGTATTGTTGGACCGCATGTGACTCGGATATTCTGGAGCACGGACTGGACACAGGGAGGCAAACACCAATTCAGGTTTTAAGCAGAGTTTATTTGGTTCGCATCTGCAAAGCAAATGGTGCAGTGCAATATGTTCGCAATCTGCACACCCCAATCAGGGTGCACCCACTTTTTATAGACTATACAAATAAGCAGAGAGTGAAGCTTTACATTCTTATCCAATCAGGCTCTAACATTCCATGTTTCTCCTTTTGAAGGTTAGATTCTTAATTTACTCATTCTTGTTTGTCTGCCTGCTATGGCCTTGCTCGTCTTGTAACAGTTGCACGATAACTGCGTGCTGGAAGTTTCTATTTCTGAGGCCCTTCACTATTTTGAGTAGACCCATTTAAACAAATGGATCTCTTCTGAGTAGGATGATAGCTGCAAGAAACTGTTACGGTATTTACTCCTCACAGTAAATATCAGAATCCATGAAACCCATAACAAACTATAGTTCCCAAGGATTCTGTGTGTGTGTGTGTGTGTGTGTGTGTGCGCGCGCTTCAAATGTGTGGTGTGTATGCAGCCTAACACTGAATATCACCCTTGAGAGGGAGTAAATTCAGTAGAACTTACTTGTGTGTCAAGGTCCCCAAGCCCCCCCCCCCCCAATAACTCACACATCACACATCAATTTTGGTTTGGGTTTTTGGCACGATTTTGGTCACAACTTTATTTAAATACATCCAAGTGAGTGGTTGCTTAGGCATTGGTTCCAACTGTCTGTCCTTGTCCAGGGGACAGAACTGACTTCCGGATTCCAGTGAAAGCCAGTGCGGGAAACAACTTTTGGGGAGAAAATGAAGCTGGACCTCAGTCCCTCACTTCTCACCCTCATGCTCCTGGTGGCTTGCACGGCCCAAGTCCGATGCCAGGGACAAGGACGAAAAGAATGGCAAGCCCCTGGATTCCTTTAACGGAATTCCCTTTCCGCACCACCATTGGAGGGGTGGGCACTTACCCCTCCACCAACCAATTTGAACCAATGCCTAACCGCCAACCTTACAAGTTGTGACGATTTGCTACGCAGTAGGCAAAACCAAATGGCACCAGCCAATCAGCCAAATGGACAAATTCCTACCAGGCCCCCGCCTCAAAGCAGACAACCCCATGACAGGCATAGCAAGGTCAAGCGAACAACCCCCCCAATACACGGAGGGTGGGCGGGTGATCCGGTGCAAGCAGCCAAGAGAACGTTCAAAGTTGGGCGACCAGTATTTAAAACCTCTGACCCCTCCTTCAAAATTGGCAACAAGCAGTTCTCCCCAGCGACCCGATTAACCAATTCACTGCCTGGGTCCCTCTACAAATCCGCCCAGCAACAATCCCCCACCGCAACACGTGCTCTCTGCTAGGGAGAACACGTTTTCTGAGCACACCTGCTTAGACTTGGGTTGAAAGCTCAGCCCACTGATAACGTGCCAGGACACTGGAAATGATGAGAGATGCCTTTCACCTGGTCACTCCCACACTGTGCAACAGACAAAGGAGGCCGAGGAAAGAAAGGGGAAATCTTCCTCCTCTCTTTTCCCCATGTGGTCCACAAATATTCTCACAGCCGCTGCCACCTGAAGGTTAAAAAAAGGGATGTGTTTGGGGTTAGGAAAAGGAAAGGACTGACGCAGAAGAGAGGGGAGAAACAACAAATCCTTCTGTGGCTTGTATTTTGATATGAGCTGGGGGTCGGGGAGGAATCCAGTATTTTTGAAAGCTTGCTTCTCCTTTAAGGCACTACCAAAGTCCATTTCTGAACCTGGCCTGAAAACAGACACCTCAGGCTTCCCTATCCATTTTTTAAAACTATTTATGATTTTCAGGTTTTTCATTTCAATAATTTTATAGTCATTTTAACATTTAAAAACTTGTCTTCCTTCCCCGTCTTTCTGCGGTTCCTTAAATTTATTTTTAATATTTTCTGCATATCCAGGTTAACTTAATTTGTTCATTTATTCATCTACTTTAAATATTATACTCTTAGGAAACTGCAGGTTGTTACAATAATCCTGCCAATGTTCTTGCCTGTTTACAATTTGTTTGTAAATACTCAGCAAGCCATTTCCATTCTTTTATAAAAAGTTTGTTATCTTGATTTCTTATTTTTCCGGTTTTTGTTCCTCCCCTCCCCTATTTTTCAAATCTCCTTTACTTCCCCAAGGCATCCCTATCCCTGTTCGTGTCTGTCCCAGATCCAAACATGGACACAGTAGAGGAAGCCATTATGCCCAGGGCCGGCCTGAGATGTTTTGCCACTGCAGGGAAAATACCCCTCTCACACAGCCCCACCTGCCCTGCAGATCTATCCCGTCCTCCCGTGCCCACCATTGTTCCCACATTCCCACTGACCCTGCCACTTCCCCCTCACCCATGGCTGCACCCATGGCAGCAGTGAGGGCAATGGTGCAGTGGTGGAACGGGTAAAGCATTGGTGGGACTGGCAGTGGCGCAACGGTGGGGGTAGAAAGGAGTTTGCTTCTACCGCCCATCTGGCCTCATTGAAAATGGCACACAACAGGCCTTCTTCACTTTCCGCTCCCTCCTTCAGGTGGCAGCTTGGACCATCTTCGTAACGCTGCCTTCCTTCCCATGGAAAGCCATTGGAGTTCTTAATGGCTGTTCTGCTCCCAAGCAATTTGATGGGCAGGAGCTCGCCCAGAAAGTGTGACCAAGAGATGGAAATTCCACGTTATCTTTACTACACATGACTCATTGTTATGCTTGGTAGAATGTGCCCTGAGGTTGCGGAGATAAGCTTGTGTTTGCACAGTTTGGAACACATTGCGCGCGCACACACACACACACACACACACACACACTATAGCTGTCAACCGTCCCTTATTTGGTGGGAAACTCCCTTATCCCAGCGCTGTGTCCCGCTGCTGTCCCTTATTGATGATGTCCCTTAAATTTCAAAGGAAGCAGCTCCTCTCCCTCCCTCCCTGCCAGCCAGGGAGGAGGGAGGCTCCAACTGTGTTGCTTGGCTGCCCGGCCCGCCCCCCTCTGGCCTCCTCTCACCAGCCTCGGCCCCCGGGAGCCCCTCTGCGCCGGGACTGGCGGGAGCCTCGGGCCCTTCCACCGCCATCCTCCTCGCGGCCACCGAACTGGGGCCTCCCTGCCGCCGCTGCTCTCGCTAGGCTGTACCTCGGCTGCACCGCCAAAGGCCCCAGATGAGATGGGCAGCCTGGCGCAGCCTATGAATTGCTGAGGAGCCTTGAGAGGAGAGCGAGGGCAACCATAGAGAAAGCAGTTCAGAGAGAGGAGGCGGAGGCGCGGGCAGGAGTTCCAAGGGCTAACCATAGAGGGGGAAAGTGGAGGAAGGACTGCAAGTCCCATAGATTTGTAGTGGTAGACTAGCATAGATGGTCTGATCTGCGGGTTTACTTTGGGCGCTATTTCCCCCCCCCTTCCTCCTACCTCATCTGATGGAAATGAGAGCTGCAGATGGAGCACGAGAGAAAAGATACAGAACTGCAGCAGCATCTTCATAACTTGGACTTCCTTTTGCGCGAAAAGTGGTTGCTGCTTGTAGTTATTTAATTGCAGTGTTTCATTAGCTGGTGTCTTGAGCAGCAACCTCTGGAAACGAAGGGCTAAAAACCGGCGCTGCTCTCCAAAATTATCTGGTCCCTTTTAACTTCGTATTTCAGCTGGTTGACTAAAATCCATTATTTTGGCTGCTGATCCCTTATTTTCAAATCTGTAAGTTGACAGCTATGACACACACATACCAGCCACATATCTGTCACTAGACACTGGTCCTACCACTGTCAGAAATGCAGAGCAGTTCTCATCCCGACTGCAAAGTTGTCCCCACATGCAGAATTTTGTTTTCCCTTGTGTGAATGAAGTCAACAGTGGCTGACTGATGAGTCCCCAGGTGATAACAAAAATGTTGATTATTTATCCCTGTGTGCATGACCTTATACTATGTACTATTGAATTTCATTATATTTCTATCATTCCGTTTTATAAGGTCATGCAATTTATTCTGCGTAACGGAGCAATTCTTCTCCCCATTTACTGTGGTTCCTAACTCAGTGTCATTCACAAATTTCTTCAGATCTCCTTTACTTCCCCAAGGTCACAACTGTATAAAATAATCCCTGAACAGTGACCCCGAGAATTTGGCTGGTTATTTATCTCAAATAAGATAACTTACCTTTTATCATAACTTTTGTCTCTTTTTTTCAAACTATACCATATAGAGCTTCTTGTACATACGTTGATAACCACTTTTGCCAGTTTAAGGAATATTATTTCATGTGAACATGTTGTTCTTCTTTGGAGATCACTCATAGCCGAGTAAGATTGTCTTCCATAAACACGGTTTTAAAAGTGAGTCCGTAAGTGACTGTGGAGGCCAATTCTGGATCCACACATCCTTCTACAGTGGAGCCATAGGTTTCTGGGCAGGAGTTGATCGTGGTGAGGGTTTGCCAAGCATGTCTGCCTCTTAGCGCGTTTCTCCCTTTCATCCTGAGTTTGAGGGTCTTCAAAGCCCATGACGCCTTTGGTACAAGCTGTTCTCCAATTGGAGCACTCGCAAACCAGTGTTTCCCAGAGGGCACCAGATTTGCCTTGAGAGAGTCTTTGAACCTCTTTTGTTGACCACCAGCATTACGCTAACCATTTTAAAGTTCGGAATAGAGTAGTTGCTTTGAAAGACGATAATCAGGCATCCAAACAACATGACCAGTCCAATGAAGTTGATGTTGAAGAATGATTGCTTCGACACTGGTGATCTTTGCTTCTTCTAGTACACTGGCATTAGTTTACTTGTCTTCCCAAGTGATGTGTAAAAAAGACACCATTGATGGAATCTTTCAAGGAGTTGGAGATGGTGTTTATAAGTGGTCCACATTTCACATTTAAGGAATATTATTTCATCTGATCATGGATCAGGTACTTTACTAAAGTGCAAACAGAGTAGTTGTGTTTGTATTTACCCCAGCAGAAAGTTATTTGTCGTTTTGAAATGGATATTGATCAGAACATGAGATTAAGCAGAACATTTGTGGTTAGCCTCTCCTCCCTCCAAGAGGGGAGGTGTTGTGGGCGGGACGCGATTTCTGCATCACCCACTCACCTGGCTGGCGCACCACGCCCACAGGTAAGCGCCCAACCGGGCGGCTTGGAGTGGGTGTGGATTGCAGTTTATGTTACTGCTGCGCCAGCCATTCTGCCTCATTTTCCGCCTTCCCATCGCAAATCAAGGACCTTCCCTTGCATCTCCTTCACGAGCTCAGCAGCGAGGAAGCGACCACGTGGATTTTACTTGGAAGAAGGGAGGCTCTTTCATCAGGGAAGTTTTGCGTGAGTTACTGGCTCCCCCCATTCAGTTGTTGTGTGCCTGCTTTATTTCTTAGAATTTTCCCCTGCGCGGCTGTACGCTTTCGCCCTGCTTTCTCAATTTAAACCCCACTGCGACTTTGGGACTGCTACTGTGTGCTCTCTCTCTCTCTCTCTGTCTCTCTCTGTGTGTGTGTGTGTGTATGCCTGTGTGAGACATCAGCAGCAAGTTATGGGATGTGCACTGACTGGAAATGAAGCAGTGTGACTGCCCCAAAACTTTTGCAAGTGCAAACAGTTGTGAAGGGGTATTGTCTGTGGCTGCCTTAATAGCAGCCACAATATGAGCACAACTCATCATGAATGCACACTAAGAAGTAGATCTGGTTGTGTCTGTGGTTCTCCAAAGGGTTTCCTTGAAGGAAGCTTGGCAGGTGAACTTTACTGGCATCTTGAATTAACACTATTCTGAATCAGTCCCTGGCTTTCCCCTATCTTTCTCCTTTTCTTATCCATTACTTGAAAGCCCTTTGGGTTCAGCACCTAGCACACCACTTGTGCTAAACAAATGAAGTAGTCAGAGCCTTTGGGCATTCACAAATGTTTAATAAAGTTGCTACTGTTTCTGACGGCATTCATATTACAATATCCAATGTTCTGAGCTGTCTTGAATATGGATTCGCAATGTTTCCCCTGATACACTGGAGTCGTTACAGGAATCATTACAGTCATTGATCATGCACCCATTTTTGTAGCTTGTGGTATTGCTAGTACATGTTTTCCATGGAGAAAACCCTACATTGTAGTGTCAGTGTTTGCTCACCTGAAATGCTAGGAGGCAGGTGTAAGAATGTATTATGTGGGAGTTAAAATCCCACTCTTTGATCACGGGAGAAGGCTCACTTTGGCATGCTTCTTTAGACAGTGTTTCCAGTCACTGCTTAATAGCATGTTTGTGATCTCAGACATTATCACTGCACTCATTAGCACCACTTCAATGCAGCAGAAGGAAACCAGGATTTGCCTGCTAAATCCAGGCTAGCCTGCAGGGGGTAGAGCTGGATATATGCTCCTTTGCCATGTATTTATAGCAGGCATAGGCAAACTCGGCCCTCCAGATGTTTTGGGACTACAACTCCCATCATCCCTAGCTAACAGGACCAGTGGTCGGGGATGATGGGAGTTGTAGTCCCAAAACATCTGGAGGGTTAAGTTTGCCTACGCCTGATTAATAGTATTAAATGCCTACACGGCCTTCCAACAAGGATAGGGTCAGGGTGACTCAGACTTTAGGACAAGGCTATGACATGCAGATGAAGTTGGAGATCCATCCCAAATCCTATTGTTTGTGTAACCAAAAGTTTTCTTCAGTGACCAGTAGTTTGCTGTTTTTGCAGAATCAGTGGTTGTGAATATATCAGAAATCTTTCCTCAGGTCATGTATCAAGGCTTGAGGCCAACCAAGCTTTATCTCAGCTACCAAGAGTGTCTGCCATTATTCTTGCCTATATTTGTCTCTCTCCATAGGGGAAGAACCCTGGGATTGAGGATTAGGCAGTTGGAGGAACAGGAATAGGCAAATCTGTCAGTTTCATTTCATTCTGTTTCTCGTTTTCCTCATCACAAATTCCATGCTCCACATTTCTGCAGCAATATTTGGGTGTTGTCTTTTAGAAAAAAATGTCAGCGCAAATTTCTTTAGGCAAAGCAATTTCCCCATATATGAGAGATGCACTGTTATGCGCACTTTGCCCTCTTACATGCATTTTTTTTTGGTAAGCGTTACTTGGCTTGAGAACTGCATTGCAAAATTCAGAGATGTGCAAATTTTGAAGGTTGGCTGTGCTTTGGTTTGTGAATTGTTTTGGAAAGTGCAATTTTTGAAAAGTCTGCCTTTAAATGTGAACTTAGTCAAATTCCTACGGAGGACTTTTGAGCCTGTTTTCCATGGTTTGGCATTATGTACAAATCACTGGGTATTCCAACTGCCTGCCTCCCCAAGTCATTTTATCTGTTCGGGGTGGACAGTACTGATAGTTGAGAGCAAGTCCCGTTGAAATCAGTGGAAGTTGCTTTTGGCTAAATATGTAGAGGATCTGGTTGCAAGTGAGTGAACACTGCTAGCAGGGGACCAGGGAAAACAACCCTGGGGACTGTTGTCTGGCAAGGGTGCTGAGAATTCTCTGCTAATGATCTATGGCTTTCCCCTTCCTTTTCCTAGAACTACAACTCCCAGGACAGCTTGGGGTGAGGAAATGGCGATTAAGCCAGTTGAACTAGTGATGTCTATATAAGCTACATGTTGCTATTGCTACCCTTCACCCAAATTCTGGGAACTTGTGTTCTGAAAAACAAGCAAAAGACTAAGTTCACCTGCAGATGGTCACTGTTTTGCAGGAGGGATTCAAGTGCACACTGGAGCAGTGGCGTAGCGTGGGTTGTCAGCACCCGGGGCAAGGCAAGTAATTTGCGCCCCCTAACCTGTGGATTTGCGCCCCCTAACCCGTGGATTTGCGCCCCCTAACCCTAACCCCCAGATGTTGCGCCCGGTGCGGCCGGCCCCCCCTGCACCCCCACGCTACGCCACTGCACTGGAGCCCAATATTTGTGCAATTAAAAGTGCATAAAATTGTTCCGTCACCTCAATGCAACAAAGCTACTTAAAAAATAACAACAGCTTTCTGCAGTTAGGTGGGGAAATGCCCTGAAAAGTGTGGGATAGAGAAATGATTATAAACACAAGCAACCCACGATGAATGCTCATTGTCATATAACCACCCCACAAACAAATCAGAACAAAGACTCCACAAAGATTTGACATAATTGCAGAACAGCTGCAATTATTGAAATGAATAGGTTACTTGATAATCTTAGAAATGGATTGAAAAGGGCCAGTGAAACCTGACATTGCTAGTTGAGAGGCTATTTGTCCCAAGTGTTTATGTTGAAGCAGAATTCGGATTTGGTCTCGCTACCAAAAGCAACAGATTTTAATTTGGAAAGTAATAGGCAGGAGCTACCACTGTACAAAAGCAATCAGGCATCACATGTCATGTAGCCATCCCAGCTGGATGGCTATGCAGCAATATCAAAAGTGCTAAATGTATCCTATGACCTTTTGCTCCTGGTCTCGGGCTCCCCATTTGGATGTATTTATTTTTCTGCAAAACAAACCACTCCATGCCTCTCATTGTGTTTCATCTTGTGTTTAATTTAAATGGAAGATAGTCAAAGGCAAAGGACTAATTTGTCACACTGGGAAGAGAACTCTCAGTGAGCAACTAAAAAACTTTGCTGCTCTATTATCATTTTTGAAAAGGGATGCAATTATTTTTTTTGTTTTCCCGGAAGTGTTAATATGCTACATTATTCTTAATGGTAAACAACCTCGGCAGATCTTCTTGAAGAAGCCACCTAGAAGGGAAAGGGAGGGGGCATCCTCGTCTCCTGCCAACACAATTGGCCTTACTCTAATTTAAGCAACATAGTCAGAGTTCACAAAAACTTGTCATAAAGCATGTTACAGAGAAGCAAAGAGTTGGAAGGAGCAAAAGTCTATCTAGGTCACTGTAGTTCAGGAATCAGGACATCCACCTACAGCCACATTTGCAGCATTTAGAAGTCCACGTCATATTTTTTTCCCAGCAGTTCAAATGCACAAGAATCTGGTCTAACCTTCCCCAACCTGGTGCCCTCTGGATGTTTTAGAGGAGTTGTTGTTGTTTAGTCGTGTCCGAATCTTCATGACCCCATGGACCAGAGCATGCCAGGAACGCCTGTCTTCCACTGCCTCCCACAGTTTGGTCAAACTCAAGAACATTGTCCAACCATGTCGTCCTCTGTCGTCCCCTTCTCCTTGGGCCCTCAATCTTTCCCAACATCAGGGTCTTTTCCAGGGAGTCTTCTCATGAGGTGGCCAAAGTATTGGAGCCTCAGCTTCAGGACCTGTCCTTCCAGTGAGCACTCAGGGCTGATTTCCTTCAGAATAGATAGGTTTGATCTTTTGGCAGTCCATGGGACTCTCAAGAGTTTCCTCCAGCACCATAATTCAAAAGCATCAATTCTTTGCCTTCTTTATGGTCCAGCTCTCACTTCCATACATCACTACTGGGAAAACCATAGCTTTAACTATACGGACCTTTGTCGTCAAGGTGATGTCTCTGCTTTTTAAGATGCTGTTTAGGTTTGTCATTGCTTTTCTCCCAAGAAGCAGGCGTCTTTTAATTTTGTTGCTGCTGTCACCACCTGCAGTGATCATGGAGCCCAAGAAAGTAAAATCTCTCACTGTCTCCATTTCTTCCCCTTCTATTTGCCAGGAGGTGATGGGACCAGTGGCCATGATCTTATATTTTTTTATGTTGAGCTTCAGACCATATTTTGCGCTCTCCTCTTTCACCCTCATTAAGAGGTTGTTTAATTCCTCCTCACTTTCTGTTTTCAAAGTTGTGTCATCTGTATATCTGAGGTTGTTGATATTTCTTCCGGCAATCTTAATTCCAGTTTGGGATTCATCCAGTCCAGCCTTTTAGCTTCCCTAATTTCCAACCAAGTTTTTGTCATTTTGATTAAGCATTTTGCCAGGAAAGATGAAACAACAGAAGAAGTGCAAGGACACGTGTAGTGCGACTGTGAAAATCTAATTTTTGCCTGTATGCCCTGCACCATGCCCCTTCCACTAAAGATGGGTTTAAAAATAGCTGGGGATTTATGTGCACCTCAAACCAACCTGAAAAGTACAAACTCAGCACCTGATTTGTGGTATAGGGTGTTATATATATTCAATCAACAAGGAAGGAAGGAAGGATTGGGTGGAGCTGTCAAGGGTAGTTGCAGGCAACACATGAGATGAATGGAAGAATTTTTGACTGTTGAATTGTTCTTACTCTGGGCTTTTAAACAGGGACACAAAAACCACAGTGGCAGAAGGCTAGAAAAGATAGTCTGCTTTACCAGCATTATCTCATTGAGGAAAAACTGCTAAGGAGCACTTTCGATGTTCAACAAACCTCATCCCAAATCTGGAGTGGCTGTAGAACCAAGCTCTCGCTGTATAATTTTCATTTAGCAAAGTGGATATGGCCTCCTATCGTTTTTGTCCCCTCCCTGCCCCCCAGCTGTACTCATGCACATTTGTCGGGCAAGTGGACCAGGATGGGATTTCCAAGGGGAAGAAGAAAACTACTGACCCGAGCTGGAGGATCAGAATAACAATATCATTGCACTCAAAACAGGGTAGCTAGCTGTGTTGATGGAACTTTTGATTCAGAGCTGTTTTGGCTGAATGGTTTTACTTATGGAAATACTTGGGTTTCCTGTGCAGCTTGTTTGGCTTTTGTGGAAACGGCTTGCTTTAGACAGCACACTGTGAAATCTGCCGTATGTGAGGTTAGAGCAAAAAAAACAACTCCAGCCAGGTTCTTATAACAATTTTGCCTCCCAAATTTGATGTGCAGGAAATTCTTGTCATTGCCCATCAGCAGTAAGCAGGTGGATGTCTTTCTGCATCTGTGTTGAATGTGTTTGGATGTCTGGTGCTGTTTTCTTGGCACGTAGATGTATGTGTGGCAGCCTCCTTGCTTGCTTGGAGGAGCTGCAGTTCAATGGCAGAGCATCCGCTCTTGCACAAATATGGTCCCAAGTTCTAAATCCCAGACAGATCTCCCTGGACAGAGCCACCATCTGTCAGTGTTGACCAGAATGAACTTCAGTGCTTCTCAAGCTTGCATCTCCAGTAGTTGTTGGACTACAGTTCCCTAAGTTTGAGAAACACTGATGGATTAATGGTCTGGCTTGGTTTAACTCAGCTTCCTATGTTACACCTTTTTAGATCGTGTTTGTGTGGTTGTGTTAGGGCTTCCCAATCAGAAGGTCGGCGGTTCGAATCCCCATGATGGGGATTGGTCGGTCCCAGCTCCTGTCAACCCAGCAGTTCGAAAGCACGTCAAAGTGCAAGTAGATAAATAGGTACCACTCTGGCAGGAAGGTAAACGGTGTTTCCGTGCGCTGCTCTGGTTCGCCAGAAGCGGCTTAGTCATGCTGGCCACATGACCTGGAAGCTGTCTGTGGATGAACGCCGGCTCCCTCGGCCTATAGAGTGAGATGAGCGCCGCAACCCCAGAGTCGTCCACGACTGGACCTAATGGTCGGGGGTACCTTTACCTTTACCTTACCTTTCTCTTACAACCACTAAAAAACAGGGAAATGTTGTAGGGCTACCATATTTGAGAAATTCTGGGGTTTCTCTTTTGGAACTACCATCAACTACCAGATATGGGCTTGTTGCACGTTTTATACTTCATAGTGTAGAGCATAATATACTGACAATCCTACAGCTACACTTTTTCCATCCCCCTTGAGAAGGCAAACTTCCCTTGGCTTACTTGAGAATTGAGTTGGCAAGTAACAAGCATCATTGGAGAATGTGTGGGATAAACATTGCCACTGGTAATTTTTCAAGAGCTCATAACTCTTTGGCATGTGCTCTTTCTCAGGATATGTGCCTCCCACCTTCCCTTCATGCAGACAAAGGAAACAAGCAAACCACCAACCATAAAACAAAATTTGAGCTGATTCAGGCAGCTGTCAAAACACTTTGGGATGAGGCAGGCTGTTTCCTGAAGCATTGAATTGGTGTCTGAACCAATTCTTGTGATTCGTGCACACACTTCTGTGTTGGTATAGATTCAGATATTTCAGCAATACTTTTGATGATCTCAGGGTGAGAGTGTATTATTGGTGAAAGCAGCTATACTAAGGCCAGAACTTTCAACAGTGGTGAGAATTTTGTGCATCTTCCTATTTAAATAATGTTCTCTGTAGCTTTTGCAATATTTTTCAATATTTGAATAATCTCCAAACATCATGAGCACTCTTTCTTCAGGGAAAACATCAATGACAATGTTGATAGGACTAAACTCAATGTTAAATAGCACAGAGCCCATGGAACACACATTTTGCAAATCTGGAAGGAACACAAGTAATTCAGCTTCAATCTCAGAACAAGTTTTATTCTGATTTTGTTTTTCACAAACATTTTAGTATGAAGGCATCATTTGTTAGAGTTTTCAGTTATGTATGGCACAGACAAAAGGAAAAGAACAGATTCATCAGCAAGTCCAGCATTTAAATGTCAGATTAACAAAAGAGGCTTGTGTTAACCCTATTTAGCAGTCTATATTAGAAGATATTTTGCAAGCAAGAGACTACATTTATTTGCATTGAAGTAAAAACATATTTTTGATCAAGAAAATTACATTTTTTTCTGACTTTCTTTATATCACAAATGTCAGGGTAAGGCAAATCCTTGATGAATTGTATGATAAAAATCCTATTTCCCAAGAAAATATATCCAACATATTTTGCTAACTTTGTCATTTTAAAAGCAAAGCGAACATGCACTGCATATAGAGAAATGTCTTCTTTGAAATCAAGTGCATAAGCAGAACAGTGTTAATTCACAAAAGAGGCTTTTCAGTGCTTCAGGGAGAGATTTACAGTTAGCTGCAGTGAATAGTATGCGGTCCAATATTAGAGAAAGTAATGTCCCAGACATCTCATCTGTAAACTTTTTATGAAAAGGAAACTTGTCAATCATCAGAACAATTGCTAGCATAGAGTCTCCCCCCTCAGTGTAGAATGAGGACATGAAAAGGACACCTAGGGAACAATAACGTTAAGATAATAGTTTTTGGATGCAAACACAAGTAATATAGGGCCTCTGTTCTCCATGTGCAAAGTATTGTGAAGGCAGTCAGGATGGGGGGGCGGTATATCTTTTAGATGTCAGTAAAACTTGGTGTTAATGTAAGAGTTCACACATTTTAATATCTTCTGCGGAGCCTACTGTGCGTGTGTTTCTCTAAGCTCTAACAGAATCTACTCAGGCTGTATTAAGAGTGTTTTGTGTGCAGCGTTAGCTGAGAAAATGGGAATTGTATTATTGCCTGCATTATTTAGTTTAAAAACGGCCACCCCGCCTGACCCGAAAGCACATACAGCCCTACAGTCCCAAATGAGAAAATCATAAGTCACAGAGTCAAATCTGACACCAGACTGTTGCGATTTAATCGACCTTCCCCACCTTTGTCGTCTGAGATTCTGTGTTTGCTTCACACTTTGTGATAGTGTCCTGAGGCAAAACTTTCAGAAAGAAGCACCACTGTTAAGGAGGACCAAGGTTAAGTGGAAATGGCAATGAAATTACTGCCATGTGCAAGGGAGGAGGGGGGCGGATAGGCTCCAATCCAAGTATTTTGGTAGTTAATTATGTCGTGCACCTCTCCATCTTCAGTAGACGTTCAAACAGCTTTTCGTGTCTCTGCATATTTTTCTACATTCCTCTATTGTCTAGCCTGGTCCCCTTTTTGTCTGCTCCTTTCTAAAACTTAATCACAATGCTGCCTGAGGGAATTTAGATGCCAGTAGGCTTTGGTTCTCCACTACATACAGAGATGAGGCTTTTCAGAGGAATAATTTGCTGCTGCTGTGCTCTGGCCCAGTTGGATCCTCATGTTCACAGATACCACCTACAGGCACGCTCGCCAAGCAGCACCAAACATATGGCTAAGGGTGGAGGCAGTAGGCATAGTCTGGATTTAACCCCACGCACCTCCAAGCTCATGTCCAGCTTTGATATTTTCTGTAGAATCTACTGTGTGTACTTCTAACTAAGCTCTTAAAAAACTACTTAGTCTGCATAAGCATGTGCCTGTATAGCACAAGCCAAAAGAAAATGGGAAACTATATTATTGCGTGCACATTGCTTATTTTCAACAACACACGGGGAGGAATTCAGCTTCACTTTTTCGATTGTTCTGCCAGTAACCTGCCGGATAGAACCATCTCCCCTATCTTCCCCCTGTGTGCTATTCCAGGGGTTCTCCTGAACCCCCCACAACCAATTCAAGGGGTGCTTGGTGGGGCACGGGGAACCTCACTGCTCAAGCAGAGGTTCTTGTGCATGGCTTCCACTGGTGGGACTCCTTAGTCGAATCTTGCCCATACAATCCCATATGGAAAAAAATTGGCTCACATGATGTAACATTCCAAATTATGGTTTACTGGGCTTCTGGAGAGTTCACAGTTGCTTTATTATTACGTATTTATTGAATTTATATACTGCTTTGTTCCTCTCCGCTCTCTTTTTTACTGCCACGTCATGCAGAGCTAAGCCAAAGTTTAGCTGAGCATATCAACTCGACTGAGGGCTTGTCCACACTTTTGCTTGCCCCATGTGGTTTCCCCCTTGCCTCTCTCCTTTCCTGGGGAAAACCTGCTCCTTAGTGCTAAATGGGAGGCAACGTCAATCTGGAGAAAACCCAAATTGCCGTTTGCTCCAATTGAGCACAAAGAGTGGTTTTCCCTAGAGGAAGGCAGCAGGGCAGGAAGTGTGGATAAGTAGTGAGACGCATGTGAATCACTAAAGGGCATCATTTAGGTAGCCCCGTGTGTGGGATTTTTAAAAAGCCCCACCACCTCTCTTTTCATGCATGGGTCATATTGGGCAAGGTAATCCATTCTCCGAAGGCTGCTTCTACATGCAGATTGCCTCTGCTAATTTGGGGTGTGTCTTGTGACGTATAGCTTGCTAGTCCTTCGATCACAGTAAGTGGAATCTACCAGAAATGATAAATCAACACAAAGAGAAGGGAGGTGGGGCAGAAAACATAAAAAAGATACTTCTGATTCCAGTTAGCAGGAATGGAAAAGAAGAGGCACAGGAGCTCCACAGGTATAATGGGAGACTAAAATACATTCTTACTAAGTATAGCAAAATATCAGACAACATGGATTTAAATGTAACCCATACAATTTATTATACAGGGAACCTAGGTTCATATTAATGCTGATTATATTAATGCCTGTGTGATTCCAGATGGGGAAAAAAATCTTACTTTCTGGACATCACCGCAACGGATGGTTGAAAATGACAGGTGAAATTAGCAATAGACGATGCCATCTTTTCATAGCACAGTGTTTCTTCCCCCTGCCCATACATAAATGTTGCTTAATTGGCAACACAACTATAGATCACAATGGAAACAGCAGCCTTGGCTTGGTAACCCACCTACGTGGCATGCGGTAAACTAATTCATATTTCCATATACAATTGTGGAAGCTTAAAATATGTTTACTACTTTGTTACAAATTCAAGTTGGCAAAACTGGAAGAAAAAGAGTAGGGCTGATAGATTTTAGCTTAATTACACACACACACACACACCTACCTTTGTTGTTTGGGGTTGTTGCTGTTGTTTTGAAAATTCCTAAAATTATTTTAGGACTGTGGAGGATGGTGTCTATGCATAATAAGTTAAACCAGAATCTCATAATGTAAAAACATTCCTCTAATTGTTTTTAACAGCAGTTGGAAAATAGTTTTCAGAATATCAAACCATGGACTCATGCTGTGTGTTCTTTCAATCTTGCAAGTAGGGTATCATTTTAATTTACAGTGTGGTTGAAAAATGAATGTAAAATTCTTGTTTTTAAGTCGAGCGCAGCATTTGCGAGCAGAACAGATGACATATGGTACAACATTCGTCACCAAATAACTGTTAATTGCATTTTTATGTATTAAAAAGTGTGCATATGCAGTTGAAAATATAACAAGAGTTGACAAGAAATTGTTAAAGCCAGAAGCCACATTTTATAATGTGCTAGATGCAAAATATCAGCTCTCCCTCTCATCAGAGGGCACCAAAAGTGATAGTAATGTTCCATATCTTAACTGACCATTACTAGATAATAAAATATTGGGCCATGTGGCAACACAATTGGGGTACAAAAATGTTTCACGCCGTGAGTAGTTTAGCAAAGGATTTGCTAACTATGGAAATTGATTGTCATATGAAAAGTCAAGTTAATCTAGAAACGCCATAGCCTATGTCTCTTTTTTTTGCCCATGAGTAACCTCATACATCCATGAAGGATAACTTAAAATGCACCCGACAGCCAATTCAGTTGTCACCAGCCCACTACATGAAGTGTACTGAAAAACATAGGAGTAGCAATGCTTGCAAGCCTCTTATCAGATGGATTGGCTCAATCATAGGGAGAATCTCCATATGGAAATATTTTCCAACCTCTGGTTTGCATAAGGCTACCTGCAGGCAACTTCAACAACACCAGAAATGTTTGTTTGAGCAGATTCCACATGGGAGCAGTAATATCTGACACAAGGGTCCTGAAATCTCCATTCACACGCCTCTATGCATTTCTCGTTCTTATACTTTCCCCGCTGCCCGTAGAAAAGTATAACAAGCCGAACACTACGAGGCTCCGGCCTTGACAGGCTGACAAGTACCAGTATGGCAAAGGATAAGAACATTCCCCTAGACCTCTGAGGATTTCTAACAACGTTTAAAGGTCATTCGTACATGTTGCCTTGAAGAGGTATTAGAGCTGAGAAATAATATTTAGGGTGCGTGTGTGCGCGGACATATTCTGCAGAGGGGCTTAGATTTTCAAAAGAAGATGAAAAACATACAGGGTCGAAGCAAAGAAGATTGAACCAGGACATCGTAATCAAGGTAGAGAAGCTTCATGTTGTGTACTGAACAAAACGAAACAAAGAAGAGATCCTTGTCCTTAGTCCCCCTCCCCCCACCCCCCACTCTCCTTGGTGTGCTGTTGTCTGCTAGTCATAAAGTTGTCATATAGTGCACCAGTGACTGCAGTTCTTGTTCCACTCTCCTCTTCTCTTCTTCTCTCATCATGGTCGTCTGCGGGGATGGAAATAATAATCATAATCATAATAATCAAAAAAACCCACCTGGTTGGGTTTCTTCAGCCACTCTGGGCGGCTTCCAGCAGAACACTAAAATACAAAAACCTATTAAACATTAAAAGCTTCCCTAAACAGGGCTGCCTTCAGATGTCTTCTAAAAGTTTGGTAGTTGTTGTTCTCTTTGACATCTGGTGGGAGGGTGTTCCACAGGGTGGGCGCCACCACCGAGAAGGCCCTCTGCCTGGTTCCCTGTAACTTGGCTTCTTGCAGCGAGGGAACCGCCAGAAGGCCCTCGGCGCTGGACCTCAGTGTCTGGGTAGAACAATGGGGTTGGAGACACTCCTTTTAGGTATACTGGACTGAGGCTGTTTAGGGCTTTAAAGGTCAGCACCAACACTTTGAATTGTGCCCGGAAACGTACTGGAAAGAAAGCAACTCATCATGCAATTACTGTAATGTCACAGAACTCTACAGGAGTACCGACGATGTACTTTTACCTGTGTTTTTGGAAGGCTACTTCTGACGTTACATTTTAATAGTCCTGGCTTTGCAAATATGTGGAGGAAAAACTGAGGAGCAGCTGCCTCCTGGACCCTTCTGTTTGGTGGTTTGGCTCTGGCCTGCATTCTGCACCATTAAACTTTCTGCCTTAACTTGAGGATTTCTAATTTTGGAACTGGGGCATAAGCTTTTTCCATATACAGTGGTACCTTGGGTTAAGTCCTTAATTCGTTCTGGAGGTCCGTTCTTAACATGAAACTGTTTTTAACCTGAAGCACCACTTTAGCTAATGGGGCCTCCTGCTGCCGCCGCGCCGCTGAAGCACGATTTCTGTTCTCATCCTGAAGCAAAGTTCTTAACCCGAGGTACTATTTCTGGGCTAGCGGAGTCTGTAACCTGAAGCGTATGTAACCTGAAGCGTATGTAACCCGAGGTACCCCTGTAGTTTTCAGGTTGTATGCTATTCACTAAGAAGTTACCGGAACATTTTCTCACCTCTCTGCAAACTTGGTGTAAACAAATCGGGATGGATGCTCAATAAGAAGTAAGTCCAAGTAAGGAGTTAAAAAACATTAACAAAAAAAAGTCCTAAGCATGTACCAACAGCAGCCAGCTTTGTCTTATGAATGCTGGTCACACAGGTGCAACAGTGGGGCAAATTGTAATTAATTGTAATCGGGTTGCACCGTTTTTGTGGGTGGAGATGCTTGTCTCACAGTGAAATGAGCATGGCAGTGAGCTAGTAGATGCATATTGCAAATGCAGGATTTGCTATCCTTTGTGACATCCATATTTTTAACCACCAGCATTACCATGAACTATTGCACTTAATTATGAGGATGTTAGAAACTGATTATCACAGAGTAATTAAATGGTGAGCTTGCATCCAAAGCATTATTAGCATCAGTTATTAATTTTGAATCACCTTGAATTATCTACGTGGTGCATCATAAAGCTTATGCTTCCTTTTTTGATTAGCTTTGTGGGAACTGAAAGGAAGAGAGTGATCTCATCTGCTCAGAAAGTGTATTTCTAGCTGTCACAAAGTTCTAATCTTTTGCCTACTTGCTATTTTTAAAAGCTTCTGCGGGCAAAAGTGGAAGGACTCTGAAAAACATCACATAATGATATAAATATGAATTAGAGATAGCTTTTTGTTTTGTTTTTTTAAAAAATGGCTTATTCAATTAGTGATTCCTTATAGTTTCTTTAGTGCAGATGACAAAAGCTTTTTGATCAGACAGTGCGATAACACTAGACTCTGTAAAAGGTCTGCCGTGAAAGGGATTATTTGTTCTGAAGTTTTCCCCGTTTTCTTGAGCTTTTTTCTCTGCATACCTGGCTGGGTTCCTCTCTCTCTCTCCTCCTCCGGGCTTCTTTGCTATTACGTTATCTTTTATTATAAGTAAGTAATTATACTGCTTCATGTTTGGTTAAGTATTATTTTATCCTATCTTCCATCTCTTCAACTCACTACACTGCATGAGTTTCTCATATATTTTATCCATGTCCTTCATTCCCCCAATTTCTTGTTACATATATATTATCTTTTCACTACTTCGTCAATATCTATCTCATCTTAAGATTCCAAAGTATGAATGAGCCTTTCGGCTGAACAGACAGCACCTTTGTGGATGCCCTGTCTCTTAAGTATAGTTTCCTGTTTCAACCAAACTGGGAAACTGTGGTTAAGGGCCTCAGAACAAACAAGAATATTAAGCCAACTTCCAACCATGGCTGGTAATAACTTCAGTGTTAAACTACAGTTAGCAGAAGGCTTTCTGGCTTTTTTTGTGTGGCTCACATGAGGAGAGGAGGGAAGAACCTGTTTGTGTGGCCAAAAGATGGCATTCGTACCTCAGCTTATTAAACCAAGATAGGAGTGTCTGTACTTTTGTCCATTCTTTCCTTTGTTTTGAATAAGCATTTATTTAAAATATCTGTATTTATACGTGTGCACAAGTTGCTCAACCTTCTAGTGGAGACTTTAAGGCAGCATAGTTTCTATTAAACTCAGTGAGACTTATTTCTTAGCCTATATGCACTGTAAACAAATTTTCACTTACAATATAAAAATAAATGAACTGTGGTTGCCGTCTCTGCAACCCTGGTCAAGTCTCTCTAACCATGGCTAATACATGAAGTACTGAGGTACAAGAGTAGGTTAAGTTTTGAATGATTGCTCCCACCTTCTGCAAATCAGATATTTTTATTTCCCCGAGAATGAAACATACAAAGATTCAATGGAATTGGCTAATAACTTTCTTTTTCTTTTTTTTCTTTTTTGCTTGTTAATTCCACCTGATATCTCCTAATGCATATATTTGTGGGGAAAATAAATAATTCAATTCACTACTCAGTGAAAAAGAGTGTCTTTCCATTTAGATGAAAGCAATTTATAGAAACTAGTTATATTTTTCTGCTCAATGGAGGTCATAGCCTTTCAAACTATTTCTAAAATGGCAAGCACTTGATAGCTTTATTTTTAGTATATAAATGCCGAGAGAGAGAATGAAAATGAATTAGATGGTGAAACTGAAAAGAAGAATTTCAGTGTAGCATTTTAATTGTTATGCTGTGTGTGGCCTCCCCTCCTTTTTGCCTGACAACTTTTTAAACGGAGGCTATAGCAGGGCCCTATTTCTTTCTCCCATCTGCAGCACTGCAGTATATTGTCAATATACTGACAAGGACAAAAAGGTACACATAGTAATAAGACGCTTTGAAAATCTCTGTGACAGAACTGCCACTGTTACAAAGCTTCTATATTTGGTTTTGAGATACACAAAATCCCATTATGGGTGTAAATAAACACATCACGGTCTATATGATATTGGTATCTTGTAACAAGCATTACAAAAGAATGGTAGAAACGGATTTGTTTGTCTCTCTCTCTCTCTCGCTCTCTCTGTGTGTAGTACCCATCTTCCAAAGTGATCTCAAAACTGCATTTTATAATTTGGGTTGTTGTTTTTCTATCTAGGAATCCAACTGATATGTGTGTGCCAATATTTGTGAGTAATTATTATTATTATTTTATTTATTCTGTAACTGAATTGGCACACCTTTTAGGTTACGTGTGTTTCATATATATATATATATATATTTGCTTTCGTAGATTTTCACGGGTACAGGAATGCAGGTTTTGGTGTCCTCGGGTGTCTTCCCGTGTAAAAGTTGGGGTGTCTAGGCGACGTTTCGACGAGGTCTCACTCGTCATCTTCAGGCTGGTGCTTTCGGCTTCTTGTTACTGGAACAGAGCAGGATCTCAGTGTTTGAGTTCCTATAAATACTGTTGAGGGGGTGTGGTGTATAGCCTCCAATGTTCTGGGCAGAGAGGAAGTTCCCAGGCTAATGTGCCTTTTCTTCTTTTGTTCCTTAATTACTTGAGGGATATCTTGAGTGATTTCTTGGGTGATATTCTGAGTACCACTTAGGTGGGTCATTAGGTGTGGATTAGTTGCTAAAGCCTTCGTGTCTTGACATCTTGAGCTTTGTGAAGAGTTTTTCTGAGAAGATGGCTGTACTGCACTTAGTTGTGCTCTGGCTTGGCTTCGTGTATAGGGGCGAGCTGTGGTTTTGTGTCTTGTGCCAGCCAGATCTGTGTAGGGATTGCAGGGGGGTGCAGCATCCGGAGGTGCCACCATGGTTTGGCTACTTTGCAGTCGCCCCGAGACGCATCCCCACGGAAAACATCATATGCGGAGTCGAAGCTAGCCTAACCAAAATCAACCCAGATGAAGCCAATAAAATCAGACTTGAAGTCACCAACATCCTCTGCTCCAGCAAACCACCCAGAAGCAATTTACACAAAGAAGAACAGAAAGCACTCACCAACCTGAGGAAAGACAACAACATAATCATTCTCCCAGCAGACAAAGGTAATGCCACTGTTGTGATGAACACATCGGACTACCAAGCAAAACTATCAAATCTACTCCAAGACCCCACCTACCAACCTATAAAAACAGATCCCACCACCTATCTGGAAAAAACCACCAAATCCAAAATAAAAGCCTCTCCTATCAGTGAAGAAATCCAGCTAAGAATCATCCCCAGAGAAAAATCATCCAGATGCCCCAAACTCTACGGCCTCCCCAAGATACACAAAGAAGGAACACCACTCAGACCAATAGTCAGCTCCATAGGCTCACCTCTACAAAATCTCGCTAAATTTCTCGCTAAGCAACTTCAGCCCTATGCAGAATCCATCTCTTCACACGTTACAAACTCCTTCCAGTTCATAGAAATAATAAAGAAGCAAAACCTACATCCCAATGACCTACTTGTGAGCTTCGATGTTGTATCTCTCTTCACACAAGTGCCCATTAATGAAGCCTTGACAGCCATTCAAAACAAATACAATCCCCCCGAATACATCCTGGACCTGACCAACCACTGCCTAACCAACACGTACTTCATCCACAATGGACAAAGATACAAACAGATAGAAGGAGCACCTATGGGATCACCCCTCTCACCGGTCATCGCAAACCTGTACATGGAACACTTTGAAACCAATGCTTTAGACAAGTCAGAACACAAACCCAAACTGTGGCTCAGATATGTTGACGACACCTTTGTAATTTGGCCACACGGGAAGGAAAAACTAGATAGCTTCCTCACACATCTCAACAGCCTACACCCCAAAATACAATTCACTATGGAAATAGAAGCCAACAACCAACTTCCCTTCCTTGACGTCCTAGTCTACAAAAAACCTGATGGCTCCCTAGGACACACTATCTACCGGAAAAAAACACACACCAACCGCTACTTACATGCACAATCACACCACCACCCTGCACAAATAAACTCCGTAGCCAAGACTCTCATCTCCAGAACCAAACGCCTGGCTGACAAAGACCACTTGACAACTGAGTTACAGAATCTCTCAAATGTGTTAATCGCCAATGGATACCAGCAAAACAGGGTTACGAAGCTAATCCAAAAAGAAACACCCCCCAAAAACCAAGACACAGAAGAAAACAATGGCATGGCCCTCCTTCCTTATATCAAGGGCACTACAGATAAAATTAGCAAAATCCTCCATAAACACAATATCAAAACAGCCTTTTGCACCAACCAAAAAATAGCCAATATCCTCAGAAACCCCAAGGATAAAATCCAGTTGGAAAACCAAGGGGTCTATGAAATACCCTGCAAAGTCTGCCCAGCCACGTACATTGGACAAACAAACAGACGAATAAATGCACGTATCGCAGAACACAAGAATGCCGTCAAAAAAGAAGAAAAAACTTCCTCTCTTTTCCAACACATGAAAGAAACAGGACACGAAATTAATTTTGCAGATTCCAAATTGCTCTTTAACATGGAACATCACCACAAGAGAATAATCATGGAAGCCATCGAGATAAACACCCTCACAACATGAACAAGCGTGACGACACATCCCGCCTGCCAGACATCTGGAAATTAGCCCTCCCCACAAAAACCGACACCAGATCCAGAGGCACACAGAACGCCATCACCAATCAACCACACCAGACCCAAACCCAGACCCTCTCCACAGATAAATTACAGACACCATCCAGTAGCCAAACCATGGTGGCACCTCCGGATGCTGCACCCCCCTGCAATCCCTACACAGATCTGGCTGGCACAAGACACAAAACCACAGCTCGCCCCTATACACGAAGCCAAGCCAGAGCACAACTAAGTGCAGTACAGCCATCTTCTCAGAAAAACTCTTCACAAAGCTCAAGATGTCAAGACACGAAGGCTTTAGCAACTAATCCACACCTAATGACCCACCTAAGTGGTACTCAGAATATCACCCAAGAAATCACTCAAGATATCCCTCAAGTAATTAAGGAACAAAAGAAGAAAAGGCACATTAGCCTGGGAACTTCCTCTCTGCCCAGAACATTGGAGGCTATACACCACACCCCCTCAACAGTATTTATAGGAACTCAAACACTGAGATCCTGCTCTGTTCCAGTAACAAGAAGCCGAAAGCACCAGCCTGAAGATGACGAGTGAGACCTCGTCGAAACGTCGCCTAGACACCCCAACTTTTACACGGGAAGACACCCGAGGACACCAAAACCTGCATATATATATAGATAGATAGATAGATAGATAGATATAGATATATAGATATAGATATAGATATAGATATAGATATAGATATAGATATAGATATAGATATAGATATAGATATAGATATAGATATAGATATAGATATATATTCCGTATAGTTAAAGCCATGGTTTTCCCAGTAGTGATGTATGGAAGTGAGAGCTGGACCATAAAGAAGGCTGATCGCCGAAGAATTGATGCTTTTGAATTATGGTGCTGGAGGAAACTCTTGAGAGTCCCATGGACTGCAAGAAGATCAAACGCATCCATTCTTAAGGAAATTAGCCCTGAGTGCTCACTGGAAGGACAGATCGTGAAGCTGAGGCTCCAATACTTTGGCCACCTCATGAGAAGAGAAGACTCCCTGGAAAAGACCCTGATGTTGGGAAAGATTGAGGGCACAAGGAGAAGGGGACGACAGAGGACGAGATGGTTGGACAGTGTTCTCGAAGCTACAAACATGAGTCTGGCCAAACTGTGGGAGACAGTGGAGGACAGGGGTGCCTGGCGTGCTCTGGTCCATGGGGTCACGAGGAGTCGGACACGACTAAACGACTAAACAACATATATATATTTATATATATGTGTGTGTGTGTGTGTATACAGTGGTACCTCGGGTTACATACGCTTCAGGTTACATACGCTTCAGGTTACAGACTCCGCTAACCCAGAAATAGTGCTTCAGGTTAAGAACTTTGCTTCAGGATGAGAACAGAAATCGCGCCGTGGCGCTGCGGCAGCAGGAGGCCCCATTAGCTAAAGTGGTACTTCAGGTTAAGAACAGTTTCAGGTTAAGTACGGACCTCCGGAATGAATTAAGTACTTAACCCGAGGTACCACTGTGTGTGTGTGTGTGTGTGTGTGTGTGTGTGTGTGTGTGTATGGACAGTTCAAAAGCCAGTCAACTGCAAAGATTAATTCTAGCCAGTATGTATTGCTTATCATCTTCCTAAACTGTAATTCAACATGCTTATTCTGCAGTGCTATTTTTCTAGAAGAACTCACCATGAACATCTCCCTTGTTCTCTTAAAATGGCAATGGCATACACCTGAGAGGTGCTGGAACTGAGTTCCAGCTTTAAAAAAGTCATCATTCTTAATTGCTTACATTGCTTTTGCTGGAGTTTTGTTGGTCTAATACACACACACACACACACACACACACACACACATACACACAAATGTTGTGAAGCTCCCTGTGATCTTCAGATGCAGGATGGTATACAAATAAATAAAACATACACATCTAGGGGGTTGCCAAGCTTTTGGGGCCGGTGGGCATGTCAACCGAGGAAACAGACACAGGCACAACACACAACACAACCTATTCTGTTGGCAACAATAGAATGCTTCTTTCAAGAATAAACTGAGCAAGAAGCAGGTGGAAGAAATCCTGTGGGCAAATGTCTACCTGGGCACATCTGTGCCCATGGGTCCCACCTTGGTGATCACAGAATACATCCTCTCTTGGGATGTCATCCAGAATGCTGTTACCGAATTTATTTGGCAACTAGTTTCCATTTTTAATATTTTTTTAAAAAAATTGTATGTAGGGCACATTGCTGTAATTCTAGACACACTTAACTCGAAATACGTCCTATTAAACTGAATGTCTTCTGAGAGGACATGTGTAGGATTTCATGGTTAATCATAGACCACTTTAGCCCCTTTCCCTTTACATTTCTGTATATACAGTAATATAGAGAGAGATGATCACTCATTTTCATGGGTAGGATATTATAAAGATCAGACACAGTAGTGGCATATCTGCTGTAGCAGAATCTTTCTCTCCCCACTCCTTTTGCATGTGAAGTGATGTCATGGCCAATTCAGAAAAAGCATTATTTTCCTTCATCACATAGATAAATGGAAGGTGAATCTGGCATGACTCTGAAACAACTAGCAGCTGTGTCTGAAATGGTGGCAGCTCTTCTTTTTTTTTCTTCAATTCTCTGCAAACATGAAAATGGTTGCAGCTGTAAAGTTTGGTTCACACCAGTTATTTACTCAGATTCTCATATAATGGAGTTCTGTTTCCCATACATATCTTCAGCCCTTGACAGCTGGGACTGAATGTGTGATTGGCACATATACAATCTCCTGAATTTTAGAATTCTGGAATGTAAGTGTGATTTTTCTTTTGTTTTTCTTGGCTTCTACAGGCCCAAAACTTGCAGAAAGACTATACATGAATCATGCATGAGCCAGCTAATGAAAAGAAAAAATGACGACAGAAAAGAAAAGTGAATTGACTTACCTACAAATTAATTGTCTGCCTGGGATTCTGTAGGTTCATCTATGTCTTCAGCCTGACTATTCATTTCAACTACAAATTAAATAGTAGTAAGATTATACTTCGGCACATTTTTAATAGCACTAGTAACTGAACTATATCCTTATTTTCAGAGCAATCCATTGCATAAGTACATTTCCAAACATCAATATGTAATACAAATTCATCTGAACTGCTAGCACTTCTATGAGAAGTTCCACACCTCAAAGCCCAATTCACTTTCTTTAAATAGGAATGTTGCTATAATTGCTGTGAATCTGGCACCCTCCAACCCCCAATTTGAAATACCACCTTTGATATTACCACTAATGTTATTTGGTGCAATTTTACATGAAGAATATTCAGATGTTGCAATGTTTTCGTTTCCAATCTCACAAGATTGGGAAAATCCAATAGCTGCATCACAGCAGGACCTGATAGGCAAAACAGTATTTATCAAGCACTACAGTCAAATGCTATATGATGCAGGTCCAGGCAGCAAGTATGCTTCTCACTTTATTTCCTTTATTCTTCATGAGCTCCTTCATCGTCTGACTACTGAAGAAATGCTCTGAGACAGAGGCCACAGAGGCCTACACAGGGATGATTCTCTGAGCTGCTACTCTATGCAGAATAATTTGCACAGGCACCCAAGACATGCTGTTGTTATTATTTTTCCTAACTCCATCAATATCTCACAATGGGTTACAGCAATTTTAATACAATTAAAATAGAATTTTAAAAACAAATTACAGTCACAAGAATAGGGTGGCTCCTATATACCGCATTTTTCTGTTTATAAGACAGAATTTTTGGGACTCAAAATTAAGAAAATGTACTATGCACTATCCAGCTGAACTATTAAAAATTTTAAAAGTTGATGCTGTTAAGGTGCTACACTCAATATGCCAGCAAGTTTTATTAAACTCAGCAGTGGCCAGAGGATTGGAGAAGATCAGTCTACATCCCAATCCCAAAGAAGGGCAGTGCCAAAGAATGCTCCAACTACTGCACAATTGCACTCATTTCACACGCTAGTAAGGTTATGCTTAAAATTCTACAAGGCAGGCTTAAGAAGTATGTGGACCGAGAACTCCCAGAAGTGCAAGCTGGATTTCAAAGGGGCAGAGGAACCAGAGACCAAATTGCAAACATGCGCTGGATTATGGAGAAAGCTAGAGAGTTCCAGAAAAATTCTACTTCTGTTTCATTGACTATGCAAAAGCCTTTGACTGTGTCGACCACAGCAAACTATGGCAAGTTCTTAAAGAAATGGGAGTGCCTGATCACCTCATCTGTCTCCTGAGAAATCTCTATATGGGACAAGAAGCTACAGTTAGAATTGGATATAGAATAACTGATTGGTTCAAAATTGGGAAAGGAGTACAGCAAGGCTGTATATTGTCTCCCTGCTTATTTAACTTATATGCAGAATTCATCATGCGAAAGGCTGGGCTGGATGAATCCCATGCCAGAATTAAGATTGCCGGAAGAAATAACAACCTCAGATATGCAGATGACACAACCTTGATGGCAGAAAGTGAGAAGGAATTAAATAACCTTTTAATGAGGGTGAAAGAGGAGAACGCAAAATATGGTCTGAAGCTCAATATCAAAAAAACGAAGATCACGGCCATTGGGCCCATCACCTCCTGGCAAATAGAAGGGGAAGAAATGGAGGCAGTGAGAGATTTTACTTTCTTGGGCTCCATGATCACTGCAGGTGGTGACAGCAGTCATGAAATTAAAAGACGCCTGCTTCTTGGGAGAAAAGCAATGACAAACCTAGACAACATCTTAAAAAGCAGAGACATCACCTTGACGACAAAGGTCCGTATAGCTAAAGCTATGGTTTTCCCAGTAGTGATGTGTGGAAGTGAGAGCTGGAGCATAAAGAAGGCTGATTGCTGAAGAATTGATTCTTTTGAATTATGGTGCTGAAGGAAACAGTCCCATGAACTGCAAAAAGATCAAACCTCTCCATTCTGAAGGAAATCAGCCCTGAGTGCTCACTGGAAGGACCAATCCTGAAGCTGAGGCTCCAAGACTTTGGCCACCTCATGAGAAGAGAAGACTCCCTGGAAAAGACCCTGATGTTGGGAAAGATGGAGGGCACAAGGAGAAGGGGACGACAGAGAACGAGATGGTTGGACAGTGTTCTCGAAGCTACCAGCATGAGTTTGACCAAACTGCGGGAGGCAGTGGAAGACAGGAGTGCCTGGCGTGCTATGGTTCATGGGGTCACGAAGAGTCGGATACGACTAAACAACTAAACAACAACAACTAGGCACTATCTGTGTATAAGACAACCCTTTATTTTAAACTTCAAAAATTTAGGAAAAAATATAGGCTTATACACAGTAAACTACGGTATATATCATTCATGGGCCAGGGAAAGAGGTGTATCTTTAACATACAGGAGAAACTACAGAATGGAGGTGCTAGATGCACCTCGGTGGAGAGGGAGTTTCACAACTTAGGAGCTGCCAAAGAGAATACCGTCTCCCAGTCTTCCCACCGCACCAGAGCTCCTGAGGGTGGTGGAACTGCTAAGAGGGCTCACACTGCTGATCTTAAAAGTGGAGAGGGTGTGAACGGAAATAGGCAATCTTTCAAACAATTGCAGCCTAAGCCATTTGGGGCTTTTAAAACACTGATGTGTTTGAATTCGGCCATGCAACTCTTTCAATTTGGAACTGGGTTTCTAAATGGAACCCCAGTCAGCAATGTGACATTTGGACCAGTTGCAAGTTTCCTTTCAAGGCCAGCCCCACGCAGAGTGCATTGCAATAATCCGGTCTTGAAGTTCCCAGGCACGGCGGCAGCAGCTTTAAATGGTGTTGCCTGTC
Source organism: Podarcis liolepis (assembly GCF_965112155.1). Lineage (NCBI taxonomy): Eukaryota > Metazoa > Chordata > Lepidosauria > Squamata > Lacertidae > Podarcis > Podarcis liolepis. The sequence goes on along the minus strand of NC_139557.1, from coordinate 18,643,518 downwards.
CACATTATTGACAGTGACCAGAAAAAATAGAGAATAGGGAGCTGGGCATTTAATTGGATTTATTCATTTAATGGGTTGATTGGTTGATGTACGATGGTGGGGAAGAATGAGTTTTTTTTATTTTGCTTCATTGCAAATCAGGTTTTGTTTTTTGAAAAGGTGAAATTTATACTTTTTAGCTCATTTTCATTTTTAATTATTTTGCTTGAATTTAGTCCTTTACTATGGATTTTCCTTGCACTTTTTGCAGCTGATTTTTATTTGGCAATGTTTATTTTGATACTGACAAGGATACTTTATTTTGTTTAGTTTTCTAGAACGTGGAAATTCTCTCCTTTTTGTTTTGGTATTTGCTGTGTATTTAAGTTGTTTTAACCTATGTTGTAAACCGCTTTAGAGTTTTGTTTAACTACAAGCGGTATACAACTGGTCCAAATAAAAATAAATAAATAAAGAAGTTGAATGCCATACATATTCAGGCAAGGATATAAACTGGGTTTGGCCTTCAAATGAAATTTCATACGCCTTTCATACAGAAAGGTGACTCAAATCTCTTTTCCAATGGGAACTGGAGATGTGAATCATTAGCCGGACAGGGAACTCATGGGCAAGAGAAAGTTTCTATTAAGGCAGTCTAGGAAGACATTAGTCATTTCCATCAACAATACTTATGTTTGGTCCTGTCTTATTTTCAATAGCTGGGAATGGGGATAAATCCCCTTCAATGAGAGACACAGACCAAAACAAACCTGAACTAACACAACACGGCTGAAATCTGATTCTGCAGTCACACCAGTCAGTTATCTGCTTTGGTATTGTGGGCAGTTTCTACTCATATGCCAAGCAAACAGAAAGGGATCGAAATTAAAAAGGAACCTGAGCTCTAACCTTTCTATAGTTCAGGCTTCTTTTATATAGAATGTCCTAAACCTCAGCTCCCTCCCCATAATGCCTATTGTTGCAGTTTTGCAAAAGCAACAAATGCAGTTATTATAATACAGTTATTTGCCATTAGAAAGAATCAAAGACTGTAAATGGACTGTAAAACGCATAAGAGAAACATATGGTCTCTGAGATTTTAGTACTTCTGAATATACTTTCACAGCCTTTCTTCTGATTTGTTCCTGCAGGATTGAATGAGACCTTTCATAAGCTTTAATAACTTGTCCCTATAAAAGTCCTGTACTAATGCTCTGGGAGAAGCTGTTTTGGTACATCCATTGCTGATACTGGGAGTTTCCCTGGAAAGCTCTTGTGTGAATGTTTTGAAATTACCTGAAAGAAATGCACACCTGAATGAAAGTTTAAAAATAAAGAAGACAAAAAAAATGTAAATATGCTGGTCATATGCTATGAAGCATGTCTGCTTCTGAGTCACTCTTGTTATATCAATACACCTGCAAAGAGTCTGTTGAATTGCTTGTGAATTGTTCATCTGTATTCAGCTTTCAAACTTGTCAGGTTGTGTGTGGCTGCAATACTAAACCTTTTACCAGTGGTGCACAGACTTTGTTCAAGGCTTAAATAATTCTGCACACTCTATAGATATGTAGAAAAATAAGTGCTGCATCAACATGGTCCTCAAAGTCCAGAATAGGGCCAACTTTTCCTCCTGCCAGATGTTCCACCAAACTCAAATCAAGGCAATGCTCACATCGAAACCTTGCTGCAGCTGCTGGCCCGATGCTTGATGTCACTGTTCTATTAAATTTCCCTTAATGATATATGCGATTTGGATTGAACCTATTCGTTCATTTTTTATTTGTTCTACAGATTTAAAGGGGGAAGGTGTGCTCTCCCAACCCTAAATCTGTGGCATAAGTTAGAATACATGGGAGATGCAACCTCGGAGGGGAACAAATGTCTCCTCAGACACACTCAAAAGTGAAACATGCATTTTTGTTTCTGCGGTGTTATTACAAAGAGGGCTACTGCAGTAATCTTTCATGAAATCTCTTAGCTTTCCATAGACAGCCAATCTCAACTACATGGAATATTTTCAATACAAGAAAAGAACTTCTCCCGTATAAAAAGTATTATAATTAATGGGTTAATAATACTTTGAGGCTCTCTTTAAGGCCCCTTTGCAGAGCTGCCGATTCATCTTGCCTTTTCTGCCTGCCACTGTTCTACAAAAATGGAAGCAGGGACAGAGTGGGCAGACGAATTCAGATGGCCACTTGAGCATCATGTAAAGGGGGGGAAATGCATTGCCGAAAAAAGAGGGGACAGTATGAATGCATATTTTAGAAGTAGTTGCTGTTCCTTAAATAGAAATGGGACATGGATGGCGCTGTGAGTTAAACCATAGAGCCTAGGGCTTGCTGATCAGAAGGTCGGCGGTTCGAATCCCCGCCACGGGGTGAGCTCCCGTTGCTCGGTCCCTGCTCCTGCCAACCTAGCAGTTTGAAAGCACGTCAAAAGTAGATAAATAGGTACCACTCCGGCGGGAAGGTAAACGGCATTTCCGTGCGCTGCTCTGGTTCGCGAGAAGCGGCTTAGTCATGCTGGCCACATGACCCGGAAGCTGTACGCTGGCTTCCTCGGCCAATAAAGCGAGATGAGCGCTGCAGTCGGTCACGACTGGACCTAATGATCAGGGGTCCTAGGCTCTGTGGTTTAACCCACAGTGCCACCCGCGTCCCGTAAAATATGTTTGCGTACACCAAATGAAATAAAGCACAATAGTAATCATGTAAGTCACCATTCATGCTCAGGAGCAGCTTGAAATACAACCCCCCCCCCCAATGTATTTTTTGTAATGTATCATGCTCAAAATGCAACTACTCAAATTAAATGAAAACTTAGTTATGTCTAAGCCAAAAGAAACTGGGTAAGACGATTACGTGGTTCAACATGTTGAGTTGCCATGCTTTGGATCTTTGGATATCTGCAGCACCACGGAAAATGCGTGTGTGCGGTTAGGGCCTGAGGAGAAATATTCTTCAACTGGGATAATAGCCAAGAATAGACTGCTGGGTGTCTTTTATTCCAATATATATTTTAAGAGCTTGGAAACTACCTATGACATGCAGCAAAAGGACAATCCACCTGTGTTTACAACAAGCATTTATAATGCACATATCTCTGTAAGACAGAACCTCAAACTGACTAAACGGCCCAAAGGTGTTTGGAATGAGCTAACTGAAATGTATGTGTGTGAGTGAGAGAGAGAGAAGAGAGAGACTCTGTTTAGAGATATGGTTGACAGAAAGGAATGATGACATTCTCTAAATTCAAACACAGCTAATTTTAATCCTTATCCTCTAATAGTGGCTGACTTATTTTCAAAGCACACCAGGAGACCTTGGAGCTGGGAGGGAAGAGAGAACAAAAACACGAAATGCTTTTGTCTGCTCGTGCATATTTTCCTCTACGGCTGTGCAATGGAGTTCTTGGCATGGGCATGTCAGAGCTACAATCCTAGGCTTGATTGGTCATGCATTAAGTCCCATTGAAATTACAGTTGCGTAACTGATGGCAGTGCAGCATTCCTTGTGGCTAGCAATTAGTGCTGCCAAGCCGTTGCACAACCCAGGCTTTTAGTAGGCTACCTTTGAAGACTTGATGATATCATATTCTCCCTGCGCATCAAAGGGTGAACTGTAATGCAGCCTTCACTCGTCTGAATGTGCCATTTATCTGGCAACAGCAAAGCTATTTGGAAACTTACTGTCATTACTTGAAATGTTTTCTGTATCACACGGACCTTCGGGTTGCACCGGCTCGGCAGTATGTTTCCCTTTCTCTTCTCCTGCTCCTTTAGAAATGACAAAGGGGGCGGGGGGGAGAACGTGCAGAGTATTTGATTAATGTATCATTCACAGACGGAGTGTCCATTATTTTCTAGTCATAACACAGCTTTATGAATGTTACGATAGTGGTAGCCATTCAGAGAAAGGGCAAAGGTTTCTCTGAAAAGCGATAGCGAGGGAGGCATGGCTTTTTTAAAAAAGAATTACTTCAAAGCTGTTTCAGGATTGTGCTCTTTTGTTAAGTGGGACACTTAAAACCTATGGTGCAGTATGGGCGGCCTGACTTTCTCTTCTCTGATCCTTTCTGAAGAAAATATAGTATGGGATGGGCCCCTAATCACATATTTAAACCTTTCCTCTAAGGGACAGAGTTAAAACTGATGCTCTTGGAGAGAGCCTGCACACTGAGCACTCATACAGAGACTAGAATTTAAATTTCGGAAAATGTAGATGGCAGGCACTCAAGATTTTAATTTTTTTGGCGCCTTGAGGCTGGCTGGGAAGCTCTGAGTGAAACTCCCAACAATGCTAAATTTGAAACATACAGGGAAAAGGCCCTTTTCTGTTTTATACTCTGTTCTTTCAGATTTCCACCAGTCAGGATTTCTGAGAGACCAATTGTTAGCTAATTTCCATGATGGCACTTCTGTATTTTGTGGCAACTATAACGCTTGTGATGCCTACCCTGTGGCTGAGTTATAGAAATCAAGCAATTGGCTGCTAGGCAATCAGCAGAATTTGGAGAGAGGGGATGCAGGGACTGAGCATTTCAAAACGTAACACCTTAAGCACAAATCATCTATCTTTTCTACAGGTGGGACAGAAAAATTGCTCAGGGTCACTCAACTCCATGGCAGCAAGCTTTTGTTGGTTGTTGGGATCCACCTGTCTTGAGAGACAATGGAGAGCATCTCTGGGGTAGGGACAGAGTCAAAATATATGATACAATTCTGTCATTAAAAAAGACACCCAACCCCTTTGCTCCAAGGAACTCAGTGAAGTGCACACTGTTTTCTCATCCACCAATTCAATTTTATCTTGCTAACAACACTGTGAAGTAGGTGAAGCCATGGGAATGATTGACCCAAGGTCACTCAGGGAACTTTAGGACTGCATAGGAATTTGAAACCAGGACTGCCTGGTCCATACAACATACCTTCAGAGTTAAGGCATTAGGTTTTGAGTCAGAGCAATCTCATTATTAAGGTAAAGGGACCCCTGACCGTTAGGTCCAGTCGTGGCCGACTGGGGTTGTGGCGCTCATCTCGCTTTATTGGCTGAGGGAGCCAGCGTACAGACTCCAGGTCATGTGGCCAGGATGACTAAGGCGTTTCTGGCGAACCGGAACAGCAAACGGAAACGCCGTTTACCTTCCCGCTGGAGCGGTACCTATTTATCTACTTTTGACGTGCTTTCGAACTGCTAGGTTGGCAGGAGCTGGGACCGAGCAACGGGAGCTCACCCCGTCGCGGGGATTCGAACCGCCGACCTTCTGATTGGCAAGTCCTAGGCTCTGTGGTTTAACCCACAGCGCCACCCATGTCGCTCTAATCTCATTAGTAGTAGTCTTCTAATAGATAAACTTAACCCACAGCACCACCCGTGTCGCTCTAATCTTATTATTAGTAGTCTTCTAATAAATAAACTTGGGGACGTGGGTGGCGCTGTGGGTAAAAGCCTCAGCGCCTAGGGCTTGCCGATTGAAAGGTCGGTGGTTCGAATCCCCGCGGCGGGGTGAGCTCCCTTCATTCGGTCCCAGCTCCTGCCCACCTAGCAGTTCGAAAGCACCCCCGGGTGCAAGTAGATAAATAGGGACCGCTTACCAGCAGGAAGGTAAACAGCGTTCCGTGTGCTGTGCTGGCTCGCCAGATGCCGCTTAGTCACTCTGGACAGCGCTGGCTTCCGGCCTCTTAAGTGAGATGGGCGCACAACCCTAGAGTCTGTCAAGACTGGCCCGTACGGGCAGGGGTACCTTTACCTTAATAAATGAACTTGAGACAGCAGCAACAAAATCCTGAAATTCTCTGATTTTTTAATATATTTTTAAAGAAATCTTGCAGTGATTTTATTTTTGTAACATATTCCTTCCTTCATCTTGTTTTTTTATTATTATTGTTCTTCTTCTTGACCCCCTGCTAAATTGCATATAAACATCTTTGTGTTCAGACTTTCCCTGTCAGTGAACTTCTGGAATGGCAACTTGGCATGCATGTTAAAATTTCAAGACTTCTCCTGAGAATTCTGCAGAGCAAAGGAGGTTTTCCCTTGGTGTTTGTTAGACACCAATGGGCCTAAACTTCCCAAGCGCTTGACTCATCACTGTCGTTCACACTTGACAGATACAACTGTGTCACTCTATTGTTGAATCATCTGTATATTTTCTAAAGGATCTGTCAAGTTCAAGCACACATTTAAAATCACCCACTGAGTTTTCATTGGTTTTTAAGATATATGTATATTTGTTAGTTACCTTTGTGACATAAATTCTCTAGGTGATGTGAAAACCACTGAAGTGGTTTGATTAGTATGAAACTATTAATTGGCCATGACCGAAAATAATAAAAAATATGAAAGTGCTCAGTTTCTTTATACATTTTTAAAAGCTCGGGAAAAGAATGCTTAGAAGTGCTTTATAAAAATAACCATCTTGCAGTGGGGGGGAGCTGTCAGGTTTCAGATGTTTGCTACTGAGGCTCCCTCAAATATCTAACGTACGTATGTTTGGGATATATGATAAATATCCACACCACATCCCTGCCTGACAGCTGATGCCTCACTGTTCTGTGGCAGCTTTCTTTGAGATGCTGCCTGTTAACCAAGCAAACTTGGCATGATGTGACAGGTAAGCGCCTCCGCTCCCCAATTTCGCTCCCGTTCAGGGATATCTAGGCGTGCTGATGTTGTCAGGACTAAAGAGGCTCATGTGAAGTTCATAAGCATTGCCTCAAGATTGCCCATTAGCTAGTCAGCGTGACTGGCTTCTCTTCAACCAAATGAACTTTTCTTCTGCTTCATGCACTTGTGACCCAGGTAGCAGCAAGATGCTTGGATCGAGCCAATGGTTGTGAGGTGCGGCACATAAATGTTGTTGTTAGTGCTACCACTGGGCGAGAGGGACTGGCATAGTTCACCTATTGTGTTAATCAGCGGGCAGCATCCACTCTGTTGGCATCCTATCTTGCCTATTTTTTGTGCTAAAAAAAAGGTAAAGGACCCCTGACAGTTAAGTCCAGTTGCAGACGACTCGGGGGTTGCGGCGCTCATCTCGCTTTATTGGCCGAGGGAGCCAGCATTTGTCCATAGACAGCTTTCTGGGTCATGTGGCCAGCATGACTGAGCAGCTTCTGGCGAACCAGAGCAGCGCACGGAAACGGCAGTAACCTTCCTGCTGGAGCGGTACCTATTTATCTACTTGCACTGGTGTGCTTTCGAACTGCTAGGTTGACAGGAGCTAGGACAGAGCAACGGGAGATCACCCCGTCACAGGGATTCGAACTGCCAACCTTCTGATCGGCAAGCCCAAGAAGTTCAGTGGTTTAGACCACAGCGCCACCCGCGTTCTATTTTGTGCTTACAAGCAGGAAAAAAATCAGGTAGGATGTGGGGACACCAAAAGGAACACATACCCACAATTTCATTAATATCAGTGGTTGAGGGGTAAGAAGGCACATACAGAGGTATGCCCCCATCTGCAGGCCACCTCTTCCCTGTGCAACTGCCCCCCTCATTCTTCCATGCCATCTGCCATCGGGGACTCTTGAGGGGAGCAGCTAAAGGACTGCAAATCTCTCCAGTTTCCCTTCTCCTCCTGGGTTTTCAGAAGGGTGGTATATAAGGGGAATTCTGTGTGTGTTTTGATTAAGTAGAAGAAGAAGAAGAGTTTGGATTTGATATCCCGCTTTATCACTACCCGAAGGAGTCTCAAAGCGGCTCACATTCTCCTTTCCCTTCCTCCCGCACAACAAACACTCTGTGAGGTGATTGGGGCTGAGAGACTTCAAAGAAGTGTGCCTAGCCCAAGGTCACCCAGCAGCTGCATGTGGAGGAGCGGAGACGCGAACCCGGTTACCCAGATTACGAGGCTACCGCTCTTAACCACTACACCACACTGGCTCTCTAAGTGGTCTATAAATCTTCCTAAAGAAAAAATAAATATCATATTTTGGTGATTTTATTAGGCCTGCTTATTTTTGAAGTCTGTTGATTTCACCTTATGTTTCTCCTTATGAATATTTGTATTATTCTATGTAAATAATTATATGCTTCAGGTTAAATTAGGTCAAACAAAGCAAATGTATTAATATGACTATGAAGGTTCATAGCTGCAGGCGCACTCCTGAATACGTGTCGTGGAAGCTGCTCATCTGTGTACATGAAGCTTCCGCTTCTCTAGGTACAAGAACTGGTCCAAGCATTTCACTGGCACTGTGCTAGAAAATAGTTCAAGGAAAGGAACACCTCTGAATAACTAAGGCTGCAATCTTCACCCCATTTACCTAGCAGCCCCATTGAATTCAATAGGATTGAGTAGATATGGTTAGGATTGTGCTGTTGGGATATGATACAACATGGTGGGTGCCAACGCAGAATGGCATTCAGCATCTGAAATGTATAGCATTCTTTCTTGTGCAGACCCTCCAAGTGCCCCTATTTTCCATCCTTCTGAAAAGCCAGGAGGAGGAGGAAAACTGGAGAGATTTGCAGTCCTTTAGCTGCCCCTATTTTCCAGATTTACAGAAACCATCCTGGTTTCTGATTTGATCCCACAATGTCCTCTTTTTCCTTAAGACGTCCCTATTTTCATCGGAGAAATGTTGGAGGCTATGGAATTATGCGACCCCAGAGTCAAGTAACTATACAACCTTTAGAAGACATCTGAAGGCAGCCCTGTATAGGTAAGGTTTTTTTCCAATTTTTAATGTTTTATTATGTTTCTATATACAGTGGTACCTCGGGTTACATACGCTTCAGATTACATACGCTTCAGGTTACAGACTCCGCTAACCCAGAAATAGTGCTTCAGGTTAAGAACTTTGCTTCAAGATGAGAACAGAAATTGTGCTCCGGCTGCGCAGCAGCAGCAGGAGGCCCCATTAGCTAAAGTGGTGCTTCAGGTTAAGAACAGTTTCAGATTAAGTACAGACCTCCGAAATGAATTAAGTACTTAACCCGAGGTACCACTGTATGTTGGAGGCCACCCAGAGTGGATAGGGCAACCCAGTCAGATGAGTGGGATTATAAATATTAATAATAATAATAATAATAGATAGCACATCCCTATTTTCGTCAGAGAAATGTTGGAGGGTATGCTTGTGATTCATTCTGTACTACTGCCAGCATAAGCAACAGCCACACAAAGGAAATGCTGTTATTTGGCCCAAATGACCGCTTGTATAACAGGACAGCCATATTTGCTTTGTGAATGACAAAGTGTCATTATGAGAAGTGATGTGAGGACTTGCCACACGGAGAAGTTGCAAGTGAATCAAAGCAAAATCATTTGCTGTGGGTGGCAAGAAAAGGAAGCACTGGCCATAAGATCAGCAGGCTTTCCATGACACTGGATCTCCATTTATATCCATCTCCCTTTTGCTCCTTCTGCCTTGCCCAGTGTGTGTGCGTGTGTAGAAGGGCGAAAACAGAAGCATTTGTTATTCTGACATGCATGTGAAACAGGTATTATCCCAAAGCACTTTTTTCCTGCTGGGCAATAAAACTGTGTGCCACAGAGAAATGAGTCCATTCCACATAAACAGCAGAATCTGATCAAAACAAGAAGTGCCTTTACAAGCATTTTTATTCAATTTTTCTTTCTTTCTCTCTCTCTCCCCTTTTCAATCTTGATTGCTACTGCTTGGAACACAAACAAGATGCACATTTCAGGGCCACCCCGCTAGGAGATGAGAGATACCGGAATACAGTTTGCAAGATACCACTTTCAATTACCATTTCCAATTGCATTACTGACAGCCTTGATTATCATAAAACTTCCTAGGTGGGTGATATTTCTAGAAAATCAGTACTCAAAGCCAGCCATGCAGTATGAGGAGGCGGCTAGGATAGTGCACAAAATTGCTTCCAGACAGGTTTTAAAATAAATCCTGCAAAGATTTGCTGAGAATCTAGGGCATCCTATTTTTTAAATAAAGCATTTAACCATATCCCCCACACATACAAATAACCAACAAACAACACCAACACCCATATGCACAGTAATAGCTATCTGCAGTCCTAAACCCACTTACCTGGGAGTAAGTCCCATTATATTCAACAGGACTTACTTCTGAGTATGCATGGTTAGGATTGTGCTGAAAATCAATGCATACACACCTTAGATTTTGTTCACGGGGCAAATAATAAATTTCAATTGCCCCAAAGTAAGTTTCTATGGCTGTAATCCTATATATACTTAACTAGGTCCCACTGAATTCTCTATTGTTATGATTATTATTTATTAAATTTCTATATCACCCTCATCTGAGCATCATAGGGCAGTTTAAAATACAAAAATACATAAAATAGCAGCAAACAAAAACAATACGCCCCATACCGTTTGTTATGTACTGAGTTGAATAGGATCCAAACTGAAGCAGTCTGATTGGTCCTAGAACAATAGGATCCAAATTGCAGCAGTCTGATTGGTCCTAGAACAATAGGATTCAGAATGCAGCAGTCTGATTGGTCCTAGAACAATGCAGCAGTATGATTGGTTGGCAGGAACCACCCAATCATGCTCCAGATATAAGTGAATCCACAACCTGATTGGCTTACAGTAGAATTCCAGAATTTGCCAGTCATGTGCAGCCCATTGTGTAATTAATGTATATAAAGCAGATACTTTGAGGGGACATTCATTCATTCCTCCTCACCACTATGAGCTGAATAAAGAGCATGAAATCACTTTGCGACTCTGAGTATATTTCACCGTTTAAATTGTTTAATTATCCAAAGGCTTGGGAGAAGAGGAATGTTTTTGCCTGTCACATAAAGATATGTAACAAAGGAACCAGGCAAGTCTTCTCTAAATTACATGAAAGGACTGGACTCTGTTGCAAATATTATTACACTTCTTGCTTTTAGCTCTGCATACAGCAAATGTTCAGAAAGTAAAATCCTAGTGAAAAGTTGAACTTTTAAAAATACTTTCTTTTTTTTCTTTTTTTTTATTTTCTTTTTTTATTAAATTTATTATGATCACATACATTTACACATACAAAGAGAAAAGATTGTACCATAAAGCAATACAGTACAACAGCACTTTAAAAACACATATACCTAAAAGTTATAGAAGAAAAGAAAAATTCTACAAAAAGAAAAAACAAATTCCAATCATACCCTTACACACATTTGACTTCCATTAACCTCAGCTTTGGATTAAATATTCTACATTATTCTTCTGCAGTTACTTTCATTTTCCTTTACATGTCGTAGGAGTTAACCTTCGTCTACTGTTAAGTTGTTAATTCTCAAATTAATCTCAAGATAGCTTATGAATTTAGACCAATCATCTGTCTTTTTAATAAAACTGTCCCGCCTAACATATTGTGTAAGCCTCGCCAATTCCAGGTATTGATACACTTTCACCTGCCACTCTCTCATTGTTGGTATTATTGGAGATTTCCAATTCTTTGCTATTAGTATTCTTGCAGCAGTGGCGGCATACTGGAAGAAAGTCTGATCTGTCTTTTTTATTTCCTCCCCAATCATCCCTAGGAGGAACGCTTCGGGCTTCTTGGGAAAATTATATTTCAAGATTTTCTTTAACTCCTCATAAATTTGTCCCCAGAAACCCTTCACTTCCTCACAGGTCCACCAAACATGAAGGAAAGTCCCCACCTTATCTTTACACCTCCAGCAAGTGTTATCTACTGTTCTATACATTCTCCCTAATCTTGCCGGAGTCAGGTACCAGCGGTACATCATCTTGTACATGTTCTCACGTAGATCAGCACATACAGTAAATTTCATCCCTTTCCTCCATAATGTTTGCCATTTGTCGTATCCTATCTCATATCCTAAATCTTTATTCCATTTAATCATCACCTCTTTAATCAACGCTTCCTTATTTTCACTTTCCAGCAATTGCCTATACATTTTAGACAGTAATTTGTTGTTACTCTCCAAAATTTCCACTTGAAATCTAGATTTATTTTCTCCCATACCTATTCTCTTATGTTCCTTCCATATTGCGCTAACTTGATATAGGTGAAACCAGTCCTTAATTTTCTCTTTCAGTTCATCCTGTGGTCTTAGTTTCCACCCTTCTTCTGATTTAATTAATAGATCTTCATACGTCCACCTTTTACCTGTCATATTTAGTTTCTTTATTTTAATTATATCCACGGGTGAGAGCCACCAGGGGGTATTTTGTTCAATCACATTTTTCTTCCTGTTCCAAACTTCTATGAGTGATCCTCTAACTATGTGATTATGAAATCCTCTATGGACTTTGTCTTTTCCCTGCCAAAGGTAGGCATGCCACCCATATCTTAAATCAAATCCTTCCAGATCTAGCAGTTCAGTATCATTCAAGGTAGCCCATTCCTTTATCCAAAGTAGGCATGCCGCCTCATAGTAAAGCCTTAAGTTTGGTACACCAAAGCCCCCTCTTTCCCTGGGATCCGTCAAGTATTTAAATTTCACCCTGGGTTTCTTCTCTTGCCAAATGTATTTAGTCAAGACCCTTTGCCAATTTTTAAAACAGGTGGTACCTTTTATAACTGGTAGGTTCTGAAACAGGAATAGCAGTCTCGGCAGGATGCACATCTTAATCGATTCCATCCTCCCGGTCCAGGATAGATTCAGTCTACGCCAGGTGTTCATGTCTTTCTTAATTTCCTTCCACAATTTATTGTAGTTATCCTCTACCAAATTAATATTCTTTGGGGACAACCAAATTCCCAGATATTTCACCTTATTTACTACTTTAATATCCACCTGTTGTTCTAACTGCGATCTTTCTTGTGTTGTCAGGTTTTTCGTTAATATTTTAGTTTTCCCCCTATTTAACTTAAATCCAGATAATTTACCAAAATCTTCTAAGAGTTCTAACGCTCTACTGGTAGTTTCAAGTGGATTCTCAAAAAAAAAGACCAGATCATCTGTGTAGGCTTTTAATTTGTATTCTTTCTCTCCAATTCTTACTCCTTTGATACTCGGGGTCGCTCTTATTTTATTTGCGGCTGTTTCTAACACTAAAATAAACAATAAAGGTGACAGGGGACAGCCCTGTCTTGTGCCTTTCATAATCGGGAAGTATTTGGACAAATTATTATTAATAATCAACCTGGCCTGCTGCTCTGTATAAATCGCCCTGATACCCTTCAGGTAAGGACCCCTTATACCCACCTTGTCAAGTTTTTGTAACAAAAATTCCCAAGATACGCGATCGAAGGCTTTTTCTGCATCGACAAAAATAAGGGCCGCTGGTACATCTGGTCTAGCCTCCAAATATTCCATAATATCTAATACATGCCGGACATTGTCTCTCAGTTGTCTGCCCGGTAAAAATCCCATTTGGTCTCTATGTATGTATCTATTTAATAATTTTTTGAGTCTACTTGCCATAATCTCTCCAAAGATCTTATAGTCACAATTTAAGAGTGAAATTGGCCTGTAGTTTTTTATATCTGTCTTTTCACTTTCATTTTCAGTCTTGGGGACTAACGTAATATACGCCTCCTTCCAGGAGTTAGGTATCCTCCCTTCCTGAAGCGTGTTATTTATTACTTCCGTTAAAGCCGGAGCTAACAAATCTATCAATTTTTATAGTATTTGGCAGGCAGGCCGTCCGGGCCAGGGGACTTCCCGTTTTTCATCTTATTAATAGCATCCCGGACCTCTTTTACAGACACCACATTGTTCAATTGTGAGCAGTCCTCTTCCGAAAAAAATTTCTTTTCTTCTTGATCTAGATAATTCTCTATTTCTGCACTGCTCTCTTCTCCTTTTTCGTACAGCTTTTCAAAGAAAGTAACAAACCTATTTCCAATTTCTTCTGGGTCTTCTATCGCCCTTTCATCTATAATAAGTTTATTAATCACATTTTGTTTCTTTCTTTTCCTAAGCTGCCATGCCAGTAACTTCCCCATTTTATTGGCCGACTCAAAATATTTCTGTCTAGTAAATTTAATTTTCTGTTCTACCTCTTGATTCAGGATGGCTGAGTATTGGGACTGCAACACCCTCACCGCTTGATTAGTCCTTTCATCTGTCGGGTCTAAGGCAAGTTTTCTTTCATAGTCCCTCAATAGGGCCAAGATGTCTTCCTTCTTTTTCTCCCTTAACTTCTTTCTATAGCTATTTTGTTGTATTAGAAAACCTCTTAGGACAGCCTTGCCAGCATCCCATACCATCTCTATTGGGGTGTCTCTATTCAGATTCATCTCCAAATACTCTCTCAAAGTTTTTTTTGCCATATCCAATACTTCCTCGTTCTCAAATAAATATTCATTCATCTTCCACCTGAATTGCCCTTTCAATTCTTTTTTAATTTCCAAGGTCAAGGGGCAGTGGTCTGACAGGGTCCTGGGTAGTATCTCACATCTCTTAACTCTCCATGCCATAGCCCTAGTCACCCATATCTGGTCTATCCTACCCCAGCTCTGGTGGGGCTCTGAATAATGAGTGAACTGTTTTGTGGTGGGATTTCGGTGCCTCCAGATGTCAATTAGGTCCAGATTTTCCACTAAGTCATTAAATGAATTGGGGAGCTTCCCCCTACTTGCATTCCTTTGGTTCTCACTTCTGTCTATACTCGGTGTTGGAACCCCGTTCCAATCTCCCAATAGGATTAACTTATAGGGTTCCAATTCCAGCAGCATGCTTTCTAATTTTCCAAAAAACTCAGTTCTTTTTGTATTTGGTGCATATACCGACACTACATTAATTCTTTCCCCTTGAAAAGTTAATTGGATACCTAATATTCTGCCTTCCTCATCTTTACAAATTTGTTTTGGTTCCCACCTTTCTTTAGCGTATATTACCACTCCTTTTTTTTTGCTTATGTCTGAATTTACAAATTCTACTCCTAATTTTTTATTCACCAAAATATGTCTGTGTCTCTTTGCAATATGGGTTTCTTGGAAACAAATTACATCATATTTCTTATTTCTTATAGCTTTTTGAATTTTATTCCTTTTAATTTTCTCATTCAACCCATTCACGTTCCATGAAAGGAATTTTAAAGTATCCAGAGTTGTCTTGGTTCTCCAACTACTTTACCTCTAATCAAAAAACTCAAGTTAAAAACCGGCGCCTTTGTTTCCTAGGAGCCCCCCCTCTTCAACCGCCCCCTCTCCCACTGCGGCTTCTTCATCTTCGTCTCCTGAGTTTAACCCCCTCTCTCCTTGATCTTTCACGCTCCCCTCTTTCTCTTTCTCCCCTTCTCGCCCATTCCCTTTCACTTCATCTTTGCTTCTTACTCTATATTCTACCCTTCCTAACTCTTTTTCATATCTTCTCAAAAACTTCTCTGTTTCTTGTATATCCACTAATTTAAATTTCTTATCTTTGTAGAAGAAGGTAATCCCCTCGGGGAACTCCCATCGAAATTGTATTCCGTTTCTCTTTAAGGCGGCCACCACTTGTCTATAGCCCTCTCTTTTTCTTAACAACCTGATTGGAATCTCTTTATAGATAATAATGGGCCTACCTTCGATTCTGAGTTTGTTACGGTAGCTCGTCCTTAGAATTAGATTTCTCATTTCTAAAGAATTAAATATCACCAAACAGTCTCCCAAAAATTTGCTAGTTTTTAAATGCTGTGGTCTAGACATTCTGAATGCATTATCAATCGTTAAAGCTATCTCTTCCTCTTCTAAACCCAGCCATTTAGAGAGCTCCTTAATCATTTTCTTTCTGACATCCTCATTTCTTTCTTCTACCACACCTCTGAATTTTAAGTGGAGCTGCTTTTGTCGCATGTCCGCCATGGCAAGGTTATCCCAAATCTTATCCTGTGCTTTATTTAATTCACCCAACTCCTCCCTCATCCTCCCTGTTTCTCTTTTCTGTTCTCTCAATTCTTTCTGGAGTTTCTTATTAGATTCCTCAATCATCTTAGATTTTACTGACAGGTCTTGAATCTTGGATGAGAGCTCTCCTACTGCTTCCTCTATTTTTTTGTCAATCAGATCTTGCATATCTCCTAGCTTATTTTCCATATATGTCTCGTTTTGTTTAAATTCTTCCTTTATTTTGATCCATAAGCTGTCTAAATCTTTAATCTCCTCCTGACGCGATGTCTTTCTTTCCCCTGGAGTCCCACCCGCTTTCTTTAGGTCTTTCCCTTCCTTCCCCATCATTATTTGTAGCACTCTCCCTTTCTTCACCGTTAATTATAGTCCTTCCCTCTCAAAGGGCATCCACCGGGGATAATATGTATTGTGCCTGATCTAACTGTAGCATATACCCCTACATATAAACATATAAACATATAAACACCAAGCACATAAGCACATATAAACACATATAAACCCCAGGGAGGCAACAATTTCCCGGTATGCTTTCTTGACTAGAAGGAGAAGAAAAACCGTGGGGAAGGCATCAGTTCAAGAGTATCAATTAGTCCGCTCCAGGTCTTAGCCTTCTCTTTTGCTTCTCTCAGTCCTTTCCAAATCTTTTACCCGCCCTCACTTGCGTCACACCCAGCACCCAATAGGTGGGAGGGGGGGAAGGGGGTCGGGGGCAGAGGGGGGGAGGGTGGAATGACTCTTAAGCACGTAATTGTCCGCTTCTTACCCCGTACAGTCAAATTTTAGTCCTAATTAGTTTACGCCCGGCGCTTCCGGTCCTTCAAGCACCTTAAGCACTTTACGCTCTGTAAACTCTGTATACTCTTCACGCCATGAGACTGCAATCCCTGTGGTGGTTACCGTAACAATCCTGGTCGTAATTTATACTCCTACTCGGGGTTACCTTCTCCCTCTTCACCCCGACGCGACTCGGATCCAAACGTAAAAGAAGGGCTCTGTACCGTTGGTTAAACTCAGGGTTGTCTGAATATAAATCCTCAAGGAAGTGGGTAGCGTTGAAAAAGAAAGAAAAGAAAGAAGAATCAAGAGGGTTCAGCAACGTAATCAAAGTGGGGCCTCACCGAAGGGCTTGGAAAGGCGTTGGTCGCAGTCTATGTCCCAAACTTGGCGGTTTACTTTTGCTTATTTAAAAAAAAAAGTTTAATAAAGTCAATAAAAAAACGTTGTGGTCCGTATTTATTGTTGGTTCGGCTCTAACTCACTCAGTCAGACTGTTTACTAGCCTCCTCACTCCAGCGACTTTCTTCCTGCGCCATCTTGCCTCCGCTGCCGAGGGTAATCCCAAAAGAGGCAAACAAAAAAGTAGAAAAATACTTAGGCGTCTCCGAGCTTCACATCAGCTGCGCGCTTAACTAATAAGCACTTCAAGAAAAGAAAAACCTTTTCTCATACGCCGGAGACCCCGTTCTTATTTCCAAGGGGTTCCAACGCTTTCGCAGTTGAAGCTTCGGACGTTTCGCTGTGGAATCGGCACTTCCCAATTTGCGCTGGCGGTCACCGTTCTCTCGCGCTCTCTCTTTCCTTCCCAGAGGAGGTGGAGCGACCGCGTCCGCGCTGCAGGTGGCCTCTCCCCCAAGGGTTCCCCCCCTGAGGTTTCGGGGTACGCTTCGCCCTTGCGTCTCCCCCACTCTTCCACAGCGTCCAGAAAGCTAAGAGCTAGCTCTCCGCGCTTCCTCACTGCTCGCGTCCGGAACCGGAAGTCAGGTCTAAAAATACTTTCTTTCACCAACCTGAATAATAGTTTTAAAATATCTGGGTGACAGTTTTTATTGTTATTGTTTTTACTTTTGTAAATATGCAATATGACACCTAGTCGATTGCCTGGATAAGTTTAAAAAGAGAGAGAAAGGGAGATAAGCAATTCCCTGAATGATATTAACGGTGCAATCCTATATATATCTACGCAGAAGGAAGACATATTGAATTCAGTGGTATTTACTCCCAGGTATTCTTCTTATGCAGACTAAGATCCACAGATAAGTGTGAATCGTCCAACACTGCAAAATCCATATAGTGAATAAATTTACAAGGCATGATGCAGATAAGAAATTTGTTGTGACTAGCCATAGAAAACCTTCAACTACGCTGTACTTTAATCAATTGGAACATTTTTTAAAAAAACCAAAACCTTAAAATCAGATTCTTCTGCACTCTGTCAAATTGCTATTGATCACACTGTAGGTACCAGAAAATCTGAATGTAACACTTTAAAAAGAGATAATGCAAGAAGACCCAGAAGACATTGCTAATAGTTTATGTTATGTTAATGAATTACTTATAGACCACCTTTCAAGCAAATGATGTCTTTCAAAGAATATAATAAACTATGTATCCAGAAATAGCCAATACAATATGAAGGATCCATTTCCTCCACAACAGTATTAAAAGCTAATATACCGTAAGCCATATAGTAATAAAAGCTCTGCATTATTTTAATAATCACCATGCTGTATCTACAGCCCAAGTTATAATTAAGCCTTAAAGCGCACAATGAAAAAACTGGGTCTTTAATGCCCATTTAAAAGTATCAAGGGGTGCACTTTGCCTAATCTTGGAATCAAATTGCACGATTGTGGGGCCACCACTGAAAAGACCCCACACCATATGCCTGCCAACTGGTTGTTGTTACGGGTTATATAGAGGGCTTTGGGCAACTTTTTGTCTATGGGATTCATACCAGAGTGAATTTATACCATGTGTTGGCATCTTGCAGGTACGGATGAACTGGGCACCTCTTGGGGCCTTTCACACTGGAAATAAGAAACAACTTGCCTGATTGTAAAGTTAGATCAGTGAAATACTTGCTGAAAGTAGCAATGAATTTGCCTACATTCCCAAAGGTGGTTAATTACTTCACTTTGAATTTGATCCTTATCCCCCATTCTAAGATTGCATTAAGAGGGAAGAGATTGGAAGGGGTTGACACACTTCGTTCCTTTTTTTTCTCATCTTTTATATGAACATGGGATCACTCCTGATCCTGCAAAATTAAGTAGCTTAACGCAGGGTCTCCAAGCTTGGTATTCAGTTTTCTCTGTGGTGAAAGATGAAAAAAATAAGGAGCATATAAGTTCAGGGCCTGCTCCCCAAGTCTCCATGGGTATATTCTGTTGATGTTTGGAGTTAAAACGCTCAGCAGCAGTTGAACTTAGCACTGAATCCCTGTTGGAGGAGCACACTGTGCCCTGAGAGTCTGAGTTTAGAGAAACCTGTGCTTATTTTAGGAAAGACATGCTTGATAGGAAAGCTCTCTAGTTCTCTCTAAGTAAGGTGGAGATGCCTTGGCCCACGTTTGTTCTTGCATCTCAGCAGAAGAGCCACAAAAGATGACTCCTTCCCCAAAGTGAGAATAAAAAATCACGAAGTAGAAAATGAGGCCATCAACCCTAAGAGACTACTACCTGAGAGAAGGTCAGCGCAGGTTCAGTGAGAAAGGACATTTTAGGAAACTCGGAGATTCTTTTCTCTGTCCTCTGTCCCATGCAGGCACATCAGCCTCTAGTGGAATCTGAGTTGCATCCCAACACATGTTGTACAGTGGTACCTCGGGTTACATACGCTTCAGGTTACATACGCTTCAGGTTACAGACTCCGCTAACTCAGAAATAGTACCTCGTGTTAAGAACTTTGCTTCAGAATGAAAACAGAAATCGTGCTCCGCCGGCACGGCGGCAGCAGGAGGCCCCATTAGCTAAAGTGGTACCTCAGGTTAAGAACAGTTTCAGGTTAAGAACGGACCTCCGGAACGAATTAAGTATTTAACCCGAGGTACCACTGTATTTCTAAGCATAATAGCATTTGCATACAGTAGAGATGAATCACTGTTTTGGGGGAGATGTAGTCTTAACAGCATAAGAAACAGGAAGCCGGGGGGAGAATATTTGGCCCGGTCCTGGAATGGAGCAGTTGTTGTACATGCTTTGTTTATGAAATAACTTTTGGCTGAGTTGCATGACGCAACAGCACCACAGATGTGTTTTCGATTGCCTCAGCAGCCCCTGTATCCCACACAAGGGGGTAACCTCTAGTCCAGGGGTCTGCAACCCGCGGCTCCGGAGCCGCATGTGGCTCTTTTACACCTTTGCCGCGGCTCTGGGGCGGATACTAGCGAGGGGAGGAGGCGCATTGTGCGCCCCGACACTCCCCACTGTGGCGGGCGCTGTACTGGCTGTGATGTCGCATGGGGGCGGTGCGTGCGTTAGTCACACACCATCCCGACGTCACCTTCCCGCCCGCTGTGAGATCGCGGCTCCGGAGATATATTTGTTTTAAATGTCGCAATGGTTTTGCGGCTCCCGGTTGTTTTTTTCTTCGGAAATAGGTCCAAGTGGCTCTTTTGTCTTAAAGGTTGCAGACCCCTGAGTCAGTGCAGCCACACAGAGGAGCCTGATGCCTCTGGGCTGTTGCAAGTCAAAGCAATCCGAAGCAGATCCCACCACTTAATTGCCCAGTGTTCAGGAAGCAACAGACACATAGGTGCTCTAGCTTTTTAGCCCAATGCACCCAAACTCTTCCGATTACAAACAAAACTGCATCTTGAATTTGTTTCTCCTAATTAGGCAGAGCACTGAATGTTTCCCCGCTATTCCTCACTTGGTAATTTGTCACTCGCAGGGAATAACCACACCACGTTGTCCTAACCCCCAGCTATGCTGACTTGTTTTCCTGCCAGGTATGGTTCCGCTTCTCTCACAATTGTAGGTTGTCAGAATTGAAGGATATTTTTTCAGTCAAGTCACCGGTGGATGCCTGCTAATATTAATGTCAAGCCTCCATGTGCATTGCTTAGTGCTGTATTTCAGCAGCATTGTAAATGCGTGGCAGCTCAGAGGTAGAAGTTCAAACAAAAGGGATATTGCTTAGCCTGACTCCTACTGATGCGTCCCTTGCTGATGAGAATGTCAGAGGCCCCAATTCTAATTCTTACTGAATGCCTTTATAACCATTATCAGCCTTACTTTAACAGAAACTGTGAGCCCGAGGGCAAGCTAGTGCCTTCCTTCCTTCGAATCAATGAGCAAATGCTATCTTATTAGCATTCGCTTGCACATAAGCTCGGCTGCCTGCAAAAGAACATTTTTAAGCGACAAAATGAGCGTATATTTACATATGGCAACTGAATGGAGCTTCCTTACCAACAAAAAAATTCAGTATGCTAATTGGGAATATTCTACCTTGATCAAAAACTTGGCATTTGGGGAGAGTAGGATGAAAAAGAAAAGGAAAGTATGCAGCTTTGAAAGGAATTCGAACTTGCTATGACATAAGCTTGCCTGCCTCTGGAGCAGCTGAGTGCTGCTTTTGGAGCCATGCATAGTTTGTCAAGAATAGAGGCATTCACAAAGCAGTTCTTTAATATTTAAAAAGTACGTTAACTCTCATGGTGCTGGATACATCTATTAGGATATCTGGTTTTATCATTCTCCACAGTGATGGACGTTAGGCTTGCAGGTGAATGGATAGCTTCCTATCTGAAAAGGTAAAGGGTAAAGGGACCCCTGACCATTAGGTCCAGTCGTGGCCAACTCTGGGGTTGCAGCGCTCATCTCGCTTTTCTGGCCAGGTCATGTGGCCAGCATGACTAAGCCGCTTCTGGCGAACCAGAGCAGCGCACGGAAATGCCATTTACCTTCCCGCCGGAGCGGTACCTATTTATCTACTTGCACTTTGACGTGCTTTCGAACTGCTAGGTTGGCAGGAGCAGGGACCAAGCAACAGGAGCTCACCCCGTCACGGGGATTCAAACTGCCGACCTTCTGATCAGCAAGTCCTAGGCTCTGTGGTTTAGGTAAAGGTAAAGGTACCCCTGCCCGTACGGGCCAGTCGTGTCCGACTCTAGGGTTGTGCGCCCATCTCACTTAAGAGGCTGGGGGCCAGCGCTGTCCGGAGACACTCCTGGGTCACGTGGCCGGTGTGACGAAGCTGCTCTGGCGAGCCAGCACCAGCGCAGCACACGGAAACGCCGTTTACCTTCCCGCTATAAAGCGGTACCTATTTATCTACTTGCACTTAAGGGTGCTTTCGAACTGCTAGGTGGGCAGGAGCTGGGACCGAAAGACGGGAGCTCACCCCGCTGCGGGGATTCGAACCGCCGACCATGCGATCGGCAAGTCCTAGGCACTGAGGTTTTACCCACAGCACCACCCGCGTCCCTGTGGTTTAGGAGGACGCAATTTAGGCAAGGTGCTGAAGTACATGGAAGCCAATCACAGTTAGTTCAAATACTAAACCCACTTTCCCTCTCTTATCCAGAATTCTCAATCCTCTGGATTTCAGAAATGGGGACAAAACCACAATGGCCCTGTTTACACAGTTTACTGGGACTGCTGCTTTGCTCCTTCCTAGTCTCTCCCCCCCCCCCACCTCACTGAGCTAATGCAAGGTTTGGCTTAAATATGTTGCCTAAAACCAGGCTCATGGTTAAGCTCCTTCCTCACTAAATGTAATCTGCAGTCAATATTTGTTCTTTTGCATGAGATGGAGGGGTTACCCAATATAGAATACCCACTATATCACTTCAGTTTCTATTGGTTCTTTTCATAACACTTGTCAACACTTGGTTCTTTTTCTCTGCACTTGTGGTTTATTCTTATTACTAACATACCAAACACCCCACCATGCCCCTTTTTGTGATGTTTTCAGGTCACTTCTAGGCTTGATGTGATACATAGTTGTTCACATATTGAACGTGTGTAAATGGGTTGCCACTCTGGGTGGCTCCCAACGGAATATTAAAAACACAATAAAACATCAAACATTAAAAACTTCCCTAAATAGGCCTGCATTCAGATGTCTTCTAAAAGTCAGATAGTTATTTATTTCCTTGACATCTGATGGGAGGGCGTTCCACAGGGTGGGCACCACTACCAAGAAGGCCCTCTGCCTGGTTCCCTGTAACCTCACTGCTCACAGACAGGGAACCGCCAGAAGGACTTTGGAGCTGAACCTCAGTGCCCGGGCTGAACAATGGGGGTGGAAAGACTCCTTCAGGTATACTGGGCCGAGGCCGTTTAGGGTTTTAAAGGTCAGCACCAACACTTTGAATTGTGCTTGGAGACGTACTGGGAGTCAATGTAGGTCTTTCAGGACCAGTGTTATGTGGTTTTGGTGGCCACTCCCAGTCACCAGTCTAGCTGCTGCATTCTGGATTAGTTGCAGTTTCCGGGTCAAATTCAAAGGTAGCCCCACGTAGAGCACATTGCTGTAGTCCAAGCGGGAGATAACTACAGCATGCACCACTCCGGTGAGACAGTCCGCGGGCAGGTAGGGTCTCAGCCGGTGTACCAGATGGAGTTGGTAGACAGCTGCCCTGGACACAGAATTGACCTGCGCCTCCATGGACAGCTGTGAGTCCAAAATGACTCCCAGGCTGCGCACCTGGTCCTTCAGAGGCACAGTTACCCCATTTAATACAAAGTGCCCTCCTTCATCTCATTTCAATCGATATAATATGCTGTAGAACAGGAGCTCAATGATAGTCAAGCAGAATGATCAGTTTACTGTGGACAGTTGCAAATTTGGAGGGTTGGTGCAAAGCACATGTCTTTTCAACTCATTTCTCAACAAATGCCTGATCTTCTTCCAATTAAGCCTTTACTAGTCGTATTGGAGACAGCCACAGAGGGCACGTACCCACACAGTGAAAATCTCTCTTCGTCACAGTCACAGTTACGGCTATGGCTCGCCAATGCAGTCTTAGGATGGCAATTGGAAAATTATAGAGTGCTTTCTGGAGTATATTCAGCTGGGTATAGGTTTGCAGCCCAAATCTGTAAATCTGATGTTGGGAGAAGTAATATGTTTCCAGAGAGCGTGGTAGGCTTAAGCTAGGCTATAAATAACTAGGTGACCTTTCGGGTGTACTGAATTTTGTTAAAATATTGGAAGGCAGAAGGCAGCATGAGGAGGGGAAAATCCCACCTTCAGATAATCACAAGGTAACCCTCAGGAACCATTATATAAACTCCTTCCTATTTAAAGTTTGTATTACCGGAGACAATTTTGAGACCCCATTTCTATAAAAGGCTAATTCAATCCATAATGACTAGTCAGGTACAGTGTCATCACTCTGTTTTAAGCTTCTAACTGTGCAAGGTTCACGTAGCCCTTGCTGGATATAACATTTTAATGCCGAAAAAGCAGGGATTAATAGTGCTGAATAAAAAGAACTTGGCAAGGGCCGTTTCTCATATCCCTCTCCTCGCTACTACTTACAACAATTCATTTAAATTCATTTAAAACGGAAATAATCTCTACTTATTTATATGAGATCTCATTTCTGTCTCAACCAAGCTTTTATTAATTCTGCTTTATATTAACTGATTCCACCGAAGGGAAGCAAACACATTTATGCACTGCAGCCAAATAAAACCAAATGTATTTTAGACATAGCTATTATGATCCTCTCTCTATTCTGTCACTATGAATGGAAGAGGCACAAAGTATTGGGAGGGGGGTCTGTGTGCCCAAGAAAGGGAGAATCAGATCAGGGGGACTATTTGTGGTTGGCCTTATCTGGTTCTTAAGGCAAGTGCAGTGACGGCATCACCACTGCATTACTGACCATAGTTTAGCCACAGTTTGTTAGGTTCTGATGAAATGACAAGCTGTGGTTTATTAAAAAAGCAGAACGCAGACTACAGAAGGAGTATCTGAGCTCAAGGTTCACTAAGGATCATTCACACAACACAAAACATTGTGACATCTCAACCAGCCCAACTTGTGACATAGTTCCCTAGCATCACTGCATGTCTATAACTCATTCCAGTGTTAGTTTCATATAGTGTGCTGCCATGCTTACTTGGAAGTAGGGCTATGCTTTTAGCTTGCTTCCATCCTCCCCAAGTGACATCATATCTCCTTCCTCCAGCAACTTGCATTTGCCTGTTTTTGTCTGAAGTGAAACCCAAATATATGACCTGCCACTCAAATGCAGGGACACCATGCATTTGGGAACCCTGCAAAAATCGTGGTCCTCATGATCCCTTCCAACTCAACAATTCTATGAGTCGTTGTATGACTAGTCATTATAGTAGTAAAAGGTAAAGGGACCCCTGACCATTAGGTCCTTTCATGGCCGGCTCTGGGGTTGCGGTGCTCATCTCGCTTTATTGGCCCAGGGAGCTGGCGTACAGCTTCCGGGTCATGTCGCCAGCATGACTAAGCCGCTTCTGGTGAACCAGAGCAGCGCACAGAAACGCCGTTTACTTTCCCGCTGGAGCGGTACCTATTTATCTACTTGCACTTTGGCATGCTTTCGAACTGCTAGGTTGGCAGGAGCAGGGACCGAGCAACAGGAACTCACCCCGTCATGGGGATTCGAATCGCCAACCTAATAATAATAATAATAATAATAATAATAATAATAATAATAATAATAATAATTTAATTATACCCAGCCCATCTGGCTGAGTTTCCCCAGCCACTCTGGGTGGCTTCCAACAAAAGATTAAAAATACATTAAAACATGAGTCATTAAAAACTTCCACAAACAGGGCTGCCTTCAGATGTCTTCTAAACGTCAGATAGTTGTTTATTTCTTTGACATCGGATGAGGGGGGCGTTCCCTGTAATTTGGCTTCTCGCAGCGAGGGAACTGCCAGAGGGCCCTCAGCGCTGGACCTCAGTGTCTGGGCAGAACGATGGGGGTGGAGACGTTCCTTCAGGTATACTGGGCCGAGGCCGTTTAGGGCTTTAAAGGTCAGCACCAGCACTTGGAATTGTGCTCAGAAACGTACAGGGAGCCAATGTAGGTCTTTCAAGACCGGTGTTATGTGGTCTCAGTGGCTGCTCTCAGTCACCAGTCTAGCTGCCACATTCTGGATTAGTCACCATCGTTCATCCCCATATATCACGTTCTGACCATTGTAAATAGTAATCTAATTGTATTCAGTAAGTGGGGTACATTTGTGACTAAAATGACATATGAATTGGGCTCATAGCTCACATTCTTAGGTAAAACACCTCCCCAGCTCTGCAGATAATAGTCTAGTAACATATAAAATGAATGGATTGTTAAACAGATGTAGTTTTGCAAAACACAACGAAGTGCAATCGCTGGCCTCACACTTCTACATAATCCCATCTGTTTATAACTTTAGGGAATAGGAAGAACATTTTTTTTGGGTGGGGTCTGACATTCCTCCAAATTCCACTGGAAAGTCGCACTTTTCTGTTCCAAGCAACATTTTAAACATTCCTTGAATCTCCTAACTAATAAGTAAAGGAAGCAGTACTTCCTTTCATTGAGAAACTCTCCCACACATACAGCAAGGAGCCACCTATTTCTGGAAATCTTCTGCCTTCTTTGTTTTCACAGATACGTGTGTATGACGCATCTAGTTTCCTCTTTGGTCCCCAATAGGGTAGTATCTACTTAGCAAGCCTCTGCTTTAAGGGAGTTAGGAAGCATATAAACTTTTACTAGAGCATCCTTTTGATGCTTAGTATTATCACGGGTCCAACTGTTGCTCTGCTCCTGTGGTCGATGATAAAAGCAAAACGTCTAAACAAACCACAGGGTAAGGTTTCTTCCCTGATATCAGTATTAGTCTGTGAAGAATACTAACTATCTGACACTGCTCGTCCTGTTCCATTTATGGGCTCTAGTGTAGGTCGTATGTGTTGTGTGAAACCTAACCTTCCCATTTGTCAGCTTTTGTTTTCGCTACCCAGGTGCAACTACAGTGGTACCTTGGTTGCTGAACTTAATCCGTTCTAGGAGTCCATTCAAAAACCAAGGCATAGCTTCTGATTGGCTGCAGGAGCTTCCTGCACTCAATCGGAAGGCACGTCAGACAGACATTTGGCTTCCAAAAAACGTTTGCAAACCGGAACATTCACTTTGAGGTTTGCGGTGTTTGGGAGCCGATTTGTTTGGGAGCCAAACCGTTTGACAACCAAGGTACCACTGTATTCATGTTCACTCAAGTCTGCTGGGATGCTTTTTAAAATGTCCCTTTACGCCATTATTATTGGTCAGTCAGGATTGAAAGCATCAGTACATGTATGCAGAAGTTTGCTGCTAAATGTGCGTGCAAAGAAGCAATATGGCTGTTTGTGTTGGACAAGGCCATCCAAATGGTTGGATTCTGTGCTAGTGGATTGATAGCACGTTTCAAGAAGCACAAGGCAGTCACTCATCAATAAGTCCTTGTGCTGGGATTGCTGTCACTCACGGCCAGCTTCTGGAATCTCTGCCAAGGTTACTATATGCTATTAAAAGCATCACAAGGAATCATTCCCTGGGGCATGTCATACGAATAAGCTATTATTCCTTCTGTAACAATTTTTGCCATAAGTTGTTAGAAGAATTTGACCTGGCTGATCAAAGGGACGAGCTTTCAAAATTTGAACTACATGAATAACTTCAGTAGCTGGCAGAAATTGAAGCCCTTTATCCCATTACATGGGCATAAAATTTACTTTTAAGGCATATTAAGAGACCTCAAGCTACATAAAGTTTGAAAGAAGGAAGGCATTGTATATAGACCACTTTTCATAATTCAAACAAGCAGTATAGTCGTAATTTTCATTTCCTTACAAGCCCTAGGAACAGAGAAAGAAGCTGTTTTGGAACCTTACCAGAAGCCACAACTTTTTTGCCAGAATATCAGGGGTAAATCGGTATCTCCTTCCACAGCCAAAGTTTAATTGAGGATTGGTATAGCAAAGTCCGCAATGTACCTTTAACATTTCTTTGTTGTTTTCTGTGGCCAGGCAGGACTGTCATGACCAACAGGCTTTCTATTGTTGTCTTAGCTTCTTTTTATTTCACAGCCTTCCACAAGAATGCAAAGTTGGCCAAGGCCTTGGCAGACCTTCCCCCAAGATACAGAAAAAGAAGAAAAAAGTGTGAGGGGCTATGAAGGATTCAGCCACAAAGGATTCAAAGTGATGTCAGTGGCTAGGATCAAATGGCTGTTTTTGGATCACATCCCATGTATGTTTAACTACCTTCATTATACCATGCTAGGGTACAATCCTGAAGACAATTATTAGTTAGTAAAATCCATTGAACTCAGTGGAACTTAATTTTGTGTAAACATGTATAGGACTGTTTCAGAACATGGTTGGAGGTTGGAGGATGGATGGTGGCTAACAGATTGAGGTTGAATCCTGAAAAGACAGAAGTACTGTTTTTAGGGGACAGGAGGCAGGCAGGTGTGGAGGACTCCCTGGTCCTGAATGGGGTAACTGTGCCCCTGAAGGACCAGGCGCGCAGCCTGGGAGTCATTTTGGACTCACAGCTGTCCATGGAGGCGCAAGTCAATTCTGTGTCCAGGGCAGCTGTCTACCAGCTCCATCTGGTACGCTGGCTGAGACCCTACCTGCCCGCAGACTGTCTCGCCAGAGTGGTGCATGCTCTAGTTATCTCCTGCTTGGACTACTGCAATGTGCTCTACGTGGGGCTACCTTTGAAGGTGACCTGGAAACTACAACTAATCCAGAATGCAGCAGCTAGACTGGTGACTGGGAGCGGCCACCGAGACCACAGAACACTGGTCTTGAAAGACCTACATTGGCTCCCAGTACGTTTCCAAGCACAATTCCAAGTGTTGGTGCTGACCTTTAAAGCCCTAAAAAGGCTTGGTCCAGTATACTTGAAAGAGTGTCTCCAACCTCATCGTTCTGCCCAGACAATGAGGTCCAGCTCCGAAGGCCTTCTGGGAGTTCCCTCCCTGCGAGAGGCAAAGTTACAGGGAACCAGGCAGAGGGCCTTCTTGGTAGTGGCACCCGCCCTTTTGGAACACCCTCCCATCAGATGTCAAAGAAATAAACAACTATCGGACTTTTAGAAAACATATGAAGGCAGCCTTGTTTAGGGAAGCTTTTAATATCTGAAGGACTATTGTATTTAATCTTTTGTTGGAAGCCGCCCAGAGTGGCTGGGAAAATCCAGCCAGATGGATGGGGTATTTATTATTATTATTATTATTATTATTACTATTACTATTATTGTTATTGTTATTGTTATTGTTATTGTTATTGTTATTATTTTATTCTGGCATTATGGGACTGTTGCTCATGTCACTCATGTTTTTCAACAGCTGCATGAACTGATAGGTGAATTTGACAGGAGACTTGGACAGAGGGATTGTCCGTATGTTCCGGACAGGCAGCTCTCTTTCCCATTTTCATGAGATTCCAGGAAGGGAGTTGAAACCCTGAAGTGTTCTCTGGGAGCAGTGAGGGTGTACATATGAGGGAACAAACTGAAAGTTAATCCCGATAAATTGGTCTGACTTCTTAACAATAAACCCATTTTTTATCTATTGCAATAATCTTCCTCTGTATTTAAACCCTCTGTGCCTACTTAAGCTTTACTGCTCTGTATGCTACTGGTAACTGGATATTGGATTTGTATACACCTCTAAATGTCTAGAGGGCTCAAAGGAAATAGCAATGTATATTTAGAGTAGTGGCGCATTATTGCCACTGTTTTTTTAATATAGTAACCAGCTGAGGGTGCAAGTCTACAGCACTGTTAAAAACAACAACACAACTCTGAGAGTTCAAAGTTTCCCAAGATTTTTTTCTGTACAGGTCCCACTGAATTTAGTGTGAGCTACATAAAATTTCATAAAGTTGCACTGTACAAAAACAAAACAAAACTGATAGCATAGAGAGAATTTAAGAACTTAAGCTAATTTGGACACTCTTAACCCTGTGGCATGAATGTAGGTTAAATCTAATAATGCCATTGTGCTTGTGATTTGGCAAAGGAGGCTTGTACTCTGTCATAAAGGTTGTATCCGATACCGTAGCTGAATCATCGGAGTTTTGCTAAGCAGCAGTAGTGTCATGTGTTCCATGGACAAAGCTATGGAGCTGTCCTCCTGATAGCAGATAGGGCTGCTTTCTTGGGAAGGACTGGGCTAGGGCATGGTGGTGGCAAGGTTGGGGTCATGCAGGCACACTGGCTAGAACACTCGATGGGGGCAACTGTCCCACTGATGCGCCAGTGCAGCTCAGACTTCACTGCTGCCATGTCCGATTCCTGCCGCATCGGCAGCGATGGCAATGTTGGGGGTTTGGCTCTGTCCCAACACATGCATTGCTTTTCGTAGGCAGGTCAAAACTGGTACAAATCAAATATGAACAGGGACTGTAGCACAGTTGCAGAAGACATGCTTTGCATGCAGAAGGTCCCATGTTCAACCCAGAGCATCTCCAGGCAAGCAAGGATAAGAAAGACAATTGTCTGAGACCATAAACAGCTGCAGCCAGTCAGAATATAAAACATTAGGCAAAAGTCAGACCTGGTATAAAGCAGCTTTCAATGGCCTATTGTCACTCTACATCCCAGCACCCACTACCACACCCTTCTCCCTAAAGAGTGGGTGTATTGTCTTTCTGGAATTTAGAAACAAGCCATAAAGATATGGGTGGGTTTCCTTTTTGGGCAATCCTATTACAAGCATTATTGTTAATGCTTATATTATATTATATTATATTATGCATTATTGTTAATGCGGGTGGCACTGTGGGTTAAACCACAGAGACTGGGGCTTGCCGATCAGAAGGTCGGTGGTTCGAATCCCTGCAACGGGGTGAGCTCCCGTTGCTCGGTCCCTGCCAACCTGCTCCTGCCAACCTAGCAGTTCGAAAGCACATCAAAGTGCAAGTAGATAAATAGGTACTGTTCCGGCGGGAAGGTAAACGGTGTTTCCGTGCGCTGCTCTGGTTCGCCAGAAGCAGCTTAGTCATGCTAGCCACATGACCCGGAAGCTGTATGCCGGCTCCCTCGGCCAATAAAGCGAGATGAGCACCACAACCCCAGAGTCGGTCACGACTGGGCCTAACAGTCAGGGGTCCCTTTACCTTTACCTTTATTACAAGCATTATTGTTAATGCTTAAGAGTGTGCTACATAAGGATTGTAGGAAATGGAGTGATGAGAGGCCAGAAGTTCACACACTGGAAATCTCGAAGGGCTTAGATAAGCCATTAAATTTGACTGCTGATATTTTCACAGGGCTCTTTCCAATAAAGTGCTGAGATTACTCCATTAGCTCAATAGCTTCTGCATCCACAAATCTATTCAAGGCAGCAATGTCAACTCTTTACAGGACAATGAAAAATATGGATGACTGAAAAGTAAATGAATAATTTCACCTAATATTCTTGCAGGGTGGGATCTTCCTCACTGGAAGTGCTTTCAGTTTGAGTAAACAGATAGGGCTGAGTTCACGTTATTGCTGGTTAACCTAATGTTTTCTGCCTGTGACTAATGAGTCTCCTTCCCAAGTCAAAACATGAAAGAATTTCACAGATAACGTAAAGAAATGATAAAGACTTCAGGTGATATAGATCTCCTCCTGTACACAGTATTACATTCCCCCGAGTGAGTTCATGTAAGATCACTTTGTGCCGTTCATAATCAAAGCACAGTCCTCAGAGCTCTGCTTCTTTGATCATGTGCAGAAGTTTTCTGATGATGTAGCGCAGTTTGCTAGCAAAGGCCATCCCTCCAAAAATGATTTTCATATCAGGTCTAAGGAATATTCTTCTTCCTTCAAATCTGTCTTTCAGAGGCTGGTAATAAGCACAGGGGCTTCTGGGCTCTCTGGAACAGCAGCACTCATATAAAGGTTTTTTGGTTGTAAGTGTTTCGATTTTGAGTTGTAAGCTTCCTTGTTGTGACTCCATAATGTGGCATGCACTGATGGTGAGCCACACACAAATAAACACACAAACAAACAATGCAAAGCCCCTTTGCATAGAAATAGTAAGGTGTTTGGGCACACAGAAATAATTCTTCTGATCCTTTTGAGCATGTGTGCTATTATTTTATACTTTCTCAAGGATTCATCCTGTCAACTAAGTCTTCCTTACATAGTGCTGGAACATATTTATTAGCAAACGGTAGCCAAATAATTGACTGATTAGTTAAAATCAGTACTGTAAACCCACTACTTATGTGGGGTGGGAGTTATGTTCCAGGGATAGTGCATAAAGCCAAAACTGAATATAGTCAAAACACCATGGGTGCAGTGACAGACCCTCCAAGTGTACCTATAAAAAGGTTATTACTTTGTGCGTGTCAGGAAACGGACCAAGGTATTTCAACCGCAAATTTCTGTTTGTACTGTGTGGGGCTCATTTCATTTTGTGGTACCTGCTATTTGCCCCCATGTTACTCCAGGCAGGTTGCAAACATTTTATCCCCTTACTGAGTTAACTGTCAAGTGAGTTAATGACAAGCCTTTACTCTATGCAGAGACTAGAGATAATTTGCCAGAAGCAAACAAAAATCTATTGGGGCCAACTGCAACATGCTCCTTGCGTCGTGTAAGACAGATGGAAACTACTTCAGGGTAAAACTAATTTCTCCTAGGGTAAAAGCCACAAAACATAGCTGTGAAAAAGGTCTTTAATTTATTATTATTGTTGTTATCATCATCATCATTACCACTCTTTTTATACATTTTGGCTGCAACCCTAGGCAATGAGCAGTTATGTATCTGCATGGAAACCAAAAAGCACCATAAAGGAGGGCTGTGATTTTCATCACCCCTGGGATGGAAACGTGGAAAGAGGCAGAAACCACCACCAAACAATGCTGTCTCACTGTTTGATTGGTGGAATTATGAACGTTTACATTTCTATAGCAACAATTGCATATCTAAAGTACTGTAGAAACAGTCAAATACTAATTTTCAATAGACAGTCAAGTTTGGTGCAATTTAGCAAACAGAAGCATTTTTCTTTTAAAAAAAAGTCTGGATTGTCAAGGCTGTTCTCTCTCTCTTTTTTTTCTCTCTAACTGATCCTTTAAATAAAACACAAAAGAGGGAACCATGAAAACAGAAATTTGCTATAATTGTCAGCAGGAGCATATCAATGGCAAATAGTCTAGAGAACAAACTCTAATCCTTTGCCACCAACCCATCTGTGCCGAAAAGATAAAAAAAGTGTATGAAGATGGAAATAAGTAAAGCTGAATCTGTGACAAGTCAAATGCTAAGCAGACTGGTTCATCATATTGTTACACACCACCCCAAACTCCACAGTGTGAGATTCCAGAAGTTCCAGGCATGCTTTGGCTCAAATGTACACTTGGGTCTAACCTAAATACACACAAGTATTTCCTGGCTTTAACACTCCAAACTTCAATTCAATTCAATCAATAGCTTAATCCAGAACGTATGGTGTTTTGCAACCCAAGACTCATAACAACATGTTAAACTACACTGATTCAGAGTGTGCCCATTGAAAAATATTGGAAAGGTGAAATATCTTTCCTCAGTGATGTAAAAAATGTGGCATTTTGCATTCAAATTCTCTATATAAAAGCCCAATAAAATAATCAAAATAAATCACACAGTCCCACACATCAGTGACTCTAAAGCAACCACATTGACATTGGCACAAATGTGCTGTGAAGAAACAAAAGGTTTGTAAAAAGAGCAAGAATACTATGGACATTTTAACAAGTGCTGAATGAAAACCATTTGCAAAGGTTGCAATTCTTGCTTTTGTACATCTACTGCAATGTCTGAAAACTGTGGTGGGCACTTAGACACACACACACACAAAACTAAAAACAGGAAACAGATGACAAAAAAGAAGAGAAACGAGGGCCCAAATTTGCATACAATGTGCATATGCTACTTAGTAGGTATACAAAGAAGTTTAGAAATAACTACTTTAATTTAAATAAAAATATAGTACATCATCATAGTGGGGAAGACTGTGACCAGGTAACCTGTGCATCTGCTCTCCCATCTTACGATTCTTTGTTTTTCAGTTGGACTTGAACATCAATAGACAACGCTGTCAAACAGACCAATAAAGTAGAACACATAGACACCTTATTGAAAACAGACCTTGCATATATGTGAGTGTGTGGGCATCTGATCAAATGGGAGAGTGTTACACTGGGGAACCAACTCCTTTTTAGATGTTTAAGATGCTCCTCTTTATTCTTTTTGTCCAATATCTGTGGTCTGGTTATATAAATCAAGTTTATTGTGTGCTCAGATAAAATACTCAGAATGGCTAGCACATTATAATTTGCTTCCAGTGCAGTTTGCTCCTGAAGAAGCTACTGTCCCTGAGTTAAACAGCGCATTTTATTGGCTGTTTTCCTTCCATAACCCAAAGGATGATTTTATATTTACATCTAATGATTTTAATTATATCCAAATATTTATCTCCACTGTGGCTAAATTAGCAGGTACTTAATTGTATTAATATATACCACCTGACACTTGGGTTATCTCACTTGCCTGCATGTGGAAAATAGAAAACTACATAATTCAGTTATGTGGAAAACGTCCTCAAGGGCATCTGCAATGTAGCTGACATCCCACATAAAATCTGTGCTTCACACAGCGAGTTGCCTTCTGCAGCATATTATTAGGAGCAGAGCACCTTCCCCATCCCCCAGTTACATAGATCATTTTTATTCATTAAGAATAAAAGTGCTTCTATGGCTGTGTTGTAAGGAAAGCAAAACAATCAAACAAAAAAGAGTTCACTGTCAGATCCAAAGCAGGATGCAAATTTCTTTTCCTGTTAATTAATCGAGCTTTCATCGCAATTCTGTGATCTGTAAATAAAGCTCCCAAACCAGTTTTATAAAACACAAAGGAGAAGAGACACAGGAGGTAGTAGAGGGGAGAAAAGCCCATGGAGGATCAAATTCCACAGAAACTAATTGTGTTCTCTTTCTGAAGGATGACCAAGCAGGGCCTTCAGCACCGAAATAATTCTGAGTTTGCTTGTTTTTTTACGCAAATGAACTATAAACTCAAAGTCTAACGTGCCCTTGACATAACTTGAGCACCCACCATATATTACTAAGCTTTGTAAATATTATGAATGGAAGGAAAGTTGCTTCTGCTGCTAAAGCGTATGCAGTGTCTAAGTTTCCAAGTCTTACTTTCCAAGTTCCTTTATTAAAAATTGCTCAGGCCTTTCAAGATCTGCCATAAGGGGGACTGATGAGAAGGCCTTAAGATATTTACCCAGACATGACTGAGACATGCTTGATGAGATGGGAAAAACACGAAGCCCTTTGAAAGGATGCAAAACTCTCCGGCCATCTGCTTAGTGGCAATGCTTGGAGAACAATGAGGGGGGAATAAGAAGTGGGGAGGGGAGGGGGCCTGCTAGATGGAGGGAAAAGGTAAAGGATCCTTCAATTATTGGGTCAATGAGGCCATTACCGCTCAAAAAAAACGTCTGAGGGAGTCAGCAAAGCTCAGGAAAACAACAGCAGCTCATTTAAACAAAAAACAGCCCGGCCCGTAAGAAAGCAATTTAGGTCAGTGTTGCTCACGAAACCATAGTTAATTGGAAATCATAGGTAATGCGTGCAAGCTCCGAAGAAGTTTCATTCCTCTGCCTTATCCTTCCTTTCATTTCCAGCCCTTGAAATCCTGCAGATGGAGCTCTGCTTAAATGAATAGCGCACAGCCCGAGAGGAGCTTCTGTTTCATTTGGCAGTGCAGGTGAACAGCCTGAATTAAGGTTTTAAATGAATGCCCCAGGTGTTTATTCAATATGGTGTACAGCTTAGGCGCTGCGAGCTCTAAAGGCTTGGCAAAGCGCATCTGTGTTTTCACTATTATACAATCCACTGGAGAAAAATTACAGGGAAGGCAAAAGTTTGCTAACCCGGAGTACCACAAATCAGATTTGAACCATTGTTTTTTGCCAGGCTATGAAATGCGTTATCCTCAAGAAGGAGTACATTATTCTGAATGAACGAGCAGCCCCTTAGTTCTGAGGGGCACTTAACAGTGCTCTAAGCTGTGGTAATATGTTCAATAAGCTCATTTTTATAATAATAAATTCAGGTTGTATTTTTGCCTTTTGTTATTTCACTGCAGCAGCTATATCACTTTGTTTCCAAATCTTTTCAAAGCTGACAGAGCCTTAAAGGTGTTTGGAGGGAATTTTTTACCCAAGAGCAATAATATATCTCATGATTCAGTGTGTATGGGTGGTTCGTGAATTCTGAATTGAGGCCATGCGGTCTCATTTTGGACTGGACCCCTTTGTCATTAAAAGTAGCAGAATGTCAGAGAGAAGCTCTGAACAGAATTCAGTTGGGAAAGTCCTCTTTGAAAGTTTTAGGAGATCTGTCCAGGGTTGAATCTGGCAACCTTATCCTGCAGTCTTTCTCAGCCTTGGGTCCCCAGATGTTGTTGAACTACAACTTCCATCACCCCTAGCTAGCAAGGCCAGAGTTCAGGGATGATGGGAGTTGTAGTCCAACCACATCTGGGGACCCACAGGTTGAGAACCGCTGTATCCTGGAATCACTAATTCACCAATGCTGCTTCAGAGTATTCTGGACTGCAGGGCCAGCCCAATACATTTTGCCACTTGAGGCAAAACAGATCCACAGAATTGTGGAGTTGGAAGGTACCCCAAGAGGAGTCATCTAGTTCAACCCCTACAATGCAGGAATCACAGATAAATATTCCAGACAGCATTCATGTCAGATCATTTCAAAAGGGATGAATGGGGTGGATCCAAAATTCCTGTGGGAGCAGGGGAGGCCATTTTCACTCATTCCTACACCCTGTAGCCCCCCCCCATCCCTGCACCCCCTGAAAAGCTGCTCTTGCAGATTGGGGGACCCTCTGGAATGGTGTGGAAAGCAGCACAGGAAGCAGTGAGAATTGCCCCCCCTTCTTCCTCCAGCTGGAGTTCACAGAGTTTCCATGAGCATAAGTTACATTCTGGATCCCAACCATCATGTCTGAACAGTAAAAAGATGGTCCATGTTTGGAAGCCTTGCAGAGCAAACAACCTGCTCATGCAGTGTAGGAAAAGTTGAAATGAACCTGCACAGGGCTGTTTATGCTAGCCAGATTTAATATGTCTCCCTTGATGATGGTAAGAGGAAGATATTTAGCTCTCCCAGAAGCAGAGCGTCTCTGCAAATGTGGTAGGCAGGAACCTGATACGTTGGAGCATATTTTCTTTTGTAATTTTGGCATTTATGCCAGAAGACAATTGTTAGAGGCCTTACAACCTAACAGGCTCGGTTCTATGCCGCCAATGGTTCAGGACCTGCTCTCGGACAGGAATGATCAAATTACTTTGATAGTGGCTGAATTTCTGAGTGCTGCCCATGTGGAAAGACTGGGCCATTATAGAGAGACTTAGTGGTTCTAGATTGGTTGGTGATGTGGTGGTGTCAGACTGTATTATTTATGCAAATTGTTATGCCGAATTTGTATTGAATTTGTTTTACAATGTGTTGTTTGCTATGCCTAATAAAGGATTGATTGATTGATGAACCTGAACAACCCACAAAGGGGAGGAAGGGAAGTCGAGGAGATTCTTTGGAATTCTCTTTCAATGTTGGTTGTTTGATAATTGTTTGTAAATTTCAAAATCTGAAAAAGCTAAAAATGAAACGAACCTGCACAAGGACTAAAGGAGAAGAGGGTTGGATTTGTGCCCCCTGAGATTGCCCCATCTGCCACACATTCATGGGAACTTGTGGACAGAGCCAGCGAGACTACAGACATGTACCCTGCATTTTTTGAAGGGTACAGGTACCATGGCTATTTTGAACCCAGAGAGGCTCTCCTCAGAAGTTCCAATGAATGCCTAGTCAAACTTCATGTATTGTCTTGAACAGTGGGCTCAGTAGCAGACTGCTAACGGAATAGATAGCTTCGTGGCACTCCAAAGCTTCTATCTCTGGTCTATTCTCTACCCTTTATGTTAGCCGGTTTTCCCTCATCTCCTTATCAAACCCTCTGATCACGCCTCCCTCCCTCTTTTCTTCCCTCCCTCCCTTCTAAGATACATTAGAAAAGAGGCAGATTTCCTTTCCTTTTTTTTCCTCCTCAGAAAGTGGTACAGTTTTAAAGCCTCCTAATTATTGTTATGCCTGTTACAGAAATAATTTACATCCTACATAATGGAGCTAAGGTGGCTAACAACAAACACAGTAAAATACAACATAAAGCAATCCTATAAAATGTAAACAGTGTATAAACCAAACAGGTAAGAAAACAGATCAATAAGACAGCCATTTATTTAATAAATAAATAAAAATAAAACAAAGCACAGCAGCAGGAGCAGGAGCAGATAAAACATCTTGATAGGCCAAAGGCTTGTCTAAATAAGAAGATACTTGTGTGATGGAAGCCACCACAGAAGTATCTGAACTGGCGTCCCCAAGGAAGGTGTTCTAGAGTCTGGCCACAGCTACCAAAAAGTCCCTCTCTCAAATCCCTGCCAAATGTACTTCAGGCTTCTGAATCTAGTACTTTATTCATTTGATTCACTAAGAAAACTTCAGACTTGTACTATGCCATTTTTAAAAGGCTAATGTGCCATACACACAAGCTTTTGTTTGATTGTTTGTTTAATGTTCCTCTACATGGAATAAAAATGAATTTAGGGTTTGTATGCCAGCTAGCAGCCTTTGGTCATCGATAAAGAACATTGTTTCAGTATGTATTATTACTAAAACTTGGCAATTATGCTTGTACCACAAGGTTTTGTAGTGTCTTCATTCTGTATAACATCTAGATGAAGAAGAGGAGTTTGGATTTGATAGCCCACTTTATCACTACCCTAAGGAGTCTCAAAGCGGCTAACATTCTCTTTTCCCTTCCTCCCCCACAACAGACACTCTGTGAGGTGAGTGAGGCTGAGAGACTTCAGAGAAGTGTGACTGGCCCAAGGTCACCCAGCAGCTGCATGTGGAGGAACGGAGACGCGAACCCGGTTCCCCAGATTACGAGTCCACCGCTCTTAACCACTACACCACACTGGCTCTAGATGGTGGTCCTAGAGGAAGGTCATTAGGAGTTTTGGAGCTGGGTGATTTGATTTCTTATTTACACATCAGTCCCCATACGAAATCCACTGAAGTTGAAAAGTGTCCCCGGATTCATTGGAAAAAATCTGGTAACCTTACTGCAGTCACGTATCTGAAGTGCCACATTCTGCCATATGAACCTGCCTGTCAACTGAGATCTACATTGGTGCCTCCCCTACCTTCTGAAGTTAGGCAGGTGGCTATCAGGAATGCAACCTTCTCATAAGAATATAAGAACAGCCCTGGTGAGTCTAGCTAACTGGGTGCCCATGGAAAAGCCCTGCAAGCAGGCCTCAGTATCCAGACTGTGGAATTCCCACCCATCATATTCTGATGTCTTCAATTCTGTCTTTCAAGTGCCACACAAAGTGTCCTTTGGGTTTTAATGGCATCTGCTTGCCTTTTGTTATTATAGTTATTATTTCCCCCCTCCCCCTCCAACTTGCTGCTGGCTCTTATTATAGTCTTTGGCTTTTATCTGCCTTTAAAATGTTTTATTAATTCTCTTTTTTAGAGTATTACACAGAGGTACAAATAGGCAGACTCTAGACAGAGAAACAAATAGAGAAGCCACAGAAATTCAATGAAGGCAGCAAAACAGGATTCAGACCTATGAAAGAAAAGGTATTTTGCACAAAGAGCCCAGCATTTCAGAAGAAGCCAGAAGGATGAACATATTGTTATGAGTTTGTAGATGCCAGGCCAGTTTGGTTGGTGGTGGTGGGGGGGGAGGAAGTAGGCTGTATGTGAGACCCTTCTAATTCCTTCATGGACCAGGCCAGCCTGGGTGATGGGCCATTAAGAGAATAAAAGGAACTGTGATGGGCCATTAAGAGAACCAAGGTCCAGATGTTTGACAAATCTTCCACCTGCCTCATTAAGAGTCGCCTTCCAATAACTACCCTTTCAATCTATGCCCTCACCAATCCTAGATGGACGATATAACAGAATACCTTATGAAGAGAGACTCTGTCTGTGTGGGCAACCATGTGTAGAGGACATTTGCCATTACTTACTACAATGCCCACTGGGACGCGGGTGGCGCTGTGGGTTAAACCACAGAGCCTAGGACTTTCCAATCAGAAGGTCGGCGATTCGAATCCGCATGACGGGGTGAGCTCCCGTTGCTCGGTCCCTGCTCCTGCCAACCTAGCAGTTTGAAAGCACGTCAAAGTGCAAGCAGATAAATAGGTACTGCTCCGGCGGGAAGGTAAACAGTGTTTCCGTGCGCTGCTCTGGTTTGCCAGAAGCAGCTTAGTCATGCTGGCCACATGACCCGGAAGCTGTACGCCGGCTCCCTTGGCCAATAAAGCGAGATGAGCGCCGCAACCCCAGAGTCGGCCACGACTGGACCTAATGGTCAGGGCTCCCTTTACCTTTACTACAATGCCCACTATATACAGACCCAAGAAATCTATTCATGAAACCCCTTTTGACGAAGGAAACAAATCTAACCAGGGTGGAGAAGGTGAAGTGGCTACTGAGTGATACTGATGACTCTGTGAATTATAAGGTCTCTCTCTACGCCCTGGCAGTGCAATAAAATATTTTCAAATATAAAATAGTGTAAGGAAAGGGGGCTCTGTGGCAGATGACAAATGAGTAGGGCCACCTACTCCCTCTTTTAGATAGTAGGACAAAGCAGGTGTTCTGAGGGCAGAGTTGGCTGTGATGTAGCCCAGAGGAAGAAGCTTTAGGCTGGAAAGGCAGAGAAAAGCCATGGCTGATTTCTGCATGTATCTATGGCTGCAGCTATGGGAGAAACAAGCCACTTTGGGGGTGTTAATGGTGTGAATCTTTCCATTGTGGCTCAGGTTGTAAATATGCGTGGATAAAGACACTACAATCCCCAATGTGCCTCATTTCCAAAAGGAAACACAAACCTTGAGGCCTGGAACCCCTGGAACCTCGAAAAAGATGAACTAATATTTATATTGCTGCTTACATGGAGTGTATTGTGCCAAGTGTACACCTCCATTTTCTAGCTGGGGTGATCCAGTAAGAATTTAAGTATCATGGGAGGAAGGGCCCATTCTAAGGTATACACCACACTTCCATGGCTGCACAAGAAAACAAAATGGATGACAGGGTAGTTTACAAATTGACTCCACTCCAAATGCTGCAGATATTAATAATGCCAAAGAGTGCGCAGCATACCATGTTATTTTGAATCTAAAGGTGAGGGAAGACTGAAGAAAGGGAATCGATTACATCTCAGGAAGTCTAATGAGGGCAATGGAAGTAAAATCTGACATTTGTGTTAGACATTAAAAAAAAGTTTAACAATG
Organism: Podarcis liolepis; assembly: GCF_965112155.1. Lineage (NCBI taxonomy): Eukaryota > Metazoa > Chordata > Lepidosauria > Squamata > Lacertidae > Podarcis > Podarcis liolepis. Next base: position 18,602,637 of record NC_139557.1, on the reverse strand, counting down.
GAGTTCTATTTCCACTATCACTGTGCAGGAAAAGAGGGTTTATGCCTTGAAGGTGGCAAGGGTGAAGTACAACCCAGACAGTGTTGGTTTTACAGTACAACGAAACCTGCTCTGACATTTTTGCATGTCACGTGATTTACAGCCAATTCGACTAATGCCTTTAGGATGCTGTGGAAGAATCTGGTCTTCCTTGTCCATTCTCTGCAACAAGACTTGTACAGGGATCTGGGTAGCTGGAAAACAGCTTTTCAGTTTTCATTTATGTCAGTGTTTTAGGGCCACACTCCTGGCTGTAAGTCAGGCACCCCCAACCTGCAGCCCTCCAGATGTTTTGACCTACAACTCCCATGATCCCTAGCTAACAGGACCAGTGGTCAGGGATGATGGGAATTGTAGTCCAAAACATCTGGAGGGCCGAAGGTTGGGGATGCCTGCTGTAAGTTATGGGTGAATCAGCTGAATCACATTCTGCTTTGAAACTTGGCTGTGTAGGAGAGGTAGATTTGAGGATGATCCATGCTGCATTTGAGGTTGAAAGGACTTAGATCCACTGTTCCACCACTAAGAAACATCCAACTCCAATGTAGTGGTGAAGGTGGAACTATCTACAGCATAGGGTACCATACCATATCAATGCTGCTTAAATAACACATCTGTTAGGGGCATGGCTCTGAACAGCTGTAATTTCCTGGCATTTTGAAGCTTGAGTGAACATGGAAAGACCTTAACACTATAGGCAAAACCAGAAGTATTTTGTTAACTGAATTGTTCTTTTCATTTTTTCTGCAGTCACCCTATTGGTACTGCTGCTTGTCCAGACCATGTATAGAAGCAGCAAAACAAGAGAGTGCTTTTCAAAATACGACCAAACGCAACTCAGCTTGGAAGAAGCTACCACCAATACTGAAGGTGAATTAACACTATTGTTAATTCACTCCTGAAAGGGAATCCTAACACTGCCACTGGGTCCACTCCAAGTAACTGCTCAAAATGAATGTAAGGGAGATCCATATGGTAACATTGGCCACATTAGAAATAGACACATTTTGGCTCCCATCCCTTGGTGCAAGCCCCTAGTGACTGGCACATAATCCTCTTCTTGCTCAAAAGAAGATTTTTATGAGCCAGCTAAGTGCGGAGAAACTGTTCCAGATGGTGGAGTCCGCATGATTGGATGATCAGCTGCCCACTGTGTTAAGAGAACTGAGAGTCTTAGAAGAATTGTAGGAATGTGAGTGACAGTCTGAATAGCGTCAAGTTCAAAAGGGGGTAATATTCTGAAGAGATGGGTGAGGTTATGTCACATTATTATCAATGACTCCTTTGCCGATAAGTTCCTTCTGTCAGGGAGAAGATTTATTTCCGTACAGAGTTGCTCATCTCGTATCTTCTTTTCATACAACAGTGTCCTCTTTTTGATTGATTGCCGAATCCTATAACAATCTCCTATTGTTTCTGCTTGGTGTCACCTCAACAGATGCTTTACACATCTTGCGGACTGTGCAAACAAGATGAAAATTGGGAGAACATGAGGGAACAGACTAACATGTCGAAGAGGCAAGGTGAAGTATCAAAGAGCTATGAAGCAAAGTGAGTAGAATATGGACTCATTACTCAGAAATAATGGTCACTTATCCATGCACTGTCCAGATTCAAACTCACTTAACTGCAGTAAGGTGGTGGCCTCGTTTGCCCTCAGACCTTACCTGGGAATACTGGAACTTTGCAAAAATTGGTTGTAAACACAGTGTAAATCAGGGGTCTCCAACATTCTTAGCACATTTGAAAATCTGAGAAACTGTTGTGGGCACCACAAGATACATACTTCAAAGAAAATTTTAAAAAACAAACTGGTGATGCTCAGAACCCCTCCCCAGATTTTTATTGAAAAGTGACAAAGATATCTCACAAGGGTGAGAACACTAGTCACTGACTTGAAGCAACTCCACTCCTCCTCATTAGGAATTTCTGGGTAATTCTGTGACCTGTATATCACAGATTCTGTATATGTTCACTATTATTATTGACAAATCATCATAATCAAATGATTTTTATCTAAAGGCTGTTATTCTGAGACAACTCCTGCCGCCATGGACAAATAATACTTTGTCAATTATCTGCGGTCATTAAAGCCAAGTAGTGATTGGCAGGCCAACACTACTTGCCTGACCTCTATCACTGTGGTGCACCAGGAGGGTGAGGGGTGAGATGGTGGCAAGGGGCAAACACACCAGCAGAGCCAATTCGGTGTTCCTGCTGATGTATTTGCACCATACCAACTTTGCCAATGCCCCTCCTCTCCACCTTGCCTTCTGGTATGCCATAGTGATGGCAGTGCCAGGAGTTCAGATGAACAGCACTGCCCAGACCCGCAAAGTACTACTGTTCAAACCTCATTTTGGGTTTCCAGGAAACTGACTTTTCATCCATCCTGCATACCAGAGAGGAGAATTCTCCAAATGATAATAACCATGGAAACAGGGTGATGCGGCATGCTGGGTATCCAATGTTCCTCTATATTTATCCCCGTTAAATAAAGAATTGACGTGGCCTCATGCAGCTACTTTGTTATATTTGTTTGGAATTTCTATTGCAGCAAGATCCAAAACACCAACCAGTCTACTATAGAAAGCCAGAGTTGCTTTATCCTTGAACAACGTCACCTACCAGAGGGTGACATTCTTCTAGCAGAGGAAGAGGTGGGAAGCAGCAACACTCCACTGGCTCCTCCCTCCTTCAACTGTCACCTGGCAGAAGCTATTCCATCAGGCCACAGCTAAGAGAAAATTGGGAAACGGGGGGCACTTTACTGGAATTAGTAAGAGACCACAAACAAGGTGCTTGGGCTTCTCTACCAGAACTAATTCCTCTGGTCCTAATAAGAATTTTGTAACTTTAAGAACCAATACCTGAGTTTGCTTGTCTTCCTCTTCCATTTTTAATTTTATGCCATTAACTTTTAGACCGTAAGTCCTAGAACAGGAGCCGTTTTGTTTTATTTACCTTATGTAAGCCACCAACATTGCAGATAATGTGAAGAGGATGACAAACCATGTTGATTGATGCCTTCTTGGTTTGTACTAACTTTTCAATATAAAGCCAGTCAAATAAAGTGCTACCATAATATTACTATTTTGCACTGGTACTTTAGCAATATTTTTGTTAATCCAAGAGATACAGTGGCATGAGCTACGGCTTAGTTTCTGATAGCAGTGTTGTAAAAACATAGATGGCTACTCTTCTTCACAATCTGAAACATGCATTCTTTTCTCTTCCCTGTCTTTGTACTTTCAGCGGGATGTTATTGTCATCTTCCAACTGTTTAAACAATGCAGTACCCAAGTGCAAAGCATTACCTAATCTCACAGAACAATACTAACAAACATTAATTTATGCAGCTTTAAGCTCCTTTCTTTTTTGCTGGCTTAGAAAAATTAATCAAATGTCTGATTGACAATTGACATAAACATTGTCTTGGACCGAATACTTAAAATTGAATGTCAGATTGTCAAAACAATTCTCAATTAAAGAACAGGACAATATTAAGTGGGACAAATAGCTACTGTGTTTTGTTCTGTTTGTGAAGAAAGGAGTCAAATATAATGAAGTCTACTCCTCTGTCATTGATAAAGTATTTTTACGTCTAATGTTTCTGTTTGTTCCTTTCTGTTTTTTGCTATCAAAGCAGATGTCCTTAAATGATTGTGACAAAATGGGAAAGCTTCACATTCCTTAATTGTTTCTATTTTTATTAGCACATAAAAGGCAAAATCCTCCCGGTGAAAGAAATGGAAACAATTAAAATTCAGAACTGAACCTGTACCACCTGCTCTTTACATGCAATCTCAGCTTCTGCGTACATAATGCCTACAAGAAAATGAACAGGAACCAGCTTGCCTCCTGTTTCAGAAGGACGGACTGCGTTATTCTTTCCTGCAGGCTGATAACTTATGTCTAAAACAGATGCAATAACCAGACCGTCCTGCAAAAGTACAATCCAGTTGGTGGTATCTCCTGCTGAGCAGCTGTCCAAAACCAATAAATAGTTCCTTCTGCTGTGATGAAACAGCGGTTTTGTGTCATCGATTCAGATATTGATAGAATCTCATTTTTGCTGATATGGTATTACAAAGGTCTCTCTGCATCCTGACACACCACTATTAGTGAAAGGTTCCCCCTGCAAAACTGTATAAAATTTGACAGGAGCACTGCAAACAGAAAGGCAGGCTCATCTACCCGTTTTTTTAGTCTCCCCAGAAAGCAGCAGCAAGAATCAATGTAATCGGCAGAACCAACGCATCTTGTAAATATCAGCCTCATCTGTAGAAGCCAACTTTATCCTCTCTTGTCTAATGAGCCAAATATTTCAACCCTCGCAAAAGAGGTGAGGAGGAGAAATAAGGAATATGTCATCTCCTCCTGCACCTTCTCATGGTGGCACAGGTGTTTCTTTAGGAAATATATAGCACAGAAATCCTCTTAGACTCTTCCACTTTTGATAGAATCTCTGGTGAAAAGTTATTCGGTTTGAGTTACATGTGTCATAAATACTTCATACGTTCTAAGCAATTTTGGAGATTATTGAAGGTAGTTAGTACTGAGCCTGGGTGGCATCTGGCTGGTCTACTGTGGATTGCAATTTAATTAATTTTATTTTACTGTGTTGATTTTATTGGAATTGTACGGTATGGTTGTGAAGCACCCCGGCATGCTGCAAATATGAGTAACGGCTTAAAAATTTATTGAAAGGGGGAGAGAAAAAGAAAAGAAAAGGCAGAAACCAAACTTTTGGAATTGGGGTGAGGTAAGAAGGGTGGGACGCGGGTGGCGCTGTGGGTTAAACAACAGAGTCTAAGACTTGCCGATCAGAAGGTCGGCGGTTTGAATCCCCGCAACAGGGTGAGCTCCCGTTGCTCGGTCCCTGCTCCTGCCAACCTAGCAGTTCAAAAGCACCTCAAAGTGCAAGTAGATAAATAGGTACCGCTCCAGCGGGAAGGTAAACGGCGTTTCCGTGTGCTGCTCTGGTTCACCAGAAGCGGCTCAGTCATGCTGGCCACATGACCCGGAAGCTGTACGCCGGCTCCCTTGGCCAATAAAGCGAGATGAGAGCCACAACCCCAGAGTCGGTCACGACTGGACCTAATGGTCAGGTGTCCCTTTACCTTTAAGAAGCACATGCTAGATTCCTTCCACAGTCACAACATCCTGTTATAGTGGGTTAATCAATAGAGTTTTAAAAAGGAAAATCTGCATTAATTTTGAGAAAAACTGAGTAGGAGACTCAACACACCTTTCCACCTTTCTCCCCAATATCTGTGGCATTTGTGCCATCAATCTGTTTGGAAAGTTATATGTACTTTTAAGAAAACCACAAGAGTAGAAAAAACACAAAGCCTTGCAGAACTGCAAAAAAGGAAAGACAACACTGTTACAATAGCTGAGGTTGCTTTTTATCAAAAGGTGACAAATTCTACAAAGGATTAAGCTCAAAAGGCTTTAAGCCAAGCTGGTCAAAGTGTATATTCTGCCCTGTTGTATTCTATTAGTCTTTTCTATGCTCACACTATCAAATCTAGCAAAGAATAAGTTGACAGTAAAATGACAGTGAGATACATTCTCCAGTCACCGCATAGACTATGGTGCAATATGAAACTGTCAGGGAAACTTATGTGTATACGCATGTTCACAATGGAATATGATCTCCCTAAATGTGAGGCTGTTGATTATGATTAAAACGAGGCAGAGCAAAACAAATTCAGAATGTACCACCATCCATGATGCATGGTGACTGTTGCTTAGGATTGACAGGTTTCCTAAGTCTGCTGCCAAAGGGCAGTGCCTTGAAGTTTCAAGATAGTACCTACTGAAGCTGGAAGTGCTTACACATAAAGAGATCACAACCTTGCCTTTCTAGGAAAGTTACCACAGAAGTAGTAGACATATCTCAAACGATCTCAAGCGGCAGGGATAGGATATATCCTTCCCAAAAGGCAGGGCTGGGGAACCTTTGGGTGGGATTCAACTAATAAATCCCGTGAGTTGAAGCCATGCACAAGGACTTCTGTTTGTACAGGGCTTTCCCCTTTCCTCCCACTGTGTGGCCCCTAAATTCGGGTTGGGGGTGTTAAGAGAACCCCCAGAAAAGTGCACTTAGGGTTGGGAGTGTTAGAATTCCTGCTCCATGACTGCAGTCATGGGATTGTTGTCTATCACATGACAATGTATGTTTTGATTCCACAAAGTAGGAAGTGATGGAGACAGGATGTTTGTGTTACTGTGTTCCATGAAGTGGGACTATTGTCCTTTGTTCTTCCTCTTTGCTGTCTGATGCTAGAGAGAGAGGGAGCCATGTTGCAGTGCTCTGTGTGTGTTTATATGTAAATAAAGTAGATTAGCCAAAATGCTGAGTTCTGTTACGCAAGCTGCAAAGACTCTGCGGATCCCTAAGTGTGCCGGTGTCTGTTGGCATCGGTCGCTGTGGTGTTCAGGCTGAAGAAAGCTTTCAAAGCTCCTGAATGATCGACCAGGAGGGAGAGAACATGCCAGTTGGGCATGTCTCTCTACCAGGATCCTATTCGAGTGTAGGATGAGCTGACAGGGAGGGGGGTCATTTCCTCTGCCAAACAAAAATATTTGCCCTGATGAAACGATCACCTTAGTGCCACATTGAAGCCCTCCCTTTGGCCCTCCAGTTGCTGCTTATCAACACGTTGATCATCCCTGATCATTGGTCAGGTTTCATGGGAGTTGCAGTCCAACAACAAATGGGCAGGAGGGAAGGTCCTCTTTTTGATCACAGGCCTATGGCCCCAGAGGTCGCTGATGAATAAATGCATGTCTTGTTCTGGCTGTTCTTCAGTGCAGAATGTTTGCCCACTTTCCCACCTCTGTTCAAAATGCATCTAGCATACCTTAATTATGTGTCCGCTTTTCTGTCACTCGCAGCAAGAGCAAACTGCTAAGACTGGAAGAATGTGCCAGTAAAGTTATGTGAAAACATTGGAAGGAAGTTGGGGGGTAAGACCTGTGGAAAAAACAGTGTTTCATTCTGTGAGTCTGCTCCCTGAGAAGGAGGCTAAAATTCTCAAACGATAGGCTTTGTTATAAATTGTAAAAAAAGGTAAGCAGAATCAAACCACCTTGAATATAGATTTTGTAAGAAGGGGAACATTGTCTCCATACAAGTACTCTCCAGGCCGTACAGCAGCTTATGCTGTGTGGATAAAAATGTGGGTAAAAATTTACCCCGCTCTCCTTCTTTGGTGAATAAAAGGATTTTGGAATATTCCATGGTTTCCTGGGGGAAAATCAGTTTTTTAGGAGACTAGAATAGAATAGATTTTTGTGAATTATTATCAGATCACTTGTAGAAATATTTCTTTCTCTCACTTCAGGCCACCATGTTAGTTAATGTTGGTTAGGTAGGAAATAAATTATGGACCTATAATGCAGTATTACTGCTATTCATCAACAGACTGGAAACAGCAGTACTTTTTTATTCCATCAGTCAACAACATGGCAAGCAGTATCCACAGCAAAATACTTCATTAGAACAAGCTACTCTTTCAAATCATTAATAAAACTTTCCAGTCAGGTAGTTGGCCTTGGGGGAATGAAGAGGAAACAGCACAGGTTTCGGTTGTCATCAATCTTCGGTGAGCAATGGGCAGGGGTCGAACATACATGCTTGTTTAAGGGTGTAAAAAGAGTTGATTTGCAGTAGCTTTCATCTAATCTTTCAGAGAAAACTCAAAGGAATTTTGTGCTATTTGTTTATCTGCCCTGGGGGTACCTCTTAGGATGCTTCTAAATGGAGGACTTTGAACATTTAAAGCTGCCTTATATGGAATCAGACTTTTGGTCCATGTTTTCTACACTGACTGGCTGTGACTCTCCAGAGTTTCAGAAAGGGTTTTCCCCCAGTCCCACCTGGAGATCTTAGGGATTCAACCTGGGATCTTCTGCACACAAGGCGATTTCCTATTGCGTATCCCTTCAAATGCCACACAATGGTGTCGACATTCCTCACACTTCCAAGCCATACAGGGGCTGTGCTCATCCTGAAGGCCAATCACAGGTCAACCCAGTTATAGCACTACAACCTTGCATTATTCACCGTCTGTTCCTTGACTTCCTGTATCGTACTACGTTGGGAACGTGCTCTTCAAGCGCAAATTTAGGAAGTCTCAGAGAGGCTTTTGTCAATGATCAAATGAGGCAACTCAAGAGAGTTAATGAGGTTTTCCGTGCTGCAGAATCATCAGTGTGCAGAAGCCAAAGAGATCTATGTCTCATTCCATGGTTTCTTGAATCCCTTCTCATCGCCATTGCCTCTCTTCCATTCGTAATGAGTGGCAGACTTAAAGGGATGGATGCAATTAAATTGCCTGAGGCTTTGCCAAGAGAAGATGGAAAAGATGAGTGAAGGGGATACAGCTGAAAAGTATTTTGGATATAATCCCAGTGCTTCTGATTTTTGTGTAAAGCATTTTTCTTGAAGTGAATGCGGAGCTGCTCTTAAATTTCTGTAGAAGATACTTTAGTGAGAATGGTATTATTTTACTTACAATAATTAATGTGGAAGTAGCTGCCTTTTTTTGAAGATCTTGTTGGTTTGACTAAGTACATGTCCCCTGCCTTGGGCCAATAAGAGGAGGAAATAGTTTCACCACAGCCTAAATTAATTTTGGAAATGTTTCTCAGGCAAATTGTCCTAATTCAACTCTCCTTGAAGTAAATCTCCTTATTATATTCCCTGCACCAACTGCATCCTCCATTAGATTAGGGCTGCAATCCTAAACACATTTAGCCAGTGAGTTATTTATTTTCATCACTTCAGTAACCACCCGTTCAACAAAGTCCTCCGGGAGGTTTACAAAACAAGTAAGTCACAGTGACCTTAGTGAGACTTGCTTCCAAGTAAGCACTATGATGCAATATTATTTTTTTAGAAAATTGTAAAAAGAGTAGCATTTGTTTTATTTTCTGTTTCACATGTGTTTTCGGGTTGAGTTCAGCAACCGCACAATGCAATTGTTTAACCATCCAGTGACTTGCATGGGTCCACTTTATGTGGGACACATTTGAATGAATTGATAGGGCATGTTAGCAGTGTTTATAGACTGCTCCCAAGAAACAGGAGCTTAGCTGCATGCCATGTATGGAGTCAAAACAGGATCTCTGCCGAATGGTTTGGGGGAACAAGGCCAGGGCAAGTGGTGCAGCCCATGTTTTGTATCCAGAAGGTCCCATCCCAGGTTCAATACCCAGCAACTCCAAGGAAGGTAAATTAAGCAGGAAGGCTGAAATATCTGTCTGACATGCTGGACCACTTCTAGCCAAAGCATCATGCTTGGTATATGCCTATGTACCAGGACTGCCTGGTACATAAAAAAAAAAAAAAAAACCAACGCACAGAAAAGCTCAAGATACACGTTGATCTACCTACATGTAGTTGTTATCCCTGAGAAACATAGAAAATAACAGGATATATTTATCCGAAAGTCTTCAAATTTACACAACCCTTTAAAAATTAGCTGATGAAGGTGAATACATCGAAACAGGGCCCTGTCCTGCCTTCTAATCCATAACTGACTTCTGCTCTATGATTGAAACTGAGTCTCCATCTGCAAGCTGATAAATTATAAGGATCAACATTATTGTCGAGTGAAAAAGAAAAAAATATTTGTAACGAATTATTGTGTTATACATATCTATATGAGTTTGAGTTTGTAATCTCTGTTAGAGTTTGTAATCTCTACTTGAGTTTGTAATTCTTCTCAGAATACATACTTTTGAATGGATTAGTTTTTGTTACTATTGACTACTGACTTGTGAGTAGGGACCTCTCCCACTACTGAAACTTACCGTATTTTTCGCCCTATAGGACACACCGTCCCATAAGGCGCACCTAGTTTTTTGGGGGGGGAAATAAAGGAGCTTCCCCCAACCCCAGCCCCCAAACAGGCAGCTCTCTGCAAGCCGTGGGAGCCCAGCGCTGGCTCCCGCTGCTTGCGGAGAGGTCCGCGAAGCCTGGAGAGCAGAGGGGTCGGTGCGCATCGACCCCTCTCGCTCTCCAGGCTTCAGCGAAAGCCTGCATTCGCCCCATAAGACGCACACACATTTCACCTTCATTTTTGGAGGGGGGAAAGTGCGTCCTATAGGGCGAAAAATACGGTACATTGGCCTGAGTTCTTGGTGTGCTTTTTTCTTGGTATATGTACCAGGACTGCCTATGTACAAGGCAACTCCATGTGTTTACATAAGTGCACTCAAGATATTCTTGAAATTCCTAATGTTCAGAAGCCAATAATTAACCCTTTTATAGATTCCCTGTGACGTGTAGCTAGTTGGTTTTTAAAAACTGTATTCAGTATTTGAGCTAAGTGTTCATTGTGACAATAACCAGATGTACAGAAGCTTGCATGAAATGTGTTTTGTTCCATTAAGCCAAACCTGAGAGTGTTAAACTTCTCCACTGAGCCTAGTACACTTTGAATCCAAGTCAATCTGGCATATTTTCCACAAATCAGCTATGCCTAATCCCCTAAAGGCAGTAATTACCCCCTCAGCATCCTCAAAAGTGGGATTTATTTAAGTTTCACAGCTCCATCCTATAAGCCTCTATGCAGGGCTTGAGCGCTGATAGATCTTTGCTTATTGCCCAATCCCAACCCCAGTGTCAATGTAGGAACTAGCCAAGCCCCCCAAATTTCAGCTTCAAAACATAGCATCTGACTGACCAGCGATTAAGTGCACAGGGTGGTAGGTCTCCTTGATGAAGGTTCAGAAAGGTGCCTTTTCCCCCTTGCCAAGGATTATGTGCTGTTTTACCTGCAGCAGTTTAAAGCAGAGTTTGTGCTACTGCAGATAAAGTAGACTCACAGGATCAGTCTGCACCTTGATAGTCTCTTATTTTTAGAAAGAAAAAATGCCAAGCTAAAAAAAACACCCTTTCCTGACATTAACTTTTCTAATACTACATATATTTGAATCCTAGGTAGAACAGATGGTGAAATATAATGTATCCGCTGGGAGCTAAATGGAATTTACCAGCTGCAGGGGACAGTAAAGTATTAGAAGGAAAGGTACAAATAGTGAAAGTAGATTCGGTTCAACTTGCTTTTGATGAGGCATAAAATAAAATGTAAATAATTCCTGTTCAGAAGAAATTAGCATAATGGTTTTGGCATTTGCAACAAGAATAAGCCTGCGTTTTCTAACCTAGATTTGCAAGCGAAGGAGAAGTCACACCATTTACCTGGATTTGCAGGAAGGATTATATCAATTCTATTATCACTGACAGTAATGAAACACAGCGCTGAGGCCATTAGCATTGTGCACAATAAAGAGGGTGTGATTAGTCTCAACTTGGATTTGCAATGCAAAAAAATTAAAAGAAAATGCCACGAAGCTGGATATGAGCAAAGGAAAAAGCAAGTGCTATTAACCCAAGCTTCCACCACAGAAAAAGTGTCAATATTACAAACAGGTTTGCAATTAAATCAGTGTCAATGGAGCCGACAAAAGAAGTTCATAATTAGGAAGATGTAGTTATCATTGACCTGGATTTTCCACAAAGACCATAACTAGGTTTTAATTTCAAAACATCTGATCTCTGCATCTCACAAAGGAAAGCCTCATTGTTATTAGCCCTTCATGATTAGAGAATGCTATTATGATGCCAGAGACGACTATTGCAAATGGGTAGCTGGGCACAATGAAGCCACATGCTAAATGTGAAAATTGAACTTTATGTTAAGTTTCACACAGTGCAAACCTAACCTCAGACCAACACGACCATTTCTGGGAGTCTTGGTGCATGAAATTTGAAAACAGTGTTTGCTTTTTACCTTTTACAACCTGATCGTGCACAGCACTTTTAGCTCGACTGTAACAACATGTCCCCTCCCCAAGACAAGATGTCCATTGCCACAGCCACTCAGCAAGCGTGTCTTTAGAGTGTATCTCCCCCCCTCCCCCCCGCAAAGAGTGGCCTAGCTGTGGACTGATCTGACCAGGAGGAAATTGTTAACCTGGAACCCACCATCAAATACCCTTCTGGGAATTGTGGGGCCTTTCTATTGTCCCACTGCAGTCAGCTCTGCAAGAAGGTGCCAGGACTGGGTGCAGGTGTTGATGGCACTGCATACTTGGTCACTAGGGTCACACTGGCAAAAAGAGCCCTCTATAAACAGTCCTCCAGCACTTTGGCCAGCGATAAGAGAATAACCTATAATTCTAATCAGAACACAATATGGATCCAAGCCAAATGTCTGCCTATGGCATTTTGATGCCACCTGGGAAATTTCCTTTTCTAAATCATCCTAGCGGGGGGTGGGGGAGGCATATTTATCAACCTAGTTTTCAAGGGAGCATGGGCACATAGAACTTGTATCAAGTATTCAAAAGCAAAAAACCAAGACACACAAAACAGCTCATACTAGATTTAGGATTGATCATGAGGGACGCAGGTGGCGCTATGGGTTAAACCACAGAGCCTAGGACATGCCGATCAGAAGGTCGGCGGTTCGAATCCCCGTGACGGGGTGAGCTCCCGTTGCTCAGTCCCAGCTCCTGCCAACCTAGCAGTTCAAAAGCACGTCAAAGTGCAAGTAGCTAAATAGGTACCGCTCTGGCAGGAAGGTAAACAGTGTTTCTGTGCGCTGCTCTGGTTTGCCAAAAACAGCTTAGTCATGCTGGCCACATGACCCGGAAGCTGTACGCCGGTTCCCTTGGCCAATAAAGCGAGATGAACACCACAACCCCAGAGTCGGCCACGACTGGACCTAATGGTCATGGGTCCCTTTACCTTTACACTGAAATACTAAAATAGTGGAGGGGGGAAAGAGACACCAAAACAACCCCATAACACCATAGCATATAACGTTTAAGGATTTGGGGGTGGGGTGGAGGGAATTGTCAACTAAATGGGAGGGGGGCATGGAATGGGTAGGTCACTATTTCTCAGTGTCCCCAGGGACAGAAGAGAGAGCTGCCATAGAAAGCCATGGAGAAACTGACACTTCGCCAATGGAGAGAGAGAAAACCTAAAGCAGCCCAATGAGGACTGTGCATGTCCAATGAGCACAGAATGCTGACTTGGAAGGTGGAGGGAAACCAAGGGGAGGGCTGATGAAATGGAGAAGCACTCAACACAGCAACATTTTCCTGTAGGGTCTCACTTGCCTTAGTAGAATTTACCAGCTTACCTTTTTCTTCCCCTTTGTTTTCTTGATTAGTTCTATCTACCTCGGGCGCCTGTGGTTTCTCTTCTTGTATGGTCTCCTCCTGGGTTATCAAAGTCTCTGAACAGAACGAAACACAGAGAATACAGACCATAATAAACGCAAAGAGACTACTAGTCAAGTCATTTTATATTCTGTTGGAAGCCGCCCAGAGTGGCTGGGGAAACCCAGCCAGATGGACAGGGTATAAATAATAAAATATTATTATTGAAAATTATATATATGCCCACCATGTAGTTCTCGTTTAACTTAGGCAGCAGTTTTTCAACGGACATTGTCAGTCTAATGAATTCAAGAGAACCCTCAGTGAAATAAAGCTAACATATTGAACATAAACTGTGAAAGTAAGTCACATTGAAACTGATGACTTGAGTTTTTAATGCAAGTTCTTCAAGATCATTGTTTAGTTAGGCTGAGAAATATTCCAGGAGAAAAATATTTAATTTCAAGGTAACTAGCATATAACATGATATGTGAGAATAAAGAAATGGCAGAGTAAGGGCCAAATCATCTAGCACAAAGCTGTAACAACATCCACAGATTTAGCAAGAAGAATACATCAGCTTTCAAGCCTCTCACTTAGAATCATAGAATCATAGAGTTGTAAGAGACCACAAGGGCCATCGAGTCCAACCCCCTGCCAAGCAGGAAACACCATCAGAGCACTCCTGACATATGGTTGTCAAGCCTCTGCTTCAAGACCTCCAAAGAAGGAGACTCCACCACACTCCTTGGCAGCAAATTCCACTGTCGAACAGCTCTTACTGTCAGGAAGTTCTTCCTAATGTTTAGGTGGAATCTTCTTTCTTGTAGTTTGGATCCATTGCTCCGTGTCTGCTTCTCTGGAGCAGCAGAAAACAACCTTTCTCCCTCCTCTATATGACATCCTTTTATATATTTGAACATGGCCATCATATCACCCCTTAACCTCCTCTTCTCCAGGCTAAACATGCCCAGCTCCCTTAGCCGTTCCTCATAAGGCATCGTTTCCAGGACTTTGACCATTTTGGTTGCCCTCCTCTGGACACGTTCCAGTTTGTCAGTCCTTCTTGAACTGTGGTGCCCAGAACTGGACACAGTACTCCAGGTGAGGTCTGACCAGAGCAGAATACAGTGGCACTATTACTTCCCTTGATACAGACCACTTAGATGTCATCAGGCTATTAATTATTTCCTGTTCTCATTCGGTACCAGACAACTGAAGAAACAGATGTTTGTTGCAAAAATGTACAATAAACTTGTTAAAAATGTAGCCTTTATCATTTTGGAATGTTTTTTCCTGTCTTGCTCACATTCTTAAAGTACAGAAAGTACCTTCTGCTTCCATGTAGGAGACTTGAGATTCTGTCTGAGTGTTCATTTCAACCTCTGTGGATTCCTCTTGGTGTCCTGTTGACATCATAACGATTGGAAGATTATACCAATATGATACTCAAGTGCGCATACAATTTATAATCAAAACTAATCATAAAAACAGAAAAGAAATGGAAAAGCATACCACTTATCAGAACATATCTAAGTGAAATTCAGAATTTCTGTGATTGAGAATAATGATCATATTGAATGATGCCAAGTTCCAATCAGCTATCAAAAAAATATATATCTAAAATTCTCCAGTAAAGAATTCATTCTATTAAGCAGTAATGAATAAATGACACTTGCATTATTAAAAAATAAAGAAAACTACAGTCATTATCTTCTCAAGACTCAATGAGGTTACGTTATGACCTTGGATCAATATTGTTATAACAATTTAACTGGAAGGCCTGTTTCTTTTTTGCTTACATTAGAGATTATGCTACTCAAATTGAATGGTTGCAGCAGCTATTCATTGAAGTTTATGGATGTTTCCCCGAGGCATCAATAACCATGTGAGGGAAAACTTGACTTTTATAGCTAGGAAAACTTCTGTGGTCCCATCTGATCAATTACTAGGATTCTGGGGAATATTTTGATCGAAAGCATACCGTCAGCTTGATCTTGTTCACAGACTGCATGAGGCATTGGGTTATGTTCTTCTGTAGCTTTGGCATCTTGGGAGGATTCTAATAAAAATAAAATAAATAAAACTGAAGTGGGTTCTCTGTTGAACAAGTTTTAAACTGAGCTTCTGATGAATCCAAAGGTCAACACAGCCTCCTCCCCACACAAGTTCACACACGCTTCTTACCCCAACTGAGCACATGGAGATGTCTAACTCTCCTGGTGCATTAATATCCTATTGAAACCTCCTTGCTGCCCAGTGAATTGGTGATAGGAACAAATTTGGAGTGTGCAAGTTAGTTGGCTGGTTCTGCAGTCTTTTTAGATATTTCCAGCACTAATTGGATGGGCAGGGGGAAGAAGTGCATGGTGGGATCTCAGCAATCCCATCATGCCAATCTCCCCCAGTTGGCTGCTGCTGACAACATCTGAGCAGTGTGCCGATCAATCAGCTGCTTCCAGTGCGAATAAACTGGGCAGTGCAGGTCCGCAGGTATATCAAACTCAGAAACATCACTTTCATAAACTTGTGGTTTATGAAATTTTATCCAGTGGTGGGCAGCGGGCCAAAGAATCAGCGTCCTAAACCTGCCAAAAACGATCAATGCGGGATATGCGAGAAACCTGGGTCGTTAACATCTGATCCAAATTTAATAATCTGTAAAGCAGGTATGCATTGAAAGTTTGTGATTTTAATTAACTGCAAATAATTCCCCAAGGCAAATATTTAATTACCTACACAGCTTCTTTGCAATAAGTTTACAAAGTCAACTTTTGAAGTAGAACTGTTATGTATACACATTTTTCAAATTATCTATGTTAAAGCTCCTCAAACTAATCCACTGCGTTTTATTAATCTTATTCAGAATTCTAAATGGTTTCTGCTAATACTATCAAAATAATAGAGAGAGAGAAAGAGAGAGATTTCAGAATTAAATCAGGGAAGCAGGGGGGGAAAGCCGAAAGGCTGTCCAGGCAGTCTAAACAATCCAGACAACAGTCTGCTAAAAGCAGCGAGCAGGTGTACTGCAGAAAGTTGCCTGCCGAGAAAATAACTCCAGAGTATTGAAGCAAGCAAAATCAAAGGAAAGGACAAAAGAAAAGAAAATGAATCGGACGCACCATAAACTTTAGCTGATAAGATAATGTTTTACCAATATGTAATCAATTCATGAATTAGACATTAATGAAAAAGTTGAGGATAATTTTGGCAGCTAGAATAGACATTTATTTACGCCTTGATCCCAAACCTATTGGTAGAAAGATGCACCAATTCAAAGCACCAGTTCAGCTACTGAGTGGCAGATGCAACCTTTTAATATGATCCATGTTCTATGTTGTTTTAATTTAGTGTTGATAAAACTATTGTGTTTAGAAACTACCTCTATATCTTTTGATATAAATACATTGCATACATACACAAAAGGTAAAAAGGTACAGTGGTGCCTCGCAAGACGAAAAGAATCCGTTCTGTGATTCTCTTCGTCTAGCGGTTTTTTCGTCTTGTGAAGCAAGCCCATTGAAGGATTAGCGGATTAGCGCTATTAGCGGCTATTAGCGGCTTATCTGCTGATTGGATCAGCTGATAAGCGGCTTAGCGGCTTAGAAAAAGGCGGGGGGAGGAAAAAAACCAGCAGTAACTCACAAGACATTGTCGTCTTGCGAAGCAAGCCCATAGGAAATTCATTTTGCGAAGCACCTCCAAAACGGAAAACTCTTTCGTCTAGCGAGTTTTCCGTCTTGCGAGGCATTCGTCTTGCGGGGCACCACTGTAAAAGGACCCCTGGATGGTTAAGTCCAGTCAAAGGAGACTATGGGGTCCGGCTGAGATACATATAGGACCTGGATAAAAAAATCCCACGCAACTAGTTTTGCATGAAGGCTTGCTTTTCTCACTCCCTGTGTCTCATGGCAAGCTTCGTCCTGAAATGATGAAGAACGACTAAAGCCGTTTGTGATAAGACATGTGGGTTTGCTCTTCAAAGGAGAAATGTTAAAACGCACAGAGAGTGCATGTCAAGTAGCACTATGGATCACAGCTATGGATTTCGTAGTAATATTTAGAGTGCAAACATTCTTCTTCAAATTCAAAAATGTCAGCAACCTGCCTGAATTCCGGCGGAAAAATATTCAGCTTTCACATCCTCATGCTGTCTTTTGCAGTATAGTATGTGAATTATTTCCAGCAACTGACACTTTCCCATTTTGGACAGCTTAGAATTGAACAATGTTCATTAGATGGTCCATGACTTGTAATCAGTCACAATTAGAACTCAAGACAGCAAGGTAACTGTGGCAGGGCACATGCTTTCAGTGCATGAAATCCCATGCATTCTCTCTCTCTCTCTCAGAGAGAAGCAGGTGATTATGAAGACCTCACTCTGCCTAAAACACTAGGCAGCTGCAGCTAGTCAGAGTAGACAATACTGCACTAGATCAATATTCTGACCTATCAACATTAATTAGATCATACTATGTGCTATTGGGATGCAGGTGGCGCTGTGGGTTAAACCACAGAGCCTAGGACTTGCCGATCAGAAGCTTGGCGGTTTGAATCCCTGCGACGGGATGAGCTCCAATTGCTCAGTCCCAGCTCCTGCCAACCTAGCAGTTCGAAAGCACGTCAAGTGCAAGTAGATAAATAGGTACCGCTCCGGCGGGAAGGTAAACAGCGTTTCCGTGCGCTGCTCTGGTTTGCCAGAAGCGGCTTAGTCATGCTGGCCACATGACCCGGAAGCTGTATGCTGGCTCCCTCTGCCAATAAAGTGAGATGAGTGCCGCAACCCCAGAGTCGGCCACGACTGGACCTAATGGTCAGGGGTCCCTTTACCTTTACCTTTTATGTGCTATTGCTCATTGTAAGTACGTATCAGTGACTAGATTCCATTCAGTCATGATCTTAAGTCCACAACAGGCAAAATACTGAGATGCAGGAGTCATATGTTGCAAATTACCCCCACAACTAGAAAATCTGGACAACTATAGCCAACAAGCAGCTTGAGATATTGCACATAAAGCAGTTAACACTCATGAACTGAGCCAACTAAACCCTACCTATTGGCAGGTTGTGAGAATACCCTTTTCACAGAACTTTGCTACTCCTAAATTAGGGAAGGCAGACTACATTTATCTCTGCGATTCCAGAATGTAAGCCTTGTTTGCTGCTACCTACACAGAACTGAACTACAGTCATGGAAAAAAGAAAGTGCACCCTCTTGGAATTTTGTGGTTTTACATGGGAAGACATAATAACAATTATCTGTTCTTTAGCAGGTCTTCAAATTAGGGAAATACAACCTCAGATGAACAACAACATATGACATATTACACCATCTCGTGATGTATTTAACAGAAATAAGGCCAAAATGGAAAATCCAAATGTGAAGAACTAAGTGCACCTTATGATTCAATAGCTTGTAGAATCACCTTTAGCAGCAATAACTTGAAGTACCGTATTTTTTGCTCTATAAGACTCACTTTTTCCCTTCTAAAAAGTAAGGGGAAATGTGTGTGTGTCTTATGGAGTGAATGCAGGCTGCGCAGCTATCACAGAAGCCAGAACAGCAAGAGGGATTGCTGCTTTCACTGCGCAGCGATCCCTCTTGCTGTTCTGGCTTCTGAGATTCAGAATTATTTTTTCCTCCTCCAAAAACTAGGTGCGTCTTGTGGTCTGGTGCGTCTTATAGAGCGAAAAATATGGGTGGTTGTTTTCTGTAGGACTTTATATGTACATCTCCCACATTGTTGTGGATGAATTTTGGCCCATTCTTCTTTACAATGTTGTTTCAGATTCAGGTAGGTAGTTGTGTTGGTCTAATACAGTCGAAATATATAAAAAAATTGTCCAGTAGCACCTTAGAGACCTTAGAGACCAACTAAGTTTGTTCTTGGTATAAGCTTTTGTGTGCAGTGTGCATGCACACGAAAGCTTATACCAAGAACAAACTTAGTTGGTCTCTAAGGTGCTACTGGACAATTTCTTAATTTTTTAATGTTGCTTCAGTTCATTGAGGTTTGCTGGCATCTGTTTGTGCACAGTTCTCTGAAATGCACAGCATTTCACTGAGGTTGAGGTCTGGACTTTGCCTTTGCCATTGCAGCACCTTGATTCTGCTCTTTTTCAGCCATCCTGGCCACCTGCATATGAACCAGTACTAGCAGATATGTTCAACCATCACAACCTTTATGGCAGGCATAGGCAAACTTGGCCTTCCAGATGTTTTGGGACTACAATTCCCATCACCCCTGACCACTGGTCCCATTAGCTAGGGATGATGGAAGTTGTAGTCCCAAAACATCTGGAGGGCCGAGTTTGCCTGTGCCTGCTTTATGGTCTTGTAGGTGCCAGGTGAAAACCTTTCTTTTAAATAATGTACAATTTACAGACTGACCCTTTCAGTGATATATGTCTCTTATTTTTTTGGAAGCATCTCATAAAATTCCTTTTATGGGGTGGCTATATAAATGCAGTTAAAAAAATAAAAATAAACAATACCCTTACTCTTCCTAATGACCATATTCTTTCTCTTCCTTTTAGTTTACTTCATACTTATACACATTAGTGAGAGAATTAGTTTAATTTTTTTCCTGGTATGTGTGTGATGCATTGCAAATCGCTAACATGGGGTAATTCTTTGTAAGGGCTACTAGTCCTGAGATAATTACACTGAACGTTATAAATAAGTGTAATATAATAGCATTCTAAGCTACAATAGAAGATTCTCAATTTTATTTTACATATATACTGTGTCTGAAAGAAACTTTGTAGAGCCAAGGCAATGTTATTTAAGCTTCCAAGAGTGCTATTACATTGCTATGCAGATTTTGACTTTCAAAATTGTTAAGGTCAAGACTATATTGAAGACTCTCCTCATCCTCAAATGCAAATATTAAATCAAATATTCAAGCCTAAGGGCCCAAGGATAGATTTACTTTTAAGATTAACAGGAATAAAATAAAGGAAGCTAGTAAACCCACATTCATAAAGAAAATCCAGTTAATGGAAAATGTATGACAAATGTAAAAAAGATTAGCTTCAATATATATCATGAAAAGGGACTCTTATAGCTGATGTGAGGTAAGGTCTTCAGCCCTATTCCAGCAGGCCAAAAACAGTAGCAGAAGATGGAATACAGCCAGTGGCTGTTATCTATAAAATACATACATATATACATACATTTCATAAAATTTGCACACTGCTTGATTGCAAAATAAACCCCTCAAAGCAGTATACAAGAAAAGCATTAATAAAAAGTATTGTTGACAAGGTCTCACTCCTGTCAGCAAACTCATAGTATAGATGTTATTTCTAAAGGAAATTATTTATTTCTTTGTATTGCTGTGCCACAGAGAACCAAAGTTATCTGGGAAGTGATGATGGCATGGTGCTCTATCCTGGCTCTTGGAAAATGCATTTGTTCATCATGAGCATCTAGGTTGCAACAACTCTGCCCCTAGAACAGAGTCAGCAAACTTTTTCAGCAGGGGGTCAGTCCACTGTCCCTCAAACCTTGTGGGCGGCTGGATCCGGCCCCCTGGCCTTAGTTTGCCTACCCATGCCCTAGAATTACACCACAGCTCTTTTATATTTACAGCAGTGGCGTAGCGTGGGCTGTCAGCACCAGGGGCAAGGCAAGTAATTTGCGCCCCCTAACCCGTGGATTTGCGCCCCTTTACCCGTGGATTTGCGCCCCCTAACCCTAACCCCCAGATGTTGCGCCCTGTGCGGCGCCCCCCCCTGCACCCCCCACGCTACGCCACTGATTTACAGTATCCCACTGCTCCTGGAAGGAGGAGGAGGAGGTTAATCTGTTGCAAACTTGGTTTTAACAGTGTTACAGATTGGTAGGTTTTCTATCCTGAAAGGCGGAAGTTAGGCATTTGCAATAAATATTTGCTCAAAATCCTTTCCAAGAGGACAAACGTGTGAGCCAATTGTGGGGCATCTCTCCCTCCTTTCCCCTAAGGTCTAGGGTAGTAGATGTGGTTCTCTTCCCCACACCGATGAGGCTTAAAAGAACCCTCTGGGAATAGGTTAGACAGAAAAAGATTGTCTCAAGGCATCCTAGCAATGTTCCTGGCCAAGTGGCTCCCCTAAGTCTCACATTGCCTCATACCAAAATATGCAGCAAAGATCCTTAAGGAGCATGAGCAACTACTAGGGGAGATGAGAACATTTCTCAGTAGAACAGACATATTTTTGAATCCATCTCTTGAATGGTTGGGACGAGGGCAGTGCCAACAACTTAGCCCCCTCCTTTCTTCTTTCTCTATATAATGCCAGCCAACCAGCAAATGCTCTATTCCTTCCCTCACTGCAAGAAGTGAGGTTACAGGGAACCAGGCAGACGGCCTTCTCAGTAGTGGCGCCCGCCCTGTGGAACGTCCTCCCAGCAGATGTCAAGGAAATAAACAACTACCTGACTTTTAGAAGACATCTGAAGGCAGCCCTATTTAGGGAAGTTTTTACCGTTTGATGTTTTCTAGTGTTTTTAATATTCTGCTGGGAGCCACCTAGAGTTGCTGGGGAAACCTAGCCAGATTGGTGGGGTAATAATAATAATAATTCCTTGCTAGGGAAGCTGCCATCCGGAAGGATCCTTACATTTTATTTTGCCTTTAGTACCTATGAACATTAGATCTCCATTGCTCAAAACAAATTATGATAGGTGCTATCTTAAAGGGCTGTCAGTAAAAAGTTATGGGAAGAATGTTTAACTGGTGGACAACTTCAAGGCAGGACAATACTAGAAATCTACATGAATTGAGCCAGACAGTTCAAGAACAGAACTATAACGAATATTTATGTATAGCTTTTCCAAATGCATTCTCTGCAACCATAGACAAAAGCAAACCCCGTGTTTTTTCTGGGGGTACTCAAGGGTACACAACACCAGAACCTTTCTCCCCACAAACATGTTAAAAGTGTGGCATTTACTGTAACAACTTCGTGGTTTTTTCTTTAAAAAAAGCACTGAGCAAACCTATCACCACCAACAGAAGTATAGTACTTCTGCTTCTGCTTTACTAGATTACTCCCTTTCATCCTAGGCAGTAATGTTTAAACATAAAATTAACAAAGCCTTATGAAGAGAGGATATGCAGGGCTGAATATAAAGTGGCTTTATGTTCACTTCCCCAACTAGGCCCTGTATGTTTTATTTACTTATTTCTTATTTCTAGTGTGTAACACACCCAGGTTTTGCACACAGCATGAGTGAAACACCTTGTTTTAGCTAGTAAGAAATGAAAAGACTGGTAAAGTTGGCACTTAGGAACAAAACTGCTTCATTGCACTTGATTTTTAAGTAAGATCCTGTGAAAAAATTGGATATTTCTGTAGGGGAAAAAATCAGCCAGTCACCCAAAATTACAGATAATGGTACATACAGAAGTTGATGCATGATTGCAGTATTCTTGAGCCTCATAAACTGAGGAAAATGTATTACAAAATGTAGTAGTAGTATAAAATGGAAGTTTATGAGATATTCTTGATTTCTGGCTTCAGATTATTTTTACAGTTTTCATTCTTTCATTTTAATCCATCTTTATGATGGGTTAGATTTGTCTGTACTAATATATACAATATATACATTGGTGCAAGTGATGAACTGATATAATGGGTTGTGTCTATTTCCATGGGTGTGGATTATAAAACTTGATATAGAAGAGTAGCTCTATGGATCATTCAGAAGAGCAAAGGAAGAAAGTCTCCTCTACAAACTGTATGGAGTTAGGGGTGGGAAAATTATACTGTTTTTAAAAAGGATACCATTTATTGTATCCTTTGGATACCAAATTATTTGATACCATTCTGCTGCAAAAATATAATTAAGGCATTATTCTCTGAAAACATGAAGTATAACAGCATGTGGAAGATAGGGATGAATCATTCATAATTGTTCTGTTTTTAGGCCATTTTTCAATTGGAGGGTTATTCATCTTATTTATATTAAAAATTATAGGTTACTTTTCAGTCACAGAGCCCGCAGAGTGACTTACAGTAAAATCATAATATTTCCTAAAGCAATTCCTAAAACAAACTACAAACACGCACCACTAGTCCATCACTTATTGAAATAAGAAGAAACTTTTTTCTCAGAAAGTCAGGTAGAATAAAAACATCTTTACAGATCTCTTAATGACTGGGGAAGAGGGAGCCTGTAGAGATTCTCCGGGGAGGCAATTCCAGCATACTGGAACTACTAAAAAATATCTATTTCTGTTTCCTAGTATTCTTTCTCCTGTGATGGTGGCACCTGAAGCAACATTGCTCTGGTAGAGAATATGTTCTCCTTAAAACCTGAAATCTTCGTCATTTGGGGCTTAAAGGATAAAACCAGCACCTTGAATTTAGCCTGGAAATAAACTGGAAAACGGTGAAGCCAAGTGATGCTTACATGATCTCTACAGCAAGTACCGGGGGGGGGGGGAGAGAGATGAGCTGCTTCGTTCTGAACTAGCTGAAGTTTCGAAATCGTTATTAGACAGACAACCTCAAATCAAGTATAGTTCAATATTTAAGGCAATACAACATCAAAGCACACATTACAGTGGCCTGGTTGTTTTTCTGGCACACCAGCTGAAGCGCTAGTCATTCCTCTTGGCTAGACATCTGAACATGAACCTATCAGTTTCAGGTGCACTCCCAAGGTGCATGCAAGAAAGTACAACCCCATCCAGGACCAGTCATATCTACCAAATTTGGGTTGGCCATGCCCCCTAGCAAACAGAATCTCCATTTTGATTGTGCGGGGTTTCAATTACTGGAGGAAAGGAGAAATAGAGTACACTTATGGCACCATGTTCGAGATCCATGAGTAAGTTTGCCCGGTGGTTTCACACACATGTTAAAGAACATGCGCAGGGGGATGGAACTTTGCATAATTTCTTAGGAAAGTCCTCAAGGTCCAGAGCTGCTGGCATCACCTTTCACCTACTGATCTGGTAGGAGTGGAACAAATGTAAAACAGCATTTCTGACTTCAAGCCTATCCAGGTGGTCCAGAAAGCTACCATAGTCCAGACAGGGGTCGCTGACCTTTCTGGGCCCATTGACATCTTTGCAAACTAGAAAACTTTTGTGGATACATCTGTACACACACCTTACAGCCAAGCTACACCCCAATATATTATATTGGCTAGAATAGAATGCTTCTTTCAATACTCATTTCAGTGGTGGGAACCCTGTGGGAAAGGCTTCTATGGGCATATTACTTGCCCACAGGTATGTGTGGGTTAAACCACAGAGCCTAGGACTTACCAATCAGAAGGTCGGCAGTTCGAATCCCCGCAACGGGGTGAGCTCCGGTTGCTTGGTCCCTGCTCCTGCCAACCTAGCAGTTCAAAAGCACGTCAAAGTGCAAGTAGATAAATAGGTACCATTCCGGCGGGAAGGTAAACGGTGTTTCCGTGCGCTGCTCTGGTTCGCCAGAAGCGGCTTAGTCATGCTGGCCACATGACCCGGAAGCTTTACACCGGCTCCCTCAGCCAATAAAGCGAGATGAGCGCTGCAATCCCAGAGTCAGTCACGACTGGACCTAATGGTCAGGGGTCCCTTTACCCTTTACCTTTTACCATGTTGGCAACTCCTGTCCAATGAATCATAGAATCATAGAGTTGGAAGAGACCACAAGGGCCATCGAGTCCAACCCCCTGCCAAGCAGGAAACAACAATGGTATCAATAACTACTGAGACATCCAAGAGAATTATAAATGGTCCAATCCCTACTTCCCTTCCAGTACAGATTATCCAAGGGATGCAGGTGGCATTGTGGTCTAAACCACTGAGCCTAGGGCTTGCCAATCAGAAGGTCAGTGGTTTGAAACTCTGCAATGGGGTGAGCTTCCGTTGTTCAGTCCCAACTCCTGCCAACCTAGCAATTCGAAAGCACATCAAAGTGCAAGCCGATAAATAGGTACCGCTCCAGTGGGAAGGTAAACAACGTTTCCGTGCACTGCTCTGGTTCGCCAGAAGCGGCTTAGTCATGCTGGCCACATGACCCGGAAAGCTGTCTGTGGACAAACAGCTCCCTTGGCCTGAAAGTGAGATGAGCACCGCACCCTGTAGTCACCTTTGACTGGACAACCATCCAGAGGTCCTTTACTTCTTCTTTTTTTACCTTTTACAGATTATCCAACAGGGCAACTAGTGCAATTTCCACCTTGAACCCTAGCTAGAAGTCCGATCAAAATTGATGTTAATTTTCTATAAGCGTTTGGAGCTGATAAGCACTTTGCACTCAGCTACCTTGGTCAAAAAAGGAAGTTGGAAACAGGCCTATAATTTCCTAGCATGACGGGGAAAAGGGAAGGTTTTATCAGCCGCAGTCTTAAAACTGCCTTTTTTTTTAAAAAAAAGAAACAAAAGTTACAAGTATGACATGAAAACATTTTGCCACTTGAAACAACCAGTGATTGTCAATGGGAAGCAAAATAATGTTCCTTTATTCTACAAAGAAAATCTATCACAGTCTGCTGTAGAAGACTAGACATTCACATGAAGGAGCCAACTCAGTACTGCAGTGTCTAATGATCTTGTATGTCATTCTATGCTGACCTGAAGAAATGCTGAAATAAAGTTTGCAAACAGATCACCTTTGAAATAAACCAGCAAGCAAATACAGAAATGAAACTTGAAAACAATATAAAGGATGAATGGCAGATGCCACAGTAGCCACTCTTAGTTTTCAGTAGATGGCAGTTTTTCCATCATTGAGGGAATGGGTTTTAAATAGCTTCGCCATCTGGTTTGGAAAGGTCACCACATTCATTAAGGTTGTTTATGAAAGAAAAGAGGACAAATGACTCACCAACAAATGGAAGGGCATAAGGAAAGTTGATACAATATGAGGAGAAAATTGGGAAGAGTAACACATTAAGAGATCTTGCCTATTATATTTTATTGTTGAAAGTAACAACTAGAATTTTTGCTGCGTTTCAACAGTAAGATTTTAATCAATGTATTATTTATTTTAATGGCAGGGTTACTAAAACTGCAGTGAAAAAGGAAGATGGTTGTTTTAGTACTATGTTGTCTACTGACGAGATTGGATCCTAGGAGTGCCAAGAATGCAACCAATTTTCATTGTGCAAACAATGATGACATAATACACCATGCCAAATTCTTGCTGGGGTAAGGTAGGGACCCACAAAAGTACATGATGGGTCAGAGGTAAGAAGAGGTTTCTCCTCTGCTTCCCATAGTCTACAAGGAGCAAGGGAAGGAAAGACCTCTCCTTCCTTCCTTCGCATTCCAGCCAGGTGGGCGGTGGTATAAATAATAAATTATGAGTATATTCCCCTGAATATGCACAAGGGTATTCCCCTTTCCCTGAATATGCACAAGAAACTGGTTGGTGTGGCAGGTGGTGAGAAGCTAAGCTGTGAGACCAGAGAAAACTGGCACTAAAACTGAGAAGGGGAATCTTTTTAAGTCCAGACGGATTCTAATCTCACCAAAACTCCAAGGGCCAAGTGGGAGGGAACCAAAGTCCAAGTGAGCAGAATCCACATACAGTGGTACCTCAGGTTACATCCGCTTCAGGTTACAGACTCCGCTAACCCAGAAATAGTACCTCGGGTTAAGAACTTTGCTTCAGGATGAGAACAGAAATCGCACGGCAGCAGCGGGAGGCCCCATTAGCTAAAGTGGTGCTTCAAGTTAAGAACAGTTTCAGGTTAAGAACGGACCTCCGGAACGAATTAAGTACGTAACCAGAGGTACCACTGTAGTCAAAAATAAGAGCCACAAATAAACCCTCCAGCTTCAAACATTTTCCAGCAACCTATAGAAACCTCTCCTCTTGTAATTTCCCTTTCCCATTTCTTTCTTACCATTGGTGATACTATTTTCCTTCTTGGATGTATCCATTTTCACAAAAAGAGCACACAGATGACTTCCTGGGTGAGTAGTAACTACTGAGGTAGGTACTTATGTGCATCATCTCCATGTAGATGGTGCACAGAAGGAGATTTGGGTGTCACTGCTTGCCCATCTAATCAGCCTGAGAACTTCCCAGGTTGAGTAGAAGAATGAACAGCCAAGCCTAGAATTGTACTTCATTGCTAATCAAGTTCAGCACATTATCTTGTTTATCTTTGGATGACATGTCAAAACAACAGGACTCTTTAGGGACAGAACTTAATAACGGTGTCTACAGCCTACCCATTCTTAAAAGGTAAATTCAGGACAGGTCTGAAAATACAAAACAGGTCTTTGCCTGTACACATGCAGGCCATTTTGGGTGGTATGCAGCAAAATGTCTGGAACACAACTCTCCATTACTTTGGTAAAGATTCTCAGGCTGCTTGCTAAGGGGAAGTGTGGAGGTCTGTTCTTTTTCCAGATCAAGGGAGGGAGAATGGGACCACTCATAAGAATATGACAGGCAAACCTTAGATGTTTGCACATACACTTAAAATGCAATGACCAAAGCTCAACTTAATAAGGAAACTTTCAGCTTGTAGCTGCAATGATTTGAGGGCTTTTGCCCTCTGAGTTGTTGTTGTTGTTGTTTAGTCGTTTAGTCGTGTCCGACTCTTCATGACCCCATGGACCAGAGCACGCCAGGCACTCCTGTCTTCCACTGCCTTCCGCAGTTTGGTCAAACTCATGCTGGTAGCTTCGAGAACACTGTCCAACCATCTCGTCCTTTATCGTCCCCTTCTCCTTGTGCCCTCCATCTTTCCCAACATCAGGGTCTTTTCCAGGGAGTCTTCTCTTCTCATCAGGTGGCCAAAGTGTTGGAGCCTCAGCTTCAGGATCTGTCCTTCCAGTGAGAACTCATGGCTGATTTCCTTCAGAATGGAGAGGTTTGATCTTCTTGCAGTCCAGGGGACTCTCAAGAGTCTCCTCCAGCACCATAATTCAAAAGCATCAATTCTTCGGTGATCAGCCTTCTTTATGGTCCAGCTCTCACTTCCATTTTGCCCTCTGAGTAGCGGTTCCTAAATCATCTCCTCTGCAGTAGCTATGCAGTAGTTATTTCAGTGGGGCCACAGAACTGCAGTTTGGACACCAGTGCTGAAAAGCAATGGCTATGGAAGCCATTTTGTGTCATATTTATTCAGAGAACCAGGCTTTTTTTTTGGGGGGGGGATAGTTATCTCACTATTTGAGAGGAGTGGCGTGGCTGGCAATGCACCAAGGCAGCTCTGACACAGTCCCAGTTATTTAGTGGGGTAGAAGAGCTGAAAAAACAGTTCACATCTGACAACCAATGTGCCTCTTTGGTTTCAGATAGAACATGCGTAGATGAGTCTAAAAAAAGCTGGGACACAAATTTTTGCAGCCCTCTATTGGCTATGTTGGCTCATTTTCTATCTAATGTGTTTAGTGTAGGAAGCGTATAGAGTTGTACCTTGGTTTTCGAATGGCTTAGTTCTCAAACATTTTGGCTCCCGAATGCCGCAAACCCGGAAGTGAGTGTTCCGGTTTGTGAACTATTTTTGGAAGCTGAACATCTGACGGGGCTTCCACGGCTTCTGATTGGCTGCAGGAGCTTCCTGCAGCCAATCAGAAGCCACACTTTGGTTTCCAAACTTTTTGGAAGTCAAACTTCTGTTTGACTTCCAAGGTACAACTGTACTCGATTGTGACCAAACCAAGCCTCCTGATGTATATTTTGCTCTAGAGTAGCCTAGACCTATTGACTAAAGGTAAAGGTAAAGGGACCCCTGACCATTAGGTCCAGTCGTGACTGACTCTGGGGTTGCGGTGCTCATCTCGCTTTATTGGCCAAGGGAGCCGGCGTCCAGCTTCCGGGTCATGTGGCCAGCATGAGTAAGCCGCTTCTGGTGAACCAGAGCAGATCACGGAAACGCCATTTACCTTCCCGCCAGAGCGGTACCTATTTATCTACTTGCACTTTGACGAGCTTTCGAACTGCTAGGTTGGCAGGAGCAGGGACCGAGCAATGGGCGCTCACCCCGTCGCGGGGATTCAAACCGCCGACCTTCTGATCAGCAAGTCCTAGTCTCAGTGTTTTAACCCACAGTGCCACCAGCGTCCCTAGTGAAGGTTATTTGATCCAAGAGGGGTTTTTGTGCGTGCATGGCTGTTTTTCAACAAGAAATGCCTCTGCAATTTTTTTCTATCAGAAGCCCAGCTAGCGCTCAAGGTCACCTCCTTTTTTCAGTTTCCCTCCCCTCCCCACCTGATAACTCCTAAAAACCCCCAAAACAAAACTTGAAAATATGTCAAAATACTCTTGTTAGTGTGTGTCAAATAGTTGCTTTTAAATCTCACTTCCCTATAATATTATCTTTTTCCACACGCTTGCAAGCTCGTTTCATACTTAGTTTAGGTTTAGGCTATTTCTTCTCATCCTTTCAAACAACCTGTTACTCTTTATAAACAAACAAGTGGCTGAATGTGACTTTTAGAACCTGCTCAGACTTCTGTTGCTTATGAAAGCTCTGCTGCTACCTGAACAAACATTTGCCAACATTAAATTCTGCTTGAGACAAACTAAGAACTCTCACTCATAAATACAACATTTTTCCTGGATGACTGACACCTTCTTCATTTCTGTATTGAAAACAGGAAAGCGGTTCTGTAGGGTATTTCCCAAAGGAAACTAGGCTTCCATGAACACCTGGAAATGTAGTAATTGGTGCTTTATTTTTAAGATTTATTAACATATGATTTAATTTAGCTGACCTTCAAATGCACAATTACACTTTTATTAAGCTGTAATGAATTAGAATTAGTACATTATGTGGAAGGGTTACTTAATGTGGGAGACTCCATCGCCTCCGCTTTCCACCACAGATTGTTACATCAGGACATGGAAGATTTGATGACTATGGTAACCTGCCACTGAATCTTTTTCCAAGTCCCAGACTCAAAATAACCCAGACTAGTAATAATTAGCATTTATTTATATGCTACACATATTCAAGGGTCAATCTGAAATGTGGAAAAGGATCTACATCAGGGGTAGGCAACCTAAGGCCCGCGAGCCCAATCACCTTCTCAATCAGGCCCACGGACGGTCCGGGAAACAGTGTGTTTTTACATGAGTAGAATGTGTCCTTTTATTTAAAATGCATCTCTGGGTTGTTTGTGGGGCATAGGAATTTGTTCATTTCCCTCCCAAAATATAGTCTGGCCCACCACATGATCTGAGGGACGGTAGACCCATGACTGAAAAAGGTTGCTGACCCCTGATCTACAGCAATATAACTTTGTGTGGATACAAACATTTGCTTTTCCAACACAGTGCCTATTGCATTTATACAAAATATATGTCATGCGCCAGACAGTTTTTAATCATTTCAATAGCAAGCGGACTCTGCATTAATAAATATCCTTCTTAGGCTATGTTTTTGCATAAAATATTTAAATCCACATGCGTGGAATCATTATAAAATTATTTAATTTAATCTAAAGTATTTTATTTTGTTCTTTAGCTGAAAAACCCCTCTAAAATCAGCTTTAAAAAGGCAGTCCGTGCCTTTAGGCTTATAATCTAAAAGACATGACATATAAGAAAAAGGGGACAAGTAGGGAAGGGGTGAGGAAAGCGAGCTCAGGCACCAGTTCTTAAAGTTGCAGTTCTTATAAAAGGGTGAAAACACCTCAGGTAGTCTACTCTATTCTGTTTTCTATATTATATTCTAATTTTAAACTTCAGAGGAGAATGCCTGCCAATGGCTTTGTACACACATCATCTGAATGATGCTGAAGGATTACTTTAAACCACATTGTAGGAGTTTCTTTTTACAACATGAAGGTGGGGTAAAAATGCTCTCAATAAATACATTATTTTTAAAAATATTGATTTCTAAAACAGCCCCCCTTGAGAAATAAGTTCACTTTATTAATGATGGAGCATCCCTTTTAATTTAATTAATTTTTGAGCCGTTCTGAAACAGTTGGTCTTCCAGTAAAATGGGATACACATTCATGCTACTGCTAGTAAATGAAGAATGTGTTTCAAGGTCACTGCTCCTATGTCTTCTTTTATATGACCCAACCAAAATCTCTTTACACTCCTGACAAATATCATAATCCTGTTACTTCTTGAATTTAGCCCAGGATTTCCTTCCAAAACCTTTCTATATGAGGGCATACTGAGAAATTATGCATAAAGCCTGTACTAAGAAAATCACATCTCTAACATCTCAGTGTTACTGACATCGGAATAAATGGTGTTCAGGCTGTATAGACTGTGATGCCATTGATGCATATACAGTTCAGTTCGCTTTTAAATTAGCACTAATAAATCTTGTTGGTACATTATCCAGGGCCTTTTCTCCCCGCCCCCTCTTTTCTTTTTGAAGGTGAGTCTTCATAACTCACCAATAGGATATCAACTATACTTATCAGATGGCATGAAGAGGCATTGCAATTACCATTTCAAAGACTGGATCTGTATGTCAACGAGAATATTTACCCATAAATTGTGTGCCTGGTTTTGAAATGCCAAATTATGGTTCGTCTGAAACAATCCATTTTAATTAGCAAAGCCTCATGTGATCATTTATCATCAAATCTTTAATTGAATTTGAATGGTTTTTGCCTGTTCTGTAACTTTTTAGTCTTTTTTCTTAATAAAGGTGTTATGTTACCATTGGCTCTGATTCCCCCAGCCCTTTCAATGGGCCAGCATAGCTATCTGATTATTGTTTTTTGCCTGCTTTGGGTAGACATGACTGTGCTTGACGTGGAGAGTCCGTGTGAGTGTGTATACCTCTTTAGGAAGGACTTGAGTCGACGGAGAGAGTTTAACAGGGCTAATTGGATCTTGCTGTGAGAAGACAGATCAGGTAAATGCCATTAAGCAGGTAGTGAGAAGTGATCGGAGAAGTAGAAAGCTGGTCCTCATGGGCAGGAAAAAGTAGAAGAGGCTTCAAGAAGAGCCTCTTATAGGCTGCTGTAGGAGAGCAGCAGGAAGAATAGAAGAGAGCTAATAAGCCGCCTCTTGGTAGTAGCCTGAGAGAATCGCAAAGCTGAGACTCTCTATTGTATGGAAAACAATGCCGAGGACGTTTGTACAGCATAAACCCGATTTCTGATTTCTATTTAGCTTTAGCACTCTTACTATAAAGAGCCCCATTCTCAATGAAGAATAAAGTAGCCCTTACTGGAGACACGCAAGGTTTCAGGAACACAATGGTAACTAGGCAAACTAGACAGATCCATTCCTTTAAGAGCTCTGTAGCAGCGAAAGACCAGGCAGGTGCAGCTATGCCTATATCACCCAGACCTGACACTCGTTTTGCCTGCTGAGAGGCAAAATGGGACCTTGTTTAAATTTTATTTTATAATCGAGAAGAAGCAAGATCAGACCTAAAGAAACATTGAACTGCTAAACACTAGCTCATAGATCAGTAGGCTACGTTTCTTTTGTTGACTCTTCACAGGTGAAAAGTGTGCTAAAAACAGCAGTGGATTTTAGAGGTGGGAGCAGAAATGAAATATATAGGAAGCATATAGACTCTTCTTTACCTTGTTTGGTGATACGATAAAATGTCTACAAGTTGTTACTGCACTCATGTCTGCAGCTGGTTTTTTTCCTTCAGCAGTCATTGTGTGATCAAAGCATCATATCTAGAAAATGTATCATCTTTTCCCCTCTGCACCTTTCCAATAGTGCTTTAGGGTTGATACCATGCTTTTCGAGGGAGGAGCCACACTATAGTGAGCCATCAATAAAGACTTCAGGATACAGTGAAACCTGTGCAACAAAGGTGCTAGATGCACTTCTGTGGGAACTGAATTCCACAATTTAGGGGCAGCTACAGAGAAAGTCCTCTCTTATGTCAGCATCTCTGTGGATGGCAGAACTATCAAGAGATGTCAAGGAAATAAACAACTTTCTGACTTTTAGAAGACATCTGAAGGCAGCCCTGTTTAGGGAAGTTTTTAATGTTTGATGCCTTATTGTGCTTTTAATATCCTGTTGAGAGCTGCCCAGAGCGGCTGGGGAGGCCTGGCCAGATGGACAGGGTATAAGTAGATGGACACGACAGGGCTTAGTGGCAGAGAGAAGTCTAGAATCAGAGGTAGAAGCTGAAGAAGGCAAGTGGGACGAGGGAGGTCAAGAGGCAGAGATGAGCCAGGCTGCTGAAGAGTCACAGGTGTCTCCCCCTCCTGCTGCAACAAGCTCTGTCTCCGGGAAGAGGAGAAGTGGACGCAGACACAGTCTAAAATTGCTTGGAGAAAGCCGGGGGGGGGGCTTAGATGGCTGTGGGGAGATGGGACTTTCAGTCTCAGCAACTGCTTCTCATGGAGTAAGACCACTGGGAATGAGCTGCTAGGCTCATTAGGCCCGACATTCAACCAAGTTCTGTGGAGATTGTGTTTTTGCTAATAAAGAGTTAACTCCAACTTTGAACAGTGTGATTACCAACCAGCATGCTCCTGTGACTTTAATTTTGCTGGGTGACACAAGGGACCAACTATTTATGAAGCAACCAAATCATCGGGCAAGAAGGAGGAGCAAGCTCTTCAGTGCAGGGGGAAACAAGGGTCTGGATGCAACTGAGCCAGATAAGACATGTTTCCCTTTCACCACCCTTCTAGAACATCAGGGCAGGACACAAGGAGTGACAGGAGATGGTGGAGAACCTCTCTGGACCTGAGCAAGCTGAAAAAGCCTACTTCAGTTTGAGAACTACTGCCAAGGTTGTGTTTGTTTGTAGCTTCAATGACAGAGGGTAGGTGCCACCTCCATGGTCAGAGATCACTCTCCAGTTTCCAACTTTAGTGGTTGTTCACATGAGCAAACGAAGAAAGAGAGTGGAATGAATTGTCTAATTTTCAGAAATTGCATATATAAACTGTGGGTGTGAGGTATGATGAAAACAAAAAACAGTGCAAGGTTAGTTTTTGTCACTCAAAACTGAGAGCATAATGAATATTGCTGCAGCTGAGGTTTTGGCTAGATCTCACATCAGATGTCAGTAGGAGGGGATATGCATGGAGAGTAATAAACAATAACAAACCCAAAAGTGCTTTAAAACGATATTTCAGAAAATCAAAGGCAAAAAGCTCCCACCGAACAAGCAAATGAACAACTTTTAAAACAAGCACCACCGTGTCTTTTAACATCAACAGATTAGTGGTTGGTAATCATTATGTTATCTAAGGAAATGAAAAGCAAACAGTCAAATTCTCTATTTAGTCTTTCTTGAATACTACACTTGTGGCCCTTCTTCATTACAAACAAGAGACTTCCTGCCTTGAATTATCCACAGCTACAATTTTATAAACCATGTTCCACAACCCTCCTTGCCGAGGAACCCAGAAGAATTAAAAGAAAGTGTAAGCAATTAATGGTGTGATACCATACAAGTGTCAAGAACAGTATGGCTCTCTGTCTCACTCCTTGCTGAAAACCAAACAACTCAACAGGATAAAACTCAGCTGGAAACATTTAAATTAGGTAGTCTCTCTTTCTTTGTTTTCTAAACTTGCTGTCACTTGTGCCCCCCCATCCCGTGACTTTTAAATATTTAATCACAGAGTAAATGATCAGAGTGCCCAGCACAGTCTACAGAAAATAAATAGTAATTTCCCCCTCTCAGCTGCGTCTTCATTCTCCAACTCTGCATGTTGTGTTTATAGCCTTCTCCTTATCTTTTCTTTCGCTGCCATATCACCAGAGAGCTAACTGAAGCCCTCTATCATGCAACGAGGAAGGCAGACATAAACCTTTGAACGTGAACATTCCTGCAGATTTCGGCACCAGAGTTTTTCTATGACCCTGACAATATTTTTATGGGAAATCTATAATGATTGTAGATGAAAATGCATGGCATCGATCCATACTGGCACAGCTATGATGCCAAGTGGTTCATTAAAAAGAATTTTCTAAAAGACATCCCAGAAGTGTTTATCTGACATCTGGCCTTTAAAGCTTGAACCTGGGTTTTCCTCGGTTTAACAGAAAATACTGCTTTATAAAATCCCCTTTGGGAATTTGATATTTTTAAAGCCAGTTTTATTATCTGTACCTTTTTCCTTGCAAACGTTCTCTCCTCCATCTGTTGAGCTGTTTACAACGGTAGGTTTTGCCTCATCTGTTTTTCAAAGAGAAAAATTACACTTATTAGATTATAAATTGAGTTTAGTAATGATTGTAAACTGTTACACCTGCTCTCAAATGCATATGTTATTCATGTCATTAGCTAAGGCCTTTGTCCTTTTCTTCCATGGGACAGTAATATGGATACAAAGGAATGCTGTGCAACTACTTTGCTTATTTGACTGATTCTTCCACAAAGTAAGAGCATTTTTTACTCATTCTAATTTACATATTTACAACCTGGGTGCAGATGGAGGGAGGGACAAACAGTTCTTATAAAAATATGAATCCTATGCTCCATTAACATATACAATGCATTTTGAAGATTTGCAAAATGGTGTCAATTTAACTGATCAAAGAGTAACCCACAGTTTTCCTGGCCATTCTTGTTTCATTCTAACATAGATATTTTCCATTATCTTTTCATTTAATTGGTGGGAAAGCAACTTGGGTGCAATTTTTAATTGAAAAATTACCCAAAGGGAAAGAGTTAAGAAGCTTCTCCTTCCATTTAGACTGCAGCATCTGTGGCTGCAGCTTGTAAAATAAAAAAGAAAGAAAGAAAGGAAGGAAGGAAGGAAGGAAGGAAGGAAGGAAGGGGGGGGCATATGTGACTGACAGCTCAGGAATGAGCCCCGTTTTGTTCAATGGCCATTTGACGGACCTTTGGAGACTATTAATTTGGTATGTCTTTATTATTGGTTGGTTAACATGCAGGCCTGTCATTTCTTTCACTGGACTGTATTTGAATGTAATGGTTTTCCTTTCATATTATTGCCAGCTGATGAAGATTTATCATTGAAACAGTTCATTATCCTGGAAGAACTGTACCATCTGCTGCTGTGCTCGGAGCACCCTATTGCGACGTTTGGAGCACCCATCAACTCACATTTGTAGGATATTGACTGTGGAAAGGCATTCTGCCTCCATTTCAGTGATCTTTGACAGTGACTTACCACTCCTACCAATCCTGCTCATGGAACATTTATTTGATTCTTATCAGTTTCTGACTCCATGCACATATTATACATCTTCTGTTTATGAATTTTTAAACAATACAGTGGTACCTCGGGTTACAGACGCTTCAGGTTACAGACTTCGCTAACCCAAAAATAGTACCTTGGGTTAAGAACTTTCCTTCAGGAGGAGAACAGAAATCGCACGGTAGCAGCAGGAGGCCCTATTAGCTAAAGTGGTACCTCAGGTTAAGAACACTTTCATGTTAAGACTAGACCTTCGGAACGAATTAAGTACTTAACCCGAGGTACCACTGTATAGTGTTATAAACATATTCTCAGTATATTATTAGCTGACGTGTTGCTTGTTGTTGTTCAGACCGTTTTGTTCAATGGCAGTTATTCCTAGTGTGTATAGGATTGCAGCTTGATGGTGGCAAGCCTATGTCTGCAAGCTTTCTCAGGAGTAAGTCTCACTGCACTAAATGGGATTTGAAAAGTGAGAATAGGTTTGCAGCCTGATGGTCAAATTTGTTTGGCTATAATGCTTCCTATTTTTAGACGGCCGTGCCCTCCACTCAGTGGCGTAGCGTGGGTTGTCAGCACCCGGGGCAAGGCAAGTAATTTGTGCCCCCTAACCTGTGGATTTGCGCCCCCTAACCCATGGATTTGCGCCCCCTAACCCTAACCCCCAGATGTTGCGCCCGGTGCGGCCGGCCCCTCCTGCACCCTCCACGCTACGCCACTGCCTCCACTCAGTTGCACACCAGTGCTTTGCACAATAGCTGTGGTCTTTGGACTTCACAGGATAAACTGTAGCCCCAGCTTACCGTGGGCTGGGCTGGGGAATGCACGTTTAATAAACCTCTGTGGCACACTGCTACGACAAGTGGCCCATTCTTGCTTAAAGTGGAGTCGCCATAATTATCAGGACTGCAATCAGTGGCAGAGCTACCTGCATGGGCACCCGGAACAGCAGCCACGCCGTGCACCAGGTATTTGTGTGTGTAGTGCAACTCGTTGGCAATTAATATACACAGAACAATAATTATACATACTTTCTCAACCTTCTGAGAAAAATACAAAACATTAAACAAAGCCACAAAGACTTGCGAACTACCCAGCCTAAAATGAACTTATAATGTCTGGTTTCAATAGCTTTTTCAAATGCTTAACTCAGTCTTTTGGATAAGTTCATGAAGATACCAACAAAAGGTAAGTTCGATGATATTCACAATACCGAAAGGTGCTAGTAGAATTGTAGATAGATGTTAATAAAGTTGTAGACAATGAAGTTGTAGACGACAGGGTGTCGGCGTTTTGCACCTGTTTCGCCCTGGCAGTCCAAGTAATCAAAAAGCCGCCGTTCACCCCCGATGGGGCCCTTTAACTGGGGCTTGCAGGTAGCACACCCCCAAGATAGTTTTCCGGGCTTCTTCAGTGGTCTAATCTCAAAGTCTTGATATGTATATTGATATTCAATCTTAGAGAGAATACTCTTTCTTGGCTTAATCTTAAGAGACTGATTTGATGGTGCACACCGGGGTGGGGGGCGCGATGCTCCACGCGATGCAGCCTTTTGTCACTCCCCTCAGAGATGGCACCCAAGGTAAGCTGCCCCCTTCCTATGCCCCTGACCGTAATACCTCAAGGACCACCTCTCCCCATATGAACAGACTGTGAGGTTTTGACCAGCTTCGGGTGGCCCTTCTGAAGCTGATACAGGCTCGTCTCATCTTGAGCCCACGCAGAGCGTCGTCACACAGCAGAAGGATAAGCAGTATGTGCTACATTCGTAATTTTTATTACCTCTCTATGCTGAGAGAATACAAACATGCATCTTGCCTCTGCGAGAGCAGAGAAGCAACCGTCTCTCTAACAAAGAAACCGAGAGAACAGTGAAAAACAGGAAACCAGTGTACGTCACATCCAGTCTCCCATTCCCGTGGGAATCCAACAGTAACTCTGACTGTGGAATGCAAAACAATGTCTTGTGACTGCAGTTGCTGCTCAGTGCGGGAAATAGAAACCAACACAGACCTGTGACCATCATCTGAGGCCCTTCTTTGTGTGCCTCTTCCACAGGTCATTTCTGAAGCAGTTCCCCGTTTATGGGATGCTCTCCCCAGGGAGGTTCACCTTGTTGCCTTCATTCCATATCTTTAGGTGTTAGGCAAAAATGTTCCTGTCTAACCAGGTTATACCTTTTAAATGTGCATAGGAGAGGTTATCTGGGGTTTGTTTGGCTCTTATTATTATGGATTTTGTGTTATATTGTTATGCTGTAATCTTCAGATGAAGATTATGCCCTGTGATCTTCAGATGAAGGGTGGCATATGAATTTAACAAATTAAAAAAAGGGGGGAATCACTGTGTAAAATTAAGTATATTTTTGTTCACCAAATATGCTAGTAGAAATGATGGTGCAAAATGCCTGCAAATCATATGTACACAGTGTCAGTTTGCATTTTTTGGTGCAGAGAGTATTGATCTGATGTGTAGAGATCTTTCCTGTTCCACTCAATTCAAGAGGGTTCTGGAAGCTTCTCTGTGTGGAAGAAGCAAGCAGAAGGTTCCTGATGTTTGGGTTATTCCTTCAGAGAAGCTTAGTACAGCTGGCTTAAACTGGTTCTCTTATCTCTTTCTGTCAAAGTCATGCTGACTATAATAATAAGGCCAGAAGGAGCCTGGGTTACACTTTATCTTTCTATCTCTCTTCCTTCTGGTGTGGTGTTCTGTACATAGATGCTTAGTGCTAAGGTTTGAGACTTATTATACGTTATTGTAAGTTTAAGTTAAGTCTGCTGCAACTGGATTTCTTACGGACAGTGCTAATCCTGAATGTATTGGATTTGTGACCATTATGCTCATTTGCCTTCAGTAGCAGTAAAGCTCTGATGGATGAAATACAATTGCCTCTGGTCTATTTTTGGGGGGAGGGGGGAATCCTGCAACGTGTTTAAGTTGTTACTCTGCTAACTATACACTGGACTCTGCTCTGGATTAATATTGATTAGAATCCATGACATACAGTGGTACAGATTTTCCTTTGTCTGCCCAACACTGGTACAAACGGCAGACAAAAGCAGCCCAGTGTGTAAATATAAGTCTGTTGTTGTTTGTTGTTTAGTCGTTTAGTCATGTCTGACTCTTTGTGACCCCATGGACCAGAGCACGCCAGGCACTCCTGTCTTCCACTGCCTCCCACAGTTTGGTCATACTCATGCTGGTAGCTTCCAATCATCTCGTCCTCTGTCATCCCCTTCTCCTTGTGCCCTCAATCTTTCTCAATATCAGGATCTTTTCCATGGAGTATTCTCTTCTCATGAGGTGGCCAAAGTATTGGAGCCTCAGCTTCACGGTCTGTCCTTCCAGTGAGCACTCAGGGCTGATTTCCTTAAGAATGGATAGGTTTGATCTTCTTGCAGTCCATGGGACTCTCAAGAGTCTCCTCCAGCACCATAATTCAAGCCCCTTCATGGATCACTGCCTTGCCGTGGCAAAGGGGCTTGAATAACTCAGAGAAGCTATGAACTATGCCGAGCAGGGCACCCAAGATGAACAAGTCATAGTGGAGAGTTTCGACCAAACGTGATCCACCTGGAGGAGGAACCGGCAAGTCACTCCAGTATCCTTGCCAAGAAAACTCCATGGACAAAGACAATGTAAGTCTACATTGTGTAAATGTAAGTCTACAGGTGATTAGATATCATTGATTGGAGAGAGGACTTGACAGCAGGAAATCGTATGTGCAAGACTTCAAGTGGCATGTCTCATGTCAGAAAACACATGTAGTGCTCATTCCCACATAAAAGAAAAGTTGAGCAAGACGCTCCAATGCACAGCACCTACTTTGCCCTTTATTTCAAGAGCTGGCAATAAGACAGTAGGGGAGAAAGAAGTTAGGTGTACCCAGATCATAACTCCAATCATTAAAGGCCTGGCCCTTATTCTCTAGACATTCTACCTGTGACATATAAAAAGCAATTCTTTTCAGGCCCATTTCTAACATTTAGATTTGATACAGCAAAATGAAAACCACATCTTGGCAGGATTTGAATGGAACTCTTGCCATTTTAAAAAAAATAAAATGAGATTTAAAATGAGTCCCAATGAAAACTGAGTGCATGACTGCACATGTGTAGATGCTCACTAAGCAGGCATAAAAAAAACCAGCCTAAAGATGGGTTGATAGATAAAATCAGCTTAAATCAGAAAGCATCAAGAGAACATTGCAACTGTGAATAAATAGTTGGATAATCAGAGTCAGCAGAATTCTATGGCAGAAGGGTGATAGAGTTTCATACACAGTGCTTCTCCTGCAGACCATAACAAGGGGCAGGAATGGAAGGGGATTTTGCTGTAACATAAATTCAACTCTTTAGAAACAGCCACAATGCCGTATACACAGACCAAATGACTCAGTAATGTAGGCTGGATAGCTTGGCTGCTTCGCTCTACTGCATTGAGTGATTGGACCTCTCCTGCTGTAGCTTCCAGGTATTAATAAAAGCTTTCAGAGCTGATAGAAAAGTTTTCACTAAAAGATGGGTCGTGCTACCTGAATTAAATATGTGCAAGCAACAGAATATACCATTAGTGCTGGTTAGGTGGGCCAGACAAGATGAAGAGTATGCTATTTGAAGTACATGAAAAATAACCCAGTATATAATGCAGCAGGGGGATAAGGGCTTTCAAAGCAATTTTTACTTGTTACAGGGTAGTTACTTTGATAGTTTCGTTGTGCTGAGGCCACTTTGGGCAGCTCCCACCCCACAAAAACCTAAAATAACAGGAAAGGAAAATAACCCGCTTTGAATGGAAGCATGACGATTTTTTCGATAAAAAGTTCACTTTTTAATGTGTAATTCAGAAATTTTAAATATGGGGTGGTTTGAACTAAGATTTACTCAGAGTAGATCCCACTAAAGTGACTGAAGAGGACTAAGCTATGTCCACTGATGTCGATGGGTCTACTCTGAGTGCAACCTTGTGGAATGACACCCACCGTTTATTCCTACTGCTTTTATGAGCTTTGATTGATGCTTATTTTTCAAGGTTTGAATTTTTGTTCACCGAATCTTTCTGAAATGTCAGTAATCCAATTTGTAAAGCAGCACGCAGAAAAATTGTTACTTAGAAGCTAAATACACATGATAAATTGTAGGTTTACTAAAGGCAGAAAAGCTCCTTCATCTCCTTCAGTTTATTTTCTCCACATTCCTTTTCTTCTTTGAAGTATGAACCTTATAAGACACTGCTGTAAACATTTTCCATTTACAGGGTTTCTAGGATCTATTCCACCTTAAGAAGGGAATGTAATGTGCTGCCAGTTACTAACAGGAAAGACTGCATTCCTGGGCTGGAAGGAATACATTCATTCATAATGAATAGGGCTCTGGTCTCCAATGGGAGAACTGCACAAGCCCCGACTTAATCCGGTGAAAATGTACAAACGTTTTCAGTCAATAGCATTGACTAGGATTATTGTTCACCAAGGTAGGGAAACCCTGAGTGATAGAATGCTTTAACAGAGCACAGCACAACACAAACCTGCTTCTTGACTCTGACTCTCAATTTCATCCGTACTTTGCTTCGCCTCTGTGACGTTGTCACCTGCCAGAAACAACGACAAAAGTTATGAAATATAGTTTATTGGTTAATCAGGCAACGTGGGAATAACTGCAGCCAATAAATCTGCTGATTTATGGCAGGATCTGTAACAAAAAGGAGGATATTCAGAAGTGAAAAATGGCAAAAGTAAATAGTTAATAATATTCACTTCCCTAACAGTGTGGGGGATCGAAGCAGCTTACAGCATTTGACAGCACTGCCTGTAATACTATACTCATTTGTATGTGCTTTACTGGCCTCCATAAAGACTCCCAACCAGGAAGGATAATTTGCAGTTGTGTTTTCTTTCTATGCACCAATGGAAAGTACTTCCATACATGTTTGGGGAACACTGCCAATGTCATTCAGCTGTTGCCTTCCCCGACTTTCTCAGCCGCTTTGGCGGATCCCCAAATCTTTAGGGGTCACAGGGGCCTTGCTACTGAAAGCATCCTTGCTTGAGTGGAAACCACCTTGCACTCTTTTGGACCCAAGCCACGCTCTCTGTTGCTCCTCCAATAAAAGTGTAGACCACTCTAGAAAACGTCTTAATATAGCTACATTTTTGAAAACACGGAAATCTCATTAAAATCAAGGCTACGTAGCATGCAGAAATCCTGGGTAAAACTGTCAAAATGTTCACCTTGCATCTGAACCCTTCAAGATGCTCAACACGTTATAAAAAATGCATGACAAACGACTTGGAAGGCGGTGTGAGGCGGAAAGACAAAATGCAGCAGTGTGGCTAAGTTTCGCTGGCTGGATCACCCTCCCTGGCTTCAAGTGACATTCTTTCCCCTGCTTCTTGAATCCCAGAAGTAGAGACATAAGCATAAGAGGATGCTATGTGGAGAGCACCAAGTTCCTGAACCGTAACCTGAATGAACCAGGTAACTGCTGTTTCCACTAGTCTGGAACCCCTGAGCTCAAATGGCCATAATAATAAGACAGCAGAGTAATTGCTTGAACAAACGTTGCCAAACTGTGTGTGTGAGAGAGACAGACAGAGAGTGCTGAATAGGAATAGGTATAAAGGGAAATGCTAGAAATTTATCTAGAAAATGAACTGAGTGAAATTCATTTGCAGATGTACATCAGCTGATTTTGCAAAAGGCTTGGGAATGATCAAACATCAATCCTCCCTCTCGTGCTGCTATGATTGTATCTCCTGCTTTGCTTCATTTTCGGTATTGCAATTCATATACCCCATTCCTTTACGATGTCTGTGCCTTAACACCTGAAAGCCCACACAGTACAGAAAAGCATGATAACAGCTTTATGCCAGGGAGAAAGGAAAGGAGGAAGGAGGAAGGAGGAAGGAGGAAGGAGGAAGGAGGAAGGAGGAAGGAGGAAGGAAGGAAGGAAGGAAGGAAGGAAGGAAGGAAGGAAGGAAGGAAGGAAGGGTCCACAAAGGGAGCATTTTGCATTTAACAGAATTGTTTATTCAGCTAGTAGTCATTAAAAACAACCAGTTTTCTCGCTCTTTTAGCTTCTTTGCAGTCTGCACATTTAAAAAACCACCAGATGGAGCTAGTGTAGAGGACTTAATTTCCCCCCTCCCAACTACAGATCCTGCAGTTACATTCAG
This sequence comes from Podarcis liolepis, assembly GCF_965112155.1. NCBI lineage: Eukaryota > Metazoa > Chordata > Lepidosauria > Squamata > Lacertidae > Podarcis > Podarcis liolepis. The sequence goes on along the minus strand of NC_139557.1, from coordinate 18,559,215 downwards.
ATCAGCACTGGGGAAAGATTCTCAACTGGTATAAATCAGTGCCCTGGCATTACATTCAGTAGAGTCATGCTGGGGACCCTTGGACCTTTAGCTGACTTATAACATCTCACACTGATTTCAGCTGACCTAAATGGATGGCAAGCTCTAGTAATTTCTTAGTACTTCAGTGGTTTTCAGCCTGTAAAAAAATAAAAAATAACATGTGGATGATCATCAGTCTTCAATAAGAGCTATATCTTTAGCACACCACAACTGATGATGTGTACAAAGGAAAGTGGCACAAAGTTAAAATAGAACAGCACTAGGAAGTAAATATTTATTTTGCATTGTATTCAGTGTTACTTATTTCAGCAATGGGCAATGTTAGTTCTACTCAGAGTAAATGCACAGGGTGGTCAGTGCAGGATTACTAAATAGGCAGATTAGGCACCAGCCTATTAGCCTTCTAGGGCCCCCGCAACAACGGATCCAAATAATATTGATTTGATCTTGAAAGAAAATCACAATCCAGCTTTCTTAGTTCAATGCTAGGGTCTTCCCAAGATTTTGGCTGCCTAGCAGCCTTTCTCAACCTGTGGGTCCCCAGATGTTGTTGAACTACAACTCCCATCACCCCTAGCTAGCAAGGCCAGAGCTCAGGGATGATGGGAGTTGTAGTCCAACAACATCTGGGGACCCACAGGTTGAGAACCGCTGGCCTAGGAGCCTCCACAGGGTTTATTCCAGCACTGAGGGTGGTAGCAAAACTAACACATCCCATCAGTGCAAAGGCTTTCATTTGTGCATTGAGCCTTTCCCCGCCTCTGTGTGTCCTCATCGAATCTGCTCTGGATGATTGGAATAACCCCCAGAACAAATTTAAGGGTCATGGGGAGGAAAGGGTTCCATTCTGCAAGTAGAAATTGTTGTGCTGATGGGAGGCGTACTTATAACTACATTGAATACAGCCTTCAGCAACCCATGAGCGTGAGTAAATTACGCTAAGTAGGACTAAACTTGGATACAACCTAATACCTTTTGTTGTGCCTTAATGGCATATTTCAGAAGCCATGCTATATGATGGAATTTTTTGGGGCCAATATTGCTAAATTCAAGCATTTTTAATATAGTTTTAGGACTGTTCTGTTTGTTTATTCATTTAACATCCTGCACCTTAATCATGCAAGTTTATTCATGGTGCTTTGCAGTTTTACAGCACATGGATTATATTAATATACATACTTCTTTTGAATAGCATTAAGTTCCTACTCACAGACTGATCTTCCTGTAAATAAATTAAACGTTGATATGGGTGGGGAACCTGCAGCCTGGTGCCTTCATTGTATATCTTTAGGTGGCAGGCAAAAACATTCCTCTTTGCCCAGGCCTTTGACTAATTAAACAGTTTATGGCGTTTTAAACTGTGTGCGTGGCCGTTATTGTTTTGTTTGTTACTATGTTGTGTTTTTATATTGTAAACCACCCTGTGAACCTTGGATGGAGAGCAGTATAGAAATTTAATAAAAAAAATTAAAACCTCAACAAAATGGTTGCAGGGCGGGTTACAAAAAATATCAAAATTAAATACCACTTAAGATTACAATCATAAACTGTTATGTATTGAGTTGAATAGTATATTTCTTAAACGTAAACCACAAAAGCAGCCAATATCAAAGTAACAAAATAGCAGCACAGAGCAATTTTGTGTTGTGCTACTTAAATTTTTCTCTAGTATCTTCCATCGAGTTTGCAATAAATCACCTGTTGCTAGTGAAGCACAAAAGCATTTCAGCTTATTCCTACTATTGTGACATAGTTTCTTTGGCCAGAAGATTGGCTGTCACATCGAAATACATTTACTGATAATAATGTATATTTTGCTCTTGGCCTAAATAGATTCAGAGCAGTGGCACTTTCAGGTTATTCATTGTGGTCTGGATACCACATTGTGTGATCTACTTATGGCAGATGGGCACTGTTTTAGGGGGTTGCTCATAAATAGTTTTTAAAAGTGTTCAATCAATGCTATGACATCCACACTTAACTGGCCATGTGGCATGCAATTAGTAACAATGTGTAACAAATTACACCTTCTGGGTAATTCCAAGCGCAGCATGTTATGTTAAAGAGGGTAAATGTCACACTAGAGTAACTAAGCCAGAAGTGGTGCCCACAACCCTGCATGTTTTTCTATAGGAATTTCAGTCCTGATTGACACAATTGTTTTAGATTCCCTCAGTGTACAGTGCAGACTTCCTCCCTGCCTACCCCGGTCAGTTCAAGCTGAATATGCTCATGTTGACCAAGCCTTTGGAGAATGATTCAGTATGTACTCATTCAGGCTGTCACCGTGTCATTTATTCAGCCTACTTTTCAAAGATATTCCAGGACATGATGTCCTACGCCAGGGCCGTACACAAGGCTGGTTTCAATGTAAGTAGAAAATAGAGACAGATGTACATCTCTGCAATGTTCAAAAGTTCAGATCAGAGTCTCCGACACATGAATGACAGTGAAGCCTCCCAAAGCATTGCCAGACACACACATGTGACCTTTTGCAGACTGCAATATCCCCTTTCTTGCTGCGGGGGCTACAGAGGTGACATGGAAAAAGTAATGAGGAAGCACGCGTCAAACTATTCCAGTAACATTTGCAACAGGCAAATTTATCTGTCGGATGACTTGGTTCAATTATACCAGAGCTGCATAACGTATGTCATAAAAATGATACCCAAAGCATATGGATGGAGGCAATTTATTGGCAATGTCTAGTCAAAGGGGGCAGGGCTTCTTGCATAGAGGCAAAGGAGATATATATATATATATATATATATATATATATATATATATATATAAAAGAGAGGTGGTAAAGAACTGTTATAGGAAAATAGTACACAGACATCTAAAGAAGCCCCCCTTTTTAAACTTTCACAAATATTTAAAAGAAAAAAACATGTTTGCAAACGACAGTCTTTCACTGAACATCTTTTATTGATGAAGAACCTTTTCCTAATTATGTCTCTCTACTGACACTAGAATCAAAGCAAATGGAAAGGTTTTAAATAGTGCATGTCTCAAGCAAAGAGGCAAAAACATGTGTCTGTTCCCTAGCTTTATTTCTCTCGCTCTCTCATTCACTCTGTAGTAGCAATGGAAAATCCAAACTTATTGTCTGGCGTCTGTCCTGATGACACCATTAGTAATAAAAATATCTGTTCCTTTGCCTCAACTTGACAATATCTTCTGTTGCCTTCTGTCTGCTACAGCAGAAGCTGGAAATTATATAATTTTTACTTAGGTGACAACTGCTTCACAATATCTCCTCCTCTCCCTTAAACAATAATTGATTTGTAGTAATCTGTCACTCCTTCCAAATATGATAGCAAATGCGGAGCATGACACCGTGCATCATTTCAGACAAGGAAATTTAAATGGTTCCAAGTTATATCTAATGCCAAACAGAAACATCTGTCTGCCTTTCTGAGGAGAAAGAAATAATTTTAAAACAGGAGAATGTGAGTTACGGTAGCACAGCACAGACAAAATAAGCCCATCACTCACTGAATACAGATTTCTGGCTGTGGGCCTTCTTTTCCCTTTGCCAAAACGGCCACTGAATACAATTATTATTCCCCCACCCCCTTCCTCAATTTCTTTTATGACACCAAAGGAATTTAAGGGTTGATATGCACATCTATAGCTAGAAGAAGCAGGCAACCCAGTGTTTAATAAGCAGCTGTTTCATTCGCAATGAAGACAAGAGGCTTATCCACTAAAAATAGAAAATACAGAAACTTGCTAAAGCCTGCATTCTTTTCCACCACTTTTAAGGAGTGGCGCTCAGTATGCAAAGAGGCAAGGCTAAATGCATATGCTGCGGTAGCAGCCCCCAAATGAAACAGCTGATGCAATAATAAGCCAGGAGGTCAGATGGGAGAGGATGAAACAAGAATTTTGTAGAAAGCAGAAAGTAATCTCAGAGCTATAACAGGAGAGAGGGTTTCAGCATTTTCCACTTTCATTGTAACAGCTCTCCAGAGAATGCATTGTCACACCACTTACTGATCCCATCACGAACATAGAAAGCCGAAGGAACTTAGCAACCTGCTGCCTGGCCATTTGATTTTCCCTTCGCTGCACAGCTTTTAAGAAATGCTAAGATGCTTTCTTCCTATTTTGGCAGTCAGAAGTTATGCCCTACTGTGCAAGTGGTCTATATAAAGGAAACGTAACACCTCAACTGCAAGCTTTTCCCTGGGGGCATTCAGCTCTTGGTAGGAATACTGCTTCCCCAGAATCAACGTCTCTTCTGCTGTGCCCAGGAGATGATATGAGACGCAACCATGTCACCCATTGCTCAAAGTGCAACAGGAGCACTTATGGATGGCCCATCCTACATGCTTCCCAGGGTTCATATGTAACCTAGGTGGTGAGGGATGGAGTGTCACAGAAGCATCAGTCCCATCACTAGACCACTAGTTAATAGCATGTAACTGGCCCCTAAGAAGATCCACATGTTGCCAGTGGGATTTGAGGGGTCTGATGTCAGTGAATTTCTCAAGCCACCACTGATTGTGTTAGTCATTCAGGCATGATGCTTCCCTGGCATAGGAAAGGGCCATGGAATAATATCATGGGGGGGGGGACAGTAGTACTTGCGGGGCTCTAAGATGATTGATTGATTGATTGATTGAAGTTATATACCACCCTATACCTGGAGGTCTCAGGGCAGTTCACAGAAAAGGTCAACATAAAAACCACAAATATATACAATCAAAATAAAAACAACAACCCAATAACACCTCCCACCCACCCCCAAAAGAGCCACATTTTAAAAGGGCATAGGATGTCCATCAGATCAACCAAAGGCCTGGTTAAAAAGGAACGTTTTTGCCTGGCGCCTAAAGGTGTACAATGAAGGCGCCAGGAGGACTTCCCTGGGGAGAGCATCCCACAGATGGGGAGCCACTGCAGAAAAGGCCCCGTTCTTGTGTTGCCACCTTCTGGACCTCTCGAGGAGGAGGCACACGAAGGAGGGCCTCAGAAGATGATCTCAGGGTCTAGGTAGGTTCATATGGAAAGAGGCAGTCCTTGTGGTATTGCAGTCCTGAGCTGTTTAAGGCTTTATAGGCTTTATAGATTACCTATACTGCAAGTAGATAAATAGGCACCACTCCGGCGGGAAGGTAAACGGCGTTTCCGTGCGCTGCTCCTGAACATTCATGTTGAGCTGACACAAGTCAACATTTGACAACAGTTTTGTCTCAGGCAACACACAACACCTTTTCCAGAAATATTCTGAAAATCTAAGCAGCACAACTGTGTGGTGCTTTCTGTGTTAAATACATGCATTGTGATTAATCACAAACAGCTGGTAGAAAACAGAGCTGGAGTTCAGACTATTCCAGTTACAGAAGACGTCCAAAATTTAAACAACTTTCTCTCTCCTTGCCCCCTTCCCTTGTCCTCAAAGCCAAGCCCCAACAAATATCTTAAAATTAATCATCAGGACAATTGCCTGATGTACAGAATCTTCCACACATTTTCATATTTAGAAATAAATAATAATTTGGGTCAGTTTTAATTACAGCTTGGTCTGTAACCTGATGGTAGGGAGAGGGGGCCAAGGCAGTGAATGGGGGGGGGGAGAGGGGGAAGGAAGCATATTCAACTGAGGTGTAGAAGAATTAGTAATTGTTAAACAGTTTTCTGAGCCCAATATTGTGCTCACAGTCCTAACAGCTTATTTCAACATTGAGGCAGAATTTAGCACAAGGTTATCAATTTGTCAGGGTGCTCTTTGCACTTGCTTGCAACATCCAGTAGCTTACCAAAAAGAGGGGGGAAACCCACAGATCTCTTTCCCTCAGCAACTGCTGTGTAATAATCAAGGGAAAAACTAGAAAGAAAACATGAGCCACCAAGGTTTATTCTCAAAGGTTTCAGAAAGTAAAGAGGCCTGAGAAGACAAAGGCACTGAGCAGGCATTCAGAACCTGAACTTGAGTTCATGGGATGCTTTGCTGTTTTGTCTCTACGGGATTCAATACCTCTCGCCTCTCTTGAACCAAGCATTATGGGAGAAGGTATACACCGTTCTCAGGAAACAAGATTCCTGGTGTTTTGTTCCTACTTTGTCAAGTGGCAGGAAACTCAGGGCAGTCCTCTTTCCCAGGAGAAAGCAGCAGAATCTTGTGACGTCTTTGTTCAAATACAGGTATTTATAAATTGTGAAGGAATTGTTAGGAAACAAGCATGATCAACTACGGCGGTTCTCTTACCAATGCAGAATCAATACAAACTCTCTGGACTCAAACTAAGAACACACACCTGCAGAGCCTCTGTTTCAGCTGCAATTTCCTACTAGACGCTCACCTAAAGCTCCTGTGTTTGATTTCCAGGAAACCTTGGACATGCGATGTGCCTGGCTAGCCAAAACAACTTTGGAGGTCTCCTTGCTTCGCTGCTGCAGCAGCAGCCACTTCATTAAATTCCCATTAATCAAGGGGCCTTGTCTGAACAACCTCAGGGCTCTTAAAGGAAGGCGGAGGCATAAGCGCTGTTCACTTACTTGACCATAAAAACAGTGAGATAATGAAGATTATTTTCAGTATAATGGCCTTAAGAAAAAATGGGGCCAACATTTCAAGCCATTCACAGTGCAATCCTATGCATGTTTACTCAGAGGTAAGTCCCATTGTGCTTAAATGGGCTTGCATCCTAGTAAATGTGTTCAAGGTTACAGCTTCAGATGCTGCTACTTAGGAGTTCCCATCTCTTCATTCAGTAGTCATGAAAATGCACAGATCTAGTGAATGGGTAGGTATACTGACAAAGGGTTGGATTCAGAATTGCCATGAGCTCACTGAAACTTCCTGTTGGAGGATGGGGAAAGGCAGGGGGGCTGAGCTGTCTTTGGCCCCACCAGTATCTGTTGACAGAGGCCTGGGTTCCCTTATTCTTGAGGGGGCAGAGGAAGCTAAGCACAGAGCCGAGAATGGCGCAGCTTCAGTGCTCAGCTCCTCCTCAGCACGAGAGAGGAGGAGCCACCAACCATTGAAGCCACAGCGTGCTGGTCTCTGCACACAGCCTCCTTCCAACGATGCAACGTTGAGCGTGCAATGAGTGCATGGCATCAGACACACGCAACGCGCGACATGCCCATGATGAGCACCAGGATCCCTCGATCTTGGGTGCAAGTCGGTGCCCCTGAGGGAAGGCATTTTTTCACCCATTGCTCCTTTGCCTTGCAGCCCATTGTGACACCTGAAAAGCTCTAGAGCAGCGGTTCTCAACCTGTGGATCCCCAGATGTTGTTGGACTACAACTCCCATCATCCCTGACCACTGGTCATGCTGGCTAGGGATGATGGGAGTTGTAGTCCAACAACATCTGGGGACCCACAGGTTGAGAAACACTGCTATAGAGGGTCCAAGGACCCCCCGGAACAGTGTGGGAAGTTGCCAGGGGAGGGGCTGCAGCGGGGAGGGTAAACAAAAATCACCTCCCTCGATCCTCCAGCAGGAGCCTCTGATGGATCTCAGTCCCTTGCAGAAACAGGATGAGCCCTTTCATTTGCGGAAGAGACATCCAAGCTTGTGCTTAAAAAGCATCCTTTGCATCTTCCCACGTGGCAATAAGATTTTTTTACCAGAGGTAGATACCAGCAAATAAGGGCTGTCCCTGGCGACCAGCTGAGGTAGTTGGAGCACATGTAGCATGACATTCTCATCTGAATATTAAAAATGGTGAACTACCTTGCTCTGTCAAAAAAAGAAAAGAAAAAAAAGAAACACGCACCACAAGGAAATAAAAAAGGAACAAAACACTTCCTCTTAAATGCTTTGATGCCTTTCTTCAGTATCACTGCTTTCTGCATTGATTAAGTCATTGTTCACACTGAGGTTGTGGAATCTATTTTTGTAATTAACACAGCGGATTGCTGTTATTTTATATGGGTTGCTAGTCAATGGAGCACAGTTCTTTTTATGTGCCACAAATTAATAAAAGCCTGTTGTTTGCATACAGCCCTGTGCAGTGCAATGTAGTGGGTTGGAAAACTGTTAAAAGGAAATAGAGAAGGTCACTAAAAGGTAAGGTCAATATTAGATGCCTTCTAGAAAATATCACCATTGGCGCCACCACTACTAGTAGTAATAATAATAATAATAAGGGGAGGAGAAGAACAAAAGGAAAGACCTGGCAGTGTGGTATTCCAAATGCACACAATGCTATTTAAAGCAATAGCTGTGTTAAAATTTCATAAAGGCTATCATCACTGCTTCCTCTCTGCACCACGCAGTCACGGGGGTTTATTGGTTATTCAGATAATGGATAGAAATGTGAAATGAGTTCCTTGACAGATGAGTACCCTGGAGGTACCGCGGGTTGTCACTGTATATAATTTTCCTCTGACAACATTACATTAGTCACTTTAGTGACTTGGAACTTTGCACCTTATTTTATTTCAATGGAAAAGAAGAAAAGGGAAACAGAATTAAAACCATTTCTAGAAAAACCAGAAGGCCTGGCTCCCTCACTTATTACTAAAAAAAAAAGATAGATGGCTCATGTGTACATAGGTCTTCCGCATGTATAAACGCAAGAGAGTCCTTTCTGCATCAACTTCTGTCCTGGCGATGCATATTTTTACCAGTGGGTTCGTTTTGCAATGTAATGTGCATTGTGATGTTGTGGGCTCCAATTTCACGAAACAGTGCTACTGACTGTAATAAAATAAAGCCCAAACAGAACAGAATTTGTCCAGTTAGATATAGGATCTGAAGAGCCAATGTGGTTTGATGTTCAGACCTTTGGGCTATGACCTAGGAGAGCAGGGTTTCCATGATGCTCACTGGGTAACTGTCAGATGCTGTTGTGGTTGCTCGAGAGTAGCCAGGCAGGACTCTGACTTGTCTTTTACAGGCTTTATTTTGTTGCAAACTATTTACAGGGACGCGAGTGGTGCTGTGGATTAAACCACAGAGCCTAGCACTTGCTGATCAGAAGGTTGGCAGTTTGAATCCCCGTGACGGGGTGAGCTCCCATTGTTCGGTCCCTGCTCCTGCCAACCTATCAGTTCGAAAGCACATCAAAGTGCAAGTAGATAAATAGGTACCGCTCTGGCGGGAAGGTAAACGGTGTTTCCGTGCGCTGCTCTGGTTCACCAGAAGCGGCTTAGTCATGCTGGCCACATGACCCGGAAGCTGTACCCCAGCTCCCTTGGCCAATAAAGCGAGATGAGCGCCGCAACCCCAGAGTTGTTCATGATTGGATCTAAAGGTCAGGGGTCCCTTTACCTTTATTTACAATGAAGAGCGTCATAAGTTCATGTCTGGCTCAATCACTAGCAGAATCCGGGAGTGGTCTGCTTTTGTACCTCCCCCAACATAAAGGTTTCGTCACCACCAGCCTTTTCCGCTCCGCCCTGCGCCTCAAGCTACTGCGCATGATGGGCGATGGCAAGGGCGTGCTTCCCTCCTCTCCGGCTTGCTCAGGTGCGGTGTTAAGGCTCTTTCTGGCATCCTCTGGTCCTTGCACCTCTTCTCCACTGGAGGTGGGGCTTTCCTCCTCGCCAGAAGAGGAACTGCTTCCAAGATTTTCGGAGGCTCCCTGTAACACAACTCCCCCGCTATCTCTCACCTTTGAGTCGATGGCAGTTCCCTGACCTTTGGTAAAGTCACTGTCTCTCAGCCTAACCTACTTCACAGGGTTGTTGTGAGGCTAAAATGGGGAGGGGAGACCATGTACAGTGGTGCCTCGCAAGAAGAAAAGAATCCGTTCTGTGATTCTCTTCGTCTAGCGGTTTTTTCGTCTTGCGAAGCAAGCCCATTGACGGATTAGCGGATTAGCGCTATTAGCGGCTTTTAGCGGCTTATCAGCTTATCGGATCAGCTGATAAGCGGCTTAGCGGCTTAGAAAAAGGGGGGGAGGAAACAAAACCCGCAGGAACTCGCAAGACATTGTCGTCTTGCGAAGCAAGCCCATAGGAGATTCATTTTGCGAAGCACCTCCAAAACGGAAAACTCTTTCGTCTAGCGAGTTTTCCGTCTTGCGAGGCATTCGTCTTGCGGGGAACCACTGTATAGCACTTTGAGCTCTTTAGAGGAAAAGGTGCTATTTAAGTGTCATAAATACACCCACGTATTAGATAGACAAAGATGGCCTTGCCCTACCTGAAAAGCTACTTCTGAGAGTTGGGCGATCCTCTGGCATAATATGGGATGCAGCAGAAGTTGGGTAAATCATTACCCCCCTCTCCTCTCTCTCACACACACTGTATAAATGCAGACGTGCATTCCACTTGCATTTGGAACTTTTTGGATCCCGGCCATAGTGTTTTTAAATATATGTATACAGAAAGAAACTATTTGGTAGCCCAGGTATTTATAATGTGTCAAGACAAATGGAAACTGTCAAACCTAAAATGCAGTAACAAGGTCTCAAGCAGACTAGAAAGGCTGAATTCCTTTAAGTATATTTTTGCATTAAAGAGTGAATGTTTCATGGCGATATTTGCTGCCTTGCTACTCCCCAAAGGACTTTTTCTGCAGTACTTTATCTTCATTTAAATTGTCCTTTTCAAGAGATCTATAAAATTCCCTTTATTGAAGAGAAATGATTTGACTGAATGCTAAGAATGCTACTCTTTAAAACCTTTCTTTTTTTCTATTTTTTAAAAAAGATAGTCCAGGATTTTTAGAGTTTAACAACCACTGCATGTTTTGTGTTGGCATATATTTCTGCAACATAGCAAATGGGGCTCAGGTTTATAGTGGAAAATTAAATGGCTGTCCCTGAGGATATCACAGACGAAGTTACAATCAACACTGTTCATTTCAGGGGTCTCTGGTTTCAGATAAGTATCTTTGGTCTGTATCAAAGCATAGATCTAATTCTATGGGCATCTGGTATAGAACAGGAAGAGACCTTCCATCAGGATGATAGTTAAGAATCTTCACACATGTAAGTAACTTCTGAACTATTTCCTACATTCGTAAGGAGGAAGGCATACAAAAATTGAGCCAAAATGGCTTTTTTCTATCCCTTCTGAACAGCCACTGTAAATGAGTGATTAATTTCTCAGGCAGGCTGTTTCACCAACAACAGTGAGTGAGTGGAAATGCCCAAAGGAGAACAAATTAAGGGATTTGTAGACAAATATTTAAAAAGCATTCAAATTAATATTCCACTTAGCTAGTGCCCCTCTCCAGCTTCAGCACTAGTAGCACAATATCCAGCAACTATTTAATTGGGTGTGGGGATGAGGGAGGGAGACAAATTGTCTGTTCTTGAGGGAATGAATGTGAAGCTTAAAAAAAAAAAAGACCAAGAAAAGAAGAGGTACGTTTCAGATTGCAAAATACTTAAAATAAGAATTAAAGGCTGGTGTTTCTGATTGCTGAATTACAGCACAAGACAGAGTAGCTTCCCTGTTCTTAGCAACTTCTTGCATATGTGGTTAAAGGAATAATCCATAGGCAACCTCTTGCTCTAGTGCAGTAGAGCACTGGACTAGGACCAAGGTTCAAATCCCTATTCAGTCATAACATGGCCTTGAGCCACTCAGTCTCTCAGCCTAACCTACCTCTCAGAGTTGTTGCAAGGATAAAATGGAGAAGAAGAGAACTAGGTACACCATTTTGAGCTCCTTGGAGCAAGGGTGATGTCAGGGAACTGACATCGGAGCTAGAGGCGGAGGGAAGGCTCTCAAATGATGCTGGAGAAGGGCCCAGCAGGGAGAGAGGCAGCTCCGCAGATGGGGAAGCAAATCAGCGCAACACCAGGGATATAGAGGGGCAGATGGGGGAATGGGCAGATGGGCTCCAGGACTCTTCACCGGACACCAGCGGGGAGAGCACGGGTCCTCCACTACCCACGCCCACCCTGTGCAGAAGACTTCCGTGCAGAGAGAGTAGGAGGAGACTGGGTGCCAAACAACTTTTATGTTGGAAAAGATTTAAGAAACGCCCACTGACGGATTCTGCTAGTGACTGAGGCAGCCACGAAGTGAAGGGCTGCCCAGACTGAAAGGTTTAGTAAGGCAACAAAGCCTGGAGAGGCGGCAACTTACGCACAAGCAACCCATACACATTACAGGTGGGGTACAAACATAATCATACATGTATAACCCCATTGCTCCAGTATCACAGTGCCAAAGCACTTAAGTCTCAAAAGAACAAACAATCACAGTCTTTAGAAAGGATAGAAAATGACACAGGTCTAAGGGAAAGAAGCTGTGTTGCTATTCAACTAATGACATTTCTGAAAGAGCGTCTCCACCCCCATCGTTCTACCCGGACACTGAGGTCCAGCGCCGAGGGCCTTCTGGTGGTTCCCTCACTGCGAGAAGCCAAGTTACAAGGAACCAGGCAGAAGGCCTTCTCAGTAGTGGGGCCCACCCTGTGGAACGCCCTCCCATCAGATGTCGAAGAGAACAGCAATTACCAGACTTTTAGAAGACATCTGAAGGCAACCCTGTTTAGGGAAGCTTTTAATGTTTCATGCATTACTGTATTTTAATATTTTGTTGGAAGCCACCCAGAGTGGTTGGGGAAGCCAATAATAATAAATTATTATTATTATTATCATCATCATCATCATCGTCACAGGCATGATCATGCAGCAGGCATCCTGTGACATTAACACCACAAACATTTCACCAGCAGTAATCCACTACACCTGGCTTTCAAGGTTTTCGTTGAATATTGCTCAGAAGAAATGTCAACTGAAAAGACCTGATGGCCCTTGATTCAACAGGAGCAGAACCCCTTAAGCAAATGGTCAAATGTGTTGCTGAATCAGTTCAGGACTGCTTTCCTGACTGAGGGCCACTAAGCATTATAGTGTAACAGCTAGAAACCTAATGTTTTTAAAACCGCCACTTGGGAGCCTGTGGTAAGCCCCTTCTTCTGGCTGTGTACGTGGAACTGACCCTGCAGTTTGTGAAGCAGCCTTTGGGGATACTTCTAAAATGTTTAAATGGGAACTGAAGTGTGGCAGTAAAATGACCAACAGTGCAGATCTCACAAAGATATTTTCCCACAGAGCAGGGATGAGCTGTCCCATTTCGCCACCTGAGGTGAAGTCCCCTCAGCTGAAGTCCTGCTTGCTGGCGCTGTACAACCCTAACAATGGCAGGGGCAAGCCGGGTTCGTGAGCGGATAGCTCCCCATGGGATTCTGCCACCTGAGGTGGCAGCTTCCCTCTGCCTCATGGGTGGGCCGCCCTGCCAGAGATATTTATAAGGGGAGAAAGAACCCCGGAGAAAGAAAGCTAGAAGCATCAATCTCTAAATACACATCTATAAAGAAGATTGGAAAATAATTGTCCATTGACTTGTCAAGGCTGTGTGAACTCCTCAGTGCCTTTGCACTCCGTGCGGAAGGTGAGAGTACCCATCTGCCAGGAAACTTACGACTTTCAGTTCCTCAACAGTATTTCATACATTTCACGTTGAACCTAAAAGCTAAAAGGCAAAGGGGTCAATCCACGATTCACCGTGTTAAAGATGATTTGCTGACCCTTGCTTCCAGTGATGATTGGGTCATCCGTCAAACACTTTTATATGCTAGCAAGGTATTGCACAAACAGTGAATCTATCTAATCCTAAGATTTGCAGCTAAAGCATATAAGTGCTTTGGATGAAGTGTCTCAAATGTAGCACCTGCGCAATGTCATTAAAGCACAGGCGCACATCAGAGCTAGGGCAAAGCATTGCAGTACACATACTACTGCAAATGTGGTGAACTTAGGAGTTCCAAAGAGTCACCCTTTCACCCTCTTCCTGTTAATTAATTTAGATTTTTAGGTTGCTTCATCCCAAGACTTTGCAGTACTAACATTGATTTAACATTTCACTCACGCCTTTTCAAGCAATCGCAAACCTTGGTAGTTCATTAATGTGGGGGAAATGATATCAGTCCTGTTTCATAGACTACAAGAGAGTGGGAAGTGGAGCATTAATCATCACCATATCATTATTTTATCAAAAAAATAATTGTATGGAGTGCCAACTGTAGATATTTAGTGGTTGCTAAAAGGTTAATACAGAAATCCCTGGTGTTTATTTAAAGGAACAATGTCAAGTAACAGAGGCTCACAGGATAAAATGTATATGGGTATCTGTGTCGTTTTATTACTGACTATTCTTACTCAAGAAAAAGAATAGCATGCATCGTAAATACACAAATGAAGCTATTCTTCTGCACAACTACAAATCATAGAATATGCTGCACTGAGTTTGCTTACATGTTGTGTTATGCATAGAAGCAGCAATATAAGATTATAATCTTTAAATATTAGTCTCTTTTTAGCTGATGTTTAACTGGAAGTTAAATTCTGTTCTTAGATGAATAGCTTTGCGGTTCAGGAAAGCCGATGTAGACGCTTAAGAGAGTCCTAAATAGGACTGATTTTGAAAGTGCTTCTCTCACCACAGCATACCCTCCAACATTTCTCCGATGAAAATAGGGGCGTCCAATTCCATAATGATAATTTTACTATTTATACCCCACACATCTTACTGGGTTGCCCCGGCCGCTCTGGACAGCTTTTAACATATAAAAACATAATAAAACATTAAACATTTTTTTAAAAAGCTTCCCTATACAGGATTACCTTCAGACAGCTCAGGGGTTGGATAACTCCATACCCTCCAACTTTTCTCCAATGAAAATAGAGACATCCTAACCCTACCCTCAAACATTTCTCCAATAAAAAAATAGGGGAAAGTGGGACATTCTGGGATCAACTCAGAAACCAGGACGGCTTTTCTAAATCAGGGACGTCCCTGGAAAATAGGGACACTTTGAGGGTCTGCCACTGTATCACTGGGCTGATGCAACTCTGACTCCTTGCTAACTACAATGAACAAATCAGGAGTCAGCTTCAGGAGTATGTGCCCCATTCAGTACCAATCCTTAATAATAATAATAATAATAATAATAATAATAATAATAATAATAATAATAATAATAATTTATTATTTATACCCCGCCCATCTGGCTGACTTTCCCCAGCCACTCTGGGCGGCTCCCAATCAGTGTTAAAAACAGTACAGCGTTACATATTAAAAACTTCCCTGAACTTCCCTTGAGATGTCTTCTGAATGTCAGGTAATTATTTATCTCTTTGACATCTGATGGGAGGGCGTTCCACAGGGCGGGCGCCACCACCGAGAAGGCCCTCTGTCTGGTTCCCTGTAGCCTCACTTCTCACAATGAGGGAACCGCCAGAAGGCCCTCGGCGCTGGATCTCAGTGTCCGGGCTGAATGATGGGGGTGGAGACGCTCCTTCAGGTATACAGGACCGAGGCCGTTTAGGGCTTTAAAGGTCAGCACCAATGCTGAAGGAAACTATGGCAACAATTAGCCCTTTTTATCAGTGGACTAATTTTGAATTATGGTGCTGGAGGAGACTCTTGAGAGTCCCATGGACTGCAAGAAGAACAAACCTATCCATTCTTAAGGAAATCAGCCCTGAGTGCTCACTGGAAGGACAGATCCTGAAGCTGAGGCTCCAATACTTTGGCCACCTCATGAGAAGAGAAGACTCCCTGAAAAAGAAAGATGGAGGGCACAAGGAGAAGGGGACGACAGAGGACGAGATGGACAGTGTTCTCGAAGCTACCAGCATGAGTTTGACCAAACTGCGGGAGGCAGTGGAAGACAGGAGTGCCTGGCGTGCTCTGGTCCATGGGGTCATAAAGAGTCGGACACGACTAAACGACTAAACAACAACAACATCAGTGGACTGGTTCGCAGAAACTATGGCCTACTGGGACTCTGCAAACATGTCCCCTCTGGTCCTTCCTGCTCCCAAACTGTCCTGGGTTAAGCTAAAGTTTGGCTTAGTGTGTCATCCAGACCCAGGATTGTGGTTAAGCTCTGTCTTCCTCAAGCATGAGCTGTAGCCAAGGTTCGTTATCATAGCTCAGTCTCTTGTAGACTACACCAGCTCTGATCCATGCACGGAGCTCCCATGTGAGCAGGGAGCTTCCTGTTCACCTCGGTGGGTATCAGCTGCATAGGTACATCCACACTGGACATGCTGAGCCGAAATAAATGTCAAATTTTGGGTTGCATTGGGAGCTCTGTGTATGCAGCCAAGATCCAGCTAATGTTTGGATCAGGCTGTAAATCTGAAATCCAGTATATGAAAGTCAATGGAATGTTCAACAGAAAATTGCTATTGCGATTTAACAATATGACTTTTTGTGCCCTGTTCCAACTCTTATTTAAGACCAATCATAGTAGCGTGACAAGACGGAATTACTCTGTTTTGGAATTATGATAACTGCTTGGTTTCCTGGTCACACATTTTTTGAAAACTACACATCCTGTCTTTCCAACGCCCGTAAATACTGAGTAGCATTGTGGCATTAAAACAATTGTTATCTCTCTCCTGCCAGAAAGTATATCATTGTCACAAAAAACTTTGGGTCGAAATTACACATGGGAAAAGATAAAAGAAAAGTTGCTTAGCTCACTTAACCCAGGCCCAAACTGCACTAGGGGAGGATAAAGAAATCGCACAGTAAATATAGACACCAGTAATATTTTAAAACAAATAGACTGCAAACTGTATAATTTGAAAATTAAAGGGAACCTATCTTTGTGTAATGAAAAACTGATAAATGACTCCGAGGAGACTTAATCCTACCTACCCTCATTATTGTCCTCCAGGTCCTCAGATTGCTTTGCTTTGCATTTCACGGGTGAAGGAGACTGGCCTTGCTGCTCCACTCCCTCTGCAAGGACAAAGAATTCATAAATAGAGGGGATTTTTGAGTTAGCATTTTAAAAAATTAAATATGAACGTGCAAGATATTGGAAGAATAAACAGATATTATCTCGGTGCTGCTTTCAGAAGGAAAGAGTGGTGCTTTTAAGCATTGTGAAGATGCATTCCTGCCTCACATGCCATCATCATGACTCTGAGGGACTTTAGGCTGGAATCGAAACACCTTATTTCAAAAGCCACAAGCCCTCGGGTTACATAGGCTTCAGTTTACATACGCTTCAGGTTACAGACTCCGCTAACCCAGAAATAGTACCTCGGGTTAAGAACTTTGCTTCAGGATGAGAACAGAAATCGTACTCTGGTGGCATGGCAGCAGCGGGAGGCCCCATTAGCTAAAGTGGTGCTTCAGGTTAAGAACAGTTTCAGGTTAAGAACAGACCTCCGGAACGAATTAAGTACTTAACCCGAGGTACCATTGTAATATCACTTGAATGCACAAAGTTTCAAAACCCATGGAGCTTTACAGACAAGGAATGGTGACCTCAGTTTGTGAGCTTAGACAGCAATCACATGCACACTCACATGGGAGTAAGCCCCATTGAAAACAAGGGGACTTATTTCTGAGTAGACACATTTAGGATTGCACTATTAGTTGAGGAATGGAGGTAGAAGTATTGGCATCAACAGTGAAGCGGCTCAGTAGCAAACTAGCATCCAACCATACCCATTCTTAAGAAAATAATGCTAATGAGTAAAGAAAACCTGAATTCATTTAACTAGCTGAATATCAGAAACTAATAATCTTTGGCAGTTTCAAAGTCCCCTTTAAATAAGTTAAATCAGTAAGAATTATGTGTAAGCCGCACTGGGAGTTGGAGTCAACGTTCCTAAGTCTCAAGTATACTGATCTTAGTATAGTAAGTGTTTTATTCTTGGGTCAACAGACTCCAGAGGTGGGAGCAGGCAAAGGAGCCTAGTGTCCCTCCTAAGACTGACCAAGGGGCACTGAGTTTGTTCTATAATTTTGATTTGATCAATTACCACTTATTGGGCTTTCTTTATTTTTTCAAATCAAGTGTATATATAATTGCAATAAACTAATATCACAATATTGAATTAATTTCAACACATTCAATAGGAGTCCTCCACTTAAAAGCTTTCTGGTGACTCTCTTTGCAAGCCACCCAAGTTATACAGTGGTACCTCGGGTTACAGATGCTTCAGGTTACAGACTCTGCTAACCCAGAAATAGTACCTCGGGTTAAGAACTTTGCTTCAGGATGAGAACAGAAATCGCGCAGCGGCGGCAGGGCAGCAGCGGGAGGCCCCATTAGTGGTGCTTCAGGTTAAGAGCAGTTTCAGGTTAAGAACCGACCTCCGGAACGAATTAAGTTCTTAACCTGAGGTAAAGGTAAAGGTAAAGGGACCCCTGACCATTAGGTCCAGTCGTGACCGACTCTGGGGTTGCGGCGCTCATCTCGCTTTATTGGCCGAGGGAGCCGGCGTACAGCTTCCGGGTCATGTGGCCAGCATGACTAAGCCGCTTCTGGCAAACCAGAGCAGTACACTGAAACGCCGTTTACCTTCCCCCTGGAGCGGTACCTATTTATTTACTTGCACTTTGATGTGCTTACGAACGGCTAGGTTGGCAGGATCAGGGACCGAGCAACGGGAGCTCACCCCTTTGCGGGGATTCGAACCGCTGACCTTCTGATCAGCAAGTCCTAGCCTCTGTGGTTTAACCCACAGCGCCCGAGGTACCACTGTATATTTTATATGGGTAGCTATCTACATTTAAACAACAACTGCAGCAACCACCATATTCTAATGTATAATTAATATACGCGTAACAACAGAAATGTTTTAAAAAAATTGCTAGCATATATCGCAGGAATAAATTCAGGCCAGATGTACGGTGATCTTTAGATGCAGTCATGCATTTGTAGATGGAACTGCTATTCTGCCAGGCTTTAGCAGAAGGGGAGATGCAAAGCAGCGCTTCTCCATTGGCTTTGCTTAGAGAACGGCTCCACCAGGCTCCTTCCCTCCCTGCACTATTTCCACTCCAGCTGGTCATTATAAGGACTGTTGTGCAATCTTAAGAACTGATGCTCAAGGTTCCTTTATTTCCTCCCACTCCTTTTTCCTTTTGTGCTGGGTCTTTCGGATTGTAAGCCTGCGGGCCATGGGGTTGTATTGTTTTTATTGATCTTATGTAAGCCATTCTGCGAGCCTTTTCTGTTAAAGAGCAAGGGGGGATGCTTTAAATAAAGAAACAAACAGTGTTCGTAACCTAAATGAATTTATATATGGTTTCTTTCTCCCTTCCTTTTTTTAAAGTAGACCAATAAGTTTTAAGAAAGCCACGAAACTCAAAAGATAAGATTGCTCCAATGCACTGTTAAATCACACATTTTAGAGCTGGAAAAGATTTGCTACATCCACAAACCTTTTCTTGTGCCAATGCAGCATGAAAATACACAGACAGAAGACATATCTGATACCGTACAACTAAGGTCCATAGAAAGCTTTAACTACATCTGCCCCTTTGATTCAAGCCAGACCAGCAACATGCTGCATGAAATATGATCGCATTGGAGAGCTTTTAACTGAACATCACAATATGCTAGCAGCTGCGAGAAAAGAAAGGACACTTGTTTGGGGGGAAGGGAGTAAACTAAATATTAAGAGGTGAAATTCTGATCCATTTAAATCTATGAGAGATTTATCTTTGATTTCAACAGGAGTTGGACTCTGCTGAAGGTTAAAATATACTGTCTCAGCGCGCGCGCGTACAC
Organism: Podarcis liolepis; assembly: GCF_965112155.1. Taxonomy (NCBI): domain Eukaryota; kingdom Metazoa; phylum Chordata; class Lepidosauria; order Squamata; family Lacertidae; genus Podarcis; species Podarcis liolepis. The sequence goes on along the minus strand of NC_139557.1, from coordinate 18,539,696 downwards.
ACACACAGATATAAGGTTTTTGTGCATAATTTTGTATCTGAAATAAGAAAGCCAATGTGCAAGCATTAAGTGTGATTTTTGCGAATACTGTTATTCATTTTCCCTTGCCTCTAACTAATTCCTAATGAGTCTTCGTACTCAAAAGAGCATTAGTGGCGGCTCTATATATATATAAAAGGATTATATTATGGGCATAAACACCCCGCTGTTCATTTGGGAGGGGGGGAAAGCCTCACACTGACCCACAGGAGCAAAGTTTGCAAAGGTAATAAGATATGCACCTTCCTGGGTGGCAGAGAAATGTAAAACAGAGAATGCATTTATCTCAGCATGCTATGCATTTGGTCATCTGTTATTTTTTCATTAGAGCCCTTTTGTAGCTGTTTCGAAGACCTGATGGAAATGCAGTGATATTTCCCCTCCCCCAGTGGCTTCAGATGAGGCTGATTTCAGGCCCTTATGTGCAGATCTGCAGTTCCTTCTTATTATCACACGTGCCTCTGAATTAGGATGAAATCAGTTTGAAAGGCACTTGTCAGGGGAAAAAAAGGTTACAAATGTATAATTATGGAGCACTTAATTTTTTTTTGGGGGGGGGAGATGATATTAGAGAAAGTTGAGTATGGATAGCATGCAAGCAGTGGCAATAATTCATAAGGATGGTCTACAACTAAGAGTTCCATCTGCTAGAGTCATGACCTACAGATGAAATGAACTGGAAGTCCATTAATGATAGGAAATGGCTAATTGCAGTCGCAACCTCAAATATCTATTACTCACTATGAATCCTTTCAAATATGGAAAGAAAAGATACTCTTCAAATGAAAGACTGGCTTGGTTCAAATAATAACTCAGCTGGGCTGAATATGTGAATGTCTATGAGACTTTTGCAAATGTATCCTTCCTAGTTTAACGATATTAAGCCTAGGCACTAATTGGGACAGTGTGGAATGAACGCTCTTCTGTTATAGGGCATATGAAGATCATGTTAACTGTAGCAATGCAGTGATTAACAGTGTATCAAATGGCGACTGCCCCAGAGAATTAATTTCCAGTATTGATTTCAGGACCCCTTGCCATTTGCCGGAGATGCACTAATTGCACCTATCTTACTGCATTTTATTGTATTTTTGTTGTTGTTTTGTAGTTTTTATTGAGTGAGCCACCCAGAGAAAAAAATTGTGATACATAGCAGCCTGAAAATAATGTGTACACACACACACGCCTGAACAAATGCAAGGTAATGTATTTCAGAGCAATAGCCTATTTCAGAAAGGGCATGTTGTGGGTCTGCAATGAAGTCCACGCAACTGCCAAAGCTTCATAATGAGGAGTAAGGAAAGGGAATGTAGAAGGAATACTGAAAAGAAAAGATAAGATTTGCACATCGGCTGTGATTTTAAAAGGCTGAACCAGAATTGGATTTTAAGAGAGCATCTGGGTGCAAAAATATTAAAAGTCATTTCAACCCCGTTCATCCAAATGCCTTTCAAAAGCATTTCCTCTGCTATGGAAACTTCCCAATTGCTGGTTTTTCGTTTTGCTTTGTTTTGGGTCATCCTATCCTAAAGCGGGGTGCTTGCTAAAAAGAAAAGGGAGGCTACTCAAACTAGATAATAAAGTCTCTAGAGAGGCTAGCTGTGCCTCCGCACTGCAGTGCTTCTTCCAAATGCCCCAGAGAGGAGATGGGAAGACCGACAGCAACAGTGGGCCACTTCTTGGTACCACCACCAGAAGGTGCCAGAACTCAAAGCATGGCTATTCCTTTCTTCCCGTTTAGGTGCCCAGGTGCTCATTTAACCCCCTTCCTAAGTTCACATTGAAAAAAGATCACTCCCTCTCTGTCCAACAGGTGCACTTTGTCTGGTCTCTACAGCTCCAGCTTAGAGAGCCTGATGGCTCTGTGAGTGATGACATGCCTGCGGCGAGCCCCGACTCATGTCTAACAGAAGGAGAGCAGATGTAGAGACAAACATTCCAGTCTAATGGGCTCATTTTGCATGGACTTGTAGCACAGTCTAATTGGAATTAGCGTCCTTTCAAAGGTTGAAGAGAAGAGGAAACCGGAGTTGTCTTTTTTTTCTGTTTGCAAATTGAAATGGTTAAATCATTTTCTTTTGAATTAGGCAAGTGGAACAGCAAGCTTATTTTGAAGTAGCCTCACTTACTATTTTAACATGCCATTCAATTTATAAACCCCATCCATTTGGGTTCTGAGCGTGCAGACATGTTTATGGAATGCCACGGCTGAGATGAACTCGCCCCCTGAATTTTCAGAAGGGAAATAACTGTACAAGTGCGGAGACAAACGTCTAAGTTGCTTCATGTGTCATGCATGCATGTATTTCTGTGTGGAATTTGAAAACACACTACACTACTCATCGCATTAAAAGAATATACAGTGGTACCTTGGGTTATGTACGCTTCAGGTTACATACGCTTCAGGTTACAGACTCCGCTAACCCAGAAATAGTACCTTGGGTTAAGAACTTTGCTTCTGGATGAGAACAGAAATCGTGCTCCAGCGGCGCGGTGGAAGCAGGAGGCCCCATTAGCTAAAGTGGTGCTTCAGGTTAAGAACAGTTTCAGGTTAAGTACGGACCTCCGGAACGAATTAAGTACTTAACCCTGTTTAGGGAAGTTTTTAATATTTAATGCTGTATTGTTTTTAACACTTGATTGGAAGCCGCCCAGAGTGGCTGGGGAAACTCAGCCAGATGGGTGGGGTACAAATAATAAATTATTATTATTACTATATAACCCGAGGTATCACTGTATATCTGAACATATCTCTGATTAGAAATAAAAAGCTGTTGGGAGCAATAACCCGTTAGCTATGTTATTTGCAATGATTGTGTCAGCAATATGTGAGGGAGGGTGAGAATGCCCTGAATGGTGCTCATGGCATCTTCAGATCTGTGAGGGTATTTCACAATCATATCCTTACAACTACAAGGCAAGGTGCCCTGCAGCTAAATGGAGCAGCACAAAGGAAAGGCGCAAGAGGAAAGCCACAGGGTGGCCACAGCAACAACACACCCCTAGAAGTCCTTTGCACTCAACTTAAAACAAAGAACAGCCAGTGGATCCATTTAAGTTTCTCTTCTCGTTCTACAGGTAAGGCTAGTGCAGGAAAGTCTTTGCTAAGTCAGAAGAGTGGACTGGGTTGTAGCAGTCAGTGAGATAGACCCTTAAGGCACCAACCATTCATGGAAACATTTTCATAACCACCTTTCCAAACCACTGGACGGCATACAAGGCAAACAGAAAAGGAAAGAAAAACATGACACAAAACATGCAAAATAAATAAACAGTGCTGATAAACTAAAGCCTGAACAGAAAGCAAAGAGAAGTGTTTTATTGATTATAGTTTAGAAATTATTTATTGTAACTATTGAGTGGATTTCTGTTTAACTTTTATATGTTGATATTATTTTATACTACTCTAATAATTGTTGAATGTTACTTTTTGATGTAGTTTGCTTATTTAAAAGTTTTGTTTTATTATCACATTTTTGTATTGCATTCGATTGTTATAAGATGTACATTAGTTTCTTATGCTCACTGATGCAAAGGCCTCTCTGCTCTCTGTCGACAATTGTGATGCCTATGACTGTGATGCCTACAATTGGGTAGGCATTTGACAGCAGGGTCCCAAGTTGAAAACTGAAGCTCTAAGATGATGTGGCCCATATCATTTGAGGAAGCAGCAGATTTATAACAGCAAAAACTGGGAGAGCTTTCTGGAGTCCTTCTGACCAAGCCTGTTCCTCCTTTTGGTAACTTGTTGTTCAGCTCCTGTCATCCTTTGCTCTCTCAAGCACATTAGTGCAACATTAGGTTCCCTGCAGGCTATCAAAGCCTCACCAGGGCTCTATGACCCAGAAGATCCTCCTAAGTGTGTGTGTGTGTGTGTGTGTGTGTGTGTGTGTGTGTATAATACAGAACATACGGTCGGTCTATGCAGCTACATCAGTCTGTGTGGCCTATTTAAATGCAGTCAAATGATTCATGCTTTGCCTGATAGGTACATGAAGGCTCACAGTAAATTACTATATACAGTGGTACCTCGAGTTACAGACGCTTCAGGTTACAGACTCCGCTAACCCAGAAATAGTACCTCGGGTTAAGAACTTTGCTTCAGGATGAGAACAGAAATCGCACAGCGGCGGCAGGGCAGCAGCGGGAGGCCCCATTAGTGGTGCTTCAGGTTAAGAACAGTTTCAGGTTAAGAACCGACCTCCGGAACAAATTAAGTACTTAACCTGAGGTACCACTGTATCCTCCTCCCTACCTGGGCACACTCTCTTTCTGCTCTTCTCCTCCATGCCTGCAACATGACAACATCTACATATCTCAGCTCCAAGTTCAGACTCCATTTCTAAGTATATCTTTGTAGCTGAATTACCATTTTAAGCCTGCCTATTACTCTTCAAGCAGTATACTGAATGAGTAATTTTTTTCTTCTTTTTCCTTTTACAAGATTGTTTTTGGTGTGATTGATATTTTAAAGCGGAGAAATACCAGGAGAATCCAGTCTGCTTAAAACCATCCAGGATTACTTAAACTAAAAGGCTAACACTAGCCTATCTAAGCTTCCCTTTTAAGCTGCAAAGGGATGGCAGTCTGCTGAACTCACAGACGTGAGGAAGGAAGGATAATATCTAATAAATCTATCATCTCCTAGCATCCAATCACATTCCAACACTGGGATAAAACCAAAATGAGATGTCATGTAGAATTTACAATAAGACCCAGTAGCAGCTGGTGGTTTGAGGGAGTGAGGTGAAGATGCCTTTCCATAACCAGTGTCATTGCAAGTTACCCTGGGAGCTGCTGCAGGGGGGGCAGGAAGGTCACAGCCACGCAGATACACTGATGGAGTGCTAGATTGGCTCCACCAGGGCATCAACACAGTCCCAGCCTCACAGCTGCCCTGCTCCATCTCGGTGCCTTCCAGGTAAGCTACAGGTGAGCCCCACCACACTGGCTGCAACGGATAAGGGGTTAATGCTCATTAAATTCCTAGCATTAGCGGCATACTCTCCTAAAAATTCCGATGCAGTGCTTGCCACTCGCTCAACAGCATTGTGAAATTCTTCTAGGAGCTTGTAAAAATGGGAAGGTTATAGCAGGATGCGTAACTTTTACCCATGTCATCTGTGGATATTATCCACAGGTTAGCTTTTCTAAGGATTAGGCTTTGAACAAGATTTTATGCTCATCTTGGTATCTGCTCTCGAAAAGTCAACTCATATTGATGGAATTTACCCCCCGTTTTTGCACACACAATGTTGCATTAACTATTCATTGTGTTCATAGATTCTGGCTATGATTTTCGTGTATTCCTTCCACGTTCAGGAGCAAGGGGGGAATCCCCAGTGTAACCAGCTATGCTGAAGTAAGAGAAAATCCATACCCTATAAAACCTAACCATGAAAGCAAATCACACCATCTGCAAATACTGGAGAAATCTGCTAGCATCACCACATGTTCTGATTACGCCTAAAATATAGGCATGCGTGTGAGGGAGTGTATATCCTGCATTCTCATTCATTTCAATCTCTTTCTCATTAGGCCTCATCTGTCAACTTCATTTTTGGGGAAGGAAGAACACAATTAAAACTATGAGCCACCATTTAAAAATAATTCTTATGATCATCTTGGCTGCGAGTCCTGGAAGACCTGCTGCCAGCCTTGCAGGCCTTTATCCACCTGGACTGGGAGGTGGGGCTCTGACAGAGGCTGAAACTGCTGAACAGACTCTTGGGTTGGGGCATTGGTTAGCAGGGGTTTCTGAGGGGGGGGTGTTCTGTTTTATTTTTTAATCTTTATTTTAGATCTTAATTTGATTTATGTGGAAATTATTTAATTTGGTTGTGAAATTTTTGATGTTTTATTTATTGCTTATGAATTGACTGCTTCTGTTATGTTGGTAATTATGAATTTATTTTATTGGTTTTAACTATGGAAACATGGCATACAAATAAAATTATGTGTATGCTTGTATGTGCGCATAAGTTGAACAATACATTCAATACAAAAATAGATGGTGCATTTCTTATGTTGCATACTTACTTGGGATATTATACTTTTGAATTTAGTGGAGTTTATCCCCAAGTAGATATGTATAGGATGATGCCGTTAGATATGGAAACATGAGTAGATACTGCCATTTCATCATAGTTCAAGGTTTGGGGCTCCTATAAAATGGGGCTGACTTGCTTTTAGGTATCATTGTGGACCAAACTAGACAAAAGCATTAAAGATGCCTCTGACTGATGGCAATTGGGGATTTCTCCCCAAAGCAAATACTAGCTTCAGAGGAGGGATTTTCTTCAAGACTCCAGGAGTCAGCAGGGAAGGATTAAAAAAACAACAAAAAACCCTCTCCATGCTGGCTCTGATGTTATTAGTTAACAGCCTCCAGGTGGAGGTGGGGTTATTTGTGTGTGTGTGTTTTTATATAAAAAAAAACCAAAACAAAGCAACCCATCTCACCTTGCATTTTAGATGCAAATATACATTTAACCTCATGGGCAGTTTGCCCTTCAAGTCATTAGTTATTGCAATGAACAAGTTGGGCCTGGTAGCATGTGCACCTTTGAAAACAGTTCTTTCTGTTATGTACTTTTATTGTCACATTTAGGTTGTGAATCTGCTAGCACCGAGTTTGCACAATTTCTGTTGACTTTTGTGAAGAGTTAGTTAAGTGAAATTCTACAATACTTGACCCTAATATGCACAGTTCAAGTTCACAATTTGAGGAAAATATAATAATGGGGGTAAGGACCATTTGCACTCCTCTTCAAGCAGCAAAATGATTATCCACACACTCCACAATCTGGCTGCAGAGTCTCTCGCCTTCCTTTTCCCCAGGGAGAGTCTGGCCAGAGTGTTTGAAGGGTGGCTAGAAGTTTGAACCCTTCGGTCAGACATGTCCATTTCTATGCAGAAAGAATTATTTTTATATTGAGGCGCAGTCCATCATGTGACCACCACTCCACCATAGCAGCGGTATGAAGTTGTGTAACCCAGACAGTTTTGCCACTGTGAAATAGGTCCTTTTTTAAAGGAAACTCCGTGAGAAAACAGACATTCTGAAACAGTCTACAAATGGCTCATAAGGTTAAAATCATTTTAGACATCTAATATATTAGGTGTATCATGGTTCATCAAATTCCTATTAATTCACTACAAGTTGTCTTCTTAAAATACCTCAGTATTCAGAAAAATGTCTCAGCCTAGAAGCAGCCTGATGATGATAATAAGTCTGTCTAAACTTCAGGAGGAGGAAAAATAGAAAAGTCCTTTCTAGTCAGCCATGGTTTAGAAAGTCCAGTGCTTTTCTTATTATGGACAATATTTTCTGTCAGATGGGAGAAAGTCAGGATAATACTTTCTAACGCCTTTCTAGAATGTTGGCAGCCCTTTTAATGTATATGCGGACCATATACTACACCCTTTAAATATAGATCCATTTATACCCATTACACTCAAAATAAAAATGTTAGCCTTCCTATTCCTGTTCAATTTCATCCACTCCTTTTAATTTATTTTACTTTTATACACCATATTTGCTGTAGTAATACATCTACTAATTAGTAACATGAGTTTCTGTATACTGCTTAAGTACAGTAAGAGGTGACAATCCTGTTTTCAATTTACATATGTTTAGCAGTCTTAAATATGAAAACATTTTTTGGCACGGGGTATGTTACTTACTGTTTCCTTTTGCAGAATGCACTGCCTTTTTTGTTCTTATTGCTTTACAACAATCTGTTAAAATAAATGGTACAAAAGGGTAGCTAGCTAGATCGACCTAACTATTGAGATCCTGTGGCCCAAACCTGCATAATTATCAAGTCTGCAATCCGACCTTAAGGCACTTATTTACCTCATGTATGTTAATAAATGTGGAACATTCTCAAAATACCATTTACATGGAAGATAAGAACGGCTTGTTTCAGATGTAACATCAAACCATGGTTTGGATGGTTTGGAGTTATATAAACAAACTTTGGGTTCCCAGAAACCTAATGTTTGCCAAAATACCTGAAGTGGACAAACTATGATTTGCACAAACCAAAAGTGGAATTAAAAACACATTTTGATTGTGATTTTTAGTTCAGTTTGCAGGCAAGCTATGGTTCACGCAAACCAAAACCCAGTTTGTTGTTGTTGTTGTTGTTAGTCGTTTAGTCCTGTCCAACTCTTCGTGACCCCATGGACCAGAGCACGCCAGGCATTTCTGTCTTCCACTGCCTCCCGCAGTTTGGTCAAACTCATGCTGGTAGCTTCGAGAACACTGTCCAACCATCTCATCCTCTGTTGTCCCCTTCTCCTTGTGCCCTCCATCTTTCCCAACATCAGGGTCTTTTCCAGGGAGTCTTCTCTTCTCATGAGGTGGCCAAAGTATTGGAGTCTCAGCTTCAGGATCTGTCCTTCCAGTGAGCACTCAGGGCTGATTTCCTTCAGAATGGATAGGTCTGATCTTCTTGCAGTCCATGGGACTCTCAAGAGTCTCCTCCAGCACCATAATTCAAAAGCATCAATTCTTCGGCGATCAGCTTTCTTTATGGTCCAGCTCTCACTTCCATACATCACTACTGGAAAACCCAGTTTGGGTATGGCCAATTATTACTTACCATAATAAAGGAAGTCAGTGAGGACACATGAGATATGGAGAAGAGACACCTAAGCTCAGGGCTCATTCAAGCCATAGTTTGGTGTAACTTCCAGCCTGAGCCACTATATCAATGTCGTGCTTGCAAAGACAGCAAAAACGTGTTAAGGGGGAACCAGATATACTTGGTGCTTTAGTCCATTCTGGTTTCAAACAATTCATAAGATTTAGAGGATCCACATTAATCTGTGATGTCAACATACTTCATACCCCATTGTGAATGTGTGTGAAGAAAGGATGGCAGAGCTTGTCAAGGCAGGTATGTGGAAAGCTACTGCCTGGACATTTCCGTGATCTTCATGTGGGCACATGAAGTGGCACAACCCATGTGGGCACAACCCTCAGTGTTTTAATAGTACAACCCTTGCCCCCATTGGACATTAAGTCCAGCAATCAAGTCTTCTCTCACCCAGGCTGCAGAACCCACATCCCATAAGCATTCTGAGATGTTCTCTCAGAGGGCAGTGTCTGCTTAACCAAATAAATTACTTGAACAGAAGCAACATGACAAATGCACTAGATTCTGCTCTAAGGAGGGGTCCTTGTGTTTATATATCCCCTACATCCTTAGAGAAGAGCAGCTGCTCCTTGCACTGCTGAATCTCATCTTTCATTTACTTTTCCAACACTTGTTTTGTCTTTCTCCAGTTTCCTTTTCATCTCTCTCTCTCCTCCTCCTCCTCCTTCAGTCACAGTTCTCTTGTTTCCACTCATTTAATTCCCATCAGTTCCCAGATGTCTCTTCTCTCGGTTCCCACCTTAGCCTGCTATCCCAATTGCTCCCCTTTCACATGTGTATATCAAACGAGTGCTCAGATGTGTTTGTGTGCAAACACTTAAAGAATGAGAAAGTATGTTCCACAACACGTTCTACTTAGTTTAGGGCAGATAAACTACATTAATAGAGAGGCAAAGGAAAAAACATCATGAGGCAAGGTAAGATGCCACTGTTAAAAAAAAAGACTTGACAAACATGTTGGCATTTACAGTTCTTTACATGTCCTGCTGAGCTATTTTACTGTTCAAAATAGTGTCTCGACCAAGAAAGTTGTTTAACCTAACACACTAGTGGGATTATGTAAAATTTATGTGCCACTCAAGTAACTGAAACCTGTGCTAAAATTGAATTAAACACTGGGAATTTCTTAACAGCAGATAACTAATAAAACTTGCAACCTAAACTACAACTTGATTCAAGCTACAGCTAAATATGACATCAGGCTAGCAAATCAGAGTGGTAAAAAACTAACTGGTAAAAACAGAAGGATATCCGTGTTAAAAAGGGTGTCAAGAAGCCCTTATGTCTTTCATTCTAGATCTCCTTGCTCCATATTTATCCCTTGTATATCGGCTGCGAAGTTTCGCATAATTATAACCTGTCCTTGTGGAATTCTGCACCTATTTGATAATGGTAAAAGTTTGAGGCTTAAACAGTATTGGTCCCGTTTACAACTTCTGCTTGGCAAGAGAGAGCTATCGCTATTCATCAATCACTTCTACATTTTGTCAGAGAAAAACCAGCTTTATCCTCTCAATTTTGATTAGAACTGGCCACTGCAGTCACACATAACTACAGATGGGTGGAAATGAAATATTGAAGTGCTTATTGCGTATCTCGGCTGGGTTTTCCCTCTTGTCAGCCAAAATTCTGGTGTGCTGGTGTTAAGCCACAGTCGGCATGCTGCCTCACAGGCACAAACCTGAAGTTGGTGCTCTGTCATTCAGTTGACGCATGTGGCAGAATGTTCAGGTGATCGTTTTGAAAGCAGAATGCCAAAGAAGAAAAAGAAGCAGCCAACTACATGCCCAGGAGCCAGTTATTAGAAGAGTCATAGTGTCCCAAGACAGTTTGTGTGTCACTTTTTCTCACTGGGCTAGATCCAGACTAAGTTAGGTATGATAGGACTCATACTATCCTGCTCTTAAGTTTTTCTTGTATGGAATTGATCTTGGTAATTTCAACTGTTTTTTAAATGCATTGTATGAACATTTTTGTAAGTCACTTTGAGTTTGTTTTATAACGACAAGGGAGCATAAGTGTGAATAGCGAGTCGTGGCTCAAGTCTTATTGGTTTCAACTGGTAAATGAGGCAGAAATCTTGTATCCTCTTACTTTGGCATGTGCCCCATTGATCTCAATGGGGCTCAAGTCTGAGTAGACATGTATAGGATTGCACTGCCAACGAAACTAATTTAGTCTGGATCCAAACTATTGTTTCCTCCAATAGACAATAAGCAAATAGCCACATACTCAAGGTCAAAGTTCAAACCCACTGGAGCTCAAATCAGTAAGTAAAACAGTGGGGTTTGTAGCCTATAAACCAGGAGTGGCTAACCTGGGTCCTCCAGATGTTAATGGATTCCAACTCGTATCAGCTCCACCCAGCAGGGATGATGGAGTTTTAGGCCTGCAACACCTAGCCATGCCAACTCTAAACCATCTTCAGCACTTGGATTGGCACCCTCTGAACTGCCAAACAGAGGATCCCTGTGGTATATTTGCCAGTACATAATGGCATGTTGTGTACAAAAGGGACAGCCCATTGAAAGCGTGGATGGACAGGAGCCATTTGCCTTGAATTTCAAAGCACAAATTTAATGGAGTCATCCCCATCTGCTCCCTAGGTGTTGCTGGACTAGAGCTCTCATCAGCTCCAGCCAGCCCAGCCCAGTAGTGATAATGGACACCAAAAACATCTAGACAGCGCCAGGTTGCGGAAGGCTGAGTTAATGCTTGGAGGGAGCTTCTTTTGTCAGTGCTCAGACCTCAGTGAGGTAAATATTTGGGGCAGATCACTAATAGACAGTGAAGAAAGGAACACAATTGCCGTTCCTTGACTTCACATACCCTGTCTTCCATAACCTTTCTAATACGAATGCAGGTCCAGTTTAATCCAACTTCCTGTGACAGTTTATATTAAAAAGCAATGTTTCTTTTGTGCACTCTAGTCCCGAACCTCAGCATCTGTGCAATTACTCTTCCTAGTTGCTTAGTAACAGCATCCTTACACTTTAGTCTCATTACATGCGAAGTCCGTTTCTGCAGCATTTGAAGCTATTCCAAACAGAAATCCCTAGCAGTCAGTTCCTAAGAAGTTCAACACCTTTTTTTGTCTTATGTCATGGTTGAGATGGCACCCTTTTACATGAGGCATTGCTCCTTTCGCAACAGAATGCACATGGAGTGATAAGTCTCGTCTTCTCACACTCAGTATAAATGAAGCTTCTATTCCATATGCATCCAAACTAAGACAAAATTGTTCCAGTCTGCTCAGATCACAGCCTCCATTCAAAGATTCTACCGTAAGAATAAATATGCAGTTACTTGTGTTTCTTTCCCCATAAATATTCAAGTGGCAGCAGAAGAACCAGTGATACGGAGTCACAAAGGCCTTGCATTTTTGACAAAAACAACGGAATCACTCCAGCAATGCCATACAAAGTTCTGATAGGATTCCAGTCACCTTAGTATACATCTGAGGACCCACTTTTAAATTTTTGCCATATATTTGTATGGTGGCAGTACTGTTGCTGTGTCCCAATAATAGGCCCCAATCCATGAGCTGAAGTTCAAGGCCTTAAATTATATGATACGAAGAAGCATTGCAACAGCTTGTGATTAACTTGGGACTGCTAACTGAAATGTCTGGTGGTAGAACTGCAATCATTCCCTGCTCTTTCTGAGTTACTACTGAGGAGCTTAAAAGGTGGGAGACAGCAAATGGGTGGGAAACTGAAGGCTGATCTTCAAATTATAGGAGGGGTGAAAGTTAGAGGGAAATCAAATCTCTTCCATACGTCTCTTTAACCCTGTATCACAGAAACAGGGAACTTGTGATCCTCCGTGATCTTGGACTCCAACACCCATCAGCTCCAGTCCATAGCTATCAACTTACATATTTAAAAACAAGGGACCATTGAAAATAAGGGATCAGCAGCCAAAATAAGGGACCTGCAGCCTCACTTGTTCCAGGCACGCCAGTCTTCCTGTCTTCCTGCAGTCTGGTCAAACTCATGCTGGTAGCTTCGAGAACACTGTCCAACCAACTTTGTAACCAGAGGTTCAACTGAATAGAATCTGAATCACATGCACCACAAGGCCTATGCAGCCTCAACTTAAGATGGCTCCCCGGCCTGGCTTTGTACTGCAAAGTTTGCAGCAGCACGTGCAACAAAATGGCATCCAGCATTCAAAAAACCCCTCAGCTTGCATTAACTAGCCACACACACACAGCCTCCCCCTCCCTCCCTCCCCCAGCCAAGCAAGACAGTTGGAGCCTCCCTTTTCCCTGGCCAGCAGGGAGGGAGGGAGAGGAGCTGCTTCCTTTGAAATTTAAGGGACATCATTTAAGGGACATTTAAGGGACATCCATCAATAAGGGACAGCAGCGGGACATGGTGCTGGAATAAGGGACTGTCCCTCCAAATAAGGGACGCTTGACAGCTATGCTCCAGTCAGCATAGTCTATGGTCAGAGATGATGGGACTTGCAGTGCAACAACATCTGGAGGGCCACCGTTTCCTCATCATTATTAGCATATTAAAAGAAAAGGGGATGAACAATCTAGTAAAGAAGGCAGGCAGCTTCTTTGAAGACAGCTTCAAAGACAGCAAAGAGTCTTGTGACACCTTAAAAACAAATTTATTATGAGACAAGCTTTCATGTGCAATAAATTCGTTAGTCTGTAATATGCCTTTGTTGTTTTTGCTACAACAGCCTAACAAAGCTAACCCCTTTCAAAATTATTACAGTAGGGCTGTACACACATTATACCTTTAGAGCACATTTGAATCACATTCTTTCCCTCAAAGATTTCTGGGTGGAATTGTAAGTCTTTGAGGGGTAATCTACGGTACCCATAATTCTTTGAGGGGGGAAAGGTACTTCAAATGTGTTTTAAAGGTATGGTGAATACACAGGCTAAGAAAGGTGGTTATTCTACCACTTTCGTGTTCTCTTTTGGTGCTACTAGACGTGAGTTTTTATTCAAATTTAGCCAATTGCAACACACCCGTGCATATATGCCACCAGAAAGGAAATGTCTCATAAACCCTGAGATAATGTCTCATAAGTAGAAACCGCTCTCAGTGCTCTGACACAAACAGATGAACAGGGCAAGAACCTGACTCTCTGCCTAGCAACTATTTCCATTCTTACATACACAGTTATTTTGTGTCACTGATTGATTGGGGGGCAGAGGGACATTTTCAAAAGCTGAGTGAATCTAGCCTTAGGGATTTTTTGTAAATCAGAAATGGGTAATGCGCTTAGGTGACAAAGATCTAAATGTAAATTCAGTGTGTCTCTGAATAAACTATCAAGCGTTTATTTCAATAGGAAATTTGTATTTGGTAGTTTATTCACTGTAAAACTGAAGGAAATATGAGAGTGCAGAAGAAAAAGAAGGGGAAGAAAGCAGCTATTTGGGGGGTGGAGTTAAAGAAGGGCACATAATGTTATGAAGTATTAATTCTATGGCTCTGTACACATTAGCAGTTTAAAACTTGGTGAGGTTATTTCTCCATTCTGCATTTCAAGTCACCATATTTGTTTGTGGGTAGATGTTTTGAGAATTCATCCTGAATTCATCCATGCACTGTGGTTATATGTCTTCCTGTTTATTCTATACTTTTTAGCGCATTTCTCCACCATTTTTCTAACTCTAAATTGCCCTTTTAAAAAACTGCATGTCTTGCGCAAGAACATCTTGATCTACTTTGATTGCAGAAACCCACATTTCTGTTATGTAATTGAATCCTGCAAAATACTGACATTCAGGAGGCGAAGTGACAAATGTTCCTATATAGACAGTCGACTTGCTCACATGATTCATAATACGGTACTGTATTGAAAATCAAACATTTGGAGAGAAATACGAACTCCCTCTTCTCAACTACCTGGACAAACAATTGTGATGTATCCATGTTCTCCTTTCCAAAGGGAATGGAAGGCAGTCAAGACCAGAAGAAGCAAAAGAACGATCCTGCTACAGAAACCAATGAAAACAGGGAGGAATATTTTCACTGATGAGCAATTTATAAAAGGTAAAGGGACCACTGACCGTTAGGTCCAGTCGTGGCCGACTCTGGGGTTGCGGCGCTCATCTCGCTTTACTGGCCAAGGAAGCCGGCGTACAGCTTCCGGGTCATGTGGCCAGCATGACTAAGCCGCTTCTGGCGAACCAGAGCAGCACACGGAAACGCCGTTTACCTTCCCGCTGGAGTGGTACCTATTTATCTACTTGCACTTTGACGTGCTTTTGAACTGCTAGGTTGGCAGGAGCAGGGACCGAGCAACGGGAGCTCACCCCGTCGCGGGGATTCGAACTGCCAACCTTCTGATCGGCAAGTCCTAGGCTCTGTGGTTTAACCCACAGCACCACCCACGTCCGGTATTAAAATGTTTCAATCAGTGACTGCTAACTACTGCTACTGCCGCCACCAATACATTTCAGATAGTTTTTAAGAGTCCCTTTGGACAAAAGTCACTGCAATTACTGAAATAGCTGGAAACAATCATTATTATTAAATAATGCTGCTTAGAAACAACTGTTTGGATCCATGAGATTGTGAAAGCTAGCCTGTAGCTTTGATATGTAGATTTCACAGATGACTTTAGTCTCAGGAATCAAGCAAGACCATTCAACTTACTTTCTTGGCATCTCTCTGGGAAAAAAAACCCTTTATGAAATATGCATATGAAATAGGTCCTTTCCCTGATACCTAGTACGGCAGTTGCTGTAAAACACTAGGGTGTGACATTCATTGTGTTTCATTATCACTCGACTTGGCTCTACTACCTGAAATGTCTTTTGGGGTTTATTAATATGTGGGGTTTGAAATAACAAGAAATATCTGTGTCTTATGTATGACAAACCAATTTCTTTCCTGGTTATTCTTTATTATGTGTTTGGTTGGATTTAAAAATAAAATAAAAATAAAATAGGTTTACATATTAAAACATATTTCTTTAGAACTTAACTTCTCCTTGAAGAAAAGTGTGCCATTCCTGTGAACACGGTGAGAGCCCTATTCATTCAAAAACCCAGGCAAGGCAGCAATATCATCACTGTTTGAAATGCCCACTTTCCCACTTTATGAACATGTACAATATGAAATAACCCCTCAACAATACAGACGAACATTCATGAATCCCTTCTGAATGTAATCTGAGTGTCAGACAGCCAGCACAGTGGCCCCATGCTCTTTGACATGGCACCATGTAACCATATCCATTGTGCAAAACTGCAGGTTCTTCTGGAGATAGGGAATATCTTGACAGCCCAGAATAATTATAAGTGTCTTTATATGCAAATCAGAGCGAAGAAGCTGAACAAAGAGAATCGTTCACAAAAGAGTAAAGAAAAAGGAGGTAAAAAGAGAAGGCAGAATGGAATCATTTAGGAAATGTGTTCATTTTCATCAGGCTTTTTTTATTACTTTTGTAGAAAGGATGTAAATTTAGTGCTGGAGCAAAAACCCAGGAGAAGGGAAGTTTTCAGTACTATCACAAAACAGGCAAATACCCTTATCAATGTCTGCATGCTGTTCTTGTATTGTTAGGGAACCTCCTCTAGGAATATATATTTTCTTGCAAGTCCATTCAAGTCCTTGACTTCTCTGCTGGTGCTTTTCTTTCTCTCTCTTTTAAAAAAGATTAATATTACTTTCAGATGAATTGAAAGGTAGGGATGATGAAGATGTCCTGAAAAAGATTGCGCAGACCATGATCTCCACGGAGACTCTGATGACACCATTGCTTGAAGACACAATATAATGAGACCAGGAGTTGCCATCACAAGACCCGATACAAACCAAGCCTAGAGACTTAAGTGTGACTCTCAAAATCTTCTTATGGAATAATCAGAAAATGATGATGTCTTTTGCATTTCATCCCCCTGCAGCCTCATACATATCGTTTCCAGGAAACCTCACTGCTCACTTTCCTCTTCTCTGTTATGGTTGCCATACAGGTGAAACTCGGAAAATTAGAATATTGTGGAAAAGTTCATTTATTTCCGTAATTCAACTTAAAAGGTGAAACTAATATATGAGATAGACTCATGACATGCAAAGCAAGATAGGTCAAGCCTTTATTTGTTATAATTGTGATGATCATGGCGTACAGTGAAACAAGGGTTGCAAATAGAGCAATATTGGACCTCTGAGAAGTAGAAGCATGCATATGTACTCAGTACTTGGTTTGGGCCCCTTTTACATCAATTACAGCCTCAATGCGGCGTGGCATGGATTCTATCAGCCTGTGGCACTGCTGAGGTGTTATGGAAGACCAGGATGCTTCAATAGCAGCCTTCAGCTCTTCTGCATTGCTTGGTCTCTTGTCTCTCATCTTTCTCTTGGCAATGCCCCATAGATTCTCTATGGGGTTCAGGCCAGGTGAGTTTGCTGGCCAATCAAGCACAGTAATCCCATGGGCACTGAACCAGGTTTTGGTACTTTTGGCAGTGTGGGCAGGTGCCAAAGTCCTGCTGGAAAATGAAGTCAGCATCCCCATAAAGCTCATCTGCTGAAGGAAGCATGAAGTGCTCCAAAATCTCCTGGTAGACAGCTGCGTTGACCCTGGACTTAATGAAGCACAGTGGACCAACACCAGCTGATGACATGGCTCCCCAAATCAACACAGACTGTGGAAACTTCACACCGGACTTCAAGCATCTGGCATTGTGTGCCTCCCCATTCTTCCTCCAGACTCTGGGTCCTTGGTTTCCAAATGAGATGCAAAAGTTGCTCTTATCAGAAAAGAGATTTGGGGAGCCATGTCATCAGCTGGTATACATATGCATGCTTCTACTTCTCAGAGGTCCAATATTGTTCTATTTGCAGTCCTTGTTTTACTGATTCATTTAATATTCTAATTTTCTGAGATTGTTAATTTGGGGGTTTTCATCAGCTGTACTCCATAATCATCACAATTATAACAAATAAAGGTTTGACATATCTCGCTTTGCATGTCATGAGTCTATCTCTTATATTAGTTTCACCTTTTAAGTTGAATTACTGAAATAAATGAACTTTTCCACGAGATTCTAATTTTCCGAGTTTCACCTGTATGTCTGGGAAATCCCGGACGTGTCCTCTTTTTTGGGGGGGGCAACATGCTCACCCAGGGGGATTTTTGCATTTTAAATAAAATGTCCAGGTTTTTTTTTTGGGGGGGTGGCTTTATTTATTTAGCACAGGCTGCTCTGCATGCCATGGCCACTGCCAGCCTGAGTTGGGAAAAGAGGTGCGGGGGCCCCATATGCCTCTTTCCCCAGCTTGAGCTGGCAGCAGCTCAGGCTGTCCTCTTTTTTGCTCTTCAAGATATGGTACCCCTATTCTCTTTAATATCTGTATTGATCAACCTAGGCTTTGCCAACCTGGTGTCCTCCAATGGTTTTGGACTACAACTCCCATCAGCCCCAACCAGCATGGTCAATGTTTGGGAGTAATGGGAACTGTAGTTCAGCAAGCATCTGAAGAGGCTGGTGAAAGCTGCTTTAATCACTCACTGAGTAACAGGTGGGGAAACAAAAATAAATTCAGCGTATTTCCGTTAAGATCGCGCCTCCACCTTAGGTGAGCCTCTCTTCCATTTGCTGAAGCACTGGTTTACCACACTGCTTCTAATGCTCATATTGTTTGGGCATTGTAGGAAACAGGATGCTAAATAGATCTAGATAGAGCCAGCACAGCTTTTTATAAAAGCCTGATAATCCTATTTAGTGTCCATACAGTGCCTGCCTGGTTTGCTAGGATATGTTGGTTTAGTGGTACTTCAGATAACCTTTTGATTTGTTGTTGTTGTTGTTTAGTCGTTTAGCCGTGTCCGACTCTTCGTGACCCCATGGACCAGAGCACGCCAGGCACTTCTGTCCTCCACTGCCTCCCACAGTTTGGTCAAACTCATGCTGGTAGCTTCAAGAACACTGTCCAACCATCTCATCTTCTCTCATCCCCTTCTCCTTGGGCCCTCAATCTTTCCCAACATCAGAGTCTTTTCCAGGGAGTCTTCTCTTCTCATGAGGTGGCCAAAGTACTAGAGCCTCAGCTTCAGGACCTGTCCTTCCAGTGAGCTGATCAGGGCTGATTTTCTTAAGAATGGATTGGTTTGATCTTCTTACAGTCCATGGGACTCTCAAGAGTCTCCTCCAGCACCATAATTCAAAAGCATCAATTTTTCGGCGATCAGCCTTCTTTATGGTCCAGCTCTCACTTCCATACATCACTACTGGGAAAACCATAGCTTTAACTATACGGACCTTTGTTGGCAAGGTGATGTCTCTGCTTTTTAAGATGCTGTGAGCTATATGCTTGACTTGCTGTGAAGATGTTTTCTTGAAGACAAGGAAGTGCTTTGCTCCTGTAATATTTTTTCCCCCATTTCAAGTTCCTCCCAAGATTCTGTGATTGAGAACAAGTGTTGTGCTTTTTAAGGACTAAAGCTCTGAGCAGCTTTCACTTGCACCTATTCCGAGGTCTCTGCTTCCTTTTAATTCTCCAGCAAGAACTGCAAAATGGCACATTCTTTCTGCACTTGCTGTTCATGGAAAGTACTGCTGCCGGCATCTCTACAGCTATTACTGATTCCATTTCACTATATACTTTCAAATCACAGCAACAATTCTAGCATAAAGCTATAAGACAGAAGCACTAGGCAATCCACGTATCTGAGTATACTGTTACACAGAATCTAGGATAGGATAAATAAGCTTGGGGAGAGCAGGTGCTGAAGGTTTGAGGTTAGCAACAATATGCCCTGTATATGACAAACTACAAAGAGTTGAACAGCTGACTCAGAATGATCCTGTTTCACAGATAATTTGCGTACATGAGTGTGTCAGTGACCTTATAATGGTTTCGCCTCTGACTTGTTCTTAAGGTATAAGAGCAGAGTAGAGCTATATTCCATTGTAATAATGAGGCTACTCGGGGCTTTAGATATATGGCTACCTTAACAGATTCAAATGTTGTGCCCTAACCAGGAGATGTCTCTGACACAACCATGCTATGAATCCCTTCAGAAATAGGAACTGTTTCTAGAAAAGCCCCAACATGTGGTCCACATTACACAGTATTTGTAGGCCACAGATAATAATTTACCCTGCAGGTATTTGAACATAAAGCCTGCATGTTTGGTACAAGGATCTTTCAAACTCTGACTTGAAGCGGCAGCTCTCTCGCCTTGTCTTCCTTGTTTCTGTCCTTTACTTTCCTCCTCTTTGCTTTCAGGCAGACTCATTTTCGGCCCACCCTCTGAAAAACACTCTCAATTCACCTACTATGATATTTTCTTATTGGCCTCTGTACCAGAGGACTGGAAATAAGCCAATGGAACATTGATATTTTTGAAAGGATGATGGATGGGGAGCAGGCAAAGATCCTAGAAAGTACAGGTTAGCTAGGTTAATGGCTGTTTTGGGTAAACTGGTAGAAAACATTACTAGAGATAATATTGTCAAGCATATGGAAGAAGTCTTGCTGAAGAAGAAAGATAAGCCCTGTCTCATTAACATTTTGAAGTTCTTTGAAAATATGAGTGTCAATGAGCATGAGAATCAGAGCGAACTATGAGATGTTGTGGGCTAGAGTTCAAAAAAAGCTTTTGACCATGTCAGCCACTAAGATTGGCTCCTGAATTAACACAGCTGTAAAGGGAGAAGAGGGAAAGTCCTCTTATGGAACAGTAATTGGTAAAGAACAGGAAGTAGAGAGTAGGAATAAATGGACAGTTCTCACAATGAAGAGATACAAGAATCTGAATTGGGACTCACAGATTTCTTCTTGTTCATGAATGGCCTAGAGTTAAGGCTGAGGAGCGAGGTGGCCAAGTTTGGTGAAAAACAAAGGAGGGATTGCAAAGAGCTCCCAAATTATCTCTCAAAAATGGATAAATGGGAAATAGCATGCGATTCAACATAAATAAGTGTAAAATGATGCACACTAGGGCAAAAAAAGTCCCAGTTTCTTATACCTCTGAGTTGGCACTGACTGACAAGGAAAGAGATCCAGGTGCATGACGGTTGTGAAAAAGGCAAATTCCATTCTAGGAAGCGTTAGGAAAAGGATCAAAAAGAAAAATGCCAATATTGTAATGCCTTTACATGAATCCATGCTGTGTGACCACACTTGGAAAACTTTGTGATTGTTCGGATCGCAGCTTGGATATAGTGGAGCTGGAAAACGGTGCAGAAAATGGAAACTGCAATGACCAAGGGGCTGGAGCAACTCCTCTACGAGCAAAAATTGCAGCATTTGGGGGCTTCTTTTTTTTTAAGTTTAGACAAATTCATGGTAGGATAGGGTTCTCAAGGGCTACTAGTCACTATAGCTATATGCTACCTCTCGGTTGTTGGGAAACTGGGTAAGAGACAGCTGATGCTTCTATGTGCTGGCATATGGTTGGCCACTGTGGGAAATAGGATGCTGGACTAGGCAAGTCTGATCCATCAGGACTCTTCTTATGTGCTTCTCTAAATTGCTTGAGCATGTGGAATAATAATAATAATAATAATAATAATAATAATAATAATAATAATAATAATAATTTATTATTTGTACCCCGCCCATCTGGCTGGGTTTCCCCAGCCACTCTGGGTGGCTTCCATAGAAACCAAAAATACACTAAAATATCAAACATTAAAAACTTCCCTAACCATGGCTGCCTTAAGATGTCTTCTGAATGTCAGGTAGTTGTTTATCACTTTGACATCTGATGGGAGGGCGTTCCACAGGGCAGGCGCCACTACCGAGAAGGCCCTCTGCCTGGTTCCCTGTAGCTTTGCTTCTCACAATGAGGGAACCGCCAGAAGGCCCTCGGCGCTGGACCTCAGCGTCCGGGCAGAACGATGGGGGTGGAGACGCTCCTTCAGGTATACTGGGCCGAGGCCGTATAGGAATATACCAGGTGCATCTGATTCTTCCCTTTCAGCTTTCTTCTTGATCTAGTGACTGACTGATTGGTTAGATTTATAAATCTGCCCTTCACTGAAAGGTCTGAAGTGGTCTACACAGTGCCTTCCCCCCCCCCCCAAATGTTTAGGGGTATTCGCGTTTTCCTACTCATACTGAAACACTGCCCCTCAATGAGGCCAAACTTAGGGGGTCTCAATGAGGCCAAAATGCTTAGGGGTATGCGTCTCCCCAGAAACAAACACTGGGTATACATATATCATAAAACTCACACAAGAACATTTTGCACGATATCTCATGAAGCAAACATTAAAACAGCATAATCAACAAAACTCAACTTGCATAGCTCATCCATAAACCAAGCAATCTCATTACAGTGTATAGCTTATGTTAGCAACACAGAAACTAACCATTTCAAAGTGCCTTCTTGAGGGTTTGCAGTCAAATTTATGTCCATTTCATTCCACTCAGTGCTATTTTTCTAGAAAAAGAGGTGATGGAGCTCACCATCAGCGCCTCCCTTGTTCTCTTAGAATGGCAATGACGCCCACCTAAGAGGTGCCGGAACTGAGGTCCCATGAGTTCCGACTGGGGGAAAAAAGCCATGGTTCTACTAAACACAAAACCCTATGACCTTTCTCAGGCTAATGCTGCTTCCTGTGATAATCTCTCTTCTCCAATCTCTGCTTTATCTGGCTCTTTTGTACCCTTTTGTAGGATCTCAGGAGACTGTCTTACACTGCATGAGATCACTGGTCCATCTACGTCAGGTTGGTCTACACGGACTGCCAGAAGCAATCTGGGGTTTCCGGCAGGGGTCTCCCCCAGTCTCCCTTAGAGATGCCATAATTTGAACCTGGGACGTATCACTGAGCATGGTTCTTCAGTAGGTACTGTACTTTTGAATTATAACTGTACCTTTTTTTATTTGTAAAGAAACAGTTTTAATGAGTTAATTACTTGAGAATAAGAACATTATTAAGTGGTAGAAGGCATTTGTGCTCACTGAAGTGATAGCAAGTTCAGCCTTAAGACATATACAGAAGATCTTACTTTTGGATATAAAATAATTAGGTAGTTCTGAATTCATAATAATTAATGCAGTTAAATTCTGATCTCATGGTCATTAGAATCACTACTCCATCAAGTGGTAGATCAAAAGGATGGAGAAGACACATCCTTTTACTGTTCTTCAACTTCCCTGACCATGTGCTAGACAATATTATGAGTCCATGCATGGGGTGATTTAATAGAATCACAGAATTGTAGCATTGGGGCGATCTGAATGTTATGATTTTAATAATGTATCTTTAGATATCCTGGCAATATCTCCATATGGAGGTGTCAAAAATATCTGAAGGACTGCACAGATGCCACTTTTATGATGCTGTACTTTTATCTGCTTTTATAAGTTGCATTGAACGGTATTATTGTAGCATTGCTTTACTACTTTTGTCATAATTTGTCCTGGGATCACATGATGAAGAGAAGCTAGAATTTCTCTTCTTACATAAATAGCTGGACAGCCAGTAGCAACTGAGAGTTCATGCGAGGATTAAGGGTTTGATTTTTCATTTTTGTTTACTCTGGCACTCTGGCAGCAAAGTAGACCCTAGTTTTCCTCGATAAGCAAACTTCTTTGGCTGTAATTCTGGCAATCTGTTGAGCTGCTGCTGCTGCTGCTTGTTACTTCAGTATATGTACAGGCCCTTCAGCCCACCTCTGATCCGAAAGATGAAAATGGGACTGGAAACAATTGTTAAAGGAGAGAAGTGTGTCCTCCTTTTCAAGCATCTCTTTCCCCTCCCTTCACCACAAACAATATGGGGACAGGGATATTTAGCACTGGAAGACTTTTGACTCCAGAAATAAGCACTCATCTTCCTACCACTATGAGGTGGAGGCCCAAGGCCAAGGCCAGTGTAAACCTCTGCTCGCATGTTTGTTTCACATTTATATCCCACCTTTCTTCTGTCTTGGAACCCAGGGCAATGTATATATTATTCTCCTGCAGTTCTCCCATCCAGGCACTGACCAGACCCAGAATTGATTAGCTTTAGCAAAGCTGCATTACCTGCCTTCAGACCATATTATGAAGCCGTATTCTTAGCTGTGCACTGCAGTGCTGAGATGGTAGCACAGAAAGTACCGTATTTTTCGCTCTATAAGATGCACCAGACCATAAGAAGCACCTAGTTTTTGGAGAAAGAAAACAAGAAAAAAAATATTCTGAATCCCAGAAGCCAGAACAGCAAGAGGGATCTCTGCGCAGTGATCCCTCTCGCTGTTTTGGCTTCTGGAATAGCTGCGCAGCCTCTTCAGGGCAGCGATATGAAGGCTCCCCTGTTCTGGCTTCTGGGATAGCTGTGCAGCCTGCATTCACTCCATAAGATGCACACACATTTCCCCTTACTTTTTAGGAGGGAAAAAGTGTGCCTTATAGAGCAAAAAATACGGTATACGAGTACCCATTATCTGCTTCACTTGCTAGAGGATTCTTCAAAGGAGACATGATGAACAGGAGGAACAGACCAGAAGAATTTAACTACATTGTTGAGAGCCAGTGTGGTGCAGTGGTTAGTGTGTCAGACTAGGACCTGGGAGAGCAGGGTTCAAATCCCCGTTTAGCTATGAAGCTAACTGGGTGACCTTGGTCCAGTGACAGTGTCTCAGCCTAGCATAACTCACAGGATGGCTGTGGGGTTTGAATTAGAAGGGAGAGAACCATGTACATAATCTTGAGCTCATTGGAGAAAAGGTGAGATATAAAAGAAATAAATATAGTAAGAGGTGTGGAGGGAGAGGAGACTGCTATGAAAAACAGAAAATGACATTTCCAAAGTGGTCTGAGGGGAGCTGCCTTGTGCTGAGGGTGGGTTGTTGTTTGCAGGGACAATTTCGGCCTTACATTTTCATGTTTTCAAGACAAGAGAGGGCTCCAGACCTATACGAGATAATTTTACCAATGTAATGAGTGAGATCAGGGGGAATGCATGGGAAAATGAGGATCACAAGAGATCATTACTCGTCTCTCAGCCTTGAGGTGAATTATAACTAATCCCTCTGAAGACCTACGGTGTCAGGGAGGGATTTAACGGATTCTGAGAGATTCTGAAAAGGAGGCAAAAAAAGATGGGGGGGGGCTTCCAGTATTTCAAAATCAATATGAAAATAGTTGAAATTATAAGCATCTGCCAATCATCTGTTTAGTAAAAGTTCATATAAATCACTGATGAAAAACAGCAGCTTTTTCTGGGGATGCAGGAGGATAGAAGCTTTCCCCTCCATACAGCTGTGTTCCCTACAGCTGTGTCTCCCAGGAACAATTAGGCAGCTATGGGCTGTTTGGCTTCCATGGGACAGTTCCTATGTCCCTGGTTCCTCTCTTCATATTCACAAACAGCCACAACTACTGGGTTATTCAGCTCACTGTTGTTTATTAGGGGCGAGGTGTCACATTATTCCCCCACTGAATACCCTTCCTGCAGTTCCTTGTTGGGCCAGTATTTGGCCATAGGCCAAGGTCTCACCCTGTAGCCAGCCAGCCCCTATAGTTCCTATATCTTCTCTGTATAGTTTTTCCCTTATGGGGCTTTGGCTGAACTGGAAATGCACCCAGCAACACCCCCACCCCACCCCCTCTTCCCTTCCTCCGCCATTATAAGGAACTCTGAAGTTTCATTGCCAATATCTATGTCTCCCCTCTGTTGTTTTTTATCTGTAACAACAACAACAACAACAACAACAACAACAACAACAACAACAACAACATAATTGATAGCCCGCCCATCTGGCTGAGTTTCCCCAGCCACTCTGGGCAGCTTCCAATCAAGTGTTAAAAACAATACAGCATTAATTATTAAGAACTTCCCTAAACAGGGCTGCCTTCAGATATCTCTTAAAGATAAGATAGCTGCTTATTTCCTTCACATCTGAAGGGCACATTCCACAGGGCTGGTGCCACTACCGAGAAGGCCCTCTGTCTGGTTCCCTGTAACCTCACTTCTCGCAATAAGGGAACCGCCAGAAGGCCCTTGGCACTGGATCTCAGTGTCCGGGCTGAACGATGGGGGTGGAGACGCTCCTTCAAGTATACAGGACCGAGGCCGTTTAGGGCTTTAAAGGTCAGCACCAACACTTTGAATTGTGCTCGGAAACATATTGGGAGCCAATGCAGATCTCTCAGGACTGGTGTTATGTGGTCCCGGCGGCCAGTCCCAGTCACCAGTCTAGCTGCCGCCTTCTGGATTATTAGGCCCTATTGCAGGGCAGGGCAGAGTCAGCCCATCCGTGAGGTGAAGCAGCTGCCTCTGGTGGCGGCAGATGCTGCCTCCTCTGCTGCCATTTGCAGCTGCCACCTCCATGCTCAGCTGCTGCCCCCTTTGATACCGCCTCCTCATAGGCAGCCACAGTGGGGCGTGCGTGCACCTGCAGGAGACAGGCAAAATGTCCTCGGCCAGCCCAGCAGCAGAGAAGAGAAATGGTGTGTCTAGTCTGACTGCAGGGTTGTCTCCCAGCCATTCCCCACCAGCAGTCCCTGCTGAGCAGGGCTATCTGTGGTTCTGCATCCATGCAGGAGGGAAGCAACACAGGGCAGTTGGGCAGTCCTTGGAAGCCCTTCACTGAAACATGTGAACTGGCCCCTAGTGTGTGCCCAACAGAGGAGGAGGTCTGTGGGTGGCGAAGTTACATTTGGATGCGGTGATGGACCACAGTGAAGAGAGAGAGAAAATGGTTGTTTGATTTTACCTGTAGCTCTTGGAGGTAATTAGAAATAGCTGCAAACTTGTGTGAGTGCATGAAACAGATTTCTGAAGGAAAGGGGGATACTTCCATGTAAAGAAATGTTTTTTTGCAAATGTTTGTTACAATAAACCCTCAAATTTCACGTCAATTATTGAACACTTATGATGACTATACACCCATTTTTACACTATTCTTTAACTAAATAAAATAAAATAAAAAAATTATTTATACCCCACCCTTCCCAGTTCAAAAACTGGGCTCAGGGCGGCTAACAACAAATTTAAAGCACTTAATTGTAAAAGCAGCATAAAATACAGTATAAAAACACGAATAACAATAAAATTCAAAGTTCAGAAATCAATTTAGGGAAAATCCAGCTAATAAGAATTAGATAATCACCAGGGCTAGCTAGCTGAATTAGTCCTACTTGGGCCAGCGAGAGGCCAGGGGAGAATTAGGGGTCTCAGAGCGGGTAATCTTCATAAAAGAGGAGGGGGAGGGAAGAGAAGGGAAATAGAAGATCGGGCTGAATTTAAATTAAAGGCCAGGCGGAATAGCTCTGTCATACAGGCCCGACGGAAGGAGGTTAAATCCTGAAGGGCCCTAGTCTCATGGGACAGAGCATTCTACCAGGTCGGAGCCATCACTGAAAAGTCCCTGACCCTGGTGGAGGATAGTCTGACATGTTTTATACACCATTGAAGATATTGAGAAATGCTATAAAGATATAAATCACACACTATACATACCGTACATATAGTATGTGGGCAGTATCTGAAGAAGAATACATTTCTTTTTCAAGGAAACAAATAAATTAACACACCTGCAGGGAAGAATTCATTCATTTTCTTCTTGTAAATTTTGTAGTCAACCTCCAAAAATACACAAAAAATGACACGATCCATCTGTAAGGGGAAAAGAAAAGCCAAAGGTTTATTAAGCAAGGTGGTTTCTGGACCGTAGTCAGAGCTGTAATGGTGAGCTTGTTGGCAGATGGCCTGGTATGTCAATGCACAAGTTCCTCCCACTCTTACAGGTATGTCTTCTGCTGTCATGAACACATGCAAGCAAGGCCATTATTTCCAGCAGCAGAAATGAAGCCAGGGACTATTTGTTGGTGATGTGATGACTCTATGCATGTTACAGGAAATGACCATTTGGAAATGACCACCTGGGCATATGTTAGAGAGTCTCTCTCTCTCAAGCACACTTGCAAAAACTGGGGTTGGATGGGGGAACATGCCAAAAAGAGCTTTGGTGTTGCAAGTGAGCTTGTATCTGCCATATAGATCACAGACCCTTTAAGGGTTTGAAACTAAGGTATGAATCAAGGGGTTCCCAGTTTGACACTTTTGTCTCCCATGAAATCACTATGTAGCCTTAGGCAAGCCACTCTTTCTGTCTTCGTGTCTCTCTCTCTCTCTCAGCTTCAGTTCCCCTCCCGCCACCTGCATATGGGTAAGAATACTATTAACCTTACAGGGTTGCTGTGAGAATCATAATTAGAAAATGTTACAATGAACATTTGAAAGCACTATAGATTACTGTTGATAGATTATACCCTGCTCCAAGGAGCAGTGTACAACGGAAACGGCAAAAAGCAAAAGACATTGTAAACAATAGAAGACAACACAGAATACCTAGGAGAGTTCAAAAGCCCACCAAAAGGAGAATTTTTGACTGCTCTCCTAAACATAAGCATTGCTGAGGCGTGGATTGCAAGCTAAGTGGGTAAGGTCACCACTGCCCAAGGCCCTTACAATACTAAACAAATAGACAAACACAGGACTGCATGTGTAAAATTAGTTCTGTGCTGTGTCCTTTGTTAACAGCCAGCTGCTTACGCAACTTGGCCTTGAGCCTGATACAAGCAAGACCAGGATATTTTGACTATGCAGCAATCTAACATTTGGCAGATGACTCATAAGACGGACATCTGCCAGGTATACAATAGAGTAAATGGGTTAAAACAAAGAACCCCATCATTCAGTCCCACCAAAAACAAAGCAAAAAGTGTTTCTGCGGGAATGTTTACTGCTTTTGAAAGACTTCTCAAAAGCTTTTAGTCCATCGTTATATTTATAGAAACCTACCTACTCTTAATCTAGAAGTGCTTATGCAAAAACAAAGAGAACAGCAAAAGCCAGCCAGGTGGCAGGCAGCGAGCACAGTAAATAAAACAGTTCATACAGAATTTTTAAAAAGTCAAATAAAGCTAGCCATGTAAAAGCCACAAATAGTACACAACTACTGGTTCTTAACATGGATTCCTGGCAGGCGGCTTTCAAATTAAAAAAAGAGGTTTTATCCAAAGAATTCATTTTAAAAAGGAATTAAAAAGAAAAACAAAAAATGCTTTGTCTGTAACTCTACATCTCTCCAACCATCATAAGTGCTGACACCGTTGAGACAGACTAAGGATTCCATAGCTCAAGAGGGCTGGTTAACACTTCAGAGCTGTGGCTTCCTGGAGAGGAAGTAGGCGAATGACAAACAATTCACCACATAACCACCTTGTGGAGCATTCTGCTACTCACCAGGTTTCTTGATACTTGGCAACGCGCTTGTTCTACTAGAAATTCATAGTACATAGCAATTGGTTACTAGGAACCTGAAGTCAGTGATTTGGCTGGCGAGTTCAAATCAGCATATGAAACTACTTAGCTGTCCCCCATCTTCAGTGTGGTCTCTTTGGCTAACAGCCCTTCTTGCTTATCCACCCCATTCATTAAAATTGTCAGCGGTACAACTTCTGCCAAAACAGGGGGCAGCAGATTGTAAGCACTTTTGTGTTATTTGCACCGACAACGCACACTGCAGCTGTCTGCTGAAGCTGGTCCACTATCCCTGCCGCCACACCCCTTTTTGTTCTACGGTGCCATGGCACACTGCCAGCACACTTGCCTGGGGGTGTCAGGAAGCAACAGCAGCACATGTCAGTGTGTGAGAGCTTGTAGCTCAAAGCCCATGATGTCCATTGTCCTGGGTAACTGAGATTGTGGGTGAGGTCAGTCAAGGACTGAGTCAATGTCAGCATATTCAATGTAGGCTTCCACTTTGTGGGAATAAAACAGATAGATTGCTTTCTCCTTAGCACAGGCTATGGAGCGGTAGAAGAAAAAGAGTTTAGATTTGATATCCCGCTTTATCACTACCCAAAGGAGTCTCTAACATTCTCCTTTCCTTTCCTTTCCTCCCCTACAACAAACACTCTGTGAGGTAAGTGAGGCTGAGAGACTTCAGAGAAGTGTGACTGGCCCAAGGTCACCCAGCAGCTGCATGTGGAGGAGTGGGGAAGCAAATCCGGTTCACCAGATTACAGTGGTACCTCGGGTTACAGATGCTTCAGGTTACAGACTCCGCTAACCCAAAAATAGTACCTTGGGTTAAGAACTTTGCTTCAGGATGAGAACAGAAATCGTGCGGCGTAGAGGCAGCAGGAGGCCCCATGAGCTAAAGTGGTGCCTCAGGTTAAGAACAGTTTCAAGTTAAGAACGGACCTCCGGAATGAATTAAGTTCTTAACCCGAGGTACCACTGTACAAGTCCACTGCTCTTAACCACTACACCACACTGGCTCTCAGAAGGTGCTGCAAATCCTTCCTATCTATTACTTTCCTTCCTTTCCGCCTATCCCCACCCACAACCTTAAGAACATAGGAAGCTGCCTTATACGAAGCCAGACCACTGGTCAATCTATTTCACTGCTGTGTATTTTGATTGCTGGCAGCTCCCTTGGGTTTCAACCAGGGCACAATTCCTAGCCCTCACTAAAGATGCTGAGACTGAACCCCAAACCTTATGCATGCAAGGCAGATGCTGTACCGCCAAGCTACATGGGTCTCCTTGTGCTTTCTCCACTTGCTCCCACCAGCCTCTACCCTTGACCCTCTCCATCCTGATGTTACAGCTGCCATGTCCCTTCTCTCTCACTTCGGAAACAGCACTGGATATAGGACTTGGCACTAGAGTCCTCACTTTGTTTAGTCTAGGGAGGCCATGATTTCTTTAATGCAACTTGTTAGTTTCTTAGTCATACAGGGAACTACTAGCTTAATGGGGATTTCATTGTTGTGTTCTGTGGAGCGCCAATATTTTCCACACAAAATATGCAGACAGGTCCACACACATTCACACTTTACAAACTGCACTTTATGCATACATGCCCGTGTTGTAGGCACACATTCAGCGACTCAACGGCAGCTTTTTCAAAGTCCACATTTCTTCATGCTAAACAACAAGGGAACTTTCTAGGCACTGAATAGTTTTCCAGCCCCATGAAACTTTTTAAGTGGCCCTAGCATATATAATCTATATGAGTCAATTCCACAGCAAATGTGTGAAGTGTCCTATTTTTAAGCATGCATAAAATGCTGTGATGACAGCTCAGATCCTGTGTTTATCTGATTGAATGGCATGTGTTGGCAGATAGTAAATTTGAAATTGTACCATATTCTTGCATCTTGCCAGTCAGAGAATCCCCCCCCCCAATAGGGATAAAATAAGTTGAATTTAAGCTGTGCAAAGCTCTCCTTCTCTTCACCACTTCCTTTCCAAATCAAATGGCTGCAAAAGCTGGGTATGGGGAGAGAAATTGCTTGGAGGCTGACTTACAAAAGCACTACAGGACCCCTGGGACTCTCTTTTGTCATTCTACAAAGCAAATCTTCCTTCTCTTGTGGCTTGTGAAATGCCAACGTGATTAGACATTTCATGCTGTCCCCATTGTAGAAGGGAGAGCAAGAATATGGAGACACTCATCTGGCCAGCCAATATCCTTCTATAGCCTCTGGTTCTTCCACAGCCAAGTGGAAGAGAGAACCAGTCGTCTGAGGAAGAAGCATAAAGAGGCTAACAACATGAAGGCATCATGACTCATCCTTGATTGACAGCTCTGTTTTTGGCACCTAGTGCCGGGAGCACTTCTTCTATTGCTCTTTCCCCCCACCCTGCAGGCTTGATTAAATTTTGCTTGCTTCACGGCTATGAATAGGCAGATCAAAGAGGCCATAAGTGAAGAGCACTGTAGCAAAGGAAAAAGAAAGTTCAATTGCATTAGCTTTTTCACTTACAAGGCAGCTTTACAGCTCTAGGCTGCAGATCACATTGATCTTTTTCTTCTTCTTCGGAGCCTGTGGTAATTCATGGAGTCTATTTGAGACTGGAGCACCACTCTTATGTACCCAAGCATCTCCCTAGCACCTGCAGTTTTGCAAGACTCTGCAAAGCATGGTGGTAGCAGGTTGTTCATATTTCGAGAGAAACCCACCCTGACCCTGAGTGAGATCTTTAAAACCAGTAAAAAAATGAAACAGGAGAAATATTTTTCTGCTGTGCATTTAGAATCTGAAATGATTATGTCCCTTTCAGGTGGTAAAAGGAGGAAAGGGATAGGGAAAGAAGCAGATCTTCCTCATGAGACCAGGGCCCTGCAGGATCTGATTTCTTTCCGCAGGGGCTGTAAGACAGAGTTGTTCCGCCTGGCCTTTGGCTTGGAGTCAATTTGATTCCCTCCCCCTCTTTCTTTTTTCTTTTCCTTTCTCCTCCTGCGATGAGGCTACATTTTAATATTTTAATGTTTCAATATTCTAATGTTGCATTTTAACTTTGTTTTTAAGTTGTATTCATTCAACTTGTTTTTATTATTGCTTGTTAGCCGCCCTGAGCCCGGCCTTGGCTGGGGAGGGCGGGGTATAAATAAATATTATTATTATTATTATTTCATTAGGAAATACCCAGTCTGGTGCAAAAACCAGATGCTGCAGGACTCCAATTCTGATCAGCCCCACATGGTACGGCCAATAGTCAGGGACAATGAGAGCTGTTGCTGTTGGCATCCCTCTGTCTCAGGAGACAATGGAAGAGTATGCCTGCGGGGACAAAGTCAAACTGTTGGAGAGCTACAGCGCCTGCTGTGGCTGTGGAGACCGATGTGGGAGAGACATGTTTTATTGCAGGTGGGGCAGATGAAGGTGCGATGTTGCTGCTACAGGTGCACAATGGGATTTCTTCTCTCTGCACTCTCCCCAGCGGTCATTCCTCCTCTGGTGACTGCTGTGGACACACAACCTGACTGTCTCTGGGCACTGTGATCATCTGCAAGGGATTCCCATATGGCGGCGTTAAATGTTGCCAGCATTTATGTCTTGTTTGCAGACATCTTTGTAACACAGAGTTGGTCTGCAACAGGCCTCGTGCCTGTAAAGCACATTCTTCCATCTTCTGTGTACTTGAACAAGCCAGTGTAGATATTGCTGAGACAGTTGTAAACCAACAACATCTGCTTTAAACCTGCTTTTAAATCTGCTTTAAATTGTTATAATGATGAAAGATATAAAGAGGACTGGATACTATTTATAGAATATATGGAAAAAGTATTATAAGCAAACAATTGACCTAGCAGGATGGTAAAATTTTCAGCAGAGTAAGAAATAGATAAAGTATATAAAAGTAGTTGTGAAAGATGGGGTGAACTAAGAAAACACAAAGAAAAGAGGGGATAAAAGGAACCATGGATAGGAAGTCAATGAATGTTTTCTGATTTTTTGTCGATTATTTAAAATCTTTGAAAGGAAATCTTTTTCTTTGTTGTATCGTTTTCATTTATGCTTTGCTGATGTGGAATGTTATCAGTAAAGCAAATAAAATAAAATATTCTTTAAAAAGAAAGAAAATATGGCTGGGGCTGGGGCTGATGGGAATTGGATCCCAACAACATCTGGATTGCTGCAAGTTCCCCATCCTTGAAGTAAACCTTATTAGTAACAGCACTTGTCACTAAATAATTGCTAACCTCCCGATACTTGCTGTACCCTTCATATTTACCACATTTACAGCCGTTTTGGTTCAAAGCCTACTGATGCCAAAGGGAATCTATTGATTGCCTTTAACAGGCCCTGGGTCAGTTCTGATGTTTTCAAATTCTAGGCGTCCTGTTAAGTTTATAGCATGTGACAAGCTAAATTATTAAGCATCTTAACATTTCAAATATTTTAATGACACATTGCAACAAGCTTTTCTTTTCACTGGAGACTATACGCCTCAATTATTGTCAATTACTGGACAGCAGAGTGCACAACAAGAAAGGGTGACTTTGTAAAAGGAGAGATTTAATTAACAATGGACTTTCACACGGCATCAGATTCAAAAAGAAAAGAAAACAGTTGACATTGACTAGGATCGGAACCTTTTAACCCAGTTCTCTTCATCCAAAGCTGAGCAGTTTAGGGCCGGAATAGGGCATCCGGAACCTGGTTCTGGCAGCTGCTCTTTTAATGAAGAACCAATCTTACAAGCCTCACTAGAGTATAACATTCCCTGGTTCCTTTTTAATTTGACATTTTTAGACATGCACCCCATAGTTCCATTCTGTGAAGACTCACAGATTGGGAAAGGACCAAAGGATGATCCAATACCACCAGTAGCATGAAGTGTGTTATGTTGTTGTTGTTGTTTAGTCGTTTGGTCGTGTCTGACTCTTCGTGACCCCATGGACTAGAGCACGCCAGGACCTCCTGTGTTCCACTGCCTCCCGCAGTTTGGTCAAACTCATGCTGGTAGCTTCGAGAACACTGTCCAACCATCTCATCCTCTGTCGTCCCCTTCTCCTTGTGCCCTCAGTCTTTCCCAACATCAGGGTCTTTTCCAGGGATTTTCTCTTCTCATGAGGTGGCCAAAGTATTGGAGCCTCAGCTTCAGGATCCAGTGAGCACTCAGGGCTGATTTCCTTAAGAATGGAGAGGTTTGATCTTCTTGCAGTCCATGGGACTCTCAAGAGTCT
The DNA here is from genome assembly GCF_965112155.1 of Podarcis liolepis. NCBI lineage: Eukaryota > Metazoa > Chordata > Lepidosauria > Squamata > Lacertidae > Podarcis > Podarcis liolepis. The sequence continues at coordinate 18,505,573 of NC_139557.1, read as the reverse complement.
CCTCCAGCACCATAATTCAAAAGCATCAATTCTTTGGCGATCAGCCTTCTTTATACTGATCCACAATTGCTCTGTCTGTCTGTCTGTCTTTCTGATCATCTTTTATTGTTTGGTGCCTTGGGCATCTTGAATGGAAAAGTGGGGTATACATTTCATAAATGGCTAACGATACAGAAGGAAGGTATCAGTATATACAGATGATGATGTGGACAAGAATAATAACAAGTATATTTATTTTAAAATATAGAAAGTGAAAGTGGGGCAGAACTGAAAACAATATTCGGGGGTGGGTAGTCTTTCTGACCTCAGTATGCTATAACTGAGGCATCAGAATATATATATGTGTGTATATATATGTGTGTGTGTGTGTGTGTGTGTGTGTGTGTGTGTGTGATAGATTAATTCATGTTTCTACTAAACCCAGAAAGGTTCTTTTCTCCAACAACTGCTTCAAAAATTATGCATTTGTAAAACCACATCCTCAAGTCCATCCAACTTCACTCTGTGTTGAGTAAGGGTTACACTGGCAGTTAACCTTAGACCCACTGGCAGAGGAAGAGGAGTGTGGGGGGAGCGAACCGCCCCTGGCAGCGCAATTCCAGTGGGGTGCCATTGCGGCTCCCCCCCCGGCTGGGCATGCCCTGGCCCCGCCTGCTCTCTGCTCCCCGGTGGTGGAGCATGAAGCGCCGCCACTGCTTAGCCCTTATTCCTTATTGGTACTCTAGCAGTGTGGCTGGCTGGCGCAAAGGGTTTGGGAAGTGAGACTCTCAGCAAGTGAGATATGAGGAAATTAATGTTAGAGCATCAGGCTAGCCAAAGATTTATGTTTATGTGCCTGAACACTGAAATTGTAAGACTGCACTGCTCTAATGATACACCTTTATGGATATACCTTCCTAGTAGATCCAGATAGGAGAAAGCTATTTGTGGAAAACAAACAAACATTTAACCTGAAGATAAATTATCAGGCTACTTTAGCAATAAAAAAAGTAGAGATTACGTGAAACAAAATGAGATGTAAAATGATGAACACTTTAGTCAGACAGTTGATAGTATCCCCCTACTAAGATTCTCTCCGCTTAAACAAAAGTGAAAGCTATATTTTAAAGTTGTGAGATTACTGTTTGCTGTGTGAAGGTGGCTTTTTTTAAGCCTGCAGTGAAATATAATTAAGTTGTTGAGGCAAAAAGAGGGGAAAAACAACCCCCCAAATGTTTATTATGACCTAAAAGATTAATGTGGGCCACAAAATCTAAATGGAGTCCTTCAGCTTCACAACAATCTATAGTCGTAACAGGATATTGAATGGCAAGGTACTCAGAAATGAAGCAAGATAAATGTGATACATCATGAGAACAACTCCTACTGCCTGATCAGTAATCCTGAGGGCAGGATGCTATTATCCAGATCAAATGAAATATCTGAGAGCAGATTAACACCATCCTGAGTACTGCATGGGTCAATAGCAAAAAAATATTAGAGACACAAAGGAACCTACATTGAAATATTCTCTTGGAGCATCTTCTGCACAATTTACCTGAAAGGGCCATGCAAATAGGGACTTGTTCTAGAAATGTGTCTGTGTTAACCGAGAGCAGTAATTGGAATGCACGTTTCCACATGCACAGACAGTCTATTATATGCCTTGTTTGCTGAACTAAACCACTTCTGAATAATGATTTGAAGATTATAGCGAAATGGAACAAAAACCAAACCAAGGGATGTTCTGTACAGTTCCTGGAGCTCAGAGCAGCTGTCATCATGACGTATGATTGCCAAGACTCTCAGCTACAGGCCTCTGGGGTTGTGCTGTAGATAGTCCCACTTCTGAACTGTTCACAGACATTGCTCATGAATCATTCCTTCTAACAGCAAGCTCAGGTGTTTGAATGCAGGCAGGATTGGAACCCACCCACTGTGAAAGAAGAGGGAGGTAGCAGCATGTTTGGGCAGACCCCAAGATATACAAAAACACATTGTTGTTTTTGTTGTTGTTTTTTAAAAAAAGCTACACAAACACAAAAGGAAGGGCCACTGTATGAGAAATAAACATCAATCACATTCTTTCCTAGAGAAAGAATGGTGGACTGGCGTGGGGAAGGAGTACTTCCACTGCAAAATTTTGGTGAGGATATCACCTGTGAAAATACGCTGTTCTCCTGCCAAGAAAGATGATTGCTCAGTGAAATCACATGGAGATATCACAGGTTCTCCTCAAACTGGTCACCTATCCCACCCCATACAAATAGCCATTGTTTCTGTTGGATATAAATGGATGGAAAGAACCACTGTGAGAAAGTGCGTAACTGATCCTATCCCAGTTAATGTTCACATGAATGGACAGAGAAGAAACAGAAGACATATCAGTATGCTTACTCTTTATTTAATTATTCTTGCTTAAGCACTCTGTATATGTCTCTCTAGAAGGGCAAGAAATGGAGGCAGTGAGAGATTTTACTTTCTTGGGCTCCATGATCACTGCAGATGGTGACAGCAGCCATGAAATTAAAAGACGCCTGCTTCTTGGGAGAAAAGCAATGACAAACCTAGACAGCATCTTAAAAAGTAGAGACATCACCTTGCCAACAAAGGTCCGTATAGTAAAAGCTATGGTTTTCCCAGTAGTGATGTATGGAAGTGAAAGCTGGACCATAAAGAAGGCTGATCACCGAAGAATTGATGCCTTTGAATTATGGTGCTGGAGGAGACTCTTGGGAGTCCCATGGACTGCAAGAAGATCAAACCTATCCATTCTTAAGGAAATCAGCCCTGAGTGCTCACTGGAAGGACAGATCGTGAAGCTGAGGCTCCAATACTTTGGCCACCTCAGACTCCCTGGAAAAGACCCTGATGTTGGGAAAGACGGAGGGCACAAGGAGAAGGGGACGACAGAGGACGAGATGGTTGGATAGTGTTTTCGAAGCTACCAGCATGAGTTTGACCAAACTGCGGGATGCAGTGGAAGACAGAAGTGCCTGGCGTGCTTTGGTCCATGGGGTCACAAAGAGTTGGACATGACTAAACGACTAAACAACAACAAAAAATATGTGTCTCTATGTCTCCACCCAATTATGTACTTAGATATTTATACTGCTTTCCCCTCCCAAAAAATAATCCATGGTGGATGAAGAGGAATTTATAAGGTAGTGTGAGATGTGCAAACTTCAGATGCAAAAAGAGTGTGTACATCACATTATTCAAGGCGGCAAGCTAAAGCACACTAACCTGAGAGTAAATCCCATTGGACGCAGCAGGATTTACTTCTGAGTAGGATCACAAGGATCCTTTCCTTTTGTGTGTTGCATCAGGAGCACAACGCTGTCCCAGCAACCTGTCCCATTGTTACACGACGAGAAACTAAGCATGTCTAAAAAACTCTGCAAAGGACAACCTATGTATGTAGAAATGCACCCACATTTGTGTAAAACAAATATTTAAAATGCCATGCTTATAAAACTCAGGGCATTTGGATCACCACGTTTGAGTAGCCCTTCCCAAAGATTTTCAGAAATCACCGCACACACTTAAGCCAGGGTCACATTCATCAAAACATTTCTTTTTTAGTTATTGCGACCAACATATTTGTGATCACTCTGAAATTAGCTAGCAGTTGCTAATAGACTGTAGTTAACACAGCAAGCCTTTGACTGGAGTGGTGCTTTAACTTATACAAGGGCTTTTCACTGGAGAAAGGTTGAGAACCATTGATTAAAATACTTATTTTACTCCTTATACGCCACAAAGAGCTATTATTACCATGTGGCAGGAATAAATAGCCACCTCTCTCTGATGGAAAAATAAAATCTAGAATTATTGGAGATTTAGTTGACATTCATGCATTGCTGGGGGTTAGACTAGAAGACCCTCGGGGTCCCTTCCAACTCTACAATTCTACGATTCTATGATCATTTGCAGCCATCAGAGATTGGGTAGCAGATCATTGGACTCCCCGTTTCAGCTCCACATTGTCATTAGACATAAGGGCTGCTTGCTTCAGTACGGCTGGCCGGGAGATGCTGGAGAGAGGCAACATGGCCACAACATTTCAACTAAGTTAACAAAGAACTTGCAGTCTGCTGATGTTGAAGTATTGGTCCTGCCAGGTCAATAGCAAAAGCTGTTCAGCAACCCAGGGGACTAAAGCAAACTTTTCTGTATCTAATAAAATCTCCCAGTATATTTCTTTTGATGGCCACTAAAACTCATCAGCCAAGGGGCAGCAGGGGAGTAGCTTAAAATGCATTCATTGTTACCAAGAGATCCATCAGTTTCCAGAATTCATTTTTATGCCATACAAACATGATGACATCAGCGCCATTAATCTTTTCAGCTTGATACCCACTGTCTCCTGAAGATGCACGTCGACCTCCATTTTTCACTGTTACCAGTCATAGGGCAGCTGACACAGCCAAGATAATCCTGTATTCAGCGATACTGGGAGAATGAATGGATTTTGATGAATGTAATTTGCTATCTCAGTGACAAATGGCAAATGTGAAGAGAGGATATGCATGCAAATATTGCTGTGTTAAATAAGGCCTTGTGAAGGATAGTACTTGGGAACTATCCGATAGACAGTTTTACAACAAGCTCGTTTTTCAGAGGCGATCAGTCATCAATTCCCATTAAGTTATCATCCCACCTTTATTGTGACTCTCCATTGAGTACGATGGCGTCCCAGAACACAATTAAACCCATTTTCTAATTCAATAAGCTAACTTCTGGCACATTTCTCCTGCTTTACGACATCAATTGATCAGCACAACAAAGGTTTAAAATGTTGCAGTATGTTCAGGAATCAATGCTGCTGTGACAGTAACAAACCTGGATTGTGAGTCTATATTAAGGAGATGCTTATACTGGGAGGGCATATGAATTTAGCATGGCAGTGGATGAGGCCTGGGACATTCATGCATACTCTCTCTCTCTCTCTCTCTCTCTCTCTCTCTCTCTCTCACACACACACACACACACACACACACACACACACAATATCACCCCCTCTCTCCTTCATTCATCTGTCTTCAATCTTCCTTCCTTCCTTCCTTCCTTCCTTCCTTCCTTCCTTCCTTCCTTCCTTCCTTCCTTCCTTCCCCTTTCTCTCCCTGATCTACGGAAATTGCTCACAAAAGTACAGTCGTACCCTGGAAGTTGAACGGAATCCGTTCCAGAAATCCGTTCGACTTCCAAAACGTTCGGAAACCAAAACACAGCTTCTGATTGGCTGCAGGAAGCTCCTGCAGCCAATCGGAAGCTGCGGAAGCCCCATTGGAGGTTCGGGTTCCAAAGAACGTTCGCACCCAGAACATTGACTTCCAGGTTTGCAGGGTTTGGGAGCCAAAACATCCAAGTAAGGTGTTCGGGATCCAAGGTATGACTGTAAATATATTCAATGTGAACAGACTGGATTACTAATATCCCAGTGGTCCGTTTGAATCACCATAATTACAATGAAACAAATTATTAGAAAGACTGATGTAGATTTCCCCTCCCTTTCTAGCACTCCCCCACTACCTTTGAAACCTACCATGGCTTCCCTGGCCCCTATGAAACCTGCCAGCCAGCTAGACTTACTCCTTTCTATCCATCACATTGTCTTTTGCTCTTTGTGGTTATCTCCTGAATTCTGCAGTCTGCCCCTTGAGAGCAGATGCTAGAGTATCTTCCAGCAGTCGCCCAGTTAGCCACATGCTAGACTGTGTCTTGTCTGCCATGCTATGTGGTCAGCCCTCTGAGCAACCATTTCTAAAACACATAGCTAAATGGTCATCAACTGATATTTTTCCTTTGGCTTTGATTGCTTCAAACATAATGTAAGATGTGGCACCGGCAGAAACAGGGTTGATGTGGACCAGAAGTACTACTCAAGGCCAACGTGGTTTTTGCCAGCTTCATTAACCATCTGCAGCTTGTGCAGTTGGGAGGGCATGCTCAAAACTGGATATTTACTATGCATGCAAGCGGCTGGGACACAGATGTCTGTTGGAATACACACAAAATAGTCAAGGGCCAAAATAAATTTGCATTTCTGAAGACCTAGCCCAATCCTAAACCTGTTAATATTGCACCTTGATTTTCCAATTGATTAAAATAAAATCTTAAAGATGAGGGCTTTTTTTATAATGCTGTTATAAAAATTGAGGGAGGGAAATGTTTGCAACCACTTCACATAAAAGAACAAAAATACAGCATATGCCAAGGTTCATATTACTCTATTTGTTCAACATAATAAAAATAAAGGCACAGTATAGAACATAAATATATATTTATGATGTGCTTCCTTAAAAGATTCTGTTTGCATGTGTTACACGACTTTAAAATATAATTGTATTTTCAGCCTTCCCCCATCAAATATCTCTTTTAATCTTTGATATGAAAAAAGGCAGATGTAATGCAAAGCCTGATGGTAATTTGCCAAGAAGCTCACTTTCCTTTGCTGGGGGGGGGGGGGGCGGGCAAACACAACTCACTGCTATATTATAGTTTCAACATTGCTACATATTTCTATTAAAATATGGAAGTGATTTAACATTTCATTCCAGTGATCCTGATGCTGAAATGCGAAGAAACAAGAAATATAAAAGCTAAATTGTATTAAGCTGGATCTGGAAGAAACGGTAGCCTGGAATAGCAATTCAATGGACTTTCAGTTTTGTTTACATACTTCATAATAACCAAAGAGGTAATTAAAAATAGACTGCTAATACATTTCGGAGTCATTCCTAACCCACACAGAATGAGTTCCAACCTGGCTTAAAGCCAGGGCTGGCTGAAGACATTTTGGCACCTGAGGCAAGCTACAAAATGGCACCCCACCAGAGAAGAAGAGGTGAGTGAAGATCTACATTAGGAATGGGAGTGGGTGGGTGTCAAATCAACCTTACCCAACACCTGAAGTGGGAATCAAAGGCTGTTGTGGGCAGTGTAAAGCCCAGGAGACCTAAAAGGGCAGTCCCCACCATTTCCTTCCCAGCAGTGCCTCCTATTCGCTTAGAGGCTGCATTGGGGAGCAGCAGGTAATGCATTTCTTGGCTGGCTCTGCTGCCCCTGCTGTCTGAGGCAGTCGCCTCGTGGGTACACCCAACAGTGCTTCCCATGTGATAAACCGAACAACAGCACTGCAGATGCTTCATCCTTGTGCAGATGAACAGGTAGAGGAGGAGAAAGGTACTAGACCTTCTCTCGGAACATGTGGAGGTCAAAGGCAGAGCCAGCATGCCCAATCCTTCAGATTAAATGTACACAGATTAAACATTTTCCATGGTTTAGATTCCTTCAGATTAAATGTACACAGATTAAACATTTTCCATGGTTTAGATTTCCTTCCTTCCTTCCTTCCTTCCTTCCTTCCTTCCTTCCTTCCTTCCTTCCATTGTCCCCCTCCCAATTTGTTCTTTGCCTCCCCCTTTGCCTTTCTAATTTAGCTCTCTCTTTCAGCTTCTGGTTCTCATTCCTCAGTTTAGCTGTGGTTTTCTCCCTTGCCACTCAGCACCCTTCCTGTGCCCCTGTGAGGCCCTGTCTGCTGCAGATGGGGCACAACTGTCAAAGAAATTCTTCTTGGCTTGACCTTCCCCTGACAAGGCCTGCCAGCGCTGATCTTATCTCTGGTATCGCTCTAGTCTGTAGCTGACACCCTCTCTCTCTCCAGAAGGTCCTCCGACACAAAATCGTCCAGTAATTCAGCAAGTGGCACGAAACCACGTTGCCGGTGATGGAATGATTGTTTATCAGGACATTTCCATTATGTTAACATTACCCCAGCGTCTCCCTTCTAGTGTATATTTCATAGCTAGCTTCTCCAGACCTCCGTGTAGCATTTGATGAAGAACATCCGGAGACGTGCTGATACAAGAAGTTATTAATTACCGTTTTCCTGCCTTGGTAATTAAAAATCATTAGGGGAAAATAAGGTGTCTGGTACCAAGGTTATGAGAGCAAGATATACAAGACATTAAAAATCACAGAACTGTCACACAAATTGTCAGGGAACTGCCATCAGTGACGGAGGAAGAGAGCAAGCTCCAGAGGGATCCCAGAAAGCATCCAGGGATCAGGAGAGGCAGCCCGTCTTCTGGGGAAGGGAATCAGCGTAGCTCCAGTGGAGAAGGGGGGCAGATGGGGGAATCAGCGAGGTGGTCCCATGACTCCTTGCCGGGGACCAGCGGGGAGAGGAAGGGTCCTCCGCTGCCTCCGCCCTCCTTGCGCAGAAGGCTTCCACGCAGGGAGAGTAGGAGGAGACTGGGCGTCAAAGAGCTTCTTTGCTGGAAGAAGTTTAAGAAACGCCCACTGATGGATTCTGCCAGCGATTGAGACAGCCAGGGGTGAGTGGCTGTCCGGACAGGAAAGGTTCACTCAGGCAACCCAGCCAGGTGTTGGCACAGGCTTACGCACGAGCAACCCCTAGAACCATTACACAAATGTTTTGTCGTAAGATACACATTTATCATTCTGGTGGCAGGGTGCTGTGTTCTTAAAGGTGGTCACTCTAGCTCAGCAGTACCAGTGAAGATTTCATTACTTTTGCTCACGTAGATGGCCCCCTGGAAATAATTTCTGTCCTTCTATATAAAAAACAATGTGTGGCTATTAGGAAAATTTACTTTACAAATCCAATTAAAGCTCATTAGCATGGGCTTACAACAGACAGACGGTAATCTTTACAGCTACCACAATCCCCATGAACTGACACCATTCTAAAACAAAAAATGATCTGCTTTGTGATCAATGGAGACAGAACAGACAGAATGATTTTCAACAGCACTGGAAACCAAAGCATAGCTTCTGAGAATGGGCTACCACTGTGTTTCTTTCAACTGAAAGAGCTTACGATCATTTACATGCCTTACGATATGAAACTTTAGTCATTCTCATTCTCACCCTGTCATTCTAATGCCCTGCGCAAGGACTACCACTTGCGCAACATGGTTCTGCGCTGTCTCCTGCCCCCATGCGCCCTCCAAAATTAGCTTGGGGGAGGGCAGGAGAACCCTGAAACAGCTCGCAGGGGCAGGAGAGGGGGATTGTTCCATCTGGCAAGACAATTTTTTATGTTGATAGAATGATCAGAAAAGAATGAGGTTTAATTCCTTCTACTATTTGGATTCTATGGTCAGCGGTGGAGCTAGCTGCTCGGGCACCCAGAGCGGCACACATGCCGTGTACCCAGGGGCGAGGCGATCTGCCCAGGGGGTGGGGTGATCAGCACGGTGGCAGTCCGCCTGGGGGGATGATCAGCACAGCAGTGGTCTGCCAGGGGTGATCAGCGCAGCGGCAGTCCGCCCAGGGAGGATTTTGTCAACCCCTCTAGGATGACACCTGGGGTGGACCGCCCCCACCGTCCCCCTTCCTACGCCCCTGTCAATGGTGTAGTTATAAGAAAGTTGTAAGGATGCCATGATTCCATTTCTTGGCAACGTTATCAAAATCATTCAGTTCACCAGATGTCCAACAGAAATCCTCTTTGGGTAGTAGTGCAAGGGACACTGGGCAAGAGTTGGGGACACAACCACAGTTTGTACATGCAGCTGTGGGTGTGGCCTCAATGTGAACCAGCCACTGGAACATGTTGGTGTGATTCACCCCACCTTGTTTGAGTGGGAGAAATGGTTCAAACTGGGGCTCTGATCCAGTTATGGGGGCTTTCTACATGATTCAAAAGGCTCATAGTACTCTACCACCACACAGATTCAGCGTCAATCCTAGTTGATGTATGGCAGCAGTAGCCAATGTGATAGACACAAGATGTTGTGGACTACAGCTTTCATAATTCCTGCCCATTGGTCAGGCTAGCTGGGACTAATGGGAACTGGAGTCCAAAAACATCTAGGGAGCACTATATGCAATTTTGCATATTATTGTAGAGTGCTTGGGGAAATACTAGTCTTTTTTCAGAGTTCTAAATTGACTCAGTGATCACTGTGCCATGTTATATTGACTTTCATTTCTGACAACATCTTGAGCATTTTTGGTTTTTTAAAAAAACATGGACACGAATCGCAGCTCAGAAAGAGATTTGCAAACAACCCCGAAGTGCTTTCTCAACGGCTGCTATTCTTTCAGAAAATCTGTTGTGTACTGAAAAGTTCCCTTATCTGTTATGCATATGAGCTGTTATGCACACAGGCATTAAGTTTGACTGCAATATTTACATTTTTTCAATACACTCACTTATTTGTGCCAAACCATTTTCTGTACCCTCATCAAATCCTGCAATGTCACCATTTGCAAATGGCCAAATACATATGCACAAGAATGGCCAAAATTTCAAGACCAACCAAGATAACTACGTGTGAGTAAGACTGTTACTCAGCTTTAAAACTACATAATCAATTATCTAAATAGAGGTGTGAGGAAAGGTGGTTGTGGTGGTTGTTGTTGTTGTTATACCTTTACTTTCAAGGAGCTCAATGAGAACAGGATTCCTGGTTAGATGGGCCTTTGGCTTGATTCAGCATGACTATTCTTATGATCAAACAGTGGAAAAGAGTGATGTATAGAAATGCACGTGGAGCTAAGTGTATTTCAGGTTGGTTTTTTGGTGTGTGTGTTTTTTGTAAGATTTGGCTGGGAAAATGGAACTGAAAATCAAGATCCTCCTGCAGGTTGTGCCTACAATCAATTTAAATGCAGATGTTCTCTGGAGGGGACTGATAAATCCTTATGAGAAGGAGTTTGCATTTAGAGTGCAAAACTAAGAGAATACTGAGAAATACACTGCACAACTGACTAGGTTTAAAATTTCAGGGCTGTCACATCACAATTATTAAAAAAACAACAACTTAAGATAAATGCCCAGAATCATCAAAATGGCTACAAAACCAAGTCTTGTCCTTTAAAAGCATCAAAATACATTATATGTGTTTCTCAGCAGTCATCAAGGAGTCATTAAGGAGAAAAACACTTTAATTAAAGTCTATGTTTTCACGTGAGTTTGAGGGCTGGGGTTTTAAGGGGAAAATTGACATAATATACTTTCCACTTTTTTAAAAAGCACCAGGCTCCCATTATATAAATGTCAAATTTATGCCAGTTATCTCTTTCTGAGGAGGGGAGAGAAATATCTCCAAAGGTTTAGCTTAAAATTAATTTTAATAGATGGTAATAAAATGACAGCTTTCCAAAAGCAGCCAACATATGTTCCATCATTTTAGTGAGTATTATATTTCTAAAATGTTAGGTACAGCAGCCCTGCAAAATTCATCTTCTAGACCTAGTTTTCCTTCTTCATTTGGAATATTAGAGACTGCTGTCAGTGAGGTATTTTTTTCTTTTTTTAATACTTGCATTTCTAGTTTCTGCCACAGGTCACAGCTGAAAAACAGCACAAGAAAATAGGCATTGATTTACATTTATTAGAGAGATAGAAAAGCAGATATCCCATTTGCATTTCCGCTGTTTGCTACTGACATGCCATCCATCCATCCATCTATTCATTATCAAGGTAGACAGTGCCCAAAAATACCAAGTTGTTGATCAAGTGGAAATTTATAGCATTAGCATGGGGAGTGGGGCGGAATGGCAGGGAGGGGGAGAGCATCAAATTCTCAAAGGCACGGCTGCATACAAAATATATATCACCTCCTATTGACAAAATGTCTATGCTAAATGCACAAAATGGGAACTTCACTTCATTCATTAATTCATGAAAATTTGCTTAACCTCCTGAAAAATCTGAATGCGAAGCACAACCATTTTTATTCACAGGGGCTTACTATAAAAGTCATAAAGAAGCCCCATCATATGTGACAGGTTCCTAGCATGCTATTTGCCATTTCCAAAGCCTGCATAAGCCAGAGGTTTGCTAGCTGTAAAGTATTTTTTCTCAATAATAATCCAACTCTCTCATTCAGTGCTGTATGTCTGACCACAGAAGTCCTACATTGTTAATATAATTTAAATATGGGTAACAAGCAGGCTTATCCAGTTTTGTCACACTGAACCTTCCCAATGGTGTGTTCAGAAATTACAGTGCAAAATGGATGTGTGAGGGAATGAGGGAATACCACATTAGCTTCCTGGTTTCCACTGTAGCATGCAAAACAGGATCACCTCTTCAAGAAGATATACCCAAGAAGTATGTCCAAAATATACAAGGTTAAAGATATAGGTTTTTAGGTGTGGCTCTCCACTTACAAGATAATCTCACCAGAGGAAGGGGGAGGTGATTTGCCAGTTCCTTCTTCCCCTGAAGCCCCCTTTCCTGTAAGCCTGCTCCTAATGGGTTGGGGGAACAGTGGAGGAGCAGGTACAGGGAGGTTCCACTAGCTCTTAGTTCCTTTCACAAACAGGAGCCCTTCCATTTGCAGAAAGCAAGCCTAGATATAACCAATGAACGGTAGATGTGACAATTGCATTTCTTGAACTGCACCATACTTGTTATTCTCCATTCTGATTTCAAGATGAACTTGCACCAACTATACACCAACACTGTAAATAATTCAAAGTTGAAGGGTCTGTATTCGTATGGTATGAAGAATCAGAATCAGAATACAGTCATACCTCGGGTTGAAGTTTCTTCAGGTTGAGCACTTTCGGGTTGCGCTCCGCAGTGACCCGGAAGTAACGCATTTCGTTACTTCCGGGTTTCACCACTCACACATGCGCAGAGAGTCAAAATGACAGTCAAATGCATTTACTTCAGGATGCGAACAGGGCTCCGGAACGGATCCCGTTCATATCCAGAGGTACCACTGTAATTTTCATTTCCATCAGCCACCAGCCATAGCAAAATAAAGTAAAATGTACAGAAGATAAAGGTTTTATATGGTATATATCCCGTTGCTCGGTCCCTGCTCCTGCCAACCTAGCAGTTCAAAAGCACTAAGTGCAAGTAGATAAACAGGTACCCCTCCGGCCGGAAGGTAAACGGCGTTTCTGTGCACTGCTCTGGTTCGCCAGAAGCGGCTTAGCCATGCTGGCCACATGCTGTACACCGGCTCCCTTGGCCAGTAAACTAGATGCCTCTGAGAAGGCCACAGGCAGGATACTCCCACAGTGCTTTGCCACAGGGAAAGTGGCAAAGAGACCATCATCCTAGATAAGTAGGGAGCTCCCATTCTGGCTAATTATCCTCCATGCATGGGAGAGGGCTTTTCTGTATGCAAGTTGAGTATTTTAAACTTTTTGGACCTCTTCCTCAGCTTTCTCACAACATATTTTCAGGACAACAAATGGAGAAGAAAATTTGAGGTAAAGATGTCAAAATAACTGCAAAACCAAACATTGTTTAATAAAATAACTATTTTCACTCTGTGCCAAATTTCAAAGCCAAGTGTTTTTAAATGCACAACAAAAGGAGAAGTCTCCAGATGATGAATTTCGCAAAAGAATAAAAGGACAAAAATCTATAAATTGAAGCACTAGGAACTCAAGAATAATGTATCTGGCTCATCCTGCTGAGTAATGAAATACTACTTAATGGGAAAGGAAGGATTCATCGTGTACGTTGATGATGCTATATAAATCACAAATCACATCACTGGGTCAGAATAATCAGGTAGATTTTAAAATTTCCCAATCAATTGACACGATCTGTCAGATAATACTGCCTTGTTAGCAAGGAAACGTTTTGTCAATTAACCAATATCTATGACATGAGACCTCTTAAAGCAATTATGTGTTTTAAACTATATCTGTAGAAATTTAATATATCACAATGAGACATCGCGCACTCTTTCCATGTCAGATGGAGTAGATCAGAACTCCTTTCTTCTGCTTTATTGGGGAAGAAAAGTGCTACTGCTTCCCTCTTGCACTGGGCAAATCCTATCTGGCTTCCTCCAATGACCCTTTCAGGATGTGTTAGCCTTAGTCAATGCAAACACAACATGCTGCGTCACCTTCATCAGTATGCATGGCAAGGGTTTGTTTCAACGGGTCAGAGAGGGCGAGTGTGCAACTTGTGCACACATCAGAAACATCTCAACCATACAAGTTCCCCTTGGACAATACAGTGGTCATGTAATGCACCAGGAGGGTTCTTCAAACTGAGCTCCCAGAAACCTTACCTCCTGAACCACCCGCTCGCTGTACCTTCTAGAGAACGGCAAACGCCCCAGGCTGGCACAGGATAGTTTTATCATTTACTTATTAGGAAGTACACTGGATAGTTGAAAACACCACTGGGTGGCATCTTACCTTGGAATTAGAGCTTCACCAGCCCCACGATTAGTGATAGACCACATCTCACTCTTCCCTTGGCCTCTTTCCCTGGGTTTGCTTTATTCACCCATTGTTCCTGGAACCAAGGAACTGCTGTTTGTGAACAGGAGAGCAGGCAAGATCCTCTTGCCATCTACAGCTACTCCTTTTCTCCTGCTACTCTTGCACCTGCTGATCCTCTCACCATCAAGCAAGCCAGCCCAAGCAGCTGAGAGCAGCAGGTGTTGCTCATCACCCCTGCAGCCTATCAACATCTCCTGGCTGCAAAACCACTGCCTCTGGAGTTCACCTGCTGCCTCTCAAGTTTTAAGTAAAATAATACAATATATTATGTATTATTTTAGTTTTGTTTGAAAGCGGTCTGCTACCAGGACTATTACAGAAAACGATGCACAAGGCTGGACATGCAAATCGGCAATTTTGGCTGAAGATGGCCAACTAGCACTAGATTTAAGAACTCGAGGCTCCTGTAACAAGTCAGTTTAACTTGAGACAAAATACTAGCATTACTGAAATGGGCCTTCTAAATGTCTACTGCTAAACAAATTCTTTAAGAAACTTTTAAGAAACACTCTTTCAGAGAAACTGGAATGCGTTCACTGGTGAAATAAGACCATGCTGTAAGATGATTTATTTATTTTTTAAGAAACCACATCTTAAGATTAACTATTTCATTATTTCATTCAAGTTGCATGTATTTAAAAGATCCCATCTGCCTTAATTCAGAGCAATTTGGAATGTAAAATGCTTTTTAATTTGTCTTTTATGTGTGCTGTTTTTCACGCGGCAGAATATGGGCAGCTCATCAAAAGAGAGCAGAGAGGCTAAATTTTATCTCAATGTTATTGTTCTATGGCTACAGTGGGCAATCTCATTTCATCAAGGCACAATTACAGTAAAGTTATCTATGTAGATGTAAAAGCATTGCTAAAAGATAATAAAATGAAATGAACCAAAAGAAGTCCACCCCCCCCACACACACACCATACAAATCACACTAACTTAAGTCATACTGAGCAAGTAAAGTGGAAACCGGGGTGGAGTTGGGAAAGGGAGAACAGTGGAAAGGATAATGAAAATGAATGAGACAACAGTCGGAAATGGCTGATTAACACTTTTAAATGATTTTCTACACTTTTGATGAGTGTATAATTAAAGGATTTGGAACACTAAAACCTGGAGGCTCATGCAATGCTGCGCTAAATGGGATCAGTACAAAAGAGATGAGCAAGGGAGACCTTCTGAGGCAGAGTGAACTGCTGCCTTCTAAGACAATCATTACTGATTGCCTTCAGCCCACCCTCTCCGTGAGAACGAAACTCCTAATTTAGATAAATCAGAAACAAAAGCTCTCATTAAAAAACTAAAACCATTTCTTGCTAAGTCAACAGCCATCATGGTGGGTCATGGGGGATCGCCACCCCCAACCTATGAACTATCAGACTAGTCGTGGACAAGCACAGCCACTTGCGAGTGAATAACAGGCCGATTTGGGTGCTGTTTGGTATGTCAGATTTCAGTGAGTTCGTTCAATTTTTTTTAAAAAATGCAAATGTACTTAAGAGACCAACACATTAGATGCTCAAATGAACGAACGGCAGCACAAATTACGTAAGGGGCGCATGCATCCTGCTCCCAGCACTTTCCTGTACATGCTGGTCCTGTCTGCTCCACCCCTTGCCTTCTTAAGTTGAGTGGAAGGAACAGAAGGGAGATGCCAAGTGAATTGAATCCTGATTATGCAGGGGTTCTGCTGTGAGGATTCCAAGCATGTTCAGCTCAATGCACTCAGAACCTCTCTCCAAACCTTTGTGCAAGTGCTAGTGCCAGCCATCCCATTCCCCTTATACAGTTTGTGCCCTCACATGATCTTTTAAATGCCAGAATAGAACATTCGTTTGAGTGACCATTGGCTTCCTTGTACAGTGGTACCTCGGGTTACATACGCTTCAGGTTACATACGCTTCAGGTTACAGACTCCGCTAACCCAGAAATAGTACCTCGGGTTAAGTACTTTGTTTCAGGATGAGAACAGAAATCATGCTCCGGCGGCGCAGCAGAAGCAGGCCCCATTAGCTAAAGTGGTGCTTCAGGTTAAGAACAGTTTCAGTTTAAGAACGGACCTCCGGAACGAATTAAGTACTTAACCCATGGTACCACTGTAAGTCTATCCTCATCTATCTAAACATAAATTCTTGTGTGTTTGGGTTCTACAATCCTGTAGGCTTTCCTAATTCAGCAAGCAGGGCAGAGCTTTCCAAACTTTTCATGTTTGTGACACACTTTTTCAGACACGTATCATTTCATAACACAGTAATTCAGTTTTACTAGCAAACCGGAGGTTAACCTTTCCATCCCCGGGAGGAGCATGGGGTGCGTTCGCACAACACACCTATGCACTGCAGCTGACACACTAACATGTCACAACACAGAGTTTGGAAAGCTCCAAAGTAGGGGATAGTTGAGGGCAAGCTTTGGCACCAGACTTCATTGGACAGCTTACAAGGCCCAAAATCACTGGCCATTGCTGACACCTCCCCCAGTTTTTTTCCCTTTGTCCAGTATTTCCAAGCTGCACCAGGCACTTGGATCTAGCTCTCATTTTAATTTCCCACAATGCCCTTGAACAAGCGCTGCTCTGTGGCAATGTAGGAAATTGAAAGGGTGGTTAAACTCAGCCACTCAGCACTGCTTGAAGCCTGTCAGAGCCCACTGAGAAGAGAAGTGTGGCCCAGTGGGCATTTTCCCCAGGGTCTCACCCTTAAACCTGGAGCCAGCCTTGGAATAGTTCTGAATACACAGGGTATATACTGAGGATTGTTATGTATTCCACACAAATAGTGCTGTTCAATGCACTATAATGGACGTACACACAATAAGCCACATGCTGTCAGAAATGGTGCATTGTTTACCATCCAAAAGAGCCACAGTTTTCCCACAAGAAAAATACAAATACTAACCGAACCCAAGCCAAAACCATTTCTCATTGGAATGCAAGAAGGTTATACATGGGCGGTGTTCCCTGAATCTGTTTCTGATTTGGTGAAGAGATTGCTCTGAGACATTTTATCTGTAACGGAACTGGACCTTTTACAAAGCAATGGCTGTGGTCTAGCCTCAGCTTTAGCTGCTAACCCATGAACACTTAAAAGTTACACAATTTCTTTTGCACAGGCTGCTATTTAGAATAACTTGCCATTTCAGTTGTTAGGATAATACTGGACAGCAGGATCACATCCAAGTAGCAATTCCAGCAGTACTTCTGGGTGCTATAGATAAATGTATAATTCCATGGGCATATCATCGAAATGAACAACAACAAAGCAACCCTCCAAAAATTAGGGGCAGGAGTGTTTTGAGACTGATATCATACAGGGCTAAGTATGATTCTTTAGTCAACTAATCGTAACAGGATTCCTCAGTCAGGAAGCTGGAGCAGGCCCCCTAAATCCAGGTGGCTAAAGAACTTAATCAGACTGCCATGTCAGAAGTTTTGAGGGAAGGAAAAATAGAAGGAATATATTTGCTAATCTGCAGTTTAAACTGGTCAAAAGCACACTGTATGTTCTCTTGAGGCCTTGCAGCATAAAAGCACCTTGAGAAATCGGGAACTAAGCATAATTTGGATGATCTGGCTTTCACACAAAAAGTACTGGCTATGCGTGAATTAAGGCTCAGAGAATGCAAAGAAGTGTTCTAAGGTTGAAATCTGAAGCAGGCAGGATGGCCAGACCTGCTGAGACACTTTGAACAAGCTACTCATGAAAGCTGTCAGGAAGGAAAGCTACCAGATCTGACCATCCGGGATCTTTTGCCTATAGGAAGAGCCTGTTCTGAAGTCAGGTCTGGGAGAGCTTGGGTAGTATGCAAGCTCAAGGAGAAATCGTCTTCTAAAAATCCAAAGAATGACCAGTATTGGCTTGGCATTCTTTCTTGGCTGCAAAATCAAAGAGCACAGCAGATCTTGGGTGTCTGACTCCATCTCCTTGCCACTGAGGGAATCTGTTCATCTTCTTTAACTTCTTCTGGGTTCAAATGCTCAGCCACCAGGCTAACCCAGAGGGGCAACAAATGAGCTTCACAGGTGAGGCACAACTTGCTTTGTAGATGCTTTTCTGTTAGTTGTGTACCGGTAAATGCGTTACACGCTTAAGTAAACAGATTAATATGTGAACTCTTGGCTTAGTGCTACAACGTTCGGTCTCTGTTCAACCGCAATCTGAACAAACCTAGAGCTACAGTAATTGGCTCAAGGAAGGCAGTTCACTGTTAGATAACTATATGCCATATTCCAAGCTTTAAGTGACAGGACTTCTTCAACAAAAGGACAAGGAACACAAGCAGTGGATACTGAATGAGAAGAGTCAACATTGCCTGGGGTGCGTGCACAGGGAGACTGTCTAATGAGAAATGAATAAAGCTGCTTATTCAGTGTAAATGCCAAAATTGTGTTGTTGCTTAGATTTCTGCTACAGCAGAAATTGACAGAGAAGAGAAATGCTGCCAGACTTCAAGATGGGCTTATTCGCCATGGCCAATCCTTTACATTCTGCTATAATATCCTCTGCCGTTGTCATTTCACAAAATAAGATGCTTCCATCCATCTGCAGGCAGCTGAGCTGTTACGTTGTGCAGCAAGTCGAAGCTGTAATTCTTATAGGCAATGAAGCCCAGGGATGCAGCTTGCCTTGTATGGCAGGCCATGTGTTGAGCAGGTGGCAACATGCTCTTTTCCATGCCATCACAAACTCGTTTCCTTCACACCAAACCATTTTGGGGGAGGGCAGAAGAGAATGGAACAAAATGACTGAAAGGATTTGGGGGGGGGGGTTGCTAAAAATAACTGGACCAGTTCTCTTTGAAGAACAATCTGTGCTAAATAAAATAAAATGCAAATTTAATCCTGTTCCGGAACTGAAAACTTTCCTGGGACAAATCTGTATGTAAGCGATTGTCATATAATGTGCCTGTTTGAAATATTTTCTTCTCTGAATGTGGAGTTGGGGTTCCAAACACAGAGTGCAAAACAGAAGATCTTGACCAGGTCATGTTTCTGACCCCAACTAGAAGGGAGTTCTGCAAAATTGGGTTCACAATACTGAACACACGACTCCTGGTGGATATAAAACATACATCTGAGCCATGGAGTGTCACTAACAGTGACAGATCTCAGTGATCAAGCAGAAATCTAAGGGAACATGGGCAATTATGTATGTGTAAGAATCAGATTTTGGATCAGGCCTTTCCCCTTTCTATTCCACAGTGCCTTTTGATGACAGCTGTAGTGTAACGGTCATTCCACAGCACTGGAGAAATTACTTCTCATTTTATGCATTTGAAAGGTCAAACACTAAATGAGCACAGTGAACAACCAATTATGGTTGCTGCAGAAACCTGAAGGGTTCTTCTGCAGTCTTCATTTAGCTCACTGTGATAACAAACAATGTCAAAGTTATAGGGCTTCTTCAGATGAGAATTTAAAGGAAAGTTCATAATAGCTTAGACCTTTCTCTCTATTAGGAGCATCAACTGATTAAAGTCATTTATTGCTTAGAAAACCATCTTAAACACATAGATGCAAATGCAATCCACTTCTTTTTCCAAAATGAAGGCCAGCAGTTTGGATAGAGGCTCACTTGCAGGTCAGGGGTGGGGAGGAAATGAGCCCTCTATGTTACAATTTTTTATAAAAAAAAATGAATCTATTCACTTAATGGAGGCAATTTCAATGGGAAAAATGTTTTTCACTCCATAGTTTGGTCCTCTAAAGGAGGCATGTACTTGGATCATGAACAGTCTGTTTACAGCTATCACCACCAAATCTCAACGTTCTGCATGAAAAGATATCCCTTGTATAACTAAGTTTATGAAATAAAAATCTCCAGCCTAGCACAAAGACTTGGACATTTCATTTTTCAGAACAAACTGTAGGAGTGGCAATAGATCAGGCTTCCTCAACCTCGGCCCTCCAGATGTTTTTGGCTTTCAACTCCCATAATCCCTAGCTGGCAGGACCAGTGGTCAGGGATAATGGGAATTGTAGTCTCAAAACATCTGGAGGGCTTAGGTTGAGGAAGACTGCAATAGATAATAATAATAATAATAATAATAATAATAATAATAATAATAATAATTTATTATTTGTACCCCGCCCATCTGGCTGGGTTTCCCCAGCCACTCTGGGCGGCTTCCATAGAAACCAAAAAACACTAAAATATCATACATTAAAAACTTCCCTGAACAGGGCTGCCTTAAGATGTCTTCTGAATGTCAGGTAGTTGTTTATCGTTTTGACATCTGATGGGAGGGCGTTCCACAGGGCAGGCGCCACTACCGAAAAGGCCCTCTGCCTGGTTCCCTGTAGCTTTGCTTCTCGCAATGAGGGAACCGCCAGAAGGCCCTCGGCGCTGGACCTCAGTGTACGGGCAGAACGATGGGGGTGGAGACACTCCTTCAGGTATACTGGGCCGAGGCCGTTTAGGGCTTTAAAGGTCAACACCAGCACTTTGAATTGTGCTCGGAAACGTACTGGGAGCCAAGGTAGGTCTTTCAAGACCGGTGTTATGTGGTCTCGGCGGCCGCTCCTGTTCAAGTGTTGCAGCAACACCATGACTCACTTGCATCCTTCTGGGGGATACTAAGGGTGCCAGGGTTTGTAATTACCTGCTCCAGTATACAAAATTGGCCAGCTCATAGTGTTCCGATGCATTTCAAATTGAGTGTCAAGAACATAAAATAAAGATTCTGCACATGAACCCATAAAGCAGCATTCTGGGTTCTTTGTGCAGAAGTATGCTTAAAAATATGTTCAGTGAGGGAGAGCCTTTCATTAAACAGCTAAGCACATCACACAAACACTGAGCACATGGGTTCTCCAGAGCCTTAAATAATCACCCTTTAAGGGTGCAACTGAAATAAAAATCCTTACACCCTAAGCATATTTACTCAAAATTATTACAGTGGTACCTTGGGTTACATACACTTCAGGTTACAGACTCCGCTAACCTAGAAATAGGTTCAGATTAAGCACTTCAGGTTAAGAACTTTGCTTCAGGATGAGAACAGAAATTGTGCTCCAGCGGCGCAGCAGCAGCAGGAGGCCCCATTAGCTAAAGTAGTGCTTCAGGTTAAGAACAGTTTCAGGTTAAGTACGGACCTCCGGAACGAATTGAGTGCTTAACCCGAGGTACCACTGTACTTACCTCAATTAGCTTTATTTCCTAACAAGTCTGTTTAGGATTGTAAGTCAAACGCTGCTCAGCCACACAGTGCCTGAGCCTTTGTTGCATCATTCATTTGAGAAACAACAGGCAGGAAAAAGAAGAGGAGAAAGCAGGAAATCTGATCTCAAGTGGTGATGAGCTCAGATCACAACTGGGTCATAAATTGGGAGCACCATTCTAGAACACGTGGAAAAAAACCACCCTTTTTGCAGTGTTTTGCAACCATGCAGGTACAAAATCAGCACACATTCACTCATTACACTTGTTTTAATGTTAATTATGAACAAAGTAAGAATTTCAGAGGGAGGGAAGCTTGCAAGACAACCGAATATTGCACACTCAGAAGATTTACATTTTCCTTGGAAAGTTGGATTGTAGGGAAGTGACCTATAGGATATAGTCCTTACACCCCAACCCCATTTAAGTCCCTGAGCACTGGCTGGCTAAGGGTGCTTGTACCTGTAGCCTACATTTGTTGGCCCCATAACTGATTGACTGACATCATTTATATATCACATGTTCAGTAGCAAATACCCTCAGGGTAGCAAGTAAAGTCATATTAAAACCAATTTAACTATTAAAAAGTAAGAAAATATAAAGAAAATGGCATACTACATTAAAAGAAAAGCAGCAAGACTCAGGAGTTGGTGAAACAAGTCAGTGTTAGGCCTGGGAAAAGAAAACAAGAGCCTCGAGAACATAAGAAGTGCCTGATTGGACCAGACCAATGGCCCATCTAGTCCAAAATCCTGTTTTCAAAGTGACCAACCAAATGCCTGTTGGAAACCCATAAGCAGCATCCAAGCTCAAGAGTGTGATGGCCTGGGGCTCGGAACCAGAGGAGACTCAGTCTGCACCGGATCCTTTGCCTCAGGCATCATCTGAACCAAGTCTGGGGCCTGATCCTTAAGAGTCCCAGCCTACACAGGTTCCCCTGCAACAAACACCAGCTGGGCCGAGTCAGGGGCCTGAGCCTGCCCTGGCTCCAGATGCAGGGATTACCTCGTTGCCTTCAGCTGGGCCATCACTTCCAGCTGCTCCTCTACCGGTTGGGTCAGGGGAGGCTGAGGTGGCCCCTGGGTCTAGTAACCCACCGATGTCTCCCGAGCTGCAGAGACTAAGGTCTGAGAGAAGGAGAGACCTGAGTACTCGCAGGAGGACTGCTTGCCTTTGGGCGAAACAGGGAGGGGATCAGGACCGGCCGTTACCCCAACAAAGATAAAAGGCTGTCAGACCCCGCCCCAAGTTGCGGGAGCAACATTGCTGTATGCCAGTCCTTGCCTGGTTTTCTGCCTTGTGTCCTGCCTTGGCCCTGTTGGACTGATTCCCAGTGGAACCTTCGGACTCTGGACCGGTCCTGGACCGCGTTTCATGGGTTACCCCCGGGCCCAGCACAAAGAGCACTCTGCCTTTCTGTGGGTTACAGTAATTGGCATTTGGAAGCATTGTTTCTTCCATCTGTGGAGCATAGCTGTCAACTTTTCCCTTTTCTTGTGAGGGAATCCTATTTGGAATAAGGGAATTTCCCTTTAAAAAAAGGGAAACCTTGACAGCTATGCTGTGGAGGCAGAGAATAGCTTTCACAGCAAGTAGCCCCTGACAGACTTCTCTTCATGAATTTATCTAATCCTCTTTTAAAGACATCTAATTTGGCGGCCATCACTGCCTCCGGTAGGAGCAAATTCCCTAACTGAACCATGTGCTGCCTGAAGAAGTATTTTCTTTTATCTGTCCTGAATCTTCCAACATTCAGCTTCGTTGGAAGTCCACGAATTCTTGTGCTAGAAGAAACACTTTTCTCAGTCCACTTTCTCTACACCAGGCATATTTTTATGAACTTCTACCATGTCACCTCTTGTTTGCCATTTTGCTAAACTAAAAAGTCCCGAGCACTGCAGCCTTTCTTCATAGGGGAGTTATTCCACCCCCTTGAAAATTTTGGTTGGCCTTTTCTGAAACTTTCCAACTCCTACAACATCTACAAGGTCTCTTTGCCCCCCCCCCATAAAATATCTGAGGGGACTGCCCTTCAAGTTGACTGCCATTCAAATGGTGTGTGCACACTGCGACTGATTATGCAGGCTTACCTAGGCGCCTTCAATATTTTATTCAAGTTGGCACCCTTGATTCTAAATGTGGTTGTGCCATAGATGTGTATAACAGCATTATGACATTTTATTTTCAGTGCCTATCCTAATGATCCCTAGCCTTGCATTCAAAAGACATAGGAGTAGAAGCCAGGTGAGTCTCCCTGGGGAAAAACATCTAATAATTCATGCCAAATAAAGGCTTTCTCTGCAATCATCAGTTGTCCACCTTTTACTGGGAGTATTGCAGGAACATGTGGTCCTTCTGTAGAAGTTGTTCCTACACAGAACCCTGGTCCTCGGCTGTTGGAGGTGAGGACTTGGGGGAAGTTGGTTCAATCCGCAGCACCTTTCCCCTGCAAGGATCCTACTCAGACCTCCCCCCCCCCCATCTAACAAACCAAATGATGCATTTGTACGGACAATTAGAAGGGAGGAAAACAGGAGAAAACACACTGAAGTAAGCCAGCAAAAATACGTCTCAAAGGCTTCCAGCACTTTGCAACCGCTCTTTTGTACACACAAAATAGCTGAACACTTAGTTGAGCTCTTAGTTGAAAAGGTGGCCATTAACCATTCTGCTGAGCATAAGTACCGCCATCCCCCTTAGCGCCTGCCTTTCGCATCCCTTCTTAGAGGAGGAACAAGATTCACAAATCCTGGCATCTGTTGTGCACCAGGAGTGGTACAGAGGTAGCTTAATGAGTTCTGTGCCCTGGCGGAGCCCTAAAACAAACAGCAAAGAGGTGCTTCAGAAACACTAGACGGATTCTTGTCTTTATGACAGGTTTGTCTGGAGAGCACTAAATGGAGAGGTTTGAGGCAGTTTCTGTGGCCATTGGTTTAAATTTGCTTTTTAGTAAACCCACAAACCACAGAAGGCCACCTCTCAAATTCCTCTTTAAATTTCACCCACTCTATCATGCGACGTCAGCTGAGTCTCGTTATTCCCCATGCACACACTTGCAGCTGTATCCTTCTTACCTCTGGCGGCCACCAAAGGAATGGCTATCCTCTTATCATTTATGCTTATTCTATACTTTGACCGTTATGCCTCAGCCATGCAAATAAAAGACTGGATTTTTAATTGAGACATTATGGGTTCATTACACCAGGGATTCAGCAACGGTCTCAGGTTTAGTCACTAAGATGGTGGCCTTTTCCTGGGCATCCGGGAGCTTCCCATATCATGCTAAAGGAAGAAGAGGAGTCCACCCAGCCCTGGTTTCATTTGATTAAAAACCTTCTGCACAGACAACAGCTTCACAGTCTCAGTGATGGCACTAAAGATTTCCTGCCAAGCCTGATGTCTAAGACATATTGGAGAACCGACTTGAAATGAATCAAAGACAAGACAAAAGAAATGTCAGAGCAACTCTTTACACATTTATTCCTTTCCAAATTAAGCATTCACAGCCAACAAGGATGCTAATTTGTACAATCACTCAGGGTAGCTTTAAATTACTCATTTCAAATGTAAACATAAATTAAAACAGAATGCGATTTGCATTTTTAGTTTTGGTATGAAAACTGAATCTTTATTTTCCAGTACTTAGGGCAATGTCTTCCCTCTCCACCCCACTATCAAATACTTATTCATTTCATTTTCTTTTACAGAAGTGTGGAGGACAATTGAAACACCAGGAAGGAAAACAAGATAATAATAGTAAGGAACTGTACGGTAAAAAAGAACAATATAGTGTACCTTGGTTTTCGAACAGCTTAGTTCTCGGAGGTTTTGGCTCCCGAATGCCACAAACCTGGAAGTGACTGTTCCGGTTTGTGAACTATTTTTGGAAGCCGAATGTCCGACAGGGCTTCCGTGGCTTCTGATTGGCTGCAGGAGCTTTCAGCAGCCAATCAGAAGTTGCGCTTTGGTTTTCAAAAGTTTTGGAAGTTGAATGGGCTGCCGGAACTGATTCCGTTCAACTTCCAAGGCACGACTGTACATTGGAAATACAACATCATTCATTCAATAGGAGAGAGCACCACAGGGCTACAAGGAGAACAATAGGTAACTTACACTTGGCATCACTGATGGCCATGGTCTCAAACTAAGTGTCTCCAAAAGTTGAGCCATGAAACAGGAGGTCAGACCTGGCTATCCATTTGACCAATAAACACCAGAAGAGGCCACCCAAAACTTTCAAATAAATCAGCCTTGGTATGATCCTTAAACTGGCAAAGCTGTTCTGGAACAACTTCTGATACCCATTTTGACCAACTAGAACTCCAACTCCCTTCAGATTTATGCATCATTTGAGTTTTAATGAAATCTTCTTTACAATGTTTCTTATGTCTTCTTGCTTTGGTTTCTAACTGTTGCCTGCCCAAGGAGTTATAATAAAGTAAGCCTCTATTGCTTCTCACAAGGTTCCTAACCATCAAGGATTTTGCATCTGGACATAACATAGCCTTTCATAAGACTGAACTATAACAAGCACTCTTTACTGCTAGCCTTGCTCATTTTAAAACTCCAGTATGAGATCTGACCTTGTATTATTTCTGAGAAGGTACTGGAAGAAATTAACGCCTACTTTTTCTTGCTTGTTTTGGTCAAATGCCTAACTGTGTCAGCTGTTCCTTTCAGAAAAGAAAGACCTTAGTGGTGTTTTGACCTCCAGCAGGTATAACCTTTTGAGGGTTGTCAAAAGAGAAGACCCCCTAATAGTGAAGATTTGTGGTTCCAAAGACAAGTATGACTGTGTGAGCTTGCTGTGCCCTTTAATCTGCGCTGTGATAGATGCAGAAGAGAAGATGATTAGTTTCAAGTATAGGTCAGCTGCTCGCCTTAAGACAGGAAAAGAAAGAAAGTGCCATGGCTAAGGTGGTGGGGGGTGGATCTGGAATTTGCAGTTAAAAAAATACCCCATTCTGCAGTTGAACTCAAATTCTGGATCTGGATTAATTTTTGCAATTTACAGTCGTTTACTAAGGTTGCATAGTTTATCCTGATCACCCTGACCCTGACCCTGACCCCTGTCCCCAGCCTGGACATTTTAAAAGCAGGGGGAGGAATTAATCTAGTAGAAATGGAGGTGTAGATATTGAAACAGAGATTGAAAAACCATGGGAGGAAGTGGGGTGTGACTGATCACAATTGCCTACTCAAACATTTTGATAGGCATCAGCTTCAACATTTCCACTATAATAATGATTTCCCCATTATAATCATAGAACTGTAGAGTCCAAAGGGACCACAAGGGTCTTCTAGTCCAACTCCCTGCAATGGAGGAAACGTTGGGGCTCAAACCCTAAAATGAAGAGTTTCATGCTCAAATAATGAGGGCAAGAATCTTGTTTTAGAAGTGAACTGTAAGGGAGATGCAGAGATCTAAATAGAGGCTGTTATTTGTGGTGCGACACCCCTTTTGCTTGTAATTATTTTTTGATTCAGATTTGTCATGGCCAATGGCTAGTACAATAAAGTATAATACAATATTCATCATTTATCTCTTATCCTCGGACTTCCCAGTCCATCTCCCCATAGCATTCTAGGTAGTTTTCTGTTGGCTACATGTTCTACTATTCCACCCATTTTTGTCTCAAATCTTCCTTTATTTATTGTTTTCTGCTGTTCATATGTTCATTCCTACTTGTAGATTAAATTGACTATTATACCCTCTAAGATAATGTTCAAAGCACTTCCACTCCTCTCTTTTCCATGACTCACCCTTATTTCTGAATTTTGCAGTCATAGTTGCTAATTCTGTGTATTCTACCAATTTATTCTGCCAAATTTCTTTTGTGGGTATCTCTTTTTCTTTCCATTTTTCGCATATACCACTGCACAGGTATATCATAAGAAATGCTCTCCTTACCATTATCACCCAGTTCATACTGCATGTTATAGGCATCTGCAAGTGTGCATCTAGGAAAGATTAGGACTTAAGTGATACATATAATCACAAAAGAATGTAAAGACCCTTTTCTGGTGGGAAACATGCTCCCCAGCTTACCTGTGTGTTCTTTAAGTGACAGAAATTGAGCGACTCATGTAACAGGTACCTGTATCTACACAGTACAGAGACTGCCACTTCTAACATTGTGCGTTACATTGGCCAAACGTTTCATTAATGCTAGCTTAAAATGCTATGCTATTCCACACACTTCCATTTTTTTTTAAAAAAAGACCTCTCAGAATATGTGATACAAAACCAATCTGTTACATTTGATAAGAACCTAACTGTGCTCACGCTGTGCTAAAACGGGCAGGATATTGCAAAGTGCTTGAGATAAGCCAGAAGGCCACCCAGTTATTTCATAAAAACACTTCTGCCAGGGTGATAACAATGAACAACTTCCACTCCAGCAGTTCGGCTGCCTAAAGAATTCATTGTTTATATAAAGGAGACGTGAGGAAAGATTCAGGTTGAAACCTATCTGGAAACATCTTATTTTTTTAAAGTCTGGAAAACAATAAATGAACATACAGCAAATGAACATCTTTATTTTACAAAACTGAGAAAAACCACGAGTATCACAGATGGAGGATACTCTGATTAGCTTTGAAGGAACAATCAAGCTAAAGAGATGCTAGAAATTGTGCAGAAAGATACAATCCATCATTTGATGTGAAGGTGTAAGACTCATCTCCACACATAATGCCCTTCACAAAAACCCCCAAGGGAAAATATGTAGCTCAGTAGTGGAACACATGCTTTGCATCCAAATATTCATCACCTTCAACCCTGGGCATCCCTTATATGAGGCTGTGGGGGACCCCTATTTAAAACCATGAAGAGTCTTTGACAGTCAGTGAAGATAATACTGAGCTGTATATGTGAATGGTCTGACTTGGTACAAGGCAGCTTCTGAGCACCCTAAAAGGGATTTCTGAGCAAGCGGTGTATACTCCTCATGCATATGAGCTAGCTAATGAAATCATACTGAAATTCAAGCTAAATAGTTCTTGCTTTCTTGGTCTCACGGAAGGAGGCAGGCAAATGGAATAACAGTTGTACGATGTATGACGACGTCTCTGCTCTTCAGTGCAACCGAAAAACCTGCCCCCAGCTTCAGATCCTGCTGCATGCAAGAAGAACTGAGACTTGCTATGTAAACTGGTGCCTTTGTCAACCAACTTCCATTCTGTTTTCTGATGTCTCTTCAAGGGAGATAGAACCAAAGCTGAGCTGAAAATGCCACCCCATGTATAGTTCCATTTGTTGGCTGAGAAAGTGAGATGGCATATTCTCTTTTTTTTAGAGGTAAGTGGGATAAATTATATGCATTGTCTGGAATGGAGAGTAGGTGGCTTTATCTCCTTTTCTGATTAAAAGTGCAGTTTTGCTGCCATTAGGCATGGCAGGCCATTTCTCAATGGACCACTGGCCCACCATGTTCTCCTATGATAACTCATTTCAAATAATGCTACAACCTAACACACCCTCATTCCAGAGGCGTTGTTGGCTGAGAGAGACAGAATTAGAGAGATGGGGGCACATATTTTTTAACAAGGAAAGGGGGAGAGTTGCCACCACTTACCCCCAGCAAGCCCTGTCCCAGTTTGGAAGAAGGTTGTTCTTACCTCATGAAAAAGAATGGTTTTTGCTTTTACTTTTAGCCTCTTAGCCCCACAATTTTTGACTCAGCCCTAGATGTAAAGCAGACTTCACATTTCTCTCCAATGGGTTGCATCCAATGGGTGTGTAAGCAAAAGGCCAAACCTTCTCTGCTACCTGTGAAGTCCTGTCTCAAATCTCTTCTCAGCGATGGTTTTAGGCAAACAGCTTTTTCTCTCAACCCCTCACCTCCAGTACAAGAATACTTCCCTACCTACTGGTTTGTTGTAATGATTACAGAAAATTCACCCCAGTGTTATTAAACTAGGAGGGCGGGTTAGTGCTAAAGCAGAAGAGAACCCCCAGATGGTCTTTGCTTCTACAGTGGTACCTCAGGTTACATACGCTTCAGGTTACAGACTCCGCTAACCCAGAAATAGTGCTTCAGGGTAAGAACTTTGCTTCAGGATGAGAACAGAAATCGAGCTCCAGCGGCGCGGCAGCCGCAGGAGGCCCCATTAGCTAAAGTGGTGCTTCAGGTTAAGAACAGTTTCAGGTTAAGAACGGACCTCCGGAACGAATGAAGTACTTAACCTGAGGTACCACTGTATATTTGTGTGAAGGGCACAGGGGTTTATGTGGTGTGCTAGTGCCTCGGCTGCTTTGGTCTGAGAGCAACTGGACCCAGACTGCTCAGAAAGATCTTGACAGTTAAGTAAAAAATTGAATCTGACCTACACTTACCACTTTACCTATGGTAAAGGAGTAAAGCACCCCCTGCCTGCCCACATAATAGGATCGAGACTGGGGGCCCTGGCACTGATTTTCTGTGGGGCAGGTACAGGAAGTCAAGGGAAGAACTTCTCTGTAGGAAATGACTGATGTCGCAGTAAGCATTGTTTGCTGCTGAAGTTGTATTCTCTATTCAATGTACAAGTGTGTTGTGAATATTCTACTACATTTATCAGTGTATCTTGTGCCTCAAGTTTGATTCAAAGTTGGATTTTTCTTCAAAGTTAGCCAGCGGGCTTCTCTGAACACTGAGCCTAACTTGAACCAGCTAGGTCCAAATTTGCACACCCTCCACTACATTCCTTGACCTACTGTGCTGA
The DNA here is from genome assembly GCF_965112155.1 of Podarcis liolepis. Classification (NCBI taxonomy): domain Eukaryota; kingdom Metazoa; phylum Chordata; class Lepidosauria; order Squamata; family Lacertidae; genus Podarcis; species Podarcis liolepis. Next base: position 18,475,487 of record NC_139557.1, on the reverse strand, counting down.
TTGCAGCCACAGGAAAGTTAAATGTTGCACCTTCTCCCGTGAGGGCTCATGTAATTCAGTGTTTCAACTTTTCAAAAAACCAAGGTGAGATGGCAGTGTGCTACAAAGAGAAGCTGCACCTGGAGACTGCAGGTACTGTGGTCGGGGAGTTACCACTGCTCTGTGCTTATGGCATGTTGCTTCTCCATGCAGGAAGTGTCATGCAGGTGACAAGAAGAGGTCCCTTGCCCAGCCATTTCACAGAATTCAACCATACACGAGGTGATATGTTTTACCCATAGGGGATGTCAAAGTTTCTCATAGCTAATATTTGAGCAGGTAAATCGGACATTGCCAAGCCCAAGGTTACATTACCCAAGATATATTCTCATACAGATATATAAATGGCTAACCTATGGAGCATGGATATCAATACGATGTCAGATACAGAAATAACACGGATGCAAAAAGGGAATTATTCATTGTTTGCCAGCAGCAAATACAATATCCCTGAAAGCTAGGGAAAGCATAAGCCAAGCTCATAGATAAATGGGGAAAGGTCAGCATCTCTCATACCTCTGTTATTTAAGGCCAATTTCTGCTCCAATTAGGGCTCTGCAGTAAAACCTTGTGGACAGAAACAGAAAATGTACTTGCTTGCCATAGCCGCCTTTATTGCAGAGTCCCTAAGGAGGCATCTATAGTTACTTTTCTGGTGTGAGGGCCAGCAAATCCTGTTTATTGTCTGGCACTAGACATAAAACATTTGTCCGAAAAGTACAGGCAAGTCTTCTTCTGACAGTTAAAGACTGTTGAAAGATTTGTTATTCATGTTCTTTGTAACTGTCTGCACCCTGACTGTGGCTGGGGACTAATTACAACTTCTGCAGGAAAAACAATGCCTATATTATGCAGTGCGTTCTACTGAATTTTCTACCTAGGCAGACTGCTGCAGGGATAAGAGGCAACATTTAAATCCTTGCACTTGCAGGAGGAGGACGGTACTATTTATCTATACAGGGCCAAGCATGGTGTGAGACCAAGAGCACTGCAGAAAGAAAGGGCAGTGGATTGCAAGCAGAATATTATGCATACTAAAGCAAACCTTTTAAGATGAGGCTGAGGCTTTAGAAATGACTAGCATACAGCAGTCACTAATAGCCTCAGGAGAACAGAATAATTCCCAAAGCATCTATACCGTGCTAATGATCTCAGCTGCCTGTGCAGATGGCCAAAGAGGATGGCAGGGCAGGCTCTTTATTCCACTGAATATTTTTCAGTCTTGCACACACACAAACACACACACACTTAGTCATGCTACATCTCCAAAAACCAAGCCACAGAGAACCACAGAAACACATAGCTGTCTTCCATCCACAGAGATCACAAGTGGCACACTTTCTGATTACAAGTGTCTGATTACAAGTGTGTTATTGATAGCTGCATATGCTAGTCATACATGGATATACTGCAAATACTAGTTCGGAGGGGAGTGGGTGGCGCTGTAGTAGGTAGATTTGGTCCCTTTTTTTCCTGCTTGGTTCTACAAAATGGGGCTCTGTGGTCTCTAAGCCTCTTGGGCTTGCCGATCAGAAGGTCGGCAGTTTGAATCCCCGCGACGGGGTAAGCTCCTGTTGCTCTGTTCCAGCTCCTGCCAACCTAGCAGTTCGAAAGCATGCCAAAGTGCAAGTAGATAAATAGGTACCGCTGCATCAGGAAGGCAAACAGTGTTTCCAGTGCTCTGGTTTCCGTCATGGTGTTCCGTTGCGCCAGAAGCAGTTTAGTCATGCTGGCCACATGACCTGGAAAGCTGTCTGTGGACAAACACCGGCTCCCTTGGCCTGAAAGCGAGATGAGCACCGAAACCCCAAAATCGCCTTTGACTGTACTTAACCATCCAGGGGTCCTTTACTTTTTTCACTAGTCATTTATGAAAGCTTAGATTTTGCAAATGACTCATTATCATTATTTATTTTGTATGCATTATTGGGCACACATCCAATCTCCTGTTCATTTTCCCTACTGTAAATATGCTAATAGGTTAAGCAGAAACTGGGTTTCTTCTACGAATCTTAAGCCTATTGTTTGAAATACACTTACTTTTATTAACCAGCTAGTTTCAAAATGAAATAATTGGTTTCACTTTCCCTGCATGCAAAGGTAAAGGCTTCTAAAATTGCCTTCATTATTATTTTTTTAATCTTACAGCTCAAACAAACTGCTCTCAGTTCTAACATTTGTTTCTGGTTTCAGACTAGTAGAAATCTAATTTCCTTCTCCCCGAGAGCAAATGTCAGCACAAGCGGGATCTGAAATTTGTTGCTTGACACCTGCAGCAACGAGCTAAATTGAGAGTAATATTTCAAAGTGATTCTTGGGAGGTATGCACTTAAATTTGGTTAAGAGACAAGAGGGTATGTGTTTGTACCTCCTGCATAATGCCTCTAAAATTTATCCCAAATGACTGATTGACATAAGGCAAAGGAAAAAGAAATGTTAGTCCTTCTGTGATTGGAAACATGCAAGCTGAATTACAAGACTCTTGGCAACTTTACAACTCTCTCTTCAAACAGAAGTATCACGGTTTCACAAGTTTCTAAAAACATAGTAACTTCTGTGGGTTTTCCAGCTGGCTTCTCCTGAGTAAGAACTTTGAACATCACGATGGATGGATGGATGGATAGATAGATAGATAGATAGATAGATAGATAGATAGATAGATAGATGATAGATAGATAGATAGATAGATAGATAGATAGATAGATGATAGACAGACACAAACAGACAGGCATGGATCCTAAGTTGCACCTCCATTCAAGAAGGGGAATGTTCAATTACAAACTCCCTCCGACATCTGTAGCTCCTGGTACCATTAAGGTACGGGCCAGTCGTGTCCGACTCTAGGGTTGTGCGCCCATCTCGCTCAAGAGGCCGGGGGCCAGCGCTGTCTGGAGACACTTCCGGGTCACGTGGCCAGCGTGACGAAGCTGCTCTGGCGAGCCAGCACCAGCGCAGCACACGGAAACGCCGTTTACCTTCCCGCTATAAAGCGGTACCTATTTATCTACTTGCACTTAAGGGTGCTTTCGAACTGCTAGGTGGGCAGGAGCTGGGACCGAAAGACGGGAGCTCACCCCGCCGCGGGGATTCGAACCGCCGACCATGCGATCGGCAAGCCCTAGGCACTGAGGTTTTACCCACAGCGCCACCCGCGTCCCATTCCTGGTACCATTACTCCCAATCAAAATCTCCGAATGCAACTAAGAACCCATAACTTCAGAAAGAGTCAGATCATGCACATAATAAAGTACAAACATTTTTTAAAATGATAGAAATAGGAAGGAACTTTTGCCTCTGTCAAACTAACCACAGGGACAATTCTACTATTTTTAAGTCAATTACTGCAACTTCCCTCAAAAGTCAGACCTCTCTACCCTCATTAGCTGCAACAAACACAGCTTACCGAACTTATTATTCCTTTAGCAGCTCATTAGTACTAGAACTTGCTAACGTTACTGAAACTTACATCCATGTAACAAGACTTTATCAAGAATTCTGGCTCTTCTGTGCATGAAACAAGCTTTGAATAGGAGTCATATGCTGCTTATTGTTGGAATGAAGATTCACAAGTCATGTATGGATGCATTTTTCAAATTCCCTTTTATGATCTGGAAGGAAAAATTGCTTCTGGAGGGACATTATTGGGGAGATTTTATATGCAAAAAAAAATGTAAGTTCATAAAGGATATTGATAATCTTCAGAAGCATCTTTATTTTCAGAAAAGTCGGAAAGCTTTAAGTGTTTGTGTTGGGGGTAGATTTGCAACATGAGAAAATATATAGTCTGCCACACAAAACAGAGGGGCTAGAGGCAGGCACACAGTAGTCAATGTTATGCAAGATCTGAGGCAGCAGTGTGGAAACAGAAGCAGGAATGCAAGCAGAATCATCATGCTCAAAATGAAATGCTCAGACTAAGGGGCAAACTCTAACACTATTCAGGCATTATTATATTGCACGATTAGCATTGTGTTAGGGACAGAGCAGGACCAAAGTTGTTTCTCCCACTCTCATCACTGTATCCCTTGCTCCATCTCTTGGAAGTTCTGAAGAACGTAACCTGCTGTACATAAACTCCCCACTCCTTGCCATTGGGGAATTATCCCTGAATGCATCAGGGAGCTTTTAAAACTGTGAAACCTCCCCCAGACCTTCCACCTGAACTTGTAGAGCCCAGGCACAGATTTATAACCAGACTGAAGACCCAGTCCTGTAGTCCACGGGGCTATTGCAAATATTGCAAACTTCCCACTCTGCAGAAATAGAGTTCCACTACTGAAGATTCTCACTGAAAAGCTATGAAGCTTTCTCACCCTGTGGCTGCCCCACCATTGGTGATCCAGTATCAGATCAAAAATTGGATGGTTTTGGAGTGATTTGATGGGACACACACAAACCACATTTTTCGCCCACTGGCTATAAACTGGCAGCTTTTGGAAATGATAGCAGTTCTGGGAGAGAACTCAGCAGCACAGGTGGAGATTAACTAGCACAAATGGGTAATGGATGATATGAGAACTAGAGGCAAGCATTGAACAGCAGCAAGCTCTTGAAGGGATCCTTTAGGAGGTAGTTCACTATAACCATAGTATTGAAATTGGAAGATCGTTTAGTAAACTTCTCTCCACTGATGCAAAACCAATGTTCATGTTTGCACCCTTGCTTTGGAGATACCCAAAGTGGCTATTATCAATTAAAAACAAAACAACATCAAAACATCCGCAAATATGATCAAGGGCAGATTATAACTAAAAAAGAAGATAGCCGGTAGATAGCCAATCACCCACAACCAAATGCTCCTAAAAAGTTAGGAGCTGCCTATCATAAAAATATGCCAGAAGAACAGAGCAGAACCTACAAGCTAGGGGAAAAGGAAAGGATACATCACTCACTGCAATATATTTTTCTTCAGTTAGCAATAGATAATCTCAGTGCCATCTGAATGGCAAAAAGCACAGTATACTTTACTATGTTTATATTGTATGTTCCATATAATTATATAAAAAATGTACGTAGATCCAAATAGATGATTTAGGGACAGCCTAGCATGCTCAATGGTGAGTTCTTAAAACAAAAAACAAAATTCTTTCAACAATACACTCAGATCATGCAAACTACTTTTGAATGATCTTTCATTTGTAATATGTGGCAGTGGAGGCTGCTACTGGCAGTGGCGTAGCGTGGGTTGTCAGCACCCGGGGCAAGGCAAGTAATTTGTGCCCCCTAACCCGTGGATTTGCGCCCCCTAACCCGTGGATTTGCACCCCTAACCCTAACCCCCAGATGTCGCGCCCGGTGCGGCCGGCCCCCCCTGCACCCCCCACGCTACGCCACTGGCTACTGGATAAGTATGAGCCTAAAGCTCCCTTGGGAGTAGAGAATATTTGCATGGCCCTAGTGTTTCCTGTTCAAAATGCAACTAAGCTTCGACTCCCACCTCCAAATCATGGATGTTTTACAAGGTACATTTTTTAAAGGTTTGTTAATATTGACTAAATTCTTTAATCATGCTGTTACTAAATAAAACATAGAAACAGCCATTCTAAAATTTAGCAGATTTATGAGGCAATCGTGAATATATTTATAAGAGATGTTAGTGCCTTAGAGCAATAAACTATTATTACTGCAACATATTCTGATTCAGCAGTTTGCTTGCAGGTGTAAAAATCAATGCAAACATGAAAAAATAGGTTTGACATTTTTCTGTAAAAACTTTTTAAAAGTTATGCTTTATTAGCTCACACAAACACATAAATACATGCACAGGTTATGATTAAATGAATACCCACACCTTAGCAGGTGCCTACATTTAATGACGGCAATCTTTTAGAACTTTCCTGCAACCAAAATTAAGGATTAAATAATAAAGCCATGTATGTTTGTAGTAGTTACAGGATCCTAAGCAGGGCAGCCAACTTCTCTGTGTCCACTGCATCCTCAAGTAGCCATCCAACAGAGCTGTTTTATATTGCCCAGGGTCTGTTGACATTTACTCCAGGCAGAGTAAATGTCCAAACTTAAAAATGGTAAGCGTAATGCTGGTGGTCAACAAAAAAGGTTCAAAGACTCTCTCAAGGCAACTAATAAAAATTTGTATAAACACCGACACCTGGGAAACACTGGCCTGCAAGCACTCCAACTGGAGAACAGTCTTTACCAAAGGTATTGTGGGTTTTGAAGACGCTGGAACTCAGGACAAAAGGGAGAAATATGCTAAGAGGAAGGGACGACTGGCAAACCCCCACCAGAATCTACTCCTGCCTGGAAATTTATGCCCCCACTGTGGAAGGGCGTGTGGATCCAGAATTGGCCTCCACAGTCACTTACGGACTTACTGTTAAAACCATGTTCATGGAAGACAATCTTTCTCGGCTATGAGTGATCACCAAAGAAGAAGAAGACTCCAGGCAATGGAGTTTTAGACCCTTTGGAAACAAGGTATTTAGAGGGTAAAGTCGCTTGCCTCCATAGCAATCCACATTCACTGCAGTATTCAGTGAGGTGTTCTGTGCACCATCTCCTGCAACACTACAAAAACAGTTTCAGCTGATGAAGGATGATGGCATGGACAAGGCGCTTGTGAAAATACAGTCAATCATGTTACTTCAAAACTTGCCAAGGGGGTATGATCAGGTGGGACAAGGGTGTGATTTTCTGTCTAGGGGTGCTTTTGAATCTATTTCTGTTATTAGAGGCCCAGAGGACTTTGGTGGCTAGGAGTGCCTTTGACCAATTTTGGTTGGTAAGACAGTTACAGCCTGACATTTGTCATCAATGTGTTTGTAACCTCTAAATTACGTAGATTACTTTAGACTATTTGGAGCTTTTGACAGAATACTTCTGCAGACATAAGCTATGTTTCAAACACATAGCTGCTTCTGTTATCCTCAGACTGTGGGCTGAACAAATACACACACCAAGTTATTACTTATTTTCTAAGCATCTAAAATTGCTAGGCTCTGTACAACAGTTTAAACCCAGGCTTTGCCTGCCAGCTTACACTCTGGGTCACATATGACAGCTATAAGGAATCTTATATTCCAGAATGAGTAACAGGTTTGACACGGATATTTGTGGGAATTCAAAATCCAGCAACGATCTGGTTGACACACTAAGAAGATTTTTTATATATGATTATTTTAAGACCTTTCTTGTGACAACCATCTCATAATACTTTTGAAGTATTTGGGACATTAAACTTTGGTCCCAAAACACTTTATTAACCATTTGGTTAATGAGGTTTTGGCCCAACTTTTGTGGTGAAATATTTCACCATAGATTCTTTATGGCCAGTTGTCACAGATTCTTTGCAGAAGGGGTGAAAAGAAAGATTAACATTGAATACAAGATACATGAACATCAAATACATCACCAACTTTCACTAGTGAATTAGAGATAAAGAAACTAAAGATTAGTAAAGGTAAAGGTAAAGGGACCCCTGACCATTAGGTCCAGTCGTGACCGACTCTGGGGTTGCGGCACTCATCTTGCTTTATTGGCTGAGGGAGCCAGCGTTTGTCCGCAGACAGCTTCCGGGTCATGTGGCCAGCATGACCAAGCTGCTTCTGGCAAACTAGAGCAGTGCACGGAAACGCTGTTTACCTTCCCGTCGGAGCAGTACCTATTTATCTACTTGCATTTTGATGTCCTTTTGAACTGCTAGGTTGGCAGGAGCAGGGACCTAGCAACGGGAGCTCACCCCGTCATGGGGATTCGAACCGCCGACCTTCTGATCGGCAAGTCCTAGGCTCTGTGGTTTAACCCACAGTGCCACCCATGTCCTCAATGATTAGTACTTTAACCAATAAATATTTATTTGTTACTGAGCTTGTAAAACACAGGGGCTAAGAGTTTAATGTGCAGCTACAAATCAGGTACTGTCCACTTTGAATCTTCTCCATGCACTCATCCAGACTAAGTGGACTCAGGGAAGATAACCCTCTCAGCATCACCTAATAAGAGTTAAGGGCTGTTGAGAGTAGTATATCAAGATAATGTATGTAGCACACTTTGCAGTCTCTACATAAATGCTGCTGCTACTATTTTTACTACCTTCCTTCCAAAACACACACACACACACACACACACACACACACACGTAGGAACAGCACATTTAATTAGGGTATGCACCCAGGGAATTTTTTTATGGTAAACATTTATTGAATACATACTCATTTTGAATATTTTTCTTCATCGACCAGACTAGAGAAATTAACTAAACTTTTAAATTAAAAACTAAGCTTTACTAAAAAGATACGAACCAAAAAATGAGATACAAAATACTGTTGGTTTGTTTTTTTGCTATAGTTATATCCAGCCTCTACAAAAGGCAGTGAGAGGAGCTCAGATGGAAATAGAGGCATGAGACAGAGACAGACATAGGCAGGAAGAAAATGGCTGAAATGGATCTGGAAGTGGTGGTAGCATGACTGGCTCCAGAGGCAGAAGTAAAGGAGAAAGAGGGACCTCTTCCATTATTGTTGCTGCTGGAGACAATTAACCCACTGCCGCTACCAGAGACAGATGAAGGCAGAAGCTGCAGATTCATCCCAGCCTTTTAATTCTGCCTGCATCTCTCTGTGTCTGCTTCCATCCTCCCATTCCATCCTCTCTCCTCCTTGCCACAATCCCCATTAAATATATATATATGAGGGTGTGCCGGCCCTTGGCACACCCTCTGTGCACACCTATGACAATAGCCCTTCTCAAAATACAAATTGCAACAGTAAGTGTGCATGATCTCATTTAAATTTGCTGCATGAAAAGAACTTCTCAATGCAGAGACTCCACACAGTTGTGGCCTCATTTAAAGGACAGTTTCCCCCTGTGCTTTTCCACATGAGTGCTGATGTTTGCATGCCAAAGATCTGTGGTGCAAGCATTATGCAGTATGCATGCTTAAGGCTGGAATGCTATGCAAACCACATTGTGAGCAGATCCCACTGAAGTTGGTAGGAGGGAGGGTATTTCCAGGCAGGTTTGCATAGGATTGAGGAGTGTGAATGGCTGAACTAGGCCTCTTTAATCTCAACAATGATAACGTTAGGTAGAGCATAGCTACATACAAACACTTTGGGCAACACTATTGTATTTTACTGAGCACATTTTCACCCAGAATATAATAGATGGCTTAAGGTCCCTGCAAGCTAATGCAGTACAGTTAATGTAAAACAGTGATTTAATTACACACACCTTGTTATTTATTTAGCTCCTTAAACAGCTCATTAGCATGATAAATGCTTCACATAATTAATTAAGCTTTGTTGGAACACAATGAGGAATATGTTGGTGCTTTCTTCTGAGAGATATAGCCTTACACTGATGATCATTGTCCTTTGAATTATGGGGTGCTGTTTTTTTTCCTCCCATAGCTTTTTTCCTCCCTCGAGACAATAAGCTTTCATTTCGCTGGAACACACAAATGTTAAAATGGTCTATCCACACAAAAATATAAGTTCTTTTTATATAATCTAGATATCCACAACATCTTTTTTCATTGATGGATGAGTTAAAATATTCTGTGATCAGGCGGGGATGTACTCCTGAATCTATGCAATGAAGTGGAAACATGAATATAAATAACCCAAAGCCGTCTATACTACAGAGGAAAACTTGAAGGTTCGGGGGGCGAGGGGAGGTAAACATATTGGTAGCTAAAATTATACAATACTCTGATGATAATTGCATTTTTATATTCAAGGTCAGGGGTGTTGGAGGAGACACCTTAGAAACTATGCATCAGATTCCTTATACTCTCTGCTTCTACTATCCCGAGTAAGCAAGCATGGGGCAAATTAATAAAAACTTGTTAGAGTTAAAAGTCTGCACTTTTAAAATGGAGTTAAGTTAAAAGATTTCCACTTTCCAACTAGTTAAAACAGGGGTAGGCAAACTAAGGCCTGGGGGCCGGCTGTGGCCCAATCACCTTCTCAGTCCGGCCCACGGACGGTCCAGGAATCAGCATGGTTTTTACATGAGTAGAATGTGTCATTTTATTTAAAATGCATCTCTGGGTTATTTGTGGGGCATAGGAATTCGTTCTCCCCCCCCCAAAAAAAAATATATAGTCTGGCCCACCACATGGTCTGAGGGACAGTGGACCGGCCCAAGTCTGAAAAAGGTTGCTGACCCCTGAGTTAAAAGATAAATTGATTTGTAAGAAATGCATGAAATATTTTTCCATGTATAACACGCCCCCAAGTATAAGATGCCCCCTTATTTGGGGGGACTCAAACTTAAGAAAATGAGGGGAGATTGCCCAGAGTTGTTGAGCTTTTTTTGCGGAGGATTGCCCTCAGAGTTGTAGCATGTGCTGCTAAACCCGCCAGAAGCCGCAGCAACAGAAAATCAACACCAGCCCTTCTTGCAGCCACCAATGACACCCCTGGCAATCTCAGGCTAGTGGAAGCAACAAATCACACATCGCCAAAAAGCACTGACCACTTTTAAACATTACTTTTTTTTGGGGGGGTACCTCATTTTATACACAGAAAAGTACGGTAGCTATTAGAATGATTTTTTTTAATTTTCAAATGTAGGGGTTTTTTTTCCATAAGCCCACATAACCCACTAATTCACTCAGAACACAACATGATCTGTCTATAAATAAGCTTATACTAGTTCAGGGGTCAGCAAACTTTTTCAGCAGGGGGTCGGTCCACTGTCCCTCAGACCTTGTGGGGGACCAGACTATATTTGGGAAAAAAATATGAACAAATTCCGATGCCCCACAAATAACCCAGAGATGCATTTTAAATAAAAGCACACATTCTACGCATGTAAAAACAGTTTGCCTACCCATGTACTAGTTATATGATTTTCAGAATAAGAACTCAAGCTGCCATTCTTAATTTCTATTTTCGTTTGCCAGAAAGTCCTTGGTTTAAACTTTTGTCTCACCTCTGTCATAAACACATTAGGCAGCATTGGTTAGGCTACTTTTTCTCTGCCTTGGCCTCCTATTTGCAGTATGCAGATAATTTGACGTACTATACAGGATTAAGACAAGCGTTACTGACTGCTAAGAGTTTTGAGAAATTAGAGGAACTGTCATGTAAGTTGTCAAAAAAATTCCCTTGGCAATTGATCAGATTCTAGGGAGATTTATTATATTGATTATTTCATTTTTATCTCACCTTTTCCTCTGAGGACCTGGAGGTGGTATACATGGCTCTCTTCCCTTTCTCTTTTATCCGCATAGCAGCCCTTTGAGGTAAGTTAGGTTGAGAGGCAATGACCAACCCAAGGTCACCCAGTGTGCTTAATTCTGAGCAGGAATTTGAACCCTGGTCTCCCAGGTCCTTGCCTGGCATTCTGACATATACATTCATTGTAAGGTTAAAAAGGTAAAGGACCACTGGATGGTTAAGTCTAGTCAAAGGCGACTATGGGGTTGCGGCACTTATCTCACTTTCAGGCTGAGGGAGCCGGCGTTTGTCCACAGACAGCTTTCCGGGTCATGAGTAAACCGCTTCTGGCACAACGGAACACCGTGAAAGAAACCAGAGGGCACGGAAATACCGTTTATCTTCCTGCCACAGCAGTACCTATTTATCTACTCGCACCGGCATGCTTTCAAACTGCTAGGTTGGCAGAAGCTGGGACAGAGCAACGGGAGCTCACCCCATCGCAGGGATTCGAACTGCTGACCTTCTGATTGGCAAGCCCACGAGGCTCAGTGGTTTAGACCACAGCGCCACCTGTGTCTCCACATTCGTTGTATAAGCACCCCAAATGTTCATTTGTTGTACTGCTTTCTATAAGGAATGTTTTAAATCATGGTGAGAGTGATCTTTTGTTTCTTCTTCTAGTAAGATTTCATAAAATTAGCCCAATGCATGCCCCCCTGTACCAACAGTGGCCATGAATGTTCAGTAATCCTGCAGCGAACACATGGTAAAACAAGAAGAAGCATGGGTGGGGATGTGTACTCTGGATTTTGCAAAATAAACTTCAAACCAACACATTCAAATGTCTTCCTGGTGGGTTTTTTCAGCAGTTGTTTACTCAATACAACCTCAGGGGAGTACATTATTGGGCCAATCTGCAACATCTTGACAATACACCATCATAGCATAGCACAGGTCCTGGCAAGTCTCTTTGAAATGCAAATAAGCTATATTTTTTACATCTGTATTTTCTAGTCTGAATCTGTCAGTCCAAAAACATTGCTTTGTAACAATATTAGCTGGAGCGTTAATTAGAGCGCTCATTCCTATTCCACATGCCATTCATGCTTATTTGCCACTTAAAATGAACCATTTTTTCCCCATTTGCAAAGTGACAACCAGATTTGATTTAAACAGGTGGAAGCAAGCCTTTTAAAGAACACCCATGATGCTTTATAGATCAACAATTCAGCACTTACCAGGAACATTATCAGCTAAATAAAGTAAAAAAAAAAAAAAAGCAGCTGAGCTGCTGATAACAATTTGCAATAAATCAATGCAGTGGTCTTCCCACAGGCAAGGATCAATACAAAAGCCCATGCAACTCCAATTAGCCCTCTGGGGGGGAAATGACATTTGGCAAACAGAACCATTAATTACTCATAGGTGTGATTACATACTATGAGAAGAAGCTAAAGAGTTTTACTTTGCTAGCAGCTACACATTTTAGCTTAAAATGAACAAATGTGAAGTCGAATATTAGCTCCTTCACTTCTCATGATAATGGCCTGGTTCACTCAATGCAGCATGCCAAGCTAAGGTTTGTTCTTGACTACAGTTCATGGGAGGAAGAAGAAGAAGAGGAGGAGGAGGAGGAGTTTGGATTTGATACCCTGCTTTATCACTACCTGTAGGAGTCTCAAAGCAGCTAATTTTCTCTTTTCCCTTCCTCCCCCACAACAAACACTCTGTGAGGTGAGTGGGGCTGAGAGACTTCAGAGAAGTGTGACTAGCCCAAGGTCACCCAGCAGCTGCATGTGGAGGACCGGAGATGCGAACCTGGTTCACCAGATTACGAGTCTACCACTCTTAACCACTACACCACACTGGCTCTCAGTCCTCATATGTCCTTTCCAAAGCTTAGTTAGTGCTAAGCAGATGGGAGGGCTCTAGGACACTGCCAGAGCCCTCATGCCTATTTTGCAAAGCTGGGTGCCTCCTTACCCACCTTTGGGAAGGCAGCGTAAGGGCTGGGGCCCCACCCACAAAATTTTGGCCTTGCAGAGGGTGCCAAAGTACCCAACTCTACTACTTCAAACACTATGTTTGAGCTCCAAATGACAGAAAATTGCATTACAAATTATTACTTAAATATAGGCATTACATGTCAAACCCATTTCTGTCAGAAGGCCTATGCACATTGGGGATGGTACAGAGATACAAATGCCTAAACTTGCATCTGAAGCATTATTGTAGAAATTCACTCAAGCTAAAAACAATATTCGGTTTCCATTATGGAGGCCAGAAGTAGCACATATCTGTCAAAACGAAAACACGAGACATTTTTTTCTGAGGGGTACACGTAAAAAACAAAATGAAGAGCATTACGCAACTTCTCAGGAACTGATATCGCTTTTGCATAATAGCCCTGTTCAGCACTTCATTTTAAGGGAGATAAATTAAATTATAAATGCATGAGTGAATAATTCAAGTTCCATTCAAGAAATGAAGGCGGTTCAGAGAAAGACGCAATATGGAGATGCAATCATCTCCTATTCAAAGAGCACTTCTGGTGACACATGAAGTCACAGATAGTATCACGCTGGGATGAGCTTTCAGCTTGATAGGGAGGCTTCTAAAGATGCCTGAAGTGCAATCATTCTTGCACTTAGGGACGTATCAGAAAAGAAAGCTTCACAGTGCAGATTGCATAGAGCTTGGGTGAAATTTATGCAGGATCTGTTTTAAAGACAAATTAGGAAAATCTCCAAGTTTGAAAACCCACAAGCCCATCAAATTGGGTGATTTTAATCTTGAGTCAGGAGATATTTTTATTCTATTTTAAATTGCTTATAGGCAATTCAAAAGTGTTTTACAAATACAAACCAGTTTCCCAACAACACTTCTGAACACCTGAAGTGCATAAATTAACATCTCTTTTTGTTCCCGAGTTACACGTAAAAATGGTGAGTGGTTCGGAAAAGACTTGGGGGTCTTCAGCACAAAAAAGTAAAAAAAGAAAGAAGTTGTCCTGAGTCCATATGTGAAAGTGAGGGATGTGCCACTTGCAGAAAGTTCCATAAAAAGTTAATTAATCTCCTACCACATACAATATTCATTTCACAAATACAATGTACATTCTGTCTGTTGAATATGGGCCATGTTAATGAGGAACAGTCAACAGCTCGACCAGCTACACAATTATATCCACTTGCAGCATCAGAATGAAAATGAATAAAGTTGTTTTAATATACTGCACCCTCAGAGACAAACACTGAATTTTCATAGCAGTTGTAAATTTATTTCCTATGCCTCCCCCCATTACCTATGATTGGCACTTTTGAAGGATAGTCAGAAACCATAGATATCCTGCCTCTGTAGAAGGCAGGATAGAACTAAACTAAACTCTGTAGAAGGCAGGATAGAACTGTAGAACTAAACTTTTTGTGTGTGTTATGTACTAGCTCTCTCAATCAAACAGTAGAGGGTCTATTTTCCAAACTTCAGCTACATGGATCCATTTTGTAGCTTCCTCTCAGTGTAACCATGTCAGCAGCCTAACTTCCAACTTTATATTTATATTTATATGCCAACGTTTTGTGAGGCCATTTAGCCACTTAGGAAAGGCGCTGGGAGCCAAGTTCAGAATCCCCTGCACCATTGAGGCACCTTGCTAGGAGAGGGTGACCCAACAAGCTGACTACAATATACTTTGTATATTGTACATTCTTGGGGATAATTTAATTCTTGACAGTTAATTAAATAAATACCACCATCGGTTTATTTCCATGCCACTTTCCCATAAGATGTCCAAAGTGGTTCACAACTTATCAAATGAACAATAATAAGTATAACAAAAAAATTTAAAAAACCAATCATTACAGATAATTAGAAATACTCATAATGTCTGTAAGTAAATACAAATAGAAGAGGTTACCCCTAAAATTAGTAATGTACCTTGTGCTTGGTCCCTCCCCCCCTTTTTAGTTACTATTTTGAGAAATGAATAGAACTTGGTTGGTTCAGTGTGCATTTAAATCATGACTTAGTTCAACCAGAAGACATCCAATCCCTGACCCACATTCAAAGTGCTCCACCTTAAAGAACTTGCAATTTAGCTATTTCTATATTCTATATCTTTGTAAAATAAACCTCAATAACAGATTATATTCATATTTAGTTCTATGGCAGAAGGTTTGTTTGGTTTTTTAAAAAATGCAATAGTGAAAAACATTTTCTCCTAAGGGGATACAGCAGTGAAATACTGCCTTTGTTCAATAAATGGCTTCAACTCCCAACATGCTACTCAACTCTCTTCGCTTCTAGTTGCACTTTCCCCTGATAGCTTCAGCTGAAACATTTGCAAGCTATCCTTCTTTTGATCCACTCCTCTCATCCACCATGTGCAATCCCTGCTCTGTCTGACGGAACAAGGGGGGAAAAAACCCAAAGCAACATCTGTGTGGAATGAGCATTAAATATAGTGTATAATTATCCACCAAAAGCAGCTTTCTTGGAGTAACAGTGTTCCCTCGAGATATGCAAAGCTTTGGAATTTGAATACCCGTTAGCAGAAGCTTCCTCTTTAATGTTTCCATACAATTAAAAAAAAGAGAGAGTGTGAGAAAAGAACAAGAATGGTAGTTCTGAGTGGTAGACGCTGGCATTTAGTAAGGAAAGAACCTCACACGTTATATCATTATAGTTTGCTCAAGGCAAACACAGGAGGATATTAAGGGCTTAAGGGTCCATGAATTATTTATTCATCCATATGCAAACTGACCTTTATGCATCCATATTAGTTGTAGATCAATTTAATTTCTCCATGTCAGAAAGACAGAAGAAACCTAAACATTGATGGCCCTTGGCTCTTAAATATTAAAAACGGGTGATCTGGAAATTATTACCCAACAATGCATGCATTCTCCTCTTCCCTCATTTCCACAATTATCACTGTATTATCCGCCTCAAAGATGAAATAAAGTTTACAGATATATCACAAGGATGTGCAAATTAGAATAATCCCAACCCTGTCTTCATCTGGAACAGTAAATGATGGTTCATTGGTATAAGAATGAGCCGGAACAAGTTGTGGTCTCACTTGGGGTCACCCCCAGTTTCCCCTTCCATAGTGTGTGATGTTTACAGTCAAAACTAGGATAATATACAACCGTTTGACCACAGCTGGTTTCTGGTTTGGCTGCAAATGATGGTTCGCCCAAATCACTGTTTGTCATAATCAGTAAAAATGACAAGTTATGCCTCACTGTGAATTAGAAGCAAAAACTTCCAGTGCTTTCATGAAAGAATTTTAGTTAATTTAATCATTTAATTATGTCTGCTGTATCCTTATGGCACAGAGCTGAGAAACAGCAGTGTTAAATCATATATACATTACTAAAATAAACAAACCAATAAGAAGGAGGGGATAGGAAAGGCAGTAGGAAGTGTGCAAGCCCTTTCTCGTCATGATAAGCCATGATCTGTTGTTAAGTCCGAATAGCTACTACACACAGACACTTGGCCAAATTAATCTGTGCTTTTGGAAAGACAGTGATAACTTTCCGGGCAGTTTATCAACAAGACAGCCTCAAACTATGAAGCTGGCTTGTTTTAAACCCCAGTTTCAGGTTGGAATAACCTTCACTAAACACTAGTGAAGTATTTCTCCTAGCTGCAGAGGAAAAGAAGGTGGAGTGCATAAGCTCTAGCTTTTGCTTGGGTTCATACTAGCTTGTACATAATGCACCAAATAAGCAGGTCAGGTCTTCCTGAAAGTGAACTTTTTTCTCCAATACCAGAGGCAGGTGTGATGAGGCATTGACCTGTCAGGCTTTATAAAGCTCCAAAGCCCCCCTTCGGTGCCCTGCTTTATATTGTACGTTTCCCAGTACGTTTCCGAGCACAATTCAAAGTGTTGGTGCTGACCTTTAAAGCCCTAAACGGCCTCGGTCCAGTATATCTGAAGGAGCGTCTCCACCCCCATCGTTCTACCCAGACACTGAGGTCCAGCACCGAGGGCCTTCTGGCGGTTCCCTCACTGCGAGAAGCCAAGTTACAGGGAACCAGGCAGAGGGCCTTCTCGGTAGTGGCACCCTCCCTGTGGAACGCCCTCCCACCAGATGTCAAAGAGAACAACAACTACCAGACTTTTAGAAGACATCTGAAGGCAGCCCTGTTTAGGGATGTTTTTAATGTTTGATGTATCACAGTATTTTAATATTCTTTTGGAAGCCGCCCAGAGTGGCTGGGGAGGCCCAGCCAGATGGGCGGGGTATAAATAATAAATTATTATTATTATTATTGATATGTAAAATAAATCCAGCCCTCTATTATTTGAGGTGCACAGCTTTACCAGCACAGAATTGTCTAGCACTGGGTTGTAAAATTACCTATAATTTCCCCAAAGCTTCATGCTTTTTGATGTCTAGAAAAAGATTTTAAAAATAAATAAATCCCAACACTTTTTTAGCATAGTTATTTTCTAATTACTTTGTTCATTGCTATTTATGAATATTTATACATGGCCATAAATACCCGACTTGAACTTCATTGCATATCACAAAAGATAAATAAATGTTTCTCTTGTTGTTTCCCCATCTGATAAAGCAAAGCTTCCATAAAGCAACGATAAGAGTAAGATACATGAGTGATGGCTTCATAGATAAAAACAGAGATTCAAATTACATCAAAAATGCTACCCCAAACACATTTTCACTGAAGCACAATTGTTACTTCCGATGCCAGCTGGGATCATAAAGAGATTTTATTAATGCATGATTTTTTGCTTTCACTTTGTTGCATTTGCCTTTACATAGGAATAAATGAGAAACAGATTTGAAGACCCATTTACACAGCCTGAAGTAAACACACGAATTCTGCTATATGTGGTGCCCAGAGAGCAGGAGTCTCATTCATTATTTGTGTCACTTGCATTCACAAGACAGCTTTCGGCCCTCAAAACAGAGCAGAAGAACATTACTGCGCTGGCCTTCAGATAATAAGAGACAACTATTATTTTGCCATCTGTTCTATGCATAGGCCTAGAAAATAAATGGATATTTAGAACCGAACCATGAAGTTTCAAACTGTGATAAATCAATACAATTTTATTAAACACCATGCATGTCTTTCCTGGATAAAAGATTTTTCTAAGACAAGGCTCACTGATTACAAATGGAGACTGCTGTTCAGAATCACACTTGCCTTTTCATCATAACTCCTCCTAAGAGCACCTCTTTTTATAGACCTTACATATTGTGGAAATAATCTTCACAATTTGAACGGAGGCACTCTTGCCTGCCACAGTCAGAGGCCATTCATCTCCAGGCTGCTACTCACATTACATTTTCCCCCCTGAAACAGAATAACTCTAGCAACCCACTTCCATGTCTACATATATACACACAAAAACCTGCCTGAATGAATAATACTGGCAATACATCTATGAGCAACAGAGCTTTCCCAGAGAATTGAAGTTCAAAGTTCTGTCACAAAGTTAGCCATGTGTATTACTCAGCTCGGTGGCCACAAGGTGGATTTACAAGAGACATCCCTCAGTGTCTGAAATGGCCTAGTGCGAAAGGCAACTTTCCCTCTTGCATCTGTAGATATTTATTCTATACAACAAGCTCTTTCCTTTCCCTACAAGGATCTAACACCTTTAATACTTCTGTTTATGCTCTTCTGTCATGTGCTGATAGTATTCTGTGAGTAGAAATAACAGAAATGTCCATGAATGTTAGCTGAGTTTTTTATATTCTGGTTCGCCCCCCACAATGCCTAAAGCACCTCACAAGAAACATCAACTATCAAAATATGGTGTTGCACAAACATCTCTCTCCATCCAAAACATTATTATAAATTTTTATTAAATTGATACACCACCCTTCATGCAAAGATTACAGGGCAGTTTGCAACATAAAATACAATTATAATAAGTTCTATAGCTATCAGTTTGCGGACCGTTTTTGACACCTCGTTTTGTCTGGTAGGGCCAGCCTTCTGCTAAGTCATCAATTCAAAACACAGTGGTACCTCTGGATGCGAAAGGGATCCGTTCTGGATCCCCGTTCGCATCCTGAAGTGAACAGAACCCGTCTCTGTGCGTGCCACGATTCACTGCTTCTGCGCATGATGTCATTCTGAGTGGAGTGCAACCCAAAAACACTCAACCCGAAGCTACTTCAACCTGAGGTATGACTGTACGAATAAAATGTTACAGTAATGTTACCATCTTTAACATGTAGCAGTGAATCACAACAGTAAGATCAAAATGTATGACTGGAGGCAGAAAGCACCCAACCGTTGACCTGTTCGATTGGCTGGTTGTCCATACGCCATTTATAGGCTCTAAAGTTTATTGAGAAAACCATGACTTTGGTTTTCTTGTAATTCACGGCCAGCTGTTCTCTCTGGCAATACCCTGCAAATGCTTTGATCAATCTTTTTAGGCCTACTTTTGTTTGAGATAGGAGAACCACGTCATCTGCATATAGTAGAATCGAGATGGGTTTTGTGGCCAGTTTAGGGGCATGATACTCTGGAGATGTTAGGCACTGGACAATGTCATTTATGTATAAGTTGAACAGTGCTGCGGCTAGGATACACCCTTGCATGATTGCTGGTACAGATCCTGTAAGTAAGGTCCACTATTTGATTGCTCATTCAGGACCCTAAATTGTGTTTTATATAATCACCTTTTTTTGTTTGTTTTTTGTTCTGTGTGCATCACAATGTTCGTTTGTTGCTATGGCCGATGGCTGACGCAACTAAAGTTTCATTCTGTACTGTTCTGCACCCAACCCTTGCTACTAGGGCCATTTGAACTTGCAATATTAGTTGACATTGTATGCAAGGTGAAATATAAGCATTTCTTGCTTGAATTATGGTCCAGTGGCCCTTTAAAGTGCTTAGTCTGAGGGCCGTAAAGCAGAGAAGTGCCCTTCTCACCTGCATTCATTTTCATGTTTAAACAGGAAGCCCCCTACCTCTGCTTTGTATGTGAACATGGCTGATAAATGAAAATTTAAACGTGTGTGTCTTTCCATGCCTTGTTTTGCCCTCGTCTGGCCCCATGAAGAAGACTGCTATCTCCCACAACTGGTTCAGTTAACAGCAGCAGCACCCACCATTTCCCATAAAGTAAATTGCTCTCCATTTCTCATCACTTCAGACTGAATTGCGGAGGGGAAAACCAATTTCTGAATGTATACACCACTACGGAAGCACCATTAGATTCAATGGCAGGCCACTATAGCAAAGCTGGGCACATGCCATGCTGACTCAAAAGCCATCGTTTATAAATAATTGATATGTGTCATTAATTTATTGACAGCAATTTATCCTCTTGCAGGCGCGCACCACACATAATAAACATAATATTGTAAAACGAAATAAAATAAAACTCTAGTCAGCACCTCTGGGATAAATATATTCAGAAGTGCTGAAAGATTAATGAATCAGGTCATACATATAAATCTCTCTCTCCCTCCTTCCCCGGCTCCCGCTCTCTAAAGTGGCATGGCTGCTTAGGTCCCATGAACACTGTATCTATAAATAATGGGGAAAATTTTATATCTTGCTCTCTCACATTGAATGTCTGACCTGTTTTCCTCACTGAAAACAAGTCCCTTAGTTGTCATACTGACAAGATGAATCACAAAATCTGAAGGCGAACATGAAATCCCTGCAGCAATAAGTACAAATTGTTGGGGAAGTAGTCAAAATATCACCCAGCTGGCCTTAAGGCTCCTAAGTTCAGGTGTTTAGAATTCTTAACAAAGTTTCATTAACCATCCTGCCTCCCACCCAACACATGCAGGCAAAATTCAGGAGCTCAGGAATGAGGCAAGATGTTCACAACAGGACAGAAGCAACAAAGATGTCCCAACAATTTCCACGCCGCACCTCCAAAGTTTTCAAAGATGAGTTGTGATGCGCTCATTCGTGAGATTCGCTCACTTTGCAAGAATGTTGGGCTTGCAAGTGTGTGTGCTCTTCAGGGGCACGTGGGTCTGCTCAGTGGTGGAGAGCAGGTGGGGGCGGGGCTGGCACGTGTCCCGGGGGCATGGGGCACCACCCGTAGGGGCGTGGTGTACGTTCCGGGGGCGTGGTGCTGGGATCGCGCTGCTGGCGGCAGTGCGCTCCCCCCGCACACCTCTTCCTCCACCAGTGGGTCTGCTCCCATCTGAAGAGGCAGAACAATGCTCTTCAGGCTCCTAATCAGTTGCTGCTGCCTCCTGAGTTGCCTTGTCTGCCCAAAGCACCCCTTAGCCTGCACTGAGATTCCACTCTGAGGAGGTCGGGGGAAGAGCCAGCATCCCTGCTGCTCCTTCCAAGGTGTTTCAAAATTCATAAACAGAAGACATGTAATATGTTCTGGGAGTCACAAACTAATAAGAGTCAAGTAACTATTCCATCCCCTTCATGGATCACTGCCTTGTTGTGGCGAAGGGGCCTGAATAGCTCCAAGGAGCGATGAGCTATGCCGTGCAGGGCCACCCAAGACGGACAGGTCATAGCCGAGAGTGTAGACTAAATATGATCCACCTGGAGAAGGAACTGGCAAACCACTCCAGTATTTTGCCAAGAAAACTCCATGGACATAAAAAAAGGAGAAGCTTTGAGAAGAAAGTGAGTGTTTCCATGGCATGCTTTGGTTCATGGGGTCACGGAGAGTCGAACACGACTAAGATGACTAAACAACAACAACAAACTATTCCATAAGCAGAATGACTAGAATGGTATGTCACTTTAAAGAATCACTGAAATTGAGGCTGAGTGCCTTTGCACAGTAAATATCAAATCCAAAATGTTGTCGAGAGTGAGCTGGAGCATGGTGGAGCTATAAAAACAGCAACACAGAAGTGAGATGGTAGGTGCTCCAAATGTCACAAAAGGGTGCTCCGAGCACAGCAGCAGACAGAACAGTTCTTCCAGGATAATGACCTGTTTCAGTGATAATTCTCCATCAACTGGCAATAATATAAAATGAAAATACAGAGATTGAAATGACAGGCCTGCATATAAGTGGCTGAAATCAAAGCAGATGGGAGATAATACTCCTTCAAGCTCCCATCCTCTTGTGTTGGGGCCTGCCAAGTCAAGTCTGATCCTGACTGCACTGTGGGAATCATGACAATTACAATATTGCCAGTGTCCTAGATCACTATGATTTTGCAACATGCATTGGTTGGTTTTAAGAACTGACGTCCTGGGTTATGGCTGTGGGAGTAGGAGTAGGAACAGAACTGGTATGTTCCGATAGGAAAAGCAACCTGGATCAATTTCATATTTGGAAGAGGTGTGAAACCTTTATTTCCATGGATATTTTTGACTTGGAAAATAAATGCAGGGCATGTTCAGCACACTTAAGGGGATATACAAGTTTTGCAACTACAGGTTTTTTCCAGTCTATTCTGCATCTTTTTACATTTATATGTACCTCAGGAAAAACAATTTTTATAAATTGCCCTTCGCAGTACCAAACTCCCAGGGTGGTGTACAATTCACAATAAAAACTAATGCAGAAGAAACTCAGTGAAGGAACAATGCAACATTGCAAAAGTAGCAACCATAAAATCAGTAAAGGTAGCCTTTCCTAAAGTGCTCCAAATGTTTCCTCATCCTGGAATTCATTCTGTAGTAAGAGGTTAACGCTTAACTTCTCAAACCTCGTAGTAGCTATGTGAACATTAGTGGGTGGTAACTCAAAACTTGCTTCCACTCCTGGTGAAAAATAAATGTTCCCTTGTCCTCCACATCACATTCTGTTCAGGGATGCAATTGGGTCCTATTGGTGGGCTTCCCATACAAAACTGACTGGCAATGGTGAGAACAGAATGCTGGACTAGATGGGCCTTTGGGCCTGATCCAGAGGGGGGTCTTCTTAGGTTTGAGTGGCTTTGGGGTTGTGTGAGGGCTTATCAGTCCCCCCCTCCCCTGAGAAGCGTAGTTAAACTAATTATGTACCAGAGGATGTGTTGGTTGTTGTTTAGTCGTTTAGTCGTGTCCGACTCTTCGTGACCCCATGGACCAGAGCACGCCAGGCACTCCTGTCTTCCACTGCCTCCCGCAGTTTGGTCCAACTCATGCTAGTAGCTTCGAGAACACTGTCCAACCATCTCGTCCTCTGTCGTCCCCTTCTCCTTGTGCCCTCCATCTTTCCCAACATCAGGGTCTTTTCCAGGGAGTCTTCTCTTCTCATGAGGTGGCCAAAGTATCGGAGCCTCAGCTTCAGGATCTGTCCTTCCAGTGAGCACTCAGGGCTGATTTCCTTCAGAATGGAGAGGTTTGATCTTCTTGCAGTCCATGGGACTCTCAAGAGTTTCCTCCAGCACCATAATTCAAAAGCATCAATTCTTCGGCGATCAGCCTTCTTTATGGTCCAGCTCTTACTTCCATACATCACTACTGGGGAAAACATAGCTTTAACTATATGGACCTTTGTCGGCAAGGTGATGTCTCTGCTTTTTAAGATGCTGTCTAGGTTTGTCATTGCTTTTTTCCCAAGAAGCAGGCGGCTTTTAATTTCGTGACTGCTGTCACCATCTGCTGTGATCATGGAGCCCAAGAAAGTAAAATCTCTCACTGCCTCCATTTCTTCCCCTTCTATTTGCCAGGAGGTGATATATTGGTAGTCCCTAATTAAAATCTATCTAAAGAGGGTTTAGATAAACTAATGGAAGATAAGGCTAGTCATGATGGTTATGTGCTACCTCCAGACACTGGGAGCCCATGCATTGCAGTTAAGCTATCCTCCTGTCACCAGCATTGCTGTAGCTTACTCGGACAGTGGGCGGATGTTGGGACTGAGGAAAGGCACCAGTAGAGACATCTGGCACTCCTGCTGGCATTTCTACACAGCCCCAAGCTCATTGCCTCCATGTCCTGCCCCATCAATATCCAGGTAAACTGCAGAAACACTGATGTTGGGAGAGCATTTCTGCCCCAGGCTGCTCTGAATGTCAACTGCTGAGGAACAACAGTGGGGCAGGGCTATTGCTCGGGGGCTTTCCTTTTGGGCATTTGGTTCCACATTGTGGAAAACAGGAGGCTGGATTAGGCAGGCCTTTGGTCTGATCAGCAGGGCTATTTTTGTGTTCTTCATCTATTTTCAGTTCCAGGTTTTAGTCCTGAAGAATGCGAGTGACACTGCAGAGGGCTCTCCTAAGCAGGCGCTTAGCAAATCGCCTTCTATCAAGAAGAATTGGGAGAGGCTTCCGGGAGGTACTTGAGTCCCAATTGCCTTCCTTTATTCTTCTCTCCCACTTTTTATTTTTAAAAAAGAGATATTTGTGAGGGAAATGATAAACTTAAACCTGTTTTTTTCTCCATGCAACTTAAAACACACCCCATTTTAATTCTTTTCAGAGAATCATAGCATTGTAGAGTTGGAAGGGACCATGGACATCATCTATTCCAATCCCCTGCAGTGCTTTTCTTCAGAGAGAAAGGCTGGGAGAAAAAGACATCCTTTGCCGGCAGCCCAATCACAGTGTTGTTTTTTGAGTTGGAATAAGCAACGCATTTAATCAGATAGTTTTGCCTTAAGCCAGGACTTAGCTCCCAAACCATTTCTCAGTGCCAAAGCAGAACTTGTGAACTAGTACCAGCGTGCTTGAGTGATGTCAGACAGAGCACTTTTCACACTCAGTTGGTGTTATAGTAACTCAGTTACTATAACACCAACTAAACGGACACTGGGTTAGGGAATCTGTTACTGCTTTTGTAAGACAAAGGCAGTATTCCAGCTGAGGATCCACATTGATTGAGGAGGAAATAAAGGTGATGCAGACCCTGATGGACTCAACCCTCTCCTAACCTGTAGCAATAGGGAGTGTACTGGCGTGCCCTGTAACATTTTAATTACAAAAAATGAACTTTGTGGCATTAGGCACACCTGAAACCCGCTTTTGTTTCCCTTTCCCTTTCCCTTTCCCAATTAATATTAAAATACTTTTCCCCCTGTGTTGTAAAAAGAAAAGAAAAAAGGTCCTCTTGTTTAATGGCAGAGAAGTCTATAAAGTAAGGATGTGTTTGTTAGCACTCAAACACTTGAAACGTGTTAAGTGGTTGGAAAGTGGTGCAACTTGAGCTCTGGGTGAAAGTGCGTGAAGATAGTGAGTGTCTGACAAATGGAATTTAGACATACAAGTTTAACAAGGGTACACTAATGCAGTTCAATGTCAAAACAGAAAGGAGATATGTCACTCCAATAAAGGCAGGCTTTATTTTAAAGCACACTTCAGATCGTCTCTTGTTCAAAAAAGTGTATATTTGATTGCTCATTAGTGGAATTACTTTCTTTCCAAGTATATATAGATGTGTGTGTGTGTGTGTGTGTGTGTGTGTGTGTGTGTGTGTGTGTTACCTCATTCCCCCAAATTATTCCAGTGTGTTATTTAAAAGAGCCATGTATGTGCTACTTTACTATTTATATATTTCAGCCTTCCCAAACCCAACACAGTTTTTTTGTTTTGTTTATAACTTCCATCAGCCCCAACCAGCAAGACTGATGAGATTTGTAGTCCAAATTATCTGGAGGATTCCAGTACTATTCATGCATATTGTGTTTGACAAAAGAAAATGGAACCAAGACCCCCTGCCCCAAGCAGCTTACTTTTAAAGCAAACTGTACACATATGTCGGACTCCACTGCTGAAGTTGAAAAGGTAAAGCCACTATTAAGATTCCAATCATATTAAAATGATAAAGGCTTGACATTTACTGAAATGTAAAGAGAACCCCTTCCCTGCAAAGAGAATGTCAAGTCATGCATTTTAGTGCACCTTACAGCATACTTCTAATATTTCCCCTCTGAAGTCTGTGGACTCTGAATAGGTTGGCACATAACACAAGATAATACCAAACCACACAGACACACACGGTGAGTTCCAGTTCATAGAGTTGCATTTATGATGCATAATCGTTGCACCCTTTGGCTCCTCCTCTGACCATAACTAGATTTGGTCCCTTTTTTGCCTGCTTGGTTCTACAGAATGGGACGCAAGTGACGCTGTGGTCTAAACCACTGAGCCTCTTGGGCTTGCCAATCAGAAGGTCGTCAGTTCAAATCCCCGTGATGGGGTGAGCTCCCATTGCTCTGTCTCAGCTCCTGCGAACCTAGCAGTTCGAAAGCACACCAGTGCAAGTAGATAAATAGGTACCACTGCAGCAGGAAGATAAACGGCGTTTTCGTGCGCTCTGGTTTCCATCACAGTGTCCTGTTGCGCCAGAAGTGGTTTAGTCATGTTGGCTATATGACCCAGAAAGCTGTCTGTGGACAAACGCCAGCTCCCCTGTCCTGAAAGCTAGATGAGCGCCGCAACCCCATAGTTGCCTTTGACTGGACTTAACCATCCAGGGGTCCTTTACGTACCTTTACCTTACTTTTCTACAAAATGTCACAAACTGTGATGGTGGTGTATTAATGATTTGTATCTCACCCTTCCTTCAAGTAACAAATAACACACTTATTGCTCAGAGTAAAGACAAACCACACATGCAGTTCTGGGGCATGTGCCGAATTCTAGCTCAGCTGAGTTTATTGGTAACAAAGCATTATTAATGGCTACAAAATGTACACCCTCCCAGTCATCCTGTTTTAACTGGAAATAGCCCAGCTTTCTACTTACAGTTCCAGATATGTCATTTTCTCTAGGAAATTCTGTTTCCCTCCCACCTTTCTCTATCCAGGGCTGCTCAGTAAGGAATCTAGAACATTGGCACCACTTCCCTGAGAGCAGTTTCTGAGTCAATACCAAACAAAACTACCCTATGCTAGGAATATGGACTCTGAATGTTGCAAGGTTTGTGAGGTTGGTTGACTATGTTCTTTGCAGGATATGGAAGACAGAGGGCCTCTCCTTCTATGAAATGTGATCTCACTGTTGCCAGTAGGTGAGATCTTCTTGGGGTTTAATGGCACAGCAAGACCAAAGAAACTGCCCTTGCCTGAGGCATTTAATAAACTGGATTTGGTTGAGTGGGCTGCAGAACAAGTAAAGGATAAAGGCCAGAGGCTTCCTTTTATCTTTGCACAGGCAGACTTAACTTTCTAAAACCTATTTAATTGAATGGGAGGGTAAGCTGTAAAGGGTCAGATTCTGTGAATGGTCAAAGACCCTATGGCTATGACCAAAAGCAATAATTATGATCCTTGAAGAACTTAGCAGTTTGTATCAGAAAAAGGAAAGGAAATTTTGTTTGGTGCTCAATGGCTGTGGCTAGGCTTTCTTTTCATTGAAAAGTACTCAAATGGTGTTCCTTTAAGTTAATGGCTGTCACTCTCTTCCACCACCTGACAAATGTTTCCCTCTGTACATAGAAGACAAAAGTTTGGAGCTTTATGTGGCAAAAGCTGTAGCATTCACATTTAAAAATACACCTACAATATCAAAGAGGTAACAAAATAACTGTAAGAAGGGACAGGATTCCAGTTTCCTCTTCCCCCACATCCCTGCCCCTAGTTTCTCTGCCTTTTAAGATGAAGGTAACCAAGTAGTAAGTAAACTTTTAATGGTGGTTCTTAATGCACTTTCAGCTTTTCTGAGAGACAATAAAGCATTTCTTCACTCTTCTTCTTCTTCTTCTTTTTACTTATTTCTTTTGATCTGGGCAAACAGACCCTATGAGCTCATACTTCATGCTTTCTAGTTAGTTTGCTCAGCAACCAAACAACACGGCCATATTTTTTTTTACCATCTCAAACACTCTAATGATCAACTCTTGTTTCTTACATAAAAAGCATTTAGAAAGTGCTTTCAAATGTTCAAAGTCTTTCACATACATCATTTTGTTGAAACCCAAACTACAAAGTTGTCAGTTAGTTCGCTACCATGACCCCCTACATTGCAGATATGGACTGATTCAGCCCCTACTCTAAAAATGTCCTTGAATACACTCTTTTACTTGGCCCCTGATAAATGAACAGCTGTGTGTTCCTGTGAAGAAAAGTATATACCACCATGGGGAGCAATGAGGCTGGGAAAAATCTTCCCACCTGTTTTGACATTTGTATCCACTAAGGTAGACTCTTGAGAGTCCCATGGACTGCAAGAAGATCAAACCTATCCATTCTGAAGGAAATCAGCCCCGAGTGCTCACTGGAAGGACAGATCGTGAAGCTGAGGCTCCAATACTTTGGCCACCTCATGAGAAGAGAAGACTCCCTGGAAAAGACCCTGATGTTGGGAAAGATGGAGGGCACAAGGAGAAGGGGATGACAGAGGACGAGATGGTTGGACAGTGTTCTCAAAGCTACCAGCATGAGTTTGACCAAACTGTGGGAGGCAGTGGAAGACAGGCGTGCCTGGCGTGCTCTGGTCCATGGGGTCACAAAGAGTCGGACACGACTGGACGACTAAACAACAACAAAAGGTAGACTCAGGAGTCCTTGCAGTACTTGGGCCTCTCCATAAACACTGTGTGTGTGTGTGTGTGTGCGTGCGTGCGCGCGCGCGCCTGCGCATTATATCAATCCATTGTCATAACAAACATTTCACCAGTTATATAATAAAAGGTTCATGGGTTATATAATAAACACAATGCGAAGGAAAAGCTAGATCTACAACTAACAGATCTACAACTTACATAGTTCAAGCATGCTCCTGTATTTACTGCCAAGGTTTTTCAGTGTAAGAGAAACTTCATTTCTAGTTTGTCTTACAGTTTTGATCCACATCCGTTTGCATATGCTGCTGAAGACTTATTCCTTATCTTGCCCCTGGGAGTTGCTGTTGAATTACTGACCTACTGTTGAGGTGTTTTTGCCAGAGGGGAAGGCTTAGCAGTCTATGGATCACGATTTAAATATCTAGGATACCTTAAGCTGAGGCCCCAGAAGACTCTCTCCTGCTTTCTATCTGAGAAAAATTTATTGAATATCCCTTCCATACAGATTTTTGCAGTCTGTTTTTTAAAGGAGCTTCCCAATATTGAGAAATTTAAAATGGTGCGACAGAAAAAAGGGCAGGAATACTGACATTATTCTAACACAGACTGTTCAGTTCTAGCACAGATCAGTAAACACAAAGGTTTTATGTATCTACTGTTCTAAACACTAATAATTATGCATTATAGTTCTGCCAGTTAATATTAATCATTAATAGTGTAGAAAATAACACTGCTTTCTGGGTAATTAGTGCATATCTATTAAAATAAATTAAGTCTCTTTTAGAAATATACTTGTTCGCTCCATATTAATTCAGTTACCGCATATATTTTCCTTCATTATATCTGGCAAATTGTTAACTCTGCTATGTCGACAAAATCAATAATTATATAGCTTTATAATAATTGCTGTCAATAACTCACGTTCTTCCCACTTAAACCCACTACATCAATGCTTCACTAGCACAGAAACAATTGCATTCCGAGCAATATGCCTTCAAGTGGAAATTCACCAAGTACAAATTTGATGTCACACAAGGTTATGAAGGATGAGGTCATTTCAAAACACAGTAACTCTAAAACATTTGCCCATGAGATGACAAAAATAATAGAGAAAAATGTTGAGAGCATTTTCCAGAGCCTGAATCAGAATGGCATCACCCCTAGACAGCATGCCTTCACTGATAAATCATCTTTGTGAAGAGTAGATTCCCCTATTCACTGCACATCAACACTTCCCCTTTCCCAAGACCCCACAGTGCATACACACATCAACCCACTGTCCTGGGGCCCCATACTTTCAATACAGCTGCATTAGAGGGCTAAGTAAATACTATTTTAATCCATTCGGGCAGTTTCCTATGTGCTGCAGGGGCAGCCCATCACGTTTTGCTGAAGCTTACTGAGGTTGCACCATGGTGGCTTCTTGCAAGATATCACAAGATCTTGCAGAACTCTCACAAGATCTCATGAGAGTTCTGTGAGATCTTGCCAGAAGCCACCTCTGCTTCCGTCTAGACATATCTGGGTTACAAGCCGGACCTTAATTTCTCAGATATGGGGAGTAGCCATTGCTTCTTTATTCCAAAATCTTAAGTGTGTAACCCGATGCCTTTAGCATCTGGGATTGATACAGTCAGTCTTCGGTCTCCATCTTGGAACTGAGCTACTACAAGCTGACCACATGGCGATGACATCTAGCTTAATTTTTGCACTTTTTGGTATGTGTTTTAATTCCACTGCCCCCTCCGCATTGTGTTGTGATGAAAAGCTCTGGAGAACTCAAACTTGGCCACAGTTTTGTCACATTTTGGTTGGACCTAACCAAAGTATTGCCCAACTGTGGGTTTTGGAGTAAAAATTAGATGCTATTCATAAAAGTATGATAAACAATGAGGCAAGTGTGATCCAGTTCTGGGTCTGGGTTTGACTTTTTAAGCAATGAATATAAAGCATCGATTTAAAATCCGGTTACACAAGCTACTATAACAAATGTGCTTTTTAAAAACCTTTCTATCAACTCAGTCCAACGCCTTAAACTAAGAGAAACAATATGGACTTTAATAGTTTCCAAACAACGCTTTGGTGAGTCTCCAGGGATGAGATAGCCACTGAGAAGTCAATTTCTCAGTATACACTAGCTTTCCTTAACGTGATATATGGGCAGTGCTGTTAGGAGCACGCTGTCATTGGATTTTCAGAGTGTACGAAGGGATATAGCTCTTAGCAGATACTGAAGCTCTTAGATATGCTGAGTTGCGGAATATAAATTAATTAACTACCAGCAAATTCAGTTTTGTGATGTTATGGGGTCCTTTGCCCCACCAGCTTGATAATTTAAAAGCAAAAACACAACATTAATGCAGGCAAATGTTTCTTGGGCGGTCATAAGGAGCCTATAAAGAACATCTGAATACAAAATGCAGCAGCGAGACCAGGCACCTCCTGTTCCTCTACTCTGTGCGCAGCATACTGCAGTCTGAAGTTATGCAGCACTCTGAGAACACTCTCTTGGTTAATAGCTTTGGTTTCCGCAAAGAAAGGTACTTCTGCCTGAGCCAAGTTTCACAATAAGTCCAACTACTGCTGAACCCAAGGAAAGTGTTCTATATTACAGCAACTGATCCATGAGATAATGGCATTTCAGGTTCTAAGAACAGTCTCAGCACTGTCAAGCATGGGAAAAGCTAAAGGTTTAAAATACAATGGAGAAGGAATAGACCATAATCATATTAAGGGGGCGGGAAGATATGAGTGAAGCACAGTCACCTTTGCAGAACACTATATTATCTTCTGACACTTAACCTCACCATCATATACCAGAAGCAGCATTTTTCCCTATGCACATTTTTGCTCATAGATATTCAATCTCCTATTCTATCTTCCTTCCATCAGTTTAGAGAAGAAGAAGAAATTACTCACAAAAGGTTAGAGTGACTGTGGAGGAAAGTTGGGTTTTTTATATCACAAAAGGTACCATCCCTTGACCTACATTCTCATGAAGCTGTGGTAGCCAGGAAAAAGAGAGAATAAAGACCTTCCCACTAAGAGCTGTGGAATAATGCAGACTAGACCAAATTAGCTTTTCTTGCAAAGGTATATCAAAAAACAAAAAGAAATGAAAACACCAACATATTATGTACATTTGCAATCGGAATCATTCAACTCCCATTGCAAATCAGGTTTATTATAAAAATTCAGCTGTTTGAAACGAGAAAATCAAACAAAAGCAACTGAAATAGATCAACACAACGGATACTTCAAGTGGTTGGAAGAATTCCAATTGCAACTGTTATATCATACACATTTCAGAAGTTCTAGAACAGAGATGGGGATCCTGCGGCCTATCATATGTGTTGGACTACAGTTCCCATCCACCCCAGTATGGCCAACGATCAGGAAAGGTGGGAGCTGTAAGTCCATCAATGTCTGGAGGGTTGTAGATTCACTGTCTCTATTAAAAAATAAGGCAGGTCTCCTCTGTCCCGTATGTAACTTGGGAAGTGGGGGCTCCTATGCATATTCCAACTTGTGAAGGGGAAGTAGAAATACTAGCAGACTTCTGCTGCTGCTTTCCTGTGCAAGTTAGGCGCAAAAGGAGCATAAACGCAGACTCCAGTTGCAGGAAGACAAAGATGGAATGCGTAAAGCAGCTCTTAGCCTTTACGTTAGCCTTTCTTGAGTTCTTGTGCATTTAATGTACTCGTTTCACCCCCAACTGTAAACTACACCAGTGGCGGACTTTGAGC
Source organism: Podarcis liolepis (assembly GCF_965112155.1). Classification (NCBI taxonomy): domain Eukaryota; kingdom Metazoa; phylum Chordata; class Lepidosauria; order Squamata; family Lacertidae; genus Podarcis; species Podarcis liolepis. The sequence continues at coordinate 18,443,197 of NC_139557.1, read as the reverse complement.
TCTCAAATTTTAGCTGCCCTGTGCAACGCTAAAATTTGGCACCCCTTACATCTCTCATGGGATGCGGGTGGCGCTGTGGGTTAAACAACAGAGCCTAGGACTTGCTGATCAGAAGGTTGGTGGTTCGAATCCCTGCAACGGGGTGGGCTCCCGTTGCTCGGCCCCTGCTCCTGCCCACCTAGCAGTTCGAAAGCACATCAAAGTGCAAGTAGATAAATAGGTACCGCTCCGGTGGGAAGATAAACGGCATTTCCGTGCGCTGCTCTGGTTCGCCAGAAGCGGCTTAGTCATGCTGGCCACATGACCTGGAAGCTGTATGCCGGCTCCCTTTGCCAATAAAGCGAGATGAGCGCTGCAACCCCAGAGTCGGTCATGACTGGACCAAATGGTCAGGGGTACCTTTACACCTCTCATGCTTCAATCTACCGCATTGTTGTGGCGCAGTGTCCAGCGTGCTTGCACCAATCGTGGTACCCTAAACCTGCCTGACTACACGTTAAGAAATATGAATAGCCACTGAAACAAATAGTAATAGCACAATTACTGGTAACTTTATCCCAATTTGCGTTAGATCTGAAATTTTCTTTACATACGTCATTGTTTTCAATTGTTGATGTGTTTACTGTGAAATCGCATTAGAAATATTTTAGGAGAAGCAATCCATATATGGAATTATTTAAGTAACAAAAGATTTTATATCTACTGCTTTTTTGTATTTTTACTGTTGCTACAATAATTGCTTTGGTTTCTGATGTTTTTGATCTGCTTTATGGTTCTATTTGGTAGGCTATCTTAAAAATCCAGATTAATAAAATTATGTTTAAAAAAAGTAACAAAAGTAGTAAAATGAATATATATGAATGACAATTAAACTGAAGGAATTGCATACATGGTACAGTATTTGTATGCAATGCATCATATACCAGTTCTATTTCTTTCTTTTTTTAAAAAAACACAACCTGATTGGTGATCTGCACTTCTTTTCCACAAGCCTAGAAGCAGAAAAGCCCACAAAATGTCAGATCAGCATTATACCGACAGGAGATACCCAATACATGTACTCTTATCAAAGAATTTGGCAGCAGTGCCACATCATATTGCTTACATTACATTGCTTACACTGTTTATTTTGGGTCATGGGTCCCTCATTTTACAAGAAACACAACATTTATTTCTGACAAGATAATCATTATTTAGTAAAATGGTAAGTGTTCACTTCCAAGCAGCTCTAGCAGAAATAAACTGGTGTCTCAGAAAAAGTGTCAGCAGCAGCAGTGAAATGATGATAAAGTAGGGCTGCCATAAATTCACTTCACTTCATACCCAATGGAATGGATAGTTATTTTACTCACAGAGGTTCAATAATTTTTAATATTGTGGTGTACTATCATTCTCTATTTAAAATGATTCTGGTAAAACTGAAAAATTATATCACTCAAGTGGCAGGTCTCAATCATAAAAAAGGGTAATTCAGAATTCACAGAAGTAATGAACAAAGAGAATGAATACTTATTATTTATGTGCCAAATCCCTAGACGTATAAAGACAAGAACTTGAAAGATAGACTAGTGGGAATCCAGAGCACAGAATAACACCAGTTATTACACATACTAGCCAAATAAAAGACTAATAGAGAATGAACTTGCCAAATTAATAAAGGCAGAGCAGTAGACTGCTGAATTGCTAATGATATCCACATTTACATGCTGAATTATTTGTGACACGATGTCATAGGGTCATTTGAGAGTTCACTCTATTAGGGCTGAGATGAATTAGCAACTATGAAATGTCTAAAGGAGAAAAGATAGACTTGGGAGTTGGAAAAAAAATGGCTCCCAACATACCCTTTCTTTATGTTCACCCTCCCACCCACCTCCACTATGATCGTGGGTCTCCCATTTCTGCTCTTCCTCAGATCCAAAGTTTGAGTGATCACATAGCGGTATGATGTTATCTTGCATGCTTATATAGCCAGATTAGCTATGCAGTACTTTGAAGATCCCTCTTTTCCTGGCCCTTTAGTTGTGGGCAAGGAAACCATTGCAGCACTAGAACACATCCCCTAAGCATTATGGAGGAGGATTTCCATTCTGCATATGCCAGAAGAGCGCATCAACCTAGGTAAGACAGATGCTGCCTAGGCAACACAGAGATGCAGTCTCCTTCTCTTATATAATGGACAAATATTTTTTACCACTTCACGAGCTCCCTTGAAGCATTGCCAAAAGGAGATCAGCTTTCAAAGCTCTTCACCTGGGCTGCAATCAGGTGGGCCATTTTGGTTGAGTCCCTCTTTCAGTCCAACTATACACTGTCAATTCCCTTTTCTATGCAGATACATCAGAGGCATACATATAATTTACTTCAGAGGGATATTCTTCCTACAGTTTTTTTTTAATGAAAAAGCTGTGTACGTTGCTCCTTGCTGCAAACTTTGATACCCTGGACGGACAAAGTAAACAATGCATCTCTTGCCTTGAACCATATGTGAGCAAAGCCAGTCTTCTGGAAGAAGTATGGCAAAAGAAAGCAACAGTGATATCCAAAAGGAGAAATGACCTTCTTATACAGAGTTTTACTCCTTAAAGGCCATTAGACCATTAATCGACATGAAAATGGGCATTTCTAATTTTCTAGAATAAGCTTCAGAATATAAAATGGAAATATTGTTGCAGAATCACCACATAAGTAATGATTCTAATAACCACTTGGGGCCTTCAGTCAATCCAGTATCTCCTTTGTATGTTTGTCATCTTGTACATAAAGTGTCCATCTAATACTGAGATACCAGAATTAATTTAGTTCACATGTTCAGAATATAATTTTGTGTTTCAATTTTTAATACCACCTCCACCCCACCCCCATTTTAAAGTGGGGTGGGGAACGAAAATATAAAACACGGTACAATTTAATCTGATCCAGAGACCTTTGTGTCAAAACCTCCAGCTCACTCCTTTTTGATAAAGGAAGACATCTAATGAAAAGCTTCAGTTTGCTTTTCACACACAGGAAGACCTTGTTTTGTTTCGTTCACCGTTAGCAGGGAACAGGAATGCTTCATGAGCCAATTTATTTTGCAGTACAGCAGATCTGAAATCTAACTCTTCTTGGCAGTCTACAATGTCCAGCTTCCTTCACTGTTCAGGTTGCAGACTGATTCTGTGTTTGTCTGCAGTCCTTCTTCTCATGGTAACTCTTATATTAATGAGGACTTGCTTTACAACTGCACCAGAACAATCTTCAAGATCTCACTACATCATAGATTAATTATCATCAGGAGGGCAAAGCCAGTGTGGTGTAGTGGTTAAGAGCGGTAGTCTCGTAATCTGGGGAACCGGGTTCGCGTCTCCGCTCCTCCACATGCAGCTGCTGGGTGACCTTGGGCTAGTCACACTTCTTTGAAGTCTCTCAGCCCCACTCACCTCACAGAGTGTTTGTTGTGGGGGAGGAAGGGAAAGGAGAATGTTAGCCGCTTTGGGACTCCTTAAAGGGGGTGAAAGGCGGGATATCAAATCCAAACTACTACTACTCTTCTTCTTCTTCTTCTTCTTCTTCTTCTTCTTCTTCTTCTTCTTCTTCCTAGCTAATCCAAGCCTTGAGCAGTTACTGCCTGCCCTGCAACTATGGTTAGCGTCAAAACCCATAACCTGTGCATAAAAAAACCAAGTTCACAAATATTTAAATGGAGAGGAATTGTGTCTGCCAGCCAAACTACCAACACATGTTGATTCCACATGCATGAACAGAATTTTTTCCACATTCCTGTTTTTTCTCTATGTACATCCTACAGAATCATTATTTTTACTGTCTTACCATATCATAACAATAACAGGTGCAACCATTATGTAACATCTGTAATTTCTGATAACATATTTCTTCACTGAAGCAGAATATGGTTCCAGCAACTCTAGCAACGATAAAATGTCAATACATATCTGACTGGAGTCAACAGACCAACAGTATCTCGGCTCTTGACTGGTAAAGGTCTATTTTGTTGGAACTTACAACCCTATTATCCAAGGAACAAATACCAAAGAGATCAATGAAAACCACTGTTTACTCAAATAGGATCTTAAAGTTCATGATTATAGAAAACGCAATGATTGCTTTTTCCACAGGGTAAAGGAGCTCCTTTAAGTCAAGAGTTGAACAGACCTAGCAATTTTTCCAAATTAAAATGTCACCCTCATCTGATGTGTGCAAATTAAAGACACATGGGGGCAAACGAGAGCTATGTCTATTCCCTGGGAGCTGATTAGTTGTCTCTTCTGCTTTGACTGAAAGCTATGCCATGCCAGCAATGCATCTTATCGGCCAAAGTGCCAGCTGTGACACACATGACAATACTGCACCGTTGCTGGGATTGTTGTGTTAATATCACAGCCAGCCAAGCCCAGCTTAGGAGTGTGATATTAGCAATTCTGACATATCCAAGCAGGGAAGCCGGTGAGCCATTTAGTACCCTATACATCCACCTACATGTTTTTTAAGTCAAATATCAATATACTAAATCAATTTCCCAAATGTTCCACGTATATTGATAGCTAAATTGTCATGCTGCTGTCAAAAAGCCTTGAAAAGTTCAAACAGCAAAGAGGTTTTTTTCTTTAAAAACTGCATCGGTCCTGACTAAAAATACGCAAGAAGTTTGTGTATTTCAAAATTGCTCATGAATTTTCACACAATTCGCTATTTCGTGCCGTCATCAAAGTCAGCACACAGTGAGTGAGATTCCGTGAGAATTTGCAGGACTGCAATCCCTTGTATATGAAATTTACACAAAATGCTTAAAAAAAAACTTTTTTCAGAATAATGAATCCTGCTATGTTAGCTTTGCGTTGGGCACTGGATACTTGCAGCACAGAAATTATTTGCATTTGGCTGCTTTAAATCAAAACAGTAGAGCATGTTGGGAAATGCCAGCTATTTGCCTAATGTCATTGATTAATATTCATAGAGTCGATCATAGGGTGTGGGGGTGTCTCTGTGTCCTCTCAAGATTTCCCCTTCCCTTTCAAGAGAAACCACGCTTTTGGTGGCTGCCAAAGCTCAAAGAGGGTTCTTCAAGAACTCAAACGATGATGGGAAAGATTATTATTTTTTACTGAAATATTAAAACCATAATTACTAGATTCTTCCCCCTTATGGGAGGGCAGCGGGGAGCGTGAGGAAGCAACTCCAGCAAGGTGGCTTTAAAAATGGCTCCTGCAAATTCACAATATAGGAATTTCCGTATCAACGGATAGTCAGTGTAAGAATCCTTCTGCAGACCCTGAATCTCAGGAGACAAGAAACAGGGGTGAGCTGTTGCATCCACCATTCCCCATCTTGGGCACTTCTCAGAAGTATTGGTTACATGGCCAGAATTCATATTACAAAACACAGAAGGACGGTTCCATGAGTAATGATGAAATTTTACAGATGAAAGAGAAAGGGTTATGAAGGAGGATGGGCTCAATAATTCGTGAAAAGTGAAGGAAGCAAAATGACATGTTGAATGACTTCACTAGTCCGGACATCCTTTCTTAGCAGCTTTTAAAATTCAGTACATCACACTCCAATGCATGCTAGCATTGCCTTTACAGCCTTGGCTAGAGAGCATAAGTTATGAAAACAGGTAGCTAGCTACCTTTCTGTTTATAAAAATGATGGTTATAATAAGCTCTTTTCTGCTGGAGACGTTTTCAAAGAAAAAAAGAAAAAGAGAGGAGCCCTTTTGCACTTCCGTAGCACTTACAGCTTATACCTGTATTCCATCATTTCCCATCAGTGGTTTAAAAAATGCCCTTCCCACCTAATGGCATTACTCATGCTACTCGCCCTCCCCTTTTTGTTTTGTTTGCAAAAAGTGTGAATGAACGTTATCTCTAACATGTCTGTACCTCACATACTGACAACAAAAAGCAGTTTGAAGCAACCTTCAACCAGCACAAGTTTTAAAAGCAATGTTTGCTCAGATAACCCATGCTGGATTCAAGCCAGCTTCTGTACTGAAGTAGGAATGTCACTCATTATAGGCAGAGACTGGCAATCTTACTGCAAAGCTCTTAAAGGTACAATACAGTGCAAGATCTACAAATTTTGCCATAGGGGGCAAAGTTTGCCCTGCTGCCCACCTCTCCAGCAGGTTTGTGTCACCCCCCCCCCTTTCGTCACCACCAACTTCAAGAGAAAGACCTTGCTATCTTCCCTTTGTGTCCTATGCAGGCTTCCTTCTCTCAGTACCACCAGAGCTGGAGGGGTGGAGGACAAAAAGGGGAGAAGGGGGGCTTGTGCAATGGTCACCCTTCCTCCACCTTAGACCCCCCCCCTGCAGATTCAGCCTCTTTAACCCTTTCTGAGGAGCCCATATGCTAAGACAAGCTGTAGGTTCCTGGAGGCAAGGAAAAAGCAATTGAAGTATATAACTGTATAATCTATGTTATGTATAGAGGGTCGCTTAACATCATGAAATGGGGTGCCTCCCTCCTGAACCCCACCAGATAAGAAAGGTATATTGGAAAAACCTATTGGTGTTTCACAACTTTCTGACTAGTTGCAGGACCTTAGCCAGACCTAGCAGAGTGAACGCAGAGTTCACGAAAGCAATTGGCAACTTGGCTGCAGACAGGAGGAACAAAGCAGGAACCAGGAACTTGTAGTTAGCTGTTTATTATATACAGTGGACTATTTACAGGAACAGAACAGAACACGGATCTTTAGCTAGCTGTCTCATACACGACTCACAACTCTCAACCTCCAACTCCTACACTCGAACTCGTACTAACACACATTCCAGTTAGTAGGCCATTAATCATTATTCCCGTGAGAGAGCATGACCAATCATGGAGCTGTCTCCGTGCCTCTGTATCACCAGGCAGACTTACTCCTTCACATTGCCTTGGCTGTCTGCCAAACCCTAACTGACTCTGTGTGAGTAGCTGTACCTATTCAGATTCCCAACAAGATATACTAATTAAAGGGTGTCCCCCCCCCCAATTTCTACCCACCTGATCCTTCAGTTTTATGCATCTGTTCCTCCTTGCACCTGCACCTGATTTCTGGGGAAAGATGGGGAGGGCTGAAGCCATTCTGGGGAGGAAATGTCACCTTCAAGGCCTCTCTAGGCATCTCTGACCAAGGTTGATTCTGTCCTGAAACTGGGCCTGAATCCAGACTGAAATGAGTCAATAGAATCAGTTTCCTCCAACAGTATCTGCAGCTGAACCACCATTACTCTATCACCTTGCCTCCCAAAATGTGTGCTGTTGACATACGGTAAAGCTCTGAATCCAGAGAGAGTCTCTTCAAAAGCAGTCACACACCATCATGCAAGATTATTATTCATGCTGGCGGCTGGGGCTGATGGGAATTGAAAGTTGAAAAAGAAAATGTAATTATTTCCTCATTGGAACCTATCTACCTGCTTTTGTTGCCGAAAACTTTAGTTTGTTCCCCAGCTCAAACTGTACGAATGAGCTGGCTTGAAACCTGCCATAAAGATGACATAAAACACTTACGGTGCCTGCTCACAACCTCATTGCCATTGGGCAATAACATTTCATGAATAGCCTCTATTTGAATTGATATTGCCCACAGTAAGACAGTCTGCGGGGAGGGGAGGGGAGCTAAAGGCTGTTTTTCTCTGAGAAATACATTTTAAACACACCATAAAGCTGCACATAAAATGGCCAGAAATACTTTCACACTGCAAATGAGGTAAGTTGGAGCAGGTGAAAGCAGGGAATGTTTATGCCTTAAGATAGGAATTTGGTTATCCAGTCGCCTAAGGAAGCACGCCATGGACTTAACATCACGTATGAGTAAACTACTGCTTTTTATGAAGGATGGATTTGATAATGATAATATTGGGCGTTCTTCTTTTAAAGAAGCCATGCGGTGCTATGGAGGCGGCTACAGCTCAGCGGTACAGCAGCTCAGCAGTTCAATCCCCAGCATCTCCCAGTAGTGTTGAGATTCCTGCATTGCAGGGAATTGGAATGGGTGACCTTCAGGGTCCCTTCCAATTCTACAATGCCGTGTTTCTATGATTCTATACCTAACCTGTTGTCCTGACAGGTTTCTGGGTCCTGCCCCTCTTGCTCCTTATCTGGTTTGTGCTAAGACTTCCTGCGTGAACTACAGCTTCCTTCCACCACTATCTCAGTTGTGATTCGAGGACCCGATCCCCGCTTGGAGGAATAAAGACACGTGGACACAGTGTATAAGGTTAATGGGCAAGAAAAGGCCACAACTTTATTGATTACAGCAAGTGAGAAGGTATTGGCTTAGGCATTGGATCACAGAAGATTTGACTCCACCCACTCAGAGAGGGGTGAGTCTGAATAGGGGTTAACCACCAGTAGGGGGAGCCTGTTGATGCTAATACAACCATAAGCTCTCCCCTGATGTCACCGGGGGTCGTGCCATGGCCCCCCGCCACACAGGGCACCGGACAGGATCCACGACTGCCGGATTCCTTTAACAGAATACCCAAATTTGAAGGGGTAGGCGATGGCCACACCTTGCCCTTCCACACACCAACAACACATTCCAACGCCTAACCGCCAAATACCAAGAAAGTTGTGACGATTGCTACGAGGTAGGCGGAAAAAACCAAAAGGCTGGAGCCAATTTGCCAGTTGGAAAAAAATTCCTACCAGGCCCCCTGGGCAACCTGGGCGACCAACCATAGACCCATAGCAAGGTCAAGAGAAAAGCTAAGCCCTAAGCCCTAAGAGAGTGGTGGGTGGGTGACTCGCAGCGAAAAGATGAGCAAATGGGCAGAATGGCTGGCGCGGCTGCATTTTGAGCAGCAAACCACGCCCCCACCAAGCCACCCGGTTGGGTGCTCAACTGGGGGCGTGGTGTGCCAGCCATGTGAATGGGACAGGGGCCATAACGCCCCTGCGTGACGCGGGAATCGTCTCCCGCTCACAACACCTCCCCTCCAGAAGGAGGAGAGGCCTTCTCAAACAGGACAGCATTTTATTCCAACTGAAGAATGCTTCTCCTTTTAAACAGGGAGGTTCTGCTGAGCTAAAACTGTAAAAGCCGTGTGTGGTTATGACTACACACATTTGCTCATTTTGCTACAAGGCATGTTTGCTGGAAAGCTACAGCCAGTCTTTGATTCCCAACAAAACAAACATAGATGGAATCATCATATAATATAACTTGCACGTAGCTTCGCACTTCCTTCCCTCCTCGGGCATGACTTATAAGTGAGCTGGCTGAAAGCATGGCAGATCTGGAGTGTCCCCTAGAATTTTTAGGTCACGATTCATAACTGATGAAACCAGAACATGCAATTTAAATTGATTTGTTTTCCAGACCTTGGCAGCCTCTCTGGTGTATACACTTTGTCCCAATCTGACTGTCTTCACTCAGATGACTAATATAGGTAATGACACCAAATGCAATGTAGTCCTCACTGGAATATAACTTCTAGGACCGAATGCATTGTTCCCAATTGCCTCGCACAGTTTCTCTGATATTCATGCCTAATTAGCTCAAAATTAAATCTCTCTGTAATTTAATTTGTAGAAAGCAGAAACAAAAGCATTAGGAAAGGAGTGCTTTCTGATAAATAACTGCTTACAAAAGCAAATGCACCCTCGAAGCCTGGACGTGTAATTAAACAGCTAATTAGCAGGTCTTTTAAAATGCACTTTAAAAACTGCAAAATACAGTTGCCTGTGGCAGTAATATTCACTGAGAGGCTCACTGGGAAAATAGGTCTACTTTTTCAATGAAATAAATAATTGACTGGCCTGGATAATGGATGTGTACCATTACACATATACAGATTCTGTCAAGATTACTTTTCATACTTATTAAGCTACTTGTATCACTTCTTCTTATCTTATCTTCAGGTCACCACCATGAACATTTCACAGAAGTGCAAATCCTGATAATGGGATAGGGCTCAATAAAAGGGAAAGATAGTCCGTGCTGAGGCCTCCATGTTATTTTTTAAAAAAGCTTTTTAAATGAACAAAATCTGTTAGAACCAATAGGTAAAAGACACAGAAAAAAACCAGAAAAACACCCAACAACAAAATCAGTATTATTAGTTCAAATAAAGTTACGCAAGAATTTTGAATAATTCAGAACATGGTAAGCACTTCGGACGGTGACATTAACAGAGTTTTAGACTCGTGTAGCCGAGGGACTCTGGTCCATGGGGTCACGAAGAGTCGGACACGACTAAACGACTAAACAACAACAACAGCTGAGGGGCTTGAGAATCTATGGGGCTTTGAATCCAGTGGACTCCAAACTACAGGTACCTTACACCCAACACACCCCTTTGGGGGGTTTTCTGCTGACAGGAGAACCACCAATGGTAGCTTTCTGCCTGCTAGGGGCTTCTGTTGCGACAGAGCCATACGAATCCCAACTCACCCCCTAAATTCTGGGTGGGTTACTATTGTACTCTGAACCACATAATTGTATGTCACAACACACTAAGGTTTGTATTTTACAGGCTGCAATGCTGGCCAATAAAGTCAAAAGAGCCGCAGAATACTCTGGAACCCAGACAAACGGAAAGGCTTCTAGTTTAGCCCTATCAATACTGACATGAATTTGCTCTGTAATCTTGTTAGCAAGGAGTAAATCCTATGCCAAGCTATTGAACACCTGAATACACACACACACACACTCCATCCCAGTGTGGTCAAATGCATCTTCATCTTCTAATTGCAAAATTCCAGTATAAGGGCGTCTTTCACAAAGATCTTAACAATTTACAAAATGACCTTAATGGGTGCCTGACTATAAGAAAGATGATATTGCAGTTGCTTTTGCAATTGCTTGATATAATCATGACAAATTCTTAGGAAAAGCTTTCATCAACTGCTTCATTGATAATATACCACAGTATTGACTATCCCAGTATGTATATAGAGTTTGCTGAAATGCATGCAACACGTCAGGAGGAGCTTCACCATGACAGTCTCATAGAATAATTTTAAACCACATATATTTGCCTGTGTCCATCCCTGTTCACATGCACATACAGTGGTACCTCGGGTTACATACGCTTCAGGTTGCATACGCTTCAGGTTACAGACTCCGCTAACCCAGAAATAGTGCTTCAGGTTAAGAAATTTGCTTCAGGATAAGAGCAGAAATCGTCCTCCGACAGTGCGGCGGCAGCAGGAGGCCCCATTAGCTAAAGTGGTACTTCAGGTTAAGAACAGTTTCAGGTTAAGTAGCGACCTCCAAAACGAATTAAGTACTTAACCAGAGGTACCACTGTACACTCTTTGAATTGTAACCCATCAGTCGTTGTTTTGTAGTTATTTGAAATACATGACATATTTGCATGATTAAACATCATTTGCTTTCTGTATAGTGAGTGACTGACTTCTTCTGTGTCTTGTTTGTTTGTTTTGGAGATTATCTCTTCTACAGATGTATGTGATTCTCCATGAAGCATGATGGCGAAGGAAAAAGGAATTCAGGAGACCCATCTACGAAAGGGCAATAGAGGAGGTGCTAAATTGGCTAGCTGGTTTTTTTATTCTGCATAAGAGCACTGGCTTGTATCTCTTCATCTGGACTGAGAGACCTTGCTTTGGGATGGGAGAAAAAGAGAGGACAATGGAGTGATCATTTACAAAAAAATGTCCCTGTGACAGCTAACAATGGTAGCATTTTGGCATTACTGTGCACTGGAGTAACCACAATGACTGTACAATGACTTCCATAAGGAAAATGAAGGAGTGCAATGTGGCAGTGGGGGGGGGGGAGACGGGAATATGGCTGGCTAACATTAAACATTTGTCACTAAACCTTTGACAGTTTGACATACATTGTTGTTTAAAATATTTTGAATTAATCTTTCTGAAGCATGCCATACACACAAGTGTGTGTGTGTGTGTGTGTGTGTGTGTGTGTGTGTAACATGAAAGGATACTTTTGCCAGGACAGTGTTGTAGTTTTTTGTTTTGTTTTGTTTTTCTTTGCTCTCCTGGCCTAAAAACAAGTAAGTGGCATTGAAGCTCAATTAATATAATGAACATTACAGTGACAGAAAAAGTGGCTCACCCTGTTATTGAGGAAGCTTTTTCAACAGCTGCCAAACTGCTCTTCATACGGTGGTGTTTTTGTTTGCTGGAACGTCGTATACCCTGTGTCATCAGCATGCAATTGCAGCAATTGACTGATTTAGCTAATTCCCAGGATTACAAGGGTAAGAAACAACATGAATAGCAGTGTGTGGCTGAGGAAGGAAGCATCAAAGCGATGATTATGGCACAAATATATTTCAGTCGGCAATCTTTTTTATTCCAGATGCAGACAACTAGACATATCTGAGATACATAGTGATGCATCTTATCTAAAATCCCACATTTACCTTAGAAAATAACAGGATGAATCCTAAGAAGTGTCAGTGGCGCTTCACTTGTGGAACTTGACCTTTAAAGCTCTAAATGGCTTTGGCCCAGTATACCTGAAGGAGCATCTCCACCCCTCATCATTCAGCCCAGCTCCCAGGGCCTTCTGGCGGTTCCCACACTGTGAGAAGTGAGATTGCAGGGAACCAGGCAGAGGGCCTTCTTGGTAGTGGTGCCCGCCTTGTGGAATGGCCTCCCGTCAGATGTTAAACAGATAAACAACTACATGACTTTCTGAAGACATAAGAAGGCAGCCCTGTATCGGTAAGTTTTAAATGTTTGATATCTTGATGTGTTTTTATTATGTTGGAAGCCGTCCAGAATAGCTGGGGCAACCCAGTCAGATGGGCAGTGTGTAAGTAAGTAAGTAAGTAAGTAAAACTATTATTATTTCCCTCCTTTGCATCTCCACTTAAGCCCCCACTACCCCCAAAAAAGCAGAGACATCACCTTGCCCACAAAGGTCCGTATAGTTGAAGCTATCGTTTTCCCAGTAGTGATGTATGGAAGTGCGAGCTGAACCATAAAGAAGGCTGATCGCCAAAGAATTGATGCTTTTGAATTATGGAGCTGGAGGAGACTCTTGAAAGTCCCACGGACTGCAAGAAGATCAAACCTATCCATTCTGAAGGAAATCAGCCCTGAGTGCTCACTGGAAGGACAGACCGTGAAGCTGAGGCTCCAATACTTCGGCCACCTCATCCTGGGAAAGACCCTGATGTTGGGAAAGATGAAGGGCACAAGGAGAAGGGGACGACAGAGGACAAGATGGTTGGACAGTGTTCTCGAAGCTACCAGCATGAGTTTGACCAAACTGTGGGAGGCAGTGGAAGACAGGAGTGCCTGGCGTGCTCTGGTCCATGGGGTCACGAAGAGTTGGACACGACTAAACGACTAAACAACAACACCCCCAAGTCCATCCAGAGTGTTGGTTGTGTGGAATATGGTGCATGGGCTACAGTTGGAGGTGGGGCTGGCAAAAATCATGCCCCCCAACTCCTTATACAAGCTGAAATGCCTGTCTGTTCATGCCGGACACCTTTGGATACAAGCTGATGTTTTTAGCTTTTTACATCTTTCCACTTTGACACACCATCAGGAAAACGTGGCTCTCCTTAACTAGTATTGGGCCCATCTACATTCCAGGTGCTTCTCTCACAAATGAACTGATTAGATTCTGTTGAGCGATCTATATACGGCAGCCTGTGATTAAGGACACCATACACAACACTTCACTTCTTAATTTTTCAATTGGCAGCTGTTGCCTTCCTACGTAGAAAGTAAATATGCAGCTACATTACATTCCTTTCCCTCAAACTCTCTATCTTATTTTCAATTTCCTTTTTTGCCCTTTGGAAGTAACCCCTATTTTCAAAGAGCTTGGCTCCTTCATCCTGTTTCCCTCTAATTTGGGGGATACTCTTAACTACATTTCTCAGTGACAAGGAAAAAGCAGATTCTCATGACTTGAGACAAAATCCTTAAAGAGACTCACTGCTTAGCATGGGAGAGGAAGCTTCTTTAAATTACACATAAACCAGAGAGGCCTAATGCCATCTCTGCTAAATTCTTGCTAGTAAGGTTGTTTAGCCAACAGACTATGTCTAAATCCATTTCGGTAATACTTTTACTTGGCTCAGTTGGTTGCATTCATTTAGCAGATTCAATCCGTTTTTTGCTGACTGAAGATAGAAATCCCAGCTAAAGCATGCCAATATTATCATTCACAGTACATTTCCCCCACAAGTGCAATGCATTATTGCTCACAGTCTTTGGACAAGATTACATAGGTCATGACTAGTCCTAAGCAAACATAAGGACTGCGCCTTTCCTAAACCACTTCTGAATTCATCAAATAATACATTTTCATCAGAAAACCTATTAAAAGTTAAGCACGGAAATGCTTCCCATTTTAAGGTTTGCTTTCAATTTAAAGCATTTTGCACTTACTAAGTAACCTTTAAATGCTTCACAAATATGCCATAGTGGTGCTATTCATTCTCCTGAAATTTCATGCCAGACTTTTCATAAAAGAAATGGAACAGAGGTTTCTGAGGTTCATAAACTGTGGAGGTGACATTTCTGTATCAGGTAGATTCTACCCATATCATTTATGCTGCTGCAAAAGCATCCGTTTCCCCAGTCCCTCCGCAATGTAGGTCCATGAGCTGCCTCACAGAATTCAAATGCAACACCAAAGATTTGGATGTGCAAACGTTTTGTAGAGTTGAAAGTCATACAGGACTAAACTGTGGCCAGAAACGGGTGTCTTTCTAATACCTAGATGATTAACTTGAGCAGGCAGTAAATGAGAGAGTCCACTTTGGGGCAGAGAACCTATCAAATTCCAAATATATTTATTTAGTAACAACAACAACAACAATAATAATAATTTTTATTTATACCCCGCCCTCCCCAGCCAAGGCCGGGCTCAGAGCGGCTTACAAGCAATAATAAAAACAAGTTGAATGATTACAACTTAAAAACAAAATTAAAATACAACATTAAAATATTGAAACATTAGAATATTAAAATGTAGCCTCATCGCAGGAGGAGAAGAAAAGGAAAAAAGAGAGGAAGGAAATCAAATTGGCTCCAAGCCAAAGGCCAGGCGGAACAACTCTGTCTTACAAGCCCTGCGGAAAGAAATCAGATCCTGCAGGGCCCTGGTCCCATGAGGCAGAGCATTCCACCAGGCCGGAGCCAGAGTTGAAAAGGCCCTGGCTCTGGTTGAAGCCAATCTAACTTCCTTAGGGCCCGTGACCTCTAGGGTGTTGCTATTTATGGACCTTGAGGCTCTCCGTGGGGCATACCGGGAGAGGCGGTCCCGTAGGTACGAGGGTCCTAGGCCATGAAGGGCTTTAAAGGTCAAAAGCAGCACCTTAAATCTGACCCTGTACTCCACCGGGAGCCAGTGCAGTTTGAAAAGCACTGGGTGAATATGCTCCCATGGCAGAGAACCCGTGAGGAGCCTCGCTGCAGCATTCTGCACCCGCTGGAGTTTCTGGGACAGCTTCAAGGGCAGCCCTGCGTAGAGCGAATTACAGTAGTCAAGCCTGGAGATGACCGTCGCATGGATCACTGTGGCCAGGTCATGGCGGGAAAGGTAAGGGACCAACTGCTTGATGCGGCAAAGGTGGAAAAATGTCGCCTTGGCTGTTGCTGTAACTTGCGCCTCCATGGAAAGGGAGGCGTCAAGGATTACACCCAAACTCTTAACGGAAGGCAATGGCACTAATTGGGCCCCCGCAAGAGAAGGGAGTTGGTCCCTCATCCCCATGCCATCCCAACCCAGCCATAGGACCTCTGTCTTCGAAGGATTTAGTTTCAATCGGCTCCCACGAAACCATCCAGCCACAGCTTCCAAGCATCTGGTCAGTGTGTTCGGGGCCGAGTTGGTGTGGCCATCCATCAGCAGATAGAGCTGAGTGTCATCAGCATATTGGTGACAGCCCAGCCCAAAGCTCCGGATAATCTGGGCAAGGGGGCGCATAAAGATGTTAAAAAGCATCGGGGAGAGAATTGTGCCCTGCGGCACTCCACACACCAAGGAATGGCGCAACGACATTTCCCTCCCTAGTGCCACCCTCTGTCCCCGACCAGAAATAAAAGAGCACAGCCAGTTACGGGCTATGCCCTGTATCCCCACATCTGCGAGGCGGTGGTCCAGAAGGTCATGATCGACCATGTCAAAGGCTGCTGACAAATCTAAAAGGATCAGCAGTCCTGACCCACCTCGATCCTGTTGTCTACGGAGATCATCTGTTAGGGCAACCAGAGCCATCTCGGTCCCAAAACCAGGACGGAAACTGGACTGAAATGGATCTAAAGCCGATGCTTCCACCAGAAACCTACCAAGCTGTTCAGCAACCGCTCTCTCAATTACCTTACCCAGATATGGAAGATTTGAAACTGGGCGGTAATTGGGTAGGTCTAAGGGATCTAATGAAGTTTTCTTTAAGAGTGGACACACTACTGCTTCCTTCAGTTCCCCTGGGAATGTCCCCGTGTCACGGGACAAATTGATAATTTCAACCAGGGGGGTCCGTGCAACATCTGGACACTCCGTAATCAGCCAAGATGGGCACGGATCAAGGAGGCAGGTGGTGGGCCTACCAACTTGGAGGAATCTATCCACATCAGCAGGGAGTATCCAATCGAAATGGTCCAACACTGGACCTGAAGTCAGTCGAGGGGCCTCCAGTTCAGTCACTGTATCTAAATTGGCAGGGAGGTCACGGAGGAGCAACTGGACTTTCTCCACAAAAAAACTTGCGATTGCCTCACAGCTGTGGGTCGAATTTGTGCTTAAATTTGGTTGTCTACCTAAGGACGTTATTGACCTAATTATTCTAAAAAGTTTTGCCGGGCGAGAGCTAGCGGATGCAATGGAAGCTGCTAAGTAAGATTTCTTAGCAGCTTTCATAGCCATCTCATAGGCTTTCATAAGCGTCCTATAAGATGTTCTTGAGGCTCCGTCACGAGTCCGTCGCCATACTCGCTCTAGCCGTCTGAGATCCTGCTTCATTTTCCGGAGCTCCTCAGTAAACCAAGGGGCCCGGTTTCGACGGGGTCGCAGAGGGTGCTTAGGCGCGATCTCATCAATGGCTGCCAAGAGCCAGTTATTCCAGTCCTCGACAAGGTCATCTAATGAGTCGCCAGGAGGAGCAGGGTCCCGCAAGGCTTGTCGGAATCTATCAGGATCCATCCAATAAGTAGACCACTTACTCAGAACACTAAGCATTATACATAAAAAAAAAAAATAATCAATGAAACCCAGAAAAACCCAGAAAAAAATGATATGTCTCGGTTGGTTTGCTGAAAAAAAAAAAGTTTTACATCAAAACAGCATAGTGAGGGTGCTTGCCTAATATCAATAGGCAGTGAGTTCCAAAGGACAGGAGCTGCCGCCATGCTAAAAGGTCAATGGTGTTCTTAATCAATTAAAGGGGTCTTTATGAGCTGGTTTCGCTAATGTCCACACAACATAATATTCCAAGTAAATTTATTAACATCTTTCATCTGAGGAAGAGTTAAGGCATATCCTGCTCCTCAATGGCAAAACACAGAGCAGGATTACAGCCTGAGGTCAGAAGACTGATTTGGTATAAGTGAATAATTGACCCAAGGGCAGAGAAAACCAAAATTCAATAAGTAAACCTGCTGAGATCCTGTTATTTGTCCTGTTGTGATAATGATACATTAGGACCACTAGGAGGGACGAGCAGTTTTGCCACAGAAAGCATCATGATTCATCCTGGCAAGATGCTTTTATTACCTTGCTTTTGCGACCCTTTTGTTTAAGGATTCTGCAGTCTGACCAAAGGGAGAAGACCACTTGTTCCATGGCACTCTGTATGATCAAAGGTGTAAGGCTGCATTCTAGCCTGTTTCATCAACAAAGAGCTTTGTCAGGAAAGCATCTTTTGAGTCAAAAACGAAAGAGCAGATTTCTGACAAATAGAGTCAGCCTTTGAAAGATGTGAAATCCATTGGCCCAGATCCAAAGAGGTATGGTCGAAAAGCTTGTGACTGCCTAAAGCAGGGATTAGGAACTTTCTCTGTGCCATGGGGTGACAGTCCCTTGGGGGTAATCTGTCAGGGGCCACATGTTGTCAGCAGAGGTGGTTTTAGGGTAGTGAAACTGGGTCACACACTGCAGGGGGTGCCGCAAAAATGCTGTAGAATGGAGCACAAGAGAGGTGGGAGGCACTGAATTTTAGCATCAAACAGGGTGCCACTGAAATTTGAGAGCCTAAAGTCCACCACTGGTTGTCAGAAGGCAGGAGATGGAGCCAGTGGAACCTGGGACAAAAGGGAGGAAGGGTCCAAGCCAGGGGTCAGCAACCTTTTACAGCTGTGGGCCGGTCCACCATCCCTCAGACCATGTGGTGGGTCGGATTGTATTTTTTTGGGGGGTGGGGGAATGAATGACTTCCTATGCCCCACAAATAACCCAGAGACGCATTTTAAATAAAAGCACACATTCTACTCATGTAAAAATACCAGGCAGGCCCCACAAATAACCCAGAGATGCATTTTAAATAAAAGTACACATTCTACTCTTGTAAAAACATGCTGATTCCTGGACCATCCGCAGGCTGGACTTAGAAGGCGATTGGGCCACATTCGGCCCATGGGCCTTAGGTTGCCTACCCCGGGTCCAAGCCAAAACTAGACAAGGCACCTGTTTTCTCTCTCTTTCTGCCACCTCTTTTCTTTCTTGCACCCCTTTCCTCCCATTTCCCCATCCTTGCCACCCACATGGAAATAGGCTGGGGGCTGAATGTAGCTGTTGAGCTGCAGGTTCCCATCTCATGGCTTTTTTGCTCCCCAGTCTGCTTTTTAATAAGAGTGCTGTTGCATTCAGGTGGTACATGTTTTCCTCCCCATTGGTATCAAGTTGGCTGCTGTGAGAAAGCCTCTCCTCCTCCCGGATGGAAGGGGTTGTGATCGGGAACCGGTCCCCGTGCTTCTCAGGGAGCGTTCCGGCCCCTGCTTCCCATTGTTGCTGATGTGCTACGCACCCCGGATTTCCAATCAGGGGGAAGCTTGAGGGCGTGGTTTAGCCACTCAAATGCGGCCGTGGCAGCTCTCCCCTCCATTGCGCTGCCGGATTTCTGCGAGTCACCACCCACCACTCCCTTTAGTGCATCACCTCTCGCTTGACCTTGCTATGAACCCACGGTTGGTCGCCTTGGTTGCCCAGGGGGCTTGGTAGGAATTTTTTCCCAATTGGCAAACTGGCACCGGCCTCTTGGTTTTTTCGCCTACCTCATAGCAATCGTCACAACTTTCTCGGTATTGGCGGTTAGGCATTGGAATGTGTTGTTGGTGTATGGAAGGGCAGGGTGTGGCCATTGCCTACCCCTTCACTTATGGGTATTCCGTTAAAGGAATTCGGTGGTCATGGATCCTGTCCGATGCCCTGCGTGGCTGGGGGCCATGGCACGACCCCCGGTGACATCAGGGAGGAGCTTATAGTTGTATTTGCATCAACAGGCTCCCCCTACTGGTGGTTAACCCTCGTTAGACTCACCCCTCTCCGAGTGGGTGGAGTCAAGATTTGCTGTTGTCCAATGCCTAGGCCAATACCTCTCACATGCTGTAATCAATAAAGTTGTGGCCTTTTTCTAGCCCATTAACCTAATAATCTGTGTCCACGTGTCTTTATTATTCCCAAGCGGAGGGACAGGTCCTTGAATCACAACAGGATGTTGGGCTAAATGGGGTCTTTGATCTGACCCAGAAGGGGCTCTTCTCTGTGTTCTTAACTGCAAACCTTCATTTGGTATTAAAAAACCCACACAAACTGACCCAGAATTCAAAGGAGGCTTATTATACAACAAATGGGATGTGGTGTTTGAGGTACACTAGCCCACCCAAAGCACGGGGAACTAATTGGGTGGCTCTCTGAATCCCAGGCAGCTTGCATCTAGGATATCTGAACATGAATCCCTTACCATGTCAACTTTAAAGCTGACAATTTAACTGGCTTCAGGAAGCTGATCTCTATTCACATTTTACAGGTGAAAGGGAAGATTAATGCATCTTTTCCCCAAACCACTATCATTTTAAAGACATAGGTACGGTATTGTATTATATATATATAAACTGTGTTGAAAAAAAACATTAAAAATGAGCAAATGTTTTATTCAAAATCAGAAGATAGGCAGCTGTCAAAATACATCTTTAGTAATGGGCTATCCTTCACTTTAAAGAGCCTTCTGGAAGTCTATATTTTTACTATCTCCTTTTCTGGTGACATTTCACAAAAACATATCATTGCAATGTTTCATGCATTCACACAAAAATGCTTCAATTTTTGACCACGAGCCTTTGCATAAACAAGTCTTGTAATCCATTCTCCTTGCTGATAATGCGCACAAAATAAAAAGGCCTCCACATGGCAAGAAGGCATTTGTCTGTTTCAGGTGAGCAATTTTAAAGACAAATGGCTGGCAGTAAATCTCTCATTATGACAACAATCCATGATAAAACAAACTTTGTTCCTAAGTGGACTTGTCTGCCAGTATAAGAGGAATTCATTAACATAAATGTATAAGCTAAGGCATATATTGTCAGTAAAATTGAAACACGACAGTTCCTGACTCTAAACTACAGGCTTCATGTAACAAACACTAAATCTAGAATAAGCACGTTCTCTGTGCTGCTAAAACTAGTAAAGAGAGCAGGAGAAGACTCATAAAAATGTGTACTGTTCATCTGAATTATAAACTCTCTGGGAAATACTGATAATTTGTCTTTTAGGGTATAATAAACACACATTTGCTATGCTTTAATCTTTATGATTAATTTCCACTAACTTCTTCAGATGGTGGCTAAGCTTGAAAATAATAAATAATACAATTTGTTCCATAAAATGTTTAAATGTTTTTTTCCATTAATTAGCCATACGGGAAGAAAGGGGAGTTGTTACACACACACACAGACACACACACACACAAAAACAAACAAACACACACACCCTAAATGAAATCTAGTCCATCATTGTAACTGTGTGCCCACTGAAGTGGCCTTATTGTATGAGCTTATTACTTGTGTATAGGTCTCTTCAATCTTTTCCGAGGCTCTTCACCAAGTCTTATCTCCAGGAGAAGAAGGAGCTGGGAATGTCAGCTGCATGTGGACCTTCTGAGTCCACCAGTAGCAGCATGGAGTGTCTTCCAAACCCCACATGGCATTGAGAAACCATGGCTCACTCCAGAGATACACATCTGGAATGCCCATGGCATGGTATGTGTGAACCAGCTGCATTCTAGGGCTTCTTTGATTGCTTTTTAATTCATGCAATGTTCTCTCAGTTGAGATTTTATCTCTTCAATCCCTCCCAGTATTTAAGAAATGACTCAGAAGCTATTAATTTCATGGACTCATAATTGTCTCCCAAAGCAGATTGTAAAGGACGAGGAGCTACAGGCAGGGGAGAGGAAGCTGAGGTCTACTTGTGTAAACAGAAGTCTGTTCTGCTTGTGTGTGGACAGATATGGCCACAATTTTATTTATTGATGGCCTCTCAGAAGAGCTGGTGGAGTGGACCTTGATGAAACATTGCTGCTAGCTGATAGTTGCAATTAAATGAAGGTTAAAATATTGTATCGATCCATGCTATTTAAGAGATGATTAAATTATCTATGTACAGTGGTGCCCCGCAAGACGAATGCCTTGCAAGACGGAAAACTCGCTAGACGAAAGAGTTTTCCGTTTTGGAGGTGCTTCGCAAAATGAATTTCCTATGGGCTTGCTTCGCAAGACGACAATGTCTTGCGAGTTCCTGCTGGTTTTTTTCCCCTCCCCCCCCCCTTTCTAAGCCGCTAAGCCGCTTATCAAATGATCCGATCAGCGGCTAAAAGCTGCTAAAAGCCACTAATAGCGCTAATAGCGCTAATCTGCTAATCCGTCAATGGGCTTGCTTCGCAAGACGAAAAAACCGCTAGACGAAGAGAATCACAGAACGGATTCTTTTCGTCTTGCGAGGCACCACTGTAATAAGTACATTAATTTCATCATCTACAAGCAAAGCATTTCTAGATATCGGCTAGTTTATTAACGTGTTCTTATCTATGATAGATACCATGTAAAAATTAGACATCTGCTCAGTGCTATTTTTCTAGGGAAGAGGTGCTGGAACTCACCATGAACGCCTCTCTTGTTCTCTTAGAATAGCAATGGTGTCAGAACTGAGTTCTGGCGAGTTCTGGCTAAAAAAAGCCCTACATCTGCTGTTACCTGTCCAAAACCCCTCCTATGGGATTCAGTCACATATCCAGTCACATAAAATTGGTGCTATATTATTTGCCAAACACATGTGTTAATGGGAAATTCCAAAGAAAATGGACTTAAGGGCTTTTAAAGAATACTGAATGAACAACAAATGTTCAAACATTTGATAAAGCAATTGACTGAAAACAAAATAACAAAATTATATTTTTTTTGCACCTTGGCATTCAATGGCATTGAATACTGTACATTCTGTTTGTGTGAAGAACTCTTATTTGTGACATTTTAAAAAAAAATACATTCATTTTCCTCCTGTTAATATATCAATCAGCTATGCAGGAATGTCTTTTTAGCAGCCTTAATATTACGAGAGAAAAATGAAACAGACTTTGGCTTGATCAAATGAGGATAATACAAATGAACTGAACACAAAGAGCAAACTAATGAGAGGGAAATTAATATCCTGGGGTTGCGTTACAGAAAAAAATAAAACTGACCTTACTTGAGCTGATCAAGTAGCTGCAGATTTCATCAGTCTCAAAGAATGCTCTGTGATACCTGCTCTGGAAGTCTGAGTGAGTTTTGCTTGGCCAGTACACTCAAATGTGTCTTTTGAAGAACATGGGGCAAGCACAGACTGCAAGACTGCATCACTACCCCATGACCAGTTGAACATTTGCCTAGTCTTCACTACACAGAAGAAACAACAAGGCAATGTCTGAAGTTGAACCATAGCTGTCAACTTACAGATTTGAAAATAAGGGACCAGCAGCCTTGAAAATAAGGGACCAGCAGCCAAAATAAGGGATTTTTGGAGCGCAGGTATGTTCAACTATTGAGCCTCTCTGAGCCAATGGCAGAAAGCCCAGCCAGCAGCCAAACAAAGCCTCAAGCGGTGGTTCCCACAGTGCAGCAACCCGGCAAAGGGGATGCAGCAAGGAAAACCACTGTCACCTCTCTGCTGGGAAGCGCTGAGCAAAGGCAAGTCCCCAGGCAACGCGGCCGATTTGTTCGGCACAAGGCATGCAAGCTCCACCCCCCAGTCGTTCTTAGACTCCTTATTGGGGGAGCAACGCAGCCAAGCAACACAGTTGGAGCCTCCCTCCTCCCTGGCTGGCAGGGAAGGAGGGAGGAAGAGGAGCTGCTTCCTTTGAAACCCAGGAAATTTGAGGGACATCATCAATAAGGGACAGCAGCGGGACACGGCACTAGGATAAGGGACTTTCCCACCAAATAAGGGACGGTTGACAGCTATGAGTTGAACTATTGTATTTTCCTACAAGTATTGCATGCTTTCAAATGTATGTGACCCTCACAAATCTCACAGTAAGCGAGGTCCTGCAAGGTGCAAGGTCCTGCAAGAGGTCCTGCAAGGTGAAGAGGAAAATGGCACCTATCAAGAGGCTTTAGAGAGGATGAGATGTTCAGCTGTGCCAAAATAAGTTGATCAAAGAGATATAATTTGCTTTGCATTGTTGAGTTCGGGCAACAGGATTTGAATGTTTGGCAAAGGCTTTGGGCAATGCGACTGAAACATTTGGGCGTAATATGGAGCACAAGGGGAACAGACATTTCAGACCAAAACTTATCTTGCTTAGATACTGCTCTTAATTCTTTTCTCTGATGACTGAACTTTGAGAAGTATGGGAAAAGAGATTCATGGGATAATCTACATTGAAATAGTTGTGTGAATGCTGTTGGTAAACAGGGAACAAAGAATGAAAGGGATAATGTCGGAAATGTGATATGAGGCGACTGAATAAATTATATCATCTTTTATTTATTTCACCATCCTTTTTTAAAAAAAGAGAGAATACGCTGCTCTGTAATTTAAGGCACACTTAATATTTAAAATATTTAAATAGTAAAATATTCACAATAAAATATTTAGAGAGTTAAACAGGATGCATGCTGTAAAGAATCCATCAAATAAAGGGACCGTGTTTACGATTATTATGATGTATTATTACACTGGGCAAGTATATTTGTGTTAAAATATTCATTTTGCAATATTATACAGAGTGTTCCACTGATCACGTAAATAGCATATTCTCCGCCACCATCTAGATGCATTTAAAATGATAATAATGTAGTTCTCTCCAGGTGAAACCTTTAATCAAGGTTCAGAGGATTCCAGTTTGCTCTGTTCAGAGGAAAAGAAGCAACAGAAATCTCTACTATTCCTATGAGCTTGATGCAAAGAACCATGGCTGGAAGCAAAATATCTACTAGTTCTGTTCTGCTAATGCTTGCACAATAGTTCACATAGTGATCCTATTATTATTATTATTATTATTACTGCTGCTGCTGCTGCTGCTACTACTGCTACTATTATTATTTTCATAACCACTTTATATTTTTAAGAAAAAATCTCAAAGTGACTTACAACACATTAAAACATAAAATAAAACAAAATCCAGAATAAAGCATTACTGAAGAAAGTCAAATAACAAGTATACATTCAAAGCAGCATAACTAATAGGAAACGAAAATATTATCTTAAAGATTTCAGAATAAAACATTGCAAAGGAGGTCAACCACAGAATGCAGATTTAACACAGCAAAGCTAACAACAACAACAAAATTACCTTAAGCATTTCAAAAGAACACTACCGAAGGAAGTCACGTATACAATGGACCTTTAAAACAGCACAATTAGCAAGAGAATAAAATATTATCAGAAGCATAGAACCTGTTTGCCCATGGTGGTTCATTGGGGGCAACGGCTGTGGAAGCTCAGGCTCCATTACCTGTGTCTGCACCTCAGGAAAAGCTTTCCTAAACAAAAAATGTCTTCTGTAGACACCAAAATATAACCATGCTAGGTGCCTGTCTGATTTTGGCTGATGAGTGATTCCAGAGGGCTGGAGCTGTAACACTAAAAGTCCATTACCGGCTAATTGCACTTCTGGGTCATATGGAATTCTCAGCAGTACCCTGAGGAGTAGAGTTGTGGAGCAGACATATGGTCCCAGTCCCAAATTGTTCAGGGCTCTAAATCAGGGGTCAGCAAACTTTTTCAGCAGGGGGCCGGTCCACTATCCATCAGACCTTGTGGGGGGCCGGACTATATTTTTTTTTTTGGGGGGGGGGGTGATGAACAAATTCCTATGCCCCACAAATAACTCAGAGATGCATTTTAAATAAAAGGACACATTCTACTCACGTAAAAACACGCTGATTCCCAGACTGTCCGTGGGTCGGATTTAGAAGGCGATTGGGCTGGATCCGGCCCCTGGGCCATAGTTTGCCTACCCATGCTCTAAATGCTAAAAATAGGAACCTGAATTGTGCCTAGCAGTATTTTGGCAGCCACTGCAGCTCTAACTTTCTCACTGCTTACTTTCACTTCCATGAAAAATCGTGCAAGGGTCGTGCAAGCTATTGCACCACAGAACATTTGATTATGTAAAACCAGGATGCCTTTGCACTGTGAAACTTTAAGTGCTGTTGAACCAACTGGAAACAATGGCCACTGTGCTATCAAATTCAACATATACGTAAGCAGGCAACGGCCAAGCAAGTCCAACGCAGGAAAGAGTATAAAAGCAATCTAGAGACCCCCCAAAAGGGTTTCTTTTGCAATGGGAGATAGCTCAAGACCAGATACGTGCTACATAGTGGCAACAGGACCCACATACACAAACCGAGTCTCAGATATTGCCTTCAGCTGGAACAATATGCAATAAGCACATTTTGCTTTTTTGAAAATACTAATGATTTTTCAAGGTATTGGCAGAGGTTTAATTGCAGGTGTTTGTTAGGGCCACAGAGGTTTCTAAAGTGATTATAAAACAGACTTCTGCAGGTAGGCAAAATATGACGGATCTTTGCTGCCATCCTCAAAATAATCCTGGAAATAAGGGTGGTGGTATATTTCATAGACAGCAAATGGAATGTTCTTTAAAACCAGACTAGCTGCCTGGCATCCTGCAGCCTTAACTGTTACCCTGTCACAAATGATCTTACAACTGGTTAACTTCCAATTTCACCAGACAGTCTATGCCTGACATTTAATTAGTGACCCAATTATACCTTTTGCTGTTCTCAGCTTATAGGAGCAAAGGAAATCAAAATGGGCTATGAAGAGGAAGAAATTACAACCAGTTCTCTGTAGCCCACACAATATATAGGGCAGTAATGAGAAAAGGCCATAACTCTCTTTCCTAAAATTAATTTCGCTGGTTGAGTGGCTAAGACATTATTTTGGGGAATGAGCTCAATCATTTTAATAAGTACAGAGCATTTTTAGAAGGTGGAATTAAGTACTACTGCATTATTTATTTATTTGGGACATTTATAGTCCACTTTTCAATAAAAAAATATACTCGTCACGCACTGATTCTGACAGACTACTAGGATTTAGGCAAGTTTTCCAAACTGTACAGAAACAAAGATGCTCACAGCATCCATTTAATTCTGCTCCCCTTTTAATATATTCTCTATAGCACACAGCGTGTTCTATCCTGATGAGATTTCACCGCTCTAGACCTACAAAAATGTATGGCCTTTTTGGAAAAAAAATAATTTTTATTGGATTTTCCACTTAAGTCATATTCACATTTTGTTACATAATTCTATAACTTAGTATTTTACTCTTTAAGAGCATCAACCTCCTTCCCTCCCTCTTTCTGACTTCCACATACCTTTCCATATTCTTCACATTTCTATAATCACTTCTTTACCCTTTATCAAATTATAATATTCCCGCTTATTGCCGGTAAATCAGTTCCTTATATTTACAGTACAAAACATTTCAGTTCAAGCCTAGAAAAGTATGTTTGCAATTTTGAAATGTATGGTCTTAAAATACATAATTTTAAAGAAGCTTAAGTTAGGATATCAATATATGCAACACATTTTGGCAGAGGAAAATTCCAAATAATTAGATCACAGCAGGGATTTTGTTTGTTTGTGTATCACTTGATATAATGCTGAGTATAGCCTATACTTGGGAAGCAGAGACAACCAATTCAGGATCTGTGTCATAGCAACAAAAGACTACTTGTCCACAGGAAAAAAATTACTCTCTGTATTCACCACATGCTGTTTGCTTCATGTAACTGTTAGTGCTGTTCATTTTTGATATGAAGGCTAAACAAAACAGATTGCCTTGACTCTGTAAATTCATGTGCATTAAATAAATGACCACATAATGGTTTAGTAACCAGGCAGAAGGAAAGGGTTTCTGACAGACTATTTTTGCATTGGGTTTGGGATGGGGAACAAAATGCAAATGCTCATTAACAACGGGACTTTAATTCAACGGACTAGGCAGCTATTAAATTGTGGAAAGGCATTTAGCTATATTGATTCCAGATGACCACATAAATGCCAACTTCTAACAAAACAAGGCATTTTGAACTAAGCCATTGTGTCAGCATTCGAGACTGAAGCAACGAAGTGTTTAAATAGAGAAAGAGGAAGGTCTTCCCATATGTGAAAATCAGATATTTTGATCCTCCAATTGCATTGTGAGGATTTTAGCTGAGAGTCAGCATGGCATAGGGGTTGGAGAATCAGATTAGGATTTAGAAGACCTGAGTTCAAATCCTTGCTCCACATGGAAGGTGACTTCAGGTCACTCACTATTTCTCTGTCTCACAGTGTTGTTGGCTGGATAAAATATGGAAGCTTCTTGGAAGAATGGTGAGAGAAAAGTGTTGCTAATCATAAATACTGTTGGTCAGTGCTGCAGAAATGACTTTTCTGGGCCTTGTTACACTTTCTGGAGTAGACTTTTAGTCTGCTAAGAGGCTCTATTGCTCCTTGCCTTCCTTGTGGAGAGAAAACAATGAGTGAACTATGCAAGAACACATAATTTACAATGAAGATGAGTACACATAACCGTAAGGCAAACCATGGCTTGCTCTACATGCACTGACTTCCAGGGACATCGCAGCTGCTTTGCTCTTCTCTGGTCCATTTACCTCAGCGTGGCAGCTAAAACAGAATTAGGCTTAGTGTCTCATCTGAATCCACAGTCACAGTTAAGTTCTCTCCCCCTTAAACAAAATCTGTAGCCCAAGATGTTAATGAAGTCCCAGTAAGCCACAGTTTGGGTTACCGTGACATGGGAACCAGGCCAATATTTAAAAAGAACCAAGCTCAAGTGGTATACTGGACAGAGTAGCAACTAAGATGGGGAAGACCTGCATTCAGCTCTATTCAGCTGTGAAGCTGAGGTTACGATGGTGCTGTATCAGCTTTACTTAAATCTTATGGCAACTGAGAGAGAAAATCAATAACCTTTACATATGCCAACCTAAGCTCCTCAGAGAAAGTGCTGTGTAAATGTAGTAAATTAAAAATACATAAATGTGTTTATCCCCCAAATATGCCTAGCAACCACATTGTGTTCTGGGGATGGTGGGAAAGGTGTGTTTTCAAAAATGGGCGTTTGCAGCCTACTTTTCTGCTGTGATGCGGAGGGAGGTCAACACAACATTCTTAGCAGGTTTTGCTTGGAAAGTAACAGGTGAGCAGGACCCCTCTCTATCTTCCTCTTTTTAAAATAAAATAAAATAAAATAAACGCTTCTGAAAGTGTATACATAGGCTTGCCATACATCAGGAAAATTGCTTACGTGTCCTGATTTTCAGGTGTAAAAATGGCGCCGGGGTGAATTTTGCTGAATCAGCAAAATGTCAGGGGGAACCCAGATGGAAAAAGCAGTGGAAACAGCTCAAAAAGATGAAAATTATTATTTTTTGGTTAGGTTTCCCCCAGACAGCTCAAGAATTTGGGTTTCAGGAATTTTACTTTTTGAAATATGGCAACCCTATATCTATATTCCACCCAGCTCTTTTAACACACGGGAATTTCTGTGCATTCTACTTTAGTCATAAATGATTCTGGAACATGATAAGAATAAAAAATGCTATGATTACTTTATTAGATATTAAAGGCAATTATCACACAACCTATTGAAACAATCAACTGGGAACTGTGTTGCTTTGCTCGGAAAAGGGCTGGTCTTCAAAAACTAAGTCAGAGCACGGTGAAACAATTGCTTGATTCCAAAGCTTCAGTCCCTTCCACAAAACTAACACAACCTATGTGTTGACACCTCAGGCCACTATCCGAGCTTCCAACTGTGAATGTGAATTATTTTATTTTGAATAATTTGGAAAGACTTCTTCATTTGATTCAATAAAGATATACCCTACCTTACCTGGAGTTTGAGGCATTAATGAATGCTTAGACATGCCTGTAATAGCTCATATCTTTAAGTGTGTGTGTGTGTGTGTGTGTGTGTGTGTGTGTGTGTTTTGAGATATGTTTTTTTTGTCTTCCCACATTTTTATCCTATTGTTAATTTCATATTATGCTCTTTTACTTTTCAGTCATTTCTATTTTCCCCTTCTGCTTCAGTTCGTTTCTCTTCTTGCCAATTCTGAATCATTTCTACTCTTCCATATTCGTTTTTAAGATTCTACCTCT
Source organism: Podarcis liolepis (assembly GCF_965112155.1). Classification (NCBI taxonomy): domain Eukaryota; kingdom Metazoa; phylum Chordata; class Lepidosauria; order Squamata; family Lacertidae; genus Podarcis; species Podarcis liolepis. The sequence goes on along the minus strand of NC_139557.1, from coordinate 18,413,627 downwards.
TTTCGCTTTCTATGGCCTCTTAAATTGTCTACATTTTTAAATTAAAAAATACCTCTTACTCTAGCAGCAACTTGCCATACTTTGGGGTTTCTGTTCAAGTGGATTTCTACAGTTGTGATGTGGGTGTTTTGCTTATGGCTCTCAAAAAAAAAAAAAAAGGTGGAAGATTGGCTTGCTTTAGTATAGAATCAGAGAGAAGGAACAGATATACTAGAATCGCCAAGCACGCAGTGGTTGCTTTTTTAAAAGAAAGTACCGTATTTTTCTGTGTATAAGACTAGGTTTTCCCCCTTAAAAATAATGTCAAAAATTAGGGGGCATCTTATACACAGATACATCTCCCCCCATTTTCTTAAATCTGAGTCCCCCAAAATAGGAGGCGTCTTATACATGGGGGCATCTTATAGACGGAATAATACGGTAGATCAGTGTAAAACAGTCCCTTGTGTATTGTTTCAAATGTGAGAATGAAACTGTGAGAATGATCAGGAACATAAAGTAAAGGTATAGGGACCCCTGACCATTAGGTCCAGTCGTGACCGACTCTGGGGTTGTGGCGCTCATCTTGCTTTATTGGCCGAGGGAGCCAGTATTTGTCCACAGACAGCTTCCAGGTCATGTGGCCAGCATGACTAAGCCACCTCTGGCGGACCAGAGCAGTGCATGGAAACGCCGTTGATCAGGAGCATACCTGAGAGTAAATCCTATTGAACTCGGTGGGATTTTGTTCTGAGTAAAAATGCAGTGTAAGGCTGCCCAGTCTATACCCAGTTACCTGGGAGTAAGCGCCACTGAATACAGTGCAACTTACTTCTAGGTAGACAGTGTAAGGCTCAATTTACAATAAAGGATTAAACACTCCACACATTTCAGAAAATATTGCTGGTTGATAAAGCATTGCAATTAATGAAGTGGATTGGTGGTGGTTGCTGATATTTGTATGCCACCCTATACATTTTCCTTCAAAATTATAGGAAGGCCTTCATATGCCAGCTTCACTATTTCCTTCACTTGGTGCAGGTGTTTTATTTTCAGTATAAACAGGACTCCCATTTTTACACCTGCACATACACACCTCTTTTAATTGTTCTCCAAGACGTGGAGGGAAGGAAAAAAAGAAAAGTGGAACATTCCGGGTTCAAATCAGAAACCAGGATGCTTCTGTAATTCCAGGACTGTCCCTGGAAAATCAGGACTTGGAGGGTATGCACTAGGGGAGAAACATGCACTAGATTCACAGCTGTCTGCACTCCTGTCAGTATAGACAGAACAGTACTGTCCTTCCTAAAGTGTGCTGCTGGTGGTAATGCATGTTTTGGAGCCCCATTCCTGCTTGCTTTTAAGATGTTCAGTGGTACACAGACACAGGCGTGTTGCCAAATGTCCAACCTGTTATGTACTGAAGTTCTCATCCTGGACCAGCAGGGGGGATACTGTAGATAGTTTTCACTCAGGTCCACATATGCAAATAAGGGATCGAAAGTGACGTTCAGTGATTGGATAGTTACAGAAAATGGTTACTGCTGCGTTCTAGTGGAGCTCTATATAAGCAGGCTGGCTGAACCCTTCAGTTCGGTTCTGTTCTGGCCTGTGAATAAACAAGAGCTGTTTGAAGAATCGCTGTGTCGTCTGATATGTTCACCCACAACTTAACACAACCCAGTCCTTAGATTCAGTTTTAGAATTAAAATATCAAAGGACATTGTTGGGAAAGCACTGGATTTCAAGTCAAGGTTATGTATTGAAATTATTACCATAAATAAGTGTTAACACTATAGCTTTCAGTTGAATGTTACTTAGAATTTCATCAGTTGCCATATGGTACTCTTGTTTAGCACAGAGCTGGATTTTAAAAGGCTCCACCACCAACTCCCCAGTGTTTATCCTTGTTATAACACACACACACACACACACACACACACACGGGGTTCAATAAGGTTTTTCTCTTCTTTTTTGCAGAATGATGAAGAATCCTTGCAGAAATAAGTTCCAGATCAGTTCAGGTTGTTCGGCAGAATGGTAGACTTAACAACTCACCAGTGCAAAGACACTTCAAAGAACTGATCTGCCTAAACAGTTCAGAGACTCTATACCCATTTTAATTTTAGATAAAAGGCTTTAAATGTTCTGCAGATTTGTTCTTGAAATCTTCTAAGAAGAAAATTATCTTTTATAAGATTATTTGTGTTCAATTCATTCTACGGTAACGAGAAGAAGTTTTAATCAGCACACTAAAATAAATTGCCCTGAAAAGGAAGCAGAAAGGAAATAAAGAATTTTCTGTTCCTGGTTTTATCTCATTTTCTTCTTCTTAAAAAATGAATATGCATTAGTAATAAATGTCAGAGCCATGATCCGGAGACTAAAAGCTGATGTGTAGGATACGCCTTCCCATATCCCTGCCATGCTACAACAGCAGCCAGATATAAGAGAATCAGAAAGCTTGCAATGCATTCAGGCTTAACCCTCAAACCCCCTGGATTGGGTCTAGTTATAATGTGGCACCCAGCCCTGCAGTTTGGGAATGATCTAAACACAAAGTTTCCTTCAAATGCCTCATTTAAAAAATGGCATTCATTTTTTTTTCAAAGATAAACCTACTTGGCTTATCCCACATTCCTTGAGATACTTCAAGCACATTGCGTGTGGTGAAGACATCCTTCCATTACACTTGAAATACGTACCCTCAATAGACTTGTTCAAAAAGCTGTGCAATGGTAGCTTGGGTTACAGACGCTTCAGGTTACAGACTCCGCTAACTCAGAAATAGTACCTCGGGTTAAGAACTTTGCTTCAGAATGAGAACAGAAATCATGAGGTGACGGCAGTGGCGTAGCGTGGGTTGTCAGCACCCGGGGCAAGGCAAGTAATTTGCGCCCCCTAACCTGTGGATTTGCGCCCCCTAACCCGTGGATTTGCGCCCCCTAACCCTAACCCCCAGATGTTGCGCCTGGTGCGGCCGGCCCCCCCTGCACCCCCCACGCTACGCCACTGGGTGACGGTGCGGCAGCAGCAGGAGGCCCCATTAGCTAAAGTGGTACCTCAGGTTAAGAACAGTTTCAGGTTAAGAACGGACCCCCAGAACGAATTAAGTTCTTAACCCGAGGTACTACTTTATTCAGTATTGGACAAACACTCTGCTGAAGCCTTTAAACATGAAAGCTTAGGCAACAATGAATTTGCAACTTTTTAAGGCACTACAAGACTCTGATATTTGATGCATTTTGTACAACATCAGATATTTGGTGACCATTTCTCTAATATACACTGCAGATCTGTCTCAACTGAGGCATAACTCCCATGTCATCACAACACCAGCTGAGATGTTCAACTCGCGTGGCATAAATGCTTTATGTCATCACTGATATTTTTATGCTAAGGCCCACGTTCAACTAAATAGTTGCACCAGCAGAAGCCGACACAACAATTCCTGCTAGTGCAACGAGTCATCCCCTCACACAAATCCGTATTTCCAAAATCGGCTCCAGCAGGTCAGGAGAAGGACAGGAGAGATCATTCTGTCCTGATTTCTTTTTTCTTTTAGAACTTTATTCAGCAAGCAAGCTTAAATACGGACAAAACATACCACAGACAAACAGGCAGGGTCAAGTAAGAGCTGAGGGTACAATATATCTTTCTAGCTCTCCTTGTGAATTATTTGCAACTGGCAGTGGCACAACATATGAAAAAGGTTAGGGAGAGAGTAAATGCTTCTAAACAGAGAAGAAACATACCTGTGTTATCAAGATTTCTGAAATCCAGTACATGCACAGAGTTCTTCAGTAGGAAGCATTCCCCATCAGTTCACTGACAGGGAAGCCCCATGCATGCATAGAGACATGCAACTTTTCACAAGAATTGCGAGAGATCTTGTTTATCTCTTCATTGACTGCACAAGAGCTGCTAGGCTGGGGCCTATGAATGACCGCATACTCAGCAGAACTCGCATTCATTCGTTTATTCGAGGGATTTATATTCTGCCCTTCAATAACATTCCCAGGGCTGGTTATAAAATTTAAATAAGCACAAAACAGTAAAGCACACAAATTAAAAGATTATACCAAAAATGTATGAAAAAACAGTATAATCACTAGAAACAGCATAAAAACAACAAACCGAACTCCAATAAAACGGATCGGATTGAAATAAAAGGCCTGAAAAGATTAAAATGCATCCGCCTCCCGGAAAAGAGTTTTCCAGGGCACCAACCCCAAACTGATTCCTTGGATAAAATCTTCTTGCTGCCACCACTTATAGGAATAAGCATGCTCAGCCAGCCCTCTTGTTAGACAGAATGAGGGCACTGCCTCAAACAGCTGGTGGGCCTTTTACTCCCAGGGAGAGCCAATTTGGGGGTTTTCTGCCAAAATAACTTGGCCAGCCTTGGTACTAGGCACCTTGACTTGGGTGGCTGGGATTTGTTGTTCTGCCTCAGGCAGCAGCATTTCTTGGGCTTGGCCCTGCAGGATTAGCATGGAGATATTTCACAGCTATAGAGAAGCCTTGAGAGAATGGAACTAAGAGAAACGTTAGTACAACTTATTCTCTGCTCTGTCAAATTTGGTTTTGAATTAAGCCTGCCTGAGAAGAATTGGCTCCTTTGAAAGCATTCTCATCATATGCTTCTACTTTTGTGCCGGAGATTTTGTGTTGATTTAAAAAAACTGAAAAACTAAAAGGAAAGCAATGAGTGTGAATGACTAAAGTATGTGAATTAAATCCAAGGTTTTGCTTGCTCAGGGAACTCTGTGCTCACTTTAGCTTAAATTATCGTTCCCATTTGCAGCAAAGAAAATAGCTACTGCAGAAATGATTATTTGAACTCCTTCTGACTGGGAAACATGGACCTATTTAAAATGACAGTAAAGAAACAACTTGTTATTTTTATGAAAACAGTTATATAATAAACATGCTTCCCCATTTCCATTATTTCTTAGCATTTTGAAAATTCTCTTCTGCCACAGAACAACAGCACGAGGAATCGGAATGATTGTAAGCCCCTGTGATTAATGTCTTAAACCAGGTATTCTATGAAAATGAAAGCCTGAATCAGACATAGGCAAACTTGGCCCTCCAGATGTTTTGAGACTACAATTCCTATCATCCCTGATCCCTGGTCCTGCTAGCTAGGGATGATGGGAGTTGTAGTTCCAAAAAAACTGGACAGCTGAGTTTGCCTATGCCTGAGCAAACCAAGACAGCTACAGAATCAGTCCCAGACCTACCAACCCAGCAGGGTGAGTAGGTTTGAAGGCACCACTGTGATGAGGATTACGGTTAGATGGCGGCAGATATTGGGTGGAACAAGACTTTTATAAAGTTTTGGTCCAAAGGAGGACATATTTTGCTTCAGGGGCAAAATGTCTTGAGTTGGCACCAGCCAAAAAGGAAAGAAAGGAAACTATAAATAAGGAAAATTCAGTGGGTTGGCTTTGCAAAATGTCCTATGTCAGGACACTTCTCCCACCCCCAAATCTTCAACGTTCCAAAAACCTGCTGGCACAATACATCCATATCTCCTTTCACAGTATGCAATGCTTTTTTAACTCATATTTTTCTTTGTGCTTGAAAAGAACATCAGAAAGGATGGTATTACATCCTGATGTACAGGATAATATAAACCAGTTCTAAAGTGACTGAAACAGGATGTCTGTTAATATATCCTATATGATATATTAAGGGTGGGAGGAGGAATTAGAAGGGCAGGGGGAGAGAGATGCAGAGAAATCTAAAAATATATCCCACTTCTTGCCAAACAAAAAGAAAACAGCCCACATATGTGCATGTTTACAGACACAATGCTAATGAAAAGCTTGGTCAATAATACTGACAGAAATACCTGTAAAACTATGAGCAGATATTCATTAAGCACAGTAAGTAGCTCACAGGCGGTTTAACTTAGATTTCTCCTGTGGGAGTGTACAACAGATGATCAAAGACAAGCAATGAAAAATAAAACTTGCTAATATGACAGTCAAGGACAGAGGGATTTCCAGATAGAGAATGCTTCTTAGTGCTGGGCAAGTGAGCTGCTGTCAAGGTTAGCTTTTGGTACAGAGGGGAAAACCACATTGCTTAGCTCTGTCCCTCTGCCACGCCAATTCTGAGCAATTAATCTATCCACAAAATGATGGTTGCAGCTTTTGCGTGTTTGCTTATAAGCTAATCAGATATGCATGCTGCTGTCCTTGTGTTTTGGCCAGAAACGAAAGAAGAATCAGCCGAGGAAGAATTTAACAACATGCCTGCAAAAACTGTTAACAGGTTACTAAGGATGGGAAAAAGAAATCTGAATAATGCAATGCTTGTCATAATGGGTTGGAGTGTGGGGTTTAAATCCTCTACAGCAAATTCACAAGTAGGGAGAGCACAAAATAAATAGTGAAGCAACACTGCAGAAACACGCACACCAACCCAAAATGACGTAGTCATGCTATACTAAAGAAGACTAGCTTCATGAAAACTATCTTGGCAGAACAATAACTCCACAAGACCATCAGATATATAATACTGGGTATACAGTACAGTGATACCTCGGGTTAAGTACTTAATTCGTTCCGAAGGTCCGTTCTTAACCTGAAACTGTTCTTAACTTGAAGCACCACTTTAACTAATGGGGCCTCCCGCAGCCGCCGTGCCGCCAGAGCCCGATTTCTGTTCTTATCCCGAAACAAAGTTCTTAACCTGAAGCACTATTTCTGGGTTTGCGGAGTCTGTAACCTGAAGCGTATGTAACCTGAAGTGTATGTAACCTGAGGTACCACTATATTTCTCTAATTTCTGATGGCAGCTCCCATCATCTCTGACCATTGGCCATGCTGGCTGAGGCTGATGGAAGTAGACAGTCCAAATGGAGAGTAAAGAATTCACTAGCCTAGGTGTGCATTGGCTGGCAGAGACTGCTAAATTTCAGGCCCTATAACAAAATGATAGGGATTGAAAGCGGAGCCTTTTGCATGGGAAACAAGTGCTCTACCACTGAGCAAGACCTATCGCCACTTTTACTGTGTATATTTGTATTGTGTGCAATCAAAATTGTTTGCACTTATTATTGAACGGGTTATTTAGTAGCAAAGGAAATTTCAAAACAATTCACTGAATCTTGACAACGTTTCCTGGAACTTCCTAAAGAAGGTTTTGGAGAGGATGGGAATTGGCGAAAAATTTAGAAGAGGCATAGAAGCAATATACAAAGAACAGAAAGCAAAGCTGGTGATAAATAATAATACAACAGAATATTTTAACATTTATAAAGGGACCAGACAAGGTTGCCCCCTGTCCCCCTTATTATTTATTATAATTTTGGAAGTACTTAATAAGAGACTGAGGGAGGCAACAGAAGTGAAAGGAATTAGAGTAGGAAAGAAGGAATTCAAAATCAAAGCCTTCGCCGACGATATTGTTCTGACTTTGGAAGATCCACAAGATAGTGTAAAAGAAGCATTACAAAAAATTGAGGAATTTGGAGAGGTGGCAGGTTTTAAGGTAAATAAGAATAAAACTAAAATGCTGGTTAAAAATCTAACTAAGGAAGAAACGAAAGATCTAGAACAAAAAGTGGAAATCATGGTGGTGAAAAAAGTGAAATATTTGGGAGTGTGGATCACGGCAAAAAACATAAACCTATATAAAGATAATTATGAAGTTACATGGAAAAAAATAAAGAAAGATCTGGAAATATGGGGGAGGATGAAATTTTCCTTTTTAGGGAGGATAGCAGTGGTTAAAATGAATGTTTTGCCGAGGATGTTGTTTTTATTTCAAACTCTTCCAGTTATTAAAGGTTTAAAACAATGTAAAGAATGGCAGAGAACCCTGATGAAATTCATCTGGCAGGGGAAAAGACCAAGGATTAAAATGAAAATATTAACTGATAAAAAGGAAAGAGGAGGTTTTGCTCTCCCAGATTTGAGCCTATATTATGAAGCAGCGTGCCTACTTTGGCTAAAAGATTGGATAAAACTGGAGAACAGAGACCTATTGGATTTAGAAGGTTTCAATAATTGGTACGGGTGGCACGCATATCTCTGGTATGAGAAGGTGAAAGTCCACAGGGCTTTCTTAAATCATATTTTCAGGGGACCAATATATCAGGTCTGGGAAAGAAATAAGAACCTTCTTGAAAGAAAAACACCATGGTGGATCTCACCAGTAGAGGTCTTAACAATAAAAAAAACCAACATGGAAGGGAAGACAGCCACTTACGAAGATTTGGTAAGAAAATCAGAACAAGGGCTTAAACTTAAACCGTATGAGGAAATAAAGGATCAATTCACCGGTTGGCTACAATATCATCAGGTGAATGATATGTTAAAGCAAGACAAAAGAAAAATGGGCTTTGAGGACAAGAAATCAAAATTCAATATAGAAATAATAGAAGGTAAAAACAAAACATTGTCTAAATTATATGACATATTACTGGAATGGCATACAAAAGACGAGGAAGTCAAAGAGGCAATGATTAAGTGGGCAATTGACTTCGGCTATAACATCGAGTTTGAAAAGTGGTTGAAATTGTGGAATAGAGATATTAAATTTACGGCCTGTACGAGTTTGAGAGAAAATGCTTGGAAAATGCTCTATAGATGGTATCTTACGCCGGCAAAATTGGCTAAAATCTGTAGATCAGAAAATAAGACATGCTGGAAATGTGGTGAAGTGGAGGGAGACCTCTACCATATGTGGTGGCAATGCAACAAGGTGAAGGTTTTTTGGGAAGCAATTTATAATGAACTTAAAAAAGTTTTTAAATATACTTTTCCCAAAAGACCTGAGGCCTTTTTGCTGGGAATTATGGGTAAGGAAATAAAAAATGAAGATAAAAAAATATTTCTCTATGCCACCACAGCCGCAAGAATTATGCTGGCACAAAACTGGAAAACAGAAACTATACCTAACGTAAGTGACTGGCAGGTCAAAATGATTAACTATGCCGAGCTAGATAGATTAACAGGCAGAATACGAGACCAAGACGACCAGAAATTTCAAAAAAATTGGAGTAAATTTTGGAAATATATTGGAACGGATATATAGGAGGAACTGGCGGTATTAGAAAAACTTTATCAGCTAATAATTATAAACTTTAATAAGCTAATTACGTAACCCGGGATTTATTTGATACTTACCAAAAGGGTGAAGGGAAGTCAAAGGCTAAGTAGAGCCTAATGTTTATATTATTTTTTTTGTATGATTGTACGCTTACTTTTTGTATAGCATGAAAATAGGATGAATAATTTATGTTAAAATGTTTATTTTTGTATTTGTTTGTCCTTTTTTCTTTTTTCTTTTACAAATTCTGAATAAAAATTTACTTGCAAAAAAAAAAAAAAATGAATCTTGCAGTTCTAGTAGCTGCAAGATGATAAATCAGTATAAGCCTGCATAATATTTATTTCCACTTAGAAATATGCTGTCATCTCCAGAAACATCACAATCATTCAGTACATTAACCTGGTTTCAATACGTTCACCTGGTTTCACATTTCCAAGCTTCTCACATATTCGGCTGACAAGAAAATTATGAGAGCTGACAACATTATTACTATGATATGCACAGGGTTTAACAAAAGCCTGCGGATGAAGTAGACTCTAGGATGCGTAAGAAACCAGTCTGACAATACAGAAGTCACAGATTAAATTAACAATGTTCTTAATAAACTGTAGGCACTTCCATGTTACCACTTTCCTGGAAAGAACAAAAAATTCCAAGTAGGCTAGAGAGGGAGCAAAATGGTAGAAGAACCACCATTTCCAAAGCCTTGCCAGCCAGGATGAGAAGGGGGAGGTAGTAATTCATTGTCTTTATTACATTACTACTACTACTACTACTACTACTACTACTACTATTACTACTATTACTACTTCTATACCAACTCCAAGCTGGTGTAGTTGATACAGCCTCTCAGGGGTATGGAGGGGCTTTGGCACCTGTAGATCCTAGACCATCTTTGTTCCATCCTGTTTTTAGTAAAGGGTAAAGGGACCCCTGACCATTAGGTCCAGTTGTGGCAGACTCTGGGGTTGTGGCGCTCATCTCGCTTTATTGGCCGAGGGAGCCGGCGTACAGCTTGCGGGTCATGTGGCCAGCATGTGGCAAACCAGAGCAGCGCACAGAAACGCCGTTTACCTTCCTGCCAGAGTGGTACCTATTTATCTGCTTGCACTTTGACGTGCTTTTGAACTGCTAGGTTGGCAGGAGCAGGGACCGAGCAACGGGAGCTCACCCCGTGGTGGGGAATTGAACCACCAACCTTCTGATCGGCAAGTCCTAGGCTCTGTGGTTTAACCCACAGCGCCACCTGCGTCCCTATCCTGTTTTTAGCCTGCTGCATATGGCTTCAGTTGCCTCTTGCTCCCTGCACATAGTTTTTCTTTAGCTGCCTCAGGAGGGAGATGTTTCAGCTAGCAGGACTTGTTCTTGTCTGCTCTCTGCTTGGACGTGGCTTGAATCAGATTCTGCTCACCTTCCCCTGCAACCCTCAAGCCCCCACAGAACTGGACAACTACTGATGGAAACATTTATGGCAGTAGAGTTATGTCTGTGGGGCTTTGTGTAGGTGAACCAGGGGCTACCAGAACAGAGGTTCTTCCACTGGCCAAGAGGCTCTTCTCCACTGGCAGAAGATCTGGAGGTTAGGATTGTTCAACTAGTCATATTACAGTTCATTAATTCATACTTTAAACAAGCTTTGCCAAAATGAAGCAATTTCAGCTGGAGTTCAACAACATCCAGAGGGCCACACGTTTCCTATCATCCCTGATCTAATTTGATTCTTTTGAAATTAGATGAGTTTGCTTCAACATGCCTAGTACAAGGGAATGTCAAATTTATTTTATTATGCATCTTTCTTTGTTGGACCAAGCTCCTATTCATGCAATGTCACATTCTTTCATGAGATTCTGTTGTGAGGCCATTCCCAGTCCAGAGCATTTTAGCCTTTTTCAAAGACAAGCATCAGAGCCAGAACATATACAGGGGTACCTCGGGTTAAGTACTTAATTCGTTCCGGAGGTCCGTACTTAACCGGAAACTGTTCTTAACCTGAAGCACCACTTTAGCTAATGGGGCCTCCTGCTGCTGCCACGCCACCGGAGCACGATTTCTGTTCTCATCCTGAAGCAAAGTTCTTAACCTGAAGCACTATTTCTGGCTTAGCGGAGTCTGTAACCTGAAGCGTATGTAACCCGAGGTAACACTGTATTAGAAACATAATGCAAAGGTGTCGTCATCACTTGCTCCCTTCCATATAAGATGAAGTACTGGCCAGCATGCAATTGTGCAGAGTTTCATCTCCAGCACTACTGACTAAACATCAGGAATAACCTTCTGACAGAGCTGTTCAACAGTGGAACTGTCTCCCTCAGGAGGTTGTGGACTCTCCTTCCTTGGAGGTTTTTAAGCAGAGGTTGGATGGCCATCTGTCATGGATGCTTTAGCTGAGATTCCTCCATTGCCATGGGTTGGACTAGTTGACCCTCGGGGTCCCTTCTAACTGCACAGTTCTTTGATTCTATGTTGAAACTCTCTTATCCCAGGTACCCAAAAGGATATGATGGCTGCCAATATATGTTAGATCCACTGCAGCAATCAATGCATTCAATAATCAATTTCAACGATCACTACTGATAACGTGGGCACCATGATCATCTTCAATATCTTTTTTATTTTTTAGAACCTTTGAGGTTCTTCCAAGCAGCTGTGTCAGGCCTTTGCAAACATTAAGGCTGCTAAAACATTTTTATGAACCAGCAGCTGGATGAAATGCTGTGTGTTCCATCTTTCACCATGACAGGCATGTTAACTGCAAATTCGCCTGATAATAACCAAACACCGCAAGGGTTGATAAAAAGGTAAAGTCTGTAAAAAAGATATGTGGATGTAAATGCTACATCGGGGGACCTTTTATGTCAACTATATGCCTGAATTTTCTAAAGTTTAAAAACAGAATTGAGTCGGCGCAGATAGTTTACACATCTTAGCACATCCCAGGAGTAAACTACTGGCTGTTAAATATGTCTGCTTAGGAGGAAGGCACTAGCAGAGAAACAAGCTATATGTCACTCAAGAACCTAACATTCTATATATCCCTTTAATAAAACTTTTAAAACAAAACGGGAACAGGTTAAGCAACAAATCAGCAAGAGTCGGGGCTTGGTATTTCCATTACTAAAGAGGAGAGCAAATTGGGTAGGAGAGTAGCACTAACTTAAAACCAAACCATTAAAAAATACCATCTTCCTTTACTTCCAGACTTTGCCCATCATTCGTCTCGTTATGAGAGTGAAGGCCTCATTCTATTTTTTATAGGCACAAAAGATAACTGGTAACACAGGAGAAGTCACAGAGCTAATGAAGAGGCAAGCCATCTGAATGATTTAACACCACAATATTTTTTTTATCAGCAGAGACGTCCCTGTCAGAGCTTCTTACAAAGTCCATTCTCAGTGAGTGATTTTATATACCAACTTTCTCATAATACTATATATTACATACCCCTCAATCTCACGTTGCGATGTCACCCCCCAATATTTTTTAGGGGGCCACAAACTCATGTGGGTCATATGACTTGCCCGGGAGTATGGCCCAGAATACGCACCCGTTTTTGGTCTAGACATCTTGGAGGGTATATTACCATCTTCTACGGTCTTTAAAATCCTTTGAAACACACTTAATCGTTAAAATAATGTACCTTTTCTTCAAAACATTTTGAATCTATTTTCTGTCAATTTCACATACTTTATTCTGTTGCATACAGTTGTTAACACAAACAATCTCTCAACATATGCTGTACTTTGTGACAAATGCTGAAACATTAGACTCCAGCAGTAGAAAACATTGTTCCTAGCTCAACAATTCAGTGGTAATGATGATTTTTACATGAAAGTTGCCGATTTCTTTGAGAATCCAAGCCAGTGACTTTGAAGCCTGATGCTATTATTTAACATGTTTGAAGGAAATTGTTCATTGCTTGCTGATTCTACTATTATAGTCTGAAGCAGATTAATTACCATCTTCTTAGGTCACTTATAGCAGGAAAGATTTACTGGATTAGTAATGGGGGGTGAGATGATGGCAAGAAAGTCCTGACTTATGGCTTTTAGAAGATGAATAATGTGAATTATTACCAGCATTCAGGAAGGCTGAAGATGACAGATCTTGCAAAATTAAATACCTTTCATCTTAGATGTGCTATTTTAAACAAATGATCTCTTTTTAAAAACCCATCATGATAAGAGTGGTGGTAAGCCATCCACGACACACTGATGTAATACAAACAGAAGAGCCTGCTTAAAAGGCTTTTGACAGTAAAATATGATAAGTAAATTTTTTTCGGCTCATTGTTTAGAACAGTTCAAAACTGGCACAGAGAGTGAAGCTTCATACAACATTAATGAGGTGTCACTTTTAGGAGTGCAAATGCTAAATGGCAGACAGACAAGCCTGAACAATTATTGCTTCCACATCTAGTCATCACTGAAACGTTTAGCTGGCTGCTCACCTGGTACAGTCCTCTTCCACAGCACCTCAGAATGTGGATGGGGGGGGGGCTGTATGCTTGCACACATATCCGCATGAGAATCTTCAACCCCATCTGCACTATACATTTAAAGCTGTGTCGTATCACTTCAGATAATCATGGGAAGGAATACAGTGTGATGTTGTTCTGATCATTCCACCAGCGCAAGCATTTCAGTTTGCCAGATGGCATGATCTCCCCTCTCCTCCTCTGTGCCCCACCCCAAATTGGTGGGTTTTTTTGGAGGGGGGGCTTCAGGAAAACCCCCAGAGCAGCACTCAAGGGGAGAAGAGGGAGATCATTGCATCTGGCAAAGCCCCATTGCACAAGCAGAATTCCTTGCACAGGTCTCATTAGTTGAATCCCACCCCCACCCCCCAAAATCCTGGGTACTATTAGTTTCTTAAGGGTGCAGAGAGTTGTTAGGATATACCTGTTCCCTTTGCAGAACTACAATTCCCAGAGTTCTCTGGGAAGAGGAAATTACTGTTAATCCACCCTGGGAATGGAAGATGAGAGGGCACCCCATAGACCCAGGCATCATTGTACAGGCCTCCGTGTTCTCCTTTCAATTCTCATGGGACAGATAACTGAGTAATAGCAAGCAGTGCATAGCACTCTCAGTCCTGCTTCTCAGCTTGCAGATACACCCCTTCTCAATGACTATTTGTGCAGAGGGGAGGGTACTCTTAGATGTTTCAAACTGGCATACTTTTCACAGTATGTAAATGGTGTATAAACTCTGGGGGGGGGGGTGTCAATGGATGGTGATAATTACCAAACAGCCCAATACACCTTTGCACATCTACTTAGAAACTTTTGTTGCTGTCATAATTCGGAATTGCCTTCTAGCTTTACAGTTAAAATCTTATGTGTTAAAACTTTCAGAAAGTATGTGGGCGGGGGTGGGGAAAGAACAGCCAAATTATCTGGGAAGCCACAAAAATACAAAATGCACCGTTCAGATTGCTACAAAATGCCTGCAGCTATTATGCTCATAAGTAAATATATTTGCTGCACAGTTAAATATTTTTCTTGCATGGAGCAGTGACAAAAATTGTCAGAACAGTACAGCCCTTTGTCTAATAACCCCGTTATTTACTCAGTCTTAATCCATTTGCAAAGTGATCTTCAGTTTCCCCCCCCCCCCCGGGATTAAATTAGCTCATGGTGGGGGAGTGCTATATCAAATGAATATTCTAAAAGGTACATCACTAAAAGCGACACAGAATGGTGGCTTTTACTTGCAGCAGAAATGCTAAATAGAAATATAAAAAACCCCATAGCATGGTTGAATGTAAAGTTTTCAGAGTTAACATACTTGTTGCAAGACAAATAAAATAAATTAATGAGATGTTAAGTGTTCTAAATATTCTGCAGATATAAAGGTTCAAGCAGCAAATGTTAGAAGACATCAACCAGTATGACAGTCATGCAGCTTTGTTTTAAAAAATGACACACACTGATGAAAGTCCATGGTGTGCTGCTTCTTGACAGTGCATTTGCACCGCACCAGCCTGCCTGCTGCCTTGCCTTCCCTCTCTACATCCCAATAAGCAGCAGCACCACAACTCAGTGGATGTCAGGTGAACATGATGACACCATTCTGCCTGCTATGGCTTATACCATGTGAGACCATTGTTCCATTAAACTCATTACTGGCTACACTGACTGGGAGAGACTTTTCTAAGGTTTCGGACACAGATCTTTCCCACCTCTCCCTGGGGATGCCTGGGAACCTGAAAGAGAAAGATGTACTTGCTGTACAACTTAAAGAAGACAATTCCGTTGGAATTAACCAAATGCCTGGGTAAATTATAACACTAATAAACTGCTAAGATTTGTACTTTTCAAAAGTAGTTACTGCTTTTCTGATTTATTAGCCGAAACTTCAGGGGTCTGTCATAAAGTTAAATAAACGAGCATGGAGAGCAACATAAATACTCTGGCTTGACAGTTCCAAAATACACTGTTTACAGGGAACTGGAAGATAGCAGCATTTCAGCACATATTTTATATCGAGCAGAGTAAAACTTAGGAACCAATAAAGCTGATAAAACTGCTGTAAGCAGTACAAGATGAAGCCCATTTCTAGAAGATGTCATATATTATAGCTGAACCCAAGTCAAAATGATTATCTGCATACAGAGGACCACGAACTCATCTCTAAAAAGCTACATAACAGAAATGCAGAGAATCATATATGATTGCATCAAAACTTTTTTACTTTCTTGCATGTATTAAACTAATTAGCATTGCCATCTGGCCAGTTTTAAATCAGTCTGCCGTTTTTAGCTCTCTGTTTATGATAGGCCTGAAGTAAATCAATATATATGAAGAAGAGCAATGGTTTTAGCTATCTTTTCTCTCATGGTCTGTTCCCAGGGAAAAAAAACAGTGTGTTTTATGAGAAGCATTAGGTCTGTTCATGAGAATGCATATTTATCTTTTTACACTGTTCTGAAGAGTTAATGTACTAAATAAAAGAAGAGATTGGGCTTTGTACCCAAAAGGGATGTTTTCAGTGCCATATTTGATGCACATGTAAATAAAGGCATCAGTAATGGAACCTATCTAGCTTGTGCATCAAAGACTCACAAAAACATGCTTCATGAATTTATTGGGATTTTTCACAATCAAAACAAAGCCCAACATAAATCTAGTCATGAGAGTGAGCTCTGTTGGCCTCTGTGGGACCTAAATTGCTACATCTGGGCTTGTGAAAATGTCTCCTGGATAAATTGCAAATGTCCATCTGCAATATGCAATTGGTAATGCCGGAAGTGAAATATTTCTCTGCTAAACTCTTGTTGCACTTTCCTTGAAATCCACACAGTTAAGCATTCACATATCCATAAACATCATTTATTACATTGCCTGCACCATGTCTGATCCTTAAATAGCCATGCAGCTTAAAGGCACCCAGATTTCAAATAATGTGCTTTCACAATGCCAAACAATTTACAAGGTATATGTTAAAGTAATTCAATTAAATGTTTTTAATGGGGGGGGGGGAACTTTTTTAAAAAGAAACTGCACTGTGGATTCCATGGCCAAGGCACTGCTGAAGTTCTTACACAAAGTGGTGGGGAGACAGCAATATTGATTTTACTCTGAGAGCAATGGAAATCATTAATTAAAATAAAATGGATTTCAATTTAACTTCTGTAATTATTATTATTAAGGTGACTAGATATTGACCACAGATAATGTGAAGCTACTGCGTAAGGTCAACAAGGGCACTACAGATGCCCCAACTACATTTTGTCTTTTCCAAGAATGGAAAAGGAAGAGAGAGGTTGCAGCAGAGCAGATTTCTAGCATAATAAAATAAGAAGAGCCGGCTGGATTAAGCCAATGGCCAGTCTAGTCCAGAATCTTGTTGTTACAATGGCCAACAGGATGCCTGTGGGAAACTCTATCTCTAAGACAATAGGGAGGCCATTTCCACACTGTGAAAGAATAGGAAAGCTATAGTAATTATTGTTATTGCTATTACCCAACCCATCTGGCTGGGTTGCCCCAGCCACTCTGGGCAGCTTCCAACACATACAAAAACACAATAAAACATCAAACATTAAAAACTTCCCTATACAGGGCTGCCTTCAGATATCTTCTAAATGTTGTATAGTTATTTATCTCCTTGACATCCGATGGAGGGCGTTCCAAAGGGAGAGTGCCACTGCCGAGAAGGCCCTCTGCCTGGTTCCCTGTAGCTTCACTTCTCACAGCTAGGGGACCGCCAGAAGGCCCTCGGAGCTGGACCTCAGTGACTGGGCTGGACGATGGAGGGGGAGACGCCCTTTCAGGTATACAGTAGTACCTCAGGTTAAGAACTTAATTCGTTAACCTGAAACTGTTCTTAACCTGAGGTACCACTTTAGCTAATGGGGCCTCCCGCTGCCGCTGCACCACCAGTATGCAATTTCTGTTCTCATCCTGAAGCAAAGTTCTTAACCCGAGGTACTATTTCTGGGTTAGCGGAGTCTGTAACCTGAAGTGTCTGTTACCTGAAGCATCTGTAACCTGAGGTACCACCATACAGGGCTGTGACTGTTTAGGGCTTTAAAGGTCAACACCAACACTTTGAATTGTGCTCAGAATATACTGGGAGCCAGTATAGATTCTTTAGGACCAGCGTTATATGGTTCCAGAGGCGGCTCTGGGAGATACCCAGAACATGTACCACTCCGGTGAGACAGTGCATGGGCAGATATGGTCTCAGCTGGCGTACCAGATGGAGCTGATAGACAGCTGCCCTGGACACAAAATTGACCTGTGCCTCCATGGACAGCTGTTAAGTCCAAAATGACTTCCAGGCTGTGCACCTGGTCCTTCAGGGGCACACTTTCCCCATTCAGTACCAGGGGCTCCTCCACACCCACCTGCCATCTGACCCCCTTTGTCTTGCCAGGATCCAACCTCAATCCATTAACTGCCATCCATCCTCCAACCACCTCACACAGGGCATTCACTGCCTTCACTGGTTCCCATTTAAAGGAGAGGTAGAGTCTCGTATCAAATTATTATTATCATCATCATTATTATTATTATTATTATTATTATTATTTGATAATCATCAAAAGAAGGGCAGCACAGATTTGCATAAAGCTCGCATATGCTATATAAAAAGGTACAGATGCAGGGTTAGAAACAATTGTCATGATTTAAATAGAAAAAAGTGCAGCTCACCACAGTTAGGAATGACTGTGAGCAGGTGACCTTAGGGCCTACTTAGTCTGCTTACTGTTGATAGTCAATTTCAAGGACCCTGATCCTGTTTGTTATGGTTCTTTATTTTTAAACTAGATTTGGATCAAAAGCCCTCCAAATAGACGGTTGTCCTCTCTAAACTAAAGCAGACTGTTGGTTAAATTTGCATTTCATCCTTCCTGCAAGAAGCTCTGTACAAGATTTCAGCAGTAACATCATTTTATAGTGCCATACTATATCTACTCAGAAATAAGTCCTGTTTGGTTCAGTGGAATTTATTGTCATGTAAGTGTGTACAGGACTGCAGCTGTAGCTACACCGTTGGTTTCAATATCGTACACTGTCTTGGGTGCCTTTCAAGAGAGAAGCAAACCATATATAAATCAGCAAGGTAGGCAAGAGTGAGAGATGCTGACTTTCTCAAGGTCATAGACTTTATTTGTTTCTTTAAAGAATCTGAAATCTCACTCTTCAGTCAGAAGAAGCTGCCAAAGAGGATTACGATGAAAGAAAGAAAAAGATAGCCCCTGCCCTCAGGTTCACAATCTAAAAATACAAAACTTAAAAGGAAAATTGGTGGGGATAGGGGAGAGAAGGAAGTACAGGTTCAAGTTACTTAGTTTTGGTAGTCACCAATACCTGAATAAATCCATGACCATGACCATGACCCATGATCCTAGCCCCTTTTGCCCTTTCTGTAATCCTAATTGCAATTTTCACAACAGCTGACCTGTGATGCCATTACACAGATTGTCTCCTGGAATTAAGAAATACACTCTAGAGGACAGACTGTCCTAGAATGGTAATCTGAAATTACCTTAACACCTCATAATTGGCAACAAAAAAGGACAAGTTTTACATCCATTATCTCTTTCTGCGCTGAAGGGGAACTTTTTTTTTTCCATTTAAAATCAAGGATCATAAATTATCTTGTTCTGCTGTAAAGAGGCAGCATGATCCTATTGGCACAAAATTAACTAAGGTCAAAACAGTTGGTTAAGAAAAATGGCAATTCTTGTTTGGCATAACATATTGTCATGAATTATGCCAAGATGAAGATTATGGTATTCAGGGATAAACCACCGTGCTATAACTAGATGCTAAGTTAGATGGCCACTCAATTTACCAAGTAGACTCAATTTTATGTGGTCTCCATTTTGTAATCTGCCAGCAGAGATCAGAAGACACAGAATACACACACACACACACACACACACACACACACACACACACACAGTATAGGTTCAATATTCTTACCAGCTGTAAGACAATTGCCTGTTTTTCGTTTTTGTTTTTAAAAAGGTAAGGGGAAAATTGATATATTCAGCTCAGAGTTTCTGAAGTCTATATATTCTATCCAATTGTCACATGGTGCCAGGTTTTTTTTGTTTGAGTTACATATCACCTTTTCTCCCAAAGGAGCCCAGGACTGTTTTGGGAAAGTTAACTTTATTTGGGATCAAAACAGTCCAAAAGTTCCTGAGAAAATTTCTTTTTATTTCTGTCAACAGTTCTGGAAGCTGATAATTCTTCATGTCAACTAAAATAGGTTTATTATGTTAAATTACAGGTTGAGATTGCAGTTCACAGACAATTCAAGATTACTTAAATTATATTTAGAGGAGCTAGCTTCCCATGATTCTTGGTGTAATAACTCTTGGTTAACTCGACTTCACAAACTATTAAGGAGAAAAGAATTTAATGAGTTTCTTCTGAATTAAGGCCATTCCTAGGCAAAGATACTGGTGTACATTATGGTTCCAGGATTCTTGTTTTTCTACTTCTTTGAAGCTGTTCTCAAAGTGAGCAAATTACTTGTTGGAATGGAACTCTCATGGTTTAAAGCAAACATTTAATTCTGTTTTCAGTCACTGGAATAAATTGGGGTGGAGAACCTGTGGCCCTCCAGATACTGTTGGATAATTCCCATCAGTCCATAAATCGCTTTGAGTTTACTTTTTGTAAAATAATAATGACAATAAATAAATGATGATAACTTTCAACATGCCATAAAATTTGAATAACTGGCTTGATACTTGGAAAGCTGGCACCAACCATTTTGTTAGAGAGTCAAAGAAACTTAGCTTAATTAGGGTTGCCATATGTCCGGAATTTCCTGGACATAACTGGAATACTGCAGTTGAAAACAGTGTCTGGGTGGAAATTGGCTAAATGACAGTGTTGTTTTTGCCAGTTTCCACAAAAAGAGCTCAAAACCATAGCTGTCAACTTTTCCCTTTTCTTGCAAGGAATCCTATTCAGAATAAGGGGATTTCCCTTAAAAAAGGGAAAACACTGACAGCTATGCTCAAAACCCTACAATTTCTCGGCAAAACTTTTCCGCCTGGATTTTCACTTTTTGAAATATGGCAACCCGTCTTGATATAATTTGGGAATCTCAATTCTAGATTTTTTGTTTGTAACAAAAAACAAAAACAACATTGTAAAGCAATGTTTATATTCTAGGACGGAGAATTGACCTCTTCCTTTCAGTGTGCCTGAACTGATTTTGTGTTTAACCATCAATCAAAGGGAGAAATACTTTTCCTGGGCTGTGTGCATATAGTGCTGTGAATCATAGCTAGTATCTATATATATCTCTTTCAATCTAATCAGAAATTAAATCTTTCCCTCCCTTTTTGCTAAAAGCCTTTTCAAAATGGTTCTGCAATTCTGAATAAAGATTGACAGTTGCTATTCTAGTCATTCTGCTTAACATTTCTAATGAATGCCATCACATTTAATACCATTTGGTGTGCCATTACGTTGATTTAATCCCAACACTTTTGCTCTAAATGAGGTGCAAAGACTTGAGAGTGTAGGGTTTTGTCATAATGAATAAATATTTACAAAGACCAAAACTTTTGGCAGCATTTCAGTGATTTTTTTAAAAAAAATTAAAAATCTGCTGCATTATTAGACAACACAAATATGACCAGCAAATACTACCAGACATTTATTAAAGCTGTTCAAAGATATCTAAAATAATTAAAATCAGAAAAAAGATGTAACCTTCTTTTTATGAAGAGATCAAGTTTTCACAAGCAGCCCTGCGAGGGACACAATCATTTCAAACGCTTACTGAAAATCTATTCGGATGTGCATGGTTTTCCCCTGTAGAGTCCATCACAGTAATCTTTCTTGATGGAAGTAACAATGAGTTTCTTCAAGGCAAGATCACATCAAGCAAGATTCTTATCACTACGCACATTTGTATTTTACCTAGCCTTATGATAAATTGCATACTTCGGCAGCTGCTTGAGTCTATGCCACCTGAATCAGGCAACTTCACCTTCCTGCGTGACAGGGCAGGGCTAGCTCTGCAAATATGCATCCAAGAATTTCCCCTTGCATGTAGGCTCCCAGGTTATAATAATAACAAGGTTCCTTGCAGAGGCGGAGCTAGCTGCTCCAGCACCTGGAGCGGCACACATGCTGTGCGCCTGGGGGTGGTGCTAGCCACCCATGGGGGGCAGGGCTAGCCACCCTTGGGAGCGAGCGTCCCAGGGGGGCAGCGCCTGCGGCGAGCATTCCAGGGGGGGTGCGGTGATGTCACCCCCTTCAGGTATGACACCTGGGGCAGACCGCACCTACCGCACCCCCCTTCCTCTGCCAGTGGTTCCTTCCAAAATTCCGCAGTGCATCACAAATCACTGCAGAGGTACATAATGCCCAGCAATCTGGATATCACTGCACACTCATGCTTGACCTATGACTAAACCCTACCACAGAGGTGAGAAAAGAGCATTAATGAAATGTTAGCAATGAACAAAAATCAAGGATGTAAATGTCACCAATCACAGAAAGAAGGTGTCTTATTGACCAAAATTGCCTTCACTTCAGCCAGGAAAACATGGGAGAGCTGCAAGAAATTAATACATTCCTGTATTAATGTGTATATAGCTTATGGCGCTTCCCCCCCACAGTAGAAAGTCAAAGTTAGAAAACAAATGATGAAACACAGTTAAACAATCTCAAATTTGCATTGCCAGGGATCATGCGGTGAAATGGGTAATGCCAGAAAGCTTATCAAATTTATGGCTGGGATAATGTCACTGAAGACAATATAAATAAATGTGAACTTTTTTTGCAAGAACTGCTCAAATATGCTGGAAATGTGAAGTATTATGGGCATTGCCAACAATGTTCATGAAGAACTGTGAAGAGATTTCAGCTTTAGGGGGAAACCTAGATATGTGGATAAAAAACACTCTATTCTGCTTCGGTAGGTACTTCCTTGCTCAACAGTTAAGCATGACAGTACCCTGATATTCCCTAGGCACTATGGCTGACATACACAAGCTTTGACCTGATGAATAATGCACCTATGCACCTATGGAAAGAAACATCTTGATATTCATTTGTGAAAACATCAGTTAAATGTGGAGCTGTGTGGTTGTCTTT
Source organism: Podarcis liolepis (assembly GCF_965112155.1). Classification (NCBI taxonomy): domain Eukaryota; kingdom Metazoa; phylum Chordata; class Lepidosauria; order Squamata; family Lacertidae; genus Podarcis; species Podarcis liolepis. The sequence goes on along the minus strand of NC_139557.1, from coordinate 18,390,994 downwards.
CAACCACATTAGTCATGTTCAAAGTCATAGAGTTTAGGAAACCACTGAGCAATCTGTCCTCACAGCAAGGCTAATTTCGGGAGGGGGGAACTGAATGGCATGTTATTCACTTGTCAGTGAGCAACGCGCGTATCTGGAATGTTCCACGAAATCTAAAACATATTTTGATATGGTGTGCATTTCTTTGGAAGAAATCCTTCCAAATATATCTGATTACTAGTCAGAAATTCTATTACTTTCAAAGTGAATTGTAGTGGGGGGGAAACAGGATCATGCTTTTTGCAGCACACAGTTATGAATACAGAGTCAGTAATATAACATGATCAATATCCTGGCTTTCCATCAGTGAGAGGTAAGTATGCGAGAAGCAGCTACATTACTTTTTGTCACTTCCTGAAAAGTCAATCTAATGTTTCATTCAGACAAACTCACTTTTTTGCCACAAGGTGACTTTCTGCAGTCACCTGAGGGAAGAAAAAAAGGTTTGGAGAATTCACCTCAAGTAAAGTCCGTAACAAACACAAATTACGGTATAGTAACTGGAATAGGTTTGCTGGCTTGTTTGAAGATGTTATAAGCTGCTCTTCAGCAAATGCTCTCACAGCAGCATACAATAAAATGGTAAAATGACAATTAAAACAATACTCCTAAACTAGCACACTAAGACACAGAAGCAGAAATCAAAACCACAAACACACTGAAAGACCTGGGCGAATAAAAATGTTTCCATTGGGCACTGAAAAAGCAAAGACAGCAGCCAATGGGATCCCGTAATAAAAAAGCCTTGGTAGGTATTCAGAGTAGACCCATTGTAAGCTGTGGCTCTAACTTAGTCATGTTTATTAATAATTCCAGTGAGTCTACTCTGAATAAAAATTAGTTGACTACCACCCCTTGTCTCTTGCCATCACTCACTTTGCTTCAGAGGGTGGTGGGATTTGGAGCACGTCCGCCAAAGCTATTGTAACATTTCAACAAACTGTGATTGAAATGGGGGGGGAGGTGCCACAGCTTTTCTGCTGAAGGTTTAAAACACCTGCCCTACCCTGCCCCAGTACTGGTACTGTTCCAAAGCTTTACTTTTACCTCAGTAATTAAAAAAATGGCAAACTTTTGGAACTGCCCTAAGAGGGGCAATTTCCAAGAAATGCCGTATTTTTTGCTCTATAAGACGCACCAGACCACAAGACGCACCTAGTTTTTAGAGAAGGAAAACAAGAAAAAAAATATTCTGAATCTCAGAAGCCAGAACAGCAAGAGGGATCGCTGCTGTCAGAGCTGCTCCCAGATCCTAGCTCACAGAGGATCACGCTAGCCAGCGTTCACTTTATAAAAGTCTTTATTGAGTTACAGTTTCCATTTTCAAGCTGCTGCGTGCAACTCTACGTCTTATAAGCTAGACCGGCGAAGCTCCGTCTGAGTCTCCGCCCCTTGTACACCAACTTAATACCCTAGCCTTACTCCACCTTTTCCTCCTGACCGTTCTTCTCTGGGTCCCTCTGCCCCCCGTGGTCTCTTCCTTCCTGGACTCTTCTGACGCTGACCCCCCGGACCCTTCTGTCTCCTTGCATCGGGCTTTAGGACCTGGCTCCCTTTCCGGGCTGCTTACTGCACCGCCTTCCTGTGCATTTGAACTTGGCGCGCGCGCCCAACCTTCCACTTTCCGCTTGACTGTTTCTTCGCTCTCCGATGGAGGTGTGGCCACTCCTGACTCATGCCCTCCCCCCTGCTGCGAGCTGCCAGAGCTCGATACCTGGCGCCTTTCCTCCCCACTGCGCTCTGTTGGTGACGCTGGCCCCGATTTCCAACTGCTGCCCTCTGAACCCTCTCTGGACCCTTCTTCCTGGGGTGCCCCCCTAAGCTCCCCCCTTGCTCTGGCCACTGGCGCTCCTTTCTGTGAATCTTCTGATTCACTGGAAAGACTCGGAGATCTCGGGTCGTCGTCATCACTCATCTTTTCTTCGGACTCCTCCCCCTCGCTCTCTGTTTCCTCCCTTGCCCTCGCCTCTGCTCCTGAACCCCTGACAGCTGCGCAGTGAAAGCAGCAATCCCTCTTGCTGTTCTGGCTTCTGGGATAGCTGCGCAGCCTGCATTCGCTCCATAAGACGTGCACACATTTCCCCTTACTTTTTAGGAGGGAAAAAGTGAGTCTTATAGAGCAAAAAATACGGTACTTAATAAAAACAACAACACATGAGATCAGGGATGGGTTAGGGTTGGCTGTCCATCACCCCTGATGATTGGCCATGCTTGCTAAAGCTGATGAGAGCTGGAGCCCAACAACATTTGGAGGGCGACAGATTCCTTGTTCCTGCATTAAACAGTACTGTAAGCCAAAGGCCTAATACTTGTTTCAGCTTCAGTTGCATATTCCTTAAGCTGTGATTGTGCATTAAGAGACTTGGGTCCGAGAACTCTATCATGAAACACTTGTGTGCCATTAGGCTACCTGCAATAGGTGCTAAGCAGTAATTCCTTCTGGTTTTAGAGGAAGATTGCCAAGCTACTGTATTAAAAACTATCTAAATAGTAAGAAAAAAATGGGATCCTAGAGTTTCAACTTCTATACAGTGCATTAATTCCAAGAAATTCTAACTGCCATTTCAAACAGTTATCACACTCCCCATCTGTTTAGTGCAATTTAGCAGTCCCCACTGTAGCTTAGCTGGTGTGCACAACCCCCAAAGTTGCTTGACATCTGGATAAGTCTCCTCAAGAGACTTGCAAATTTAATCACTCTACTGTACAGCAGCCGCCAGTTTAAATAGAAAGGTCACCCACTGCCAACAGTTAAATAGGCCAGAGCTGCAATGGTATGACCAACAAACATAACAGGTCCTGAGCTGTTTGGGGACTCTCACATATCTTGAACGCAAGGGCACACCTATAATTTTGACTCCACTGGCACAAAAGAAGAAAACACCAAGAAAAGGGGGGGATTTAAATACGACACAATATAGGAGAAGGAATAAAGATTCAGCATTATATGAAATAGTCAGGGATTGCTAGGGCAACGATTTTTCTGCTTAGTGCCATAAGCTGACCAGATTTTTCAGGAGTAGTTGTTCAGATATAATTCTCTATAATTATATATTTCCACTATGTAATTCTTCTAGATCCGGTGTAGGTTCTTTCAAATCACCCTGGAGAACCCCCGTTTTAGATAATCTGGCCTAGTCCTTCTTAGGGTCCTGAAATTGGTCCCATTAATTTGTGAGTAGCAACAGCTAGAAATAACAGCTGGAATACAAAAGTTCTTGGAATTATGTGCACTTCCGTGTGCGCTTGAGGAGCGAGTCTCTGGTTTAGGGTGGAGATGTGTCCTACTTTCCAGAGGACGGCCCTCTATCTGAGGGGATATCAAAGGCAGTCTTCCATTTGAAGGACCAAGTCTGGTTTAAATAGACCCTAAGAAGGGAGGTAAGGGGCCTTGAACTTTCACATCAGCAGTTGGTACCTGGACAGCAGATGTAGCAGGCACACAGATCCCCTGATCACAGTCTTTCCCACTGTGGCAAGACGTGTTGTATTTTTATTTATATCACTGTATTTCTCAATTAAGGGGGAACTCTCAGGCACTTAGCCTCCTATCAGCAGCTTTGCTACTGGGGACGGTGGGAGAGGTGGCAGGAAGGTCAGCACAATGCCAAGTACATCAGTGAAGCCAATCCAGTTCCCTTCCCACTGTGTCCACACTATGGCAACCTTTTCAGGAACTCCTTACCCTCTCAGTAAGTTTGGCAACACCACTGGCAGAAGGCCCGGTGTGTGGCACTGTCCCAGATTGTGCTCTGAAGGATTCCCTCATGTGTGTTCATGGCTGTGGGGCACTGCAGGAATAATGGGGACTGAAAAATCTCCAGTTTGCACTGATCATAGCCTATAGCCACTTGAATGGCAGGCAATAGCAGCTAGAAAGTAGCCACTCCCTGGAAGTACATCCCTCAAATGGATACTCATGGTAGTTTCATGTCTCAAAGGGGGCATATTTTGGTTTTGTTCTGCTAAAATTCTCATTTGAAGCTAATTTCAATGAGCACATTTGCAAGAGGCACCCCATAAGTTTGAATTTGTACAAACTGGGAGAGATGGTCTTGGAGCCTGAGAGAAGTTAACTTACGGAAATTCACAGTAAGTTTCTCAACCTCTCTGTCCCTTACTGTATGGCCGAAAATTATCTGCAGAGGGCTTTGAGCAATGCAGAACGGGATGTGGGGAGCTGATGGAGAAAAGGGGAACAGTTCAATGTTGGGAATTATCCTAACTTAACTTAGGATGGAATCTATAGCTTTTATTTAGAGAGCTAATGCACTTGTTTGTTTAACTACACAACAATTGTATACTTAGCACACCAATCACCTAAGATATTATTTTTGCCTTGGTAGATACCGAGTTTCAGTGTTGTACTTATAACATGATTGGTTCCTAAAGCTTGTCCAGATTCTTGTTCCATTAATAATTATTTTCTAAGCACTCTCCAAAAGTTGTTTTTTGTCTCTTTATAGACTGTCAAGGCTGAGTGACAGCACTTCTTCTATATAAATGGACCACAAAAGAACAGAACAGCCAACTTCGTCACTCATGAAAGATTTTCAAATGTGTTATCTTTTTGTTGGCGAAGCCCCAAACTCTTATCGTCCTTTGCAAGGGTTGTGCAGTGCAGCTAAATGTCAATTGCCAGCAAGGTCACCAGATGTTCTGGTGTGCCAATGGCTCCTCTTTGGACAGCAGGTTATGTGTATTAAAGCTGACCTACCATCCTACCAGGGACGCAGGTGACGCTGTGGGTTAAACCACAGAGCCTAGGACTTGCCGATCAGAAGGTCAGCGGTTCGAATCCCCGCGACGGGGTGAGTTCCCGTTGCTCTCTCCCTGCACCTGCCAACCTAGCAGTTCGAAAGCACATCAAAGTGCAAGTAGATAAATAGGTACCGCTTCGGCGGGAAGGTAAACGGCGTTTCCATGCGCTGCTCTGGTTCGCCAGAATCAGCTTAGTCATGCTGGCCACATGACCCGGAAACTGTACGCCGGCTCCCTCGGCCAATAAAGCGAGATGAGCACCGCAACCCCAGTCGGCCACGACCTTTACCATCCTACTATGTTTGAATCTTAACTCCAGATTGCTTTTCTGCAAATTAATGGGTTGGTGCAGCGGTTTCAAGAGTGAGATAGAAGGCTACATTTTTGTTGTTTTTACTTTTATTTTCAGATCTTGTAGGGTAGCAGAAGTTGTTGGGTAAACGTTTAAGAACCTGCCCTATTTTTGGTGATTCTAAGTTGTTTTAAAATAATGCTTTAACATTGCAACCTGCCATGGGAAGTTAGGGTGAGGGGTGGGTAATTAATAAGAATAAGAATAACTTCATAAATGGAATGTAGGTGTGCAGCATAACATGCCGATCAAATATATGTAGCTTAGAATACTTAGGACTGCAGTACTGCAGTACAACAGACGTTTCACTGTAAAGTTTCATTTCCCAACGTCCCAGGCTGCATGCATTTTACAAACTTGAAATATTTTGACCCTTTGAAACAACCAATTAGTGCAACGTATTATTGATAGAAACAACAATAATAATGAGAAATTTAAAATGATGGCTCATAGGAATCTACTGCAGCTGCTAGGCCACAGCTGAAGGGATCACTCAAACATGCATCCACAGCCTGATTGGAAGCCATTATGCTGAAACAGTGCTGAAAAATCAGATTACCCCTTCTGAGGCAGTGGAGCTTTTATAGTAATCTCATGGAAAATACAAAATACGCCTACGTTAAGGCTGTTTTCAGAAACTAAACCATCTCCAGATATTTAAAACCCCTTTCGCCTGTATTTGTAGCAGGGAAAGGCTGTTTACTTCAAAGCATTTTGACATCGCCTTGGCTAAACACATGTTTAAACAGCTGCTATTCATTTACAGTAAGCTCTTTGCTTTCCATATACACAGACAGCATGCCTGAAATTACAGATTTTGGCAGATTCCGTTCTAATTGTTCATTTTCCCAATACTTGAAGATAAGAAGTTAGCCTCTTTAAAGCTGTACATAAACAAAAGCTTGATGGCAAGTAAGAAATCATTTATTTCCACATCTGCAGGATACATATGCTTTGGAAATAACAGCAAACCAGTTTATTTTTCAACATTTATTTTTTATTAGGACTAAGCTGAAAGTAGGGAATTTTCATGAACATTTTGATCAGTGTCAAAAAGCACTACACACACACACACACACACACACACACACACACACACACACACACTGAAACAGGGTGAATGTGTTTCCTATTCAAGAAGGATTGTCCTCACTTTGAATAGACTTCTTTTGCTCTCAGTGATATCAGCACATAGGAAAACCTTTCTGGCACTGTGACGCCATAACAGTGACTTGCATTCTGCAATAGGTGCTTACCTAGGAATGCCTAGGAAGCATTGCACTCACATTTCATTGGCTCAAAGAACAGAAAACATTAAGTATCTAGTTGCCCCATCCCAAAATGTCAGCTCAAAAATCAAAATAGGCAAAAATTCAGCACAAGTTGCCCATATTTGTGTTCCTTGTTTAATACAATTGCACAGTACGGCAATATCAAATATCATGTTGGAGAGGCGCAGCACAAATCTCTTAATCTCGCATTATGGGGAGAGAGCCATTGAAAGCTGCCGAGCATTTTATTTGTGACAAGAAACGAGGCATGTTACAAAAAGGATCGTTGGTGACTAAGCAATGCTCTGAGTTAACCCACTTAAATTAATGGATTTAAGTCCATTGATTTCAATAGGTGTGTTCTGACATGGGATGTTACCCCATGAATGGATGTGCTATGCATACAGAAGAAAGATGACATATATCTTTCCTCTGAGAGTGTAAAGGGCAAGTCAATGTTCTTCAGATAGTTTTACGCAAGTTAATCTTCCTCTGATAAAGAGCTGCGTTAGCACAAAAGAAGTTATTTCCTGCATATACTCCAACTGATTATTATTATTATTATTATTATTATTATTATTAGGCTATGTATTCCATTTCTATCCTCCCCCCCCCCAAAAAAGCTGAAAGCAGTGTACAAGGTCCTGTCCCATCCTGCCTGCCCCATTTTATCCTAACACAGTTTCGGGTTAGGCTCGTAGTCCCTGACCCAAGGCCACCCAGTGAATGTATTGGCTAATCTGGGAAGTTTTCACATGATCTGTTATGTTTGTGCAAAGAGGGTGGAAGTGTGTGGCATTGCATTCTATAGGCTGCCCCTGTGCTAAAGATCTTTTTGCCTCATTGAAGCAGTGAAGACAGCAATAACAGAAGTCTCGTGTCCCTTCTTCTTCTTCTTTGCTTGTTATCTGACTACGCTTCCTTCCTAATTGGAACTTTTTTCTTACCCCCCACCCCACCCCAGGTCCCACTTTTTATCCCCATTGCACCCATGAACCTAGAAAGCTTGTTAACATTATCTGGCTAATGTCTTTTCGTAAAAGGTCAATCAGCCTGCTTCATGGTTTGGAAGCCTGGCTACTTCATCACCCGCATCACCCTAATGCCAACACACATGTTGTGGGCAAACTGTGCCAAATGTATTATGTAGGGCAGAGTTCTTCGATCTTGCATCTCCAGATGTTGCTGTATTGCAACTCCCAATGGCTGGAAATTGTAGTCTGAGAACATCTGGGCATCCAAGGTTGAAGAACAACGATCTAGGGCAGGCATGGCCAAACTTGGCCCTCCAGATGTTTTGGGACTACAGTTCCCATCATCCCTGACCACTGGTCCTGTTAGCTAGGGATGATGGGAGTTTGTACTCCCAAAACAGTTGGAAGGCGAAGTTTGGCCATGCCTGATCTAGGGTGTTTCTGTGTATATGGGTACAATTCCACAAATTTACCATTTATTAAGAACTGTGTTGCGACAAGACCGCTGGCCTCAATGTATCTCCAGAAGTGGTTATCTGGAACTGGAATTGCAATTGTAGTAGCTAATAAAATTCAATTAGACTATCTGGGGATTTAATTCTACTTTACCATGGCTTCATTCCCAGTGTCTTTAAACTGACTGAACTCCCTCATTTATAAAAATGTTAGCATCAGCCATGACACCTAAGACAGCACCCACAATTTCCAGGACTAGGGTGCTCTTATGTGTCACTGAAATCCATTCTGATTACATACTTTTAACTCTGTGCAGGGTTGTGACTGATCTATGCACCCACTGCCACAAAGATGCCATACTAAATGTGCAAACATTACCGAAATCATATATACATTATAAAATATGTAGGCATGCATGTAGGGAAACACACACACACACACACACACACACACACACACACTGTATCCTACAACACACCAAACTACAGCGATAGCAGTACATTACAAGCAGTGCATTACAAATACTGATCTCTATATGCAGAATATATCTGCAAAAACTTTGGCAATAACACAAGGGATAATGGGCAGAAATATCAGAAAGGATTGCAGCTATACACAGCTGCCACCAGTAACATTATCAGGTTTACCTTGGTGGCTGGCTTCAGTTTAAAGGGAACTACTCTCTACATGCTATATACTTGGCAAGAAATATGTTTCCCAAAAGCTTCTGGGAGCATGTGTTTTCCTGAACATATGGAGCAATAGTAAGTTGTGCCATAAAAAAGAGCATTATTCTAAAATAGGTCTATGCTGCCCCAACTCAGATTTTAGTTTCTGTAAATAATAAATGCAATATAACTTTACACCATTTAAAAATCTGAAACATAATTCATAAATACTCCTGTTCAGATCTGTGTCACAAGAGAACGAGCTCTGTGAATGTTATTCTGAAGTACCAGATAATAACTCCCAACAGCAAAGCCCAAACCACTCATGAAAATGTAGCCGTTTGAACAGAGTGATCTAGTGTTGCCAGCTGTCTGTGTTTGCCTCTAACTATCAAAGCTACAATGTCTTTTCTTTAAAAATAAAAATAAAAATCACAGATACATCCCCTCCCCACCCAGAACAGTTTGAAGTAACTGGCACAAGTGCTTTTAGGAATGCAGCCCAGGCTGAACAATAAAAAGGGAAAATGAGTGTAACAGAATGTTCACAAACACACACTTTGGAACCAAAGATAACAACGATGTACAGAGCAGTCTTCCATAACTAATTTATCTTTTATGACCTACATACAACAATCTTTGTATTGGGGTAGACAAACAGCTGAGCTGCACACTCGGTCAGTTATTCACATGTAACACTCAACAAGTGTACAGTTTGTGTACCTATGTACACAGTGGTTGAGCTGCACAAATTGTAAACTGTACACCTTTCACACAAACACTTGTACATGTGTGGAGGCAGCTTGTACCTATGTTCAGTGCAATCTAGGAACAAGTGTTTTCTTGTAGCCTTTTGATATGTCAATGAATTAGTCCAGCTTGCTCCTCATTAGATTGTGGATGGGCATTAAGGCAGTTGATAAGGATCTTTTTTGCTTTTGCTTTGGTTCCTTCCAAATTAGTTCATAATCTGGCTCCTTTTATCAGCTAGAGACATTTCTCCTCATCCTGGCCCGCCCTGACAAGCTTTTAATTCTCATCCCAAACTTAGTTTGATGCCCTGTCACTCTTCTGTACACTGTTCTGGCACAGATGCTCTTTTGAACTGTCATTCTGTGTCAAATAATTTTGCAGTTACTCATCATCTTTCTCTGACGAATTTTTTCATGTACACGTGGTCTGAGATAATGAAAATAATGGCAACCATAAACCCTAAAATGTCAAGATAAGGTTGAAGCAACCTCTCTCTTATGCAAATGTGACATCAACTTGGAGAGAGAGGGAGAGAGAGAAAGAGAAAGAGAGGGAGAGAAATTACTTGCCACCACAAGAGACCAATTTGAATTCATCTGCCCCTACTCTCAGGGACTGAGGCAATGTACACATTAGCAGCTTAAAACACAGCATGGTCACCTGCATTTCAAGTCACATTTGCACATCATTGTACACATCGGAGAGAGGGTGAGGATGTCTTCGCCCAATGTGCATTACCTGCTTGGTTTCGCCACCCCTGCAATCCTTACTGTGATTGAATGTGGCTTAAATTTTCCATTTGGACTGAAGCTGGTTTGAGGAGAAATGCAACAAACAGCAATAGTTCTCAAGAAAATACAGGATAGGTATATATTGTGGCTAATGCCATGTGCACATAACTAAAAAAAACCAACCACAGCACTGGGAGCATTTCAGATGCAGAATACATGATAATGTATAAAGGGGAAAAAGGAAGCACATCAAACATTCTATTAGGTATACATGCCTATATTTGCTATTATGTATTTATTTAAAGGGGGGATGCGGGTGGCGCTGTGGGTTAAAACACAGAGCCTAGGACTTGCCGATCAGAAGATCGGCGGTTCGAATCCCCACGACGGGGTGAGCTCCCGTTGCTTGGTCCCTGCTCTTGCCAACCTAGCAGTCGAAAGCACGTCAAAGTGCAAGTAGATAAAGAGGTACCGCTCCAGTGGGAAGGTAAACAGTGTTTCCGTGTGTTGCTCTGGTTCGCCAGAAGCGGCTTAGTCATGCTGGCCACATGACCTGGAAGTTGTGTGCCGGCTCCCTCGGCCAGTAAAGCGAGATGAGCGCCGCAACCCCGAGTCAGTCATGACTGGACCTAATGGTCAGGGGTCCCTTTACCTTTTTATTTATTTAAAACATTTTTATCCCACTCTTCAGTCAAAATAAAGCTCCCAGAGCAGCTTGCAAATATCACTGATAAGATATTCCCTGTCCTCAGGCTTACAGTCTAATGGACACAGCTCAAAGAAAAAGGGATTGGGAGGGAAGAGGAAAACAGCAAACTCAGGTACTCTCTCTCTCGCAATGCTGTGAAAATGGCTTCGTGAGAAATCCAGTAAATTCTGCTTTGATTATATTGCCTTTCTCAGCCTTACAAAACAATGCAGCCCGATTAGAAGTAGAGTTATAATAATACCTGTATTGTGAAAGCATGGGGATTACTGATAACTGAATCTATGAATATATTATTAGCTGGATCACTGACAGAAGGCCATATGAATTTCTCTCTAGCCTTATAGACATGTGAAGGGAAACAAGCTTTCTGGAGTGGAGAAACAAACATGGGCATCTGTGTTGGTCAACTAAGAAAAAATCCAAACAGGATCAGCAAAGCAATGGGTCCATTAAATTTGGTGCTAGCCGCGCTGAGCCCGGTCCTGGCCGGGGAATAAATAAAACATCATCATCATCATCATCATTATTAAACAATATTACCTCAGCTTAATAAGCCAATTTATGTATGAGTCTCCACCCCACCCCACCTCTTCATTCTTCCCTTCATGTGATCAAGAGAACAAATCAGACCTGATTTTGGAACAAGCCAATATATTAAGTCATGGCTTGACGCTGGCTTAATATCCTGGCTTGTATGGAAGCCATTGGCCATAACTTCACAGTTCAGATGAAACAGGAAACTTTTTAGTTAATTGCTGAATGTTTAGCTTGTTTACTACAGTTGAGAAAGGAAAAGCCAAGAGGCTGTATGCACACCCAAAAGGCTCTTTCATATCTCAGTTCATGAATATGGCAATTAAAAAAACAACCAGTACCTTTATTAGGACCAACTATAACCATCTACATACATAGTGTTTTGTTTTGCTTTGCTTTGTTTGTTTTTAAGAGAAAAATGGAAGGAGCAGACTGCTCAGCTTCATTTACCTTTCATTTCACACTTTATATCCTGGATTCAGACAACTAATTATTGAATGGGGTCAACACCTGGAAATTGCACTGGAATTTTAATCTCAAGAGATTTAATGGCATAGTTGGACAGAAGAGGTCGGGAGGAAAGGAAGAACAAAAGAGAATGCTGAAGGAAGCATTAATGTATGTTTCAGTTAGAATATAAACTACCTATAATTGGCAGTGGACAGATATGTGTTGACTGCTAAGAATGGTCACAGGATTTTAATGAAACTGATCCAGAATCTGGCAGTCAAATCTTATCACACTATGGATTGGATACAGACTTAGTCATGCTTAGAGTAGACACGCTGAAATTAATCAGACCTTAAGAGTGACTAAGTCTGGATCAATCTCTTTGTTTCAATATTAATGGATGTATGATATCTGTGAAGGGACGCGGGTGGCGCTGTGGGTTAAACCACAGAGGCTAGGACTTGCCAATCAGAAGGTCGGCGGTTCAAATCCCCGTGACGGGGCGAGCTCCCATTGCTCGGTCCCTGCTCCTGCCATCCTAGCAGTTCAAAAGCACGTCAAAGTGCAAGTAGATAAGTAGGTACCGCTCCGGCGGGAAGGTAAACGGTGTTTCCGTGCGCTGCTCTGGTTCGCCAGAAGTGGCTTAGTCATGCTGGCCACATGACCCGGAAGCTGTACGCGGCTCCCTCGGCCAATAAAGCGAGATGAGCGCCACAACCCCAGAGTCGGCCACAACTGGACCTAATGGTCAGGGGTCCCTTTACCTTTACCTATGATATCTGTGACATCTTTTAGAACTGGGTACAGTGGTACTCTGAGTTACAAACACCTCAGGTTACAAATGCTTCAGGTTACAAACTCTGCTAACCTGGAAGAGTTACCTCGAGATGAGAACTTTGCCTCAAGATGAGAACGGAAATTGTGTGCCGGCGGCGCAGCGGCAGCAAGAGGCCCGATTAGCAAAAGCACGTCTCTAGTTAAGAACAGTTTCAGGTTAAGAATGGACCTCTGGAACGAATTAAGTTTGTAACTAGAAGTACAACTGTAGTAATGTATATGAATTATGTAAATATTTTTAGAAAGGATCTGACTTCCAAATATGTCTGCTATCTGCCTCACACAAGCTAAAATGAGTTCAGGGATTATTATTATTTTTAAAATGTATATAATGTTCCTGTTTTCAGTTCTGAGGACTCAATATCTTGAGCCCCTAATGGTAGGAATCAGAACTGTACATGGGGTTACATACGCTTCAGGTTACATACGCTTCAGGTTACACACTCCGCTAACCTAGAAATAGTGCTTCAGGTTAAGAACTTTGCTTCAGGATAAGAACAGAAATTGGGCTTCGGCGGCGCGACGACAGCAGGAGGCCCCATTAGCTAAAGTGGTGCTTCAGGTTAAGAACAGTTTCAGGTTAAGAACGGACCTCCAGAATGAATTAAGTACTTAACCCGAGGTACCACTGTACAGCAAATATTTCTTAATGAGCAGAACAATCTTTTGTGTTTAATAAACAGGTTTTAATTTCAACACAGCTCTGCTATCTGGAAGTATCTTTACATTCTGACTCCATCCAACCCCACAGGTCCATGGTGAATACTGTTTTTATGGAGACATATTGTGAGCAGCATCATATATTTAAAAGCCCTGGTCCAAAGTAAAAGTTTCCCATAGAACTGGAATGACAGCAATTTGCCTTTGGAGTGTAGCTGTGGGAACTTCTACAGACTGCAGCTGAGTATCAGAAAGTACTTTTAGCATTTCAAAAATTTGTGTTCGGGCTTACATGCTGCTATCCGACACTGAATTGGACGGTTGCGGCTGCTACTGGATTTCTCTGAAGAAAATCCACTATAACCCTTTCAAAGACTCCTTTGAAACTGGTGCAGCTCACTGCAAAAGCCTACAAAAGTGGTCCAAAAGCTTATTATAAGTAGGAAGGTTCAGGGAGAAAAGAGGGAGACCTTCTCTCCAAGGAGTGAGGAATAATAAGTCTTGGACAGTTACAAGTTGGATCTACAAGAAAACATCGCAATGTGGAGTGCTCTTGTTCAGAATTTCAAACAGCCAGTAATTCCTTTTTCCAGGATATTCTGTTCCATTCCATGTCTCCCTCCCATGCTAGTCAGTATCTGTGTCCACACTCAGTCATCATTGGGCTGCTTAGGGTTTGCCCCCCTCCCAATACTTTTTACTTCCCTCTTGTGCTTGTTGTTTGGCATTTTGACTACATAAGGACCCACACTCAACAAAATGAGCCTGCAATTAGTATATATTCTGTTTAGAAGCACAGGTTAGATTTCTTCACAGTTATACTCAAATCATAGCTGTCAACTTACAGATTTGAAAATAAGGGACAAGCAGCCTCGAAAATAAGGGATCAGCAGCCAAAATAAGGGATTTTAGTCAACCAGCTGAAATACGAAGTTAAAAGGGACCAGATAATTTTGGAGGGCAGCGCTGGTTTTTAGCCCTTCGTTTCCAGAGGTTGCTGCTCAAGACACCAGCTGATGAAACACTGCAATTAAATAACTACAAGCAGCAACAACTTTTCGCGCAAAACGAAGTCCAAGCTACGAAGATGCTGCTGCAGTTCTGTATCTTTTCTCTCGTGCTCCATCTGCAGCTCTCATTTCCATCAGATGAGGTGGGAGGAAGAGGGGGGGGGGGAAATAGCGCCCGAAGTAAACCTGCAGATCAGACCATCTATACTAGTCTACCACTACAAATCTATGGGAGAAGCGCTTGCGGTCCTTCCTCTGCTTTCCCCCTCTATGGTTAGCCCTTGGAACACCTGCCCGCGCCTGCGCCTCCTCTCTCTGAACTGCTTTTTCTATGGTTGCCCTCGCTCTCCTCTGAAGGCTCCTCAGCAATTAATAGGCCACGCCAGGCTGCCCATCTCATCCAGGTTCTTCGGTGGTGCAGCCACAGTATGGCCTAGCGGGAGCAGGAGCGGCGGAGGGCAGAGGGGAGGCCCCAGGCAGAGACGTTCAGTTCAGCGGCTGCAAGGAGGATGGCAGCGGAAGGGCCCGAGGCTCCCGCCAGTCCTGGCGCAGAGGGGCTCCCGGGAGCCGAGGCTGGTGAGAGGAGGCCAGAGGGGGGCGGGCCGGGCAGCCAAGAAACACAGTTGGAGCCTCCCTCCTCCCTGGCCAGCAGGGAGGAAAGGAGAGGAGCTGCTTCCTTTGAAACCCGGGAAATTTAAGGGACATCATCAATAAGGGACAGCAGAGGGACACGGAGCTGGGATAAGGGAGTTTCCCGCCAAATAAGGGACGGTTGACAGCTATGACTCAAATAGGTTTTGGGTTCCTTGCAACTGAAACACTGATTGAGAACATGTTTATGGTGTACACAAACCTGTGGCACATTTGAGTCCCTTTTGGAATATCCTGTTCAGCTCACAGGCAAACAAAGAAAGAAGGGAAAGAGACCTCCAAAACCTATTGCACTTAAGAAAAACCGTTCAGCAGGATGTGGTTATGAGATAAGATTCTATTTCATATTTTACTGAATCAAACCAAGCTGTGCACATACATTTGCTTCAAAGGAAAAACAAGCTGCCTGCTTTGTCACACCAAACATATTTCCTCTAGAAATACTAGAAAGCATTCTTTACACTAGAAATTCTAATTAAAATGCTGCTTAACTGATAGATTTACCTGCCTATGGGCATTTAGCCTTGCTTTCACATCATTGTTATCTTCAGCAGGAATGCCACCAAAATTTGAAAATAACAGGCCTGAAATAAGAATTTCCTCAACTCAAAAGACTTTGCTTAATTGAGATCTACTGCTCTATTCTTAATTAAAGTGAAGAAGCGTTACAAGTGTATCTGCTGATTCTGTACCTGTGCGGTCAGCATCCATCAGAGCAGGCATGGTCAGAAGTTAATTACTTTTAACTCCTTAGTCTCAAACAGAAGTACCTATGATTGCTGATACTGATGTAGAAAGTTTAAAATGCAAATTTATTTACAGCACAGCTGGCCTTGTACCCAGGAAAGCAAGTTGTCTTAGGGGGGTCACTTATTGCCTCTGTTTAGCCATTGTGTGTGTGTGTGTGTGTGTGTGTGTGTGTGTGTGTCCTTGCAGCCTTGTGTTCTGATCTGAGCCCCACGACAGGGAGGTTTCTCTGAGATCTCCATGAAGAATGTCATGTGCTTCATGGTTATTGGTCTTCCTTATGTGTGGCAGGATGATGAAATTTTCCTGGACCACTTATGCTTTCAGGCTTCAGTCTCTAAAGCAATGTTCAAAACTCCCATTGTTGTAGGCGCATTTTGCGACAGGAAATTCCATTAGCGCGAGCAGTTTCTGAGCTCTGGACACAGTACTGCGCCTAAGATTTCAGATTAAAACTGCAGAGTGGAAGGAAAGAGGACCTTTTTCTGCCTCCCCACTTCCAGCTACTCTCTGAAGGCTGGAGAGGAGACCCTCTTAGGAATATTAGGGGGGTAGGCAGGGGAAGGACTAGATCTTGTGAAAAATGAACATAATATTTTAGCTGCAGTTCATTCATTTTCAGCTTTGTATTCTTGTTATTAAAAAGGGCGCCTAGACATTCCGTTGTTGCGCCCATAACCTAGGTTTAAGGTGCCTTTTCGCTCCTAGCTTTCATATATCAGTTTCTAACACTGCTATAAAGTAAGCCTTCATCAACCTTGGGCCCACAGATGTTAGACTAACACTCCTATTGCCCCTGACTGCTGCCCCTGCTGACTATGGGTGTTAGGAATTGTAGTCCAACAACATCTGGGGACTCAAGATTGAGAAAAGCTTTTCTATAGCAAAGTTTCAGAGCCCAGAAGCAAAAAGGGAGGGAGGAACAAATGTGATTGTCCTTATTAACGTGATCCTGCAAATGTTGACAAATGCAGGACAATATCGAGAGAGACTAGCCCTAAGAAGGGGAAACCCCACAAAAGCAGTCAAATGATGACCAAGTCTGCTCAGTGGGACTGGAATGCTGGAATGTCTCCTAATTTCCCAGATCCTGTTAGTTTCATTAATAACCATGACATCGGTTTTTTGCTTCAAGATTTCACAGAACCCCACCCCCTGGAGAAATCTTGCACATATTGCTAATACTAAGCCTACCACAATATGAGCAGTCTGGTCCAACAAAGGAACATTTTCACTCTTAGGAAATAGCGAAAGTTCCTGCAAGCTGCGAGAAACCCAAACTCACCACCCAGAGTGCTTTCTGAATGGATGTTTACTAAAGCAGGAGAGATAATACATAGCTCTGGAATAATGCTTCTGATGCTTTAGAAAGCAAAACAAAATAAAATGATTTTTGAAACATAGAGAGAAGAGTCGTTCTACTGAAGTTGAGTGTTTATTGAACTAATGATGGTCGAAATGTTCAGAGGCTGCATTTAGCCTCTTCCACTCCACAAGGACTCTTTGCTACTAAATCTGCAGATAGCAAGAATGAAAAAAAGAGAACCCATCTTGATTATTTATTTACGCAATGCCATCAATGAACCTGCCACTTGACAGAGCTGCTTAAACACTGAAACAATAAATCCCTGCTTCTGTTGTTGCTGCTTTGACAGAAGGGCAAGAACAGAAGATGGGGGGGAGAGATGTAAAAGACAAGAGGAGAGAATGGAAGAGAAACAACGAGTGAATCTGAGCGAATGGATTTTATGACCATAGCCCTTTACTTTTGCATGACAGGATCGTATGGGATTTTCCCCCCCATATGCAATTGCTATGAAACATTGTATGGAACACCACACTAAATCCTTAGTTTATAATGTAATATGTCACTGAAAACACATTAAAAAGTGGTGTTTTGAAGGTTGTGCTTTTTAAGACCCAAGTCTGTGCATGCACACTTCAGAAGGCATCATGCACCAACACTGGCTGCTTTCCTCCACTGACTACACCATTTTGTATCACCTCCAGGGGCGCCGACTTATAAAAAATATTGCGGGGGCCCATACCGGGGTCCTGCCGCTGGTTCGCTCGGGTAGCCGGGAGAACGCAGTTCAAGGTGGTGGTGTTGGGGAGAGACCCTCGCTCAGGGCGCCACGAAACTTGGCGGCTGGCGGCCTATCTGGGGGGTTTTGGAGCGTATTTCGGCGGAGCGATTGGGGAGGAGGGGGCTTGTTGCCGGATTCTTCAGCTGAGCCGGAGATCCGCTGCTGGGGGTCCCTGGGCCGAGTTGTGAGCACGGCCTGCTGAAGGGAGATCCAGCCGATTGCGCGACGGGGACGGCTGGGGCTCTCCGGCTAGGGCGCGCGGCTGGCTGGCTGGCTGGCGAGGGAGCAGGTGGGGAGGAGGTGGGGGTTACAGCTCCCTCGGGAGTGCATTTCCACAAGGGTGCAATGATGTCACAAGGACAAGAAAGGCACACGATATGGACTATTGCGAGCAGGGCGATGCAGAGCTCCAGAGTTGCCTGCGCTTCAGCCCTCGGATCACAAACTGCAGTTCTTTTCCAGGTTGCTGTCTCGATTTTACATCTGACCGAGCGTCTCTGAATCGTGGCTTGTTTGTGCATCTTTGTGCAAGTATTTCTAAATTTTGCTTTCTTTGTGCAAAAAATAAAATAAAATAAAAAAGGACGACCTGACGTTATTTCCTCCATTTCACGAGGAAAGCACCAACTCTCCAAAAGCGCGCGCAACCCAGCCCTAGAAAGTTTGCATCAGCCTCGTCCGTCCCCAGGGCGCTGCAATCCTGTTGCCTGTATCCTCCGATGGGAGTCGCAGCTGGAACGATCCTCTTCCCTCTTCCCCCTCTCTCGGTGCGCAAAGCCAGCCACATTCCACCTTCCCGATTGTGTCTCGGCATGTGAGCAGAGGATCCCATTTCAGCGCTGTGCTCTTGCCCTCGGGCTGATGCTCAGGTGGCTCTCGGTGACCTCTTCCCCCCGCCCCTCCCCATGCGATCTGATCTCTCCCCTCCCTCCCCCCAGAAACTCCTCCCCTCCCCTCTCAGGCTTCCTCGGCAACGGCGCTCTGCTGGAGGGGCGCCCGAGATTATTGGGGGGGCGGAGCCCCCCAAACGAATTTTTGAGGGGGCTCGGGCCCCCTCAGGCCCCATGGAGTCGGCGCCTATGATCACCTCCTGAGTTTCACAAAATCCAAGCTTGTCAGCTCTGTAAGAATAATCTGTGCTTTATATACACCTCTGCTTTATACAGCATCACAATTTCTCCTCTGTCAGTGAGCAGCAGCTAGTCTGCATTGGGCTATGGCCCACCCCAGTCAATGGGAGCAAAATGATTGACAACACAGTACAATTCTATGCAGATCTCCTTAGAAGTAAGTTTTATTTAGTTTAATGGAACATGGGGTGCATCCAGATGGGGGATTGACATCATAAATGGATGGTTCAGATCTGATTTTCCTGCATGAGCATTTGGTATCTGAATGCCCACACATTTTTCATAGCAATTTGGCTGTTTCCCATTTGCACCAGTGGGCAGTGCTTGATGAAACGGCCCCATGCTGGATTTTCTAGTCCCTCCCCCCCCCTCCACTACCTTTTCCCTTTTCCCTTATGTGCTCATCATTTTTTATTAAACAAACAAACAAACAAACTTCCACCCAAGTGTGCAAGAGCAAAGGATATCAGAGCGATCCATTGAAAATGGCCTATCAAGCAGATATCCTCCTATCTGCTTGTTCAACTGCCATCACAGCATGGACTCTTGCAATGAATGCTTTTTGCCTTTGTTCTCTAAAACAAAAGCTTTTAAAGAAACATGTACAT
The DNA here is from genome assembly GCF_965112155.1 of Podarcis liolepis. Classification (NCBI taxonomy): domain Eukaryota; kingdom Metazoa; phylum Chordata; class Lepidosauria; order Squamata; family Lacertidae; genus Podarcis; species Podarcis liolepis. Next base: position 18,371,566 of record NC_139557.1, on the reverse strand, counting down.
ATTATGTGTACACAGATATTACATTGTACCCTAAAGGAAAACCTACAAAAAATGATGTCTAGATGGTCCCTCACCCCGAGTAAATTGGTTAAAATGTACAAAAAGGGATCTAAAATGTGTTGCAAATGTGAATAGAGGGGACATCCATACATATATGGTGGAGATGCAAGAAAGCTAAGGAATATTGGGAGATGATATACTCAGAAATAAAAAAAGATGTTAAGGTTGACATTTCCCCCCAAAAAAGAGATGTTCCTTTTGAGTATAGTAGAGGGTGAGACACCTAAGAATGTATTAAATCTTTTTCTTTACACAATCACTGCAGCCAGAATAACTTACACACAAATGTGGAAGGACAAAAATAGTCCAATGAAAGAGGATTGGCAGAATAAGCGAATAGAATACACTGAGCTAGCAATGTTGACTGCAAAGATAAGAAACCAAGGTGAATACGCTATAAGAGAGGAGTGGGAAAACTTGGGAGAATATTTCAGAATTATATAATATAAATCCCCAAGTAGGACCAGACATATGAGCAGCAGCTAAATTAACTAGAAGGAGTAGAAGGATATGTAGCACAACTAAAAGTAAATAGGAACCCACAGAGGGTGATGTGGGGAAGTCGAACACTGTAGAAGGATAATGAAGAATATTGTGAAATGCATGTACTAAATTACTGTAAAATCATAAATGAATGAATGAGAAACAGGGTATGGGGGAAGTGGCTGTGCATTTAACTTTATGGAAAACTTACGGCAAGCCCCTCAAAAGCTTGGAACCCCCTGATCTGCCTTTGTTAATGGCGCAATCTGACTTGGTAATGTAAAAGGCTACTCCAAACCATCTTATTTGTCTTCTTATTCAAAGCCAACACACATCCTTAGTTTATGCACAAATTCTTGGTACTCCTGGAAATCCCATAATCAACAAGGACCCCAAGAAAAAAATCTTCAGGGAAATGAGTTAATGTAAAGTAATATTAATTAGAAAGGGCTGTTCCAAGGAGTGTTTAAAATAGAAAGGCTTCTCGGCCTTTTGACTAAGATCAAGTGTGTAGAAAGAAAACAAATGTTCAGTGCTGGAGGACTTTTCTTCTTTAGTTTGCTGTTTCGGAACTGTCCTTTCTTTGCCCTTGAATATTTTGTTCCACACACATTGCAATGCAAATGATAAGTGACATGCTACTTTATTGTAAGGTCAGTATTGGCATCTCCTGTCTTTAAGAGTGCTAACCAGCAATTTATTGTGCTCCAGAAATGGAAGCTAAAAGCCTACTTTAAAAAGCTTTTGTTTCCTCTCTGTTTACATTCATTCACAGATCACACACACACTTAATTTAGTTCTTGAATATGAGTTTTTAATCATGGGAAGGAAACAGTCCCAGGAAATTCAAAATCAAATTGAGACACCCATTAGGGTCTAAACATTCTCAAGATTGCCATGCCTTCAGATTATTGCATATTTCTCAAGAGCACATTTAGCAAGTGGCAAAAGCTAGTGCAGCACAGCTAATGTAACCAGTACATACCTAATTGAGAGCAAATCCTATTAAACTCAGGGGTTTGTGAAATTCATAAGGGCTTCTGTACCTTCCGCACACCCAATACTTTAGCAGTAGTGGGATTTACTACTGAGTAGACATTGTATCTCTGCCTTAGTCCCCATCTGCAATATAGGTATAAAATGCTGATCTGCCTTACATAACTGTTGTAATTATTATAACAAGGTCTGTACGTGAGGCACTTTGAAATTTTTTATATATTATGAGTAGGAAGGACAGTTTATTTGGAGAGGGGGGGGAGAGATCTTTAAAGTAAATTGCTGGCTAGCTGCTGTTACTGATTCTGTGGAGAACCCACAATAAGCTTATGAGGAATCCCATGTCCCCTTTAAATCACACTTTTTATAACGGATAAAGGGGAAACACATGCTTCATTCCCCTCCTTTCTCCTCTTGTACATCTTTTTCTGCCTTTACATCACTTGATTCCTTCCTTCCTTCCTTCCTTCCTTCCTTCCTTCCTTCCTTCCTTCCTTGAGATAGGATCTTGTGGAACCCACCTGTCAGATAGAGGAGGGCTGAGCAGGAGAAGGAAAGGAAGCTGACTGACATACTATTTGGAGAATGACAGTGGAATTCATTTACAAGCTTTCAAGTCTAAAATTAATAAATCACATCAGACTGAATTGCTAGCCCCAGCATTGGTGGCATAATAGTTTTCCCCTATTTTTACTCGTTGTTAAAAGCGGATTTTATAAGTTGTGAAAGGGCAAGTTTAGGCAAGCATTATGCTGGGGATGTTGGATCAAAATTTTGAAATACCTTATTTGTCTTGTTTCCAGAGGCTATTATGGAGTAGTCCAAGGCACAAATCGGGCAACGTCTTTTTATTCTCCAGTGCAGATGTAATGCAAGCTCCCTACAAATCATGGTGCCTGAGAGTCAGCTTCGGGAATGAGCACTCCCTCTTTTCCCAACAACTTCTCTGCTTCCAACTGCAACTACTCTTTCCCTTCCCTTGTGGTTTAGTATCATATCTACACTAGCAATACACAGAAATACATAATGATCCTTGGCTAGAATTAGCATTACTGGAGATGTAATGCTAAATCATGCTAAATTTAAGCCAACAAAAGGAGGGAGGGGAAGCTGGCTGGTTTCAGATTTGCAAACCAATGTTTGCAGAAATCCAGGCTTAACTTGGTACAAGACCCAAAATGGGAAAGCAGTGGGCAAGTAAGGGCACCGGTCCACAAGCATGTTGAAAATCAGTGTGCATTTAACCAGCACAACAATGGAAGCTAAGAGCCTGAGTATCCCTCAGGAATGGGACGTGGGTGGCGCTGTGGGTTAAACCACAGAGCCTAGGACTTGCTGATCAGAAGGTCGGTGGTTCGAATCCCCGCAACAGGGTGACCTCCCGTTGCTTGGTCCCAGCTCCTGTCAACCTAGCAGTTCGAAAGCACGTCAAAGTGCAAGTAGATAAATAGGTACCACTCCGGCGGGAAGATAAACGGCGTTTCCATGCGCTGCTCTGGTTCACCGGAAGCGGCTTAGTCATGCTGGCCACATGACCCGGAAGCTGTATGCCGGCTCCCTCGGCCAATAAAGCGAGATGAGCACCACAACCCCAGAGTCAGCCATGCCTGGACCTAATGGTCAGGGGTCCCTTTCCTATCCCTCAGGAATAGTTTCAACATGATAAGGGGTGGCAGTGAGATTGGCTAGGACTGTGACCAGAGGCAGTTTTAGGGCAGCATAGTCAGTTCGGAAACAGGGGGCGCTGCAACCATGATGCAGAACAGAGCATGACAGGTTGTGTGTGCGTGTGGAATTTTAGCATTGCACAGGGTGTTGCTGAAATTTGAGAGCCCAAAGTCTACCACTGCTGTGACAGATACATCTCTTCAATCCACCCACCACCAGCAGCAGCAGTGGTAACCAAAAGATGTACTGCTTTAGTATTGCATAAGATATGAGAAGATCAGCTTAGTAGGCAATTAGATCTTACTCTCAAACTCTGGAAAGGGAAAATAGGGAAAAAAGAAGGATCCTAAGTAGTTCACTACTTACCAGAAAACGTTAACAGTCTTAAGCGTTTAATAAAATTGTGATTAAGCATGTTGTGAAATGCAATGCGGGCATCCCCTGCATGAATTGACAAAAGGACTGATTTGCTGTATTTTCAATGGATGGTGTTTTTAACAAGCATGCAGTCCTTCAGAAATGTGACATTTCTAATCCAAATTCCAAACTGACAAAATTTTTTGACAACCTTACCAGAAATACTTGTTTCCAGAGAAAAGGCTCAATTTAATTGACTCAAATTCAGTACTTGCTGGTACAAAGCTTCCTCAGATTGTTTCCCTGAGGCTCTATGCTATTTCAGGAGCAATATAACAAAAAGCAAACCTTCCAGATCAGTGCTGGTTATCCCCCTCCTTAAACATTCTTTCTAAAAACAAGCAGGTGGGTGCGAGAAGCCAGGGAGAAAACTACACAAAATAATTGGGACCAAATATGATCTCTGGCACTTTGAGCGCCACAATCTACAACTCAGCCTGCCATTAATAATGTAAAAAGTTATGGCTTGTGAAGTCAAGTTTATCTTCCGATTCACAAACTGACATTTGATGAAAAAGGCTTCTAATCCCGCAGACAGTTTGATTTGACTGATCTTTACCATCTTTGACTGCTTTATACCAAGTGACACCATTGCCCCATCCAGGGGAGTATTGCCAGCTCTGATTAGAGCAGCTCTCCAAAAGTATAGGCAGAAGCTCTTCCCAGCACTGATGTCTGAATGCTTATTTGATGGAGGTGCCCAAGATTGGGCATAATACAACATACACCAAAGACGCACAACAGTTTTTTTTAAATAATAATAATAATAATAATAATAATAATAATAATAATAATAATAATTTATTTATGCCCCACCCATCTGGCTGAGTTTCCCCAGCCACTCTGGGCGGCTGCCAATCAAGTGTTAAAAACAGTGCAGCATTAAATATTAAAAACTTCCCTGAACAGGGCTGCCTTCAGATGTCTTTTAAAGATAGGATAGCTGCTTATTTCCTTCACATCTGAAGGGAGGGCGTTCCACAGGGCAGGTGCCACTACTGAGAAGGCCCTCTGTCTGGTTCCCTGTAACCTCACTTCTCGCAATGAGGGAACCGCCAGAAGGCCCTCGGCGCTGGATCTCAGTGTCCGGGCTGAACAATGGGGCTGGAGACACTCCTTCAGATATACTGGACCGAGGCCGTTTAGGGCTTTAAAGGTCAGCACCAACACTTTGAATTGTGCTCGGAAACGTACTGGGAGCCAATGCAGATCTCTCAGAACCGGTGTTATGTGGTCCTGGTGGCCACTCCCGGTCATCAGTCTAGCTGCCGCATTCTGGATTTATTGCAGTTTCCGGGTCTCCTTCAAAGGTAGCCCCACAAAGAGCGCGTTGCAGTATTGTAGGAACATAAGAAGCTGTCCTATGTCATGCCAGACCATTGGGCCCATGTAACTAAGAATTGTTTTCCGGGGTCAGCAAACATTTTCAGCAGGGGGCCAGTCCACTGTCCCTCAGACCTTGTGGGGGGCCGGACTATATTTTTTTTGAAGGGGGGGAATGAACGAATTCCTGTGCCCCACAAATAACCCAGAGATGCGTTTTAAATAAAAGCACACATTCTACTCATATAAAAACACCAGGCAGACCCCACAAATAACTCAGAGGCGCATTTTAAATAAAAGGACACATTCTACTCGTGTAAAAACACACTGATTCCCGGACTGTCCACGGGCCAGATTTAGAAGGCGATTGGGCCGGATCCATTGGCTTTATAGGATTTCAGATGGGGATTCTTCCAGCTATAGCTGTCAAGCGTCCCTTAATTGGCGGGACAGTCCCTTATCCCAGCGCCATGTCCCGCTGCTGTCCCTTACAGACGAGGCTTCGTTTGGCTGCTGGCTGGGCTTTCTGCCTTTGGCTCGGAGGGGCTCAGAAGCTGAGCATACCTGTGCCCGGAAAATCCCTTATTTTGGCTGCTGATCCCTTATTTTCGAGGCTGCTGGTCCCTTATTTTCAAATCTGCAAGTTGACAGCTATGCTTCCAGCCAGAGCTGGAGATGCCAAGAACCAAGACATTCTGCATGCATGCTCAGCAGGTACTCGACAACTGAGTTTCAATATTATAGTATGCATCAAAATTCCTTCTTGTTGAAGATTGGTTGGGCAACCCAGCCAGATGGGCAGGGAATAATAATAATAATAATAATAATAATAATAATAATAATAGGTTTTTATTTCATTCAGGGGAGACTGATACCTGTTTTCCCACCTTCCTCTCAAAACAAATGATTGTACTGAGCATTGTAAGGAAGCAGGGCTGACAAGTGTACTTATCAATCACTTGTCAATCAAACTAATCTTTCTGTATCATGTGTAATGTAAGCGCTGTGGCAAATAGTAGACATATTTAACAGTGATTCTCACACTTGCTTTACTCTAATCTAAATGCATGCTTAATCTGAGAATGGTCATCTTGGTGCCATTCGATAGTCACCGCTCATTGCTATTTGAGGTATTAGACACATTGCACACAATTTCATGGCCCTAATTGAAACGCAGAAGGCAAGGATTTCATTTTGGCTGGAGCGTTGCAGAAATGTGCAATTAATTTGTGTTGCATATGTTTGCAGAAATATGGTAAGTACAACAAAAATGTTATTGCTAAATGTGTTTCGCCGGAAATTGTATATCGAGTAGTCTTACTGAAGCAATTGTCCTTGCTGTGACAGGCTCTAATGGGAGAGAATGATGATAATGCAATGATATATGCATCTGAAGAGGAAAGCAGAGGTGCATAACATGGGGAGAAAACATTATCATCTCTCAGATAAGCATACAAATTGTACAATTCTTACTTCTGATCGTGGAGCTTTAGTACTTTGAATTAATGGTCTTTGGTGCATGTGCAGTGCCAGCCCTACCTTTCCACCACTACTGGGTGATTCAAATAAATATGAAAGTCACTTGTACATCATTGGTATTGTAATATTAATAATTTGTCACTTCTCAGGTATACATCCTTCACTTGAAGTGACGCTGCAATAACATGTATATACATGTCCAATGAGAAATACACATTCGACTGAACTGGTGAAAAAGCTATGATGCAGTTAGCTGAGATTACCAAATGTAGTTTGGAAGAAAGGGCAATACCTCAGGTATTGTACCTCGGGTTACATACGCTTCAGGTTACATACGCTTCAGGTTACAGACTCCGCTAACCCAGAAATATTACCTCAGGTTAAGAACTTTGCTTCAGGATGAGAACAGAAATCGTGCAGCGGCAGCACGGCGACAGCAGGAGGCCCCATTAGCTAAAGTGGTGCTTCAGGTTAAGAATAGTTTCAGGTTAAGAACAGACCTTCAGAACGAATTAAGTTCTTAACCCGAGGTACCACTGTAAGCAAAACACTTATAATCCCCCCCCCCCAATAACTCATTTATTTTCTTTTGTACTAGAAACACAGTGAATTGACCTAGGCAAGAAAAAACATGATGGGGTGGGTGCAAAACAACATATAATTTTCCAGCAATATACAAAGTGCCGGTTTTGGCAATCCAAATTATATGTTTAAAAATATTGCTAGGGCTGAAGAAAGTACAACATTTTGGGATATGCCAAGAAACATGTATTTTCATATTTTTATTATGGATGGTGTATTTTAACATTCATAGCAAGCCATAAAAAACAAAACAATGTTTTCAATGTATGTGTTCAAGATTGACAATGGATACTTGGCAACATCTCCTGAGTAATTTCTGCTGTTGTTAAATGCAGGGGAAGAAAAGAAATCAATTGTAGTAATTGAGATTTTGATAGAACTGGGTAGCAGGAGAAACATATTTTACATTGATTATCCAACACAATTTATTCTTTCATTTATTGTCTTGCCCGTAAATAAAGTGCAGCTCCAATGTCCAAGCAAACTTTCTACCATTTTCTGCACAGACGACGAAAAACCAACTTAAAGACCTAAATAAACTAAATATTATTAAAATTGTTTTAACACCGGTTAAGCTGGCAAAGATATATAAATTGAAATCCAACCTTTGTTGGAGATGTGGTAAAGAAACAGGAACAACAATACATATGTGGTGGTGTGAGGAAATTAAGAAATTTTGGACATTAATACATGAAGAATTAAAGAAGATGTTGAAAATATCAATAATAAAAAAACCAGAGATATATCTCCTTGGATTGATAGGGGAAGATATACCACCGGGGGGGGGGGGTCTTCTTGTATGCCAGTACAACAGCTAGAGTACTGCTAAGTGGAAGTCACAAACTCTACCCTTAAGGGAGGAATGGATTTGTAAACTAAATGAATACTTAATTCTGGCAAAACTAACAGCTATTTTTTATAATAAACCAATCGAATCAAAAATTTAAAAAGGAATGGGAATGTTTTGATGAATATATGGCCCAATTTTGCTCAAAAGAAAATACACTAATATACCTAGATTAAAATGTAAAGTATCTGAGGGAAGGTAAATTAGTAAGGAAAGATAGTAAGAATACATAGAAGATTTGAGAAGACTGTAAAATGCAAAGATAAATGTAATCTCAGAATGTAGAGGAAATCGAGTGGGGGGGGGGAGGAAGCAGGGGGAGGGACAAAAGATTGATGGATATATGGGGGATGGGGAGGATGTGGTGATGGCTTTGGTTTGCTTATATTGTGATGTAATATGGAAAAAAACAAATAAAATATTGCATTAAAATTCAAAAAAATAAAAATAAAATTCTTTTAAAGTCCCTTAAACTTTATAAATGTAGTAATTATTGCACATGAGAACACAAATACATAAAAGGTTGAATCTCTTTCCTTACAAAAAAGGTAAATCCTTGCCTTATACCCTAGTTGATACTTTACAATCTAGGAACTGGTTACCTTATTTCTCTGCCAAGAGAGGTAAAATTGTGATCATTAACACACACACGTTAACCTTATAGCTAAGAAGCATCTTTTTCTTTTTTAACAAAGATGAAAGCTGGGAGTAGTTATTTAAATAAGCTGAAGTAGGTTACTCAAAGGTAACCTGCAAGGACCTTCTTCTTTTTTTTATAAGGACCCGTTTTTCTGCAGTAATTGCCACTTCCATAGGTTGCAAAATCAGTTTTCACTGTGGCACTCATTGGCTAGCCTTTGCATTCTATATATTCTACTGTGTGTCCTGCTGTGAAATTCTCCGAGGCACTAAAATGGAAATATCAAATTCACCTTGCCTTAAACAATCCCAAATCTACCCATTTCACACAGCCAATTAACACATTATTGCTCCTGAATCATCACAAGCTGAAATAGTATAGAGTTTTGTATGCTTACATGGTGATTACAATAATCTTTGGCCACAATCCAACATCCAATAGTTGGTAAAGGTTATATAGGAAATTCATAGCTTGACTACTGTAATTTGCTCTACGCGGGGCTGCCCTTGAAGCTGTCCCAGAAACTCCAGTGGGTGCAGAATGCTGCAGTGAGGCTCCTCACGGGTTCTCTGCCGTGGGAGCATATTCACCCAGTGCTTTTCAAACTGCACTGGCTCCCGGTGGAGTACAGGGTCAGATTTAAGGTGCTGCTTTTGACCTTTAAAGCCCTTCATGGCCTGGGACCCTCGTACCTACAGGACCGCCTCTCCCGGTATGCCCCACGGAGAGCCTCAAGGTCCATAAATAGCAACACCCTAGTGGTCCCGGGCCCTAAGGAAATTAGATTGGCTTCAACCAGAGCCAGGGCCTTTTCAACACTGGCCCCGGCCTGGTGGAACGCTCGGTCTCATGAGACCAGGGCCCTGCAGGATCTGATTTCTTTCCGCAGGGCCTGTAAGACAGAGTTGTTCCGCCTGGCCTTTGGCTTGGAGCCAATCTGATTCCCTCCCTCTCTTTCTTTTTTCTTTTCCTTCTCCTCCTGCGATGAGGCTACATTTTAATATTTTAATGTTTCAATATTTTAATGTTGTATTTTTAATTTTGTTTTTAAGTTGTAATCATTTAACTTGTTTTTATTATTGCTTGTAAGCCGCTCTGAGCCTGGCCTTGGCTGGGGAGGGCGGGGTATAAATAAAAATTATTATTATTATTATTATTATTATTATTATTATTATTATTATTATGTTTGTGTGTGTACAATATTAATGGCTTAAGTATGCGGACTGTGGCCCTTGTGTACAATTATAGAAGTAATTTTTCTAAAGGCACAGAATAACATGCTAAATTATTGTGATTCCTTGAGGTTAGAAGCAATCCTACTGTAAGCCCGTTTACTTTCTATTCAATAGGCATATGCTGGATGAGACTATTAAACTCTTGCCTCCAAAATACTCATTAGGTATGATTTATTTCATAACTGACAGAATATATTTCTATGTAGTCAGCTCTTGACAACTAGATTAAGTGGTATACAGGCCCATACATATTGCTGAGTTTATCCTTCCTTTTCATTACCCAAAGTGATGACAGGAACTTCTCAGGAAATTCATAGCTTTGGTTGGGTGCCACAGGTAATGCTTTGCCATGGCTACTTAGAGCAACTTCTGCCTCTGTAGATACCAATAATGCTGCTTATTCAGTGCACTGGGTTCATACATGTTTATGTTTGGCATTGTAGAGAACATAATATTTTATTATTATTTCTCTGCACACTAGGGTGGTGATATCACCACCCTGTTTATCCCCTTATGGGAACCTAAGCTGAAAGTCAGTGACTTTCCGATATGTATTCACAGTGAGTTTCAAGGGAACTCTCTTTTGTCTAATTTTAATGCACAGCTGCATACCGGCCACATTCACATGTCATGTTAAACCATGATTTAACTTCCAATTCCCTCAGCTCCTCCCATATTGCCAGAAGGATAGCTTTGGCAGCTATTACTTACAGTTTTACTGAAATTTGGCTTCTTGTTGTGCCTGCACTGGCATCATCATCAAAAACAGCTTTGTTGTATAGAAATCATGGGCAAGGCTGTAGGACCACCAACTTGTAAATAGTAACTATGTCATATTATGAAAATCATGGGCCCTAGCCCAGGGCCTTACCAGCCAACTCAGTAAATATACCCCTGGTCAAAATGGCCTTGATATCTGTTGTCAGAAAAATAATTATTCAAGTACGAGGTCAGGTACAGATAGTCTCAATTGTTCGACAACCTTTTTGGAGAACCCATCAATGAAGCTGAATTTATGTACCAGAGGTGGTCGGGTGGCTATAGTTTGACAACCTAAACACTATGGTTAGTTAATAGCACATGATTTTAAGCTGGTTTGACAAGAGACTCCCCTGGTGCAACAAACTATATTTAAAGAAAACTGAAAATAAAAGCTTCTGGAGTGAGCCTTCTGACTACGTAGGAAGAGAAGAGGAGCAACACACAACCCAAGACTCACTGCAGCTCATTGTTGTTCATGCAGAACACACTAAACCATGGTTTTGCACAGGGGTAGCCAACTTGGTGCCCTCCGAATGTGGTGAGCTACATCTCTCACCAGCTTCAACCAGCATGGCCGGTGGTGATGGGTGATGGAGTTGTAATCTACAACATCTGCAGGGCACCACGTTGGTTACCCCAGGTTTTACATAACAGTTGCCCAACAGCCATTATGTCCAGTGAGGCATGTGGCTGAAGTATCAGTCTTTGCAGGCATGGCAACCTTCCAACAGTTTGACTTCACTTCCAAAGGCTCACTCCCTGATTGTCTCCCAAGACTGACGGATGCCAAAAACAACAGTTATGGTGTAAATTTCTCTAATAAACACTTTTGTATTCAATTTTTCCAAATATAGACATTTCTGTGGTCTAAACCACTGAGCCTAGGGCTTGCTGATCAGAAGGTTGGCGGTTTGAATCCCCATGACGGGGTGAGCTCCCGTTGCTCGGTCCCTGCTCCTGCCAACCTAGCAGTTCGAAAGCACGTCAAAGTGCAAGCAGATAAATAGGTGCCGCTCTGACGGGAAAGTGAATGGCGTTTCCATGCACTGCTCTGGTTCTCCAGAAGCGGCTTAGTCATGCTGGCTACATGACCTGGAAGCTGTACGCCGGCTCCCTCGGCCAATAAAGCGAGATGAGCGCCGCAACCCCAGAGTCGTCCGCGACTGGACCTAATGGTCAGGGGTCCCTTTACCTTTACCTTGACATATCTTACTCTACTATATGCATTTTTGTACATATTACTTGGCTGGAGAACTGTACTGCAAAATTTCCAGGGGTGGCTGTGTTTCGGTTTGTGTATTGTTTTAGAAAGTGCAAATTAGGTGGGTTTCTTTTTAAATATGATCAGAATTAACATTCTTCCCCATCCCTACTTGGAAATCCAGGAGACTGGCTTGCAGAATTAAAACAGGAAAATGAAAGCACACACATACATGCTCACAATACAGGGATACTACCTGTGAAGGAAACACCAAGAGAGAATGCTGAGTTATATAGAGAAGCATGATTTTCCATGGGAACTCAACCTAACTTTCCTGAGTAATATAAGATACTGATTGGCTTTCAGCTCCAATAAAGCAAGAACACAGAGGTAATTTTCAAGCGATTGCAAATGAAGTTGATTTTAAATAAAATTGCCATTTATTCCTTAAAGCCTTGGTTTTAGTTTAAGAGGTTAAATATTGGAGCTTCATCACATTTTTAAAAGAGCTACATTTTATGTCAGGCTGTTAAATATTCATATGACTCCAGGACTGTCACACTGATATGAACTAATGTGACATCGTACATAGAGAGAAGAAGTCCTTAGCATATATTACACTTATTTATTACAAAATGGGTAATCATCTATGACAACATAATCATAAAATTGTGTTATGTTAGCATTAAAGAAATAATTAAAATGCCAAGTAACTTATAAAATAAAATGTAGTAATAATTGTAGATAATAATGCGATTTTCTGTAAACTTATGAACTCTGCAACCGTTTTCTCTCTATAATAATCAGCATTTTTTTAAAGCAATCTGCTGATTATACATATTAGCCAACAGGACTTACATCTCAAGCTTTCATCAGGGACACTTCTTGCCTCCCCAAAGCTTCAGATAGTTGTGTGCATTAAGCTTCCTCTCCAGAGCTCTCATTTGTAGGTTTTGCTGGTTACACACATAATAATGAGAGCATTCAGTTCTTTTCACAAAGATATTACTGATTTATTTAAAGAGCCAAATACGACTAAAGGAGTTTTGTTTTCCTATTGAACAGTACACTATTTTCTTTTAATGTGGAAAAAAAACTTTGGAAAGAAATGAAAACATTTATGAAAGGCCTACTCCAACTTCTTATTATGGAAGATTTCCACGAAAGGTTTATTCTGCATTTTTTTACATAATACTTTAATTTAGATCTCTAGTACCCTCACAATACCAAAAGGCTCAACTATTACAGTTTCAATACAACATTAGTTAAACTTGCATTTAAACAGGGGTTCATTTCTGTCTAACGGTTTTGCTTTTGACTTTCAAGTATTAATTATTTTACAGCAAACACCAGAAAACAATTTAGCACAACTTTTTAGCATAATGGCAACTCTCGAAGATGGCCTGGAAACTGCAGCTAGCACAGAACATGCCCACAACAGTGCAGACCAATGTGCCTGCATAGAGTCACAGAACACTTATTTTGGAGACTGTGCTCTGGGCACCTATATGTTAGGTGGCCCATTTCAAGCTATAAATGCTGCTGCATGGAGCAATCCCCCTTATTACCTGACCAGGAGCCTGAGATCACTTGGGCCCCCTCTTCATTTGTTATCCAAGAGATTCATATATTCTGTTAATAGGTTACTACATAACTGCTTTTTGGGAGAAAAGCGATGACAAACCTAGACAGCATCTTAAAAAGCAGAGACACCACCTTGCCGACAAAGGTCCGTATCGTTAAAGCTATGGTTTTCCCAGTAGTGATGTATGGAACTGAGAGCTGGACCATAAAGAAGGCTGATCGCCGAAGAATTGATGCTTTTGAATTATGGTGCAGGAGGAGACTCTTGAGAGTCCCATGGACTGCAAGAAGATCAAACCTATCCATTCTTAAAGAAATCGGCCCTGAGTGCTCACTGGAAGGACAGATCCTAAAGCTGAGGCTCCAATACTTTGGCCACCTCATGAGAAGAGAAGACTCCCTGGAAAAGACCCTGATGTTGGGAAAGATGGAGGGCACAAGGAGACGGGGACGACAGAGGACGAGATGGTTGGACAGTGTTCTTGAAGCTACCAACATGAGTTTGACCAAACTGCGGGAGGCAGTGGAAGACAGGAGTGCCTGGCGTGCTCTGGTCCGTGGGGTCACAAAGAGTCGGACACAACTAAATGACTAAACAACAACAACATAACTTATGCTCAGTTTAGAAATAGACAGAGTTGGTCCCCCCCCCCTGAAACATAAAGCTAAAGGGACCCCTGACCATTAGGTCCAGCCGCAGACGACTCTGGGATTGCGGCGCTCATCTTGCTTTACTGGCTGAGGGAGCCAGCGTACAGCTTCTGGGTCATGTGGCCAGCATGACTAAGCCGCTTCTGGGGAACCAGAGCAGCACATGGGCACGCCATTTACCTTCCCGCCGGAGCAGTACCTCAGAAAGGTAGCATGCAAACCTTTTCCTTTAAAACATTGAATTCGGCTGCAGCCATCTATAACCACCCTACCCTGCAGTTTGGGGAATTTGAGGCATGCTTTTTATTTACATTCCAAAATCTTTTGTGTGTCTTTCATAAGACACATAATCCCCTTCAAGTTACACAACACCCACTGCTATTTGAGAGAGTACACCTGGTTGCTTGCCAAGCAACTACTGCACTGCAGGGCACCTTGTGATTACCACTAGCTGAAAGGCAGGCAGGCAGGCAGGGCTGGGGTGGGGGGAGCTCTGGAAGAAAGAGGCAGCACAAAAGACTTTATAAAATTAATACACCGTAATCTATCTAGAACACCTGCCTATAAAATACACTTTTGATGATGGCTGAAAAATAGCTTATGCGTTCCTGAGAGAAACATATCAGGATACATTCAGAGATTAGACAATCTAAAAATCCTGATTTTTCATCTCTCAGGTGCCCCCAGAGTTTCTAAGTGTTTATATTACTACACGGCTTGCCAGCTTGGTATCAGTCTACTCTGTTCCATTTCAGTTTAGTTGCTTTGGAAGTGTATTTTCTAGGAGGTTTTCTTTGCTGACTCAATGCCAGCTGCAATCCTATAAAGGCTTATATCTTTTATAAGATAGCAATTTGATTTCACAAATGTCAAGGTCAGTATATAATAAAGAAACAGGTTGTGTGAGCTGTGGAAAGTCGGTGAAATAGAAGGTATCTGGGTGGCTTTTTCATGCGATAGGTGCAAGGGCTTCAGGGTTTCATCCAGCTGTGTCCCTCAGTACCCTGTGATGGTAAGGCTTCTGTCAACGGAATAAGTTGCAGTTTTGGGCAGTTCCCCCTTCGCCTGCATAAATCCCCATAAATCAGTTATGGTGGATCCACCAATCCTCTGGAGCAGATGTAAGGAGGAAGGGGCTGCAAGAAGCAGAGGAATCACCAAAAATTGCTTCCCTCCCTGTCTAACTGACAAAAGACTGACACTGTTGGACACAACCCCTGGGTTTGCAGGCATCCTTAAAATACCTTAATATCATCAAGTTGTCCTATGCTACAGGCAAGGGGTTAACCCTGGTTACAAACAACAACAACATCCCATAATTTGTGCATTACAGTCGGTACTTCATGAAGAAAAAACTTTCTGTACCTAGCTTATTTGAACAAATGAAACTCAACAATAATTTCTTCTTCTGCATTTCTTTTAATCCTATAATTTTAATATTAGTTGATTAATATTCACTGTGGAAATTATCATTGACATAGAAGCAGAAAATAAGCAAGGATTCCCATTTAGAACTGCTTGTTGTTCCTTAGCACTTGGCAAAGTGCATATGAACACTATATATTTATTTCTTACATTTCTATACCACCTTTCTGCCAATGCATTCCAAAGAAAATGCTCCCTTTGCATCTGACAGATGGGAGTGAAAAGTGAGGGGATTGGGGAAAGTAGGCTGGGAAGAGGAAAATAAGCAGAGTTAGGCGCCAACTCTTGCAGAATGAAGTTGCATAACAACGAAGCGTAGAGGCTGCTGATAGAGCCAGTTGCTTGCAAAGACACACTGATCAAAGATATTCCCTGTAGGGTCACAGGAGAAGATAATAAAAATATTCATGGGCACCAGGTGCATCAGTAATCCACCAAGCAATTGCTTCACACTTTGCCTAACTCTTTTCCCATTTGGTCTGCTGGCTCTTGTAGTGTCTTTTTGGTGTTCTTTGTATTTAAATCCGATTCTCCTAAAGCAGGTGTCCAGGCCCTAAAGCAATGGGCTAAGGGCTGAAACAGGAAATCACCTAAATTTTAATTTTGGATGGGGGTGAGATGGAAAACTACCTCAAACAATACAGGGAATATGGAGGAGCTCAGTATCAGGAGCAGCTGTGGGTTTCTCTTTTCTCCTTTCCTTCGTTACTGCCTATGGCAGCATCAGCAAAACCAAGGCTCTTTCTTTGGGAGCCTTGCCACCCTTTTCACCCCCTTCTCCAGGCATAGCATTGTTCCGTGGCACTGTATGTGCGGGTAACAGCAGCACTTAGGAGCAAAAACAGGGAGGGAAAAGGCAGACCCACCACCTTTGCTAACCCTTGAATTTTGCCAACATCCCCAAAGCAAAATAGATACACCCCCTCAAATCCATGGCCTGAAAATAGCACCGTGAAAATTGAGGGGCATTTGTTCTGAGTCCTAGCAGTGCTGCTGGCTGACATACAAGTTGGAGGTCAAATGAACACACGTCTGTCAATTTTTGAAAGTCCGTAGAAGTATAATGAGTCTATAGTTGAAACAAAGTAATAGATGCTATCCTGTGGGCTAAGCGGTGAAACTTTTTAGGCGTTCATGGTGCCGAAGTAGTAAGTGAATAACAACCTCTGCCTTAGACCTCTGAACTAAAAGTAACATTAAATCAAAAGAACATTTGTTGAGAATGGCAATCCATTTCTGTTTGAATTCAATATCATTGGTAAACAAAGTAGGCGCCTTTTGTAGTCTCAAACCCCTGGGTATACGGTTAGACTTCAGGCATCAAGCAACTGGTAGCAGTGGTTACATATCCTTATGACCACTGCTCCTTGTGCATTTTTCTAATCTAGGGGTATGTACCTTTGTTCTACTTATTGTATTTGTAGCATATGGGTTGTAATGTGTGAAGTTTATATATTTTTCATGTACACAGTCATTGTTTCATATCTGCATTCTTTTGTAGTTTTGCTGAAGAAGATTCCAGCGAAACAGTCAGATTATCCGGGATCACTGTCCTACTTTGTTATTCACTTACTACTTCGGCACCATGAACGTCTAAAAAGTTTCACCGCTTAACCCACAGGATAGCATCTATTCCTTTGTTTCAACTATAGACTCATTATACTTCTACCGACTTTCAAAAACTGACAGACGTGTGTTCATTTGATTTCAAATATATTAGAGAATTTACAAGTGCACACATTTTGTTTTTGTTGTGCTAAATTATGCATATTATGTAATAAGAATTGCAGTGCTATCTAGTATACTGGCCTTCATGTTACTTGTGTTGTTTGTTGTGTTAAGTTTGCAACACAGGGGTTTGTTGTTCTATATACAAGTTGGAGGCCCATGGGAGAGCACATTATATCCAATCTTCTGCATCTCAGAAAGTAGGGCTAGAAAAAAACACAGAGATCTGAAACCCTGGAAAGCCAGTAAATGCAGATGATATTGAACAAGAGTACAATATTATCTCTGCCATTTCACTTGGACTACGTGGACCTTCCGGTAAGGAACATTAACCCACCTGCCTGGAAGTTGGCACAGTGGGTCCACCCCATCTAGGGAGCTGCTTCTGCCAACCACCCCTACTCTACTGAAAATCACACCCCTGCTTGGCAGGAATTTGTCAGGATCTGAGTTGGCTTTGGGCCACCAGTTTGGACCAAGACGTTTAAAACTTAATAATTAATGTGAATATTTAAATCTGCTTCCTTCAACATATGCAGATCAAGATATACATTTCCTTATTAAATGAACCTAACCAAATTAATTGCAATCAGAAACCTGAAAGTGGGGGGCAGAAGTTTGTTCTAATTTCCTTTCGTATATATAATTAGAGACATCAAACTCCCCAGGGTAATTAATTCTGTAGAAGTTCTCATTAAAACATCTACAGGTTAGTCAATAGAGTGACCATGTTAAGATTACTTTGTTACTCAATACATTAATTTTTGAAATATGTTGTCCCATAACTTTAAGATTCTAAGGCAGCAGTAGCAAATGTTGCTGGACTGCAGCGTCAATAATAATAATAATAATAATAATAATAATAATAATAATAATAATAATAATAAAAATTATTTATACCCCGCCCATCTGGCTGAGTTTTAATAATAATAATAATAATTTATTATTTATACCCCGCCCATCTGGCTGAGTTTCCCCAGCCACTCTGGGCGGCTCCCAATCAAGTATTAAAAACAATACAGTGTTAAATATTAAAAACTTCCCTGAACAGGGCTGCCTTCAGATGTCTTTTAAAGATAGGGTAGCTACTTATTTCCTTCACATCTGAAGGGAGGGTGTTCCACAGGGTGGGCGCCACTACCGAGAAGGCCCTCTGCCTGGTTCCCTGTAACCTTACTTCTCGCAATGAGGGAACTGCCAGAAGGCCCTTGGCGCTGGATCTCAGTGTCCGGGCTGAATGATGGGGGTGGAGACGCTCCTTCAGGTATACAGGACCGAGGTCGTTTATATAGAGTTGCATAGCTGAAAAGGACCTTGATCTGGTGGAAGCTTTGGAACTGCAGTTTGGGGTAGTACATCCGTCTCAGCTATCCCAATCCCAGGTCAGGAGTCACAGGAGGCAAAAAGAAGAGGATCTTTCAGAGTTTGCCAAGGAGCTGAGGCGCCTTGCAGGGGTAGCATATTGGGGTGCCAATGAGGATACACCGGCAAAGGACCAGTTCATTGATGGGCACAGCGATGCAGACTTCTGCATGAAAATAAAGGAATGGCGCCCAAAGACCTTGCAAGAAACCATAAAAGTTGCCGTGGAGCTAGAAGCATTCTACACAGCAACCAGCGGAAGTGGAAGGGAGCCCCTCATGAGGAAAAACACGGTGAATAAGCACACAGCTTTTTCAACTGTGAATGGAGATCCATAAGCTCCAGCATTCTCGACAGTCAGGGATAATGGGAGTTATAATAATAATAATAATAATAATAATAATAATAATAATAATAATAATTTATTTATACCCCGCCCATCTGGCTGGGTTTCCCCAGCCACTCTGGGTGGCTTCCAACAAAACATTAAAATACAGTAATTCATCAGATATTAAAAGCTTCCCTAAACAGGAAACCAGAGGCCCTTCTCCTGGGCATAGTCGACCAATCGGTGCTAAAGAAGGATAGAACTTTCTTTATGTACGCTACAGCAGCAGCAAGAATTCTTATTGCAAAACATTGGAAGACACAAGATCTACCCACCTTGGAAGACTGGCAGATGCAACTAATAGACTACATGGAGATGACGGAGATGACTGGCAGAATCCGAGACCAGGGAGACGAATCAGTGGAAGAAGATTGGGGGAAATTTAAAATCTATTTGCAGAAATATTGTAAAATTTTTGAATGTTGATGACATTGAAATGAATTGAAGGGGCTCTAGCAACAAGGTAAAAAGTATAAGGGGACTAATAATAGATAAACTAATAGATCAGGAATTTGCTGAACTAAATTTAAAAGGGATACAATAATGGGAGACGTGAGGAAGTCAGGAAAATAAGTCAATTTAAAGTGGAGAGATTAAGAAAGAGAGAAATTTTGTTTTTCTTCTATATGTTTTTTTTCTTCTTTTTGTGTTTAATGTTTGTATTTTTGTATTTTGTATTTTTGTGTTTTTGTATTTTGTATTTGTTTTGTATTTGCCTTTTGTGTTTTTAAACTTTTCTATTGTTAAAACCTAATAAAATATTATATAAAAAAAATAAAAGCTTCCCTAAACAGGGCTGTCTTCAGATGTCTTCTAAAAGTTGGATAGTTGTTAATTTCTTTGACATCTGATGGGAGGGTGTTCCACAGGACGGGTGCCACTACCGAGAAGGCTCTCTGCCTGCAAGGCACCACTCTAGTTAACCTTGTTCTAAGGAATCTCCTGAGATTGTTTCATAGCCTTTATTTTTAATAGTTATTTAATTTGTTGACACAAATGTCCTACAATTAGATTCACATGGCCAGTTTGATCAGACACAACACCATAAACTTAACACTTAACAACCACCATAATAAAATAAAATTTTAAAACACACCATGGTGTTGCTAATAAAGCATGTCTGGATATTCAAGACAATTTGTTCAGGACTTTTTTCAATATCAAGAGTTGTCTAGAAGACAGCGGAGTTTTGCACTGTGTATAATAAGAATAAGACTAATAAGAATAAGAAAGACCCATGCAGTATAGGATCTCTGACAGAGTAAGGACAAGGGCTAATTCTCATCATTTTGCTAATATAGAACATAGTCTACTAGGCACATTACAGAGGCCTAAAAGTAAGCAGGGCTCAGTTGGTTTAAACAACAAGACATGGCCTTAGAACAAGTCTGCAATAGATTGCCTCTGAGCATGTAAGTGAAGCATACCAAGGAGAAGCCACAGCCAGTGATCATAAGGCTGGGTTTCATGGGAAAACTTGTAGCTCCTTCCCATTGGTCTCCACGTCCAAAAACATTTCATTTTAGAAGTCTTCACTGGCTCCAGCATTAAACTGATGAGGATACTTCTTTTTTTTTTAGTGTGTGACCATGTGTTCCTGTATTTAATTCTGGCCTAATTTCAGCCAGTGGAATAATTTGAGTTATGCATTCTTTTTACATTACTGGAGAAGGCATATTTAATTATTCTATATTCTGCTGTAAAATGAAAGGAAGCTTCAGAAAGCTACACAAAATAGGCAGACTACATACACATATAGACAGCCAGACAAGCGTGTATATAAAATACATACTTCCATGAAATTATTTCCAAGTAAAACATTGAACCACAGTCAACAGCTTTATGAAAAGTTCAATGATCTCAAATAAACTAATCACCATCTACTGCTGACAGATCATTTATCAGGCAGCATTGCTCATTTTATAAAAATGAATCAGCCTCCCCTCACCCACACCTCCACATATTTCTCTTTGCTGTAATATCATAAACCATTTTTATAGCTTCTTCCGTGCAATGCACCACGCAGCACTGTATATTCTATAGCTAATCAGCAAGAAAACAGCCCTGGGAGGACAGGAAGTGCATATAGACAAGCTATAAACAAGCTAGAAGCAAAATAGCAGCACTACAGCTCAAGTACAATGAACAATGTGTAGTTCCTTAATATCTATAGGAAGATATGGTTCTTTGCTTTCAACCACTGGTTTGCTTATAATAATAATGACCACCAAGAGAAAATAATGATGGTCTCTGGGCAGTGCATACTAGTGGTGTCATTAAAAATAAAAATAAAGTGGCATTATTACACACTGTTAGCATAGCCAGAAATAATAGTACATCAGGGAGATGAAGAAACCTTGCTGAGCGTTTTTGAGAAATAAGGTCTGGAATTTTTCCCAATACGAGACTACCAAGAAATCTCAAAATCCAGGTTCATAACTTCCCTATTTTTGATAAACCCGCCATCTCCCTTATGTCCTTTTTATTTTATTTTTTTTAATAAATATTTATTAGTGTTTTCACAGTGTTAAAGAAAGAATACAAAATAAAAAACATTTGAAAATAATTCCATCTTTTCGCCACTTATCTTTCATTTACTTGTTTCCCGGACCTCCTCATACCTCCCTTTTTTTTTATTCCAGTTCAATTTATTAGTTCAGCAATTCCTTTCCCTCCTTATTATCCTGATCTTTAATCTTAATATATTATAACATTAAATTTTTACCTATTAAAAATCCAATTTTTCCATATTCTTTTAAACCATTACAGCTAGAAACCACTTAACTTCAATCCAACATCATTCTAACATTCATTAATTTTGCAATATTTCTGTAAATAGTCTTTAAATTTCTTCCAATCTTCTTCCACCGATCCCTTATGTCCTTTTTAAAGCACCCACATCCCCCGCCCCGGTTCCAGAATTACAAGGAATCAGAAAGAAGCTGCTATTTTTATCATTCCTATCATCACATGTGAACCCCCCCTGCAAAGAACCACCCCCACCCAGGACCATTAGTGTAGCAATCATGATAACTGCATGGCTAGCCTAAGAGCGCAGTTTAGATATAAAACTGATACCAAGGCTTGGGACTGGGCTGCGGGACTTGACAAGATGCCCCTCACAAACCCAAGTTAAAATGTAAGTTGGTGTGTTCCTAAGCTCTCTTCAGTAATTCTGATGGTTGCTGGGTTCACAAGAACTTATAAATGTGCTCTTGTTTCATCTAAACATGGCCTGGCAATGGTCTGAAGGCAGCCCTGTTTAGGGAAGTTTTAAATGTTTGATGTTTTATTGTGTTTTTAATATTCTGTTGGAAGCCGCCCGGAGTGGCTGGGGATGCCTAGCCAGATGGACAGAGTATAAGTATTAGTATTATTATTATTATTAGTAGTAGTAGTAGTAGTATTTTGGAGGGGAGCATTTGCATGCAAGTGGCAAAAGGCAAGGGGTGGTGAGGCAGTTGACTTCCCACAGTGTGCTCACAATTCTTAAAATCCCTTTATTCCGCCATAACTTCGAAATAGGTAGAAGAAACCAATCAGCAGATAGTGTTTTTATGCTGACACCTGCACAGATACAACATCTTACTGTTTCCCTCCAAAATGATGGTGCCTTAAATGGCAAAAGTCAGGTAAAATGGAGGCAAGAGAATGAAGTGAACGGCAGATCAAGGGAGGAGCAGGGTTCAGCCTCTCCCAGTGTCCCTACTTTCCAGGGACAATCCCTCAAATTTACAGAAGCTGTCCCAGTTTCTGATTTCACCCTGGAATGTCCTGCTTCTCCTTAGGATGTCCCTATTTTCATCAGAGAAATGTTGCACGATATGGAGTTATCTGACCCTCGAGCCATCTAAAGGCAGTCATGTATAGAGTAGTTTTTTAATGTTTAATGTTTTATTACGTTTTAATATATATTGGAAGTCTCCCAGAGTGGCTGGGCAACCCAGTCAGATGGGCGGGCTATAAATATTTAAATTATTATTATGGAATAGGACGTCACTATTTTCATCGGATAAATGTTGGAGGGTATGGGGATTTGAACCAGCACAGTACTGGATCTGACAAGTGTGGTGATATTCAAAGAAAACAAAAGAATGCTTATTTTAAATAAAAATGGGAACCAACTAAAATGAGTGGGCTGCAACTATGACTTAATCTCTGCAAACTCCTTGCAACGGTCTCCTGAAGCCACAGAGGGGTCTTTTCACCCTGCACATTTGAGTTCCTGTGATGCTAGAGCAAAAGTTGCCCTTCAGGCCAATGTGAATTTCTCAAGCATCACAATGAATCTAGCTTTTTTCTCAGCATTCACATTAGGGCATGAAAGTCAAATGGTCTCTTCAGGTTTCCTCACTTCCTGAAGTGAAAGAAGTGGTCCGTAAAACTGTACACCTAGCCTGGCACTTAAGCCAAACGCTGCAGACATTTTATGACCGCACAGAATGGAAGTCTTTTTGTTCCCCAAGACAAGAAAGAGAAATCTAAAATGAGGTTTGAAAGAAATTGTGCTCTTCTCACAGAAACAGCACTAACGTTCTTTTGAGACTTGCAGTTCCTTTTACCTTGCAGCTACATATTTGATGGTGATGAAGTAAAACTATTCCCAACAGAACAGAAAGCTTCTAGGGCAGGCATGGCCAAACTTGGCCCTCCAGCTGTTTTGGGACTACAACTCCCATCATCCCTAGCTAACAGGACCAGTGGTGAGGGATGATGGGAATTGTAATCCCAAAACAGCTGGAGGGCCATGTTTGGCCATGCCTGCTCTAGAGTAAAGGCATATCAGTGTTGTTTTATAGATATACACCCCTAGAGAGCCAGATGGACACATTATGTCAACATCATCACATGTGAGGACAGGTATTTTGGACAAAAGAGAGCTTGAGTCAGTGTGGTGTAGAGGTTATAGTGTTGGACTAAGACTGAGGAGACCAAACTCTGCTTAGTCATGAAGTTCACTGGATGATATTGGATCAGTTGCAATCCCTCAACCTAACCTACCTCACAGAGTTGTTGTGAGGGTAAAACGGGGAGGAGGAGAACCATGTACATCATCTTGAGTTCCTTGGAAGAATAAGGTGGGATATAAATGTAGGAAGGAATTCAACATGGTGCTCTTCTAATTGTTCAGCATTTCAGTTTGCCAGGTGAAGTGAACACCCCTCTCTTCCCTCTATGAATTGTTCTGTTTATTTTTCTTCCTCTCCTTGAGCCAGTTTCGAGAGGCACAAAGGCATAGGGAGGTTGTGCAAGTCCTTGTGAGGGCTTCTGCTGACAGGACTCATTAATTGAATGAGCCTATAATAAATGAATTATTATTGTCTAAAGAGAAAGTTTTACAGAAATTGTATGCAGTTTCAGCGCCTTCCTAACCTCAAAGATTGGATTTTGTAGCTTTTCGGAAACATATTTAAAATCCCGAGACTCTTAGTATAAACACACACAATGTTCTATATAAAACACTGAAGAAATCAGTTCTCCAGCAGCATGGAATATAATTTTGACCTCCCTGTTCAACTGCCTTCCCAGGGCCTCTGGAACTTGTGAAGATTTATTTTATTCATTAACATTATTTATGACAGGATTCATTAGCACAGCAAGCTTTTTCCACATGAGCAACCTAGCTATTATACAAAACTGGACTTTAAAAGATTTCTTATAGAAGAAATGCCTGGAATTATTGCATGTTCCAAATTCTGACTAGGGAGGTTTTCCCCACCACCACCCACAGTAATCTATGGTTAAAATGAAAATAAGCATCTTTTCACAGTTAATGAGGGCAGGAGGCTCCCATATTGAAGAGCTTTTTCCCCCTAACCATCATAATTATGAACATAAATCTCTTGAGATCTAAAAATACTTATTTACATTATAGTAGGATTTGCAAGTCCACAATAAGAATATTTCAGCCAGTATGCTAGAAATCCTCACAATAATATTCTTCATCTAAATCCTACTTCATGCTAGTGGATACCTGTTAAGTCACATCTGCAATAGATTATTAATTATTATTACTATTTTTAATTATCTGCCATTACCATGTATGCAAATCCATTCCACAGCATATGACTCCTAACCCAGAAAAAGACAGTATGTTGAGGGCACATTTACACCAAAAGGCGGCTTCCTTCCTGACACAAAAAGCAGCTCCAGGGCTTTTTTCCCTCCAAGACCACAGCAGGTGGAAAGGTTAAACTCTCCTTCCTCATACCAGCTGCTCAGACCCCCTTGTTGTTACTATTTTTATAGCGGGAAAAGCACACATTAATTGCATTCATGTGCTTAACCTCACAGGATGCGGGTGGCGCTGTGGGTTAAACCACAGAGCCTAGGACTTGCTGATCAGAAGGTCGGCGGTTCGAATCCCCATGACGGGGTGAGCTCCCGTTGCTCGGTCCCAGCTCCTGCCCACCTAGCAGTTCAAAAGCACGTCAAAGTGCAAGTAGATTAATAGGTACCGCTCCAGCAGGAAGGTAAACGGCGTTTCCGTGCGCTGCTCTGGTTCGCCAGAAGCGGCTTAGTCATGATGGTCACATGACCCGGAAGCTGTACGCCAGCTCCCTCGGCCAATAAAGTGAGATGAGCGCCGCAACCCCAGAGTCGGTCACGACTGGACCTAATGGTCAGGGGTCTCTTTACCTTTACTTAACCTCATACAGCTCAGGACTGCAATACCTCAAGGACTGCCTCTTTCCATATGAACCTACCCGGACCTGAGATCATCTTCTGAGACCCTCCTTGTGTGCCTCCTCCTTGAGAGGTCCAGAGGGTGGCAACACGAGAACAGGCCTTCTCTGCAGTGGCTCCCAATCTGTGGGATGCTCTCCCCAGGGAAGTTCGCCTGGCGCCTTCATTATACACATTTACATCCTTTACATTATACACCTTTACATTATACATCCTATGCCTTTTTAAAATGTGTTTTTTGTGGGGAAGTATTGGGTTGCTGCTTTTATTTTTATTAGGTATTTTGTGGTTTTAGATCTGGTTTTTATTCTGTGAACCGACGTGAGACCCCCGGATATGGGGCAGTATATAAATGATGATGATGGTCTTGATTAAATATGTATTCATAGCACCATTTCTTCATGACAATGTATTATCGACCTGGTGGGTAGGTATTTTCATGAAAAGTTGGGCAGGAAGATAAACAAAAATTGCCTCTGGCAGGAGTAACTCAAGAGTTGAGTTCTACTCATAGAACTTTGTTCAAGTTAAGTTATTAACTTGAAAACATATTTAAACTTTCAATGAGAAGGAAGCATACTTATAAATCCAATGCCAACGGCATCAGTATCATAGCTATGATCCAATCAGCAATTCATATTAGATACCTAACTAATAAGGTAAGTTGCCCCCTTCAAACTACCCTTAGAGATGGCCTCCAAACAAGGCAGGCCAATGAGGCTGTTTCACTGCTATACACAAGCAAAGTCAAAGTATTGACTTTGTATGAAAAGGATGGTTGGAAAGGAAATTAAGGTTGAAATAATATTGTCAGAAACACCTAGAAAGAACTCTAAACAAAAGATTATTATTATTCATTTCATTTCATTTCTATACCACTTTATATTTTCAAGAAAAAAGATTCACTTGTATGTATGCATCAATATGAGCAAACACTGACTGCCTTGAGGTAGAAGTTGCCTGTTAATGAGATTTACCTTCTGCCCTGAAGAGCAATCGAAGGTAAAAGGCTTTCTGCCTACAGCCTGTTATAGACTGAACCACCATCTGCCTTGAGCACACATGCCAATCCTCCAATGATTCAGAGTAAAAAAGAAGGATTTTTGATTAAAAGGCAAGAGAAAGGATGAAGGGAGGGAGAGAGAGAAAACATAAGATTTTCACACAAGTTTAAGGTTTAGGCACTAAAATCACCTAAATGCAATTGGGGGGAGACACATTATGCCTAAAAAACTGTTGAAATAATTTATTTGTTTAAGATATGAGCATTCAGGAGATCCTAAATGAATACTAAAAATCCATAAAGTATCGATCATTGGCTGAGTTTTGAAGATATTGGTAATATAAAGCTAACCTGACCAGCATGTAATGAAGGAGAGCAATGAAATGACTATACAGACCTTGGAAAGAAAAGATTTGTGGTTTTGAACCAATCTTAATTTAAAAATCACCGAATGACCTTCAGCACAATGATATAATTGAAGCAATATCGCAATGATGTCATATAAACAAAACTGCAAACAATATTACATTTCCCCGTTTTTTCGGGCAGGGAATGGAGAGAGAGAGAGAGAGAGAGAGAGAGAGAGAGAGAGAGAAGGAAGAAGCATGCAATTCAGGTCTCTGCACATTAGATATGCTGGCCAACAGGCTCAGGCCTGGGAGCGACCTTTGGTTCAGAGAGCTCAGAAGGAAGGTGAACACAGCAATATGTACAGGCAACACACATCTTACTGAAGGATTAGGTTCCTGGGGTCGACACATATATGCAAAAACATGTAAAGCCAGGAACCCCTGGAACTGGGCTCCCTGCAACGTGGAAGGCTACTTACCTGACTTTGGGAAGGTGGCATGAGAGCTCTTCTGCCCTTTTCCCAAAGCCCAGGAGGTGCCTGCCCAGCTTTGGGGAGGAAGGGTGAGGGCTCTTGGACTCTGCCAAAGTCCTCTCCCTTCTCAAAGCCTGGTGCCTCCCTTACCTGGCTTTGGGAAGGCGACACAAGGGCTCTGGGGTGCAGCAATTGCAGCTTTGCACAGGTGACTGGGTGGAAGTACCATATTTTTCGCTCCATAAGATGCACCTAGTTTTTAGAGGAGGAAAGGAGGAAAGCCCTGTTTTTTTTGGGGGGGGGGGTCCGCTTTTGCAAAGGGGAAAAGCCCCTTTTTTTGAGGATCAGCTCAAAGTTGTTGAGCTCACATAGCAAAGGGAAAAAATCTTGTTTTTATGGGGTTCAACTCACAGTTCTGCAGCTTCTTTAGGAAAGGAAAGGGAGCTGTTTCTACAGTTTCCAGACAGATAATCTAATCACCCAGTCACATGTCGCTGGGGAAACAAACAGCCTCCGTCTGCAGAACATTCAACAATGGAGGCCTGGGCAAGGGCGCAAGGGCCCGAAAGGGAGCCATCAATCGACCATAAGACGCACAGACATTTCCCCTTAATTTTTAGGAGGAAAAAAGTGCATCTTATGGAGCGAAAAATACGGTAAATAAAGGGAGAGTGGGCTTCCTCCACTCTCCATTCATTCATTTATTTCTCCTGCACCCACGCAAAGCTGCAATCGCATAAGTTAAATAAGTGTAAGTTTTGAGTTGCGTGTGTGTGTGTGTGTGTGTGTGTGTGTGTGTGTGTTCTCCAGCTTTGATTAAAATCTCAGTGGAAGAATTCCAAGCTTAACCTGCTCTCACTCAACTTTGTAAAGGCAGCATACAAATGAAATGACTGACTGATCACTACTGAAGTATGAACAGGGGTATAAAGTTTCTGCACTTTGTTTTTTTATATATATATAAATTTTTATTAATTTTCCATAAGTAAAAAAGAAAACAAAGCAAAAACATTAATAAACACAAAAACGACTTCCCCGTACCACCCCTTTTCTGCATTCTTGTTTCAAGATTTTTCAGCAACCCTTTCGTATTAAACTTATTTCTATTTCGTAAATTTAACTTCCATGAGATATTAAAACAACTGTAGTTCTTTATCTCTTATAACCCTGATCCTCTAATTTTCCAAATTACAACAGTTTTTAAGATAAACTTTAAATTTGTTCCAGTCTTCATCCACCGCCTCTTTCCCCCGGTCTCGGATTCTGCCAGTCATCTCTGCCAGTCCCATATAATCAATCACCTTCGTCCGCCATTCTTCCAACGTGGGTAGATCTTGTGTCTTCCAATACTTTGCTAGAAGGATTCTTGCTGCTGTTGTGGCATACATAAAAAATGTCCTATCCTTCTTTGGCACCATTTGGCCCACCATACCCAGGAGAAAGGCTTCTGGCTTTTTATTAAAAGTTCTCTTCAGAACTTTTTTAATTTCATTATAGATCATTTCCCAGAAAGCCTTAATCTTCGGGCAGGTCCACCAAAGGTGATAGAAGGTTCCCTCCGTTTCATTACACTTCCAACACTTGTTATTGGGCAGATGATAAATCTTTGCTAACTTAGCCGGAGTCATGTACCACCTGTAGATCATTTTCATAATGTTTTCTCTTAAGGCATTACATGCCGTAAATTTAACACCAGTGGTCCATAACTGCTCCCAGTCAGCAAGCTCAATGTCATGCCCTATATCCTGTGCCCATTTAATCATACTAGATTTCACCATTTCATCTTGAGTATTCCATTTCAACAGCAAGTTGTACATTCTTGACAAGTTTTTAGTATTGGGTTCTAACAGTTCTGTTTCTAGTTTTGACTTCTCCACTTGGAAGCCTTTCTTTCTGTCCTGTTTGAATACTTCATTTATCTGTCGATAATGTAGCCAATCTCTCACCTTAAACTTCAGTTTCTCGAAACTCTGCAATTTTACTTTTTCACCATCTCGTTCTATCATTTCAAAATATTTAGGCCAATTAGAATCCATATTCAATTTTTTCACCTCTTTTGCCTCCATTGGTGACAGCCACCTAGGGGTTCTGCTTTCAAACAAATCTTTATACCTTATCCAGACATTATACAGAGCTTTCCTCACCATATGGTTCTTAAAGCCTTTGTGCACTTTTACCTTGTCATACCATATATATGCATGCCAACCAAATCTGTTATCAAACCCTTCAAGATCCAAAATGTCTGTATTCTCGAGGAGCAGCCAGTCTTTCAACCAGCAAAACGCTGCTGATTCATAGTAAAGTCTTAAGTCCGGCAGGGCAAAACCTCCTCTATCTTTTGCGTCTGTTAATGTCTTAAATTTTATTCTTGGCTTTTTGCCCTGCCAAACAAATTTCGATATGTCTTTCTGCCACCTCTTGAAACAGTCCATCTTGTCTATTATTTGTAATGTCTGAAACAAGAATAACATTCTAGGCAATACATTCATTTTGATAACAGCAATTCTGCCTAACAAGGAAAGTTTCAGCCTTGACCATATGTCTAAATCTTTCTTGACTTCTGTCCAACATTTATCATAATTGTCTTTAAATAAGTTCACATTTTTCGCTGTCAAGTTCACCCCCAAGTACTTCACTTTTTTTGCTATCACCAAACCTGTTTCATTCTGAAATGTCTCTTTTTCCTCATTTGTTAGGTTTTTCTCCAGCACTTTAGTTTTTTGTTTATTCAATTTAAATCCTGCAACTTGACCAAATATCTCAATCAGTTCTAAAACTCTTTTTGTACTAGTGTTTGGCTGCTGTAGAGTCAAAACTAGGTCATCTGCAAATGCCCTCAGTTTATACTCTTTCACTCCGACCTGAATTCCTTCAACCAACTGGTCCTTTCTAATCATATTTAACAAAACCTCCAGGACCAGTATGAAAAGTAGAGGGGAGATAGGGCATCCCTGTCGTGTTCCTTTCTCTATAGCTATCTCTTCCGTTACCACATTATTCACAATTAGCTTTGCCTTCTGCTCAGAATATATTGCACCTATACCATTTTCAAAACCTTGGCCTACCCCCATCCCTTGGAGATTCTTTTTCATAAAACTCCAGCAAATATTGTCAAAGGCTTTCTCCGCGTCCACAAAGATCAAAACCGCTTTTCTATTAATGTTCATTTCCAGCAGTTCCACAATGTCTATTATGTTCCTCACATTATCAGACATATGTCTTCCCGGGAGAAAGCCAGCTTGGTCCTTATGAATCTCACCTATCAATACTTTCTTCAGTCTTTTTGCTAAAATGTCTGCAAATATTTTGTAATCCACATTTAGTAATGATATCGGGCGGTAGTTCTTGACCTGATTCTTTTCAGTCTCAGTTTTTGGTATAAGTGAAATAAAAGCCTCTTTCCACGTTTCAGGTGCCTTTTTCCCCTCCAGTATTTCATTGCAAACTTCTTTCAATGGTTGCACTAAACATTCTTTCAAAGCTTTATAGTATCTAGCCGTCAAACCATCTGGTCCTGGAGACTTTCCCAATTGCGCTTTTTGAATGGCCTCCTCTATTTCTTGCTCTGTTATTTTCTCATTCAAAGTCAGCTTGCTCTGTTCTGAAATTTTAGGTAGTCCATGATTTTTAAGGAATTCATCTATTTCTTGTTCATTCACTGGCCCTTGTGTGTATAATTTCCTAAAAAAGCTTTGGAAACAATTACTTATCTCATTTGGCTTGTGAATATTCTTTCCCTCTATCTCCAAACAGGTGACTGTATTCAATTTTTGCCTCTTTTTCAATTGCCATGCAAGAAGCTTCCCACATTTGTCTGCTGACTCGAAAGTCCTTTGTCTCATTTGTTTAATTTTCCATTCTATCTCTTGATTTGTCAGTTCCATGTATTGCGTCTGGTAATACTTTATTTCTCTCAAAATTTCTTGAGACTTTGGTTTAGACCTCAATTTCTTTTCTCCTTCCTTCATTTTTTCTAAAATTCTTTCTTTCCTTTCATTTTGCTTTTTCCTCTTAATTTAATTCTGTTGTATCAGGAAGCCTCGCATCACGGCTTTGCTCGCGTCCCAGATTGTTCTTTTTTCCACTTCTGTTCTCAAGTTTATCTCAAAGTAATCTTTCAATGTCTTTAGGGCCTTTTTACAAAATTGTTCGTCTCTAAATAGGGAGTCATTCATTCTCCATCTGAAGGATCCAGTTGTTGTCATTTTCATTTCCATCTTTACTGCATTATGGTCGGAGCAGGTTTTTGGGCAGATTTCTACTTTCTTTATCTTTGTAGCCATCACACTAGATACCCAGATTTGGTCGATTCTTGTCCATGTCATTTTAGATTCCGAGAAAAAGGTTCCCTCTCTCTCGAGAGGGTTCCTTGTTCTCCAGATGTCAATCAAATCCATGTTTTCCGTCATCTCAAAGAAAGTCTTTGGTAGTCTTCCTTCTTTAGAAATTGTCTGTCTTTGTGCCTTATCCATATTTGTGGAAACCACTCCGTTCATGTCCCCCATCAGTATTATTTTGCAGTCGAGGTAGTCCAATAGGGTTTCATGCAACTTCTTGAAAAATTCAGCCTTCCCATCATTAGGTGCATATATTCCAATTATCAAATATTTTTCTCCCTGAATCTGTACTTCGATTGCCAAATATCTTCCTTCTTCATCCTTAAATTTCATTTTTGGGTCCAATTTTTCTTTTGCATAAATCACTACTCCTCTCTTTTTTACTTTGTCAGAAGATATAAATTCTTGTCCTAATCTTTTGTTCACCAACAGTTTCCTGTGTGCTCTGGTTATATGGGTTTCCTGTAGACATATCAGATCCAGTTGTTCCCTTTTCAAAATGTGAAAAACTTGTCGTTTTTTTCTGGGATGGTTCAAACCGTTGCAGTTCCAACTAAGAAGTTGCAGAGACATTTTGTTTATTAGATGTTTGACCCTCCGACTGCTCCAAGCTTTTCTTCCTCTTCAGTTGGCGGTTGTGGTAATCCAAATGATAGATTTGCAATGTCTGTTAGCCCTCCTCCTTCTGGTGTTGATTCTTGTCCTCCTCTTGCCAGGCCCACCGTACCTTTCTGTAGGTCCTCTAGGTTCCTCTCCAAGAAGTTTTCTTTTTCCTGTACTGTTCTTATTCTTCTTTTCTTCCCTTTGTAGTTAAAGGACAACCCCTGTGGAAATTCCCACCTGAAAGGTATAAAGTTCTTCCTCAGCAAATTGGCCAAGTCTCTATAGAAAGTCCTCACTTCCAAGATGTATTTAGGGATGTCCTTAAAGATTTGGACTTGAATGTTTCCAATTACCAAAGCTTTTTGATAATGAAGGTTCAGTATCTTGTCTCTTTCCTCTTTGGTTCTGAAGGTGATCAGACAATCCCTTGGCTTCACACTTTGCTTTCTACCAAGTCTGAAAGCAGTTGTTATCTCTACTTCATCCTCCTCCAGATCTCCTTGCCAATTTTCCAAAATTGCCTCTGTGAGAAATTCCGTCAGGTTGTCCTTTTCATTCTCTGGAACCTGTCTTAATTTCAGATTCCGTTCTTTCCGTTGTAGCTCCAGTAAGGAGAGGGCCGCTTCATGCTCATTCACCTTTTTCTCTATCGGTGCAAGTTTTTCCTGTGTCTCCCCGGCAATAGATCTTGCACTCTCTGCAATTTTCCTAGTTTCTGTAGATTCCTGAATCAGTCTATTTATAGATTCTGTATTAGTCGCCACTGACGTGGTGTTCAAGTCCAATCTTGCTGTGAGTTCTGTCAATTTCTTTGAATTTTCTGTAGATTGCTTTGTTAAGGCCTCTAGGGATTGATTTATTTTAAGCAGTGCCTGTGTCATAGATTCCATTGATGCTGCTGTCACACTTTCCGGTGCAGGCACTGTATTGCCAGAGATTGAGCCTCTTTTCTTTTGTGTCACTTTAGCTTTAGATCTGGTTCTTATCTCCTCTGCCGTGCCACTCATATCCCAAGGCCGTTCTCACAGGAAAAACTTGCGATGGAAAATCCCACTGTCAGCCAGTTACTTTACAGTTTTTTCCCTCTTGGTCCTCCAGAGGGAGCAATTAATAGTGTCCAAGTTAGAGGAAACAAAGAAACAGAAAGCCGGATGTAAAGAGTCAAAAGTCCGCCATTAAAGTTATTTAAAACTTTTTCTCCAGGTAGATTTAGCTAATCAAATATCTGTAACAAAGTCCCGTTCAAGTCTTAAAACTCATCACCATTTAAGGTATAGTCTATATCCACTTCATGCCTATTTTAAAGAACAATTTTCCCGGTGTTAACTCCTGGCAGATCGTCCCCAGGGGATCAGGGCAGTGGAAAACTTTGTTTCCCTTGAATTAAGAGTATCTTCACAAGACTGTCTTTTTCCCCCCCTTCTCCTCCGATCAGGGGGGAAGAGATACTTTTGACAGCTCAGGGTTGACAGTTCGCAACTAAGTTTCTTGTAACTGCAGCGGGGTCTTTCGTTGCTTTAAATTTCTGCAGTCCGGGGGGGGGGGGCAGACTTCCTTATTTTATTCCCTCCCGTTTTCAGCCAAATTTTCAAATTTTAAAGGGTCCCGATTCTTTTTCTGCTCTTACGGGAATTCAGTCCAAATTTTCTTTTCAGGAAGAAATCGGCGCTCTCCGCTTATGGCGACGCGGCTTCACTCTGCAGGCTGGGTAGCGACTCTCAGCACCGCGCTCACTCCCGATGCCGCTCCGTAGCCTTTAAAAAGGCTCTTTCACAGTACCGGGGGCGCAAAGGTGCCCACCGAGTCTCCTTGCTCTCAGGCTTCAGCGCCTGCGATTTTAAGGGTCCCCCGCTCGCCGTAGCGGGTAAGACCCGAACTTGCGGAGCAGTCCTTCTCCGGAGCTCGGAGGGAGGACCGCCATTAAGCGCTGGCACCGACCGGAAGTAAAGTTTCTGCACTTTGGTGGGAAATGAAGCCCACACTCTGCAAATAACTCTCTTGCTCCAAATGTCCTTGAGTGGGCTTCTACTCTCACAGCATCTTCTGTAGGTGCAGCCTGTATATGCCAGACACTATGCACGCTGTGAGAAATCTCTTCTAGCTATTTTAAACTATTATTTGAATGCCAGGCATCAGGGAGGCTTGTAACAAACTGTCCAGCTGTCAACATTTGGATAATCTCAGAAACAAGCCAAGCTACATAGTGGATTGCTTTTATGGCTCAGATATGGAATAAAGTGGCTCACTCCTCTCTACATATATCTATTTTGAATGCCCACATCACATAGTACTCTGTTATCTCATGCATCCTGCTATTTCCAATGGATGATCTCAAAATTAATGGCCTTATAGTCTCATTCCAAGAAACCATCCAGTTTGCCAAGCTGAAATATCTGATGATGCCTTATACCAATTTTATCTAGCTCAGTACTGGCTTTCTAGGGTTTCAGACAGGGCACATTCCCAACCCTACCTGGGGAGATTGGGGATCAAATCTGAGACCTTTTGCACACAAAGCATTTGTGGCCACCTCATGAGAAGAGAAGACTCCCTGGAAAAGACCCTGATGTTGGGAAAGATGGAGGGAACAAGGAGAAGGGGACGACAGAGGACGAGATGGTTGGATAGTGTTCTCAAAGCTACCAGCATGAGTTTGACCAAACTGCGGGAGGCAGTGGAAGACAGGAGTGCCTGGCGTGCTCTGGTCCATGGGGTCACGAAGAGTCGGACACGACTAAATGACTAAACAACAACAACAACAAACTGAACTAGGGCCCTTTCCATGCAGGCATCAAAGCTATAGTAGTATCTGAGCAGTTAAAATTAGAGTGCAAATGAAAGGGGTGGGGGTGATGCACTTGCAAAAGAGCAAGATAACTGAATACCAGCAAAAATAAATAATCTTAAAAAGTAACATTTTTAAGGTGATTTAATAAACGCTTTAAAAGAGCCAAACTTAAAAGGTAAAGGTAAAGGGACCCTTGACCGTTAAGTCCAATCGCGGATGACTCTGGGGTTGCGGTGCTCATCTCTCTTTACTGGCCAAGGGAGCCGGCATTTGTCCGCAGACAGCTTCTGGGTCATGTGGCCAGCATGACAAAGCTGCTTCTGGTGAACCAGAGCAGTGCACGGAAACGCCGTTTACCTTCCTGCCAGAGGGGTACCTATTTATCTACTTGCACTTTGATGCGCTTTTGAACTGCTAGGTTGGCAGGAGCAGGGACCGAGAACAGGGGCTCACTCTGTCACGGGGATTCGAACCGCCGACCTTCTGATTGGCAAGCCCTAGGCTCTGTGTTTTAGACCACAGCACCACCCACGTCCCATATAAACTTAGACATTAACAATTTGGATCAAAAGACGTTTCTTCAGTCTTCGTGGGGGCTATCAGTAATCCAAAATGAGTATCAAATATTTATACTTTCCTAAACTATCCTAGTTTAAAACATCTGCAGTTAAAAGAGAGAGAGAGCAGGAAGAATTCAGTCAGTGAATGGTCACTAGCAAAGAGCTCAGCAACAGTTGCAACTTGCAACAAGCCATGTTCTCTGTTGAAAGCAGACATTCAGTCTTGTAGAACTGTAACACTTTTGACAGAGAGAAAAATGTCTTTCCCGATGTGAACAGACACGCTGTGACCTTTTGCAATCAAACATAAAATTACTGTACTGTGATGAAGACACTATACTCAGCTGGAGCTAACAAAAAGCTCGGGCACCAATCTCAATCATGCAGAAATCAAATCAAGGGTTAATTCTTCCAGTTACAAAGACATCAATATCTAGCTATGGAGAGACAAAGGTACAGCAGAATAAATCCCCAGATAATTCACTCCGAAAATAACATCTGATTAAGTGAACTGACAATGAACGAAAAGTTTCAAGGATACCAACAATGGAATAGGGGTAGTCGTTTTGCATAAAAACTGAGCAAATCAGATAAAACAATCAAGTTTATTGTTGGCATGATAAAAGGCAAGCTGGGAAGAGACGCAACTCAAATGAAAGAGTTTAGTAAATGCATATTTTCTGAAAGGAGGAGCAGAACTTGGGCACAACAGTAAGAACATAGACATCATGGGCAGTAGCCATGGCTGGTAGCCATTGATTCCCCTCCACCAATTTGTCCAACCATCTTTTAAAGCCATCCCAGTGGGTGCCCATCGCTACTGTGAACTGTAGATAGGAGGGGCCACACATGCAAGTCCCAACCTCAACGTAGCTGTATATCAGACCTCACTATGTTGAGAAGATGTCAGAACGTAGAAGAAGAAGAAGAAGAAGAAGAAGAAGAAGAAGAAGAAGAAGAGGAGGAGTTTGGATTTGATATCCCGCCTTTCACTCCCTTTAAGGAGTCTCAAAGCGGCTAACATTCTCCTTTCCCTTCCTCCCCCACAACAAACACTCTGTGAGGTGAGTGGGGCTGAGAGACTTCAGAGAAGTGTGACTGGCCCACCCAGCAGCTGCATGTGGAGGAACAGAGACGCGAACCCGGTTCACCAGATTACGAGACTAGCGCTCTTAACCACTACACCACACTGGCGTAAGCAGGATTTTAAGCATGTTCTGATGAGTGAACACAGAACCTCACTTCAGATACTCCCTCTCAATATGGGAAGGTATCTCTTTGTCCCATTAATTTTTATGGCGAAACTAAAGCTCTCTGCATTAGGGCCAGCATCACCATACTTTTACATCTCCACATAGGAAGCTGGATTATACTGAGTCTGTCCATCTAGTTCCATACATCTACATAATGACCGGCTGCAGCTCACTGGGGTTTCAGACAAGAGAGCGGGAATGTACCCTACCTGGATGTGAAAGAAAAGGACATCTGTCCACTCCAGAATTCAATCTGCAGGCAAAACCCTACAGAAAATAATTTACAGTGTACTTCCCTAAGTTTCCTTTGATTACTCAAAAGCTTATTGTGCATTTTTACTAGGTAACGAGTGAATGCATAATTAGATTCTAACCCAGTGTTCTTGGCCTTTTTATCTCAGCCGGAGATAAGGAAGTTAAACATGCCTTTGTCACCGAAAGCACAGACAGATAGCTTTAACTATACTACATCAAGCACCTATGATATTATGTGCAATCAATAGAAAGTTCCCCTTAATTATGAGGCCTAGGGGTGGTTAGCCTGTATCCAGGCAACCATTTCCTGTTTTCTCATTCTGGCATTTGTGTGGCAAACAACAGATAAGTGCTCTAAGTAGGCACCTCATTATTATTTTGCATAGTCATAGTGAATCATCTCTTTCTGCGCAGCTTTCACTAGTCCTCCAGTCATATACAGTGGTACCTCGGGTTAAGTACTTAATTCATTCTGGAGGTCCGTTCTTAACCTGAAACTGTTCTTAACCTGAAGACCACTTTAGCTAATGGGGCCTCCTGCTGCTGCGCCGCCACTGCACAATTTCTGTTCTCATCCTGAAGCAAAGTTGTTAAACCGAGGTACTATTTCTGGGTTAGCGGAGTCTGTAACCTGAAGCATATGTAACCTGAAGCGTATGTAACCTGAGGTACCACTGTACAACCAACTACAACCATGGGCTGTGCTTCCTGCCCCCAGCTTCTACACCATAGGATGCCTCTCTATTCCCACCTTAGGACTGCTTGCATGATTTTAATATTCTGTGTAAAAGCCAAGCTAAGGTCTGAACATCATAATGCGCAGTAACGTTTAATAATGGTGGCCTGGGGGAGAGGGCTCCAAAATGGTCTGTTTGCAAGCAAAATCATGCCACCTGCATTTTCTTTTCATGACAGTAACAACATCCCTCTGTTGGTCACTAGCTGGTAAACAGATGAAGCTTCAAGATTTGTTTTAAGGCAGGCTGCCCCATTGCTTCTTAATGAAATGCATTGTGGGGGCAGGGAGAGGGAAGGAATTAGGTTTAGAGAAGACATGTGTCTGAGGCATGCATTCTCCCGATCCCATTGCCTCTTCACAGGACATCAGTGAGGCTTCCTAGATTGAAGTGGCTGCTGTGGGACAAGTCCACAATGCCTTCTATCTGAGTGGGGAGCGTTCTGATTCCACTCAGGGTTTGCAGTGGCTATCTCCAGAAATGGCTCCATGTTATCTGGAAGCCTTGGTGCGCAGGGAGAAGATAATAAGAACAATTTTCTCCTCTCCGCTCTTTCAGCCCCACCTCTACCTCTGCAAAAAATTCCATGGGCCCTCAGATCTTTCAGGTGTTAAAGCATACATAATCTGTTCCCTTTAGGCGTTACAGTTTGCTAAGTACTATGTACGCAATAGTAGTCTAAATGGGAAGGACCTGACGTGGGCTGAATGTAGTTCATAGGTCTTCTGGTTTCAAATGCATTCATGCTGAAAACAGCAAAGCCAATTAAAGCAACTTTCTATAGACATTTAAGCGGTCTTTAATTGATTTTTGCTGATTTCATGACTTGGAGCACAGGAAAAGAATCAATGTGAAAATGCACAGTATGTAACCCAAAACCTGGTAGCCATTATGCAAACGGCTAATTACAAAAGCCTTTCAAGAATAAGCTCTCTATATAGAATTATTAACACTAGAGAAGAGGCTCAGAAAAGAAACCTCTACTTTCCTTTAAAAAAAAATGTGGGGGGTGGAGCGAGAGAGAGACTGGGGAAATTAAGGTCTTATTCGCTTTCTGCCTTTGTTGCTTCGCAGGAATTCAGTACTGCTTGTCTTTGGTACCCTGGGAAAAGTAACTGTGATTATATAGTACAAAATAAGCAGCATTAGCCTGGAGGTTGGATAAAAACACCTAAAGAATTCTGAAGTCTTTCAAGGTTATGGAAATGTGCACTGAATTTAAAAGAAAAGGAAAGAAAAGAAAGATGAGTAAAACTATGCTTAACACCAATATAAATCAGAGTAGCTTAGCTATGGAGTCACAGAGGTTACTCAAACTGAAAGGTTTTTTTAAAAAAACAAAAACAAAAAAACACAAATGGATAGGCTAAATAAATGCATAGCCAGCCGGGGAATATTTGTGTTTATGCAAATCAGCATCAAAACCTCTTAACCATTCATTTGTTCTACAAAGGCAAATATTCATTAAAAGAAAAGGAAAAAAACAAATCCAAGCTTAAGGCTGGCTTGCTTATGACATGCCGTAACATAAAGAAAATAACACCTGACAATGGTCAGACAGAATAGTTAACATATGTTTTAATCCCACCACACCACACTTTCAAGCTACTTGGCTACTGTTCTTTAGAGAGTGCAAGCTAGTCTTTGACAGCAGTTTTATCTTCCTATATACATCTTCCAGCTCCCCTTGGGAGAGTTGTAGTGCTGCAGTTAGATGTGCATGACATAAGACTAGTGAAGGGAAGCAAAACAGAAGGCAGATTTTAAAATATGGTTTTAAACAACAAAAAGGTGAAGGGACCCCTGACCATTAGGGCCAGTCGTGGCCGACTCTGGGGTTGCGGCGCTCATCTCGCTTTATTGGCCGAGGGAGCCAGTGTACAGCTTCCAGGTCATGTGGCCAGCATGACTAAGCTGCTTCTGGCAAACCAGAGCAGCGCACGGAAACGCCGTTTACCTTCCCACTGGAGTGGTTCCTATTTATCTACTTGCACTTGGACGTGGTTTCGAACTGCTAGGTTGGCAGGAGCAGGGACTGAGCAATGGGAGCTCACCCCATGGTGGGGATTCGAACCTCTGACCTGCAAGTCCTAGGCTCTGTGGTTTAACCCACAGCGCCAACAATAGCAAATGTTTAAACAAAGCAGGGATGGAGGGACACAGTGGAACTACAATGATGGGAAGGCTTGAAGGAGCTGTGAAGGGGTTGGGGTGAGGTGTAACAGGAGGGGGAGGGGTTGGCAGTGGGTGAGGGGGTAAGTGAGGTTGGATTTGGGTTTGTTAATTAGTTAAGGGCTCATTTCAAATGACCTTGAAAGAAAAACTGTAAAAGTTGAGATAGATTTAAATGCAAACGCTATGAGAAAGATTCAAAAGTTGATCAGCCACTGTTCAGAAATGTGGTTCATGTGTTTATAATTTACAGCTGGGTAAGCTGATTTATGTAAGGGGTTTTGGCAAACATTCATATTGTCACTTCCCAAAATGGTGCCATCTCCTCCTGCTACTTGCAATCTGAGTGTTAATACATCATCACAATGAACATTTAGAGAGCATAAAAGCCTTCAGTCCTATTGATTATACTGCCTGAAAGGGAAGTTTTCAGCAAAAAAATGTTTATGATGCTATCTCATGCAATTCTTACACCAAGCAAGGAATGCATACATTATCGGGATAATAAACATTTGCAAGTCCTGACTGTTCCTCGCAAAATAAGGCAGCTAATAATGTTGATAAACATTTGCTTGTCTGTTTTCCATATCCTAGCTACCTAACCATATATTCAAAAACACTTTACATCCGAACACTAAAATCTTAATTTGATTAAATGGGCTCAGTTCAGACATCATGATCTTGGTCCAATATATACCAAGGCTTACTGGACTTGGAATGAGCCTTATATATGTATACTTCTCCACTGCCCTCTCCCTTTTCCTCCTTTGCTTGTGGGCTGGCTTTGCAAAAATATCCTGGTTTCTTGGACTCGTTTCCCCATGATGCTTAAACCACATAAACCAGTGGCTTAAGAGGTTTCCCCAAACTAGGTATGCACTGGTCTTTGATGCAACAATATGCAAATTTATTTAGTTAATGCTGTTATATCTTGTAACCCAGGAAACCCAAGATAAAGAACTTGGCATGTCATCAACATTTGTGTCTATTATTCTGTCTGCAAGACACATACAACATCCATGTGATGACGCAATGCGATGTGTCATCCTGAGTACTCAGTGTTTGAGGGCTACTTCACACAGCTTTTATTACACCCAAATGTCAGAAGACAGCAAGATTACAGCACAAGATGATCGTCCAACCTAACTTACTCATAGCCTGAAAAGCAAACTAAGTCTGTGGTACAAAAATTCATGTGTTCAGTCCACAAGTATGTCTCCCATTCCACAACTATTATTTTATTATTTATTAAATTTATATCCCAGCCTCCCCCCCCCCTCCTGAGCTGTTAGGGAGTCTTGATAACAAACGAGCGTAGTTAATTAAAAGGAAGATTTGTTGCAAAAAACAGAGTTCACTGGAGCGGCGATCACAGCAGTCTGAATTATGAACTCCCTTCTAAGGAGGGTGTTTCCGGCGAGACCAGAAACAGCCAGACTTCCTCTTGTGACATGTTCTGTCTTGAAGACCTCCCATACGCCTAGACCTTGGGCTAAGGGGGTCAGCTCTCACCCCTCCTCATTCTCTGAGAGTGTACTTCTGTGGTCTTTCCCACTCTCTGAGGTGCTTTCCTTTCTAGTCCCTGCATTTTGTCCTTCACTGGCGTGCTGGCAGGCTGCGGCTGACTCTCCACAACTCTGCTATCAGTTGGCATGGCATTCCTAAGGGTGGGGGAGTTGGCTCTCAGATATAATCCTCCTGACTTGCAGTTAACCTTCTCTCTTCCTGGCTCCTACCTTCACTGGGAGCTGGCTGCAAACTTCCCTTGGGGACTGGCTCATTCAGGGTAACCAACACATCAGTGATAAAAACAATACAATTCAAATAAATAAGAATAATTAAAACATCTAAAAACATGTAAAATCCAGCCATATGCAGAGCTCAGGTGACTGCGCATAGATTCTCATGCCCGCCGTTCTACCTAACTACAGATACCTAAGTAAGAAGGGTTCAGGCAGCACACAAATTGTGAAGCAAGCATATATGCAAATAAATCATTTTTTCCCATTAAAAAACATAGAAGCACTGACTAGGAAAGGATCAGGCTACATAATCACAAAAGGGGAAACAGTAATTTATAAATGTGTGAGCCCTTCACAACTGATATAAGTAATTTGGGCTGGGATATCTGTAACTGAGTACAAAATGTAGCATGTGTTAAGCTGCTTTCAGGATTAGCCTGTAAGGGTTGTTCAAATATTTAGCATGCGGTCATGCAATAATGAGTCTCTTTTTTTTACAATTCTGGATTTCACTAATCTCTTGAGAGTCAGATCCACATTCTGTCCCTTAAACAATAGATTGGTCCAAGCCATGTCTGAATCACAGTTCAGGAGCATTTCTTAAGAAAAATGGCAATGGCAATGCAAAAAGTAACAGGCTAGGATTTAAAGAAGCTTTGGAGTGGAAGCAATGGAAATTTCAGCAAATAGGAAACATAGGAATCCACATTATACTGAGCCAGACCATTGCTCCCTCTAGCTCAGTACTGAGTACAGTGTTCCTACTGGGAACTGGTTGGCACATCCGAACCCTGCAAAAAGCAGGATTAAATTCCCAAGCATCAGTGAATACACAGAGAATTCAATTCTGTTCAGTTCAGACATGCCGGCCAGTTTCCCGGGGGAAGGAGGACTGGCTGCTGTCCCCAAACATTTTCTCCCCACCCCCAAGGCAGCAGATGGGCAGGACAACTCACTTGTCCATGCCTTGATGTCAATGTGACATCAAATGATTGGCAGGTAGGTGTTTCCCAAAATGTTGAGTGTTGGCCAGCCAGGGTTGGGGAGCTTAAGATCTAGCCATCAGACCAAAAAGGTTCCCTACCTCTTGTTCACAAATATCCGTCTCTTGTCTCCCCAAATCTGTTCCAAACAAGAAAAACAACAACGAAACCTCTGCACATGGGTAGGGGAAGAAGGAAGATTGTTCCATGCTTGAGAATGATGCTTATACTGAACCATCTCCTTAGCATTACAACCCATGGTTAGCATTACATAATAAAGCAGTAACTGTAAAGAAAACTAAGATGTCTCATACTTAAAGCCTGTTTCTAAAAGCTGTTCTATTATAACACAGCAATGTGTTTCTCAAATAATAAATCAGTAACTTTCTCAAAGTGATTCAGCTCTCCTAGAAGAATCCTGTAGGGAAATGGAATACACAGAGTGGAAAAAAAGCAGCATTTTAAAAGGATTTCAATTAAATCATGTTATTTTCAAGAAATAATTTGGTTTACAAAGAAATCCATGTTTAATACAAACTAACCTGCTAAATTCTACAAAACACTCGGGTTATGAATTTCTATTGAACACAGATGAATTAGGGTCCGTGTTTTATGTAAAACAAAAACAACAAAAAACCTACGGTGAAATTATCTGACTTTGTGGATAAACAATGTTCTATATTGTATTTATTATTCATGCAACTTGTGAAGACTACTGACTTAGTTAACTAAATACATGGACATTGACTTTCCATCTAATGCAGAAACACATTTTTGTTCAATTAATCTTAACAAATGGGCTCCCCTTCTGTCCAGCCTCACAGTAAGGATCCTTGTGTGCAAGTTGCA
Source organism: Podarcis liolepis (assembly GCF_965112155.1). NCBI lineage: Eukaryota > Metazoa > Chordata > Lepidosauria > Squamata > Lacertidae > Podarcis > Podarcis liolepis. The sequence continues at coordinate 18,327,943 of NC_139557.1, read as the reverse complement.
CAACAGTAATTGTTTGCTCCTACTGGATGAGTTGCCTATATCCAAGACAAGAGAGCACAACCTTCGCTATAGAATTTGACTAGGTAGAATTTGTAGGACTGGGGAAGAAATCAGAACAACAAAAATCCTTCAGTATCTTGCGGGAGCACAAATTGTTGTTGTTGTTAAGATGAGGTCCTGCATCTTGCATACTTTGCGCAGAGCAGATTATCTGAGGTGACTGCACAAAGGACATCAATTCTTCTCTTAGCATGTTTGCCCTCGTTGGGAGCAAGCATCAGGAAGCTATAACAGTCTGCGAAGCAAATATTTCAAGTGTGTTGGTGCTTGATCAAGTATTTTCCCTTTTCCCCCACAAAAAATGGCATAAAGAGAGTCCCTCACTTGTGGAAATATATTCAGCAGCCCTCTTTATCCAGAGAACTCTTACAGCATGGACAAAGAGGGTAGCAGTTTAACCACGCTGCCCTGCTGCTGACTCTGCACCCTGACATGGCAGGACAGTAAGTCTTCACCATACGCCCATTCAGTTCCCCATCTCTCTTGTGACACTGCCAACAAGAATACTAATTACTGCCAATTGTGAAAGCAGTTTTGTGCTGTGAAGTGAATACCTGCCTACTGGGCACTAGGTTGCAGATAATGAGCTCTTTTTCACACCGGCCAACAAATATCAAGTGGCAATGACATTCAGTCACAATAGACAGTTAACTCCTAACTCCTCCTTACAATGATGTGTAATGGAGTGGGGTGAAATTCTGGAGAAGGCTACAGGGCATGTAATAAGCAAGGGCTGGGATTTTAAGGCAAACCATTCAAACCTCCTCAACCACAAAACTGAAACTCTGCAGTTTGAATAAGATATGCAAAGTGGGCAACTCTGCATAAATATGCTTAATGTACATGTGTCAACACAATCTATGTAGTCGATTTGTTTGTGCAGCGGAGTTTCCAGGGCTCCCATTTGTGAGATGGTTGTTATATCGCAAGCATGAGAAATGCAATCATCTGAAGGTAGCCCTGCCAGTTTTTTTGTGGACCATGCCAAGTATGACCTCTCCTACACCCCTTTTCACATGCAACATGTTCTTCTGATTTCCTTTCAGACTCAAACCAATCAACACAACCTGTTGTTAAGGCTAGGGAATAAAAGAGAAGCTTATGATCAGCTCCTGAACTGTAAGCATACATGCAACTTTCTCTCTGCAAACTGAAACTGAAATTTCTCTTTGGTAATCTTTCTGTAAAGAACATTTAGTGGGAAAGATAATTTGCAAGCAAAGCAAAAGGAAAGATAGCTACAGCTGTCCACCTGAAATCTGAACTCATGAGATGTGCTCTAGCCCTTTTCAGGCTTTTCACATCCCTCATACATGTTAGTCTTGCCCACCTTGTCACTATATCTGTTACCCTTCACAGGCCTAAACAGCCTCGGTCCTGTATACCTGAAGGAGTGTCTCTACCCCTATCGTTCATCTCGGACACTGAGATCCAGCGGCGAGGGCCTTCTGGAGGTTCCTTCATTGCGAGAAGTGAGGTTACAGGGAACCAGGCAGAGGGACTTCTCGGTAGTGGCGCCCACCCTGTGGAACACCTTCCCTTCAGATGTGAAGGAAATAAGCAGCTATCCTATCTTTAAAAGACATCTGAAGGCAGCCCTGTTCAGGGAAGTTTTTAATATTTAACGCTGTACTGTTTTTAACACTTGATTGGGAGCCGCCCAGAGTGGCTGGGGAAACTCAGCCAGATGGGCGGGGTATTATTATTATTATTATTATTATTATTATTATTATTATTATTATTACCTCTGAAGTGGGGAGCCATTTCTACTTGTGAAGGCTCCCTGCACATATCAGAACCCTGGTTTTCTAGGATTCCAGTACACAAGGAAAGCATGCACAAACAGAGCATGCTCCCTGCTCCAGATGTTATCTGTCCAACAACTTGTTGAGGGTGACAGGCACAGAGACGTGGGGTGGAACTGCAGCATGGTCCTTGTTTTAACAAATCTCATTGTTAGAGAGATTAAGAATGCCTGAGATTTATTACACCATCTGTACATTTGGACAACATGACATAGCTAATCAGAGGGACTGGTAGCAGCAATATTAAAAAATATGCACCTGACATCAGGATATATGGCTAGCTCCCACATGTTCTCTTGTGCTCCTCAGTCAAACTGAGAGCAGCCATCATGTGTTTAACAGACATCCAGGGTCCTTCACAGAGGTTTCATAAATGGGAAATGGCTTCATTGCTCATAGGAAAAAATAGTAAGGAAGAGTAGATCACAGACGCTGTCAAAAATGGAATACAATGAGAAGGAACACATGAATATTTGAAAGGCAAGGGAAAACTGGACAAACATGTATCTGTGCTGTGACATTTTGCAATCATGTGTTTCTTAAATGATTGTGTATTTGGGGCACTACTGTTAGGTATTCCCATTTCTACTGTGATAGCAGGCCCACACAGCACATTCACATATGTGAACAGGGTATATTAAACCTGTGTGTGTGTGCGTGTGTGTGTGCAAAAAGCTAAAAAAAATGGAAAGAACTTTCAAGGATCTAATCAAAGTCGAGATTTTCAGCAAATTAGTTGAATTCACTTCTCATTCACTGAACATTAATAATACCTACATACACAAGGAAGCCATATTATTATTGTACTGGTAAATCATCACAATAATTATGTATGAAAACCTGCTGAAGCTGGCTCTTTCGACTTGTTTAGTGGACAAATATTGCATTCCTGTTTTATAACATTTCTCTCTAAATATTTTCATTGAGTGAGTGATCGAGTCTTGTGACGTATTCTTATGTTTTAAATGTAAAAACAAAACAAAGCCAAGAGTATACCAAGTAACATCTTGGTTCTATTTACTATTCTGTAGCTACTTGTCCAAGAAAACACTGTTACTTAAAGCAAAAAGAACAGAAGAGGGGAAAGGCATTTTTCTTATCAGTTAAATGATACTGTTTCTTGCCTTTAGACTGAAGTCTACTCTTTGGGGGATTTAATTTTGTCATGATTTGACAAAAGTCTTTTGTGCACTTACTGGGTGCAATCCAGAAGAATCTAATCCCATTTACCAAATCCCACTGATAAAAGTAGCCTATAAATTTCACTTAAGCACAGCGGTCTCTCTCTGGTTTGGGACCTGCGTCTAGATACCTACAGTCTTATTCTGTCTCATTATATTAATATAAACACCAGCAGCAAGGGCTGCATTGGAAATGCATCATGAATCAGAGGGGCATAGTTAACCTGCACATCTCCTTGCTTGCTGGTACCATAATTTATAAATACAGGATGCTTGCCAAGAGAAAATAAATCCCACCTGACAGCTTCTCAACTTGTAGCTCAGCGTTGTGTGGAAAATCTCCACACCATGCAAGCAATCCATATGCTGAGTTGCACTAAATATTATGTCTGCAGTATGGAAAACTACACAGACCCTTTTTTTCCTAACTGCCATGCAGATCATTTGTAAGCCATCTTTTGTTGGGTCTACCCGCCCACCCACCACGTCTCACATGCTACCTAGTTCCTCAAGGACTAGAAGAACTTTTGGTCTTCTAGTTCTGTGTGTAAAACATCAATGAACTTATTGTTTCTCAACAAGGCCAGGTCTCATTGTGTCTTCCCCTATTCAGAGGCCAAAGGCAAAAGCCTGTCACATCAGACAGAAAAATAAATAAATTCAGATTTCAGGAAAACAAAGCAATTGGGGAAAGTAAACAGTAGTCAAGCAGTGGCAGTTAATGTCACTTTTACACAACTTCATGGATATTCACTGATAATAATAAGACAATGGTTTGCTATGCTAGCAGAGCATCGCTTTTAACTATACTAGCAGAGAAAGTTTTCAAAATAGTAGAAATACTAAAAGTTGAAATGTTAAAGTCCTACTTTGCAGAGAAGATGTAGTTTGGGGAAAATGTCAAATTACTTGATAAGACAAATTAATTTGTTAAAATTCAATTCAGCCATTTGTTCTGAATGGTACAAAAATAATTATGCAAGACAACATATTGTTAAGTGTTCTGGAAGTCATGTGTATCTGTAAGTTATCATGCACACCATTAAGTAATTTTTCAGCATCACTGCTTCTTCTTTTTGCCTTTGCTTGTTTTTGAAGTGTAACATATATTGAGATAATACCTTCCAGGAGAATCATTGCTATATTTCAGCACACCAGAAATACCAAAGGGCCTTGCAGCCACATAGTAATTAATAGCAGTGAAAAAAATTAAATGCATTTACATGTCATTTGGAGAATGTGTTCAAAAGGTTTAGGTTTTTACATTCCTATTTCTTTCAGTTGTGACAACCCTTCAAACTTAAAAAAGTAGTTGGTATAGGAAATGCCTCAATGAAATTACCATAAAGTCTCCAGAGTCCATGCACTAGATCGTAGATGCTGTTCCTAGTCTCAAAAAACTTACATGCCCCCCTGCTGCCCTTCAAAAAGAAGGAGGCAAGAATCCAACTGGCACCCTTGTGCTCACAATGGAAGAGCAGGGGAGATCATGTATTATGATTCTCCTGCCATTAGCCCTCAGCACCCCTTGAAAATCAGCTCCAGGAAGTTGTGGTACTTTCCAGAACAATGAGAGGAGGCACAGAGGGGATAAGGAGGAATTGGTAAAATAATCTCTCTTCTTTTCTAATTAGCCTCCATTGGATCAAAAAACCATTCTGTGAGCACACTGACGACAAATGGCTTCCACTCTGAATAACAGCAGGAGGCAGAACCGACCGCACACAAGGTATTATCGAGGTACATGCCTAAAATGTTTTTAAATGTCTCGTGAACATATGTTCATTAGGGAAACATGACTCGCTGTAGCTCCTATCTGACAATGGCAAAGCTGCATAACGTGTGCAATGGCTCTGAGAGCAAAGAACCATATTCATTGCTAATCAGTGGTAGATAGTGCACCTGAATTGAGCCCATTTCTACCTGTGCAAAATCTTCAACAGATCTGCTTTCCCTCATTCCGTGCACAGTAATTTGTACACCAAGTTGTACACATGAAAGGCAAACCAGTGGAATTGCCCTTTCATCCCATACATCCCATTCCACAACTGCTGTATGAGACACACACACTAAGAAATCTCTAGGTCAGGCCAATTATTGCAAATGTAGACTTTAACATATTTTTCACATTTCAGTAATTAAGTGCCAGAAGTTATCATCACACGCATGCATCAGTATTCAGACAAGTTTGACTTCATTTGACTCAATGAATATCAAATGTAGAATTTTAAACAGGCCTCCAGTGGTTAAAAGCTCCAGCTGTGTTAGATATTCTGCTGTCTTCACAACACGGAGAGACTCCCGCAATTGTAAATAATGTACTGTATTTAGCTGAAAACCTCAAAGAGGGTTGTACATCAAAATCTGCTATTTATGTGACACAATTTGCCCGTATTTGTTGCAAGTAAATCATCTCACTACACAGACAAAACTTTAGAAAAACAAGTGAAAATTCACAATATCACTCAAGAGAGTGCTAAATCTCAAGTTTCTAAATGGAAATGGATGACACCAGTTCACTGCTTATGTTGGATTTCCACCATCCAGGAAATATATCTTATTAGTATGTAACATTATATTACAACACTGATCACTGAAATGCCAGAACTCAGAGTCCCCAAGCACATAAAATGGACAGATGGGCAAAGCTTTTTATGATCTTCCCAGAATGGCTGTTTTCATGACATGCCTCAAAGAAAACACAGATGTGTATGGCCACTTCCTAATTTTCCTCTACTCAAACAATATGCCTCATTGAGCAAGTCACAGTTCAGTGGCAGGTCTGAAGCAGTCAAGAATCTATGAGCTGAGAATTCCATTTTAACTCCTTGTTAAGATGCAAGAATCTACATGAAGTATCTCCAAAGACTATCAGAAATAAAATGGGGATCTTAAGTTGAAGATGAAAGAGAACTACAGAACACCTTACATGTGCAATCTTGTGTTTGTCATGCTGTCCAAGTTTGAAATTGTGGGTGGCTTGGAAGGAAATTAATTCTCTTAGTACGAAACCTCCTGTACATACTCAGAATGGGCTCATTTCATTAAAAGCCCTCCTCCTTTGTCCCACTCAGACTTACCTGGTGGTGATGGCCACAAAGGGAAAGTTTAATGAAGGCAGTGTTGTGAGCTTGTTGTTGTTTTACAGCCTCTGACAGTAAAGGCTTGTGGGGTGGGTGGGGTGGGGAGAACAGGAGGTGTGAGTTGTTTGGCAGGGCTTGGGGTAGAGAGCTCCACCATACTCCTAATGATGTCATGTGGAATGTGACCGTTAAAGAAATTGGAGTTCTTGTTGAAACTGCACTGAAAAGGATATATCAAGAACTCTGGCCAAAAGTTTCAATATAAGGAATAATTCCTACTCAAGAGTTGAAATGAAAAACGTGTATATTGCATCCAAGAGAATTGCATCCAGAGAAACGCAAGAAAACTTGGATGCAATTATCTAAGACGCATGTCGAAAAAGAAACATAAAAGAATTAAATGATACAGACTTCCAACAGATTTATAGTCGTCAAAAAACTGAGCTGAAGAAGGTATGTACTCCGAAACAGGACCCTGTCCTGGTCACCACTACTGAGTCGTACATCTGATTCACACTCCGGATACTCCTTTTTGGCCCTATTTGATCCTTTATTCTTTATTCTGATTTTATATAATATGGACTCTGTTTGACTGCTATTGAGACTTGTATAAAACAATTGTTGTGCACTGGTATTTCATGTACCTTTGTACTATATCACTGTATATTTGAAACTACATTTTTTCTGTACTTAAACGTTGTATCCAAACTTACCATTACTTTAAAACTATCGTACTTACACGTTGTGTTTAAATTTACTACTAGCTTCAAACTGTTATTCTTAGCAGAATATACACGTTTTTCATTTCAACTCTTGAGTAGGAATTATTCCTTATATTGAAACTTTTGGCCAGAGTTCTTGATATATCCTTTTCATGTGGAATGTGACAGCACCCAACTTTGGAATGGGCTATTTTGAAATAAAACAAGTTTCCCTCCTTAACCCCATTCTGAATAGAGTTGAAAGTTGCTGTATCAATATAGCATGCAGTATTTTTTATTGTTCTTTGATGAGACTTACTTGATTGCCTGTAAGGGCAAAGTCCTATGTCTAAAATGCACTAGGGCTTAACAGATTGTTAGATCTTTTCTTTCCCCCTTCAAATTTCCTGGCAGGCCTGCCTGGGTGTCCCTTCTTTCCTTGCCAACATCCAGGTAATTTAGTGCAAGCATTTATGGTGATGTTCCCAACTATGACTAAACTTCATGCTGATATTCTGCTTCTAATGGTATCCAGCATCTTTCATCCATGATTGGAGAGCACAAAGGCCATGCACTTAAATCAAATCAGCTTACACACTGCTCTAGAAAGAGGTAGCCTCTACTAGTTAAAAGGTATACAAAAGTAGTAACCACATACTGCTAACCAGGGCTGGGCAATATCTGGTTTTCAACATCATGATATATCACCAGCTTAAACATCATGACATACCAATATATTACAATGTCTGAAATAAGGATGGAGCTATGTAGAGTCATTGGCCGGCTTCCCAGTTTCCCCCACATCGTGATTTTTGCCAGCATCTGCTCTTGTGATTCGCTCTGCCCTGCAAGAGGCAGGGAAGACATGAGCCGGCAGAGTTAACAGGGACTGGAGGAACCAAGAGAAGCATTGGCTGGCTTCACGGTTTTTCCCACATTGTGATTTTTGCATAGTGCATGTGTGAGGCTTCAAACCAGTTTTGGAAGATATATTGATATACAGTTGTACCTTGGATCCCAAACGCCTTGGTACTCGGACGTTTTGGCTCCCAAACGCCGCAACCCCAGAAGTGAGTGTTCTGGTTTGCGAACGTTCTTTGGAACTCGAACGTCCAACGGGGCTTCCATGATTTGCAATTGGCTGCAGGACCTTTCTGCAGCCAATCAGAAGCTGCGCTTTGGATCGCTTCTTGGCCTTTTGGCTAAGATCAAGTGTAGTGTAGAAGCTGCACTTTGGTTTCCGAATGTTTTGTAAGTTGAATGGACTTCTGGAACAGATTCCGTTCAACTTCCGAGGTATGACTGTATTGCCCAGCCCTACTGTTAACCCATCCATTTATCCAATACTCAAAAAATGGAAACCCTGCTCTCAGCTGTAAATTTTCTTCTACATGTTTTCACATTGGCTTGGAAACTGGATGTAATTCCTGCATCCTTTCATGCAGACTAGTGAAACAACAAACTATTTTTAATTAGTAGTGTAATGGCAAGTTCAGAAGTGTGGAGTCCCTCATGATAGTAGCAGCCACAGCTCCCCACACCACCACAAGCCACACTCCTTCCTAGGCAGTGCTTTTAAAAAGAAAAAGAAAAAAAGGTGTTAGTACTCACCAAGAATTTATTACAGTAAGTACCACACTTTTAACTTTTGGGGGGAAAGTTGTCGGTACTGCATACCCTTGAATACTCCCAGGAAAAAAGTGCTGCTCCTAGGATTATACATCTTTCCAAGATGATACAATAATCTTATAATTATTTAGGGAAGCTTTTAATGTTTGATGTATCATAGTATTTTAATTTTCTTTTGGAAGCCGCCCAGAGTGGCTGGGGAAACCCAGCCAGATGGGTGGGGTATAAATAATAAATTATTATTATTATTATTATTATTATTATTATTATTATTATTATACAATAATAATAATAATTAGGCAGGCATTGCATTTATCCATGCAGATCTCCACGTTTCCTTTCAGCCAGATCTACTAATTTCTGTGCACATACATGGAAGCACTCCCATATCTTATTTAAGAGCGACTGCAGTTGTGTTTTCCTTGAAATTCTATTGTACATAACAGAACTTGCACACCATTCTCTTGAAACTGAAGCACTTGGTATTTTTCAGTGTTCCTAAATGCCTAGATTTGGAGCCTACAGAACAACAGCTCCTTTTTGTTCTCCCTCACACCTTCTCCAGTGACCTTAGGCGCCAATCCCCATGGGCTGACTCACCACAGTGGCTGAAAAACTCCCCTTTGCTGTCATTCAGCTCTAGGATGCTGGGGACAGGGACCCTGCTGCAGAAAAAGTAGCTGGTCTTTGAACCCCTGCAACCTTTGTTTTCAGTCGACATTCAGCAGATTCTACGGGTATTTTGGTTATGCAATATGCAAGCCTTTGGCTTTCCCTTAAATCAGTGTTCACAAGTGATTTCTTCTGTGGGCTAAAGTAATTGGCAAAAGTAAATTGCCCACTTTTATTTATCTTTCCTTGAAATGCATGATTTTAACTCATGCTGTTTTGGCTGGTCTTTCAATAATCGAAGAACAAACAACATCATGTGACCTACAGAGATTAACTCATACAGCATTATTAATAGCACATGTTCACAATACACTGTTCACAGCAAGCCAATACTTATTTCCTGGAGACATTCCAAATACTTTGATTCAAACAATTTTATGTCCATTTCACACTAGCAAGGAGGTGATATTTGTAAACCAAATTATTTCTTGAAAATAACATGATTTAATTGAAATCCTTTTAAAATGCTGCTTTTTTTCCACTCTGTGTATTCCATTTCCCTACAGGATTCTTCTAGGAGAGCTGAATCACTTTGAGAAAGTTACTGATTTATTATTTGAGAAACACATTGCTGTGTTATAATAGAACAGCTTTTAGAAACAGGCTTTAAGTATGAGACATCTTAGTTTTCTTTACAGTTACTGCTTTATTATGTAATGCTAACCATGGGTTGTAATGCTAAGGAGATGGTTCAGTATAAGCATCATTCTCAAGCATGGAACAATCTTCCTTCTTCCCCTACCCATGTGCAGAGGTTTCGTTGTTGTTTTTCTTGTTTGGAACAGATTTGGGGAGACAAGAGACGGATATTTGTGAACAAAATAGAGAGACAGAACCTTTTAATATTTCATCCTTTCAAATTGTTCCTGGGCAGTTGCCCAATTACTTTTCCCACAGTGACAACCTAAGGCCAATCAAATACCAACTTCCATGCAGACTTGAGAAAAATGGGGCTATATTCTGAACAATAGTTCCACATGGCTCTAACCCGTATTTATGAAGGTGTGTCACACAGGGTCAGAACACTGGTCCATTTAGGCCAATAGTGACTATTCTGACGGGTTGTGGTACTCTTAAGAGCTCAGATACAAGTCCTCCCAATGCAGTTACTCAGACTCAGCCCCATTCATTGCCTGAGGTGGAATGGCAAATTGCCCACTGCAGTTAAAGCATAGCGTACACAAGGTTGGCCCAGTTATTTTGACACTGGGGGCAGAAGATTATACTAGTCTCTCTCTGGGAGTAAAAATACAATAATAATAATAATGTAAATAAATAATTTGCTGCCAATAATAATAATAATAATAATAAAATTATTTATATACCGCCCTCCCCAGCCGAAGCCGGGCTCAGGGCGGCTAACAACAATCAAATAATCCCACATTCTAAAATGTCCCATGACCCACTCTGCCTTATGGTACAGCTGTCCAAGAGGTCATTATTTAAAATTACTAATATGCCAGCATGCACTCAAACAGCCACAAAGGCACTGACACAAGCACATATCTGTCATACGGATAATGGTGGAATTTGTATGGATGTCTGTCTGCCATACTGTGCGAGCTCCACAGTGCTGAGCATTCCATGACATCACAGCAGCTCATCCATGACTACAGGGAGGGGGTGCAGCAGATGACAACCATTATCTGCCTCCATATAAAAGACTGCAAAACTTGGAAAGATCAGTTGACTATCTTTCTGCCACAGTAATTAGTCACGATCCAGCAGCACTGAAGCACAAATGGGGCTCAGTTATGGGGGCTTCCATTTTCCTCTGTTAGAACTGCCCTGAGACTTCTGGGTATATAAATTCAATAAACAATAATAAACAATGCTATTCGCAGGAGCATTTCCTTCCATAGAAGGGGAGGGAGCCCTAATGGCCTATTGATTGTGTCCAGTGTCTGTAGACACCATGGCCCTCCCTCCTAAAAAGGAAACTTTCCCCCCAATGATATTCTGAAAAATATAACAATATAATATTATTAAAGTTGATGTGGGGAACCACTGTTCCTTCAGAGGATTATGGCTAATGGCAAGGGATAATGGTAGCTGTAGCACCAAAATATCTGGAAGGCCACAGGTTCCCCAACTCTGAAGTAAAAAAAAATACAAATTTCAAAGAATTTAGCCTTTCCATTGTAGACATCATAATTTTTTTAGAGTCCTGGCACGTAACTTGGAGATAGCTTAACTGCTTTTGTCTGCCAACACACAATGTTATCTGCATAAAGATTTCAGACCGTATAAGAATCCAGGATATATTTAAATTAGAGACAGACACTGATAAATGATGGCAACCCTATATAAATAAGGAAGTAATGGCTTGTAATACTATGCAAGATAAATTATTAATGGAGAAATGTATGAAGTATTGCTCATTCTCACTGTGGTTAATATTTGAATTAGCTGTCAATGGAAACAACCCCCAGTTTATGCAGAGGGCCAGTTTTGGCATTTTAGCTCCATTTAAGGTCTCAAAACTTAAAAAAATAATAATTGGGGTGTTAATAGTGCACAGTCCTTCACGTGTTTCATCTCTGTGGGGCTGGAGGAGTTTTACCTGTGGGATATATTGATTTCATCACAACTGTTAGCCCTCTTAGATTAGATGTAAATTCATACATAATGCATACTCGAGACCAGGAAAATGATTGTACAGCTACCAGGCATTACAGCCCTTGCTGAATAAGCCACATGAAAATTTGATAGAATCCAATTTTTCATACCCGTCCTTGCAAAGACAGAATAGAGGGGCTGAACACTGTATTAACTGATGAAGTGCAGCAGCTTAAAAATAAGTCTGCATTAGCACATGCCAAAATGATAAATGTAAAAAACAAAAACAAAAACCTGCCTAGAATTTTGCTTAGCCGTGTTTGTTTCGTCAACATACAGGAGAGGCTTCAGTCACAGTCCTGCTCTCTTACCATAATCCATGAGTGGCCTATTGTCTAATATTTTGCTATTATTTTGGGGACAGAATCTCAACTGGCTCGGGGAGGGCGGTGTGAGAAGGACGCAACAGCCATGCCCCCCTCAATCCTAGCTCCTCGAGAGCGAGGCTGGGGTTGAAGGGCACATGCTTTCCTTCTCATGCCGTCACCCTGAGCCACATTGATCAGATCCAAACCATTCAAAGCGGCAGGCTCAGGAAAAGGTAGGCAGCATCCCCTCCCCCGAAAAATGTGCCCAGGACGATTGCTCCTGCAGGCCCTCCCCATGCCCCAGAGTAGGACACACAGGGATGTCTTACCCATAGAGGCTAGTGGCGCAGAGCGCCAAGTTCTGGAGGGTGTCAGGGAAGAGGCAGAGGCTGGATGTGGCGCCTCCTGGCATCAGCTTGCCGCCCTTGCCCGCCTCCGCCATGCTGCGCCGAAGCAGTGCCGCGCCTGGAGCCTCCACCTGCACAACTCTAACACAGATTGTCTTGTTTTCGGCCTAGACTTCCATCTTATTTCGTACTGTGTCAATTTTGTGTAAGCCACTTGATACACAGTGGTACCTCAGGTTGCATACGCTTCAGGTTACAGACTCCGCTAACCCAGAAATAGTACCTCAGGCTAAGAACTTTGCTTCAGGATGAGAACAGAAATCGTGCTCCGGCGGTGAAGCGGCAGCAGGAGGCCCCATTAGCTAAAGTGGTGCTTCAGGTTAAGAACAGTTTCAGGTTAAGAACGGACCTCCAGAACGAATTAAGTACTTAACCTGAGGTACCACTGTACTTTTGTAGAAAAGTGAGGTCTGATAGAATATCATCATTCTAAAATAATAAATATTGGCTTAAAATGTTAATTTTCATATAATCACACATTATTAAAAACTGGCTTTAATATATTACCGGAAATAAATGGCAATTAGGGCTAAGCTAAATGTTTGCAATGAAAACAAAACTACATGGTTATTTTTTATTTGGCCCTAAAAAGCGATGAATTGCACAGGAATCATCAGGGTTAAAATGTATCAACCAAGTATGGCTATAGACAAATATAACCAAAAGTACTTGACAGTTCCCCATGCCAAAAAAATTAAATAAATAAAATTATACCCTGCTATGAATTGTAAGCACAACTGCATTTTCTTATTACATATCAAAGCAGAGGATTTAAAAATAATTAATACAATTAGGTTTTTAAAAGGCCCAAACCTTGCTACAGCTTGTTGCAGACTGAAAGGCTGTCGTTTGAAAGCTGTCATCTAAGTGGATGGCAGTCAAGCAAGCTGACGAAAGGCAGCGACATGTTAACTCTGTGATAGATAGATGGATAAACGCGCCTGCAAACACAAAGGGAAGTTCAAAGCTACTAGAGTAATGCCTGAGGTGGGTGTCAGACAATCAGATGCCGCCGCTGGCAAAATATCTGAGAATCCTTTCATTGTCATCTGCAAGAAGGGCACAGCGTGGCAAAATATGCCGAGGATAAATTACACACCCGAAGCTGGTTCTTTATTTCTGCAAGATTAATTAAGGATGGATGTGCTGACTCTTGGATCACAATGTGAGCAGATAGAGTAGGATTTATCAGCACGGTACCTATCCAAAGCTTCCTGTTCAGCAGAACTATATTAGTTCTGGCATGTGGGAGAAGCACCAATTGCTGCAAAGACCACGTCCACCACGACATACAACTAAGGCTGGCCAAAGATATTTTGCTGCCTGAGGAGAAGGATGTGATAGTACCCCTCATTATTTTTACAGACCCAGCACCTGCCTATTTCACCTGTGGATATTTAAAGTTGTTCATAGTTGTCCTGTCATCTGATGTGTTAGAGTTTGTGGGTGTCAGGCTGCTGCCAGCGACTCCTGGCTGGTTGCCCAGGAACGTACAAAGAGAAGGATATGTTTCTTACTGGCCGCTTTTTAGTCAGTATTTACATAGAGAGGCTAGAGAACCCAGTCTCTTGGATAATGGCATTGTGCTGAGTGAATCTCCACCCCTCCATCTCTCCCACTCCTCCATTCGTCATCATCACCACCTCCTCCATGGGTGCTGCTATGTGCCCTCTGTCTTTGAGCTCTTTGCTCTCCTACTTTCAAGGCTTATTGTGTTCTGGGAGAGGGGTCTGGAATGCTTTCTAATGACACTGTGTCCATCAGCTGTTGCCCCCTGGTGTTTCCTCCTTCTCCTCCTCTCCCATTATATCCCAACTTTTCCCCTTATCAGCCTCTGAGCTGTGACCTCCCTCAAACCCCTGTTGTAAAACTACACTGTCTTCCTCTTTCTTCTCTCTGGAAGGGTCAAGCTGGGGAAGCAGTCTCCACTATTCCTCCTCTGCCCAGTCCTTGACAATGGGAGAGATGTATCCTTGTGAGTCATTTTGTCAAGGGTCATGGTCAATTCTCCGTATCCTGGGATCCAAGCCCTACAGAACCCACTCATACCTAGGAAACCTTTGAGTTGCTTCTTGGTCTTTGGAAGGGGGACTCTCTCTCTCTCTCTGGCTTCTACCCTGTCAGAGGTTGGGAATCTGGTGCCAAGTCCATAGCTGTCAACTTTCCCCATTTTTTAAGGGAAATCCTATTCGGAATAAGGGAATTTCCCTTTAAAAAATGGAAACGTTGACAGCTATGGCCAGGTCCCAAAATGTGTCCTAGATATTTAACTTTTTGCTGACAATACGGGACCTTACTCGGGGACACCTTGCAGTGCTAATAACAAGTTGAACAAATGGGGGAAAGTTATGGGGGTGGGGAAGGCCACGGATAGTAATTCTCAAAATATACACATCCTTGCAAAAAGCAATGAATCTGATAATCCTTAATCAGCAATTGAATTTGCCTACTGGTCTAAGAAGGCAAGACCACAAGAATGATACCAAAATATGGAAATGCTCTGTGGATGATCAGCTATGAAGATTTCCTATATATAAATAGACAAAATCATCTGCTTTGAACAGCTGCTAACATCCAGTACCAAGTCGGAAGCAAGAAGTCACATCCACAAAAGTTCTCTCTTTCAAACAGCGTACTGAGAACTGTGAAAGGTCATGTCTAATAGATGCAACCCAATGAAATAAATATACACATAAGACACACACTGTTTAATACTAATTGTTTAATTAAAAGGATGGGATTATGATACCACACAAATATTAAGCTTTAAATTACTGGTCAGCACTGCCAATTATGCAAGTTCAGTGCAAAATGCCAGGTCCCTATTTTGCAGATGAGCCCAGTAACAGCATATGGCTTAGAGAATGAGAACAGAGCTCACTATCACGGACAGATTGCTAGGGAAAAGCAACCGAGATGAGAAAGTTATGAG
Source organism: Podarcis liolepis (assembly GCF_965112155.1). Classification (NCBI taxonomy): domain Eukaryota; kingdom Metazoa; phylum Chordata; class Lepidosauria; order Squamata; family Lacertidae; genus Podarcis; species Podarcis liolepis. The sequence goes on along the minus strand of NC_139557.1, from coordinate 18,312,546 downwards.
AACAACTAGTACTGTTACATTTATAGTGCTCTGACAGCTTTGGCTATTATTTCTCTCCCTGTGCAGTTCCCCCATCTGTCCAGTTCTACTGAGAATGCTCAGGCTGCAGAAATAGGTTCTGCAAAACTGTAGATCCAGTTCTGCCTCTCTCAGTCTCCTTAGTGGCACTTATGAGAAGGTGTAGAAGGAGTTACTTGAAGAATCCTTGGACTGATTCTTTTCTAGCCAGGTTTTGGTGTGCTAGTTGTGAAGCATTCCTATGAGCCTTATGTCACCATTACAAGCCATAATGTGTTATGCCACTACTCAGTTCCATGCTTACAGTTGGGAAAAAGCCCCAAGCCGAATTGAATTCTATGCGACTGTGAAATCCAGCTGCAGAACTCCTCCTTCCTTACTTCTCTGGTTGTCAGAAAATGGAAGGGGAAAACGGTACTTTCCTTCTTGCTGCTGTTCTGAAAACACAATAGCAGCAGTTCTTGGGTGAGGAACCTCTAGGGATGTCTTGAGAAACCCTGTTTGAATCCTCATTAATGGGAGTGGACTGAGGAGGGTCCTGCGTCTACCCTGCAGCATCACCATCCTACAGCTTCCAAGGGGCCCCCCAAGCTCAGATGGAGTATGAGGAAGGGCAGGCAGCAGAGACAGGTTGTGCAAGTCCCAGCATCCCCCAATGAGAAGGTGATGGTATCCATATAATTTTCCATTGGGGTTGATGAGACTGAAAATCATTTCCTTTCCTTGGCAGTGATGCAGACTCTGCCTCAGCTGCTGTCCCCTCTTGCCAAAAGCAAGTTTGGTGTTCTCCCAGGAGGAGGAGTGAATGGGAGAGGAGGAGCTGGTGGCAGTGAAGGCAGGAGCTTTGAGTGCAAACCAGGGCTTGCATGGGGCATACACAAACAGCAAACCTTGGCATGCTTGTTCATCCCCCGAAAAAGGCATGGTTAGCAGAGAAAGAGAGGTTGTGTGCCCAGGTGCTGTGAACCTGCCCCCCATCAGAACATCACGGTAGAACCAAGGACCCTATTTGGGAGTCTTCAGCTTCACTCTCACCCTGCCCCACACCTGCCAGAAGCAGGACTCTAATGTGTTTGGAACTTCAGGAAGGAAGGGGGAACACATTCATTGGAGAAGCTCCAGGCACCCTTTGTTTCCTCATGGCTGCAGATCAGTCTCAAGAGGTACCAGCACTCACACCCTCCTAAGTGGGGCTTACTCCACAGGCTGAAGTCTTAAAAGTAACAAGAATCTGGCAATAGATAATTTAAGAGCACCTCAGACCATCCAATTCTTAAAATAAATTTCAGCCTGTGAAACATAGCTTACATGTCTGATTTGAAGGCACTTATTGACTTGCTTAAGCATAGATGTACTACATAATTCTTTTGATGCACTGCTTGTAACTTTGCCAAAAGTCATGCATTTTCTAATATCCAAGTTGCTCCTGTAGCCAAGTGATGTATGTGTTCTCTAGGAAGAAAGCATTGTTTGATTGGATTGCCCCAGTCTCCAAGTAAGAATTATTCCTGCTTGACAACAAACATAAAACTTCTTCCCCTATATTTAGTTCCGAATGCAAAGACTCTAATGATGAGCTGTACCTAACAGAAATATGTATCTGTATATGATTCTGTAGCTTCAGGAACCAAACAATGGATTGCATTGCTTTAAAGCCAGCCAAAGGGAAACAACACAAATTAGAATGCATCTAGGGCTAAAATGTTTTATCCAGAATGTGGGAAGCTGACTTACAACCAAATCATATCACTGGTCCATCTAGCTCACCACTGTCTGCATTGACTAACAAGGGCTCTACAAGGTTTCAGGCAGGGGACATTCTCAGTACTATAGGGAGATGATGGATGTTGCAGTGGCGTAGCGTGGGTTGTCAGCACCCGGGGCAAGGCAAGTAATTTGTGCCCCCTAACCCGTGGATTTGCGCCCCCTAACCCGTGGATTTGCGCCCCCTAACCCTAACCCCCAGATGTTGCGCCCGGTGCGGCCGGGCCCCCCTGCACCCCCCACGCTACGCCACTGGGATGTTGAACCTGGGATGTTCTACGTGCCAAGCAGAGTTATGGCCCTTCTCCACTATGAAGATGGGGGATTTGCCACAGCTGTCCATCAAAGAGTTGTTGTTGTACCACACCCACCTGATAAACCTTCTACAGAAACTGTATCATCCCTGCAGGGTTTTTTCCTGTGCCTCACATGCAACAAAACATAATCCTATCTGAATATCCAAAAAGTTTGCAAACCGGTGGTTAATGCCCATGAATCCTCTGTCCACTCCTCCTTAAATTTAAATGATTAAGTTAAAGTAAAAAGAATGGGTGGGCACTATTGAACATAGAAAGTAAGCTCACACCAGTAAATACTGGCCATGAAGCATAATTACAATGACATTTTCCGCCGCCAAGCAGGGGCTTGCCTGTACTTGTAATTTACCACGTGTCGGTTCCAATCTGAGTTGCATTGTCTGCAGTGACATTTGCCAGAGATTTAGGGGGCAGAACAAGGAGGAGGACAGAAAGTAAAAGTAGCCCTTGTGTCGCTTCCACTGATTTTCTATTGTTCTGTATCTTCTGCCTGCAGAGGAACAGCCCTTCTATAGAGGGATATAGCAGTGGGGACAAAGGGACACTAGGTGCATGAGAATGACAACTTGAAGGAGTTCCTACAGCGTAACGCAGAGTTTGATTCTTTCACTCTGAGTAACAGAGTGAAGATGCCTGTAAAATTTATCTTATGCACAAGCCACTGTTTTAGATAATCTGTCTGTGGTTTTATTGATCATTTTGTGAATCTCAACGGTGCCAAAGATCCCAATCTCTTAGACGAAAAGGATGTGAATGTCAATGCAGGACACCAGAGTTAGGGAGTAGATAAATCCCAGTAAATCGTATTGTTATACTAGCCAACTGCCCATCAGTAAGATGGACTGTACTCACTTTATCCCGTAGTTATTGGAAGCCAGTAAGGGCACTTACAGACTATCACTATTTTGGGGTGGGATTCAATCACATACTGGGAAATTCATATCACAAAGTTAAAGCTGATTTAGAGCTCTTATGCAACAAACCCACTTCCCCAAAATATCAGACTATTATTTTTTATAACAAGGAAAATGAGGAGAAAGGTCTAGGGATGCTGGGAACACAATTGGGGTGAAGTCAGCACACCTGTTCTGCCTCCGCAGACACTCTCAACCACTATGTCAAGGGAGAAAGAGAGGTTTCACCCTTCAACGTAACAAATTGTCTGCCATAAACTCCTCCAAATGACACCAATGGCTCCCACTGACATGTGTGATAAAAATTACAGTGGTGCCTCGCAAGACGAAAAGAATCCGTTCCGCGAGTCTCTTCGTCTTGCGGTTTTTTCGTCTTGCGAAGCAAGCCCATTAGCGGCTTAGCGGATCAGCTGATAAGCGGTTTAGCGGCTTAGTGAATCAGCTGATAAGCGGCTTAGCGGATCAGCTGTGAAGCGGCTTAGCGGATCAGCTGTGAAGCGGCTTAGCGGATCAGCTGTGAAGCGGCTTAGCGGATCAGCTGTGAAGCGGCTTAGCGGATCAGCTGTTAAGCAGCTTAGTGGCTAAGGATCAGCTGATAAGCGGCTTAGCGGCTTGGGGAAAAGGGGGGAGGGGAAAAAACTGCAGGAACTCGCAAGACATTTTCGTCTTGCGAAGCAAGCCCATAGGAAATTCGTTTTGCGAAGCACCTCCAAAACGGAAAACCCTTTCGTCTAGCAGGTTTTCCGTCTTGCGAGGCATTCGTCTTTTGGGGCACCACTGTAAAGGGATTTCAAGTAGCAACAGACCTGTGATATAACCAATATCTGCTCCGCATTACTGACACAAACAACCCGAGTGACCCTTCCTTTCTGTGTGTTTCAGTGGCAGGCAGTTCTCTGGCTTTTAACAATTAGTCATCTTGTCCATATCCTACTGCCTTCTCGAAAAAAGTAAAGAGGTGCAGCTCATGAGACTGTTGGGGGAGGGCAGCACATGTCCTCCTCCACTTTGGCAGGTCACCATTGTTAAAAGAAAGGAAGTTAGATTTAGTTTACATACTACTGAATTATTTCCCAAAATGCGCCTACTTTCTCTTTTTGCATAGCAATCTCACAGGGAGTACAGTTTTTGCTTCCACCCCAACTGTGGTCCCAAATGTTCTCACTTGGCTTTCTCTCCTGCTACCTTAATCATAAGCAATTTTATGTGAACAAGAAAAAATGAAGGGGTGGGGAGCCTATCAAAACATCAGTAATTTTAAGCAAAGAGAAAAGATACACAGCTGGTCTGGAATTCCTAGCCTGCACACAATAAAAACTTCCTATGACATGATGATAATAGGCAAAGCACAAGTATAGTTGGCAAGGTTTACAAAACTAAATCCAATGTCAAGCATTTGTTTCCGCCTGCTGTTCATTCCTATGTGGCTCCAAAAATATGCACATTTTATGTTCATTTGGCTTTGAGCAATTTAAAGTAGAACTTGTGTTGTGATCTGCAACCTTTTGATTATGAACTTCCATGGCATGCAGAGAAGTTTCAAAAGAGTTTTATGGACTGCACTGGACAAAGTGATTTATGAAATTTCAGGAAACTTTTATTTAAAAAATCAATCAATCAAGCCTTGCAGTATTCCAGGACTCTAAAAGAATTTGAAGCAAATAAAATCAAATTATATGAACTACCTTTTGCAAATCAAAACATCAAAAAAGTCTTACTGGCATCAGAGATATTGCTCTATAAGCCTAGACTACAGTCTTCCAATTACTAGTCTGGATTCAGTAAAAGCTTTCTAGATATAATGATAAAAAATTACAGTATTAGTAAAGCTGGTGCCAGATGCATTGCTCTGCTTTCCCTTAGTCCATGTCAGTCTTGCTTTCTGTGCAGCCCAGGACCTCCATACAGAAAGGTCAGTTCAGTGCTGCTAATGCAAAGGTTTAATTTTACCCCTGGAGGTGCACTCCATTGTCTCTTGAGACAGATAGATGCTGACAACAAGTAAAGTCAGCATAGTTTAAGAAAATATGATAGAAGAAGAGCTGTTTGATTTGGCCAGCGACCCATCTAGTCCAGCACCCTGTTCTCACAGTGGTCAGCCAAGTGCCTGATAGTTTTTTTATACTAACAACCAATCGTAAGTATGTTTACCCCAGACATTTACACTGACTCCAATGGGACTTACTTTACAAAACCCAACAAGACATGATGTTAGGTGTGTGAACGCAACATGCAGGGAGGAGTTTTTAACCCTTTCCCACCCTCTGGTCCTGGTGAACGCCTCCTTCCCAATAGCCACTTTGAGGAGGAAATTTCCATGTGACTGTTGCAGATGGGCAAAGACATAACCCCTGTGGTCCTCCCCCAAAGAAAGAAAGAAAGAAAGAAAGAAAGAAAGAAAGAAAGAAAGAAATTGAGAAAGAAAAGATTAAATGCATTTGTGCATTTAGGATCATGTCTATTTTGGCCCCCAGGAACCATGTGTAAGACTGAAGTGTAAGTCCATCTTTTGTATAAACTAGCACACTGTGGTGGGTCGTGCCCATTGGGACTGGAAAGGAAGAAGGTAAGGAGGCCAACCGAAGGTGGAACCAGAACCAATGGCAGGCAGTCAAGTAATTCTTGTTCCCCCACATACTCCTCCCTGCTGAGTTCTGCAAGGGCAGAACTGACACTAAGGAGGAGGAAGCTAACAGCCAATGCTATCCCCTGGATTGGTTGTAAGTGGGGGCTGGCTGAGGGCAAACTGCTCCAGTGAAGCAGCCTCTGTTGATAGCAGTGGCCCCAACACACAAAGTATGTTGGGACTCTAAATGTTTTAACACATTGGCCACAACCCCACATCTCCCATGGCTGTCAGACAGAGCTAAGTGTACACACAAGACCATATCTGCTTCCCCAGCCTAAAGTGGGTTAACCTGCCCAGCATAGCAGCTCCTTGCAGGGGAGTCTCCATTTCAGGCTATGGAAGGGAAAAGAGCCTTGTGTGTGGCCTGTAATGGAGGGCGGTAAGTGCGTGCATGCTTAGGATTGTGGACACGTTGCTTTGTACTGCAACCCTCTGGATGCCTGCTCAGAAGAAAGTCCACACAAGGCTCAAGGATACCAAAGTATACAAAAACAGGCGGGGAAACCTTTCCAGCCCAAGGGCCATACACCCTCTTAGGAAACCTCCTGGGGTCCACATGCCAATGGCAGGTAGGACCAAAGGGGGCTGTAGTTAGAAGAACAACTGAACGGAGCTATAGATGTACGTTTTACTTCTGTACTGTTGGCTACTCTATACATACAGTAGGCTACATTCTAACAATGAAAAAATCAGGGGGGCTCTGCATACACTCAAATATCTCTCTAACCAAGGGCAAGTAAGAGGCACCATCAGAGTCCAAGGATATGTTCAGGCAGACAAAAGCACCCAGGGAAATTGTGGATCAGGAATGTGCCCTAGACCTAGGGTAAGTGTAGGGGCAGTCCTGAGGGCCTCATAGAGCAGCCTGGAAGGTCACATTCAGTCCCCAGACTTGAGGTTCCCTACATGTCAAAGCTGGCAGGTGCTGCCCTTCTGATTCTTGTCCAAATCTGCCAAGACTGCACACACAGAGCTTCCTGAAAATGACAGTGATGGCTGTCTTCTTGGAGAAAGTTCTCCATAGGGCTCCCTCTCGCCTTCCTCCTGATTGTTATCACAGAAAATTGTCCCAGCAGCAATGCTACTATGCCCATGTAGCATGGTCAGGGCAACATTCCAAAGAAACACATTATGCCAATAACACCTTTTCCTGAAAAGACTTAAGATATTAATGCTGGCATAGATGTCAGTGAAAAGGCTGATATAAAGAGGGAAGGGGGGGGGACTCCACAGTTTGAATGAGGAGATAAGGCAGGTGTTAAATAAAGAAGCCCAAATGATCATTGCATTCTTCATAATCATGCAATTCTGCAAGAAAAAGATAGCAGCACAATTAATATCTATGATAAATGACTGAAAGCTATCCCTTGGGTTTTTAACCTTGCTCTGTTGATATCGAGCAAGCAATACTGCTTTAGTACTCAGCTCCTTTCTGGTTCCTTAAATGTTCTTATAGGAGGCAAAGCTCAGAAGCACCGGGGATAAATCAAGTGCCTTTAAATGCTTTCAAAGGGTGCCCGGGTAGGGGGAATGAATGCCCAGTCCTGCTGTGATTTCATTGTTCAGAGAAGACAATCCATGTGGAAGAGATAAAAAGGCCTCCTCATTCCCAGTTCACCTCCATATGGATGGAGAAAAACAAAACCAGAGGGTGATACATCTTTATCAACAACTGCCAGTCAGCGGCTGTTTCGCCTTATGCAAATCCAGCAGCGCGCATTTGCTGGCTTTGTTCATCAAAGGCATAATCCTTTTGGAAACAGAAATGCTGACAAGTGGAAAGGGCTATTACATGAAGAGCACAGGCAAAACAAAACAAAACAGAACCCTGCACCCACTTTATTGCCAGAGAGACTTCAGAAATAATATTAATGACCTCCTGACCGTTAAGTTTGAAACTGCTGCTACAGCTGCTGCTTGACAATGAATTGCTCACTGGTGCTGCTGCTTTTAGCATGGGACATAAAGAAAGTGGCCCACTTCCATATGCTCCGATTTAAAATATGAAAGAAATGGTAATTTGGAGGGCTTGGCTTGGTTTGTAATAGCTCGGGATTTCCAGACTGGCAGAATTCAGTTCTGTGCTTCCTCACTTTTGAAATTATTCTCCTACTGTGGACTTATGCCAAGGAGTATAACAAGTTGGTCAAGTATCAGCTATTTTCTCCTTGGGCCCAAATTTGACAAAATAGAACTTTTCTTTCCTCTTTGTGTGAAAGGCCAGCAGACAGCTTGCCTTTTGAGATGGAAGCACTGCATCTAAAATGTTAAGAACAAGAGGAAACTGACACTGAAAATGCTCAGGTGAAAGATGTGGCAATATATCCTTCCAACCAAACTGCTCTACAGCAGTGGTGATTCATTTTTAAAAAGTAGTTAAAATATATTTTGAAGGACTTTTGACCTCATTGCTAACAAAAATGTTCAACATTGCTAAATTTGATGAACCACATACAAATTGAGGTTACATTACTTATAATGATGAGTGACAACATTCCTTGACTAAATTATATGTTTGCATGTCTTTGGCCTTCTGGTACAGTGGTGCCCCGCAAGACGAATGCCTCGCAAGACGGAAAACCCGCTAGACGAAAGGGTTTTCCGTTTTGGAGGTGCTTCACAAAACGAATTTCCTATGGGCTTGCTTCGCAAGACGACAATGTCTTGCGAGTTCCTGCGGTTTTTTCCCCCTTCCCCCCTTTTTTCTAAGCCGCTAAGCCGCTTATTAGCTGATCCGATCAGCAGATAAGCCGCTAAAAGCCGCTAATAGCGCTAATAGCGCTAATCCGTCAATGGGCTTGCTTCGCAAGACGAAAAAACCGCTAGATGAAGAGAATCACAGAATGGATTCTTTTCGTCTTGCGAGGCACCACTGTAATAAGGACTCTGGACAACTGCTTTGGGTGAATCGGGTTCATCCAATCTGGGAAAGTAAAGAGAAGCCCAGTCCCAAAGTTTTAACTCCTAATTGAATCACTGGAATATTCCCCCATGAAATTTTGTGGCATGGGCTCCACCAGTTTCTGGAGATTTCATTTAAGGCATGGAGCCACTTCACCCTTTCTCTGTCTCACCTCCCCAAATGAGGGCAAGTTGTTTGACTTGCCAGAGGTTTTCCTTCTGCCCAAAAGCTTCCAGGCTAGCTTCCCAGTCAGACTCCTACTTCCAGCTCCCAGTAAGATGAGAACCCAGTCCACTTCTCACTTCATGCACATATTTTACATTTTCCTTCTACCATACGCCCCCTTTCTCTGAGAAAAGTCACAATACCCCAGCTCTCCTTGCACATCCTCCAGCAGTTGCATTTCCCTGTTTGCCCTGCCTGACTTTAGGAGAACAATTCTGATAAGGAGTTGAGCAGATTCCACAGTATGGAATTGGGCTAGGCTAGGAGTGAGACCAGCAACAGACTAATGCAGAACTGGAGAAAAAGTTTGCTATTTGTACATAGGATACTGTTTTGAAACATGGAATGCACATAACTGATCACTGTTGATATATCAGTGTTCCATGGATTTGTCCAATCCATTTAAAAAGCCATCTAAGTTCAAGACCAACACATCTTGTAGGACATTTCCAAGCACTGCATTCACAGATACATGATATAATACTCTGTGGTTTCCTTACCCCAGCTACAGTTACAGGCAAGCAAAAGACTAGATTACATAAAGTTTGTACAGTACACATTCCTACACCTATGTCTGAGGTGCAGTGTAGGCACTTCTGAAGGTTAAATAAATATGCTGTCTCTAACTGAGGCTTATTTGATTTAAGGCAAGTAGACAGGAAACAGAACAAAGCAAGACAGGCAACTAGATGACCTTTTTTAAAGCATGCTGTTCACGGCGCCACAATGCTTTTCTGCTTTTAGTTGAAGCGTGACTTGCTAGTAAACCAGCTGATATGTTCTTAAACTCACCACATCCACAAAGTGACAAGTGGCTAATAAGAATGGTTTCTGCAGCGATCCCTGCTGCAAGAAAATCACTCCTCAAGTCTTATTAGTATGAATTGATTTATTAAGCAGGACATTAGACTAACATATCATGAAAGATAAAACAATGAGCTTGACTTTATGCCATAGAGCAGCAGGCCATAGCAGGCTTGACTAAGCTGTGTGTGGGCCCATTGATTGAGGATATCACATACTGTACTGTTGGACAAAAACCAAAATGCTCCCCCCCCCAGTTGGATAATCTTCTCAGCCAGGCCTTGCCTACATGTGAAATAACTTGGGTACTATGAACCTTGACTTGGGGTATGGTGAGGAGGACACCATTTGCTTCAGACAACAAAATGTCTTTGGCCAGACTGACCATAGCAACTAATTCCACAAAGACAAGAGAAGTTCCAGCTTGTGTTTATACAAGAATATAGAAGCTATGTGGTAGCCCTCTTTTGAAATTGGGGGGAGGAGGAGGCCTGAACAGGTATGGGGGTCAGAGCGCGATGGCAGCAGTGTAGCAGTGACATCCACGTGGCGGCTTTAACCTCTGAATCAGCTTTTAAAATGTTCAGACTCAAAGGATGACAGAGAACTAGTTGTTTATGGCTGTTTTCACCAGTTTTGCTTTTCCTCCTATAATCTGTGCCTTATTGTTCGTTTCCTCACCTTTTTTAAGTTAAGTGAAATTTACTGGAGAGGAATTGAGGGGGTTTTATTTGCAAGTGCTAGGTTTGTTATGAATATATATGATTTTAGTTTCTGCAATTGAAAAATGCACATTGGAGCTTCACTTAAAGTGTCCCAAATACAGAAAGATGTTTCCAATAATTGAAAGGAAAAGGAAACAGAAAAGCAGTGATGTTGTGCTGACATCATACAGGAAAGCAAGTGGATCAACAATCTAGTAAATCTAGGCGAGCCTCAGATTTCCCAGATTATAAAACTCTCTTGGGGGAAACTAGCAGAGAGAGAGAAAGAAAGAAAGAAAGACAGAGAGACAGGCTGCAACCTTAACAATGTCCACTCAGAAGTAAGTCCCAACAGCTAATTGTGTTCAACACTTTTCTTCTTCCTCAAGGGCATGCATGTTAATCACAAAGTTCTTTTTTTTTATGAACATTAAGCTCATGCACCCATGCACAAGCACAGCCCAAGCCTACATTAAATGAAACTTAACTCTACTACCATATATTTAATAGCATCTATGGCTGTTTTCGGACGTGGGTGGCGCTGTGGTCTAAACCACTGAGCCTAGGGCTTGCCAATCAGAAGGTCAGCAGTTCGAATCCCAGTGACGGGTGAGTTCCCATTGTTCGGTCCCAGCTCCTGCCCACCTAGCAGTCTGAAAGCACGTCAAAGTGCAAGTAGATAAATAGGTACCGCTCCGGCGGGAAGGTAAACGGCGTTTCCGTGTGTTGCTCTGGTTCGCCAGAAGGGGTTTAGTCATGCTGGCCACATGACCCAGAAGCTGTCTGCGGACAAACGCCAGCTCCCTCAGCCTATAGAGCGAGCTGAGTGCCGCAACCCCAAAGTCGTCCACGACTGGACCTAACGGTCAGGGGTCCCCTTTAGCTTTTATCGCTGTTTTCACATATACAAAAATCAGATGTTCAGTCTCAATACTCATATGGTAAATTAGGCAATATACTGCAAGGCAATGCTATCTGCAGATCATTGCATTTCATATACTGAAATATAAATACAGCACACTGTGCCATTGGTGATATTCATTTGCATAGATGAACGTTTCTCAAACTTCTTTCTTTCAGAAACACCCAACATAGTCTTGTCTCCTGAAGGATCTCCCTGTGTATGTGCTACAGAATCCCTCCCTTGAAAAGTTGGTGCTTTAGCCCCTTCTGCTGCTCACACTCCCATGTAGACTCAGCGGTTGTGCATGGCAGAAGATTGGTGGGGGTGGGCAACTAGTATTTATAAGAATCTTGGCCACCATCATTCACCTTCTTTCTTTCAGAACCTTTCATAAAGCTCCGTTGAACCCCAGGAACCCCAGGATACAGTTTGAAAAACATGGGTCTAGAATACTAAAAGGATCAAGATGAAAATAGACGCAATTTTTCTGACAAAAGTGGTGGAAACAACCAGGCTGAGATCATTAGTTTCTCCCTTTTTAAAGGCAGCTTTGATTTAGTGGTGAAGTGGGTTTTGGTGCATGTAGCTGGTAATTATGTTATATAATTTTAGCTAAAATATTGTAAAATTATAATAAAGAGCAGGTTACTATCCCAACATCAAAAGGATGAAAGCACAGATTACTGCAAAGAGAATATGAGAAGTATATGAATTGTTCATGCAAATAGTGTTATATCATCCTGCTGATCTTTCTGTACATATTATAAAACTCAATACCTTTTTATTAAAAAGAATTTTGCTACCTTAGCTTGCCTCAAGAGTGGAAAAGTTCTACTTTCTTGACAGGCACTATCTGATTGCATTGACATTACTTACAATATCTAGCCATTTTCATATTCTGCACCAGTAGTCAGTAGAAAAAACTGTATTACTGGAAATATCAAGAGGACTCCCGTATTTTATGCGCAGATGAGCATATGTGTTGTACGTGGGACTGCCTTGAAGTTGGACCAGAAACGTCAGCTGGTGAAAAAATATGGCAATGAAGAGGTTGAGGACCAGGTGTTATGAACATATAACACGTCCTTTTTCATATTCACTGGTTTTCAGTCAATTTCCAATACTCAATTCAAAGGATTGGCTCTGACCTATAAACTCCTACATGATTTGATACTTGAGTATGTGATATAATGCCCTTCTAATACCATTCTATTGCTTCATTAACATTCCATGGCCCAATGAGTCTCCTTTAAGCACACCCATGTGCATGATTGTTTTGTGGTCAATTTTGCACAGGGGTGGGAAACCTGTGACCCTCCAGATGCTGCTGAACTACAACTTCCATCAGCCCTAGCAGGCATGGCCAATGGTTGGGGATGATGAGAACTGTAGTACAGCAACATCTGGAGGACCACATGTTTCTTCTGCCTGATTTAGCAAAAGGTCAGTTACATACAGAAAATTTAGAATGAAAGTAAGAGCTGTTTGACATTGAAGCAGTCTGTCTTAGGCAGTGCTGGGCCATGCTTCATTGCTGACCAGCTGTCAAGGATGCAGTAGGACTGCTCCAGGACTGAGCAAGAGGAGTTGGAGAAGATAACCAAATTCCCTGCCAACTCTTATTTCTTATGAAATAAGAAAAGGGCTTTTAAAAAGAAGGTCGATTCTAGCAGTCATACTTAAAATTATGCTCCTTTCCCTTCCTTTCCACTTCTAAAAGGATCAGTGAAACAAAACAGGAAAGCACAACTGTGTATAGCCAATGGTGTTGGGGGGCACAAAGGGGCAGTTTCCTTGGGCCCAGAATTGTTAAGGGTGCAAAATTTTAACACCTGGAGCTGCTTCAATGTAGCTGCACACTTCTGTCACTGGGCTCGCCATGTGATCCTGGAAATGATCTCTCCAGACAACATGATGACTCTTCTTTTCTTAGCTCCATGCCTGCAATCTCCCAGGTAATGTGGACGCTGTTAGGCAGTTGCACATGCAAGCACACTCTGTTCATTTCCCTCCCTTCCACCCACCCCTCTGCACGGCCCCGGGTGCTAGCAAGCCATGCTACACCACTGTGCACAGCACAGCTAAATGTGATTTGAGGTTCTGTACTTTATATTATTAAGAGTAAACAACAAAAACCAATCACTATGTAAAGTGCAAAGACATTCATTCCAGTTTTTTTTCTCCCCAGCCCAACATTTCACCTGCATAAAATAATTTTTCCCTACCTTTGCTTGCCTCAAAAGTGGGAAAGTATCAGGGTAGATCTTTAAATGAGCAGATCACAGTGCCAAATGTCCAGATCCACTATTTCACGCAAACACTTGCATATCTGAGGTTAGTGTCACGTGGGAACAAGTCTACTATAGTTGCCTATTAAAGCTCTCTTTGAGTTTGCTAAGGGGCAAAACCAGTAGAAAAGGGCTATGGGAACTTTAGCTAGGCCTCTGCCATTGCCCCTGATAGCTCCCCTATGTTCCAGTGTAATTTATTCACGGAGAACGAATTTTCGACTTGTGGAGGCTCCACCTCCTTGGAGGACTTAAAACACTCTCACTATCCACAATCTGTTTTCTAAGCAGTTATGGCAAACAGTTCAGTTAACGACAAGCCAGTCGCCACACATCCTTTTGGACCAAAGCATATACCCTTTTCACTTGGTTGCCTGAATCCTGTCAATGCAAACTTCTAACAAGTAGCACACATATCTGATGTGGTTACAATTACTTGAAAGTGAAAAGTTCCATCTGCTTGAGGAGTAATTTTGTGGCCCCCAAGCCCCTATCTCCCTCATCAACCATTATCTGAAAACACCATTCCCCTTCTTTCAACCTAGAACTTTCATTATAAGAGCAGAGAGAGGCATTCACTTTTAAGGAACTAGTTTTTGGGAAAACAAAAAATCCAATAATTACCAGTCATGGCTCAGTAACACATAGAGTTTATCTCTTAAACTAATTGTCAGCGTCATTATCCCGAGTCGTGAAGTGGAGCACTGGATGAAATCCATAAATAAAAGGATGTGTCATTAAGTCATTCAAATTCATATCATTTGAAATGTTCAGTACCTTGGCCCAGTCCTGCCAGAGCTTATGCTCTGTTCCCACAGAGACAACTTAATAGGCTCATTACACTGGCATTCTTGAGAGCGGGGGAAAAACACATAAAAAACTCAAAGCATTTTAGTTAATTCTCAGCCAGATGCACGAAACCTGGAATCTTAAAACCTTTAGCTTAAAATAACTTCTTTCTTAAGGGCCTCGCTGCTTTTTCTTTCGCAAACCTTCAAAGCCTTTCACAGCAGTTCCTGACAGAATTTATGGGAATACAATAGCATGCCAATTAAATAAAGTCAACTGACTGCTAATATTATGTCTCTAAAATGTCTTCATTATTAATGGAAAGCACTGTTGTGCGGCAACATGCCAGAGGAACTGAAATGGAAAAGTGACCCAGTTTTGCTAATTCTTGCACTTGTCTGAAATTTCCTTATCAAATAAAATGAGGTGGCCTCCACTTTAAGCATGCCTATCAAATCTGACCCATATTAGCGATAGAAACGTTAGGGGCTGCCAAGCAGTACAAACCAGTACTTGATATACATTTATACCTAGCTGACATTTCATAACCTGTTCTGTCATATGTCTTTGCATTCATTAAGACACCATGGAGAAGTAAGGAACAAATATAGTGCAACATTTTATTCACACATTTCTTATTACTGCTACATAAAAAGCACTTAAAATCCAAACCAAAACGTTCAACATGTTGTTAATAAAATAAAGCTCTCACTGGAAGACAGAGAGAAACTGATATAATCAGCACTAGTTGCCATTTATATGCCACTGAAGAAGACTGCAATATTGAATCAAAATTGGAAATGTTAGGCACCATGCTTATTGATGATTAGATCAATATTTTTCTCTCAGGCCTCATTCGAATGCCGCAGTAAACCGTGGCTAATTGTTTACCCTCACTGTGCCAAATCCATACACTTTGCTATTACTTGTTCATACTGGAAAGCAACAAACCATAATCCCTGACATAGCATATGAACCATGAACTGTAGTATATTTTCCTCCCCAAAACCCACAATCTGTAGTCAAGAGGTTTTGTTTTTGTTTTTTGTTGGCTTACTGATCATCGTTTGGTGGGAGCAGAATAAACCATGACCCCAGGCCAGGTATATAACGCTAAGCTGGGGACTGTGGTTTGTATCATCCACAGTAAATGATTAATGGTTGCTTACCATGACAAACTTTCTGTACTAGGCCCTCTCAAGTACTGTACATGTCCGATTTACGTTACGTGACCACAAAGATGGAGGCTGTTTTAATCAGGGCTTGGTTTACCGAAAGGGATAATGAAGCCCTGGCCTAGAGCTTGTGATTTTTATAATACAGTCCACAGGTTTCCCCCTTAAAAATTACCAGTGAAATATGACTGTTGCAGATAGGATCCAATTTTTTCTGCTGGTTTTGACAATGATGCTGGTGCTGAAGAAAAACACGTTTATTAAATAGTCTCTACTGAGCAATTTTCAGGAGGTCTGCAGAGAGAAATGTTTTGAGAGACACTGTGCTATACTGCTTTTGTCCTCTTGGTAACCATAACACATTTCTCCACACAAGTATCTCCTAAGCTTTGGGTGGCCCCGCAAAAACAAACAATTTTTTCCAGGTTTCTGAGGGCATCCCTAGACTACTCCGGCCAATTTTTTCAGTATTTACCTCTACTCTGTAACCTGCAAATCATAATAGTCTCATTACACCTTTGCCATATTGCTCTAGGGAGAGCATTCCACAATCGGGGGCCATCACTAAAAAGGCCTTCTTTCTTGTAGCCATCCATTGAACCAGGACTTGGAGAAGGGTCTCTGATAAAATTAAAGCAGGAACGGGGAACCAGTGGCCCTCCAAATGTTGTTGGGCCAGAACCCTCTTCCACCCCAATTAGAATGACATCTTCCTTCCTTCCTTCCTTCCTTCCTTCCTTCCTTCCTTCCTTCCTTCCACCACCTTTCATCCTAGATCTCAGGGCAGTTCACAACATAAAAATACAATATAAAAACACAAAAGTCAGGAATGATGGGAGTTTAGTCCAGTAACATCTGGAGGGCCTCAGGTTCCACATCCCTGTCTTAAGGTGCATGTAAGTACAAAAAGGAAGAACGCATTCCTTCAGCTACTGAGGTTCTCAACCATATAGCACTGTGTAGTCCAAATCAGCCAAAATTGGGTGTCCTGGAAATGAATCTGAAGCCAAAGTTTGTCTGTCACCCATATGTCATCTAGCCTGAACACCTTCCATAGCTACCTGCTGGTTTTACCGAATCAGCTGGTTGACAGCAATAAACACATTGCCATTATAAATCTCCAGTACTTCATTTTCAAATTTTATTAAGCATAGCATTCCATTTTTAGTTTTGCCTCAGGTGCCTCTCTTCTGGCCCCAAGACAACCATCCCTTGTACTCTTACCAATTTTCAGTTATAGCATTCATAACGCCAGCTCTGTCATTTCATATCTGCTGGACAGACATCTTTAACCTTCTCCGAAACTTCGTCTAATATCTAATCTATGAAATAATTGACTGTTATCACCTTAACTACTGAATGTCAGAATCATACATTTCCTTCTGTATCTTGAAATGCTGGGTTCTGGCAAGAATTAAACCACCTTTCTTATGAAAGAAGACACTTTGAATAAAAGACTCTATAACAATTTCACTCAGAACCGAAGTAAGTGGGACACAGTCATGTGTCTTTGCCTTAACATCTCTCTCTCTCTCTCTCTCTCTCTCTCTCTCTATATATATATATATATATATATATATATAAAGGTAAAGGTAAGGGGACCCCTGACCATTACGTCCAGTCATGACCGACTCTGGGGTTGCGGCGCTCATCTCGCTTTATTGGCTGAGGGAGCCGGCATACAGCTTCCAGGTCATGTGGCCAGCATGACTAAGCCGCTTCTGGCAAACCAGAGCAGTGCACGGAAACGCCGTTTACCTTCCTGCCAGAGCGGTACCTATTTATCTACTTGCACTTTGACGTGCTTTCGAACTGTTAGATTGCCAGGAGCTGGGACCGAGCAACGGGAGCTCACCCCGTCGCGGGGATTCAAACCACGACCTTCTGATCGGCAAGTCATAGGCTCTGTGGTTTAACCCACAGCACCACCCACGCCCCCCTCTCTCTCTATATATATAGTCATCAGCTAAAAGCGCCTTGTTACTAGTGTGCCAGTCTTTATGCAGTACTTAAGCTGCTCATACATTCTAGCTGCTCATATTAACTTGCCGTTTAGAACACAGTCATATGAAATCTTGAAAGTAATTGCTTATTATCATTAGTATTAATTCACAACAAAGAATTTCAGTCTTCCTCTACCTGTACGCAGATGAATGCTAGTGTAGTGAGCATCTGAAAAACATTATTCCACTACTTTTTCTTCAGCTAGAAGGCAAAAAACCACTGAATTATTGAACTTCTAATGACAACTATCTTGCTGAGTCAGCCAATGAGAACTCAGAGCTGGGGTTGCCAACCTTTTTAGACATGTGGGCACATTTGCAAACCAAAGAAACTTTCGTGGACACATTCACACATTGCAACCAAATGTAACCCCTCCCCACTCCACAGCAACAAATTCAAGCAACCTGTAACTCTGAATATAGTTTTAAGTCACTGGACACAAAAAAGATTGGTCTTAACTATCAGATCCACAGGAGTTTTCAGTCACTCTGCTGCTAAAATGGAAAGAGCTTGGAAGAGTGAGATGAAGGGAAAATTGAGCTCAGAAACTAAGGTAGAAAGCTTGAGAGGAGAAAGTACGGGTCCAAGAAGGTGGCAAAGATGCCAAAGCCAGTTGGCAAAAGGGCATCTGACCAAGTAACCTGAATTGGGCACACCAACCAATTCAACAGTACATAATCACAAGCATGACTGCCCTACCACCAAAAGTGTGAAATTTAAAATGAGAAACTGTGGCATAAATCTAAATACAAACGTATAATGACCCCTTAAACCTCCAGATGTGGTGACCAGCTCTGGATAGTATGGGTGGAATCAAATGGCTGCTGTTAAAACTGAACTGATGATGGAACTTACTTATAGGCAGTTGTCTGTAGGCTCCAGCCGTATTTTAAACTTCTGCACAAGCAGCACAACCACTACTTCCTCACAACTGTTTTGAAATCTGGGGAGACAGGGTACGTGGTGGCTGCAGATAAAATGTAGGTTACAGGTACCCTGCTGTGTATGTTGAAGCAGGTAGAGGACATCTGCTGACTCCCCTGTAGCATAAGGTTACCAGATGTCCCCATTTCCCAGGGACAGTCCCCGGATTTACAAATCAGTCCCCATACAAAATCCATTGAAGTTGAAAAGTGTCTGTGGATTCATTGAAAAAAAATTGGTAACCTTACTGAGCAGTTAGGGATGGGCACTCTGGCATTGCTTCACAGCATTACCCAGCCAGTCTGCTGATCCAGAGGGGAAATACTGGAACACAGGAACTGCCTCAGTACTGAGTCAGATAGACCAGTGGTCCATCTTCACTAAGACTTCACTAATATTTTATTTATTCTGAAATATCTTGAGTATGCATTGCTACAACAGTGGAGCCACTGACACCCTGAAGCAAGCATAACAACAATTATACTCTGGTTTCAAATAGAAGCTTTGTTGTCTCTGATATTCAAGGAACAGTTGCCTACTTAGTCCTGCAAAATAAAACATATCGTGGAAGGTGTCAACTGTGAGATGGGAAATGTAAATATCCAAGAACCCATACAGCAAAGAGCTTTGTTTTAGTGGCACTAATTAGCAATTATGTAGAATTAGGTCATTACTTACAATGGTACATTCATCATACACAAAGCTTTACAGAGATGTACCGACTGGCTTCTTGCTCTTTAGAAGCCTCGGGGGAGGTGAGTATCACACAATGGCATCAACAATTATTTTTTTCTGAACAGTGATACAGAAAAGAGTTTATAATTCCCTATGAAGTATTTTGAATTACAAGTGAATTAATTATCTTAGTTTTGGCTTACAAAATTGTCCTGCCAGGACAGCATCACTTGGGAATCTGAGTGTGGTATGCTGGGCATGGTTTCAGAATTAAAGGTACAGTAAAAGTAAAGGACCCCTGACAGTTAAGTCCAGTCGCAAACGACTCTGGGGTTGCAGTACTCATCTCGCTTTACTGGCCAAGGGAGCCGACGTTTGTCCACAGACAGTTTTTCCGGGTCATGTGGCCAGCATGACTAAGCTGCTTCTGGTGAAACCAGAGCAGCTCACGGAAACACTGTTTACCTTCCCACCAGAGTGGTACCTATTTATCTACTTGTACTTTGACATGCTTTCAAACTGCTAGGTGTGCAGGAGCTGGGATCGAGCAACAGTGAGCAACAGTGATCGAGAGCCAGTGTGGTATGGTGGTTAAGAGCGGTAGTCACGTAATCTGGGTAACCGGGTTCGCGTCTCCGCTCCTCCACATGCAGCTGCTGGGTGACCTTGGGCCAGTCACACTTCTGTGAAGTCTCTCAGCCCCACTCACCTCACAGAGTGTTTGTTGTGGGGGAGGAAGGGAAAGGAGAATGTTAGCCGCTTTGAGACTCCTGAAGGGGAGTGAAAGGCGGGATATCAAATCCAAACAGGAAATTACCCCGTTGTGGGAATTCGAACTGCTGACCTTCTGATCGGCAAGCCCTAGACTCAGTGGTTTAGACCACAGCGCCACCCATGCCTCTTCCAAACAGCAACACTAACTCCCAGAGGACGAAAAGCATTTTAAGCTCAAGGAAACAGAACTGATTTACCAGGTGGCATGGAGCTGCTACACTAACTTCCTAGCAGGGGAGTCACTCTTGTATAGAGGGAGGGGCAAGGCTGTTGTTGTGGTAGTGCAAATGTAGCTGCAGGAGCAATGGATTGGCTCCGCAAGTGCATTTGCATTGCATCAAGTTCTCCACCACCCCTCCCCTCCCACTCCTGGTAAGCGACAGCAACCCACCTGCTGGGAAGGTAGCACAGAAGCTCTATCCCAACTAGCAAGCCACTTCTGCAAAGGAACAATACTTGCCAACCAAGAACACTTCTCCCAAGTTACGCAGCTGAATCAACCACATGGCAGGTCACCTGTAATTCCATTGTCGCCACTGTCCTGGAAAGCGTAGCCATTTCCTCCTGTAAGGTAAAGGTAAAGGGACCCCTGACCATTAGGTCCAGTCATGACCGACTCTGGGGTTGCGGCGCTCATCTCGCTTTATTGGCCGAAGGAGCCGGCGTACAGCTTCTGGGTCATGTGGCCAGCATGACTAACGCTGTTTACCTTCCCGCCGGAGCGGTACCTATTTATCTACTTGCACTTTGACGTGCTTTCGAACTGCTAGGTTGGCATGAGCTGGGACTGAGCAACGGGAGCTCACCCCGTCGTGGGAATTCGAACCGCCGACCTTCTGATCAGCAAGCCCTAGGCTCTGTGGTTTAACTCACAGCGCCACCCGCGTCCCACAGTTCCTCCTGGTACTGTGACACAAATGAGAGATGAGGAACAAAGGAATCCCAAGTTGTTTTGGGCTCCAGAGTTTGTTTGCTGTTGATAGAGTTATCCTCCAAGCAGGGCTCATTGAGTCCTGACAGACGTGAGCCAATGTAAATACTTACACATCCTCCTAAGAGAGTGGGTATCGTGCATCTTTTCTACTTTTAATAGATATGTCATAATTAAAGAGGCACAAAAAAGATTACTGAATGAAGGTAGGCTCAGTCTTGAGATCTCATAAGGGGGGGGGGATACATTCCCCTGGTGGCTTCTTTAGCATTTGTGAATGTGATTTGTCTGCTGGGATATTTCAGTTTAGCCATTGGGGAGAAGAGCTAATTCTCTATGAAGGAAGCCCAAGAGGAGTGCCATAACGTGAGTGAATCCTTATATTTTTGTGTAAAGTTGAAAAGCCTATTTTCCCCATTATTGACTTAAGCTAGATGACAGTAGGGTGATGGCTGATTTTCATTTCCATCAGCAGCCTGTGATTACTACTTTAATTAGAATATAGAAATAGAAAGCAGCTAATTTTGAGCTACCCGAAGAGAATGTTTTAAAAAGGGAATATAGTGTTGATAATCTAAGGATCCTTACATGCAAAAGTGACGAAAACAGAATACTCCAAATGCCATTAGGAAGGATCGGCAAAGTCCTGAAATTAAGATCATGCTGAAAATATTCTTACAAAGATTGCACGTCTCTGCGAGTGGTAGCAAGACATCAGGGGCTCCAGGTGCTTACGCAGGCTTGTGTTTCTGCTGGGAAACCAAGGCACAGCAGAGACTCCCCTCTCTGCCCACTAGCAGAGAATCTCTTGCCCTGGGTTGCATTGATAGGTTAATGGCTAGCTTCCATTCTTAAAGACTTCTATCCCAGCCTCGAAAAGAAGCTTAGCCTGTATCTTCCCTTCAATACTCCAAATGTTATATAAATTTTACCATTTATTCATTTCTAATACTCACTAAAACTAGCAAACTCTCTTACCCTAGATCTTGAACAGTATTATTTCTTATTTTCCAAACACACAACCTAAGCAAAGGTTTATGCTTTGTTAACAAGGTTTTTTGTTTTGTTTTTTACCTTGAGAATGCTTAGCCAACTTTGCTAAAATGAGGAAATATAGAAAGTGAAGATGAGGTTCCCTGCTGATAGATGTAACATGGAAAATAAATAAATAAAGGTTTATTTCAACCAAAAGGACCGGCTTGCGCATAAGCAATCCCTAAAAACAGGAGACTTGCAATAAATAATACAAAAAGAGTAGGCTGATTTTGTGAAACTATCCAGCTCTTATCGCCATGTATAAGAGAGATCTCAGAAGTATTGTGTACTTTGCAGTCACAAAATGACCCTAATCTACCCATGTATATTAGTGTTCTTCATTATAGGGAAGTGACTACCAATCTGGCCATTTTTATGAGGTGATTAAATTTGTTTTTACATTTCCTAAATCTGTAAAGAACATGAAAAGCCTATCTGTGCTTTGTACTCTGCATTAAAATGTTCATAAATGATGCATCCTGCCCAAAAAATATCCTGCGTCTTTGAACACTTTGGATCAGCCATCGGATTTAGCTGCCTCAATCAATTCAACATGTGGTATGTGGGGCTCAGCCCCTGCTGCAGTGGAGCCAAAGCATTCGTTTTTCCAAAAGTCATTCATGATAGGACATTTATACGTTTCATGAAACATTTCACTATACTGTGATTTGATGCACATGCTTAAATAAATAAATATGCCAGTAAGTAAGTAAACAAACAAACAAACAAACAAACAAACAAACGGTGTTATATAATGCTATACAGGAAGAACACTTAAGGACACCTAAAGCTTCCTTCTCATTAAAATAATAATAATAATAATCAGTATTTCTGCTCATCTGCTCTGGAGGCAAACTGATTAGAAGTCTCCCTCATAGAGATGATGTCCTTTTCTGAGCAGAGGCCTGCCACAACTAATTTGCTGTGCCACCAGTGAACAATAAAAGACGAATAACTCAATATGTAAGCCCTCAGGGCTGGGACTGTGTCAGTTCAATGTTCTGTACAGCTTCTACTATACCACTGGTGCTAAGTAAGCATTAAATAAAGTATCGGTTAGAAAATAAAAGCAGCAGAAGATAATAATACTAACAAAGAAACTAAACAAAACCTCAAGCACAAGGAAAATGTGGCTTTAGTCGAACTGCTAATTTCATTAAGTCCTTCTCAACACTGTCAAGACCAGGCCACTGGCAGAACGTCTTTTGCACGGAAAACAACTTGAAACAGAAGTGATAAAAACTTCAGCACGGTGAACTGCAAAGATTTCTACCAAGGAATGGGAAACTGACACCATTAGCTAGAAAAGCTGCCGTTTCTTTGTAATATTATAATGAGCAAACAAGTGGTAGTATCTCTAACCTTGTCAAATGAGCACCAAAAACAGCATTCTATCCATTTGAGGGGCTTAATGTGCTTTTCTTGAATGCATTTCTAGAGGGTAATTTCCTACAGGACAAGGCCCAATTCTATTCTGTGATCTGAAGGATTCTATTAAACCCTCAGAGTATTTTGTAAAATGTGAAAATGTAGTTTACCAAAGAGATAACCTAGGAGGCTGCAGTGAATTAGCCTGGTACTGCTGACTATTGCCATTCTTGTGAACTCAATGCAAAGGATTTATACACTTACAATATATTGCCATTTACTAACCTCAAACTCGATTTACCCTCTAGCTGCAAGTCAGCAGACTTCAGTGTAAAACATGGCCAGAAATTAGTTCCACTAAGGACTGTATTTCAATACCAGATCAGAGCAATCCGTAAAGAACAACTAGATACGAGTCATTATTTACTATGTGGGTTTCTTAAGGGAACCTGGTGCAGATCGGCTTTAGTCAATGCTGCTGCGGTGGTCTTCCTCCTAATGTAAGTGCATAAATTGTTTCCACCATGCTGAGTTCTGCATTTAGCATGCAGTAACTTTTGTGCTATATCGGAATAAGAGACTTTGGAGAGGTGCTTGCTAATTTGTATGGATTGTTCATTCAATCCTAAATACATGTGCTTGAACTCCCATGGAAATAAACAGAACATACTGTCTTAGTAAATGTGTTCAGGATTATAGCTGACCAGCTTTGAAATCCTGAGGGGTGTATGCGTGTATGAGCCAAAACAGTTATCCTGATGATTAAAGAATTAACTCTGGCTGTAATCCTCACCCCAGTTGCCTGGGAGTAAACTCAATTGAATTCAGCAGGACTGACTTCTGAGTAGATATGGCAGTCAGTCACTTTTTACATTTAGATAGTCTCACTTACTTTCTCTTAGCTATCCAAGGGGAGCAATTAGTCCCCCTTAAGTTTTATTTGAGCAGTGGAATACCGGGTTTTCTTTAATTATTGTCCTATTGTTCTAAGACAATTTGCATGTGCTTAAAAAATGGTTTGCTCCAAAATATGGATGATGGAGAATTTTGTCAGAATCAAAAATGAGTTTGGAAATGGCCACAATCTGAATGTTTGTCGGAGGTCAGGAACAGAAATTATGCACGCGAATACAAGCACTATATGCTATGGTGTGTTGTTTATCCAGTTCACAAATGTTAGGCTATTTTCTGCCTTTCTTTTGATGTTGCTCTTCCAAATTGATTATGTAATAAATTACATAATTAATTATATTTGCTTCAGCCACTGCAAAGAGCTAGACAAAAAACAAGTTTTAGCAGAAGCTGAACTGCAGCAGAACAGAAACAGGACAGGACAGAAATCATGGCCTCCTTACATCCCTGAATTCATGAACTATGAGCCAAAGAAAAATAGCCCCAAACGCTAGTTGGCAACTGCTTATGCAATCAATTGCACAATGCCACAGTAGGTAGAGTCTATAGCTGTTTTCAGGGCCAGCCCACCAATGAGCCCAGGGGAGGCAACCTCCTCGGGTTGCAGGAGCCACAGGGGCAGCAGATCTTTATTCCCCTCCCCCCCCCCTTGTTATCGAGGCAGATCTTCACTCACCCCTTCTTCCCCAGCAGGGAGGGGGCTGCCATTTTGTGGTTTGCCTCTGGGACCAAAATATCTCGAGCTGGTCCTGGCAGTTTTCATCTTACTGCTTATGCACGAGTTCTTGCTCAGGCGGAACAGTTATACAACATAGTATATAAACCATAACCTATATTGGCAAAGGATGCTTTCTATATGCAGTTCTATATGCAGATCTGTTCTATCCACAACAAAATGTCATGACTCATAAGGGGAAAAGGTGAAATGCTAACTGCAAACCTTACCAACATAGATCCCAGCACATAGTGGCGAATTCTAAGTGTTATTGAGTCAGACTTCACCATTCCAATCATAGCTGACAAGAGATTCAGAACTACCAAGTCTTACATTGCTTTTTATATACATGACAAAATAGTGAGCAAAAACCTTGGAGGGCAATTTGTACCCTTTCACACCGCTAGAAATAGTTTACAGGCCAGGTAATAGTTTAAAAATATGGACATTCTGTTGTCTGGCTAAGTAACACACAGTGATATCAGGATTCATTTTATATACTACCTCCACAATTTAGGAATCAGTGCAACTGTTCAATCTCATGGTTTCCAAGAAAATGCAAAGCTCAACATGAAAGATTTTGAATTTATATCTATAGCCATACCTCATGATAATTCTTGCTTAACCATTCCTTGATTGTGGTAAGTGCAATGATTGCAGCTGGCTCGTTTGGAAAACCTAAGCAAAGAAAGAAATAGAAGAAATAGTTTTTATCCATGCAGCTACACATCTTTAAACATAACAGCATAACTTGATGCAAATATTTTATGCATATATGTTCAGATAATCTTTGGGAGAACCTTTCCTGATTTAAGAGCAAACCTTTATTTGTAAGTGAGATGACCCATTTTGACAACAGATTTATCTGACAACTTCAACTCTGTCTTTGTTTAAAAGCCAGTTACAGTGCAAGTCAATGCATGTTCACTGAGAAGTAAGTCCCAATGCATTCAACTGCATTTGCTCTCAAGTAAGAAATTACAGGATTGCAACCCTGGTTTTGCTGGTCAAAGAGGACCAGAGCCTGAGGAACAGCAAACCACAGAATGGAAATACAGGAGATGAAAAATTAAGAGACACAATGTTGAATTAGGATATGACCATAATAAGGGATTAAAAACAAAAACAACAACCCTGTGGAGAGAAAAGCAATATGCAATATAATTTAATAATGATATGTGGTTACATGATGTACAGGATGTTTAAAGCAAATTCATCCAGCTATACCTTTTGAATTAGCAGAGCCACACCCCAAAGGGCACATGAATGCATACTCAGAGAGAGTAATTTAAATGTGTTTGTATGTGTAAATACACGAATGTGCACATAATCCTTCCAAATGTGCACATTTCCTGGTCATTATGCATAGTCTCCAACAATCCTTGAATAATGTATCTTGACTTAATTTTGTAGATTCTCTGGACACTATAGATATTCTCTGGTCAGCATGCACAGTCTTCAAACTATAGTTTTGGCATGTGGTGTATATCAAGTAGAAGTTAAATACACTACAGTTTCCCAATTGTTAATACAGTGGTACCTCAGGTTACATACGCTTCAGGTTACACACTCCACTAAGCCAGAAATAGTGCTTCAGGTTAAGAACTATGCTTCATTATGAGAACAGAAATCAGGTTTCGGCGATGCGGCGGCAGCAGGAGACCCCATTAGCTACAGTGGTGCTTCAGGTTAAGAACAGTTTCAGGTTAAGTACGGACCTCTGGAACGAATTAAGTACTTAACCTGAGGTACCACTGTATCCCAGGAAACTGAGGATGCGGAAGTAAAAGTTTCCAAGTTGTGCGCCAGGGTCAATGTGTGTGAGAAAGCTCTAGGTTCAGGCTCACATAGCAGGAAATGATGCAAGTCCATAGTTGCATCATGATCCCAGAGCTCTGTATGTATATGTCAATGTACGCTAGAAGAAAATGATGGGGCCGCAATTATTCTGATTCATTGTTCTGGTAGATATCATGCACCCCAAATCTCAAATCTCAAATCCAATTCTCTTCGGCAGAAACCTTTCCTATCCCAAGTCATAGGATATAATGTACTGTGATAAAGTACAAAGTGCTCCCTTTGGCCCCTTCCATCTGGATCCTTTGATCCTTTGGATATTATGGAAATAATTAGGAAGTGCAGTACATACTTTAAAATTGGTTATCTTTCCTCGCCATCATTAGTAGCTAGCTCTAGATTAATTAATTCCAAATGTGTTATTGCTAAAAATTATTCTAAGGTTGCTTCCATCTGCTGTGTAGCAGGTCATTGACATACAAAGAAACAAAACGTTAATACTGATACTGCTGATGGTTCCTGACAAAAGCTGGGTTTGCAAGATAGACAGGTTATGCTACAGAGTAATTCTCAAAGTAAGATCCCAAAGTGACATTTTATTCCGTGTGTGTGTGTGCACCCACACAATTGCCTTGCTTTGAATGAGACGTATCTAATTTGAGGCTGATCTCTTTGGTCTAGCCTCAGAATCTGATCTCATGGCTTTGCTTTGTTCTGGCCCATGTGAAATTTCCCAAATAATTTCATTGGAAAGCTTTCCAAGATCTGAGCTTTCCAGATAAAAGCAAATAACTTTGCTGAGCAGCAACTCTCCTGAAAACTTTGCAAGGACTCTGCATGTTAAGCCGATTTTCCTGAACTACAGCTGCTAGATAGCACGGATCTAAGGTTGTTTTTTACATGAATTCAGTTCAAAGTTAGGAAATGTTGGCTAATTACCCAAACAATTACCTCCTTAGCCAACAAGCAAACTTGAAAATACCTAGCTTAGCAATCATTTCTCTTAGAACAGATAAGACTTAAACATTCTAAGATTATGTTCAGCCTTGGCGATAAGAAAACAAAGCATGGCAATATGAGCTACTGTATAGAAACCATTTTGAAATATAATTTGAATGGATGAAAAGATTAAAACATCCCCCTTTAAAATAATAATAATAATTTGGCTTTGAGGGGAAAAGGCCAAGTTGGCAGACTGTATAAGACTAAGACAAGTTTGATGTTCGTCTAACAATGAAATCACTTTTTAGATGGTTGTTTTAAACCTTTTTATTCCGCCAACAGTTCTGATCTCTAGCCATTCCTGTGCTTACTAGAAACGTATTTCTTCTAATCTCTAGCTCTTTCCCCTGGCTGCTACTATATTTCCTTGATCCTTTTATTTCCTGCATGCCTCACAGAGTCTGCTGGGAATTGTAGTACTGCAGCAGTTCCTGTACGCCTTTTTAATAGAGAATACAGAACAGAAGGTATAGTTGAAAGATTGATTGATCCAATTCTGTCCTAGCTCTATATGCATGGCTCATTATTTTAGATGGAAATTGCATGGCTGTAGCCATGGAAAAGTTTTTTTTTTTTTTAAATGAACTGCATATCCAATATATACCCACCATTTATAGATGAGTTTAAATTAATATCATAACCCCTTTAGCAACGGCCTCCGCAGTGCATTGTTTCCCTAACTTACTCTTCTACGGCTTCTTGATCATAAATTATAATGAACAGTGTTTCAGCCAACAGTGCCAAAACAGTATTTCAGCCAACTAAAATATATGATTGTTTATGCATAGCCTATTTTCAAAAGAAACATTTTTCTTCCAGCAGGAATGATTCACCTTTAAAATGCTAATATTTACACCTTCGTGTCCTTGCTGGAAGCTCTGATAAAGCAATACAAACACACACACACCAACAATCATGTTGCCTATTTATATAGCTCAGATTTGCCTACAGTGAGTGGAAGTAGCTCTCCGGGTTTCAGGTAAGAATCTTTTTCCTGGAGATGTCAAGGATTCAACCCGACACCTTCTGCATACCAAAGCATGCGCTCTACCACCATGGATCTGGTTCAAATCCAGTAACTACCGTATTTTTTGCTCTATAAGACTCACTTTTTCCCTCCTAAAAAGTAAGGGGAAATGTGTGTGTGTCCTATGGAGCGAATGCAGGCTGCACAGCTATCCCAGAAGCCAGAACAGCAAGAGGGATCGCTGCTTTCACTGCGCAGCGATCCCTCTTGCTGTTCTGGCTTCTGGGATTCAGAATTCTTTTTTTTCTTGTTTTCCTCCTCCAAAAACTAGGTGCGCCTTGTGGTCTGGTGCGCCTTATAGAGCGAAAAATACGGTATTTGGGAATTGCAGAGCTTCTTCCCATACCCTGCAGAAAGATAAGAAGCTGTTCAATGTCCAGAGAGTTACTGCACCATTTGAACCAGATTTTTAGAAAGCAGGGCAGGTGATAAAACGAACCAGGGGCTACCTTATCATGACAGCTAATGCAAAAGGCAAGGCTATTCACCGACAGGGTATGAGTGACATGAGCTAGAATGCAACCCCAGCTTTCTAGCCACTTTCACTGTTTTATCTTGGAGCTGTGTTATTGCTTATAACGGTACGGGTCTGCTCTCTTCCATGATGGCCTTCAGCAAAAAAGCAATCTTCATAAGCATGGGGGAATCAAATTACTTGAGTGAAATGAGCTCGAGGAGTCTCACAGGTAACCAATTGCTGGAGAAGCAGCTCAGACAATTCTGGCTAAAGGCTCAATTTCACAAAAGATAAAACAGGTAAAGGTAATAAGAGTGACACTGGCCTATGTTGCTGCAGTGAGTGTGCCTTTGGAATACTGAAAAGGACAAGGGCACCAAAAGCCAGGGGTGCATTAGCCAGTAGAGAGAGGCAAGCGGCACAATGGCTTAAGAGAGACATGTTTGACAGGCTTGCTGTCCAAGGGGGAAACAGATTATTTACACCCCAATATGCACCTCTTTGAGGAATGTGGCCTTCCAAACTGAAAGCAAGAACCTCCTCTCCTATGCAATCAATAAACCTGATAAAAGGAAGTCCTCGTGATAATACACCATTAATGCTTCTAGGCATCTTAAAAGGCAGAGACATCACCTTGCCAACAAAGGTCCGTATTAGTTAAAGCTGTGGTTTTCCCAGTAGTGATGTATGGAAGTGAGAGCTGGACCATAAAGAAGGCTGATTGCCGAAGAATTGATGCTTTTGAATTATGGTGCTGGAGGAGACTCTTGAGAGTCCCATGGACTGCAAGAAGTTCAAACCTATCCATTCTGAAGGAAATCAGCCCTGAGTGCTCACTGGAAGGACAGATCCTGAAGCTGAGGCTCCAATACTTTGGCCACCTCATGAGAAGACTCCCTGGAAAAGACCCTGATGTTGGGAAAGATGGAGGGCACAAGGAGAAGGGGACGACAGAGGACGAGATGGTTGGACAGTGTTCTCGAAGCTGCGAACACGAGTTTGACCAAACTGCGGGAGGCAGTGGAAGACAGGAGTGCCTGGCGTGCTCTGGTCCATGGGGTCACGAAGAGTCGGACACGACTAAACGACTAAACAACAACAACAATGCTTCTAGGACCCAGGTCACACAACAGATATGAGTGCCAGGATGCCATTCCCTCCCTCCTCCCCCACTTATCTGGTATATTAATGGGACCTGCTGCTTAACATGGCCTGGCGATTCAGCCCATCAAATGGTTGCATTTCTGCCATCCCTTCCACATAATTCTTCTGGTACAGAAGGCATGGAAAGCTAGAGCTGCCATAAGTTCGGATTTCCCCAGACACTATCAAGATTTCAAAGGCAAAGTTGACGTGGGGGGCGGCATTCTGAAAGGTGGCACTTTGTCCTGGGTCTCTGGCAAGTCAATCTCTGGCAAGACAACTTTTGGGGTGTCCTGGTTTTTACTTTTTGAAATATGGCAACCCTGGGAAAGCAAACTTGCTTTACAAACCAGGCTGTACACTGCTGGCTGGCAGCCATTTCCCATGGTCATACACAGCAGATTCAGAAATGACTGCTGACCATCATAAGCTGACAGCCCAGTCTGCAAAGCCATTTCTCTTAAGAGCGGTAGTCTCGTAATCTGGGGAACCGGGTTCGCGTCTCTGCTCCTCCACATGCAGCTGCTGGGTGACCTTGGGCCAGTCACACTTCTTTGAAGTCTCTCAGCCCCACTCACCTCACAGAGTGTTTGTTGTGGGGGAGGAAGGGAAAGGAGAATGTTAGCCGCTTTGAGACTCCTGAAGGGGAGTGAAAGGCGGGATATCAAATCCAAACTCTTCTCTTCTTCTCTTCAACAAAGGGGATAAATAGGCCCCGAGGGGAGGGAGAATACAACACAAGGTAACCATTTTAAATTTGAACCAGATCTATATTTGCTTTCATTAAGTCAACAAACGTGTATATGGTTGGATCCACTCTGAGACAAAACACAGACTGTGTGACCCTTCCTCTGCACTCCAAGAATGCTAGAGTAGTGATCTCTATGTCTGCTCCCCAATTTGCAACTCGTCAGAACTGAGCTAACTGGAACTGGGGAGAGACTAAAGCAAATTATTCTGCTTACTTATTCAAATAAACTTGAAAAAAATAATAAATTGGGAAACAGTAACAATGCTTTTAATGAGGTGGGAGAATAGAGTAAGAGCAGAATTGTATGTTCATTTGATTCATCTTTTGGAAGAGAAGCAAGATGCAGATGTTCATATTAGTACAAGTTCATATTAGGTAGAAAAAGAAAAAGAAAGAGAAAGAGAAAGGTAAAGGACCCCTGGACAGTTAAGTTCAGTCAAAGGCGACTATGGGATTGTGGCAATCGTCTCGCTTCAAGCCGAGAGAGCTGGCGTTTGTCCACAGCTTTCTGGGCCATGTGGCCAAGCATGACTAAACTGCTTCTGCTGCAACGGGACACTGTGACAGAAGCCAGAGCGCACGGAAACGCCGTTTACCTTCCTGTCGCAGCGGTACCTATTTATCTACTTGCAATGGTGTGCTTTCAAAGTGCTAGGTTGGCAGGAGCTGGGGCAGAGCAACGGGAGCTCACCCCGTCGCGGAGATTCAAACCACTGACTTTCTGATCAGCAAGTCCAAGAGGCTCAGTGGTTTAGACCCCAGTGCCACCTGTGTTCCATAAGTTCATATTAGTATTAATGAACAAACGGCACGGGGATTGGGATCACACTTTTGTCAGCCTTCACATGTTCAAGATGCTGTCTTCACAGATACCTGCACGTGCCCACCAAAGCACAGGTAGCCTATAAAAATGAAGAGTATAGATTGTACCTTGAACACATAATGGAATGGGAGGCACCAGCAGGCACAATTCCAATCTTCTATCCTTCCCTCACTTAAAGCTGTACATTCCTTTCTACACCAAAATGAACACATTCACAGGACTAAAGCTTTATTCTCTCCTCTGTTACATGTAGGTCTGTGTACAGTATTATTTTCTGCAATCAGACATCTTGACTGTCCAATTATGTAGTACAGACATTTTGCAGGGTAGCATCTAATCTACTCTTAAAAGGCATTACATGCCTAATTTAAAATAACAGTATGTGGAAAATGAAGACCATAACTTGTCCAGTCCTCAGCAAGTTAAGGAGCAAGAAAATTCCTATAGCTTTGTTTTAGTTATTTTCAGGTTGCACAGAAAAACAAGAAGATTCCCCAGCCCCCTCCTGTGTATATATAGCATCAGCTGAAGAAGTGAGTGAAAAAAATTCTTGCTTGTTTTATCATCAGTTAATGCACCCACACACAAAAAGCCATTAACAAATATTCAGGCACTGTGTGGTTCACATTTCACATGATGCACTTCAAGAAAATGGAAAGAGGCTATTTCTGCAAGCGTAGAAGATTAAATGGGAAAAATGCCAGGAAAGAGATTCACTTCAATGCATTTTAATGACTGCACAATGGAAGAATGGCATTCTTAGGCACTTTTAACTGTGAAATCTAGTGTTGCCTGAAAGCCTATCTACAGTAGTAAACAGGTATGGATTGGTGTTTGCTAACATAATCCATCTGCTGTATCACTTTTGTTTTACTTCAGGCTCTCTTACAGCTTCTAAGTACATCTCTCTGACCTTAATACAGTTATTTACATGTCCTAATGCTGCACACAATGTTTGCTTTCAGAGCAATTCATACAACAGAGGTGAATACACATCAGCAAACATTCCTCCAAGCCTCAGCTAATCAGAAGTGTAACTAAAGCAGAACATTTTTCTGTGGGATTAAGATGACTGATAAATTTTGTCTGGGTTCTAAAATCCTGTGAGTCTCTCCCCCCCCCCTTTCCTTTTCAACAATGTCAAAATAGAGTTTAACAACTCTGTTCTCATATGAAATGCAGGAATGCAACATTTAAACGGGGGGCTATTCCAGTCTTCTGTATTTGCTAATAATGTTCTTGATTGTCATCATTAGAGGACATTATGATTCGTGGAATGTTGGGATCAATAATAGCATCTGATGTGGAAAACTGTCTTTTGTTTTTCAGGTTCAACTGAAGGAAGAGTTGCTTGACACTGATCATAAATCTCTTCTGAACTTTAATGGTACTAGCAGGGGAGGAAGTCTATTCAGAATGCACACCACAGTGGTGAGCAGCTGTATATCCCAAGCCATGAGTGGCATGCTTTGATCACAGTACTACATCCTGGAGGGGAGTTGCAGAAACAAGTCATATACAAACAGACAGATGCCACTTGAGACAAGATCCAATGCAGGCACTTGCCCACCAGATTGGAAACAAGCATTGTGCATTGTCATCCTGTGCAAGAAATATTTCAAGGACTTATCTTAGTAACCTAAAACTCCAGTGCTGCAGAAATCAAGGGGGCTATTTCTTCTTCCCTTAAGAAGTATTTTGCTACAGCGAGGAAACAAGTACTGGTTCTAGCAATTTGGTTGATCATTTTTCATGTGTGATAGGAATGTTGAGGTCTTAGATATATGGTAATATTCATAAGTGTACCAACCAAGCACATACATAGATCAGCACAGGAAGACCAACCTGAAACCATTTTGATTCCCAAACTGACCAAATGTTTTCCCTGCAAGGAGGGGGAGCCTTCCCATTGTCTCAGGAATTGAGTAATCAGCATTTTAATGGGTGAGAGACTATCAGGAAAGGCAATCAGATAACCTGGCAAACAGAAAAAACAGCATTCAATTTTCTGTTTTAGACCGCCTTTTCTGTGATGTAGGTATGATGTATCTGGGTGGTGGTCTTAGGTTACAGCCCTTCTGTGATGTATGTATGATGTTTCTGGGGGTGGTCTTGATCTACAGGGTGGCAATTTCAAAAGTCAATATAAGGCCTTGTGCACCATTGTTCTGGGTTCCTCCTCCCTCCTGTGTGTGGTGGAATGAGGACCCTGTTGCAACCGATCAATAAAGATCAGGCTTACTAGCTGATTTGCTTCTCAATATTCTCTGGTTGGCCTCTGTTATTTTCTCCTACCAAAACGGAACCTCTGTAAGGACTCTATATGGGCTCTTGGATACCTGATAAAGGAAAAGGGCAATTTTTGTTTACAACACATGGTGCTGTTATATTGCCCCACCTACACAAGGAAGTTCTGTATAGTGACTTGGAACAGTGAAAGTGAAGTTCAAAAGTTGTTTTGGAGGAAGTTGAACAATTTGGTCAAGTGGCAGGGTTTATATTGAATAAGAAAAAACCTAAAATGTTAGCAAAAAATATGGATCAAGGTATGATAGAAACAATGCAACAACAAACAGGGATAGAAGTGGTGAAAAAAGTTAAATACTTGGGAATCTGGTTAACCCCCAAGAGTATTGATTTGTTTCAGAATAATTATGTGCCAGTGTGGAAGGGAATAAAGAAAGATCAAGAGATGTGGGGCTGAATGAAGTTATCCTTTCGGGGGAGAATTTCAACGATTAAGATGAGTGTGCTGCCAAAGATGTTATTCTTATTTCAGACAATTCCAATAATTAAGGGGACAGCGATATTTAAAGAGTGGCAATTTCAAGATATATCTGGCAGGGTAAGAAGCCAAAAATTATGTATAAATTATGAACGGATGCGAAAGAAAGAGGAGGCTTCGCCCTGCCAGACTTGAAATTATATTATGAAGCTTCATGTCTCTGCTGGTTGAAAGAATGGATAAAGTTAAGAAATACTGAGTTATTGGAGTTAGAAGGTTTTGATAACAGATTTGGCTGGCACGCATATCTATGGTGTGAGAAAAGGAGGATTCATAAAGGCTTTGAAAACCACATCTTTAGAAGATCTCTCATAGAAATATGGGAGAGATATAGAGGTTTATTAGAATCAAGAACTCCCCACTGGCTATCTCCGTTAGAAGTTATGAGTCTTAAGAAAGTCAATATGAGGGGGAACTGGATTACATATAAAGAATTGATTATAAAGGAAGGAGGAAAATGGAAAATGAAACCCTATGAAGAAGTGAAAGAGTATGTGTATGATTGGTTGCATTATTATCAGGTTAACGAAATGTTTAAAAAGGACTTAAAAGAAAGAGGTTATGAGGAAAAAGAATCGAAATTTCAAATAGAAATAATAAACAATGAAAATAAAATTTTGTCCAAGATGTATAAAATCTTGCTAGAATGGTATACAAAAGATGAGGAACTTAAATCGCTTATGATACACTGGGCCAGAGATCTGGGTTATAATATACAGTTTAACGATTGGATAAAACTGTCAAATGAAAATATAAAATTTACGGCATGTACTGCGTTAAAGGAAAATGTTGTGAAAATGATTTATAGATGGTACATCACACCCGTGACACTGGCAAAAATGTATAAAACATGTAATAAGTGTTGGAAATGTAAAGAAAAAGAAGGAACATTTTATCATATGTGGTGGGACTGTAAGAAGGTGAAGGGCTTATGGGAAATGATATATAATGAGATGAAAAAGATGTTGATATATACATTTGTTAAGAAACCAGAGGCTTTTCTTCTAGGAATAGTAGGAAATGAAATAAATAGAATGGACTGTAAACTTTTCCAATATGCAGTAACAGCAGCGAGAATATTATTGGCCCAAAAATGGAAACAGGAACAACTGCCGACACTCAAAGGATGGAGAATGAAACTGATGGAGAATGAAACTGATGGACAAACTAACACGAAAGATCAGATATATACGAGATCATAAGTTCATTGAAGACTGGGGAAAATTTTCAGACTATCTGAAATGTGTATGTGATGAGCAAATAACGCTAGTGGGATTTCAAGAAGTTCTGTAAATGATAGAGGACTATTGTATTGATGAAAACTAAGTGTGTGAAGGTTTATAAAATGCAATATAAAATTAGGAAATGCGTATTTAAAAATTTGAATAATGGATGATTGTCAGAGAGGTTGAAGGAAGTCTAAAAGAGAAAATATGTGATAAATTTAGATTGGATACTATAAATGTATGTTGGAAAATTTAATAAAAAATTTAATAACGGGGGGGGGAGGAACAGTGAAAGTGAACAACAGTAATAGCGCTTCAGAAGTTATCATACTTCATTTAACCCTTGTCAGCACTCACCACAAACAGCCAGTTATACATCACTATAGCTCAGTGATACAACACAGAAGAGGTACCAGGTTTAATCCCTAGCATCTCTAAGTAGGCCTGGGAAAGACCCCTGTCTGAAACCCCAGAGAGGCAGTGCAGACTAGCATTCCTCAATCTGGTGCCCTCCAGACCATTCCTGATCATTGGCCACTCTGTCTGGGGTTGATGGGAGTTATATACCAAAACATCTGGAGGTTGGGAGAGGCTGATATGGACAATACTCCACTGAATGGACTAGCCTGTCTCTGAATAAGGCAGCTTTCAATGTTCACCTTGTCATAAAAATTAAAAATCAGTATTAAAATGTCAAAATTGCTAGCCAATATGATTTACGCGTGGAGAAACCCATGCTGCTCAAATTCAAGTTTAATTTTCTATCTATTGAATCTCAGCCTCTCTTTCCTAACATTCAGTTCAGTGCTGATTATCTTTTTATGTCAAAGTGGGTAGAGCAATTGGAAAGGCAATCAAGTGACAGAGTGTTTTTTGCAAGTCAGTATGCTACAGAATGGGACTGTACAAATAAAAGAATGTGACACAGCTGTTATAAGCAAGGCTCTGACTCCCCATCCTTGGGGGCAAAAGGTCATAGCTTAAACTGGAAGGAGGATTTGCACTCAGAATGAGCCTTCATTGCCCCATTCCCCTTTAGGAGTTCAGTACCAGAGGAGTACATGATGCTAGGACTTCTTGGGCCTGAAGAGATTGCATGGCCTTCTTCAGCCTTAGAGGCCATACATACAACACAGGTCTCCCTTTTATCACATATGCCAATGGTTCCTAAGCTAGGCTGGGGTCCTTTATGAGTAGGAATCACCATCCATTGGGGTTGGGCTAATTGCTCAGGGGAACCTGAAGTCTCATTTAATGTCCAGACTGGTATCTCTGGTGGTTGGGAATAACATTCAAGCTTACCTTGTCTGACTGTCAGCCTAGGTTCCACCTGGAGCTATCCAAGTTGCTAAAAGACTTGCCTTTTGGACACTGACCTCTGCTTTTCCCTGATCATGCTTACAGGGATCTACCCTCTGCTTTGTCCAACTTTTCCATACTAGAGCATGACTTTTGCTAGACCTCACTTTGGGTTCCGAATCCTGAACTTGTGTTATGCGTCTCTGAGTCCATGGAATCTGCATCTAGCACATGCCCCTGCTCAGGCTAGAACCTTGTCCCCTGGCTGGGACCACTGCCTGGGACAGAACAACACAAAATAACTTACAACATTCATAGTCTCAGCATTCATAGTCTCACCAAATCTCTAAGACTGTCAGAGTCAAAGAAAGCATATGATGCTTATCCATCCAGCCCAGCCGATTGCTATTAATTTTCTTTTGGGTCATTCGATAGCCATTGCCCCAAGTAGACTGTGCCAAACTGGATGGACTACTCATTCTTAAAGCCACATGACTAATTCAAAGATGTAGAATGGGCACATGATACAGTTCTGAAAAGACAGCAGCACTTCAAA
This sequence comes from Podarcis liolepis, assembly GCF_965112155.1. Lineage (NCBI taxonomy): Eukaryota > Metazoa > Chordata > Lepidosauria > Squamata > Lacertidae > Podarcis > Podarcis liolepis. Next base: position 18,274,909 of record NC_139557.1, on the reverse strand, counting down.
GTATAGGGTCTGCTTCCAGGCTCCCAGCATTAAACAACTATTGGGATTCTTTCTTGTCAGTATAAGTTCAAAAAAGAGAATTGCAGGGGTATATAGGCCAAATGCATTAAATGTAATGTGCATGCAAGAAATACAAATGAAAATAAATTAGTTTCAGAACTCTGAATCTAGGATATAACATGAAAATAGATTGGCCGCTAAAAGAGCGAACCTAATACTTGATGAGAGGAATTCATTATTTGTCTTATTCTAGATTTGAAGACAACAGGATATTCAGCATCAGAGACTTTTAAGCTCAGTCACTGTTGAGCAAGAGAAAGCATCACAGTTTTATCTTTTCCAACAAGTTTACAAAGTACATGTCATCAATCATTTAAAGTGAACCAGTGGAAAAAATATTGATCATTCTGCAAGGAAGCATCACATAGAAGTAGTTTGGCTCCCAACTTCTGTTTTTGATTTCTTCATTAACATCAGTCTGAAAAAAGCCAATAACCTTTGTACAGGGAGCATGAAGATAGTGTGTGGAGTACAGGTGTGTGTGTGTGTGTGTGTGTGAGAGAGAGAGAGAGAGAGAGAGAGAGAAAGAGAAGGAGAAGGGAGAGGAATCAGAAATATGAAAATAAAGACTTTAACTGTTTTTTATTGACAACATAGCATAAAACACATGCTAAAAATAATGGCTCCCTTTAAGCAATGGTTTAAAGAGAAACTAGTCACGAAGCAATCCTTTTGACACTGATTAATGGGGATCTCCTGTCAAATCAGGATGACACTTCACATTTCTCATCCATAGAGGTTATTAGTGAGGTTCCTGGCTTATGATTCACGTCTGGAGTCAATTGAAAGTCTGCAGATAAAATAAGCTGATTGTTCAACTTATAGCACTGCAAATATGATATTGTGCATTCATACAAGAAAACAGAACTCTGATAATTTTTAGGTGTTTCTCCATAATCATGAGAATTTGCTTTCAGCTAAAATGGAACTGAAACTCCTAGCTCTGGGGTTTTAAGAAAAATCCCAGGACTGAGATAGTAGCCCTGTTCAAATAACATCCAAAGTGAGTGAAAACACATGGAGCATGCTCAGCTGAAAATCCACGTGGAGCCTATACTTTCACAATTGCTCTGTCCACACAACTGGGACACCACCACCCTGCCACCGCTTTCTTTTTTTCTTTTCTTTTTTGCAGCAGAATGGGACTCTTGTTTTGTGTCATGAACCACCCAGAGATCTACGGATAGCCCAGTTTGAAGCTCATGTAAGAACTTGAACACCAGCTACAATGCCCTACTTAATCTTGGGTACTGAATCACGTAAGTTGGTGCAATGAAAGTTCATATATGACAGATATACAGCCATACTCATTATGAAGCTATGGACAAAATGAAGATGTCATTTAGAAGACTTGCTTGGAAAAAAATTCTGTGGGTGCCACAGCCTGTCTACAGATATCCAGAGCCATGAGATATAACTTACTTTGACAACTGCAGAAAGTACAGAATGCTGCTGAATGAACATATTTACAATTTCCCTGGTTTACATAGGCAGTACTTTCACTGAACTGCAATGCGGATTTCATGCAAGCTCACAAATATAATTTTCTGGAGTTGTGTTTTGAATAGCATTTACTGCACATGTATTGATAAACAAGAATTCCTATGGGCTTGTTTAACGCTCCATGTGGCACCTATATCACACTTGCCTTAGGCTTCCAAAAATCTATTCTGAAATGGTGCAGGTAGACTTGCACTGACAACCACAGCAATTTGAAACAGTAATGTTTCAAATGTTGTGTCATGGATATTTTCATTATACATGGCTCAAGAAATCACACGGAAATGGAAGCAAAATACCAAAATGAAGTAATTAACAGAAATTCATAGTCATGGCTATACAATATAGTTTAACATGCCTAATATAAATTATTCTATACACCTATTTATGCAAACATAATATATTTTGAATAATTAGGAAATGTTCCTTTGGGGGTTTCTATTAATGATTTTGAAGCTGCAACAACATAGAATGCAACTGCAAGAAACAACCCAATTGTAGGGAAGGAGCCCCCTTTTAATAACCTGTCCTTCATTCAATTAGCTCAGAGCAGCATACATGGCTTTCCCTTTGTTCTATTTTCACAACAATCCTTTCAGGTAGGGTAGCACTGGGAGGAAGTGACTGGCCGAATGAGTTTTGGGGCACATCATGACTCTGTTGTCTATGTTGATTTCCCTGGCACAATTTAGGGTGCCCTCTCCATTCATTATTTGTTCAAAAAATAAAAAGATTCATTAGTCTCACAAGCAGGGCAAGACAGTGAATGACACAAATAAGCCTCTCATCAGAGATTGGCAGCTGACATGCCCCTCCCCCCCCCAAATCTGGAAATGTATGTTACCGTTGATAAAATACATTTAGGGGCGACTAACAGAAACATTAGGGATGTGGGTGGCGCTGTGGTCTAAACCACAGGACCTAGGGCTTGCCGATCAGAAGGTTGGCGGTTCGAATCCTGTCCCATTAAACTTTAATTAGTTTAATGCTAATCAAATGTCCAGTGCGCTTCCGATGCCACAATGTCCCATTACAGCAGAGCTTTTCGCACAGCGGCTCAAGAAGGGCTGGAGAGTCAGCATCTTTTCAATAAAGGAATCTTGGAGCAAGCGGTTTGGAACTCAAATAAAAGGTTTATTTACACAAAAACAAAAAACCCTGGTGAAGAATCACACATTTCAGCAAACACGCCCCAAAAGAAAGGGGAAGGGGGAAGGAGGGGCAAACACATGAGTGAGTTGACTATTTATACAAACTCACATTCCAGGAAGCTTAACGACCTTCAGCTGCTCAGTGACTAGAGCGTCTTGATTAGAGCTTCTTAACCCTTTAATACCAACACCCCCTCTCGCTCGTAACACTGAGCTGTACCAACCTTAATTCAAATTTAAACCTGAACAGAAACATTTATGAGATTGCGGACTCAAAGCTTTTGTAAAACCGTCTGCGAGATTTTCTTGGCTTGGACAATACTTTAGTTCAATTAAACCTTGTTTTACACTTTGGCATACATTTTGATAACGGATAGCCAAGTGTTTTGTGTGTGCCTTGAATTGACCTGATTTAGCTAGTTTAATACAAGGTTGATTGTCTTCCCACACTCTGATAGGTAGGGAACATTCTCCAAACAATTCTTGTACCAGTTGCTTATAAAATTCCAGTTCTCTACATACATCTGATAATGCATTGAACTCAGATTCAGTTGAACTTAAAGCTATAAGTGATTGTTTTCTTGATCTCCAACCAATTAGTGCATTTCCAAATTTTATCACCATTCCTGACACTGATTTTCTATCTGGTCCAGCATCTGCCCAACTGCTGTCGGCCCAACATTCAAGTTGTGTGCTGCCCTCTGCTGATAGTTTTAAGCGAAACCTTTTGGTAGTTTGGAGATACCTTAAAACTCTTTTTACTCCTTGCCAAGCATGCATTGATGGTTTTTCAGCTTGTCTACACAGCATGTTGACAGCATATGTTATATCAGGCCGAGTCCACTGTGCAATGTGGAGTAGACTGCCTATCGCTGACTGATAAACCCCGGGATTACAGAACTCTGCCTGTTGCTCAGTTTGAGCATCCTTTGTGTAACTTAACTCCATTGGGGTTTTAACACCAGCACAGTTGTCCATTTTAAACCTTTCCAGCAACTGCTGGATCTTAGCTTCTTGGCTGAGCCAATAGTTCCCATCTTCATCTTGCTGAATTTTAACTCCTAGATAAACAGATACATTGCCTAGTGATTTTATCTGAAACCTTTCTCCAAGCTTTGTGGCAAATTGTTGTGCAAGCTTATCGTCCTTTCCACTGTATAATAAATCGTCAACAAATATCAAGACTGCTTCTTGTTCACATCCCGAGCCTTTTAGATAAAGACACGCATCTGCTGCGCTCTTTCTGAATCCCATGCTCTCTAGAGCATCGTTTAAGCAGGAATTCCAATTACGGGCGGACTGTTTCAACCCATAAATGGATTTGTGTAGGCGCCAGACCTGGTTTGGCTTGTCTCCTTCAAAACCTGGTGGTGGCGTCATATAGACTTCCTCCTGTAAGTCTGCATTTAAATAAGCCACATTGACATCAAAATGAAACAGCTTATTTCCCTTCTTAGCTGAAGAGGCTAAAAGCATTCTTAATGACTCCGGTCTTGAAGTAGGGGCATAAATTTGAGAATAGTGAACTCCTTTGCGCTGCGAAAACCCTTTTGCAACTAGTCGGGCTTTATATTGCAACTCCTCAGTAGTTGTGGGCTTTAAACGATATACCCATCGACAACCTACAGCTTGTTGCCCTTTTGGAAGCTCTGTACTTGTAAACACACCGAGAGACTTCATTGAAGCCATCTCTTTTTCCATTGCTTCCTGCCACTTTACGGCTTCTGAGCTTGGAAGCTGTTGTACCTCTACATAGCTATCTGGCTCACACTGTGCCATATTTATGTATACACTTGTCACCTTAAACCGTTCTGGCGGCTTGCCCTTTGTGGCACGTTTTGACCTGCGCAATTGCTCCTCTTGTGCCCCCTCTGACCGTTGGCTGTCAGAATCTGTCTCAGACTTTATGTCTGGACGTGCCTCTAGGGATAAAGACCTCCGTTTAGATACCTCCCTTGGGCTTGGTGTTGCAGGCGACCTGCTTCGCTTTTGCTGTCTGCTAGGCCTACTGACTGGCGATGTTGGAACACTCTTAGATTCTGGCTTTTCTACCTTAGGAGAAGAACCTTGTGCCTGGTCAGAATCTGCATCTGGACCATGTGCACCATCTCCTTCTGGCTCATCACCCTCTGGACTTTCTTTCTCAGCATAAATGCCTAAATCATCTCTCAAAATGTCAGGGTTAGCATGTAAGTGAGTCCATCCGGATTGCTCACAAAATTCAGCGCTCCTACTGAGGACCACTCTTGTAGTATCCCCATCTGGGTTCACGAACCTCCAAGATTTGGCGTGTGGTTCGTACCCACAAAAGATGAGTTTCCTAGCCCTTGGACTTCCCTTTTTCCTTAACGCTTTTGGGATAAGTACATAGGCTTGAGATCCAAACACCCGAAAGTAATTAACTTTGGGCTTCTTCCCATATAAAGCAAAATATGGCGTAGTACCAATTACCGAATTATATACTCGGTTCAGAACATGAGTAGCCGTCTTCCAGGCTTCCGCCCAGTAACTTTGAGGAAGTTTAGCATCAAACAACATAGAGTTTGCCAACTCTTGCAGAACCCTGTTTTTACGTTCGGCCACGCCTCCTTCTTGGGGGGAATAAGGTGTAGACAGACGATGCTTAATTCCCTTTTTCTTAAAGAAATTCTGCAACACAGACCCGGTAAATTCTGACCCTCTGTCTGTCTGAAAAGCAAGTACTCTAGTACCGAATTCAAGTTCTACTGCATGAACCCAATTTTTAACTGTTTCTGCAGTATCTGCTTTTGTTTTGAGAGGAAAAAACCATGTAACCTTTGTTTTGTCATCTGAGAGACACAGTGCATACCTCGAACCTCCCAGGCTAGCAACAGGCATTGGGCCACATAGGTCCATATGCACAAGTTGGAATACTTTGTCAGATTTCCTATTTGAACTGGGATAGCTGCATCTATGAACCTTCGCCCTTTTGCATGCAGTACAATCCAAATACTTAGTACATTTGTTCAATTTGCACCCTTCTGATAATTCAGGTTGTCTTTTAACATACTGAAAATTAATATGTCCCAAACGGCGATGCCATAAATGAACACAAGAATTATGGGTAGGCGAGTTCACACAACCAGCATGAACCTGTTCAACTTCATCTGGACTTGTCTCAAAATAATATAACCCATCTCTGCATTCCACCTGCAAAAGAGATACGTTATTCTTTGAAATAGTGCAAACCCCATTTTCAAACACAGTTTTAAACCCATTTCTATCAAGTTCTGACACAGACAAAATACACCCCTTCATTCCCTTTAGCACGTAGGCATCAATTTCTGTTTGCAAACACTTCAAAAACACTGTGCCTACGGTCTCTAAGGAACGTTTAGTTGAATCTGCCATTGTCACAACTTTAAGGGTTTGCAAATGTCTGCAATTCTGCAAACGGACACTAGATGGCGCCACCAGGTGGTGAGATGCACCACTGTCGATCAACCAGCGTAGATTGCTGCCTTGGCCACGCCCTTGCATCAACGCCATTGCTGAAGCCATGTGCTGTGTGCTGTGGGAGTAGCCACGACCTCCTCCTCTTCTTCGACGTCCCCTGGAACTCCTTGTCTGGTAACTAGGGGCAACGGCCTTGGTGCTGTCTTGACCAGGTTCACGTGTACAATTCCTGATTAAATGGGAAGAGGAACCACAGCGAAAACAGTGTCTAGCTGCAAAAGCATTTACTGTGTTCTCAAACTCAGCATCCCCACTCTTAGGCACAGCATAACTCCCCTTTGAAGACAAACCTCTTTCTCTTTGCCTTTTATCCTGTTCATCAGCAAGTCGAGAAGAAATGTATTCAAGGGTTAATTCAGATGAAGGCATAGCTTCCAAAGTTAAAGCTAGAGTCTCATAGCTTTTATCAAGAGAAGACAACAAAATGTATGACTGCTGCTCCATAGAGAAAGGAATGCCCAGCTGTCTTAGTTGATTAAAGGCAGACACCATTTTGGCAATATGTTCTTTCACACACGCTCCCGGTTGGAGACGTAAATCAAACAAACATCTTGTAGCATGGATCTTGGCCCCCGCAGTGTTTCTGGAATTTAGCCGCTGCAGAACCGTCCAGACCTCATGCGTGTTCTTTAACTCAGAAACATAAGGCATTTGCTCTGGTCCCACTGCCAAAACTAGTAGACCTTGGGCTTTCCTGTCGCGTCTCTGTGAAGCTGCCGCTGCTGCTTTGTCTTCTGCAGACGCGTCTGCAGCTGCCTGTAAAGGCGGTGCTTCAGTACAACTCCACAACTCTTTTGCTTGCAACCAAACCCTTACTCTAGCCTTCCAATCTTGCCAATTTTTCCCATTGAGTCGCGTAAAGGGGACAGTAAAACTTTCCTGGGACTCTGCCATCCTCCCTGGGGCTTAGGAACGATACTCACAGACCTGTAGACCGTCTCCCAGCTGCTGAGGTGGCTCCTCGAGGAATAAGGCGTCTTCCAGCGAGTACAAACTGCACAGTGCCTCTTTAAAACTTTTCCTAGGCACGTTGCAGGACTCAAGCTGCTTTGAAGGCTTTCGTTGTCGGCAACCGCTTCTGTCTTCGCTCCAGTCCTTGCATAAATCACTCTTAACTGCACTCCTTATCTCCTTCTTGACGTACAAACAGCCATAACCTGTCCCATTAAACTTTAATTAGTTTAATGCTAATCAAATGTCCAGTGCGCTTCCGATGCCACAATGTCCCATTACAGCAGAGCTTTTCGCACAGCGGCTCAAGAAGGGCTGGAGAGTCAGCATCTTTTCAATAAAGGAATCTTGGAGCAAGCGGTTTGGAACTCAAATAAAAGGTTTATTTACACAAAAACAAAAAACCCTGGTGAAGAATCACACATTTCAGCAAACACGCCCCAAAAGAAAGGGGAAGGGGGAAGGAGGGGCAAACACATGAGTGAGTTGACTATTTATACAAACTCACATTCCAGGAAGCTTAACGACCTTCAGCTGCTCAGTGACTAGAGCGTCTTGATTAGAGCTTCTTAACCCTTTAATACCAACAAATCCCCGTGATGGGGTGAGCTCCAGTTGCTCAGTCCCAGCTCCTGCCAACCTGGCAGTGTGAAAGCACATCAAAGTCCAAGTAGATAAATAGGCACCACTCTGGAGGGAAGGTAAACGGTGTTTCCATGTGCTGCTCTGGTTCGCTAGAAGCAGCTTAGTCATGCTGACCACATGACCCGGAAGCTGTCTGTGGACAAACGCCGGCTCCCTCGGCCTATAGAGAGAGATGAATGTCGCAACCCCAGAGTCGTCCACGACTGGACCTAACAGTCAGGGATCCCTTTACCTTTACCTTTTATGAGGTTCACAACAGCTTTGGTATTGCAATTTTTCAGAGGGTTCAAAACCTACCTCTTTTGGAAAGTCTGTGTTCCCTGAGTAGGCACTGTAGACCCTTGCTGTGGCTGCTGTTTATTTTTGTGTTTTATTCTTTTTAGGTTTCATTCTGATGGAAGCCACCTCTAGCTTTGGAGACACAGGGATAAATGCTTTGAAGAAAGAACTAATTAAATGCTGGTAATATGTCTGCAAATCTCAATCATATATTCCCTGAGCAAAGCTGGAGTTTGATATGAACCAGTTTCAATAATTGAAAGGCACACGATCCATCCCTGAACTCTCATATTTTATTATACCTCAACCATATCTGATTTCTGAACTAAGCCTATTCTCTGCACTGATGTCAAAATACAGCAAAAGCAATTTAGAATAAGGCCCAAAGTAGTAGTCAAGTGTGAAATCACCATCATACATTGAATTGAATAGCAGCAGGGTATTGGCTTTTGAGAACTGAACAAGGTTAAACACCTATTTGGCCACTGATTTAAATTAATAGAATACATTGTTCTTTATAAAACACATACATGGAAATCATAATTGTGGTTTTCAAAGAACGAACGCTAAAAGAACAGTGACATTTTAAGATCACAATTCTTAACTATAAATTTGTGGTTTTTCATACTTCCACTAAAGCCATTATTCCCCAATTCCAAATGTTCATCGACCCTCAGAGGCTTGTGGGGGTGCTGAGATAAGATGGCGCCCGGCACACTTCCCCTGTGCCGATAGAAAAAAACTTGAGCTCTCTTTGAAGCTCTTAGCAGAGTTCTGCAGCGGTAGAAAGTGTTGCCTTGTGTGTGGCAGCCTCCTCACAGGGGGGTAGCAGCTTGGGAGCCTGGCTTCTCTGTGGCAGCCCCTAAACTGTGAAACGCTTTCCCCACAGAGGTGCATCTGGCTCCTTCATTATACAGCTTCTGGTGAATGCTGAAGATGCACCTCTCAACCCTAGCTTTTGACACATGAGGTGTTTATTTTTGAGACTCACCTTATCTAAGTTGTTTAAAACCCTTTTTAATATTGTCTTTAAATGTTGTAACCCGCCCTGGGATCTTAGGGTAAAGGGCAGGCAAATACTAATACTAATAAATTAGAACCAGGCAATACTACACATTTAACAGGTTATTTGTTGTTGCTGCTTTTAATACCAGTTATGGGGCCCCTGATCCATATTTGGAATGTGAAGCATTGGAAGGAAGGGCTGACATGATTTTCTCATGATTTTTGCCACCTCAGAGCAATTATTCAATTTTCCAACTCTTCCCTATCCTCAATATGCATCACTGTGTTATCACTTTCTGTAGGGTCTGTGAGATTTTAATCCTAGCCTAATGGACAGTTTTCTTATGCACACTAATTACATAACAAATGTGCTGATAGTTTTGTTTCCTGAGCAGTTGGAATGCTCAAGGACATTCCAGGCTATCATACCATCTCGGTGTCAAGAGCTTTTACTCCACAAGCACAATACAATACAGATGTGCTAAAAGGCCCATACCGAGTAAATTCTATTTAAAAACTATTGTTAACTATGTAAAAGCTTAAATATGGAAACATAATTTCAATGGCAACCCAGATTTTTGAAGCTACAGCAGCAGCACAGAATTATTATGTATTGGTGTATGGAAGAAGTATGATTCTATTATTATTATTATTATTATTATTATTATTATTATTATTATTATTATTATTATTAGGCATGGCAGCGGCAGCAATTCAGCCATGGTATTATACTGGTGGTTTGTATTCTGTAAGTTGCAGTTAGAATAACTGATGGCTAACTTTGTTGTGAATGAGAAGAAACACTCACTTGTCTATTTCATCTTGGAGATCCAGGCAGGTGAAGGCCACATTAATCCATCCTCATGTCTAGAAAATAATCTAAGGGAAAGGATGGATGGACAAAGAGGCCTATTTCTACGAAAACCAAAGTGTGAGCACACACACAAACACGGAACATTTAAAGTGTGCCACATTTAAAGACATCAAAGGCCTTCAGAATGTTACCTCTTCCAACAGATATTGGTATATTTGCATATATTATTCAGGAAACAGAACCAGACTCTAATCAGTGGACTCTCTACCAGCCTCATAAAGCTGATACTTAGATACTAAACATCCGCTTTGGAGTGGATCAGACTGGCAGCGATCCAAGAGATGCCTACACAAGTCAGCACATGTCTGATTTCCAGGAGAAGTTTTATGACTCCCACACAAATCTTCTGAAACAAATGCCTAGCAAAGGAAGTTTTCACCATTTGGCAAAACACTCAGCCTCACAAGGCAAAGAGGTCCACTTTCTCTAGTCCCCATCAACCAAGCCTCAGCCACAGTTGAGATGCAAAGGAGGCCAACTCCAACAGACCTTGGGGCAAGGGCAGGCTAGTGTGGGAGGAGACAGTTCCTAAGGGATCCTGGACCTAAATCATAATGTACAGCAGAAGAGAGCTTGCATAAGACACCTACACTTTGGGATCAGTTTATTATCCCTCTCCAAAATGAAGAATCCTTCCCAGATGCACAGGAAGCATGCCCTGGCTTTCATCCCTATTAAATGCTTGTCTAGGATCCCTCTTCAACGCTTGTGTGCACTGTTCTTTCAGGACCAAGAGAGCACAACTGTGAGGCTGATGGACAAGGTGGCACGCTTGGTCGAAGCCCCAGACAAGACAGTCATCAGCATACAAGACTCTGCACCAGAGTTGCAGCTTGCCAAGGATTAGACTAGGGAAATTAAAGGCAAATAGACCTCTTTTTGAAAAAGCGGGTTGGGGGGGGGAGACCTCAATCTCCCCTCTCCAAAGCTTTATTGTAAATACCGCACAAAAATACTGCTGGGCAAGTTATGAAAAAGGCAGTCATACATGAGAGGCATTTAACCTGGTTAAGTTAATTCTGTCAACAAATGAAGTATTGATCTTTTGTTTATGCTCATTATGCAGTTTGATTCCCTTTCGTGCTCCCCCCACCCTGCCCACAATCTCCCCGAAGGAGTAATAAAACAAGGGGAAGGGTTTGCATAGGGCTGCTAGCTACCCTTGGAGTTCAAAAAATGGTTAGGGATCCCTTTCAGTGTCTCTTGGTTATTTAATGAAGTCTACATTTCACTCCACATTAGAACATTTCATATGCTAAACATAGCTACATAAAATCCCCTTTTTTGAAAAATTCATGTACAGTAAAGCTGACAATGTTATCTCGACATTTCTTATTTCACCATCTCATGAATTAAATATTCAGAGGTTTCTCGCCACCTCCTCTTTCAACTACTAAAGTTTCAGCCGCAAACACATTTTGTGGACAAACTTACGTTCAAGTAGGATTTTAATCTACTCAGTTTATGGTAGCCACACATTTGTTGAGAGAAACATAGGAAGCAGTCTTACACCATAGCTGTCAAGCGTCCCTTATTTGGAGGGACAGTCCATTATCCCAGCACTATGTCCCGCTGCTGTCCCTTATTGATGGATGTCCCTTAAATTTCCCGGGTTTCAAAGGATGCAGCTCCTCTCCCTCCCTCCCTGCCGGCCAGGGAGGAGGGAGGCTCCAACTGTGTTTCTTGGCTGCCCGGCCCGCCCCCCTCCGGCCTCCTCTCACCAGCCTCAGCCCTTGGGAGCCCCTCCCCGCCGGGACTGGCGGGAGCCTCGGGCCCTTCTGCCGCCATCCTCCTCGCAGCCGCCAAACTGAGCATCTCTGCCTGGGGCCTCCCCTCTGCCCGTCGCCGCCGCTCCCGCTAGGCCATACTGTGGCTGTGCCGCCAAAGGACCCGGATGAGATGGGCAGCCTGGCATGGCCTATGAATTGCTGAGGAGCCTTGAAAGGAGAGTGAGGGCAACCATAGAGAAAGTAGTTCAGAGAGAGGAGGAAGAGGAGGAGGCGGAGGCGTGGGCAGGTGTTCCAAGGGCTACAAGGGAAGGACCGCAAGTGCTTCTCCCATAGATTTGTAGTGGTAGACTAGCATAGATCTGCGGGTTTACTTCGGGCGCTATTTCCCCCCCCCTCCTCCCGCCCCACCTGATGGAATTGAGAGCTGCAGTTGGAGCACAAGAGAAAAGATACAGAACTGCAGCAACATCTTCGTAGCTTGGACTTCATTTTGCGCAAAAAGTGGTTGCTGCTTGTAGTTATTTAATTGCAGTGTTTCATTGGCAACCTCTGGAAACGAAGGGCTAAAAACCAGCACTGCCCTCCAAAATTATCTGGTCCCTTTTAACTTCGTATTTCAGCTGGTTGACTAAAATCCCTTATTTAGGCTGCTGATCCCTTATTTTCAAGGCTGCTGGTCCCTTATTTTCAAATCTGTAAGTTGACAGCTATGTCTTATACCGAGAAAAATCATGGGTTCATCGAGCTCAGCACTGTCCATGCTGACTGACAGCAGCTCTCCAGAGTTTCAGACAAAGCGTCTTTTATCTGGAAATGTGGGCGTTTGAACCGGGGACCATCTGCATGTGAGCTTTCTTCATATTCCAAGGTCCAACAGACAGTGCCAGAAGAAAGGAGATCACGTTTCTTCTTGACAGTCAGGTGTTGGTTCAACACATCTGAAGCTCTTCTGTGTCAGTACAGCAGATCATATGAACAGATTCCAAACCACAAGTATATGGGTGATAACAGCAATGAGATGTCCTTGAGAGTGTCACACTTTTGAGCTTTGGAGAATTCAAAAATTGCCAAACAACACTTTTCTTGATCATTTGCATTTCATTCACAATATATGCACTCGTTGATTTTTGAATACTTCAGTCAAGGAGAAAATTAAGCAAGTTGCTAATGGCACTTCTGATCCCACAAGTTCAAATTCAGTTTAATCTTGAGCTGAACTCTCTTTCACAGACATATTAAATAGCATTTGCAGCCCATGCTGAAAAATACTGTCAAAATGCAAGCCTGCTGGGGGTTTTCTAGCCTCATATTAAATGCAGTCGCAAATGCTTTTTGCTTGGTGTGTAATGAAAATTCCTAAGGCCCAGGACGATCTATTATATACCCAGAATCAACAGGCCATCTGGCTTTTAGGTGAAAGCATTCAATTTTTGTCAGAGAACTCTTTTGAGGAATAATAAAATCACCATTCTCCACAAATTTCTTAGCATGTCATTTTGCGGTAGCCTTCAGAATATTACAGAAAGAGGAAAGGTCCCACTGAATAGAGAAATAGGACTTGCTAGGAAATAAGAGAATTGATATTTTGGCTGACTTAGTCTACCTTTGTCGGGGCACACTAGAAGACTAGAAAGCAATCCAGCACTACAATTCATCTGCGAGCTTAATGTGGACAAAGCATGTTCTCCCTAAAATGAGAGCACGGGTTGTGATGTGGACCGCCAAGCCAGCCCTCTGTTGCCAGGCAGGTTAATGGTTATTGCCTGGCACAACGATTGGCTGACCGGGTTGCTGGGGCAAACTGCATGTAGAAAATTGGGTGGGTGGGACCATAGTCTTTAAATATTGGCAAACTCTGCCTTTTGGTTTCTCTTTCACAGAGTGCATCGGATCACCCGCCCACCCACCCTGTGTTCCGGTTGACCTTGCGTTGCCTGTCATGGGGTCGTCTGCCGTTGGGGCAGGGGCCTAGTAGGAATTTTGCCATTTGGCTGATTGGCTGGTGCCACTTGGTTTTTGCCTACTACTTAGCAATTCGTCACAACTTTTAAGGTTGCAGTTAGGCATTGGTTATAAAAATTGGTGGTGGAGGAGGGTCAGGATAGGCTGTGCCTGCCCCTCCAATGGTGCTGGAAGGGAATTCCATTAAAGGAATCCTAGGGTTTGCCACGATTTCGTCCAATCCCTGAAATGGGACCAGGGCCAGCAAGACTTGGGGAGCTGGTTGGGTGAGCGGTGAGGGACTGTCGCTCGGCTCAACTGATTCCCAACATTGTTATCCCTTCACTGGCTTCCAATGGAGTTCGGAATGTCAGTTCTGTCCCAGGCGGGGGGACAGATAGTCATAACCAATGTCTAAGCAACCACTCACAGATTTTGTATTTTAATAAAGTTGTGGCCAAAATACTGCCAAAAACCTTAAACTAAAATTACGTGTGATTTGTGAATTATTTTGAGGGGTGGCTTGGGGACCTACACACACAACTGGAATGTTACATTGTCCACTGCCTATCAGACCAGGCAGTAACCTACACTCAAACATCAGGACACCCTATTTGTGACATAAGGGCTTACAATTCAATTCCCTTCTCTGACTGATGGGGGGGGGGGAGAGAGAGATATGGATTTGCCCCCTCAGGTTCCGTTCAGCTAACACTTACATTCTTTAAGGCTGCAATCCTAAACACACTCGCTAGGGAATGTCCTATTAACTGTATTTTTGACATGGACATAGCAAGTCATCTTAAAAGATAAATATCCTCCACTGCATAGTTGCCATTGCAATGTGGTGCCATTCATATGATAACAAAACCAATAATCAGTGGGAATTTTCCAGATTTCTAGAAGCCTTTGGAAGGGGAACCATGTGACATCAAATGAGGTCAAAAAACCTACAATGCATGGCAGCACACTCTGGTTCATGAGAAATAAAAGTAGCATACTGAGAAAGTAGGGGAAAGCCCTCACATGGCAGGCAGCAGGACAATGTTGAATACAAGAGTTCTGTCTTCTTGAACCACGAGGGCTCGTCCAAAACACAGAGCTGGCCCTGAGGTATAGCTGTAAATGACAGCTATCCCCATACCCCAAGTCAAGGTAAATAGTACCCAAAGCTAGGCAAGTTATTTCTGCAGCTAAGGCAACATGGGAAATCCCACGATGTTCCCTCTATCCTTGGAAAAGGGGGCGGGGAGTACTATAATAAATTAAAGGATTTGCTGCTTTGGTGCTGTGGGTTAAACCACAGAGCCTAGGACTTGCCGATCAGAAGGTTGGTGGGTTGAATCCCCGCGACGGGGTGAGCTCCTGTTGCTCAGTCCCTGCTCCTGCCAACCTAGCAGTTTGAAAGCACATCAAAGTGCAAGTAGATAAATAGGTACCGCTCCGCTGGGAAGGTAAACGGCATTTCCATGTGCTGCTCTGGTTCGCCAGAAGTGGCTTAGTCATGCTGGCCACATGACCCGGAAGCTGTACGCCGGCTCCCTCGGCCAATAATGCGAGATGAGCACCGCAACCCCAGAGTCGGCCACGAATGGACCTAATGGTCAGGGGTCCCTTTACCTTTACCTATTGACACACAAAGTCAGCTGCCTCGCTGCATCCAATACAGAAAGGATGGGGAATCTTTTTTTTTTTTTTAGCGTGAGAGCCCCATACCTTTACGGGCAACGTTCCGAAGGGCTGGAGCACTGGGCATGGCCAAAGGCAGAGGGGGACAGGGCCAGAGACAAAGGTGGGCAGAGCAATGTGTACAAGTACTACTTCCTACAGTAGGCAGCATTCTGACTGTGCAAAAGCCAGAGGCTTCTACTGTACATGCACATACAGCTGCACACCCCTGCCTCCCATTCGAACAAGCAAGATGAGTTATCACAGCCCAAGGACACATTCCAGCCAGGCAAAAGGGAGTGGGGGACAAGGTCAGTGAGAGGTGTGTCCAGGAGTGGATGTGTGGTATCCTGAACTTATGATGGACTGGATATTAATGCATATTATTACTATTATTACTACTAATAATAATATACTGCCCTGCACCCGGGGGTCTCAGGATTCCTTTTGGGGCTGTATATTATCCCGTATTTTACACTCAAAGCTACACAGACGGGTTTCTGCATTCCCACAAGTTTATCATTGGCTGTCAAGGAAATTAACCAATTGGGGGAGAGACTTTTGTAACATTGGGTTTCATCATTATATCCCAAACTGTACCATTTAAAATAAAGGTGAATAGAAGTACAGGATGCACAGCGGAAATAGTGAAAGGCGTCATGGTAGATTACCCTAACATTGTAATAATGATGCTAGACAAGCCTCATTTGAAACACTATGTTCAGTACTTATCACCTCATTTTAAAGCATTCTAGAACTAGAGGAAGGTACACAGGAGGGCAACTGAATGCAAGTGCGTGAATACAGGATCAAGGAAGGAAGGAAGGAAGGAAGGAAGGAAGGTATGTTTGCAATACCGAGATGCAGGAGTTCTTGGGGCACAATCAATTCTATTTAACCAGCAGGTGTATTTTTATATTGCAAATCTAATCTGATGAAACTGTTTCATAAAAGAAATAGCAATTGCATTATAGGACCAATAAGATAGAACTGTCCTTCTAGAAACCTCATCTTGTAAATCAGGGGTGGGGGACCCATTTTTGGCTGGAGGGTTGGATCCCAAAGTAGATAAACCTCCGTGGGCCACATTGACAGGTGGGAGGGATCAGTCTCCTGATATCACGGGCAGGAAAGATAAAAGTCACTGCTGCAAATATACAATTGGTAGCGTGCTCCCAAAGTGGCTGTACGTTTGACTCTGTTTGAAACTGGCACCTTTCCCTGTCACATTGCTGTAGGAAGGGATTGGACACACTCAGGAGCACCAGAATGTATCTAATCCCAGCTGAAACCAGCACAACAGGGAATCAGATGTATTGTTGGAAGAAAGGAAAGTCATGCTAGCAGATAGGACACAAAGCTGGTACATAGACTTTCTAGCACATATTCCAGCTCAGCACTGGTGTTTCTGAGCTAAAGCGGCAGGAGCCACGCCCCAACCTTAGCTGACCCTATCAAATCCTTTCTTTGCAGAGGTCTCTTTGTGAGGAGGGTCTCACTCCCAAAGATACCTTTACTCTTGGGGAGTTCCTGCAGGTAGACAGGCACTTTTCCAGATGGCACTTAAGGCACCTGACCCAGAGCCTACTTTAAGGCCAGGCGCTCTGTTGAAGACTCACCTGGCTAAGACATGAAAATGTAGGACATCCTGCCAACACAGGCAGCAATCATATGCACAATTTCATGGAAGTAAGCCTCAACAAATACAGTGGGGCTTCTGAGTAAACATGCACAGGATTGTATTATGAGCCACTGAAATTAACTTGCCATTTCCCCCTCCTCTTTAACCTCCTCCCCCTGTAATTATGATAGTCCTCACAATGTTTTGCCTCTCTGAATATATGTGGCTCAAAGTTAACATATTTTTGTATGATAAATCTAGCATGAAAGCACCATTTGTTTATGCTATGTGCACACACACAATAAAGTAAACCTGAAAAGAAGATCTTGGGTGCCCAACAGCTGCTGGAAGAAGATGGTACACGTAAGTCAAATGATGACTCTATGTAAATAATTTATGCAACATTTCATGCAAGTATCAGTTTTGTATAACAACAATTAAAATTCAGTCGTAGCCACATATATTCAGAAGTAAATCCAAATGAATTCAGTGTGTAAGTTGCACCCAACGGGCAAGTTGGGTTAAGATCTCAGCCTTAAAAACACAGTTTGTGCACCATCATAATAACACCTGCAGACAAGAAGTGTGCAAGGCTATTGACTCCACACCTGAAGAAAAAGCCAATCGTGCACATCATGGACAAGATGACGGATTTATTTTCCTCCCTCTTTTAGAATTACTTCTTTATATGCCTTCATATGTCAGCCGTCACAGAGAGACTAAACCATAGTTTTTCCATAACAGGAATGGGTTCTCATTCAACAGCTTGGACTGGTTTATACTGGTCCTTCCAGCAGACACCAGTATGAACATAATTTCCTTTTAAAATACAACAGCGGCAGAAGTTGCTGCTGCATGAATATGAGGAGAGTACATAATCCCAGTTGATGTGATGTATGAATATCAGATATGAGGAACATGCCCTGAAGGTATTTTAAGAATGCATAAAGGTTCTGTAACGCATCTGAAATTACGCAACCTGAACTCTGACTGCCCTTAGTGATAGCATCATAAATCAACCCTGAAGATTTAAAAGAATACATATAATATTGTAGTGGTTTGGAGTTACTCGTGCGTAAACTGTCCCCTTTTGGAGCTTGGCTGCCTGGGTTAGACCGTCCTGACTGCACAGCCCATCTCAGCGTGGCTGCCTCAGTCGCTCGCAGAGTCTGTCTGTGGGCGTTTCTTAAACCGTTGCCAGCATAAGAGTTGTTTGACTCCCAATCGTCTCCGCCTCTCATTGCGCGGGAGTCTCCTGCGCAAGGAGGGCGTGGGTAGTGGAGGACCAGGGCTCTCCTCACTGACTTCCAAGGAAGAATCCCGGAGCCCTTCCACCTCTTCTCCCATTTGCTCTCCTGGCTCCTTGGTGTTGCGCTGATTTCCTTCCCCCTCCATCAAGCTGCGTCTCCCCCTAGTGCTTGTTCCTTCCCCTGCAGAATCAGAGAGCCTCTCCTTCGCCTGTTGCTCTGATGTCAGTTTCCTGACAAATATGGAGTGACATTATTTCATCTAATCTACCTGCAAGTTGATAAAATGATATGAGAATACAGACATTTTGGATTTAGAAGGTTTTAACAATGTATTTGGATGGCATGCATACTTATGGTATGATAAGGTCAAAGCACATAAAGCATTTAAAAATCATATTGTAAGGAAAGCATTGTTTAATGTTTGGATAAGATATAAGGATTTATTGGAAAATAAAACCCCAAGGTGGTTATCACCGATGGAAGCGAAAGCTTTAAAAAAGCTTAATATGGAGGCCAAATGGTCGAAATATTGGGAAATTCTGGAACAAGAAGGAGACAAACTGAAATTGCAGAGTTTTGAAAAATTGAAAGATAAAGTGAGAGATTGGCTCCATTACTATCAGATAATGGAGGTTTTTAAATTGGACAGGAAAATTGGCTTCCAGGTGGAAAAGTCAAAATTAGAAACAGAGTTGTTGGAATCCAAAACTAAGAATTTGTCAAAAATGTATAACTTGCTGTTGAAATGGAATACGCACGATGAAACAGTTAAATCAGCCATGATTAAGTGGGCTCAAGATATTGGTCATAACATCATGTTTGCTGACTGGGAACAGTTGTGGACCACCGGTATGAAATTTACGGCATGTAATGCCTTAAAAGAAAATATTATGAAAATGATTTATAGGTGGTACATGACCCCAGTCAAGCTTGCAAAAATTTACCAGTCAAGCTTGCAAAAATTGTTGGAAATGTAAAGAAATTGAAGGTACTTTTTTTTCACCTTTGGTGGACATGCCCAAAGATTAAGGCTTTCTGGGAAATGATATATAATGAAATGAAAAAGGTATTTAAATATACCTTCCTTAAGAAACCAGAGGCCTTTCTCCTGGGCATGGTCGGCCAATTGGTGCCAAAGAAAGACAGAACATTCTTTATGTATGCTACAACAGCAGCAAGAATACTCATCGCAAAGTATTGGAAGACACAAGATCTACCCACCTTGGAAGAATGGCAGATGAAGGTGATAGACTATATGGGATTGGCAGAAATGACCGGCAGAATCCGAGACCAGGGAAAAGAGACGGCAGAAGAAGATTGCAAGAAATTTAAGAACTATCTTAAGAAACATTGTAAAATTAATGAGTGTTAGAATGATGTGATTTTAGAAATTAAGTGGATTACAGCTGTAAAGATTAAGTTAAAAGAAAAGAAAGGTCAATAATTACATAAAACCAAGGGTGAGGATTTGCTGAACTGAATATTTGAAATTGGAATGCAGAAAGGGAAGGTATGAGGAGGTCGGGGAAGTAAGCTTTAAGAAAATAAGGATTTGAAACTATACTTGTTTTTTTTCGTATGTGTGTTTGTTTGTATTGTTGTGTTTGTTTATATAATTTGTGAAACTTTAATAAATATTTTATTAAAAAAAGATAAAATGATATCCAGATTATAATGGCACATACCATGAGTTTGCCAGCAAAGAGAGTAAGTGCCATGACCCCAGAGTCTAGCAATGACCAGGACATGGAATCAGAGGGTATACATCCATTGGCCCAAAAGGCTCTGAGTCTGCCATCAGGGCTCCAATGAACATGAGGCTGGTAGGCAGAAGCCCATTGAACTGGATCTCAAAGCAGTAGATCCTATGTAACCAGAGCTAGGACTTTCACCAGTCCAACCATGCAATGAGGTGGCAATGGAGGGAAGCAGGTCTTCAGGTCAGAGGGCTGACCCATTCTCCAGCAAAGCGACACAGAACAAGGCAAAGGCTCAAAAAAGGTCTCAGTTCACCTCCAGCTCTACCTGCAGCAGGTTGCTCACAAGTAACTGTCCTTGGTGACACAACAAACAACCTAACTTGCTGCCTTGCCCCATGAGCTCCCCCTTGGGACCATAACAGAACAATGACAATCAATAACCAAACCTCCAAAACCTGAAGACTAGTGATGTGGCAACTATTTTTGTTGCTGCTCCGTATATTCGGGGAGAGTGACAAGGCATTAATCAGGGGATAGGATAACTTGTTTGGTAAATGATTCCACAAACAAAGAATCTTCATTACAGTTGACAGAGAAATGCTGCCAATATCCACACTCATTACCTTTATTATTGCTGACAACTTTGATTAGGAAGAATCTCTGCAGCTGATGTGTGGGAATACTAACTAGGAACTTATTGCACTGAGGCAGGGAGGTATAAAGATAAGATGAAGCGCCACAAAACTAAGGCTTGCCCTCGGATTCTAAGCTACGGTTATGGCCCATGTGTGAAGCAACCGCTTAGGCAGAGGGAGGCAAGGCCTGGCTTGGCCATTGGTCTCACTTGTCATCTCCAGCCACAGTAGCTGCCAAACGTTTCCAAAGGTGACGCTGCCACCGCCACTGTGGGAAGCCAAATATGGGGCCATAACTGCTGCCACTATTCCGTTTTCAAATTCTTCACCAAGGGACCATTTATTTATTTCATAAAAATTATATACCCCTTGACTGGAAAAACCCCCACCTCAAAGCAGTTTACAAAAAGCACAAAAAAGATAAAAACAGTGATAAGCTAAAAACAGATTAAAACATCCATCCACACAGATATGCCAAGTCCACACCAAAGGCCGTTATCACTTGCATAGAAGAGTAAGAAGTCTACTCTAAGATTTATTTATTTATTTATTTATTTATTTATTTATTTATTTATTTAGACATACATACATACATACATACATACATACATACATACATACCCCACCGATCTGGCTGGGTTTCCCCAGCCACTCTGGACAGCTTCCAACAAAATATTAAAATACAGTGGTCTGTTAAACATTAAAAGCTTCCCTAAACAGGGCTGCCATCAGATGTCTTCTAAAAGTCTGGTAGTTGTTCTTCTCTTTGACATCTGGTGGGAGGGTGTTCCACAGGGCGGGTGCCACTACTGAGAAGGCCCTCTACCTGGTTCCCTGTAACTTGGCCTCTCGCAGTGAGGGAACTGCCAGAAGGCCCTTGGAGCTGGACCTCAGTGTCTGGGCAGAACGATGGGGGTGGAGACACTCCTTCAGGTATACTGGACCATGACCACAACACTTCACTTGAGAGTAAGTTCCACTCTATTTCCATCTGGCTTTATTTGCAATAATATGTTTAAGAATAACTACTTGTTGGTGTCACAGAATGCACCATAACAAATGCACCATAACAAAATAAACACACCGACACAAACCTTGGGATTTTCCAAAGTCTCCAGAAGGCACTTGAACAGATTATCTTTTTGAAAATCACTATTCCCTTTTTTGACTTCTCCACGAAACCATAATGCATTTCTCTAAACTGGACAGAAAATAGTATTTCTTTAATTAAGAAAGTTTAAGATTTAGAAACCAACCTGCTGCTTTGCTAACTGCCAATAAGGCAGAAATAAAGGGGAATAGCTGATCCATTAAAAATATGGTCAGAAAAATCTTGTTGTGCTTTACTTGTCCTGATAACGGCAGCAGGTTAAAGTGGCTGAGGACCCATAATGGGCTCTTATATTATATTTACAACTTTCCATAAAAAGCATGGTTTAAAAAGCACAGCGGTATAATGTATAGAGCCTATTACAGACGTTAAGCATAACTACTTTATGGTAATTAAAAGACATAAGAAAATGATTAATGTTTTGAGGCTATTAAAGTGTATCAAATGAAAAGCTATTATGACTCATTGTCTAAGCTTATGCCTTATATTGGCCAATTACTCTGATAGATCCAATTTGCACTGATATGTACTCTTAGCAGGGCTGACACTGATAGCAATTTTGATGCTTAATATAAGCTCTACACAACACAGTGTGGTCAATCCAATCTAATCCAAAAATCTGAAAGGAGTTTGGGCTTTATAATGTAGCTCAAGGTTTGAACTGGGATCAACACAATATATTTTTGACTAAATAATGTATCTTTGGGACTGAAGGTTTCATAAAGTTTAAAAAACAATTGTTAAACTGGGGCAGGGCCACTTCTCTAGGGGAGGAAAGATCAGTCCTTTTGTACTGTTTTTCCAGTCTAAACAGCTCCCTGAAGTTGCTATTTACCTTGAAGATGAAAACATGCAAGTACAAACGTAGCTTAAAGGAATAGGAAAAGATAGATAAAAAATTATTTCAACTGCAGCTAACCTAACCTAATGCACTGCCACTACCACTCGATAAGGGATAGTGAAATTTACTCCTAAATAGAAATCCGTGCAATTCCTGGACTAAATTTAGATCATTGCTATACAGGTTTAACACACAAGTAATCCAATTTTATAGCAGTGAGATTTTCTACAAGCTTAGCTGGGATCCTGAAAAAAACTGGTAAATAAGCAGCCCGTTTAATTTCAGCCTTAACTGTGTTTTCAGATGTACAGAAAGCTGGTACAACATGAATCATGGGATAATTGGTCAGCTAAACAAACTGGGATTGTTTGTGATCCTCCCATCCTTTCAGACATAAAAATATTGAATATCTACGTAAAACAGTAGATATAAATATAAAGCAGTTTATGCCAGTCTGAGGCAGTGGATTTCCTCATGTTTAAAAGGATAGTGAAACAACAATTAATAGTGGCTGGTTTGGGTTATTTGACTATGAAAGGAGCTAAACCAACCTCACCTATAGAGGTCCAACTGGCACAGAGCCATTTTGGAGAGAGCAAGTCTCTCCTTCCTAACTTCAAATTCCTATGACCAAACTGCAAATGTGTTTCTTCCAAGTCCGGACATAGCTGCTCCCATGTTCTGTACAGGATTTGTATTTTCTCTGTGTGCTGCTCAAGAGGCAATGGTTTGGATCCTGACCCCCCCCCCCCAGCTATTTGTGAAGCGGCTGTTGATCCAGGAGAAGTTTGTGACAGTGGAAAAGGTGTTTTTTTCACTGATCCCCTCTTCTTCTCAAAGCCACTGAAGGTCACTTACCATGCTGTTTGGGGTATGGGGGTTTGTGAGCGTGTCTCTCAAACCTTTGGAGCATATTGGGGTGGGGATACAGGGGGCAGCGAGAATGATGAAAATCAACTCCTTCCACCTGCCACCACTGGGAGCACAGTACTATTCCTAAACTCTCAGGATCCAAGCCAGGAGCATTAATTTTTAGTCTGCTTTCATTGTAATAGGGATAAACTGTTAATTTTCTCCTCGTTATAATGTTAAACCAAACTGTCAGTCTTCATCAGTCTAACAATCTGTCTATAGCTCCATCTTTCTACAGCAGTTTAATTCCCAAAAATAGGTCTGAGATCATTTTTGTTCATTAAAACAACAACAACTAGGGGACAATATTGTTTCATCTGTCTTCCGTTAGCACTATTGACATTAATAGTGACAATGATCTACTAAGTGTCTGCATTTTGCTAAGCATTGTACATAGATTAAAACAAAAACAGGATTACAGTTTAACAGGCACATCACAAAAGGAAAAAGTGGTGAGGAGGGAAAAAGAAAACAAACAACTTGTTCAATGTTACATAATTTTCTTACGGTGGCCAGCTAGAATGAAGACAATTCAGAGAGGGGAGGGTGACGCTAAATGCCTTCTGGTCTCTCTGCTAAGCGGATAATGTTATGTTGACTAAATGAACATGCAAGGTGTTGTTTCAATTAATCTGATGCAGCAATTCAATACTGCCAGCCTGAGAGGTTGAAAGAACTGGCCTCCTGACCCTACAGGTGTCTGACTTAATTCGTTTATTTTTATTGGTAGGGCAGTATTTACAGGCACAGTCCTATACATGCTTAAATGGGAAGAAATTCACAGAATTCAGTCATACTTATTTTTGAATAGGCTTTCATAGGATTATGCTGTTAAGTCTCTCGAAATATTTTACATGTTCTAAATGCTTCTTGCCAAGTAATTCCTCAATACTGTTTTGGCATGATCCTAAATACAAAATCTCAGTTTACAACATATTCTTATCCCATTGTTGTGTTAATGATGGTATACTTGTTACTAATAACAAGGAATACAGGGCTTTGAGTGGGTGTTATGGGTGGAAAATGAAAAATAAGAAGAGTGAGGACTCAATAACATGGGCTATATTTCCAGACTGGGGTAAATAATCCCATTTCATAATCCTAGATTCCTGTTGCTTTGAGGTTAATTGTTGTTCTCTTTGACATCTGGTGGGAGTCATGGGAGAGGTCAAGAGCAGATACAGGGGGAGGGGCATACCTGGAAGAAAGGTTTCAGAAAATAGCATATGATCCAGTCTTCCCAGGGTGGTAGTTTCAATGGGAATATGTTTCAGGCATGAGGTTTACTGCGCATTGATAAGTGATTGTAGAATGAAAACCCATATTTCCTTCTGCACAAGCTTCTATGCCAGTTGTCCAGGAGCCAAACCCCACTCAACCCTCAACCCTCAGGCAAAAACACTCAAGGAGAGTGTATATCAGGGCAGAGGAAGAAGTGTGGCTGGACACAGTCCCAATGGCCAAGTAGAGAAGCCTAGAGGGCTGCATGTGGCCCCCGCATGTGAGGTTCCTCATCTCTGATGTGCAAAGTTGGGTGCAGACCTGAATGGTTAATGGGCTTGTCTCTGGAATAGGCTTCCTGACAGTGTTTCACAAACTGCAACCCTGCAGTGCATCTGGGGGTGCTCTCATCTGGGTAATGGCTGGCAAGCTCCAGACTGAACAACCATTTTCACTTTTGTGGACGTTCACTTTCTGCAGATTTACTGTCTTCTTTCTTCTTTGGCGATCACTCACAGCCAAGTAAAATTGTCTTCCATAAACAAGGTTTTAACAGTGGGTCCATAAGTGGCTGTGGAGGCCAATTCTGGATCCACACATCCTTCCACAGTGGGGATATGGGTTTCCGGGCGGGAGTTGATCACACTGAGGGTTTGCCAAGTGTTTCTTCCTCTTAGCACGCTTCTCCCTTTCGTCCTGAGTTTGAGGGTCTTCAAAGCCCATGACACCTTGGGTAAAGGCTGTTCTCCAATTGGAGCGCTCACAGGCCAGTGTTTCCCAGTTGCTGGAGAAGACAACTGGGGCAAGACTGGGTTGGTGCCTTCAGAATTTTGTTCTGTTTCCAGCTGGAATTTAAGTGCATTTTTACCAGCTGGATAACAAAAAAAATAACAACCTTTATTTGTATGCCTGCTTGCAAGATGGGCAATGTATGTCAACTATCCACTGGAGTTGTTAAGAGAGCAAAGAGAGAAAAGGTCACCTTAGTCACCTTTTCTGCTTTGTTGAAATACACTGAGGACTGGGGTTTGGCTCAATGAAAGCAAATGCAGTTTATTTCTAAGCTGTCACTGTTGTGGAATGGCACTGCTTTGAGGGGCACTCCGCAAGCAGACTAACTGTAATTGGCAATCCATTTCTTCATTTCCTTTGTACAACCAACCCTGACAAATTAATCGCAATCAAATGCTGGCTGCAGTAAGGGGCAACCTATGCAGCATGGAAGAAAAATGAGGTCTCTGGCTGGCCTGACAGCCTAATCTTTCAGTTCACCCCATTATAGTGAACAAGGGGACTTTGGTGTGCCTGTCACCAGTACCACCCATAAAGAAACTGCCCACTTCCAAACCTAAGGTTTAGCTGAGTTGATAAAGGGTATTGAATGCTACTTCACTACCTCGTTAATCAGCCTGTGGACTGAGGATCCAATGTATTAGGATCCTGATGAGGAAGCAGCACTGTGAACTGGCTTTACAAGATCGAGGAGGATAATATCAACTAAATGAAACAACGAAGACCGATTTCACACTGGATTTCATGTGAATTGGAAAACGTTATTGGTTTTGGAGAGGGCGAGAATTGTTATTAACTGTAGTAGTTAACCAAGGTTTTAGTTAAGGAAATTGTTTATCAAACTCGTCTTTTGATTGGGGAATTGTTAATCATGAAATAAATATTTCACTTCTTTTGAACAGTATGTTTTAAACACTAGGTAAATGTTTCAAATGGAAAGTAAGGAAAGCCGGCCGTTTATTCAGTATTTATTTTCCATCCTAGGCAAAGGGCTCAGGGAGTGCTGCACAATCTCTTTCTCTCTCATTTATCCTCACCTGCTGAGGAAAGAGAGTGGAGAGATAGTAACTTACTTTGGCTCCCTGGCTGATATCTGTTGTGTATATTGTATCTGTACTGGAATAAAAAGTGTACAAAGAGGAGCTGCCCTAAGTTAGAAATAATTCAAATTGTTCAAAACAGCAGGCAATACTCTTAGGACACAGGATATTGTAATGTTATTTCACATCAGACGTCACTGAATATGAAAAACTAGCTAAGCCAGTGCTGTAGAAAGGTGTTTTTTAAAAAATAAATAAATAAATCATAGCCTTCTCCTTGATTTCTTTATGCAGCAGTCAAGCATTCCCTTGCAGTCACAGGAGAGCTATACCACAAGCTTCTTATTTTAGGGAAGCTTTAATGTTTGATGTATTACAGTATTTTAATGTTTTTTTGGAAGCTGCCCAGAGTGGCTGGGGAAGCCCAGCCAGATGGGCGGGATATATATATATATATATATATATATAAATAAATAAATAAATAAATAAATAAATAAATAAATAAATAAATTATTATTATTATTATTATTATTATTATTATTATTATTATTATTATTATTCCTAGCCTTCCTCATATGATTTTCCTTCTTCATTAATACAATGAAGAGTGAACATCCTGAAATTCATTTGTGGACAATCTGAAATGAAAGCACACAGAGAGGAGACTATAAAAAAATTGTAAGGAGTTAAATGAAGAGGACACAAAAGCATCCCACTTAACAAGAAAATGCACATTTGTGGGAGTTTTTCCACCAAAAATAATCTTAAAAGCACTTTCTTCGGATTCTTTGAATTTCTTTCTTTTCTTTTTAAAAGAAAAGTCCCATCTTCCAGTCCCATATTGCATCAACCCCTTTTGATCAGTAAGATACTTTACAATTTTGAATGCCTCCTCCCTCATCACAAACCTGTGGGGCTATTGATTCCCATGCTGTGAGATGGTGTGAAAGGTCGGACTTGAATCCAGACCCTCCGTTCATTGTTTATCCATTGACTATACCGGCTTTCAAAATTAATTCACTCAAGAGTGGCAAAAGCCACATTTCACTCTTGTCACTGAATTTCATTTGCTGCTGATACATTAGCTTTCTTGGATGTTACATCTCCAGACAAAAGAAAGGGGGAAAGGTTCACAGTAGTCAATAGCAGACAGTACATTAAACAGGTGCTGAAGAGATAAAGTCAGAATCCACTTCCAGGGTTGAAATGCCCTGTCATTAGCGCAAGCAAAACCCATGGACGTGGAGGTTGAAGAAGCAGCTACAGCGCACCATCTCAATCTGGTTCCTGGCTAGGGAACAGTATCAGCCATTCATTAGAGAGAGCCATGTGGAGTCTCATTCTTTGGTTGCACTCATCCAGTGATATAGCAGCTTTCCTATCTAGCATACTGATAGCAAAATAACCGAGCGTGATGACACACTGGTTCTTCCAGTTTTAGAACAGGAAGAGAAGGAAAATAAAGATGCCTTGTTTTGTCTGTCTTTGCATATTAACATAAAAACGTGCTGCAGCAATCCTCCATTGGAGCCGAGAGTTAGAGTTCGACCAGAGAGACATAACACTGGCCCCACTGCCCAACAACCTCACTGTCTGAACTGGTGGAGGTAGTTTTGGCAGTGGTGTAGGAGTGCTCCCAAACAACTTCAACCAACACACTATGGCCTCCTTATGTGGTTCGTCTCAAGACATCATGGCCACATTGACAACCATGAGACTGTACATTGTGGGCCCAGTGCATACTTAACATGGTATTTGATGTGGGTGGCGCTGTGGGTTAAACCACAGAGCCTAGGACTTGCCGATGAGAAGGTCGGCGGTTTGAATCCCAGCGACGGGGTGAGCTCCCGTTGCTTGGTCCCTGCACATGCCAACCTAGCAGTTCGAAAGCACGTCAAAGTGCAAGTAGATAAATAGGTACTGCTCCGGCGGGAAGGTAAACGGCGTTTCCGTGCGCTGCTCTGGTTCGCCAGAAGTGGCTTAGTCATGCTAGCCACATGACCCGGAAGCTGTCTGTGGACAAACGCTGGCTCCCTCGGCCAATAAAGCGAGATGAGCGCTGCAACCCCAGAGTTGTCTGCGACCCAATGGTTAGGGGTACCTTTACCTTTACATTGGTAATGGTCAAGTAGTGTGGGCAGGGTCCAATAACCCTGTTGTCATGGATGGACCACAACCTGGTGAGGTTTGGACAGATGGTGACTAGTCCTCCCTGCTGATTTGATACTGGATCCAAGAGTACAAGATATGCACTGTCATGTGAGGCCTAAGTGGCTCCAAGAGGTGTCATTGGCCTCAGTAACATCCTCACACAGCAACATCTGATTGGCTATGTGGTGCTATACTGGTCACTATTGTGATCCCTGATGGGTTGACGAAGAAGCCTGTGTAAGGACTTATGCTTGCACAATGCAGCTTTCTTCCCCTCCTCTCCCACACCCCCCAAAATTGGCTCAGGGGTGGGTGGGCATAACCCCCAGAACAACATGCTTAAGCAGAAGCTCGGAGTAATCCTTCTGGCAAACTGAAATGGTTATCCTGATAGAATGGATGCTTTAGTACTGCATTTAATTCCTTCCTATACTTTAAAAAAGATTTTTTTAAAAATAAAACTATACATGCAGAAAGTAATGTTTCTTCATAAACATTTCCACCTCCCAGGGTGGGGTGTGTGTGTGTGTGTGTGTGTGTGTGTGTGTGTGTGTGTGTGTGTATATATATATATATATATATATATATATATATTTGCTTTCGTAGATTTTCACGGGTACAGGAATGCAGGTTTTGGTGTCTTCGGGTGTCTTCCCGTGTAAGAGTTGGGGTGTCTAGGCGACGTTTCGACAAGGTCTCACTCCTCATCTTCAGGCTGGTGCTTTCGGCTTCTAGTTACTCCACGGCGGCGATGGCAGCGTGGAGTAACTAGAAGCCGAAAGCACCAGCCTGAAGATGAGGAGTGAGACCTTGTCGAAACGTCGCCTAGACACCCCAACTCTTACACGGGAAGACACCCGAAGACACCAAAACCTGCATATATATATATATATATATAGGTGCAGCATTAACCAGAACGGCTACACAAAGTAGAAAAGATAAAATGTAGTACTGTGGATTTTGAGATTTAGTCTCAAATTACGGTGAAACAATGAAACAATAGATCTATTTGTCGAGTGGACATCACAAATTTACAGCACATGTACATTTCATAATACAAGAGAGCAAGAACAAGAGGGCAGTGCCCATCAAGGCACTGAGCTTAATACCTTTAATCCTCCTTCTGGAGTCAGTATGTCTGCTAAATATATCCTATTAATGCTAATTTTAGATGGCTGAGTGTTAATCAATGGACACCCTGGTAATAATTTCTAAGCATGTAGAATGTATTCCAGAGAGAAATGGACTGAAGGAACAGTTTGAACATGGGTAGCATGCCATTTAAAATAAGATCTCTGTTAAATAATGTATATGACAAATTCTTAGACAGAGTAGCTAATTAGACTGCTGAAATACTTTGAATATCCTAATGGACTCCAAGCAGCAGCTGCTCTATTTACTAAGAACTTAAAAAAAAACAACCAGTCAATATTTTAATCATTTTGTAATGAATATTCCATAGAAACTCTTTGAACTGGTTCCTCATATGGACACCATGCTGTTCTTTATGCAAAATGGCATCCATCATGACCTTATGAACAGACCCTGTGACTGCACAAACTGTGTGCATGTTGCCTCTATCTGTACACATGTTCCGACTGTGCAAGTTTGTTCTTGGCTACAGACAATAGATAAGGAGGAGGCAGTTTAACCACAATCCCAGATTTGGATGACACCCTAGGCCAAACCTTGGTTTAGCTGTCATACTATATTGAGCTAAAACGACCAGGGAGGAGCAAAGACTACTATCCACGTAGTCCTGATAAGGCATAGTTTGGTTTACCATGATGTGTGAACACAGCCTGTGTTTGTGCAGTGTGAATGCACTACAGTTAGTTCACAAGGTCTAGTAAACACATGGAGGCCAGGAACAAGGCTAGAGGGGACAATCCTTACTCTTCTTCCTTGTGCTTTGTATTCCAACACAAGGAAAGAGATGCGTTGGAGCTGGGGACCGGCGGGGGACAGGAGGAGAGATGGAGATATACACACACATCTTCCAAGCCATTGGGAGTGACTCCATTTCTCTGCAGATGATCTCAGATAATTCCTAGCTATTCTAAGGCAAACTGCCAGATAGTGCCCGTTACAGGTGGACAGGCTATGATAAAGGCACTCAGATCTGAATCTGCATAGAATAATATAATTTTCGAGATGGAAGGGACCCTAAGGGTCATTTAACCCTACAACGCAAGAATCTCAGGTAAAGCATCCATGACAGATGCAACCTCTGCTTAAAAACCTCCAAGGAAGGAGAGTCCACCACTTTCTGAGGGAGCCTGTTCCACTGTCAAACAGCATCTTACTGCCAGAAAGTTCTCCCTGGTGTTTAGTTGGAATCTCCTTTTTTATAACTTGAATCCATTGTTTTGGGTCCTACCCTTGATTATCTTGGTCACTCGCCTCTGCACACATTCTAGCTTGTCGATAGCCTTCTTAAACTGTGATGCCAGCCCAGAACTGGACACCATACTCCACTTGAGGTCTGACCAAGGCAGAATAAAGTGGTACTATTACTTCTCTTGATCAGGACACTAGACTTCTGTTGATGCAGCTCAGAATAGCATTAAACCACATCTATGATCAACCAGAAAATATACTTCATTTCTGACACATTTTATTTTCTGTTAAATTTGGCTGTCACAAAAACAACCTGCAATTTTCTTTGCATTTCACTTCACAACAGATTCCATGAATCATGGCTGTCCTGCTTTCCTATGATAATGACAAAAATATGCATCATGATAGAAAACACCGCTGTGTTTTATATCATTAGCCACCTCCAATTATAAATAATCTTATCAGGATCTAGATTGGAAGATTAAAAAAATCAGTTATGTCTGCAAACTGCAGTTGTATTCAGGCAATACAGATATGATCAGAAGCAAAAAGAGGAGAAAGCAACTCAGGTTTGATACTAGATGAGAAAATATTAAATTAATTCAACTGAGAAATGCTTGAATTCATGTGTAGCTCACCATCAAAACTCCCTCTGAATATAAGGCACTATGTCTGTGGAAATTCATATCAACTACAACACTTTCATTTCGTTATCACATGAATACCCAGTGCTTTTTCCCCTAAAAGATGTTTAGGGGTACTCTCATTTTCCTACTCATATTGAAATACTGCCCCTCAGTGAGGCCAAACTTAGATTCACAAAATGTTTAGGGGTATGCATACTCCTGTGCCCCCCCCAAATAAAAAAAGCACTGTGTATACCTGACACAAGCTTTTAGCCATTGCCAGTTCTGACTGGTCAATATTCACTCTTCCAAAACACCCAGCACCCAGCTTATGGAAACATAACAATTTCTGCCAGTCTATGGTCTAAGAATTCCAATATTTATTTGTTTAGATTCTCATAGATTCTCACACTTTTATTGGCATACGTACTAGATTCCAGTAGGGTTCAATACAAACAAAACCACACACCAAAAAAAAACCTACCACAAACGCTGCATTTAGCATTTAAGTTAGTGGTGTATAGCATTCACAAATTCTCATTGTGTGTTGCAGAAACCTGGCTACTGTCTCTATCTTGTCTACATCCTAAGAAAACATTTGTTTGTTTGTTTGTTTGTTTGTTTGTTTGTTTGTTTGTTTGTTTGTTTGCTGCATTTCTCCAAGGAGATCAAGGTGGTGAACATGGTTCTCGCCTTTGTCATTTAATCTCCACAACAACCGTGTGAGGTAGGTTAGGCTGAGAGGCAGTGATTGGCTCAATATGAACACATGACTGGCAGTGGCTCTCTAAGGTCTCAAGCAGAGGTCTTTCCTAGCCCTGCTGTCTGTTATCCTATTAGGTGGCGATACAAGGAATTGTATACAAAACACGAGTCATGGCCCACAGTACCACACAAGGCTCTATTCCCACAATACTATAGCACTACTTCTAATACCTCATTTATACAGAACCCTGCAGCATCTGTTATCTTCAGCCCTGTACCCACCATGGGAATGGCATTTCTATGGAAGCCAATCAAACTCTCTTATTCATGTAATATTAAGCTGCATAGCTGTTTGCAAACCCAGATCAATTCTCTGTCGGGTCCTTGGGCCATAGCCTGTAATTTGATAGCACAACACAGCCCACTAGGCATTGTAGAACAAATTGTTAATAATACTGAATATGTAAAACCCATGCAACATCTACTAGAACACGCTCCAGCAAAGCCAAAAACAAAACAAAACACCCTTGTTAAAACCAAAGTCGACTATTTGTCATGAAGAAATATAGCTTGAACAGAAACTTTATAATGGGTTTTACATACCATAAATTCCTGTAGAAATACACGGGAACGCCTGCAAGACAAAAACCAAGATGTAAATTAGAATTTTATTTTATTTTTGCCTCAGAATCACTTATTACACAGAATCATTTAGAATGAGGAAACCACAAACTGCCTCGTGTAAAGAAATCCCTACCTCTAAGTTGGCAGGGCCTGATGAAATGGCCTCCAGAATGCTGAGAGAACTAGTTCAGGAGATCAGAAAGCTGCTCACAATTTTCTTTGTGAACTCAATGGAGAACAGATAAGGTCCTGCAGCACTTTGGACAACGCTAAACATATAGTGCCTTGCCAAATGTGAAAAGAGGGAGGACCCAGGGATTTTTTTAAAAAACAACAGCAACAACAATAAAAGCGACTTACATAATGTAGACGCTATTAGAACAATTACAATGTGATCAATCTGCAAGCATCTAGAGGAAACTGGGATGACCACCTGAAGACAGCATAGATTTGTTCAGAACAAAGAACAAAGTACTCTCTTTCTTTGATAGGGTAATACATTTAAAGGTAAAGGTAAAGGTACCCCTGCCCGTACGGGCCAGTCGTGTCCAACTCTAGGGTTGTGCGCCCATCTCACTTAAGAGGCCGGGGGCCAGCGCTGTCCGGAGACACTTCCGGGTCACGTGGCCCGCGTGACGAAGCTATTCTGGCGAGCCAGCACCAGCGCCGCACACGGAAATGCGGTTTACCTTCCCGCTATAAAGCGGTACCAATTTATCTACTTGTACTTAAGGGTGCTTTCGAACTGCTAGGTGGGCAGGAGCTGGGACCGAAAGACAGGAGCTCACCCCGCCGCGGGGATTCGAACCACCGACCATGCGATCAGCAAGCCCTAGGCACTGCGGTTTTACCCACAGAGCCACCCGCGTCCCCTGACATTTAATAGATAATACATTTAATAGGTAACAAAGCAGATATCTATCTTGACTTCGGAAAATGTTTCTTGGGAAATTCTCATAAGAGAAGCTGAGGAGTTTGTACTCTGCTCTTCCTTCTCCTAATACAGCAGTCATATAACTTGCTGGGGGGTTGGAATGCATGCTGGCATCATCCATAGTGTGACTGTCCTGATCAACTCCTCCCCCAGACCTTTAAACATTGGGTGGAAGGAAGCTCGAAAGGGGGAAACCATGCACACTAGGCTCTTCCATGTGATAAGAGAGGCCAAAAAGTTCCCAATCCTATGCTAAACTCCCAATGCTGGGATCTATGGGAACTGCAGCAACATTGTTCTGTTTAAGCTCCTGCGTTCGTTTGTTTTTAAGGCATTGAAGGAGCTGGAGCCTTTAAAGGTCCCTGGAACAACATCTTAATGCCTCTGGATTGTTTATAAAAGCACTACAATCGTACCTTGGAAGTCAAACGGAATCCGTTCTGGAAGTCCATTTGACTTCCAAAACGTTCAGAAACCAAAGCGCAGCTTCTGATTGGCTGAAGGAAAGTCCTGCAGCCAATTGCAAGCTGCAGGCCGTTGGGCGTTCGGCTTCCAAAAATAGTTCGCAAACTGGAACACTCACTTTTGAGTTTGCAGTGTTCAGGAGCCAAAACGTTTGAAAACTAAGCTGTTCAAAAACCAAGGTACGACTGTGCAACATTTTACTGACAAAACATAGCCACGAAAGGATTTTCAGGACCCTTTAGAAGCACATGGTACAGAGCTGCATTTGACTTATAGCATTATTCTCATAATCCAAACTGCCTTGCAGGTATCTGCAGGTCTTCCATATTTGGCCAAACCTTTGCTCCTATCTCACCAGCGAAACTCCGGATTGGACAAGGCAGGACTCTGAACTACTCTTCACATCTGACCTTGCTGCAAACGCATAAACATGAAATGTTGTGCTAATGGATACCTTAAGTATGCATTAGCACAGCAATCATCTTTGTTTTTGCAAATTGATTCTCACTTTTCCCAAAAAAACCAGCTGCATTAACTACAGCAAAACATGTCTCTCCTGTATCAGTCTCTACAGCCACAGCAGGCGCTGTGACCTTCCAACAGCTTGACCTCATCCCCCAAAGGTGCACTTCTTCATCGTCTCCCAAGACAGACAGATGCCAACCAACTCAAACAGTAGAATAAAAGAGGTCTCACTGAGAGCAACTGTCCTTAATATTCATGACACACTCATTCTCCAAGTGTGTGTTCTTATGTAGCTAAAATGACACCAGCTATACACCAGATGGAGGCGTGCAGGAAACCCTGAGTTTGGAAGAATGATACAAAAAAAAAACCCCATTAAAAAACTAAGGAGACTGAGCATGTTCGGTTGCCATGGAGTACATGACTGATGGTGGGAGGAAAGAGAAAACTGGGGAAAGTGGAGTGGAAATTAATGGAATATCTCGGATGAAGACATGGCTGGCTGGCATTATGAAAAGGAGCACTCCACACTGCAATGTTTTGTCACAGATTCCATTTGTTAACAAAATGGGGGGATGACATATCATGAAGCAGATTTCTGGAGGTATCTACTCTGATATAAATTATTTGGGTGTAGGAAGTGGAAAGTACAAAACTACAGAGGGCACAACTGAAAGATACATATAGCAAACTCCTCGCAGCACAGCATATTCATATTTCTCAAAGAAGAAATGTTCTAGAGGCAGTAGAACAAAGTATCAAATAAAGGAATTCTTTGCACAGAAAAAGATTAGAGACTATACAGATTGAAGTTCAACAATCTGAAGGCAAGTAATATTTTGTTTGAACCTCGTTACAAAAATTGTGGAATTTCAGATTCTATTGGGCGCTATATTTTCAGAACAACAGGAAACGAACAGAGTGCAATTGCAATGGTGAATACAGTACAGGAAGCATGACAGTGAGAGAAAGTTGAAGGAACAAGGTATTCTTATTCCTAGAAAACAAATTA
Organism: Podarcis liolepis; assembly: GCF_965112155.1. NCBI lineage: Eukaryota > Metazoa > Chordata > Lepidosauria > Squamata > Lacertidae > Podarcis > Podarcis liolepis. The sequence continues at coordinate 18,239,183 of NC_139557.1, read as the reverse complement.
AGGGACAATATGGTAACAATTTTCTAAAAAGTAAAAGGCTGTCATTATAGGAAATGGAGAAAAATGGTTCAGCTGCTCTGGAGGACAGGGCAATCGGCTTGAAGTGCCAGAAGTTACATTTAAGTTGAATATTATGAAATACATCAAAGCAGTTGCTGAATTGACTTCATTGGATTTTTCTTTTTTTAAAAGCAAAACACACACACACACACACACACACACACACAAAAACACACACAAGCTGATGTTTCCATTTCAAATATCACTGGGTGTCGAAGAATGGTAGCAAAATATGCAGAGAATTGAGAGGTTTATTTATTTATTTTTCACTTTTAAAATAAATAAAATATTGAATTGCTTCTGCTCTCTGGCCAAGGTGGCTGCCAACATCAAGAAGAAAAACAATGCAACAACAAAATACCTATCAAGAAGTCATAGAGCAAATATCATTTGAACAAACAGGCTTAGAGAACTGGATGGGGAAAGCCTGTTAACAGGGAAATAGCCCTGCACACTAGCATTGAGAATCGTTTCAGTGCCAGGCTTCAGGGAGAGCCAGAATTGGTGGGGCAGAAGGGAGAAAAGAGGAGAGGAAAAAGCAAAAGGCCAAAGGAAATGTTTTAACTGTGCCTCTGCACCAGCACTGTATAGATTTCGGGGTGTTGGTTGTTTTTTTAGTGTCAGTACCAGCTTTCCTCCCATGATAATAAAACAGGGTTGTTGAGACTGAGACATGGGGGTACAGTTATCTCCTCCACCACACATGTGGTTAATGTAATGTGTAGTTTGGTTCAACAGTGCCTTCATCCCCATGCTGCAATGTCTCTTCAGAGCATAGCTGTCAACTTTCAGATTTGAAAATAAGGGATCAGCAGCCTCGAAAATATGGGATCAGCAGTCTCATCTGTCCCGGGGACAGTCTACATGATATTTAACAATCCGGGGTAGCAGCGGGAAGCAGCGGGAAACGGCGCTGGAATAAGGGGATTTCCTGCAAAAAAGGGAAGGTTGACAGCTATGCTTCAGAGGCCTAAAATCTAACACACTCCCCTCACCTAGCCTTGCATTGCTTGGAGAATGGCTCATAAGCAGCTAGCACACAGTGGGTTGGATCCAAACTAAGCCTCTGCAAGTAGAAATGTTCCTTCCGTTCATGGAAGGCTTCTGGTCTGTTGGCCAGATTGTGCTGGCAGAAGGGGGAAGGGGTCCCTCCTTCCCCTGTGGACTTCCCTATGCCACGGCTGTGGAAGGACCCTAACACTCTGGAGCAGACTAGTGGGGCAGAAACTGCAGCAGGAAGAGGGAGAATCAGCAAAGTCTCTCCCCACCCCCACTCCATTGTCAGGAGCATCCCTAAGTGGTGCCAGAAGTCTGGATCAGAGCCTCTGGTTAGTGCAGTCAGGAGAGCACAAGACTCTTAGTCTCAGAGTTCAAATCCCACATTGGGGAAAAAGTTGGACTAGATTATCCTTGTGGTCCAATCCAACTCTATGATGTCAGAAATATAGGCTCACAGCGGAACAATTTGCATCAGGTTTTTCTTAGACTACAATACCCATCCAATGAAGTGAAAAAGCAAACTACCAAGGCCTGATGCATAGCCAGGAATAATATAATATAATACAGGGACAGAACACCATTCATTGCCATCTATACATTTTCCAGCTAAAGCCACCCCTCAACATATCATCAAGGATCTGCAGCCCATCTGGGCAATAAGCCTTCCCTCTCACAGACAGGCAACAGAGACACAAACACAGAAATCAGACCCTGACACAAAATCCAATGACAACTCTATTCCCAACTCTACGCTAGCAACACCATTACACTAATAATGCTGGCCACAAAGCCAATAGTCCATCACCTGCTCATCTCCCATGTGATCTGGCCAGCAATTCCCTCCCGCATTCTACACAGAATTTCTTCTTGCAAAAGAATAAATGTGCACGAATCTGACATCAGAAATGGCAATACATAGAAATCAATAGGGCACTATTTCAACCTACCAAGTTATCCAGTTATTGATCTTAAGATAGCCATCCTGGGGAAAATGGAACTGGAAAGACAAACTCTAGCTTGAAACTGCTGAACTGAAAAGTTCAGTTCTAGTCATTTGGGACTAAATAGAGACACTGGTGTTCTGTCCTACTACATGTGCTAATTAACTCCGCAATGCCAAAATCATCATTCACTCGCCAATTACTTTTGCTGTGAAGTGTCATTTTGCATACATTTATCTTCTAACTGAACTGTTACTGGCTATACTTCTGCATTCCACTGATCATTAACTCCAATCTTTACATCCTCCCCCCTCTTTACATATATGGCAACGGTGCATCATACTTCATATATCTAACTGAAATTTTACTTCTATTGATTTTTTTTTTAAAGCGTACATCAAAAACAGTACAAAAAACAAACAAGAGAGAGAGAGACCTATCTCCTGCCCCAGTTCACACATAAACATATCTGAGTACATAGGCATACAGACAATTTTGTTAGGTTGTCAGTAAGGGAAAAGTAGGTGCCTAGAGAAGTGAAATTCCATGGTCTCAAAGTTCAGGACAGCAGTACTGCTAAGGCAATATCAGGCCATTTCTGTTTTCCTTCCTTTTAGGAGGCAGAAAGATATAAGAGAGTAGCAAAAACCAGGCAGTACGTCCAAGGGCAAGCATATGCTGTCAGCAGCGAGCAACCTTGTTCTACTACATTAGCAAAGCTAATAAACAGGAACCAGACTGATTCAAATTTGTCCTTTTTCTACCCATAGGCAACCCTCAACTTTTATGTTATCCCCCCCCCAAAAAAGAGCAACCTGCCATACTCTATGATACTACAGATCTAATGTCAGCCTGTAAAAAAAGCCTTCCAATTACAGGCTATGATGGTCCTTACAGCGGCCAGTAAGTAACCCAGCAATTCTTCATATTTCAGTTCTAAATCTAAACCTACAGGTTTAGGTTTAGCAGTTTCCCAGTGATGTGATGGACATTCCCACAAGTGAAAACACGTGCTAACAAATGGGCACCCTCCCCAACATGCAGGAAATGTTCTAGCAGTGGCGTAGCGTGGGGGGTGCAGGGGGGGCCAGCCGCACCGGGCGCAACATCTGGGGGCGCGCGCTCGCACTCTCAGCTCTCTGCCCCTACCTGGCTCACTCACTCTCTCTCACTGCAGTGCTGGCTGTGCGAATCCGATCCGAGCCGCCGGGTCACCGCCCACTGTGTGTGTGGGGGGGGGGTGCCAGGCGTGCGGTGCGGAGAGAGAGCGAGGGACTATCTGGGGGAGGGACAGTGCAGCGGCCGCCCAGCGCAGCGCTGAGCGCAGGAGAGAACCACACCAGACCAGACCAGGCAGCAGCAAGAAGAAGTTGGCAGCGGCGGCAGGTTAGGGGTTAGGGGGCACAAATTACTTGCCTTGCCCCAGGTTAGGGGGCACAAATTACTTGCCTTGCCCCGGGTGCTGACAACCCACGCTACGGCACTGTGTTCTAGGAGAGCACCGTGGCAACTTGCAAGTCCAATTTGTTGTCACATGAATTAAAGCAAATTTAAAAATAGGTGTAACCAAATCATGTGTTTACAGAAAGGTTTCAGCAAGCATCTCAAACGGTCCAGGGAAGCTGCCTGCCTACTGTCTATGGGCGGAAAGTTCCACAGCGCAAGTGCTGCCATGGTAAAGGAATAAGGCCTCACAAAAGTAGGAAAAACAATGTTGTGGCACTTGTAAAAGTTTTACCAGGAGATGACATGTTATTTGCTCAAATGAAATTAATGGACTTAGAGACAATAGCATACAAGTACATTCAAGCCTTTCCCCCCATGCTGTGGACTCAATGTAAATCCCACATCCCAGGGCAGAAGCTCAACACTGATGCAAATGGAAGCTTTCCTCCTGTGGTCGAAAGCAGCCTCAGTGTTGTGGTGGAAAGATTAAATTCCCTTCCCATGCGTCCCAGTGCTAATCAGATCCCCACAACTACTATTTAAACTTTTAAAGGTAGCCACTTTAGCTGCATGCAATTAATGTCATATCTGGTTTGGCTCTTACCATTCTCCTGTGCTTCTGCCACAAGGTGAATATACCTGTAATGTGGAACTGACTGTGTGTGGGGCTCACTCTCCCCTTCTTTGACCTGCTCCTATAGCAGGGCAAAGACTTGTCAAATTAATTTGCTTGTTTCAAAAAGTTTCACATGCTCCATGGCTTTGAGTCTAGGAGGGTTCATCTGTATAGCTGGTTTCAGTTGACAACACTGAACACAAGTAATCACTGGAGACCCCGCAAACCAATTGTTCTGTCAGCCACTCCTGTAATGAAGCTGCAAACTCACAGGGTACAGCCAGTTTCAGTAAACCACAAATATTCTGCTTCAAATTCCGATGCAGGTTGCTTTAACCATACAGAGAAGGGTCTGTGAACCAGCTTACTGCTGCAAAGTGTGCACAGAGGACATTTAAGAAACACTTTCCCATTTGAAGACAGGGCAGAGCTCTTGGGACAGGCATGTGGAGTTTGCCTCCTCACCACTCACTGCAGTGTGCTTCCCAAAAAACCTCCTCCAACGTTCCAGGAAAAGATTCAGTTGGGATCAAGGAATGATACTAGTAGAATATACTAGATAAGCCCCAAGGCCCTAGCTATGCCAGCCATCTTAGTAAAAACCAAACAGAGCACTATCAGAAACCTCTAAGAAGGTTATAGGATTCTTCCATCCAGATGTGGACGGCCACCAGGATAGGGAAGAATTCTAGGAAGGTTAGATCACATGTGATCCCTTCCTCCTTCCAGTGACCAGGAGCACCAGCAATCCCTGAAATACACCCCAAATCCCACTGCCAGAAGCATCTGAATGGACCTGGAAGTCATGGTGGGTGGTCAACAGTTCCTGCCAAAAGGGAAACCCATTGTAGGACTTGAGGGATGCTAGCCACCCCATGAGGTCTCTAGTCAACCACAGGTGATTGTGATCCAGTGCACCAGCAGTAAGCTGGGCCTGACTACCACAAAATGCCTGCCCTAGAAACACCACATGACAAGTGAAGTAAAAATGGAAATTGAAGAAAACTGAGACGGAAGCTTGGGCAGGCTAGCTTACCAGTGCACATGCAGTTTGTAGGCAAAGTGAGAACACAATAGTCTATTTGAGCATTCAGTATATTTGCATGATGGCAACCATATGTATGAGAATTTTGGCAAGACCCATGTCTGCAGCATGTCACCTGCTGCCTTTATAGCACCCCACAACTCCAAGAGCAAACTTCTACCGCATTCATGGGGGCACCTCGGGTAATTTAGAACCCTGCATAATCACAAGCACAGATCGACACAAGTATAGATCACCATAGATTGGAACAAGCACATCTTCCAACAACTTCTCTAATTTCTGAGCAAAATAAGCACTTGGAAATAAAAGAGGAGGCTGCTAACTTGATCGAATCCAGGGGTTTTTTCCTCGTTCCTGTGATGTAGGACAACTTTGCTTTTAGTACTTTCAGTGGATACACTGTGACATCAACATGGAAAGAAAGAAAGAAAAGCACACACATATGCCAGACCTTTTCTTAATCGGAGACATTTTTCTAGAACTTCTCCCTTAGAGAAAAAAGACATAGCTTGACAAATGTTCACAGGACAGGTTTTTAAGTAATGCCCCGCTTTATGTAGAGAGGTGGAATTTCAAAAACTAAGTAACAACTGGAGAAAATGTAGTGACCCATGTCCTCAAAGGTCAGAGTAGAAGGTCCGGAAGATCCTTTGGGACACTAAAACCTATGGTGTTTATTCTTCAAGGCATGCCTTCTCCATTTGCTGTGCTATTCTATTTCAGTTCCTCTCTTTGTCTTTCTGCCACCCCCAGATTGTCTTTTATAGAAGGGTAGCTTTTAACTACTTCTTAACCTACCTTGCGGCCATACCACAATAATCTTGCTTTCTTTTTCTGCCACACATCTGAATAATACTTCTGACTGGAGGTATTAAAAGCTGCCTAAATTTCAAGCTATTTTTGAACACCAGGAAGGACATTATCACTGGCCGTATCTCAAATTAACTTGGGGCTCTTAGCTCACTCCCTCATAGAGAGATGATTACAGCATAAAACCGGCTTATATAATTTTGCAAAATATGACACAGCTGTTATTCACTGCTCAGGGGAGACCCATGGCTAAGAAAGCATGTAGACCCAATTTCCTTCTTCTCCTAGGGAAGCAATTTAGTCTAGATGCCAGGCTAAAATTATTGGCAGGGCAATAATGTGGAATTCACACAGCGGATGTTGACACAGTGCAATATCTAGCTTATGCATAAGTCTTAAGTCTCCAGAACACCCACGTTTTTAGCTCTTTCCTGTGCATAATAATAGATTCAGTCTGAGTAAAAATTCGGTCTCAGTGAAAAAATGGCTAACACCTATCATCAGGCGTTAAATGATCCTTGTCTCAAAAGATGTTAGAAGTGTCAATCACCAGACAACATGCAATAGTTCTGCTCTCAAAATTTATGTTTAATTTAGTTTAGAGATGGTGGAAAGCACAATTGACAACTCTGGATTTTTCTTCTTCTGGAGAACTGCTCTTTCCAAGGAAAATAAATGAGTAATTGTAGTTTTACACACCCTTTATATACCCTTCCCCTCATCTTGAATCGGCACTTTGAGAGAATACAGTGGTGCCCCACAAGACGAATGCCTCGCAAGATGGAAAACCCGCTAGACGAAAGGGTTTTCCGTTTTTGAGCTGCTTCACAAGATGAATTTCCCTATGGGCTTGCTTCGCAAGACGAAAACATCTTGCGAGTGTTCCGATTTTTTTTCACTCCCCCCCTTTTTCTAAGCCGCTAAGCCGCTAATAGGCTTTTAGCCGCTAAGCCTTTAATAGCCGCTAATCCGCTAAACCGCTAATAGCGCTAATCCGCTAATAGGGTTGCTTCGCAAGACGAAAAAACCGCTAGACGAAGAGACTCGCGGAACGGATTATTTTCGTCTTGCGAGGCACCACTGTACCTTGACTAGAAACTATGAAAGTGGCTAATACAATCTGAGCAGATTTAAAACGCCAGTGTTGCTACAAAGACCAGTACTCAATTATAAATAAAGCAAATATTTTCATGTCACATACAAATGATGGCTAGTAGCTATGCATAAACTCCATTCTAGGATGGGCCTATCGCTTAGTGACTGAGCATTTGCTTTGAATACACAAGGCTCCATGTTCAGTCTCCAGGAAATTCCAGTTAAAAGTATCAGAGTTGAGAAAGATCACTATCTGAGAAGTTGGGCAGCTCCTGCCTTTCAAAACAGCCAGTTCACAACTATATGTACTTACTAATCATTTGGCGCAGTATAAGACAGTTTCATCAACTCTACCTAATCTGGTGATTCTAAAACAACTGAAACACAATCGAGTGGCTAGATTTGTTTAGTTACAGGTAGGTAGTCGTGTTGGTCTGCCATAAAGGTAAAGGTAAAGGGACTCTTGAGAGTCCCATGGACTGCAAGAAGATCATACCTATCCATTCTTAAGGAAATCAGCCCTGAGTGCTCACTGGAAGGACAGATCATGAAGCTGAGGCTCCATTACTTTGGCCACCTCATGAGAAGAGAAGACTCCCTGGAAAAGACCCTGATGTTGGGAAAGATGGAGGGCACAAGGAGAAGGGGATGACAGAGGATGAGATGGTTGGATAGTGTTCTCGAAGCTACCAGCATGAGTTTGACCAAACTGCGGGAGGCAGTGGAAGACAGGAGTGCCTGGTGTGCTCTGGTCCATGGGGTCACGAAGAGTCGGACATGACTAAACAACTAAACAACAATAACAAAAAGGGACCCCTGACCATGAGGTCCAGTCATGACCAACTCTGGGGCCTGCCATAGTCGAAACAAAATTAAAAAAATCCTTCCAGTAGCACCTTAGAGACCAAGTAAGTTAGCTATTGGTATGAGCTTTCGTGTGCATGCACACTTCTTCAGATACAATGAAACAGAAGTCACCAGACCCTTATATATAGTGAGAGGGTGATTACTAGTGGTGTTCTGTTATTTTCTTTATGTCTTATTGCCAAAAAAAATATTCAGAAATAAACTGGAAAGAGAAGTTGCTGAATTGCAACTTATTACCAAACTTAAAACCATGGAGAGACCTGGTCTGAATAGAGACATCGGATTCTTATCTCATTATACATGATAAAGCTATTTTTAGCCATCTCACCCCTTGCTTTTTACTGTAAGACCAATTACAGTCATTAACAGTCGTCAACAGGTTTACCACACCTATCAGCCAATCACCCATCCCCACCACCCTTCTGAGAAATACCCCTTTCCACCCTACCACTATATATAAGGGTCTGGTGACTTCTGTTTCAGTGTATCTGAAGAAGTGTGCATGCACATGAAAGCTCATACAAATAACTAACTTAGCTGGTGGTGCTGTGGGTTAAACCACAGAGCCTAGGACTTGCTGATCAGAAGGTTGGCGGTTCGAATCCCCGCAACGGGGTGAGCCCCCCGTTGCTCGGTCCCTGTTCCTGCCAACCTAGCAGTTCGATAGCACGTCAAAGTGCAAGTAGATAAATAGGTACCATTCTGGCGGGAAGGTATACGGTGCTGCTCTGGATCGCTGCTCTGGATCGCCAGAAGCGGCTTAGTCATGCTGGCCACATGACCCGGAAGCTGTACGCCAGCTCCCTCGGCCAATAAAGCGAGATGAGTGCCGCAACCCCAGAGTCGGCCACGACTGGACCTAATGGTCAGGGGTCCCTTTACCTTTAAGGTGCTACTGGAATGAATTTTTTTATTTAGATTTGTTTATTCATGGAGCTGGAGAGCGCGATACTGCTCAGTTATTACACACACACACACTGTTTGATATCTAAAGCCAAAGCATCTCCAACAGATGAATGCTCAGCTCAAAACTTCCAGGGAGAGAGAGAGCTATACTCCTCAGTTGGTTTCATTGTTTAGCTACATCAAGACCTTTTCCCCTAATGTTCAACCATAATCTACCTTCCCATAATTTAAGTCCTTTATATCTAGCTCGGCCCTCTGGCGCAGCAGGGAATAAGCAATTGGGTGGGACACGCTGGCAGTCCTTCCATCTGCGTCAATATTATGCTTTCTCTCTTGTAGCTCAGCTTAATACACACAGAGAGAGCACAGTAACAGTGAGTGATCATTTTGTTCATCTCTTTCACGGATGTCGTGTCTATGTGGGTATGTGTGTACATGGAAGTTATATCCACAAAGGGAGCAATCATAGTCCACTCACCAAACAAGAAAAGAAAGAGAAAGATCATCACATTATGCCTACATAAATTCTTAGAGATAGCTTGTGGAACTTGCCTGAAGCAACCATCCTAATTTGCACAACTCTACAACAGATTCCGCTTCACCTTTTAAGAGCACCTCCTCAGGTCTTTGCTAAACGTTCACAAAGATAAATAGAAATATGACTCCCAGATAAATATTTGCAGATCTTGATACCACAAAGGTCTTCCATTTCCATAATGCTTTGATTATTTATACAACAGCAGAAGCAGAGCTGCTGAAAGAAGTCCTCCCAGGAGGTTAAAAGGGCCAGAGGTATATATTCAATCATTTATTATTCAAACAGATTTAATGGAGACTTTCCCCCTCTTTTTTTGGAAAAAAGAATTCTGCTAAAAGGAGCAAAGGGGAAAACTGAAAATGTATTTTGCTTTATTTCATCTAGCACTGTTGAACAGACAAGAGTGAGGCTCAAAGGCAGAAACAAGAACATCAGCTACTAAAAGGAGTAAAGGAGAATTATATGTTTACAAAATGTAATTTCAGCGACTTTCCCAAAGGATTGTTAAGCTATGCAGACTGTTTTTTGCTGAATTGATCCCAATGAGGGAAATTACAGAGAAAAAGACAACTGGATATTTCCTGATAGAACGTAGCAATGCAGAACATTTAAAGGCTTGCTAACATACAACAAACTCCAATCCCCAAGCCATGCTGAATGTCCTCCATGATGTGGGCATATTGTTTTTCCTTAGAAAACAAATTTCCTGCACATTTATAGAGACAAATCAAGGAAGAAGCCATGCTTCTGGGAAATCACAGAACCTGGGAACAGTGCCTCATAGAAATCCTAGTCCAAGCTAGCGTCAGAGCTGCATCTCTTATGACAGCTATTACTGATTCCAACCCCATAGAATCAGGGCTCAAAGCAGTAAGGAAATAGCATTTCCAAGTCTCCTTCTCACCAATTACAAAATCAGTGGGAAGCAATTTAAGCCTGACCCAATTCTCAGATTTGGGTTCTACACAATGGGGTAAGTGTGCATTTAATGGAAGCCCAAAATGGTGGTGGTGGGGAGCTGAATCATCAACATCTAGGATAAGTGTTATTGTATTCATTAAGTGAAGAGATGGGTTGAAGTCCTTGCAATCTAATGTACGATGTAGTTTACCAAAAGAGAGAGAGACACACATTGTTAAGAAGAATAAGTAACTCTGGATAGCATCCTTTTTATCTTTTTCTCTCAGTTCCTCATCTCTTACGAACCTAGCCTTTTAAATTTGCAAGGCTGGGGGCAAGGCCTCCCCCCACCCACCCTCTCTTTTTAATTGATGTGAGTTGCTGTGGTTTTCATTGTCTGAGCTAACAAATAGTAAAACCACACCACATAAAATCTATGCTCCGTGGATCTGTTTCAGAGCAGAAATGCTAGCAAAATGCTGTTCTACTAGAAAATGTGAGATGGGACTCCTCTGAATTATTCACTGTAAACAGAAGTGTTATATTTACAACTGCATACCGACCTGTCAACACCATGCTATTGTCTTGTTTGTTTTATGATATGTGCAGGTAGTAATTACAGACTAAAGGGAGATGTAAGGAGAGAGGCAAGCTGACCTTTATGCTGCATATCTCACACAAACTCTTCCCCAAGAATAGTTGCACCAAGAAGCAGGCAGCAGGCAGTAATAATGCTTGACCATGCATGGACACTGCTGAACAGCTTACAAAAGGGAATATGCTGTACCTGACTGTGAGTCTCTCTTTCACCCACCTATCTCTACCACCTCAAAAATGTGGAAGAGTATCTTGCTGGATTTCAGTTACCAGCACATCAAAGATTCCATGAGAAAAGAGAGAGAACAAAATAGAACTTCGCTGACCTGTAATTTTTGTATTACTGTGATCTATGGTGAGTGACTGAAATGTGTATTTTTCTTTGGGGAAGGTTAAGGACACAATGGAATGTCTTGAAAGAATATATGGCGATGACAGGTCTGGGGATGAAGAAGGCTGAGAAGTGTCAAAGCAGATTTCGGACAATAAATGCCTTGCTTTTACAAAATAAATGATGAGCACAAGCTACTGTTCCACCAAGGTGGATACTGTCTAATGTATCTGCCTGTGCACGTATTCACCCTGCCTAGTTTCGGATTTTCCTGTTAAGACATTTGTTTTGTTACTATTCTTTATTTGGAAAGTTCAGAAAGGCTTGCACGAGTCTTCCAGACCTTGCCCATGCAAGTGCAGGATCAGGCCCACACTTGCTGAGTTTCAGCACTGCTACCACATCACATGCCCCCTGACCAATTACTAGTCCCCAACAGTAAGATCTATGAAGACTCATCCTCAATTGCTGACCCACATTAGAATTCAGGTTTTCAGTGTAGCTTTCTTGTTGTTTTGCCTCTCTTCCCAGGCCCAAACAAGGTGGCAAATCCATGTCATTTCTCTCTCTCTCTCTCTCTCTCTCTCTCTCTCTCTCTCACACACACACACACACACACATATCTAAAGCATGAGCAGGTTGTGATTCAAAGAGCCAAAGGGATGCATGAAGATGCTAAACCCCCTCACCCTGCCCACTGTTCCTTCCACCATCCCTCCCCCTAAGATGCTTTCCTCTCAGCCAGACTCAGTTTTGATATCTGAGCCTGGTGGGGTTATGGTGGGAGCAGGGAGGAAAAAGTTAAATGATGGGGTGAGTGAGCATTCCATTCCTCCAAAACCCCACACACTTTAGATATGACTGGAGCAGCCCCAGCTTTGAAGACATGGGATTGCCACCATCATGTATCATTTTGGTTTCATAGGCCTTTTCCTGTATCCCATTCCTGTAGCAAGTCTTGTTTACTGTGCTTGGCTTTCTTCCTACCCAGTACATCTAATTAAAACATAATTCCCAGAACAAGAAGAAAGATACAGATGGAATCTATACACATTTTTTTTAAAAAAACAAAAAACACTGTGAAAATGCTTTTTTAAAAAAAGTTTTGAAAAATATATTGAATTTTCCATAGCTCACCTTTGCCATCTAGTGTCACATTTGTATACTGCACTTTACAACACACTTAAAATGTTTTATTTGCAGCTGTATAGCCGAGACCACACACACATACACACAAACCCTAACAGGCCATGTATTTTATATTTTAAAAAATCTCATGAGAAAAGTAACAAAGAGACGTGATGCAAATATATGAGCACCTTTTCTGTGCTGATTAACTCTCAAAAAGAGGCAACGTGGAAAGTGAAGCAACTAAAACAGAAAATGGCTACAGCAGCACTCATTTACCTTTCCACTCATGCAGCCCAAACATACCAAGCGGTGAGAAAGAGCTTTCAGGGCACCTGAACTCAGCAGTGAACTTATGCAGAGATGCTAGTTCCTCTCCTGCCCCTTGAAGTCTATGCTCTAGAAAAGGATCCTTCAGCATCAACACTACTGCCTGCTCAACTTGCTTTCCAATTCAAAGCAGGGGGAAAAAGAGAGAGCTCTTGAGCGATGGACTCCCCCCCCCCCATTCCATTTTCAGTGCTACACTGCTAAGTATATAGCCACAAAGCTACCACGCTGCATGGGCTTTTAGTGAAAAGTGCTTTGCTGGCCTTTAAAGATTCCGTTGAGTTCATCCTACAAGAGGCAACGGAGGAAAGGTGACATGAGAAAGTGTTTTTTGTGTGTGTATGTGTGTTTTTAATAAAGCACTTGTATTTGCTAACTGCATCATTCAGTGAAACCACTTTGGGGGAAAGGCTATACAGAATATACATAAACAACTTGTTTCTAGTGCATTATGGCATCAAAAGGAGCTGAAAAAATGGGGTTGGGGGACAAATATGAAAGGAAGCATAGTATTACTGCACAGCTCGAGGTCCTGGGTTCTCAGTAAGCGTTTGGAAATGCCCCTCAGTAAAATCTCATACGTAAGCAATGCAGTCCTGCTGCAGAAGACAGAATTGGGATTCAAAACGATCTTAACAGATTGGAGAACTGGGTGGGCCCAAATTAACAAAATGAATTTCAATAGGGACAAATGTAAGGTTCTGCACTTAGGCAGAATGAACCAGATGCACAAATATAAGATGGGGGACACCTGGATTGCCAGTAGCACCTGTGAAAAGAATCTAGGGGTCTTGGTGGACCACAAGCTGAACATGAGTCAACAGTATGATGCAGCAGCAAAAAAGCCCAATGCTATTCTAGGCTGCATCAACAGTAGTGTCAGGGGAAGTAACAGTACCACTCTATTCTGCCTTGGTCAGACCACACCTGGAGTACTGTGTCCAGTTCTGGGTGCCACAATATAAGAAGGATGTTGACAAGCTGGAATGTGTGCAGAGGAAGGCAACCTAGATGGATAAGGGTCTGGAAATCAATCCTTATGAGGAATGGTTGAGGGAATTTGGTATATTTAGCCAGGATGAGAGGAGGCTAAGAGGAAATATGATAGCCATCCTCAAATATCAAAAGGGGTGCCTCATGGAGTAAGTTTGTTTTCTCCTGCTCCAGAAGCCACGGCCCAAACAAATGGATTCAAGTTACAAGAAAGGAGATTCTGACTCAACATCTGGAAGAACTTTAAGGTGGTAAAAGTTGCTCAACACTGGAAGGGACTCTTGGGAGGAGGGATGACTCTCCTTGCTTGGAGGTTTTTAAGCAGAGGTTGGATGGCCACCTGTCATATATGGTTTAGTTGAGATTCCTGCTATGCAGGGGGTTGAACTAGATAACCCTTGGGGTTCCTTTCAACTCTACAATTCTATGATGCTATGATTCTGAAATAATGGGTGCTCTTATGGTTTGGTAACTTGTTCAAAACACACACAAACAACCAGAAGGTAGAAGTAAATGGACAACTTTCAAAATGGAGACAGATAAGTAGCGGGGTTCACCAATGGTCTGTATTGGAACTGGTGCTATTCCTTTCATTCAGAAATAATCTCTAGTCAGGGATGTGTCCAACAGCAATGTATCCAACAGTGCAGATAATGGCATATCATTCAGAACGGTGAAAACCCAAGAGGATGGAACCCATAATCTCTCCAAACTGGGGTCATGGGCAACAACATGGCAAATGAGGTTCAATGTACACAAATATAAAGTGATATCCAATGGACATTGCAGTGATAACTCAATGAAAATGATGGCATAAATTCCATGTGAGAGGTTATTAGGAAGGTGACCAAAATCAAGATGATCAGTAAAAAATACCCCTGTATAAATCCACATCAGTAGTATATTGTTTCATCTCAAAATGTACCTTGAAGAGTTGAGGAAAGCTACAAAAACAGTCAACCAAAATTACCAAGGGGTTGCCGCATCTTCCCTATGGGGAAAGGTCTAAAGTATTGTGGCTATTTAGCTTGGAGGGGTAGGAAGAGATGGTTGAGATAGATCAAGGCGGACTAAACTTGAGGAATATTTTAACCTTCTTCCATACACCATGGTCCCAATGAAAGATGGCCTTGCCATAATATTTGAGGCTTGGGAAAGGGAGGGTGATCACTTGGCTACCGTATGCTATTTGGATTCCAAAAGTCTGTGGAGTCCCTATTCCACTTCCAGCTTCAAGCAGAATCACAGTGATTGGGTGATGCTAAATCACCCGCGTCTGGAAGCATCTGTGACGATGGCTTTAAAATGAAACTACACACATTTATGGAGGACAGGTCTATCAATGGGTATTAGTCATCTTGATAGCTAAATGGAGCCTCTGAACAGCAATTACTGGGGGCAGCGGGGAGTGAACGACAACGACAACCAGTAAAGCAGTGCTGTTGACTTCATGCCAGAGTCCTGCAATATCTCACTTTTTAACTCCCTCCTCACATAGTACCTCATCATTTTACTATTGTTTAACCGTTGCCTCTCTCCTAACTTAGGCTCTGGCCTCTGGGGAGAGGAGGAAGGGGAAATAATTATTCATAATTATTAATATTTTAATATTAATATTAGGATGGTAAAAGTAAAGCACTAGAAAAGCACATCCACTCCAGAACTGCTTTTGGGAGTGCTTTCTGAACCACTTCTGAAAGTCAATTCCTGGGTTGGGCAACATTTTAAAGGCATCACACCCTCAGCTAAGATCTCACTTAGCTGTGCATTTTCAGGTATTTTCTAGCTGCACTTCCTTCAACCCCCCCCCCCAAAAAAACCCCTCCTATGTTCTGAGGTAGGAGTGGAGAGGCAGTAAGTCAGTTGGTTTCCATTTGTTTCTCTGACAAACAATGCAAAGGTATATTACATATAAAGAGACTATACTTGTTACAGTAAGGCCTGTATTTTATATGGAGATGCCATTGAAAGCAATGCATTGTTGATGCATTCATATTCCTGACGGTTTGTTTTCACATTTGGTTGTGCATTGCTTTGAGTGTAATGTGCTGTTTAGCGATAAGTGGTGTACACTGACTGTGTATAAAGTGACTGACTGACATGCAGCAAAATGAGACAGCAGTTCTAAACTGGCAGAATAGATTGTACCATTCAGATAGATTGTGTGTGTGTTTGTAGGGGTGTGTGTCACATGCTGCACTGCACATTGTCATTGTTTTAATCTCTGCATGTAGAAAATTAGCACAGCAGGGAGAAGAGCTTTTACTTCCATAAATTTCTTTTAGATTCCAAAAATGCACCTCTCCCTTTGCAGTTTAGAGTGGTACAGTCCACCTGGCCAACTCATTCTGCTGCTTATGTTGAGAGAACCTAAGACTACATAACTAGAGTTTCATTATTTTGCCATACACTTGGCTTAGGATGAAGAATAACAATAGAAAGGTGGGGGTGGGATAATAAGTTTCCTTAAGGGCCCTAGTTGATTTCCAAAGCCTCTTCGGCTTTCAATCAAAGTTCTTTCTGTTCATTGTGCGTTTCTCTCTAATGGCTTATGTTTTCTGGCTATAGCTGAGCAACTTCCACTCATACTAATGAGATATGAATAGCCACCAATATCTATGCTGGGTGGAATACATGCATCTTGAGCTTGTTCTTATCAGCAAGCTCTACATTAGAAAGTTCCATATTAAAATGCAGAGCTGAAACTTATTAAAGACAACTGAAAAGTAATGTTTAAACAGAATACACGCACACAGGCACAGCACCTGAAAAGTCTGAAGGTGTGTGCAGCATGGCAGAATATTTGCCATGGCAACTGAATGTTATGAAAGAACTGTAACCAGATTGATTTTAGCAACGTGGCCCACCTTGTAATTGCTGCAGAAAGAAGCGGTTCCTGCAGAGTTTAGCATCTGCATGGCATCTGTTTGTCAATTTTAAAATGAATGTATGCTTTCTACATGTTCCATGTTGATGTTACATCTGTAGTATAACTGTCAAAACAAATATATTCTTAAAAAAAGGTTCACAGTCATGTATTGTCTGACAGAACCACTTATTTCTTTAGCCAACACCATGAACAATAATTACAAGTGAGAGGTGAATATATATATTTACATAACCTTTGGGCTTTTAGGGCCACATACATTTTAGACCAGACTTTATCAGCCTGGTGCTCTCCAGATGTTGGATGACACCTTCCATCAGCCCCAGTCAACATCTGGAGGGCACCAGATTGGCAAAGGCTGTTTTAGATCATTTTCAAAGATTCTCCTCCAAGTGCCGTGATTGGCTGAAGTGAGGCAGGTGAGGCAATTGGAGGGAGGTCTCCCCTGGTTATGATACCCCATTAATGAAATGACCTTCTGATAGAGGACCACCTGGTGCCAACTCCATTAGGACGCTAGGTGAATAAGTACTTTTTCACTGTCCAGGGCTTTCCATTCGTTCTTTTATTATTTTGCTCGCTGTGAACATGTTTTAATGCCTGTTTTTGTGCTGCTGTTTATTCATGGTGTTTTATCTCTGCCTTGTTGCTTTTATTGCTGTTTTTAGCCTGAATTATGCAAGCCACCCTAGAAACATTTCACACTGAAGGTCAGGGTAGAAACTCATAAATGAATATATTCAAAGGCAGATTATTTAATGTAAATTGTCATCCTCTGGTGATTTTTTGAAACAAGCACAACAACCTCACACCCCACCCTGCAGCAGTGCAGACTGAGGTTAGTATTGTTCTGCCAATGGTCAGATCTCTCTGGTCCTAATTTCACTGGAATCTAATATTGATGTATTCTAGTTATTATTTCAGGACCATCCCACCTTCTCCAACTGCTCTCCCTGTTAAAGAGCCTTTGGTTAATTATGGCCTTACCTATGCAATGCCTAAAACAGAGCCAGCTTCCCAAGTATCTGGTATTCATTCTCTCTCTCTCTCTCTCTGGCTTCAATACTGCATTAAAATGATGCCTACCAACATGATTTGACTGGAACATAGTACACTTACAGCTCCCCAAAGTAAATGGCAAATGTCAAATTTTAGCTGACTGAAATTATTGCTTCTATGATTCAAAGGAATTCATTTCCTCTGTGGTTGCCGTTGCTTAAAAAAAAAAGCATATCGAAAAATTTCGATTCTGCGGAGAAAAAGGGGTGAATTTGAGGGAAAAGGAAGAAAATCACTTCATGGCATTATAAAAAGCAGCTGCTTGAGAAGAAAATTACAGATTTCAGAAAAGATAGAACTCTAAATCTAACTGAAAGAGGGTATGCAAGTGGTTTGACACTAGGTATGTACATGCGAAACATGCCATGGGCACAGTTTCAATGTGAGTGTCTTGAGACACTTTAACCAGGTGTGGGGAACCTCTTTTAGCCTGAGGGCTGCCCTTCTACCTTCTGAAGCCCAAGTGGTCTGGCTAGACTAGGCAAAGGGATGAAGCCAAGGGGCTGAGTGGGCAAGCCAGAGGCTTAATCCCCAAACCACAGTGACTATAGTCAAGCTCACAGGCAAGCCAAGAATGCAGCCCTGAAGGCTCATTGCATGAATATAACAAACTTAATATCCGGAAACAACTCCTTCCAGCAGTTACAAGAAAATTTAAAATTCTCCATTGTTGCCTTGTAAAGCAATGCCGTGCATATTATATACTTTTTCCTTTCTGGTATTATTAGAGCCTTAATGATCACAGACGTTTTATCTTCTGTTTGCATAAATGTAAGAAAGGCCAGTCAGCTCTGTTGTAAAATCTACCCACACTGTTACCAATTTGCAAAAGATATTTCTTAACACAGAAATACGATCTAGACGACAAACTGTCTGCTCATACATCTGAACTTTTGTAAGAGTTTTCCTCTCAAAAGTGCCCCTTTACATGTACAGCCCTCAAATATTACTTAACCTTCCCAGATTCCAAAATGCAGTTTAGGGGATTTAGTGTGAGAGCTTTTAAAGAGGGAAATCAAAGGGAGGGGGAACCCATGCTTATTACAGAGCTATACCCCTTTATAAAGATCTCAGACCAAATACCCACATTGCTTTTTTAAAAACCTCTGGGGACATAAAAATATATATAGTGTTATTCCTTGGTTCCTACTGCCACATCTTACATTACTCAACAATGCATGTATCCCTAAAATACAGATAAGCTATTGTAGACTTTGTTAATGCTACTAATGAGAACTCCATATAATTCTAAGCTTCTAAACGGATTGCTTTTTTTCAGGGTTAGTCCTGGGGTTTCATTGGTTGTTTATTGATGCTAAGCATAGTGCATTTACAGAACAGAGATTGAGAAAGCCTGTTCCTCGTGCTTTAAATTTAAAGTATGAATAGTCCTTATTGTGCTAAAGTGAAGCAGGCACATTGAAACCTTTTTTTTTCCCCTGCAGGAGAGGTTCCTACCCTTTAAATGACTGGCAAGAGATACTAGGGCAAATGCAGATAACAGTCAAGCTTTCTGGTCAAAGCTGACCAAATGCTTTGTAAGCCAGAGACAGATTTATAGATTTCTGGACCTCTTTAAAACAGGTTATAAGTGACACATTCCATTTTATGATTGCTACTCAATGGGGATTATTGTCCATTAAGGAGGAAGGCTGTTCCAAGAGTTGGACTGCCAACATTTCATTAGCCATCATGCTCAGTCTCCAAAGTCTTCTTTTGCAGTACTCTAATGCATTCTCGTTGTGACAACCCCGGCTTAAATTTATGGAGTGTTGAAAATCTCCCGATACAGTTTTTAAATGTACAACATTTACTCTATTTCTTCTTTACCAGACAGACAGTTGAAATGTTCACTACAATGCTTAAACATTCCCAGAAAAATCAGACGTTCAAAGATTTTAGTCAAAAAGTGAGGAACTGACATAAGCATGGGTTTGACTGCCTGTTATTTTCATAAATGCCACCATCATTTTATGGGAAGACAACACCACGCTTACCCTTTTCTGGCCTATTTGTGTTGCCTAACTTTGCTGGATCTACTTTACATTTACAGTGGTACCTCGGGTTACAAACACCAGGGGTTACAGACTCCGCTAACCCGGAAGTAGTACCTCGGGTTAAGAACTTTGCCCAGGGATGAGAACAGAAATCACGTGGAGGTGGCGCGGTGGCAGTGGGAGACCCCATTAGCGAAAGTGGTACCTCAGGTTAAGAACGGACCTCCAGAATGAATTAAGTTCATAACCAGAGGTACCACTGTATTCTTATTCTGTATAACTAATTTTGGGTGCATATACACATGAAGTTGAGTACCTTCTCTACAAATAATGGTTAGAATGCCCGGGACATTTTAGTTTAGGAAAAAAAGAGATTATGGGGAGGGAGAGGATAGAGGTTTATAAAATTATGCATAGTATGGAGAAAGGAGAGAGGGTGAGAATTTCTACCAATGATTATTAGCCATGATGCCTAAATTAGAAAAGAAAAACTGTTCCCAGAAAAACTGAAATAAAAACATGCATCGAGGTGCCACACTTAAGCATGACTGCCTACCAGGGCTGGGACACAGCAGGAGCAGACCTGCTTAAGAACTGTGGGCTGGTCTTCTTCTGGGCTATAAAGGGGAAAGTGCCCAAGGTTACTTGAAGAAAATCATTTTGGGGAAGGAAACAAAAAAGCCCATAGCCTATTGGGTAAGAATCTTTGTGGCCTTCAAGAACTGGAAGTCTATGTAGAACAAAGAAATGGGCTAGGGTACTGGTTATTTCAAATACAAAAACCATCCTGAGACCACAATAAGAAGTGTTTACTATGGACAAATTGTGGTCTTAAATATGAATGTAGCTCTTCATGCTGTCTTTCAGTCCATCTGTTTTAATCTCAATGAAATGTTTCAGCCTTCCAACTTGGCAAGAGTAATTATACAATAGAAAGGCTTTTGATGTATAGCACAGCTCATATTCCGCTGTGATAACATTAATAGCTGAAGAAATAAATATTTTTTTAAAAAAAAAATCTGATGACTGAATGGTGCCAAAACATGTTGTAATGTGACCCGCTACTTTACCTTTGATTCAAATGCATGCCATCCCCCACACAACCCTGAAACCCCATTCTCCAAAGTAAGGTAAAAGGTAAAGGACCCCTGGACGGTTAAGTTCAGTCAAAGGCGACTATGATAGTCCAAAGTATTCCATATAGCTCCACAATTTTGCACATGCTACCTGTGCTGCCACAAACATGTCTCATGCAGCTACAGTCTACTTAAGTGAGCTAGACTGAGGCTCAGGGTGCACACATAGATCTAACCATGTATTTCTATGGATTGCAAATAATGCATCCCAGTGATCAAAATGGGGCAAGGCAAACTGAAATTGCTCGTTGTGCATCTTTTAACCTTCCTCATAAATAGAATTTGGCATTCCCCTACAGAGTCCACCATGTGGCTATTCAAGGCAGCCCTGTTTCAGCTACATCTAAACCAAATCTTTCAAAGTGCCTATAGCTTTCACAGTCTGACAATGCATTTAAATTTTTTTAATTTCAGGTTGTAACCCATGAAATTAAATAACTGAGTGTTTGTCTTTTTAAAAAAAATAGGCGGAAGGAAAAAATGCCTTTAACTACAAACAGCAGAAGAAAGGTCAAAAATTCCAGAATTAATTTGCATTACACATTAGGAGTTGCTCCCAGGTGCAAGAATAAAAACATTGTTATTGTTACCCTGATCTTCATTATAAATTCCATTTCTATTTTCCATTCCTGCAAAAATGACATCCTAATACACACTTCTTGTTCGTTAAGGGGGGGAAACCAGGATTCATCCTACTGGGATCTAATTACCACAACTTAATTACATTCTTTTAAACAAACACTTGTGGACTTTACTTCTCTGCTGATGCTTTTTGGATGAAGCCTATAATGCTCTTTTAGAAAACTTTCCACAGTAGCTGTTGGTATAGTAATCAATAAACATGGGGAGTACTTAATCAAACCAAATTAAATTCAGAGGATATAAAACACGATCTCCAAATATCAGCCACAATTTATCTTGCACCATGTTGGAATGTATATAGTACGGCAAGAGAAGAAAAACCCTGCAGAATCATCTGAAAACCCAAATAATTCTGCAGCAGGAAGGGCCTAATTCAGATCATAGAATCATAGAGTTGGAAGAGACCACAAGGGCCATCGAGTCCAACCCCCTGCCAAGCAGGAAGATAATGGCTTTGGTATTCTTAATGCAGGTCTTCTGATAGACACAGGGTTGTTTCTTTTGACACTCACACTATACCACAAAGTGCTTTGGAAACTGTGTGTGTTCACGTGTTTTGCCTTACGACATGGTGCATTTTCCCCCTGGGGGTGGGCGAAATGTGCTTTTTCTGGTGATGACCAATAGCTTAGCTAGTTTCAAAAGGTGATGAGACAAACTCTAATCTCTCCTTGAAATATTTGCACTAACATACAAAGCTCTATACAGGTGAGGAGCCAGATATCTTCTCTCATATAAACTTACCCCAAAATTATAATCCAGGCAATTACAATCAGAACTTGACTGTGCCATACTTACCTAGTATGTGGCAACATAGCTGAGGGCATTATTAACACACACACACACACACACCCTTGTGAAGACTGTGAAGAAGTACAAAGGGGTTTCTTAACACTGTGTATTCAGTAAAAGATGGAATATAGTATGAGTGAAAAGCTATGACTCTGGGACAACGAATAAACCAACCAACCAACCCTAGCTTCACATAGATCTGCCAATAGATTAGAATCTTGGCTGAGACAACAGAGGAAAGAGATCTCCGGATCACGGCAGAACACTCATTATCAGTATGTGGTAGCAATGACAGGACAATTTGTCATTAAAATTGTTATAAACAAGATTTGAAATACTAGAGAGGAATTGGGGGATGCAGCAATCTCTGTCCATTTGTGGTACGTGTGTGGTATGAAGAGAGAGGGGAAAAAGACACTCCTGCCTTTATATATTTATATATGGCTTTCAGTGGGAGGCAAGAGAATAAAGTATACTCAAGTGTCACTTTTCCCCAGGATTTTATAGATAGCTAGATATATAAGATTTTATAGGAATAGATAGATAGATAGATAGATAGAGTGGTACCTTGGGTTACATACGCTTCAGGTTACATACGCTTCAGGTTACAGACTCCGCTAACCCAGAAATATTACCTCGGGTTAAGAACTTTGCTTCAGGATGAGAACAGAAATTGTGCTCCGGCAACGCGGCAGCAGCAGGAGGCCCCATTAGCGAAAGTGGTGCTTCAGGTTAAGAACAGTTTCAGGTTAAGGGTGGACCTCCAGAACGAATTAAGTACTTAACCCAAGGAACCACTGTATAGAAGAAGAAGAAGAAGAAGAAGAAGAAGAAGAAGAAGAAGAAGAAGAAGAAGAAGAGTAGTAGTAGTAGTAGTAGTAGTAGTAGTAGTAGTAGTAGTAGTTTGGATTTGATATCCCGCTTTATCACTACCCGAAGGAGTCTCAAAGTGGCTAACATTCTCCTTTTCCCTTCCTCCCCCACAACAAACACTCTATGAGGTGAGTGAGGCTGAGAAACTTCAAAGAAGTGTGACTAGCCCAAGGTCACCCAGCAGCTGCATGTGGAAGAGCGGAGACGCGAACCTGGTTCCCCAGATTACGAGTCTACCGCTCTTAACCACTACACCACACTGGCTGTTCCTTATTGGTCTGAGGGTTCAATGTTCCAGCTTTAAAAGTGAGTTGAAGAGGTGTTAGATTACTAATGGACAAACCTGGCCAAAATTCCATGCTTCTTGCAAATGGCACCACAGACTCACATGCGTTTACAAAGAATGTGCACTTGAGGTTTGATTATAAATGCAAAACATAATAGATAGACACACAGTTTGAAGAAGAACCTCTGCTGATTGCCGGAGACATTTCACCTAAAACGTTTGCTGCTTAGTGCATTTATTTTAAAAGCATTACTATAAAGAGGCACGGGAAAAGCATTTTCATTCAAAATAATATTTAGAACAAGCATACCGGGACAGTGAAATAGAATATATCTAATCCAAGCAGACCCAGAATAAAAAAGCGAGGCAAAATAGTATGCAAAACAGGGCAGTACTTACAGTTTCACATCTGTAATAGTTTCCTCCCTGAACGGCCATTTTAACAAAATGTAGCTTTATCAGACTGCAGAATCTGAAAGCTAATAGCTTTTTTTTTCAACAGACTGAGATATGTGAAGAGTGTGTTCACTTAGCCTCTGAGGCAGTGGTTCCCAAACTTTTTCCTCCCTCTTGAAAACTGCTGAGAGTCTTGGCTGTTGCAGCAGCTGTAATGCTCTGCGTTAGATGCTGTATGGTTTTTTAATCGCATTCAAATTGCTCATTTTATTTATGTTGCATTTTATTGTGTTGACATTCCGTCATTAGTTCTCCCCTGTATACCTGACATTATGATTTAAAATGCATTTAAATAGCTTTAAAGATTTGCCGGGAAGGGGGAGAGATGAGTACCATGAGCATATTGGACAGAAATGGGAGGAATTTGTGGGTGTAGTTGGGAGAGGTTGCAAAAGGCAGGTCACCTGTTTAATGGATGGGAAAGGGAAGAAAGGTCTTGTACTCAAAGTGCACCATAGATGTACAGGCCCATCTCAGATTGAAGGTGATAGGTGGGAAGGACTTGTATGGCTGGTTCTGACACGGTACATTTGGCTGAAGCCACAGTAAAACATGCTGCTCCTGTAACATTCAAAGGACACTTGATTGATTGATTTACTGGTTGACTTTACTATTAGGTTTATAGCCTACATTTCCTCCAAAGAGCTCAAAGTGGCAACCATGGTTCGACTTCCCACATTTTACTCTCACAACAACCCTGCAAAGTATGCTGGACTGAGGGAGAGTTACTGGCCCAGGGCCACCCAGTGAGTGGGATTGGAACATGGATCTCTCTAATCACAGCATCACAATAGCTCCCACGGTAGTCAAAGAGTGACTGCCTTAAGCCACCCTGAAAGCACCATGGCTGAGCAGGATTTTGAACATAAGTTAGTAATAGCGTGTGAAGACCCCCAAAACCACGACCATAATAATAATAATAATAATAGTGATAATAATTTATTTATACCCCACCCATCTGGCTGGGTTTCCCCAGCCACTCTGGGCAGCTTCCAACAAAACATTTAAACACTAATTCATGAACTATTAAAAGCTTCCCTAAACAGGGCTGCCTTCAGATGTCTTCTAAAAGTCTGGTAGTTGTTGTTCTCTTTGACATCTGCTGGGAGAGTGTTCCACAAGGCAGGTGCCACTACCGAGAAGGCCCTCTGCCTGGTTCCCTGTAACTTGGCTTCTCGCAGGCAGGGAACCGCCAGAAGGCCCTCGGCGCTGGACCTCAGTGTCCGGGTAGAACGATGGGGTTGGAGACACTCCTTTAGGTATACTGGACCGAGGCCGTTTAGGGCTTTAAAGGTCAGCACCAACACTCTGAATTGTGCTCGGAAACTTACTGCCAATGTAGGTCTTTCAAGACCGGTGTTATGTAGTTTCCAGGTCACCTTCAAAGGTAGCCCCACATAGAGCGCATTGCAGTAGTCCAAGCGAGAGATAACCAGAGCATGCACCACTCTGGTGAGACAGTCCGCGGGCAGATAGGGTCTCAGCCTATCTTTTCCCAGAAAGACCCAGTCACATAATAAGACACAATGGACACAGAATATTTGTTTAAAGTGTTTTTGGCAATAATTTGGCCACAACTTTATCGATTACAGCACGTGAGTGGTTGCTTAGGCACTGGTTCCCGACTACTGAACCTGCGCGGTGGCAGGAACAGGACTGACAACTGGACACCACCAGAGGTCAGTAAGGGAAAACATTCTGGAGGAGCACGGAGCTGTGTTCCGTCTCACAGCTCACCCTAGATGCTCCCAGGGACTCTAGCGTGGCCCTGGCCACTAGACAGGGTTGGGACAAAAGCAAATCAAGCCCCTGGATTCCTTTAACGGAATTCCCTAGCAACAGCAATGGAGGGGCAGGCACAGCCAGCCACTTCCCCTCCGCAAAACATTTAACCAATGCCTAACTGCCTTACAAAGTTGTGACGATTCACTACACGGTAGGCAAAAACCAAGTGGCACCAGCAAATCTGCCAAATGGCAAAATTCCTACCGGGACCCTGCTCCAAAACAGACGATCCCTAAACAGGCATAGCAAGGTCGAAAGAACAACCCTAAATATAGGGAGGGAGGGAGGGAGGGAGGTAGGGAGGGTGATCCGGTGCACGTCGCGATAAAGAGGAAGCTCCACGCGACGTAGAGTGGCTTAAGTAGCCCCTTGATTGCCAATCAGATTCTCAAGAAGCCAAATTCCACCCCAGAAACGGAGGGGCATCCAATGGGAGTTGTGGCTATCCAAACGGTCCCGCCCCGACAACAAGGAGGCAGTTTCTGGAGCTCTCCACGCAACACATGCTCTCCATGATGGAGGACATGATTTCTCATGCCAAACTCTGCAACAGACTTCTCATACCCCAAGTGACACAGTTCGCTGCCGGAAGGGGGGGGGGTTACCTGTGTTTGCAAAGCCAAATGTGATGCCCATGTGTGAATGGGGAGGGCTGTGTTTAATGCAGTAAGCGCCTCTCACTGCATGGGTAACATTTGTGGTTGTCAGGAGACCGGGACATTCTGGCCTTCGCTGATTTAGTTTAACCTTCCATTTCTGCAAATTCAGCAAACATTCCAATTTTAAGGAATATTGCATGGTCTCTTGTCTAAAATGAATTCACTGTAACATATGGACTTGCTTAGATTCTCCCCCCCCCCCAGTTCTCTTTGCAAATGTACTTTATTTGCTGTAATTAGGCACATATATAAAGAACTAATTCCCACTGAAACTAAAGGGGCAGAATACGTATTCAACATCTACACAGGAATAAAACCTTTGGGTATATTTTTAATCGCTACTCTTTATCAAAGTATTTGATGCTGTGGCATGGGGTGTTCTTTGTGTATACAGGAAGCGAAGTCTAGAAGAGGAGTAAGTTGTGTTATCTATCTGAAACAGGCATACATCTTTTCATGCGCTATATGCAGTTAGGGTTCCGGAGGCCTAGTGAACTGCAAGTGTTACAAGAAGGGCAAGACGTAGTTTTGATGCTTTGCTCACGCCAACAAACCAGGCCAACATAAAATTGGATTTTTGCTCTTGAGATTAAAGCTTATTATACCAACATATCTCAAGACTGGTATTATTGTGGCTGCAAGCCAGGAAGCTCCTTAAAAAATATAACTGATGAGAGAGAGGCGGGGGGGCTGGTATAGCATTGGGGGCTATGAACCAGTTGGCAAATATCAACATTCTTTTCAGCAGAACTGTAAGCAGTCATTTTCATAACCACAACATTTTATTCTCCCCTTTTTCCCAAGAAGTGACTGTGGGGAAACATGACTTTTCAATATGATCCACAATTATTTTACATTTTCCATGTAATTGTTACGATCGTAAGTTCTTTTTCCTCAACCCCCACAGCACAAAAAAAATCCCAAAATAAATAAAGAGAGAGAACATTTTCGACACTGTATGCTTAGCTCAAATGCAAGGTACTAATCATATTTTAATGTTTTGTCAGCTTTATGGAACATATGAAGAAGCTGCAAGATGGACTACATACTCACAAGTAATTTGTCCTGTAACTTAGGGTTGCCATGTTTCAGGAAGTAGGAATCTGAACACAAACGTTATTGAGCCTTTTTTTTTGGTCAAAAGTGGTTCCCCTTGACATTTAAACCAGCTGACAAAAATTCCGCCTGGATGCAACTTCCGGCAGCCAAATCTCAGGAAATTTAGGATGCATAGCAGCCCTGCAGTGTAACTTATTTTTATTGTATGTATCTTTCTTCCATCATGGAACCAAAGGTGCATACATGTGGTTTACAGGAGGTCTTCCATCCAGGCACAGGCCAGGGCCAGACTTTCTTAGCCTTAGCAAAGTGGTGGCCTCCTGAACCATCAGGCTATACCCCGGAACTAGCCTGAATGGGCTGAAGGTGTTGTGAGGTGGGGATGATGGGAGGCTCCAAGATTCTATACTCCTCCTGGTGGTTTATGTGCCTTGGGAGGAATCACAAAAGGTGGGAATAAGAGATGGAAGCCTGGAGAATGTAGAGGTTCCTTCGTGAGAAATAGAGATAAAAAGAATAAAGGAACCAGAGGGGGGCTTCTAGGCTGGGTTATATTCTCCCCCTCCACAGTGATAGGCAGGTTTCTCTGCTCTGATAGACGGACAGAGATGTGCATGGAGAATGTGCCCTGGAAAGAAGCAAGAAGCAGCTCACCCAAATTCTGAGGGATTTGGTCCCCTTGACATAGTGACAGGATGATTGACAAACTACGATTCTTAGCACTAACCTGCAAAGCAACCTGAGTTCTGCTGGGCCCTGTCAGCATATATCTAATAAGGTAAAGGTAAAGGACCCCTGGCAGTTAAGTCCAGTCGCGGACGACTCTGGGGTTGCAGCACTCATTTCACTTTACAGGCCGAGGGAACCGGTGTTTGTCTGAAGTTTTTCCGGGTCTTGTGGCCAGCCTGAATAAACCACTTCTGGTGCAACAGAAAACCAAAACCAGAGCAGCGCACGGAAATGCCGTTTACCTTCCCGATGGAACAGTACCCATTTATATACTTGCATTTTTTTGGCGTGCTTTCGAACTGCTAGGTGGGCAGGAGCTGGGACCGAGCAATGGGAGCTCACCCCATCATAGGGATTCAAACTGCTGACCTTCTGATCGGCAAGCCCAAGAAGCTCAGTGGCATAGACCACAGCACCACCCGCGCCCCCTATATATCTAATAAAGGTAAAGGTAAAGGGACCCCTGACCATTAGGTCCAGTCGTGACCAACTCTGGGGTTGCGGCGCTCATCTCGCTTTATTGGCCGAGGGAGCTGGCGTTTGTCTGCAGACAGCTTCCAGGTCATGTGGCCAGCATGACTAAGCCACTTCTGGCGAACCAGAGCAGCGCACGGAAATGCTGTTTACCTTCCCGCCGGAGCGGTACCTATTTATCTACTTGCACTTTGATGTGCTTTCAAACTGCTAGGTTGGCAGGAGCAGGGACCAAGCAACGGGAGCTCACCCTGTCATGGGGATTTGAACCGCCGACCTTCTGATCGGCAAGTCCTAGGCTCTGTGGTTTAACCCACAGCGCCACCCGCATCCCTAATATATCTAATACATTTAGTTAATTAATTAAAACAAGTTTTTAACAACTCACTACCTCGTATCTAAAAAAATAAAAATAAATTCCAGCTTAAAAAAAACGATATTGCATGTTTTAAAACTGGGAAACAGCCTCTCCAGCTCTTTACCATGATAGTTGTAGAACTTCCACATTCGGAAGCAGCATACTTCAGCACATCAGATATTAGAAACAAGCATGAGAGAACTCTTTCACCTTCATGCCTTGCTTTTAAGCCTCCACAAAGAACCTGGCTCACTCCTGTTGGGGAAAAAAGAGCGCTGAACCTGAGAGGCCTTTGATCGGATCCAGCTCAGACCTTGTGAGTTTTACGTTGCCTCTGTTTCTGGCATGTAATGAGGTTTAAAAATAAAAACAAAACAAAAACTCTGAAGAGACTCAAAGGAAATGTAGGCCACAAACAAAATCACAATCACTGTACAAATATTCCAGGAGAGATAGCATCCCTGTTATGTTGGCAGCACAGCAAGTGCAAATTTGAAAACAAAATGAGAATTAGAAATGGAAAGGTGAGGGTGGTAAGATAAGCACTAGTGAGCCAATAATACCATAGCTCACTAGAGCTTAACTTTTGCCATTCATATTAATTTAGCTCATGCTTTTAAGCTTTCTAAATGTGTCTTCAAATGTTTCCAGTTAAATATATCTGCATTTTGAATAGCATTTGGAGCTGAATTACTCAATTCTTTTCCATGCGTTCCCAGGGCTGGAATGTTGCATGAAAAGCTGCTTTATAAACAGGTGGATACTGTTTCAAGGAAGTGTCCCATTATTAGAACTTATATAAATATTAGCAGCTTCAACTGTTTGGGGAAGGGCAGAGCTAGAAGGTGAAATGAAGAGTTTAATGCAGTCTAAACAATAATGTAGGCAGCACTTTGTGTTTCTTACAGAATCTGTAAAAGAAACATAAACCTGAGAATTTGAAAATTATTTTCGGCCAATACCTCCCTTGCAAGTTCACATTTCACCTTTTATAATGTGGTGATTAAGGCAAACTCACTGAACAGAAGCAAAGGTAATGTGATTCTAATAACAAGATGGTTACTACTGATGCCTTGGAGTTAATTCAGTCCTGGGTTAACATGGTGCTGCCATCCTTCTGTCTAGAGAGACAATGGAGTGCACCTCTAGGGGTGAAGTCCAACTGCTGTGTTAGCAGTATTGAAGTGGCCTCCCCGCGGTGGAAGCCCGAGCAGTGTGCCTGGAGGTCCTAGGCTGCCCAGACGACAAGATTTCTCTATGGGCCTTGCTTATGTGATCTAAGGGAAAGCAGAGCAATATGTTTGGCACCAGCCTAGCTGCAGGAGTTGCCAGAAGGCACCGTCCAACCAACTTAGGGATCCACTCTGGATTTGCGTTGGGTTTACTCCTCAGCCTTTTCTTCTCCTGAAGATACCCCACACGGCAGGGGAGTTTTAGGATCAGAGTTTTCCTTCTCCTAGACAGACTACCTTCCCATTTGGACAAGCCCTACCTGCCCCTCACTTCCCTCTACATGCAGAAATGTTTTCTTGACTGTCTTCACATGCAGGGGAAATCCCTAAACTCACTCAGGATTTGAGATCCATCAGCTACCCTCACCTGGTTTACCCAGTGAGTCAAAGCCGTTGCCCGGGATGTGGGCGCTATCATATGCTGACAGCTTCTAGAAAACATAGAACTTTAGTGGGAACCAAAGGCGGACAAATTACTCCAGAAGCCCCACCAGAGGTAGTAGCCCTCCCCTAACACCCCATATACCCTTAACATGATGTAACCTCCCCCAAAGCAGGTTGGGAAGAGACCATTAGCAAAGCAAACAGTCCTAGCAACCTGATTAATCCATACTGAGAAAAACTGGAACAAAACCTATTCCCTAAGAACTTCTGATTTGATGCACTTCATGAATTCCTAGGGCTAAAGATGATATCCCTCCACCCCCACCCTCAGAAGCAGAGATGTTGCTCATGATGTGGTCCCCTAGCTCATTTGACTTCTCCTATAGATAACTGCTTTGAAACATGTAAATACATTGCAAAATCCCTGTTGAGCTGTTAGATTACATTTCAAGCTCTGCTGAAAACTAATATGCAATGACTAGCATACAGTAAGATAACCTGACCTTGAACAAAGTTATTCTGGGGTAATTTTAAAAAGCACTCCTTGATTGAACCATTAAGGCAACTTAAAAAAAAACTAAAAAAACTTTCCAGGTACATTGCTTCAATTCCCAGTGCTGCCTCTTAGAAATTCAAAAATTGCACATCAAGGAAAGTGGTGATGCACAACATAAAGACAATTTCCCCCTAGCTGATGGCAATGGGATGATGCGGGATTTCCAACACTGCAGTTGACATTAATATCAAGCAACAGGGAAGAGATAATAAATATTCTTTCCTTCTGTTCTCAAATATATATATATAATGAAGCCAGAGGAAGTGACAATGACACTAAAAGGAATTTCAGTATCCTGACAAGCATCTGAACTGCACTGTGCTCCTTTTCACCAAATTATTATTGACATTATTATACTTATGTTCATTGTGCATCCAATCTGCAGATTGTGTTTATGTGCAATGCTCAGACATGCAAATAATTAAGGGGTATGCAATTAAAATAATTAAATGCAAAGCAATTTACAACCCTCAAGAGTTTATACTGATGGCAATGGTAATTTTACTAGTGCACCAGCCCCAATCCTGCAATGATAGCAGAAGGACAAGTACTTAAATGTCATTATAGCCAGCCTTGCTTTAGAGAAACCCCCTTTGTTTCCAGGGGAAAAATCATTTCACACACACCCCTTTTAAAAAGTAGAAGCCTTGAACTCCAGTGCTAGATGGTAGCACACATTCTTCACTAAAGCCAACAGATAAAGTCATGGTGGTATTAGCACAAGATGGGGAAATTGCACTTCACCAGCAACCGCCAATTGTGGAATGATTATTGGATCCTAGGAAGATACTGCAAACAAATATGTACCCTCCACAGAGACAGAATTACAAGTGTGCCAGCACCTATCTCTTTGAGAAATATCTGCACAATCCTCATTTTTATCCTCCCAACTACCTGGTTAGTTTGAATTCTATTGTTATTTCTTTACAAATGAAAAATAGGCCAGGGAACCTCAGGAAAGCTTTTGAAACAGGAGGCTGCTAAGTGATTTTACTACGCTTTCATATACAGTATCATAGTGTGGAACCAATGAAACATAAGCAGAAAGAGGAAATGTGTTAGCAGTGCTGTTTTGTGAAGGTGAAGACTTTGTGCAGTGCAACGTGAATATGGCCAATGCACAGGAACCTCCAACCCTGTGCTCATAGACCATGCTCATAGACCATCCCCTCACCAAGTCCACCACACACCCTCAGAGACACATAATCATGATCCTGGCCGTCGCAATGTTGCAAAATGCCTCTTGCACCACTTCCATGATCCTCAGCGCTGCTCAGAACGGCTAATGCAGTTCAAGAAGTACTTCGTAACCCTTGACCGCTCTCCATTTTTGCAAGCTCTCTGCTCATCCTTCTTCTGGGGCTGTTAAGACATTCTGCTCTGTTGCGTCTAAGTTAAATTCTTCAAAGGGTAAGGATCCAAACACAGGGGAACCGGGGAATGGGCAGAGAGCTGTTTGTGACTGGCAATGCAAATGCTCCCTTTTCATTTGCTTTCCCATTCTGATGGGGATTTACAGTAAATATACATTAAAAGGTAAAGGTAAAGGGACCCCTGACCATTAGGTCCAGTCATGACCGACTCTGGGGTTGCAGCGCTCATCTCGCTTTATTGGCCAAGGGAGCCGGCATACAGCTTCCGGGTCATGTGGCCAGCATGACTAAGCAGCTTCTGGCAAACCAGAGCAGCGCGCGGAAACGCTGTTTACCTTCCCGCCGGAGCGGTACCTATTTATCTACTTGCACTTTGACGTGCTTTTGAACTGCTAGGTTGGCAGGAGCAGGGACTGAGCAACGGGAGCTCACCCCGTCGCGGGGATTCGAACTACCGACCTTCTGATCAGCAAGTCTAGGCTCTGTGGTTTAACCCACAGCGCCACCCGCATCCCTAAATATCCATTGGAGGGGTGTAAATGAACGTTGTGTATTTCTTAAGGCTATTTCTTGTGGATGGTGATGAGGTGTTAAAGTGCAGGTGGCGTATGAAAAGTAACTTGTATGTGTGGGGGTGGAGAGAAGTGTAGGAGAAAGTAAAGAAATAACAGCACTTGTTTTACCATGGCTGTAAAGTGTTCTTAAATTGTGATAGTTGTGTGTGCATGTGTAAGAGAGAGAGAGAGAGAGAGAGAGAAGGTGAGATGGACACTTCCATCCATCTCCCATCTACTGTTTATAATGCTCTCACACACAAGTTTTGGGCAGCATTTGCATGGCATTATCTTTTTTTTAAATCAGATTTTCCACAGAAACAGTAAATCCCATGCACTTGCCTTTTCTCTAACTTCCATACACTTTCACTATGAAGTAGTACAACTTTATGCCATAGGACTTTACTTTGTTCAACGTTTCAAGGCTCACAACACGGCTTTCTGTATTAAATAGTTGCCAACGCAGAGGTAATAGTGCCATCTATAGAATCATCCAAGACAAATCTTAGAAATGAAGTACTCCAAGTTTCTGGATTGCTTCCATCATGGCTTGGCTTTGTAAAGTTGAAAATATTGCACAGTTGAGGGAAGCTTGACTGTACATTAATAATCTTCCCCACCAGCAGACTAATGCATAGTACAGTTGTTATGTGTACATTTCAGACTAAAGCACCATCTCTTTACCATTATTTAACATTTCCCATAAACTTTCACATGCTTTTTTCTTCTCCTTTGAATTTTTGATAACTTTTAAGCCAAGGGAAAAAATATTTGGCAGGGACAAAGCTACTGGCAAGGTGGGGTTCTACTTTGGCAGCCAGAAGAAAATCAATCTATGAAGCACAAATCAGCCAAATAGATTACTCATTTGCTGATAAGCCTTATTCCCTGGAGCTCTTGATCATCCTCAGTCCTGGCTGCCAGCCCACTGTAGTACAGATGGAAGAACTGGCTGCTACATTACTTCTCCTACACAAAGCACAGCCATCGTTTGGGATGCTCCAGACTGCTGGAACTGTATTTCTGACATCATATCTTATATCTATCCGTATACTTCCATAGCAGAATCCATTTATCTTGCCCTTACATGTGATCTGAAGTATTAAACTTGGTTGCAGCATTCATGAGTCTCTTGTGTTTAGTTCAGTGTAATTAATTCATTTATAGAGTTAATAGCTTGCTGAGAATGCCATTTTTTAATAAATAAAATGTGAGTGGAATCAGATTAAGTCATACTAAGAGTGGACCCAGTGAAATGAATGGACTTAATTAATAACCTTGTGGGACATCTCTGGGAGAAGAAACGGCTGAGGAGAAAAACCCTACACAAATCCAAAGTGGAGTCCCTAAAATGGTTAGGTTGTATCTTGTACACCTCCTTCTAGCAACTCCTGCAGCCAAGCTGGTACCAAACCTATTGCTCTGCTTTCCTTTGGACCACATCAGGTGAGGGTGCGATTGTGTAGTCTGGGCAGCCCAGGATCTCCACACAACAACCCAAGCTTGTGCCCCGGTGAGGTCACTTTGCTGCTGCCAACACAGCAGTTTGGCTTCACCCCCGGAGGTGCACTCCATTGTCTCTTGAGACAGAGAAATGCCAGGAAGAAGAAGTCTGAACACAACTTAACTGGATTCCAACCTATGAGTTGTACCTGCTGGGAAGCAGAAAAAGGTTCTGCTTGCAGATGTCGTGGAACCCAGTTTTTGCTTATTTTCCCTATCCACTTAAGCCGCCCGTCATCCTTGAAAAGATGCTCTTCAGGGTTGAGTGAAATGCGGTTAGTCTACCAGTTAGACTAGGTCCAGTATACCTGAAGGAGCGTGTCCACCTCCATCGTTCTGCCCGGACACTGAGGTCCCGCGCCGAGGGCCTTCTGGCGGTTCCCTCGATGCGAGAAGCCAAGTTACAGGGAACCAGGAAGAGGGCCTTCTTGGTAGTGGCACCCGCCCTGCGGAACGCCCTCCCACCAGATGTCAAGGAGAAAAATAACTACCAAATGTTTAGAAGACATCTAAAGGCATCCCTGTTTAGGGAAGCTTTTAATGTTTGATGCATTACTGTATTTTAATATTTTGTTGGAAGCGGCCCAAAGTGGCTGGGGAAACCCAGCCAGATGGGTGGGGTATAAATAATAAATTATTACTACTACTACTACTACTACTACTACTACTACTACTACTTAGAACAGACACTAGCTGTTTACCCCTGATGTAAAGTAGGAACTTCAGAGCCTCCCAAAACATGTTGGAAATATAAAGGGAAATATAAAGGGAGGAAGTTTAAATCAAAGAGAGATGTGGAAAAATAAATTGAAGCCTCTTTTTATCGGAGGCTGAAAATAGTAGGAGGAAAGCCCGCTGAGTAACAGCATACGTACTTGCTACTCCATAGTTTGGGAGTCCTAAAATGCATCAGTAAATCTCCTCTCCCTGGGCTTTTCTGCATATAATGGGCAGCGTTCATCATTGTTTCCAAGGAATGAAGGCTATTAACAGAGTCAGCTCTTTCTTCTCCCTCTAGATTACAGCAGTTATTATTATTGTCATGATTGCTAAGGCCCAAAGTAGGCAGGAAATAATAGGGATATGCAATAGTAGTAATAATGAAAAATACCAATTTCAGTGCCATTCTTTTTAAAGTGAGCCCAAAGGAAGTCTTGCTGTAACATATACAATGCACTGTACAACTGGTGTGTTGCTCTGTAGCAAGCTCAACTGTGGCCCAGAAGGGAACCTATGATTGGGTCAATATCTCCAGCAGACAACGTAAGGTGTCTTGATTATAAAGATTTGAAACACACACATGCAAATACTTGTAAAAGGATATTACACAGCTTTTCCAGTAGAGCTTTACATGTGGGCAAGTAGAGGACTGGAAGACATTAATGACTCAGAAAGAATAATAATAAAATCCCTTTAGCTGCACTCCAGCAGGTTTCAATGAACATGTGTATATATGTTCCTAAATTAAAGCCAGCAAGGGGAACTTAACAACTGGAGATTTACAACAAGGAGGCACTGTACAATTTCTGGAACAAAATACTCTAAGCAACCATTTTCTTTTAGTTTCATCACAGCAACTGGAAATACAGGGCAGCGCTATTGCTATTCCCACCAGCTATTTCCAAAGCCACCACCTCATTTTATCTTGCCATCCACAGACTCGCAATATATAATCTTTGTGTAAAAAAAAGCAATCGTTCCCTTACCTTGTTTTAAAATGGGAGACACAAGTATAGAATAATCTTTTGGGAATATAGTATGTAGAGCTGTTTGCAAATGGCCTTTCAACATTC
This sequence comes from Podarcis liolepis, assembly GCF_965112155.1. Taxonomy (NCBI): domain Eukaryota; kingdom Metazoa; phylum Chordata; class Lepidosauria; order Squamata; family Lacertidae; genus Podarcis; species Podarcis liolepis. The sequence continues at coordinate 18,202,994 of NC_139557.1, read as the reverse complement.
TCTATCCAATCTGATGACAGAGAAACTGGGAGGGGAAACATTTCAGCAAACCTCCTCAATGTGTAGGATAAAATATACAATCATTTATCAGGGGTAGGGCTCACCATTAGCAACAGCAATAGCACAACTTGTTCCCCATCACCACCAAGGGTAGTGTTGTGTGTGTGCACAGGCTCTGGTTTGTTACCACAGCAATTGCCAACAGCAATCGTGTTGCATCCTCTACATTGCCCCAGATCTAGCCTCACTCCAGGACATTTCAGGGAAGGTATGGTACAAAAAATAGTGAATAATAATCTGGGGGGAAATTTGCAAAATGCCATTCAGAGAGTATGTATGTGAGAGAGGTGAGGGAAGGATTAACTCTGCCATTTTCATTTTTTAAAAAAAGCCTTCTCAGAAATTTTGCCTCAACTCTTAACTAAATGTGTACAGACTATATTGCATGCAAATATATCAAGTTCTAACTTTTCAAAAGCTTTGCCCGCCTGCCTCCTGTATCACTCTAGCAATCCTTTTTACATACATTATGAAGCAGAAACATTTGATGCTTTAACCTCCCTTTATTGACCTCAGAGAGTACTAAAGAAGTTCAAAGGTGATGGCCATCCTATGTTTTAACCTCAGCATCTGGTAGGCATTCAAGTGTCTCAGAAAATGGAGGTTTCATAGAAAACCTATGCTTTGTGAATGTCATTTTTAAAAGTCATCTGAGGCAGTAACCATCACTAAATGGTATGCTTATGAATTTGATAAAGTAACTGCATTGTATGGGGGGGGGGTTAGAGGTTATTGGTTTGTTTTGTTCTTGTTTTTACTATGTGTTTTTATCTTATATTTTTATGCTGTGAGCCTCCCTGAGATCTATAGATGAAAGCTGGTAAACAAACATTAATAATAATAATCCCCTCAACATGACATCGTGTCCTGAACAATTATTCCAATACCCTTCTCTGGCATGGTAGGGATTATCATCTAAGGCTTTGTGAAGTTTGCTCTATGTAGCCATGAACAAGTATCAGCGCCTACCAGTTCTTTCCCCCTTCCTGAGATTCTGGATTTTTTCCCTCCTTTGTTATCCTACATTAAGCCAGAATTTATAACTGGTTCAGATATAATAGGGAGTTCTCACTTAATATAAGCCAAGATCTTCATGCCAAAGCCAGTGCACAAAGGAGAGAAGCCGAACACTCAGCCCCAATGCTTTTTCATGGCTGTAAAAACCATGGTTTATGACAAGAAGAAGAAGAAGAGTTTGGATTTGATATCCCGCCTTTCACTCCCTTTAAGGAGTCTCAAAGCGGCTAACATTCTCCTTTCCCTTCCTCCCCCACAACAAACACTCTGTGAGGTGAGTGGGGCTGAGAGACTTCAAAGAAGTGTGACTGGCCCAAGGTCACCCAGCAGCTGCATGTGGAGGAGCGGAGACGCGAACCCGGTTCCCCAGATTACGAGTCTACCGCTCTTAACTACTACACCACACTTTGAATGATAATCCAAACTGGGCCACTGTGTGAGCCAGAGTGCCAAAACAGAGAGAGATGACCTGCACGCAGAAACTCAGAAATAAAGCTGCACTTTATTCCGTTTTCTCAACATTTCTTGATTTTTGTGTTTTTTGTTATATTCTCACATGATTTAAAAGTCATTTCTGGAAATTTAGTGGAGCTTTACAACTCATTTCCATTAAAAAAAATCTGTTTGAAACCACATTAACTAAGAAAATGGTGGGACAGAATCTGGGACAGTGTTATGGTTTTTTTGCCATTTTTCTGGCTGAATCATGGGTGAACAGAATTGTAGATGAGCGTAAAGAGGGAGGGAGGTATGTGTCTAATGATCTCTGCAATTGTCACACCACACCCACTGGTATGAATCAAATTTACAATGACATGATTGCATACAGATCAAAAAAACCACAGTTCCATATCACACCAGGTTACAAAAGGGATGTTAAAAATCAAAACAGAAGTGCTAGTGTTATAATGAGGAAAACTAATGTAATAATCTGCCTCTCCCCATATGCACTGACCTGGACCCTGAGATAATTGTCCATGGGAGGTCCAGATGGTGACTAAACGAGAACGGGCCTTTTCTGCAGCGGCTCCCTCTTTGTGGAACGCTCTTCCCAAGGAGACTCACCTGGTGCCTTCATTACATATCTTTAAGCCAGGGGTCGGCAAGGTTTACCCCGCCTGGGCAGGTTCACTCCCGTGGAGATTGCTCTGTGGGCCGGATTGTGTCTGCGCATGTGCAGACGCAATTTCCGGCGCTGTGGAAGCAAGTCCCCGCTCCGCGTTGCGCCAGTTTAGCACAGTGTGCGGGGACGCGCTGAGTGGGCGGCTCAGTTTGGGGGTGGATCAGGGGCTGTTTAAAGGACCCCGTGGGCTGCTTGTGACCCACGAGGCGCAGGTTGACAACCCCTGCTTTAGGCACTGGATGTAAATGTTTCACTGTAACCAGGTCTTTGGCTGGTTAACATTTTATGGCCTTTGAAATGTGTTTGTGAGAGGAGGGTTGTTGGTTTGCTTCAGCTTTATTATGTATTTTGTGTTCTCATTCTGCATTTTTATGTTGTGAACCAGCCTGTGATCTTTGGGTGAAGGGCAGTATAATTAATTAAGAATCCTCATGCGTTTCACCCAGAGGCAGACAAGAGAGACCTGTAAGCAGGGCATTGAATTTTGAGTAAATTAAGTCAGTGTGTGGCCACCACAGATACAGTGGTACCTCGGGTTAAGGACTTAATTTGTTCTGGAGGTCCTTTCTTAACCTGAAACTGTTCTTAACCTGAGGTACCACTTTAGCTAATGGGGCCTCCTGCTGCCGCCGTGCCACCGGAGCACGATTTCTGTTCTCAACCTGAAGCAAAGTTCTTAACCTGAGGTACTATTTCTGGGTTAGCAGAGTCTGTAACCTGAAGCATCTGTAACCAGAGGTACCACTATATGAACAAAACTTAACTCTCATTCAAAAGCGGTATCATTGCCCACCAACTAGTAAAACACTAACTGGAGGCCTAGCAGTAAGGGCAGTGAGTGGCAGCACCAACAGGCGGTTAGCAGCAGAAGTAAGAATTTCTGTGTTACGTGTGGAGTGACTGGGAGGCGGAAAGACACTGGCAGCACCATGCCAAGGGCATCCTGAAGTCTGATACCTGTCAGGAGCTTGCCCTACACTCAAGTAGGACCCTGGTAGAGACACATGCCCGACTGGCATGTTTTCTCCCTCCCAGGGGCGCCGACTTATAAAAAATATTGGGGGAGCCCGCGAAAGCTCATGAATAATAAATAAGCTCATGAATATGCAGATAAAGTGGCGCCGCCTCCTCGTGAGCGAATAGGGGAGAGCGTGCTGCGCCTATTAATCAGCTCCGAAGGAAATTGGGTGGAGCTTTTGCTCGAGAGGGAGGGCAGGAGGCATGCAGCCCGACCCTGTGCATTTTGGGCTGGGGGAGGGGCGGCGGTGGCGCTCTGCTGGAGGGGTGCCCAAGATTATTGGGGGGGGAGGAGCCCCCCCCAAACGAATTTTTGAGGGGGCTCGGGCCCCCTCAGGCCCCATGGAGTCGGCGCCTATGCTCCCTCCTGGTCGTTCGTTCGGGAGCTTCAAAAGCTTTCTTCTGCCCGAACATCACAGTGACCGATGCCAACAGACATGGGCACACTTAGGGATCTGCAGAGTCTTTGCAGCTTGCGTAACAGAACTCAGCATTTTGGCTAATCTACTTTATTTACATATAAACACACACGGAGCACTGCAACATGGCTCCCTCTCTCTCTCTAGCATCAGTCAGCAAAGAAAAAGAACAAAGGACAATAGTCCCACTTCACGGAACACTGTAACACAAACATCCTGTCTTCGTCAATTCCCACTTTGTGGAGTCAAAACATACACTGTCATGTGATAGACAAAAATCCCATGACTGCAATCACGGAGCAGGAATTCTAACAATACCTGCCTTGAAAACTGGGTAATACTGTAAGATGTGAATAGTAAAACCCCAAAGTACAAATTAGCATGTGGGGCTAACCGCCACTCGATAACGTCATTGCAGTCAAAATCCAGCTTTAAAGTGGCTCCCCGCATGTTAATGGGATAGTAAGATGGACACATCACAACCAGCACAACATGGTCACATCATCACATGGAAGGACCCACTCTACTGACAAATCAACACTGTCGTTTGGTCATGCAAACTGGTCCTAATAGAAAGGTGCTGAAAGGAAGATGAGAGAAAAGGGCAATTTCTATTAATTCTTGGTTGTGTCCAAGTTACTGGAACTATCTAACTCTGTGCTTCCAGAGAGTGGGTGTTGAGAAGACACATAAGTTTGTGCTTGGTTTGTCAGAGGTCGGAAGCTGCCACACTTCTTTGATGTAGTAAGGTCAAGAAGGCTGCCTCCCTAAACATTTGGTACAAAAATTACTCCATTGTTCAGCAAATAATCATTTAACCTTTGTACATGGGATTTGTAGAACCACTGTGCAGCCTTGGATTGATTGAGCTGAAAAAATACATGGCTTATTTAATTATGTACACTTACTTCCCAGATGAATTCAGCAGGTTTATTTGGTTTTATTAAATAATCCATTACACTACCTCACACACGAGCATTTAGTCAGCTGGGCATACAAAAACTTATTAAGCTGTTCTTCTAATTCAGACAAAAGTGGACTCCCAGTGCGGTAACAGGCCATCTTTCATGCCTCTTCTTGCAATTTTCTATGTCCTTTTGATAAAAATCTGCTAATGTTAGAGTTATCCTGATTTAGAGAGCTGCTTTGGTGTACTCAAAACCATCTAATGCAGTCACACAACTAAATTGAAATGGTGTTTCCTTGGACCACAGACACTACAGATTGTTTATCATGAAATAATTCTGGATAAAAATAAATAAATCCAGGACTGAAGAATCATATTGTGGTTTGGAATATTAGTACATAAAAGTTCACAAAATAAGTAGTTGTTTCTCTGTTTTAGAGACTTTGCAACTCCTGACTTTTCAAAATCCCTCAACCAACATTAAATATATGCAGGAAATGCTTTTTAAATGTATTTTCATAGGGCAACAGGGGGTGGATCTACACAGGAAAAAACACTATAAGTAAGTTATAAATTAAATCATTATAACGAAAGAAAAAGACCTGCGTAAAATCGCACAGAAAAGTTTTGTGCTCTACAGCGCCATCTGGTATTGCATGTTTATAATGCATTTAAAATGCTGGTTTTTGACTAATGTAGCTGAGTCCAGGCTCTTTGAGGTACAGTTAGAGGGCATCTTTGCAGTGCAACCCTATGCATATCTACTCAGAACTGTCCTATTGAGTTCAATGAGGCTTACTCCCAGGGAAGCGAGTACAGGATTGCAGCCTTAGTGGCTGGATTAGTTTGTTACATGTAAAATAAAGAAAGAAATAAATTCCAGTTTGTACAACCTAGCCAAAATTAAACACTTTGGGATTGTTGTCCTAATCATACTTAGTGGGGAATAAGCTCCATTTAACTCACTCAGAATGATTTTTTCCAGCTGAGACTTGCTTCACTTTGACCAATAAATCATGCCTCACACTAACTAATTAATGATTCAGTTAGGTGCTATTCACTTGAAATAAAGAAAAGATAATTCCTGCTGGTATAAAAAATAAAAATAAGAAACATCTTTATATTATTATTATTATAATAATAATTTATTATTTATACCCCACCCATCTGGCTGAGTTTCCCCAGCCACTCTGGGCGGCTTCCAATCAAGTGTTAAAAACAACACAGCATTAAATATAAAAAACTTCCCTAAACAGGGCTTTGAAGAAAAACCACTAAAAATTCCTTTTCAACATTCAATTTTTTTATGGTAATAATCAGATAAATTGAAGGCTGATAAATCAGTTCAGTATTTTACTTTTTTTAACCTTCACAATGATTTTTGAACTTTGTTTTGCTTTTTTAAATTCGGCTTTCATTTTTGCCTATGTAAAATGTGTTTCATCTGTGCAATGAAAGCATATTTAAATTCCAGCAGCACTATCACCAAATATTTTGTGCCCATAAATTATTTTTCCCGTTGTTATTTTTTCTTTTCTTTTTAACGCAGCTAAGCTGAATTATTTCCCCCCACCCCAATCTCTTAGGCAGGATGAAGGAATGAAAGAAAAGCCAGGAGCAGTAGTTGTGATTAGGTGCATTTGTGGCATATTACAACCAGACACAAGTCACACAAACTTACTTACCTGAGAACTTATTTCAGCTTTGTGCCTGCATCACGATAATTTATTCTACATGTTCATTCAACTCAGGGATACTTCCAAGTGGTCAGTAGTGTATTAATCCATTTAGTAAAACTGTCATGACTTCTTAAAGATATTAACAAACCCTCTGAAGCAGAAAGTAGAGGACCCAAATGAGGAAACAAGAACTTGAACAACAGCTATTCCTCCTTCCTGAATCAGTAAGTGGCAGTCGAGGCTCTTGAACAGTTCTTTGCCTGCATATTTAATTTTGCTTTACAGTCATCTGAATATTTTTATTAGATGCGGTACAGGGTGTGTTTTTTAAATGTTACTCCATAGCAAAGTGTAAAAAGCTACTCTGCATTTGGGGGGGTTTTTATAGCTTTACCCAGATATATCAACTGGATAAATGTTTAAATTGCTAAAAGCACATTCCTAACAAACAATTTTCTGATATGTGAAGTCCTTGAGACAAAAAGATTGTTTGAAGCTTGCAAAGAAATAAAAAAATTGACTTGTGTCAGTCACTCCCCATAATCTTGGGATCATAAACTGCACAAAGGCCACCACTAAAACACTCCCTCTTTCACAAGGTTGTCTAATTTCATGTGAAAGCAAGTGAAAGGCGAATGGAGGCCTGAGCCAAGAAAAGGAAGAAGGACAACAGTGTCAGGGAAGGGAAATGTCTGAAGTACCACACAAACGATGGCTTAGTGGGCAAACAACATGAGTACAGTCATACCATGGAAGTCGAACGGAATCCGTTCCGGAAGTCCGTTCAACTTCCAAAACATTTGGAAACCCAAGCATGACTTCTGATTGGCTGCAGGAACCTCCTGCAGCTAATCAGAAGCCACAGAAGCCCTGTCGGACATTCAAGTTCCAAAGAACATTCACAAACATTCACACTCACTTCCGGGTTTGTGGTGTTCGGGAGCCAAAATGTCCAAGTACCAAGGCGTTTCGGATCCAAGGTACTGTAATGTAATGATGAGTGCAGAAGAGAAGGATTGTAAGAGCAAAAAAGGCCATCTGAAGGAGAAAAGAGGAGCAGCAGGAGAGAGAGCTGGAGGGTTGCGGAAAACATGGTTTGAGGGGGCAGAAGGTACGAATACAATATCTTTATTGTCATTGTCCCATACAGAACAATGAAATTGAAAATCTACATAAGACATTCAAAACCCCCTAAAAACTCTGAAACCCCATTTTAAAATACAATATACTATAGAGACTCCTTATGCTGCGTTTAGAACCAGAATTGCATTTGCGTAGAAACTGTTTCTCAGGTGGCTAGTTCTGGTCTTTATAACCCTATACCTTCTTCCAGAAGGCAGAAGCTGAAAGAGATCATTTCCGGGGTGTGTACTATCATGCAGCTTTATTATGGCACCTGACAGCATAGATTTGATCTCAGGTGGGAAGAGTGCACCCAATTATTCTCTCTGCAGTCTTTACAACCCTGAACAGCATTGTTTTTTCCCTGGCCGTGCAGCTCTCATGCCACACACACAGACCATAAGTTAATAAGCTCTCCACAGTACAATGGTAAAATGCCATCAACAGGTCCTTTGAGAGATTGTTTTTCTGGAGGATTCTCAGAAAATATAACACAGCAGAAAAGAGAAACAAATAATGAAAGAACAGAGTTAATGCAGTTCCCATCCTAGCTCCCAAGGAGCGAGGCCCAGCGCCAGGCCTCTCTGCTCAGCTGGCAAAGTTGCATGGTTAGGATATAAGGGGCATTGGGCTCAGCTAGTTAATGGGCTTGGTGGTTTCCAAACTGGAAACAGTCATTTCTGAGCCCACTCTACCAATTCTGAACTTTGGTGCCATCACAAATGGAGGCGTCTTACATCTAATCTCTGTTGGACTGGTGAATTTCAACTGTTTTTACAGCGAGTAAAAGCCAACCTAAACTATTTTCAGCTCACTGGAAGGACAGATCGTGAAGCTGCGGCTCCAATACTTTGGCCACCTCATGAGAAGACTCCCTGGAAAAGACCCTGATGTTGGGAAAGATTGAGGGCACAAGGAGAAGGGGACAATGGAGGACGAGATGGTTGGATAATGTTCTCAAAGCTACCAGCATGAGTTTGACCAAACTGCGGGAGGCAGTGGAAGACAGGAGTGCCTGGTGTGCTCTGGTCCATGGGGTCATGAAGAGTCGGACATGACTAAACAACAACAACAAACTTTTTGTTTTGTTTGATTGCAGAAACAAACCTCAAAACGGGGGGGGGGGGTGTTATTTGCAGACCATGAAAGATTGTGTATTAATGCCATAACAGGCAAGGCCTTTTAGGTGGTCCTTGTGTGAAAGGCAGTCTGATTGACCTAGCAATACATGAAGGAAATATTGGGGCTCCATCTTCATTATGTCACACGCAAAGCCTGAATAATTGCCTGTGCTTCTCGTTCTGACAAAGGTGCACTATCCCTCTTATATTTCTTTTTTTAAAATACACTGAACAAGAAAAACATCTTACAGTACGGCTCACATAACACAATAACACACATGAGATACCTGAATTTATATTCTGCAAAATTGGCGTGGCACAAAGGGGTGGTGGTGGTGATATTGAAACAGATTACCTACTTTATCAAGACAACTCTAAAGTCTGTTTATTTCATGCAGCTAACAAACCTAGCTACAAAAGTTCACGCCTCAAATCAATTAGTTTTTAAAAGGTGTCACACTACTTTGTGGGATTTTCTGCTTCCACAGAACAACTTGGCTACTCCTTTGCAATTTGTAAAACCTTTGCCACCATGGTTTAGCAATTAGACCAAGTTTCTCCAATCTTTTTCACAACCAAACCCAACAAAAGCACAAGAGAGAAGATGCATAGTTGCAGTCTATCACTTCACATTGGTTGAACATAAAAGGACATACTACATGGCAAACTAGGTGAGCAGTAAATGCGTGGCTACAACCTAAAATGGGAGGGACACGCCTAGCTCTTTTATAATGACTAATATAATACATCCGGACACAATAATGTTTTTTTGTTTATGCTCTCTCCACATCATCAGTTGCAATTTTTTTGGAGCAAGATTTAGACCATCATGAGTTCGGGACATGCGAGTTGTGCATTTAATGCTATTTCTATTTTGATTCTAATCAGGTTCACATATCTAGGATTGAATACTGTTGCTGGAATTGAATACAAATGCTGCAAGCTGCCAAAAAGTTGTAAGCCACCTTCACGGGATACAAATATATTAAATAATAAATAAATAATGCTGACTTCCATTCAATGATTGTGCAAGCAGGAGGTAATTTTTTCAACCAATTTCTCCCCTTCCTCTCCTCCTTCACTCAGAGTCAGGCAGAGGAACCTTGCATGGAACAAAGATCCTCTATCACCATAGGAGCCAAGTCCAATAAAATATTTGACGGGGCTGCCCCCCCAAAAATTTGATGGACATTGCCATTCAAATGGTGTGTGTGCATGGTGTCTTGTGATTGAGTTGTGGGATGGGGCTTACCTGCTCCCTCCCAATATTTTATTCATGTTGGTACCCCCTGTCTAGCATAATATTCCTCTGCCTGATTATAGCAGATTCCATTTCACTCCCCTAAAAAAGCCAAAACAAAACAAAATTAAAAAAAAACCATTGCAGTTCTGTGCAGCATAGTCCCATTATTCTAGAAGGACGGGGGCCCACTGCAGATGCTCTTGGTTGGGGTATGAAGGGACAAAGGGATGAAGGAAAGGAAAATATTGGTAGCACCTTTGCTCAGTGCTTCCATTACAACACTACTCTGCAGCCAGATACACCAAGTGAGTGGCGAGTTGCCAGCCTCCCCTAATGAGGTGGCTTACCCAGCAGTGGTTGCAGTGTAATGTTTCACAGAGCTCAGTAGGTGAGTTGGGGAAAGGGGGAATGGCTGGCACTGCAGAGCCTTGAGTGGGGACAAGCAAGGCATCAACCCCAGTGGGCCCTGTTGGGTCATGTGGGCTCTAGCAAATGCCCCAATGTGCAAGGAGCTGACACCAGACCCGAGAAGAAGAAAAATGTTTTGATGTAATATAAGGTACAGTGGTAGCTCAGGTTACAAACGCTTCAGGTTACAAACTCTACTAACCCGGTAGTAGTACCTCAGGTTACGAACTTTGCCCCAGGATGAGAACGGAAATTGCGCGCTGGTGGTGCGGTGGCAGCGGGAGGCCCCATTAGCGAAAACACACCTCAGGTTAAGAACGGTTTCGGGTTAAGAACGGACCTCCGGAACGAAATAAGTTCGTAACCCGAGGTACCACTGTACTTCTTTTTATTGGGTTGGTATGGTGAAATTATATTGTGTCAATCCAACTTTGATACACGCTGATTAGCCCATGAATAATTATACCACTTAATAATTAGTATATATGCAGCAGTATCATATCAATTTAAACAGTTGTGGCTTCCCCAAAAGAATTCAGGGAAATGTCATCTGTTAAGGTTTTTGAGAGTTGCTAGGAAACCCCTATTCTCCTTAAAGGTAAAGGTACCCCTGACAGTTATGTCCAGTTGCAGATGACTCTGGGGTTGCGGCGCTCATTTCGCTTTATTGGCCAAGGGAGCCGGCGTACAGCTTCCGGGTCATGTGGCCAGCATGACTAAGCCGCTTCTGGCGAACCATAGCAGCGCACGGAAACCCCGTTTACCTTCCGGCCGGAGCGGTACCTATTGATCTACTTGCACTTTGACGTGCTTTTGAACTGCTAGGTTGGCAGGAGCAGGGACCAAGCAACAGGAGCTTACCCCGTCGCGGGGATTCGAACCACTGACCTTCTGATCGGCAAGCCCAAGAGGCTCAGTGGTTTAGACCTCAGTGCCAGCAACAACTGCCAGAATTACTTGGGAAAAGGTATTGACTGTTAAACCACTCTGGGAACTTTAATGCTCTGAGGGGAATAGGGATCGCCTAAGAAGTCTCAAAAACCTTAAACTACAGTTTTCAGGTTTCTTGGGGGGACTTGACTGTTTAAAGTGGCATGATTCTGGTATAAATGTATTGTGTAGGTGGGGCCTAAGTCCTGCTATGTTCAGTGGAGTTTATGCCCAAATAGGTGTGCAACAATCACACAGAACTCTAATTGCTGAATGTAGGACAATTATAAAAAAAAGATATGACCCACAACTCAAAGTCCAGCAATTAATGAAGACTGTAACAGCCGTGTATTAATTGGTACATAACTTCCCCATGTCTCACTAGAGACGTCGGTTTAGTATGCTAAGCAGAAAACCCTAGGGAAGGCAACTTTTTGCCCTCTCAGCACACGTAGGGAAGAAGTGATGCAGAAGTTTAATAATGTACTTCAGTTTCCAGTATGCACAGCTTTACTCCTACACTGGGAACGAGAAGTGAATTTTGAAAATAACAGGAGAACAAAGCACGTCTGGAACTGGTGACTAATTAATATCATGGAGAGAGCTGTTCGAAGCCCTGACATAAAGTGCACACCCTCAGAATAAAGAGATATATTTCCAAAATGCTTGCCAATTATATAGGTCTCTGTGATTTAAGGCTCCCCCCCCCCCCAATACACCTTCTGTCAAAAGAAGAAGAAAAACTCTCCAAAAGAGATGTGGTAGAAATAGTACCTTATATGCAATTCAATATGCAATGAGGTTGAGTGAAGAAGAGATGAAATAACTTTCCTTTTACTCCATGCAAGCTCTCATTCCCAGCTGAAACTACAGAGGAAATTACATCCCAGACCAAAATTACAACACCCCAAACTTAAAGCTGTCCCTCCTTCACCTGAATGCAGTGTGCAAACATCATTACTGAGATACTTAGTGCAGCAGTTATGGCCATCTTTGCAGGCAGAAGTAGATATAAAGATATCGGAGGAGAGAAACACCTGCAGTTTGCCTAAGGCAGAGGGATCTTGGCTGCAGCACCCAGGGATAGGAACAATTAATACATTGCCTGAGGTTTCCAGTTTTCTTAGGGAAAACTCCTGAAAATTATTACAGAGTTAGTATCACACTTGTTTGCCAATGTCAAAAATGTTTTCTTCTATATCACCTAATTGTTGGAGGGGTTGCAATGAACTTGGTACATATTATCATTTATGGTGGGAATGACAGTTGGTGCAAGGTTTTGGGAATTTAATTTTGATAGAAATTATATTACTAAAGAAACAATTTTTTTGCCCAAGATGAATGTTTCTGAATGTTTTTGGTGATACCAATGTAAAGCCATTGTTACGTTCACTCTGGAATATAGCTAAAATGGAGGAAAATCATGCATAATTTGAGATTATGATAAAGACTAGGACCTCCAGACACTTTTTGCATGATTTGACGTTCCTTTATGACATATATAGCGGAACCATCATTCTCAATACAACCCTAATCTGGCACCATACTTGATGATCTGAAAAAGTTGATAGTCTTTACTTGGACTGTGCCTATTTCATAGTTTTGTTTTTCATCTTTAAATTTCTGTTTGTTATAATTGATCTGTTTTATATACATTATAAAACGAAATAATAAAAATAAAAACTTTACGAAAGAACATGTTGCTGGGGGGCCACATCAGACCAAGACATCGGATAATGTTATTATTTATTTTGCCAAAATTGATGAGTTTTTCCTGGACATTTCAGCGATTTCTGCCCAGGCGCTGCTAACAAGGGCCTAATACCAGCTATGTCTGGGAAATTCCAGACGTATGGCAGCCCTATTTGAATCCTACCTGTCTTAAAACAGTAATGCACTTCAAAACCGTTACATAGTTTTAACTGTCCCACTGCTGAATGAAGGTAAAAATCCACTCCTTTGGAGGCTTTAAAGCACAGGTTGGATGACCACTTGCCATGTATGCTTTAGTTGAGATTCCTGCATTACAAGAGATTGGATTTGATGACCCTCAGGGTCCCTTTCAACTCTACAGTTCTATGATTCCATAATTCTAACTCCAAAGTTAATAATGCAACACTGCATTATTGATTCCACATTAGGAATCTTCCTCCCTTGTGAGGTTTGCTGCATCACAAAGAACATCAAATGATTTTATTATTTCCAGTCAAAATCAGAAGTGAAGAAAGAAATGGGCTGTGAACAAAGAAATGTGCATAGTAAAACTATATACAGTGGTACCTCGGGTTACATACACTTCAGGTTACATACGCTTCAGGTTACATACACTTCAGGTTACAGACTCCGCTAACCCAGAAATAGTGCTTCAGTTTAAGAACTTTGCTTCAGGATGGTAACAGAAATCGTGCTCCGGCGGTGCGGCAGCAGCAGGAGGCCCCATTAGTTAAAATGGTGCTTCAAGTTAAGAACAGTTTCAGGTTAAGTATGGACCTCCGGAACGAATTAAGTACTTAACCCGAGGTACCACTGTACCTTTAATTTCATATGCAGGATAGAAAGGAAATGACAAGCAGCTGGAAATAACCTTATGAAATTTCACCCAGGCATCATCAGACTGCACATAGTTAGAAGACAAGTATCTGCTACAGAAGAAGACAACTCATATGAGTCTGCCCAACACAGGCTTTACTAAGTTTTACCCAGCCAGTGATGCAAAGAACATCATCTGCTTGTGGTGCAATGATTTCATAATATGTAAAACAGGTTCTCTTCAAATGTCATATGGCCAAGAAGCAACCATAGTTTTATGGGTCAAGCATAGAGGGCAAATTATCAAACTTTTAATGCTTTAGTGTGTACATTTCAGTTTCTAAGCCCTTGTTGAAGAAGGGTTCATTTTGAATAGCTTATTCATAGCTGCAAATGATAAAGCTGCTATCTCTTCAAACCAGTAATGTCTGAGGGACTCTGGAAGTTGAAAGTCAGAGGGCATAGCCTCATGGGGCTCAGCGGGAGTGCAAACAATGACCTCACTTGATATGGAAGTATTGACAGTGTTGACAATGACTGTATCAGTCAGCAAATCCTACAGACCATACGAAAAGAAACTGCTGTAGCTATAAAGAAGAGTGTACAACAGAGACTCACTTGAAGCTCTTAAAGAGGTAGCCAACTGCATGAAGAAAATAGCATCAGAGCAGTAAAATAAGGAAAGGCCCAAGGACCATGGTTGCTTTCTAAGAATATCAGAAGACTTTTTACAGTCACTGTCATCAGGGCTGACACCTACATAAATGCTGGACCTCCTCCCATAAAGAGAAAAAAGCTGGTCACCAATGTGGCCTTGTCTTAACAAGTAGGATGAATACTTTTAAAGAAGGAGGCAGTAAACTGGAGTTATTGTACTAGACCCAAATATAGTACAATGAGAATAAATCTGATGTCTTCACATTATCTATGCCCTCAGTTGGGTACTTTGGCTGAGAACAATAATGTGAGATAGTGACTTGGAATGTAATCATAGGCACTTTATGTTGTTTTTAGGTAGGGTACACAAAATACTGTGTCAGAAGCCTAGAAAATAAAGTGTTCAGAAATGGAAATAGTAAGAAATTTCCATCATCGCTCTAATAGACTGTGAACTAATAAAATGTGATAAATAAGGCTGATTAACTACAGCTTATTTCAAGGGCCCTTCAGAAATCACACAGCAATGAGAAGATGCCTGTCCTTGCTTGTTAAATCTGAGCAGGAAATAGAAAGTCCTCTTTTTTAAGAAAAATAACAGAAACTATCCCTTGCTCCATTGCCACAACTAATTTCCATTTCAAAAATCCTCTATCACTTTCAAATATCAAACAAGCTTTTTATTATACACCATAAAAACTGTCCAGTAAGTAGTTCCACATGATTTATTGTTGCTTTCTACACACCCACCCACCCACCCACACACGCACACACACCCTTGTTATGTTTACCAGAGGAATCCTTTAGCTTATCCTCACAATTCTGTCACAGTAGAAGTGGTACAATTACAAAAACCTGCACTTAATTCTAATGAAAAATGACTGCTAATTATTTAAGATTTCTGTAGAGTTCCCTGGCTACATTAGGCACATAAAAACTGACGGAACCCATTACAGCTATTACTTAAACATGACATTCAAATTCTGTTGTCTGTCAAAAATGAATTGATAAGGCAGTTTTCTGCAACATTTATTAAGAAAGCAGCTGCCTTGTGCTTCTAGTTACATAAAAATATTAAACATTAAATACATTCCGCTTTATTTCTTTCCCACTTCTAGCCTTGCAAGCCAGGTACACTTCTTTAAACTTTTGAGTTCTTCCACATAACTCATAACTTGTCTAAGCTTCACCCCAATACACCAGTTGTAATCAATGAGAATACAGAAGGGAATGGGGATGGCTGGCCAAGGGAAATCTGAAGTCCTGTTTGGGTGTTTGTCTGGAAACATAAGGGCTACAAACCTCAGAAGCAGAAACACCCCAGACATGAATACATAGTTTCTTAATCTTTCTTTACCACATTTATATTTTGCCTTTCATCCAAGGTGGCATTCATGCTAGTTCCCCTGCCCCCACATTTTATCCTCATCAGAGTCCTGAGAGGTAGGTTACGCTGAGAGATAGGGACCAGCCCAAGATCATCCAATGAGCTTCATGTCTGAGTGGGGATTTGACCCCTGGCCCAGGCACTAACCACTACACCACACTGCCTCTGCATCAAATATAGATTCCAACGTGGTGGTTTAATTTATTTATGAACATTTTATACCACCTTTTGAGGGGGGAGTCCTAAGCCAACTTAGAAAAACTTATTTAAACCATCTTAAAACTATAAAATACACAAACACAATCCAATTGTAACAGCAGCAGTCTAAAACCCAGCCGATAATACCCCAATAAAACAGAGGCAGAAAATCATAAAAGATTTCAAGGTATGTTTAAAAACGATCACAAACCATGCATACTTCTTTTGGGGAAAGTTTCCAAAGTCAAGGTTTGACTCTCTGAATGGCTGTCATACTTGGTGGGACTTAGAGCTAAAGTACATGCAAATGTGTAACTGTAGTAGACAGCATTTTCTTCCTTGGAAATACACTTTGGGAAGGGGCAGCTGGCACCACAGGTAGAGCAGGAGCAACAGATTCTGTTCAGTAGCAGATAATGTGGGAAATTGAAGTCAGATATAGCCAGCAAGCTTAATGCTAGTTAATGCGTGAAGGGGTTAAGACCACAGAACTGTATCCCTAGACTCAGTCATGTCACACCCTCTCACCTCCAGGGAAGAAGGAAGTGAAAACTTCCACCATGTGAAGCTGACCAGGCAACACGTCATGGTGTGACTGCTTCAAGCACAGACTGCATGCTCAGATATATGTTTCTGAATTTTGTAAGCCAATAATTTTCTACCTGTGTTATTCTTGCTGCTGCATGGAATAACACCTGCATCTGACCTTTGGGGTTTGTAAGTAAAGCATTTAAACTTACTAACAACGTGGTCTGTTCATTTTGAGAGGTGTAGAGAGGGAAACCACTGCAAGCGGACTAAACAGGGTATTTAAAAGGTCTAACCATCTATTATTCCCATGCTTCACTGACACTGCACATTTTGTGACTTTTAAACTATCCTGGGCTCTCTCACTGGAGAATGCATTTAGCCCCACACTTTAGGTCTGGGAATCCAGCCAATGCTTTTATTAATTACCCCATATGTGAGATATATATTTATGTTTCCACTCCAAAAGCTCATCTTATATACAAAGGCAAATTGTGCTACAATATTAGTTGTTCCTTCACACTTCTTCAGGTCAGGACGCATTAACGGTGGATGACGCTATTCAAAAACCACATAATGGTTAATAGCAACCCTTTCACGTTGTTGGAAACAAAACGAAAAGAGCAGAATTAGGAAGCTGCCACACAGTCCCAACTTTTTACAAAAACAACTTGGTGGCTGCACGTAAGCTGCCAAATGGAGGCAATTATTCGCACAATACCTGCATGTGAGCTCAGCCTGTTCACTTTGAAATTCGGTGATAGGATGGGCTATGAGCGAGGTTAAAGAAAAGCAAATATAATACTACTTTACTTTCCTGTGCATTTGGCTTTCTTTCCGTTACTCAAGGCACAAAGGAACCCTTATCCATTGCTTTAGACACTATACCCACTTCAAAATGCAAGAAAGCTTTAAAAAATTTAACATCTGCCATATGCTTGTGAAATTTTCACAAAGTTGCTGCTGATGAATAGTTACAGATATAAAAGAGTATCAGCGCATACAGAAGATGTAATACAGGCTAAAATATCATTTGGCTGCATAAATGAAGATATTGTAAACACTTCCCTGATTCATGTTCAGATTTGGTGTGCATATATATATTATAGTAACAGCTGACGAATCAGGGATATGAATGAGAATAATAAATGTTAAATATACAATGCTAAAATATCCACGGCATAAAAAATTAATACATAAATAAATGGCAGATGTACTACAAGCTAAAATCATTTCCAAAATACTTGGCAACGTTTTTCAAGGGAAGCAACACGCATTTTATTAGGTTCTGACTGAAGATTCCACTGTGTGTCTCAAGGAAGGAACGGGCAGAGTTCTGCCTCTCCTGAAAGGTAAAGGTAAAGGACCCCTGGACAGTTAAGTCTAGTCAAAGGTGACTATGGGGTGTGGCTTTCATCTTGCTTCAGGCCGAGGGAGCCGGTGTTTGTCCACAGACAGCTTTCCGGGTCACGTGGCCAGCATGACTAAACCGCTTCTGGTGCAACAGAACACCAGACGGAAACAGAAACCAGAGCTCCTGGAAACGCCGTTTCCCTTCCCACCACAGTGGTACCTAGTTATCTACTTGCACTGGCGTGCTTTTGAACTGCTAGGTTGGCAGAAGCTGGGACGGCAATGGGAGCTCACCTCGTTGCACAGATTTGAACTGCCAACCTTCTGATCAGCAAGTGTGAAAGGCCTGGTGGTTTAGACCACAGCACCACCCACATCCCCTAGCCCCTTCTGAATTGAGGTAAGAACCACAACATCTGATAAAGGAATCATTTCCTGGGTAGACTGAGGCTCAGCTGTATGCTAGCATTTTCCAGGACTATTTTGTAAATATATAAGGCGGGTAGATCAAGTCCCAAGGCATTCCTTTGGTGTATTCAGGGTGCAGCAATATCACTGCCCTCTTCACCAGACATCTCATAGGAGGATGAGTGCAGCTTGAGAAACCTTCCTCAGGCTGCACTAGACTTGTTCTGTCTTTAAGCCTCCTACTTGCCAAAGGGACAGCAATGTAGACTGCATGCCAGTAGCTTCACAGCACACAAGGAAGCCTGGGGCAGCTCCCCTATGCAGCATACAGGTGCTATGGATGACCAGAAAACACAGCGGAACCCTAGTGTACCACAAGGTGTTGTCTCGGGCTGCACTATAGGCTCTGATCCGCCATGAGGCTTCAGAGCCCAAAGACAGCAGCAAAACTGCCACTACACAGCACGTGCACTGAGATATCTAGCCACACAAAGGCCTCTCGGTACATGCCTGGATTAGATTGTGGAAACAATGATGGAAAAGAATGCCTAAGTATTCATTTTTCACTCTGCCAAAACGTGTCAGGACAGTTTGGAGGCCTGTCAGAGGAGTCAGCTGTTTGAAAGAATTCTCTATTTCAGGAGTGTCCAGTCCAGGTCTGGTTTGAAGATAAAGAACCATCAGGAGAAAGAACAGGGGCCTTTAAGTTGCCCATCAACAATCAGCATGCCAACAAGAGGCTGACCAAGTACACGGGTCACTTCCTCACAGTCTTCCCCACCACGGTGAGATGTAAGCTATCTCTATTTAAATTATCACCATTATTTCTAAAATTGCATTTACGCACATGAATTAGCATGTGCAAATTATATGCAAACATGTGCCCTCTTTTGTCATCTATTTCAATGATGTGTCAGTGGCCACTCTACAAATAATATACCAGGTATAGTTATGATTAAAAACATACCGTACTTTAGGCCAAATCAACCAGCCTATCAGGTAAGCTGTGTGAGCCAAACTAAATATTCCATGGCAGACATGTGCAACCATTGCTCAATGTAAAAAAACAAAAGTAAAGTGGGTACAGGATGCTATCAGTTTGAGCAGCTTTTCCCTTCAGTCATTTCCCACTACCAATCCCAGGCTGGGTTTAGTTTTGTCTTCCACACATCTTATACTAAATCACAGCATTGGTCCACCTAGTTCAGCAGTGTCTACGCCTTTACTGGTAGAGTCTCCCCATTGTTTCAGAGAGGGGTCTCTTCCAGCCCTACCTGAACAGGGCAGGGAATGAACCTGAAACCTGGTTCTCTGCCACTGAGCTATAGCCCTTCCCCAAAGAATGTCATCTTCCCTGCCAGCTGGGAAAAGACCACTTCGAGCAGCAGAAGCCCACCAGGTGCCGCCCCCGCCACTGCATCCAGAGAAGCAAAATCTCACGAGGTCTCGCCAAACACATGAGATCTCATGAGGTTTCGACAGAAGCCAGAACTGCTGCCAAGGCTTTGTGGGTGCTGACAGGCAAATTGGGTAAGGCAGGCTTCAGTGGCAGCAGGGGGGCAGATGTTCCCTTTTTCGCTCAAACTGCAAAGTGAGGGCACTTCCCCTGTGTCCGAGGCTTAGAGCATGTGAGACAGCCTAATGCTGTACATCCAAAGACTCCAGTGAGATGATGGGCGATGCTGAAACACAAGACTATGTGAAAGCCTAGGACCCTTGTACCTACGGGACCGCCTCTCCTGGTATGCCCCACAGAGGACCTTAAGGTCCATAAATAACAACACTTTGGAGGTCCCGAGCCTCAAGGAGGTTAGATTGGTTTCAACTAGGGCCCTGGCCTGGTGGAACGCTCTGTCACAAGAGACTAGGGCCCTGCAGGATTTGACATCTTTCCGCAGGGTCTGCAAGACTGAGCTGTTCCACCTGGCCTTCGGCTTAGACTCACTCTGACCCCTTATATGGGATTTGGTATATAAATTTTCCCTTGGTTTTTTGTTGTTGTTGTTTTGGTTTTTTTTGCTGGCCCATGTAGGACCAGCATGAATAGCTGGCTTGGGTGAATATCTGATGTTTCCTCCCTTTATGGTCTTGATTTATGGGCTACTACTAAAATGAGGCTGCATTTAAAGCTGTATTTTAAGCCGTATGTTAGTTAACTGTTTGTTATTGTTCTTGTTGTTTTCTATTATGTTTTATTGCAATACATATTTGGTGTTACCTGCCCTGAGGGCGGGGTATAAATAATTTTATCATTATTATTATTATTATTATTATTATTATTATTATTATTATTATTATATAAAACATCCCTGGACGTGTAACCTGGTATGTGTAACCTTCAGCAGTGTGGGTGCTGAAAACACTGCTTGCTCGCTCTAGGATTACACAAGGAAGCCTTATCCTGAAAAACCCAAATCTCCACTGTGACAAATTGATGGTAGCTTGTGATGCCCACATAGAAACAGGAACACCTAGAGATCTTAGTAGACGCTGCATATGAGAAGAAATAGGGTACTATTTCCTCTTCACATTGTCCCAAATTATTAATTTAGCCTTCAATCATATTCTTTTCACTGAAATCATACATTTTAAACTGCTCCTGTAAATATGTTTCCTAAACTCACTTGATGGAAGCAAGTTTCATTTAATTTATAATTAATTGCCTCAAGTCAAAGCAATAAAAAACACAATGTTAAGGTTGCATAAGAAATATTTTCAGTTCACCAACCAGGGCTTAGCACAATAATTCTCATTCACTTAAACTATTATAAGGGACAATTCTGTCAAGCCTATTAATATTAAAGCAGTTGCTGATAATTGCTTTAGTTTGGAACTCCAATTAAACTAAGTGGGTATATTTGCATACTGTAAACGATAGAATTCATTTCCAACCGGAATCCCACAGGCCTTATCAACATTATATCTATAATTAAAGTTTGAATGCTAGTTATAATTAATTATTCAATTCAAAAAAGAAATAACTTATTATATATTTTGGATTTTCTTTTTTTCAAGCTTAGTTATTATAAGACCACATACAGACTCCCAATAACAACAGGAAAAGAAAATATTTTTATAGGATCTAGTTGGATGCCATGTTTAATGAATTCTTACTTGTTTTCATCAAAAGTCAGGTAGGCAAATTCAGTCAATTTAGTCCTTCCTCGTGTGTTAAGGTCCTTCCTTAATGTCCCAGAAAGAAGCATCCAGCAACTTACAAGGCTGATTAAAACATTGGTTTGTATCCAGCACTCTATGAGTGCAGTTCCACTTATGCAATGAGACCATCTCTTCCTCTCCTTGCCCTCCCCACTGGTAACTACTCTGGGGTGTCCCCCAACCCTCTCGAACAGGTTTTGAAGATGAAAGGGAAGTTGCTGGGAACAGGGTGAGATGGGCAGAAATCTGTTGTGTGAGCAGAATGGCAGCATTGGCTACAATCCCTGCACTTATGCTCTTAAACGGCCTCGGTCCAGTGTACCTGAAGGAGCATCTCCACCTCCATCGTTTTGCCCGGACACTGAGGTCCAGCTCCGAGGGCCTTCTTGTGGTTCCCTCACTGCGAGTGGCCAAGTTACAGGGAACCAGGCAGAGGGCCTTTTCGGTAGTGGCACCCGCCCTGTGGAATGCCGTCCCACCCAGAGTGGCTGGGGAAACCCAGCCAGATGGGCGGGGTATAAATAATACGTTGTTGTTGTTGTTGTTGTTGTTGTTGTTGTTGTTGTCGTCATCATCATTGTTTCTTTGGTAGTTCTACATTTTGCTTCAGTGTTTGTTGTTGTCGTTTATCTTGCAAGCCACTGAGAAAACCTTAAGCCTAAGCATGGAGGGTAAAAACGTTAAAGTATCTTCCCTCAGGGTCTTTCTTCATCTTTAATATACTAAACCCGCACCTCTTTGAAATTATAGTTGCTACCCCTCTTGATTTTGAAGTACCGTATGCTTTCTCATAATTATTTATACCTCTCAGTTTGAGTTCATTAACCCCCTCTTTCATCTGATGTGTTTCCTGTAGAAATATTATAATATATCTGCTTTATCTTTATTCAGTAATGTTTTTATCCTCCTCCTTTTCATAATCGACCCCAGGCCTTTAACGTTTAAGGTTGAAATCCTTATTTCATTATCCATGGTTGAATGTAGTTCTTAATTTCTGGCCTTGTGTCTTATGATACAGTGGTGCCTCGCAAGATGAAATTAATTCGTTCCATGAGTTTTTTCGTCTAGCGAATTTTTCGTCTTGCGAAGCACGGTGTCGGAAAAGTTTTGGAAAAGCTTCAAAAATCACCAAAAACCTCAAAAAAGGCTACCACACCACGTTCTATGAGTTGCTCCTCGAAGTCAAGTCGCAACTGTATTAACGGTGTTAAGAAAAAGGAAACAAACTTGCAAGACGTTTTCGTTTTTCGTCTTGCGAAGCAAGCCCATAGGGAAATTCGTCTTGCGAAGCAGCTCAAAAACCGCAAAACCCTTTCGTCTAGCGAGTTTTTCGTCTTGCGAGGCATTCGTCTTGCAGGGCACCACTGTACTTATCTAACCCATTACCCATACCATTTAATTCCAATTTATCCCCCCCCCATTTTTTCTGAGGTATTTCACCTCTCCCATTGTCCTAATTGTCCTCTTAAGGAGGAAAGGGTACTTAACACCTGTAAGATTAAAGAAAATAAAGAAGAATATTCGGTGTTATGTTGGAGGGGATGCCAGGAAACCAGGACTTTTGTTCACATGTGTGGGGGTGTAAATACGTACAAACTTTTTGGCAAAGGGTGCTTAAGGAGATAACAGAAATCACAGGGTTAAAGTTGATTGAAAGTCCAGAGGTAGCATTGATATCAATTTACGATGGAGTGGAAGGTCCGCAGGCTATGAAGGACTTGCTCACAAATTTATTGATAGCTGCACGAATTATGATAGCGAGGAAGTGGAAGGGGCAAGCAGAATATAAAATAGAAGAATGTTATAAAGAGGTGTGGGATATAGCTATTAATGATAAATTAACATGTGCTATTAAGGTAAGATGGGGAATATGCGGGGAAAATGATTTTGAGGAGATATGGAAGGTATTTGTAGAATTTGTACTGTTAAAACAGAATGGGATGAAACCACTGCAAGAGGTGTTGAAACTTTGGGAGGTTGGATAATTATAATGGAATGGTCTCAGAGTAGGGGGCACATGTTTATTTCTATTTATTATTATTATTTTGTTTAAAATAATAAAAATATTAAAACAATAATAAAACAAATGCTAAAATAAATATTTTAGAAGGCTGACATACTATGGAAAACCCCCGACTGAAAATGATTGTCAACGTTACTCATATTTCAAGGCAAATGAACACTGGTAGTAACAGAAATGCTATAGGCTGACCTTCACAAAATTCTCTTCAATTACTTTATACATGTTGAGTGTTTACATAAGCAATACAAAAGGTTCAAGAGATTTGAAATGGGAAAAAGAGAGAGAGATTGTGATCATGATTCATATAAATATTTATGTTTTTCAAGCCCATTTGCAAAAGAGCAAGCACAATTTTCAGACTGCTATGCAAACACATGGGACAAGGGTAGAAAACATTTGGACCTCCAGATGTTACTGAACTACAGCTCCATCACTCCTTGTCATTGGTCATGCTGGCTAAGGCTGATTAGAGCTGCAGTTCAGGAACATCTGGCAGACCAAAGGTTTCCAACTATGACACAGAACCTGTATAGAGAGGGAAGAGGGACTTCAAAAAATTCCTCACTTATCAAAACTGCAAGCAAACATCTCAGAGTCTACAGGTGCATCATGAGAAGGACGCCTTACAGCATTGGCGCCTCAAAGAAGTCCCATCTATATTTAGGAAAATGTCAGTGCCTCATGGCCTGATAATATCTGGCTGATAGCGAGATACTCCTTTGTCAGGCAGGTTGCAATTAATAGCCCAGGGGAGTTGGCTGAGGTGTCCTCAATGAGAACGAATGCTTAGCAGACAGGTGAAGATATCCAGAGAAATAAAATTCCCTCCTACCAGCTAAGCTTTAATGGGCAGTGTGTGTTGGGGGTGGGGGTGTAGTACCAAGTTCCACAGAGCGAGACAGAACCAGAGATCTGAAGGCAGATCTGTGGGTTTGCTGCCTAGTAAGAGTGCAAGTCGCTTGCCGTCACTTACAATCTTAATTTACGATTTAAATAAATCAAGTATTACAAAAAAGACACTCTCTAGGGCTCTCTTCTCCAAAAGAAACTTCTCGCTGCTCAGGTTAGGAGAAAATGCACAATCTTTTGCAATCCCTCGTAGCCGAGTAAGATTGTCTTCCACAAACACGGTTTTAACAATGAGTCCGTGACTATGGAGGCCAATTCTGGATCCACACGTCTGCGTTCACTAACCCGTATAAATAAGTCTTACTTTATGGAACTGTGTCATGGTTGGTATCTCATCTTTGTCCCCACACGCAAAAGGGCAGTGCTTCTACACACACCCATGGCGGGGAGGGGATTTCCCCATGATGGCACCTCATGGTTTCCCTGATGTTTGGTGGGGCTGACTGACAGTGTAAAGGTAAGGGGTAAAGGGACCCCTGACCATTAGGTCCAGTCGTGACCGACTCTGGGGTTGCGGCGCTCATCTCACTTTATTGGCCGAGGGAGCCAGCGTACAGCTTCCAGGTCATGTGACCAGCATAACTAAGCCGCTTCTGGCGAACCAGAGCAGTGCACAGAAACGCCGTTTACCTTCCCGCTGGAGCGGTACCTATTTATCTACTTGCACTTTGCCGTGCTTTCGAACTGCTAGGTTGGCAGGAGCTGGGACCAAGCAACGTAGCTCACCCCATCGCGGGGATTCGAACCGCCGACCTTCTGATCGGCAAGTCCTAGGCTCTGTGGTTTAACCCACAGCGCCACCCGCGTCCCGACTGACAGTGAGGGAAGAGCTTAAAGCTCCCACCCACGAGTAGAACAAGACCTACTGTGATTTGGATCCTGCCCAGCCCTTTGTATGCTCCTTATAACTGAGCGTATTTATGGTACCATGACACGCTCCTATGCTTCCTGTCTTGGTGCATCTGCTTCAGAGAAAGCCAGGATTTAGCTAATCTATTTTAACCTTAAACTCCAAGGCAAGCCTTAAATTGCCAAAAGAGACCAATGAGGAAGTGGCTGTTCAAAAAGAGTGCATCCCCAGCGATTAAGAAGTCTATCACTACAGTCCTGCCGAAGTCACCGTCTAATTACTGGCTGCAAATGTACTGCGGGAAAACTTTGCTTTCATCTGTCCGCTTTGAAGACTGTACTTATGATTCAGGTTATGATTTTCATTGCCAGTCCCTATTTTTACATGCCTCCCTGTGGACTTGAACATCAACTACCTCACAGCTGCAAATTAATGTATTATGCCCTGAGTAATCAATATTTATCACTACCAATTTCACACACACACACACAAAAAAAAACTTCATTGAAGAAAGCAAATGTAGCAAAATAATACTAATTAAACCCAGGGTTGGTTTTTTAAAAAGTCATAACTTGCCAGAACTTAGTTCTGGGCTTCATTGCCGAACAAGGGAGGCGCTCATAGTGCGTTCCAGCAACTCTTTTTCTGGAAAAATAGCACTGATTATATCACATTTCCCAGATCGAAGATTCTGTGGTTTCTAGTGTACATGCAATGCAGAACTATTTTATTGAGCGTTAACAAAGTCAGCTTGCCATGCTGTGCCTCACATCTGGAACAAATGCCTACTGGATACATATTTGGGCATATCTGCTGTTTACCTTTCGAGTCCTATTTGAAAATCTACTTCTGTAAAAAGGATTTTCTCTCAGTCTCTTGCCTTAACTTCCAACTGTTGTAATTAAACTAAGTATGCAATCTCAGCAAATAACTTTCATGTGCACATTCTCTTGCCCACTCCTCTACCTTCCATTGTCTTCTCTCCATCAGCACTATGGCACAGCCAGCCAGTACAGTGTTATGAACTGGGGTGGGGGTTGTTATAGGTGGTGTATGCCTGTACCCCTTTCTAATTTCTGGATCCAGCACAGATTCTATTCCTTCAATAGCCTGCAGGCTAGCTTCCTGGTGAGGCAATGGTCCACTAAGTATAGGCCATTAAAGTAACAAAGGAACAGAGAATCACAGAATTGTAGAGTTGGAATGGACCAGAGAACAAATGGGGGCCCCACCCCTGCCCTCAGCACACTAGTAGTTAGAAAGACAAACCCAAAGTTGAGTTGTGTGAGCTAGTAGCTAGAAGCCATAGGTGGTAGGCTGGGCAAGAGAGAGCAAGAGAGGGAGGGAGGGAGGGAGAGAGAGACAGAGAGAGAGAGAGAGAAAGAGGGAGGGAGAGAGAGAGATGTTTGCTTTCTGCTGGAATCCAAGGCTGCTGCTATGGGAGAAGCAAGACCTTTTGAGGAGTGCTAATGCTGTGAACCCCGCCATTGTAGGCTCAGGTTCTATATTTGTATAAATAAACTATATAGCATAAATACACCCCAATCTCCAAGCAGTGTAAGATTCATGGAGCTCCAAGCGCTTACCCAGAGTTCAGTTTTTTTGGAGTAAGTGACAGCGGAAAATGTCAACCTGAGCCTATGATGGAGGCCTGCTTCTAGCTCATAACTCAATATTCCACTGTGGGAGCAGTGGGGGGGGGGATTTGTTGTCTGCCACAGAACCACTTCCTTTGTTACCTGAATGGCCCATACTTAGAGGGCCCTTACCTCACCCTAAGCTAGCCGTGCAGTTTGAGGAGTGGAATCCATGCAAATAAAAAGAAAAGAAAATTCATGCTTAAGCTCATTTAAAGCCTGCAAAATTTAACAAAAGCACGATTGAATTAAGCAACCTAACAAAGCACCTGGTCACCACTCTTCAGCCGTTACCTGTTGTCCAAGGCACTGGTTAATGGAAGGAGACTAGCCCAGTGATGCTCCCAGTGTGTCCCAGTATGATTCAAGTTACAATTTTCACTGCCAGACCTTATTTTTCCATGTGTATTTTGCGCACCAACTACCTCACCTCACTTGCTGACAGCAAGTGGTGTGTCTTTCATCTGTTCGTGGAAATAAATTCTTAAATCACTTTTATTATATGCAGCCCAAACCAAATAGCATAAGATGGAGGAAGGAGCAAACTTGTTTTCTCCTGCTCTGAATCCAAGCCAATGGATTCAACTTATAAGAAAGGAGAGTCCGACTAAACATCAGGAAGAACTTTCTAGTGGTAAGAGCTGTTTTGACCGGGGAACAGACTGCCACAAGAGGGGATGGAAGGTATTTAAGCAGAGGCTGGATGGTCATCTGCCATGTATGACCTTGTTGAAATTTCTTCATTGGCGAAGGTTGGAATGAATGATCTTTGGGGTCCATTCCAACTCTACAATTCTATGATTCTACGATCTGGAAAAGTGAAAATCCCAAAGGGAAAAAAAATGTGTTGAGTAGTTTCATTGGGGTTTTTTTAAATTTATTTAAGCTACTAATCTTGCATAAAATTACTGACATGTGTGGGGATTCATGGACATAAAGTAATTATGTGTAGGACTTGGGGCTTAGATCATAAGCTTCCCTGGGTAGAAGATATTATTGTGTCCTGTACAATACCAAGCACATCAGAGATATAATAATTACATAGTTCCCCCTGCCCCATTTCCTAGAGCATGCAAATTTCGTTATTAACTTTCAACATCCCACTAGTCTAGGGAGGGATAATGATTAAATTTGCACACAAACCATTCAATGGATCTGGAAATCAGTAAGGTTGAAATCAGAAAATAGCATTTGCAAAGAGCACACACAGAGCATAAACTGAGCTTTACTTTTTTCAAATGCTACTTCACACAATGCATTTTTTTCTGCATCTGAATTTACGAAGGAAAAGGAAAAGAATGCAGAAGCACACCAACAGACAACTAGACAAACGCCAAGCCAAGCTCTGCTCCAGTGCAAAGGGATCCATGCACTAAAAGGTGGGATTTTGCTTGAACAATCATTGTACAGAGCAAACAACTGGATCATGAACAGACCAGATGCCAACACAAGGTCGCATTTGCAGCAGCTTACATTAGAATGCATAAATAAAAATTTAAACATGCATAAAAAATAGAATGGCCATAAGAAAATAAAACTAGCAAGGGAAAAGAGCAGCATAACACTTTTGCACCACGCTTCCATAGCTTGGTCTAGTTGCCATTGAGGTGGCCAGCAGGTATATGTGCTGTCAGTGCCACGTCATGCTGCATGTGGGTCTCATATGACTTAATGCTACACCCACCCACCCACCCACACCCACACCCACACCCACTAAACAGGGAAAACTGGAATGTCAAAGAGAAAGCTAGGTTAGGCCCTCTTGTGTGTAAAAGCTAGCTTTCTATGTGGAAGGAATTCTTGGCAGAACATTCAGTATTGTAAGGCTCCACCTTTAGTGGTACAGGAGACATAGGCTTGCCTCCTGAGATATAACTAGGACTATATCACATAGTAGACAAGGAAGAATCAATACACAGTGTACAAAGGAGTATAATAGGTGGAAGGGAAATGTGATGGGCAACAGTGAGAGAAAGTACAATTAAGTTAAAGGTAGCATCTGCCCAACAACAAAAATGGAAATCTAAGAATAGGAGTTATGGTGGCGGCATTCTTTATCTCCGTCTTTAAAACACAAAGCTGATATATCAAAAATAATACAAAGCATTTCAAAACTCTATTTTCAAACAATGATAAAGCTTATAAAAATACCCATATATACAATTATTAAAACAAAATGTGATTTACTAGATGTAAATGTGAGGATGTGAAGGGAAAATTTAAAGACAACAACTGTATGAAAACCTATTTAAGAGTAATGACTTTTGTCCGCACACTCCCATTTTGTTTCTTGATGAAAAGACCTTTAGACAGACTATTAATAGTGCTGCTATTGTTTACTAATCATTGAACTAAGAGGAGCACTTAATCTTGATCCACTGCCTTTTAACTTTGAGGAAATATAAACCTTCCCCGTAACAAAAGACACTGAGATAAGGCTCAAAAAAACAGTTTCAGAACTGTGGAGTGAAGTCCTCTTAATGACCAGAGTTGTTTCTGTTTCACGATGCATGCCATCAACACATTTTTTGATGGAGGGCTGAGAGATGAATACTCAAGTGAAGAGCTTCCAGCTATTTTGTTTCTAAATCTTTCCTTTAATGATTGCACACACATGCAGGTAGTAAACAACACAATGGTCCTATTATGGATCTGAAGTCTAACAGCAATTTTTAGCTAAATGAACATAAGAGCAATTCTGCTGAATTCTGTGGATCTTCTCACTTGCTTATAGCTGAGCCCATGTTCAGGAATTTGTGGGAAAGGCTTTGAATTTCCCAGGCAGATTGTGTATCACCAACCATTTTTCTCATCTCATTATTTCTCCCCTCCTCATATTCAGGATACTTAATCATACAGAATTAACAACACTGAGACTTCGCTCCTAAACTTTTGAATCAACCTATTAGCTTGCAGGACTACCATATCATGGTTTTTTAACCCTTATGGACTAGTGGACACATTCTGAATTTTGAGAGCATGCTGAGAGGGTACCAGTCACAAAATGGCTGCCATGGAGTGTGGCATCGTACAAAATTATAGAAAACCACCCCTGACAACCTTATGCTGACCACAGGAAGTCAGGTAATACTGCAAAGATCTTGATTCACTGCAATTAAATGGTGGGGGAAATATAATTCTGCAAACTGTACAGGGATACATCTTCCATGTGTTCATATGTTATGTAAGCTGTACTGTGGAAGGTGTGACATTGATTCCATTTAGAAGAAAACCCTTAGTATAATCTTGTGTGGCTCTTCTCAGCCAACCCCACTCTGATCTTTTCATCCATAAAATTGGCAGGGCTCAGAAACACAAAACTGCTATGGCTTGCTCTCTAGGGACAGAAAGTCTTGTTAGGAGATTTCTCATTTCTTTCATAATTTTCTTCAAGCCTTATTCAGCAACTCTCAAAGGGCACTGCGATCTCCAAATGTTGAACTACACTATAGCACAGGATAATGCTTAAAGGAGGACTTCATAGGGATTATTTGTAGCAAGGGATAGGGGGGATGAATGAGACAAGGATTATAAAGCACCCTGAATACTGAGAGTACTTAAGAAATTTATATAAAAATTACTAATAACACCAAAATTACTAATCACACCAACACCACCATAATCCTAATAAGATCTATCATCTTCCCCACGGATACAAATATGGGAAAGCTTAGCTGGTTATATGATGTGGTTTCCTCCTTGTAAAATCTAACAAATTTCTCTGCTTATGGAAAAAACTGGCCTTTTGACAATTTAGTTTAAGGCTCTCTACCATCTTTGGCACTACGGAGTAACCTCACAGTTAGAAAGATTCATTGCTCTCAGATGTTCAACACAGATGTGAAGAACAGACTGGAGGCAGTTTCTGGAAATGGTGCAGCTTTTCTATATTGCACAGTGTTTGGCATTTGGTTAGGAAACACAGTATGTCTCAAAAAAAGAGCACTAACTCATACAGACAGCAGCTCTACAGTTCTCTCCGCAGTTTGCTACTGATTTGAGTAGCTAACTCACATTGCCAGATGAGGCTGCCTGATAGAACAATGCCATGAGTCAGCCACCCATTGCACACTACAGGTTTCCCTAATCCACCACTGGAGTGTGAGTTTCCCAAATGAAGCAGAACCCAGGAATTCCATCAATACCAAGAGTACACCAGTGATCCCCTAGATCTCACCAGAAACTCCTCCTAGCACCCAGATATGCAGTGGTCATCAGTCTGGAGCCTCCAGACACAAGACCTTCTCTGTTTACTGAAGTAGGACACTTCCCAGTTCTGTCCAGTCCCACGAGAATCCTGCATTGCCCAACCAAAGTGGTATTTAATCACCACCTTCACCAGAAATCTCAGACACTTGGAGGTGGACCCCGTCTGATGTGACAACAGCAGCAAGTAACAGCAGTCGTGCTGCAGTTTGCACTCGGTTACTTCTGTTGGAGGTCTTGGAGTTGACATTCTAATTTCTCACAATGCCCCTCTGTAGCATCTTTTCAGAGTGCTGTAGGGAATAAAAATGGCCATGTAGTACTGGGAGCTTCCAAGGCACCAGGGCAGATAACAGCAGAAGCCCCTGCCAGAGGGCTGGGGCCCCAACAGTTCTCTAGACATGCCAGCTGTTGATGCCAAGCCTGTGCTTAAATTGAAATCCTCAGCTCATTTATGCACACTTAAACCTACTGACTGCACTGAGACTCGTAACTGTTTAGTTTCTCCACACTATCAAATATTCATATTTTGCTTTTAGCTACTGATGAGGTTTATTAACTAGGTGGAATAAATTAGTCTAGCAGCCGGATTCAAAGAGGGCTCTAATTAATGAGTTAGAGTAACCTCAAAGCTAGAGAAATCTAATTGCTTTAAAATGTCAGACACATCTTTGGGGGGTCATTATCAGGGTGAAAGTAGATGATAACAAGTGTGGCAGTTTTTCTGTGCCATACAACGCTTAACATGCTCAGGTGTCCTCTCAGACAACATATTAACTTGTGTAAAGAAATCTAGCATGTAGAACTGTGGCTCACTTTTTGACCAAATTTGAATACACGCACTCAATGCAATCCCTATTGAAATTAGTGTTGTATATATATATTGTCCAGGAGATGATGTTTCCCAGCATTTTCTGTTTTGTTTTTGTTTTTTAATTCATGCAAGCATTTCCAATTATAGAACTGTGTGGGTTTCTTTGCATTATGCAAATATAAACAAGTTATGTGAGGA
The DNA here is from genome assembly GCF_965112155.1 of Podarcis liolepis. Classification (NCBI taxonomy): domain Eukaryota; kingdom Metazoa; phylum Chordata; class Lepidosauria; order Squamata; family Lacertidae; genus Podarcis; species Podarcis liolepis. The sequence goes on along the minus strand of NC_139557.1, from coordinate 18,171,092 downwards.
ATGGACTCAAAAGTGAGGGGGGAGGGATCACCAATATGACATTATAAGACAATCCTCCCCCCTAATTTTCAGTTTAGCTAAAAAAAGGGGGTGCATGCAGTTAAATTATGTAGCAATTTTCCTAACTTTCAAAGTAAGTCATGCCCATAAATAAATTTTAAAAAATCATAATCTTGCTTAATTAGCTGCAAGCCAGAACAGAAAAATGTTTGAGGGAGAGAGAGGACCTATCAACAAGAAAAAACTCATTCTTCCTCCCAGCCTCCCAACACTGAATGAAGCAGCACTATATTTGCTTAATTCCATTTACGAAGTTTCCCATAAAATATCTTTTTCGCAATAAAAATATTAGGAATTGAAATTCTCTTTAGAGATGAAATTGGTTCTTACTGTTTTTACAGATGAAAGTCGTTTTGTAAAAACAATATGGTTATAACTGCATTTATTATGTATGAAATTGTGCATTTTTTTATTCTAACGCAGATACAAGATTGGATAAAAATGTCCACTTAAAGGGGACAATTTCATGTATTATCACAGAGAGACCCAGTGCTATTTTTCTTGAAAAGAGGTGCCAGAACTCACCATGAACACCTCCCTTGTTCTTCTATAAGGAAACGAAATTCCATTTTGCAAAGCATATAGAATAATTATTCAGTAAAGCACAGGTTGGAAAGGGGGTCTATTTGGTCTTCAGCTCAGCCACATTGATATCCTCATGCCCACTTTCTAGATAGCAGATCTAGTTTAAAAATTGTCACCCGAAGTTGCCTACAATGGAAATGTGAAAACCCCACCATGATAAACTAGGACTTAAATGTGCAGAAATGAAATAGGGTGCAGTCATATCTTACTATATATAAGGGAATTCTATAGAGGCCAGCAAGTTAAGGGGGAAACCGAAACTATGAATATAGAAAAACAAAGATATTTTGAAACAGCCAACACAATGAAATGTATGGTTGTGGAAAATCAACAAGCAAAAGCTTTTTCCTCTCAGATCGCAACAAGACAAAATAGCTCAGGGACCTTGAAAGAGGTCCATATGATTAAATTCTTCTTTGTTAGTTCTGAGCACATTCTCCCCTCCAGAAAGTTTTTCGGTTTTTTAACGTAATGATTAATAGCAGAACATGAAAGAATTATCAGACACTGTGAGGGCCACAGAGAATTGTTCTTAGGGTTTGAGTTTCTTCCCCCTTCTTCAAAGAAAAGCTTGTGTCAAAGTTGATTAATTTTTACTTGATTTGGCTGCAAAATATGGTCCAAGTAATCACCAGTAATTTTATTAGAATTGGCCAAGTAATATCAGGGAGCGGAAGTGGCTTTTTTGTGTCTTTCAGTTGTCCTTCCAAGTGTTCCTACTTACTGTATGACATTACATATGGTGCATAAAAGTATAGTAAAACTTCATTTGGGTTTTCACATTCTTATTGTCATGGCCCACAACATGGGGACTTTGTGGTGCATGGCAACAGACTCGGATGAGATTTGGGCTACGTCTATGGGGGAGAATTGCCAGGGGGAGTACCTCATTCAGGGTCCTCCCAGGGGAAGACACAAATCTCCCACTTTCCACTACAGTACCTTTGCCTCTCCAGACTCTGAAGCCAAAGCCTCTGAAAAAGGCAAGAACGCTTTAACCTGTGAGCCATCTCCTTCAGGAAGGTGGAGCCTACTACACTACAGGTCTGGACAACCTATATAAGGTTTCAGATGGGTCTAGTAATGTCTTATGAAGCTGCCCTAGCAAAAGCTCTTGGAGCTGTCCTAGGTCCTGTATTCTGTCTGCATGACCTGGGCTCTTCACTATACACTGCCTGGCTTGCCTCTAGCCTTATGTCCCCTGCAGAATGGGACTATGAGTTCTCATTTAGCTTCAAGGGTGTGTTGCATGAACAGAAAGCATTTTCTTGTCGGTGGAAGAAGATTGGAAAAAATTTAAAGACTATCTACAGAAATACTGTAAAATTAATGAATGTTAAAGGGATGTTGGATTGAAAACAAGCGGTGTTGGTAAAAAGATTAATAAGAATATGTAAATATGGATCGATAATGGTGGAAAATATATATTTACTATAGGTTAAGATGCTGAGTAAGGTTAAATGATAGAGGGTAAGGATTTGCTGAACTAAATATCTGAATTGGAATACAAAAAGGGAGGTGTGAGGAGGTCAAGAAACTAGTGAATGAAGTATAAGATATGAAAATACTAATCTCTTTTTTGTTTTGCTTATTGGCGTTTTTTATTCTTTTTTATTCTATTTTGTTAACTGTTCTATATTGTGTATTTTTAATGTGTTTTGTTTTGTATTTTTTTATTTTTGTAGTTTTTCTTGGCTTTTGTATTTTACGTTTAAATTTTGAAGCTTTTGATTGTTTATGAAACTTCAATAAATATTACTTTTAAAAAAAAGAAAGCATTTTCTTGCACACGGCAGCACCACTGAATTGTTCCAATTTCCCCACCTTGGTACAACCCTCCATGTCCCATCCCACACCTTTCAAGAGGGTCCCTCGCTCTCCTCTAAAGCCATTCCACTGTATGCCCTAGATTTAAATTTAAATCAAGAGGAAATACAGATTAACACAAAATATTGTGAATACAAGCTGCACATTCTTCCCCCTCCCAATATAGTGTTCTTCCTTTTGAATGGAGTTATTTGCTAAAAAGAGGGATCCATCTTTCCAAGACAGCAATCATTCCATCGCATATAATGCTTTTGGCCGCTTGTGCTCTCTTTCCAGAACACACAGTGATAAAAAGTAATAATCTCTGAGTAAACCCAACAATAAATCTTCTCCTTTCAGAATATGCTTAGTAGGTCAAACTTCCTGTGGGTTCTTTTTTGCCCCCTTAAAGTTCAGGGGTTTCAAATGAGCTGCTGGGGAAATAAACTGTGCAAGAGAACACAACCATTAGTCCCCAAGAACCCTGTTATTTTTCAGAACAGCAACAAGTGACAGAATACAGGGTATGCTTCATTTTAGAACAGGAAGGCTTATTTAGCTTATGGGGAAAGAGCTGTAAGTTTATTTAGGCCCGTAACTTTAGTGAGCCTCTTTGGAACCTTCCTAAAGCTAGAGAAACTATAGTGAAGGATTAAGAAAACTGCAAAGCAGATCCATTTTCAAGGTATGCAAAATGGTCAGTCTTTTCCACCTGAAGCTTCTTCACGTACTTCAACTACACTTCCAGCCATGCTGGCAATAATAATAATAATACATATAATAATATAAATAATTCTGTTTCAAAACACACAGACCACCTTTGTTTTCTGCATGTGACCGTTTCCCCGCTTTTTCTAGCACCCCCACAGCTGAAAGGAAGGCTCCGCTTTCACCCCAAGAAATGAAACGACAACATATCTTCTGGCAATAGTATTTATATTAGTCTGCCTATGGGCAGCTTTTCCTTCTGTCACTGTTGCAGAAGGAGTTGGTGACAAAGAGAAAGTGGGCAGTTCCCTTCACATTTTCTTCTTTCCATTCTTGCAGTGAAAGGGGAGAAGAAAGCATATTCTCATCTATTTCCTGGCCGCATTTCTTGAACAGTTAAGTTGTCCAATTGAGGCTCCTTGCTTTTTGTTTCACCATCTGAGGTAAACTGAAGTAAAACTCATTTGAGATAGGCTCAATGTTGCTTCTTGATGCACACTCTGGAAGCCAGCTTACATTCCTTTGAAAAGTGGTTTCTTCCCCCAAACCACCCACCCCTTGCTACACCTACCATCTCTAATTTACACTTTCTTCCCCCAACAGGTGCCCTCCAAAGGCTGGAGCTTGTACTACAGAGGCACCAAGTTGGGGAAGGCTGATTTGAACTAGCTCTGATTTCAAATCTCAGACCTGAGTTTTGTTTTGAAAACAAAAAATGCATCAGCCACTGATAACATTGCAGGAAAACCTTTCTGCATTTGAGATCTAGCTGGCAAGGGTGGGATCTAATGGTTTATAGAAACAGTTCGATTTCACTAAGCAACCCATTTCAGTTAAATGAAATACATAGCATTTTTCTTCATAGAAAGGATGGCAAATGCAAAAAAAAAAAAAAGAAAAGTGCTCTGAGATGGAAGTTTACACTAACAGCTCAGAAATGGGAAAGAGGAAGCACAAGTGCTATGCTCTTGCTTGCAGATGAAGCTCAAACATCTCTGTGCATTTTGTACATGTTCCCAGTGGCGTAGCGTGGGGGGTGCAGGGGGGGCCGGCCGCACCAGGCGCAACATCTGGGGGTTAGGGTTAGGGGGCGCAAATCCACGGGTTAGGGGGCGCAAATCCATGGGTTAGGGGGCGCAAATTACTTGCCTTGCCCCGGGTGCTGACAACCCACGCTACGCCACTGCATGTTCCTTCAGATGTTCAGACACATGGAACCAAGTCACAACCTAAGACAGCTTATTAAGCACAAATCAGACAATTGGTCCATCTAGTTGAGTTGAAGCATTTAGTTGAAGCAGCTCTCCAGGTATGAGACAAGAATCTTCCCCTTGCACCACCTGTAATATCTGGAGAAGCCAGAGATTTAACCTTTGGTTTGCAAAGCAGATGCTCTACCACTGAGGTACACCTCTTTATCCCTCTTTTCCCTTTCCCTTCTTCCTTTTTTAATAAACAAACCTATCCAACTTCTGTCCTAGTTGTGCCATCCCTATTCTTTCTTTCTCGGCCTGTTGAAGTTTAAAGAAAGAGATGCTCACAAAGATGCAACTAATGTTCAGATGTTCTCTTCTCTAAAGGCATCTTGCCATGCAGTGGATGCTCTGAGATCTCTTCTCCTCTTCTCCTTGGGTGTGAAAGACAATATTCTTTTCTTACGGTTCATGAAAGCATTATTTGAAAAGATATGTCATCCTAATATATAGTGGCAGGGGATTTTTTTAAAAAGAAGGAGCAGGTAACTAAGAAAGCACAGGACCTATTTTTTGTCAACGTGTCAAAGTATTTTAAAGGGAATATATACTTATAGTACTCAGTGGGTTTTCAAATTGAAATAAATAAGCAATAAAGGTACATTCCAGTCCTGCTGCACTTACATGCACACAGTATGATCTGCAAGTTTCTCTCTCCCTGTTATACTAGTAATATAACTCCTGCCCAGTTTCACATTTCCTGGAGGCTCCAGTCATATGTTAAGACAAAGCTTTACTTGTGGGTGCTTTTCTAAACTATTTCTCTTTCGGGTATTTAAATAAAAACCACTTTTGTTTACAGTTTGCAACTTGCAAAATACAAAAGTGCCCTAGATGTCCTGTGGGGAGAGTGAAGTAATTTCAAAAAGGTATTTTAATGAAGTTCAAAACGCTCACCTTTGGTCCAATAGAGTTAGGAAATTCATAGCTTAATACAGAGGTTTTCAACCTTTTTAAGTCCATGGCTCCCTTAACCAACTACATTCTTTTTGTGGTTCCCCTGTGGGGCTCAGAACCCCAGTTATGTCACCCCTTGCCTGCAGAGCTGGCAGCCTCTCATCCTTTTCGAACACGCTCCCTTGTGTTCCCTCAGCCTCCTTTCCTCTCCCCCTCCTTGGGAGTCCTCCGGGCAGCTGCTGCTACCGTCCCTGGTCTCTGAGCTGCCCCCCAACACACACAAAAGAGGTGCCTCCCAGAGGCACCATATTCCTGCGGAGCTTATAGCCAGGGCTACTGCAATAAACAGCTTGGCAAGTCTTTGGGAGGCAGAGATGCAAGAGGGCATCAGAGGAGGGAGGGAAGGAAAGAGGAACAGAGGACAGTGTTGCCCTTGGCACCCCTGACCACCATTCAAGACACCCCAGGGTGCCATGGCACCCTGGCTGAAAACCACTAGCTTAATATACGTTCACGGCCTAGGACCCTCGTACCTATGGGACCACCTCTACTGGTATGCCCCACGGAGGACCTTAAGGTCCATATATAGCAACACCCTAGATTAGCCTCAACCAGAGCCAGGGCCTTCTCAACACTGGCTCCGGCCTGGTGGAATGCTCTATCTCATGAGACCAGGGCCCTGCGGGATTTGATTTCTTTCCGCAGGGCCTGTAAGACAGAGTTGTTCCACCTGGCCCTTGGCTTACAATCAGTTTGATTCCCTCCCCCTCTTTCTTTTTCCTTTCTCCTCCTGTGAAGAGGCTGCATCCTAATGTTTTAATGTTGTATCTTAATCTTTTAAATTGTATTTAAATTGTATTTTAATCAACTTGTTTTTATTACTGGTTGTTAGCCGCCCTGAGCCCGGTCTTGGCTGGGGAGGGCGGGGTATAAATAAATTATTATTATTATTATTTATTATTATTATTATTATTAAAACACCAAGGCCTGGGGAGTTGCTTATGTCTCATGCAATGGGCTTTGAAGACCCAGACAGAGAGTGGACATATGGAATGCTCAGACTGACATGTGACTAAAAGAGGTTATTTTGAAGGAAGGAGTATGATCCCATGTAAGTAGCAGACATTTGTTCAGCATCAGCTGAACATTCACTGGCTTGTTCGGCAGATTTGAGAGCTCTCTTGGCTACAATGGGAGTCTATGGCAGCATAAGGCATTAGAATATAGTAATACTAATGATGGACTCAAAGACCTTGCTTCTTATGTAGCAGCATGAACATTTTTTTGTAATGCAGATCATGGTTTTACAGTCCAATTTGTTGCACTATTATTAATGCAAGTAGCTAGTAGATTCCATAGACATGCCAGTGTCAGGGATCTATGCCATTATAGCACCACATTTATCCTAGTGGAACCATGAAACTGGTGCAACTACACGGACCAAGAGCCTAAAGTTGGATTATTAGGGTTGTCGCCCTCAGATCTGCATCTCACTCTTAGTGATGGCAAAATGTTATGCCAGCAAAGAGGTGGAGTAAATTGCTTCCAATGAACTAAATGTATAGTCCCAAAAGACTCCCCACCACCTCCTTGACCATAATGGAGGAATGGATACCAACCAACTTGCATCACAAACAATGGGGCTTCATAATTCTGTTTTCATATCTAGAGAATATAAGAGTGCACAACTGGGAATTATGGTATAACAGTCCTCTGTACAAACATAATAGGAAAGGCATGTTGTTACTGTCTATCTTCTTAGAACCCTCATAAATATTCCATCTCAAGACATCAAAGAAACACTGCCAGGAACCTCAACTCCACTGCCAGAGTTCTAATATTATTTTCCTCATCACAATTCCCACCCACCCCAAAAACCCCAACCAAACTGGCTATTAATCTACCAGCTGCTACAGTGTCATCAGATATAAACATATTGCAGTGGCGTTAATTACAACTGTCATCACTGCTAAAACCTCACCTCTTGCTGGTATCTGAAATGGGGTCCCCCCAGCCAACAAATATTTAAGGGGAAGACTGAGGAATTAGGACTGCAATTCTGAATCGACCTAATAGCAAGTAGGTCCTATGGGGCTCACTGGGACTTCCAAATAAATGTCCTGGGGATCAGATAAATATTTTAGAATGCAAGATCAATGAGAATATGGATAAAGATCTAACATGTCTCCATGCAAATATTCCCAAGAGCTGGTGAATAGGAAGCTGAGGCAGCTCCCTTCAAAGTGAATCTCATGAAGGACGGATGGAAGTTTCCATCAAAAAAAGTCAGGTGACAGAATAAAGCCGACTTGTAGGCTTTTTAGATTAGAAACTCATTACTATGGCAACGTTCTCAGCTGAGGAACTGTATAAGAAAATATAATTTACTTGACAGTTCCATAATGTAATTCGAGACTACAAGGGAATTAAAATGTAAGAATGCAGACTCATTTGAGTGGCGAACAATTGAGGTGGCAAACGAATATAGTGAAGGACCCTGTCACCATACGCCACCTCATTTTCAGCTGGCTTAATAATTGCAAAGCATCACAGAGAGATCATACAATGTTCAGTACAAATATTAAAATTTCAAGCTAGTGTTCTCATGGACATTAAGGTAGAAACTATCTGCAGGAACACAGAACACATTGCAAATTATCTTAATGTGCTCTTTACACAAACAAAAAAAGGAACCCAACTTAAAACCCTATCAGTTACGCTGTCAGCAGCTATTAAGTGGCTGTAGCTAACCTTCCTTCTTTGTTGATGATGGTGAAGGAAGAACATAACTATCCTGTTTTTCCTGCTCTCTGCTTAATGTCAAGATCTATTTATATGTAATGTGAGACGTGGGTAAAGTCCTTAGCCATACAAGGCATCCTTGGGAAACCTTGTGCCCTACAACACCCATCCAACCCAGCCAGCACAATGGAAATTTTAGATACAACAGCGTGTAAGAGGTAGAGTGGTTTATAAAAGAACACATTTTGACTTGCATGTGTAACTTGCATTTGACTTGAATGCATCTGACTTGCATGAATCGAGGGAAATACGTTTTTCAGGAAGGGGTCACTTGTCCTCATAGAATCATAGAGTTGGAAGGGACCACAAGGTCCCTAGTCTTTTACCCAATGTGGGGATCAAACCCACAACCCTGAGATTAAAAGTCTCATGCTCTAACAACTGAGTTAGGCATGTGCTTAAGTTTCTCTCCTTATGGTCCAGAGGAACCCAAGATGCTGAGTTACAAATCACTGCATCCAATATGGTGAAGACCAGGCTTAGATATATTTTTTAAACACCGTATTTTGTATAAAAGACTGACAGTTTTTCACAGCTCAGTTATTTTCTGTGTATAAAACTTTTCTATTTTCATAACAGTCTTGACAAATGCCTGCCTTGTGGATGAAAGAGAGACAATGCTAACTTTATATTCTGTTTTCATTGTGAATTTTAGATAATCCCTTTTGTTTCATGTTCAGCCCTTGTTGTCTGCGTACTTCTCAAATTTTCAGTTTAACAATACCTCAGGCTTCAGCTGACACATCGGCTTGAGCACCTGTCAACCACATGCAGGGGCTGAAAGGAGGAAAACAGGAAAGAAAGCCTTGATGTACTAAGAAGTTTCTCTATATTAGCACTGGTTCAGGGGACCATATGAACTTCGTCAAGTACAGCAGAAATGTAGGCTTCCGACAAAGAAAGAGAGAGAGAGAGAGAGAGCAGATAATATCTCACTCACTTAATGAATTCTAAAAAAGTAAGGTAAAGGTACCCCTGCCCGTACGGGCCAGTCGTGTCTGACTCTACTTAAGAGGCCGGGGGCCTACGCTGTCTGGAGACACTTCCGGGTCACGTGGCCAGCGTGACGAAGCTGCTCTGGCAAGCCGGCACCAGCGCAGCACACAGAAACGCCGTTTACCTTCCCACTATAAAGCGGTACCTATTTATCTACTTGCACTTAGGGGTGCTTTCGAACTGCTAGGTGGGCAGGAGCTGGGACCGAAAGACGGGAGCTCACCCCACCGCAAGGATTCCAACTGCCGACCATGCGATCGGCAAGCCCTAGGTGCTGAGGTTTTACCCACAGCGCCACCCGCGTCCCTAATGAATTCTAAAACCATGCTAAATGCAATAGGCCAGTGAACATATCCATAATAGCAGTGAACATATTCATAATGTTGTCTTCTCCACTAAAGTTATTGCCTCAGTTACATGGCAGATTTCCACATAGTCCTTGGAGGTTGCTCGCAAATATCAGATGAATTTGTTTTGCCAGCTGGTATTGCTTCTTCATTGAATGGATTCAGACGGGTGGCCAACTAGGCAATTTATCATTTAAAGATTCATAAACTACTGTTCTTTCCAAAGCTATCTCTCAGTTTACCAAGTAAAAAAGTAAAATCTCACAAAAACTTAGGGCAATATAAATGCAATTACAGCAAATATAAAAGAAGTTTTTAAAATCAGAGCTCTCTAATTTCCCCTTCTGGTTTATCTTCTGGACAGGTGTGCACACCCCTGTAGGTGCAAACACTGGATGCAACAGACCAAAAGAATGAAGTTGCTACTTAAAGAGGATGCCATCTAATGGGCAGGAGGGGAGAAGACCTGAGGGTCAATCAATGGTATTTTGCTACCTTAGGCAAATAGTGCCCCCAACAAGCCAACTTAAGAAAACCAAGGTCAGCCAACATATTTTGGCACCTAAGATAATAATAAAAAAGAGCCTCTCCCGCATCCTGGCAGTAAAATTACAATAATAGTACATTTAAATAACTATTTGATGCCTTTTCATGACTCCCCCAAATCAGCTGCCTTATTCACCCTAGTGGCAAGGTTACCATTGACCTGATTCCTGGTCCTTTAGCATGTTTTGTACACATATCAAGGTATGTATGCACCTGTATCCATTACCCATTTTTCCTCACTATTAGTGGAACATGGGAAGCTGTCTTTATACTGAGTCAAACCAGTATCTTGCCAATATTGTCTATGCTGTTGTCCACAGGCAACAAATCTCTCCCTGCCCTACCCGGAGGTGCTGGGAATTGAACATGGAATCTTTTGCATGCAAAGTTTAAGCTGTACAGCTAAGCTATGACCTTTCTATGTAGTGGACAGCAGGGAAGCTAAAGGGAGTACCCTCTCCAGTTGTGGGTGCTGCACTTTTAAGAAGGATGTTGATGTACACAAATTGTTACAAAGATGGTCAGGGATATGTAAAACAAATGCTATGAGAAAGGTTGAAGGGACAGGTCATATTTAACCTGGAGAAGACTGAGTATAATAGCACTGTTGGGGGCTGTCACATGGAAGAGGGCGAAACCCTGCCGTTCTAAAGGGTGGGAATAGATCTAATGAGAGAGTAGATTTCAGTTGAACATTAGAAGAATCTTCTTAACTGTAGGGTTAACCAACTGCACTGGGAGTGTGGGGGTGTGATGGGTTCTCCTCCACTGGAGAGGCTGAACCACCAACTGTCAGGGATGCTCTAACTTGAAATATTGAAATACTTTATTGTCACTTGTACAACTTGTATACAGTGAGATTACATGAGCACCCCCCACGCAGCTCTCTTAGTCTTAATTCCCCTCGTTTACTGACACACACACACACCAAACCCGAAAGTCAGTTGCCCTGTTGTTATCTTTTAATTCAGCAGCCTAACAGCCTAACTCTGGAAACTGAAGAAGTCAGTCTAGAAAAGCTTGGATATCCACTGCAACATGGTGATGATAGCGAATGGTGTGGGCTTTTCTGTTTGGTGTTTTTGCAGAAACCAAGTCTACTCATTAACACTGAGAAAGTGCTGGGTCACATGGATGCTTACAAGAGAAATATACTGAAAATGTGTGCATCATTGTAGGTTACCAAATGCAGAATTTGTGCAACAGGTGAACATTGTGTCACTATCCAAGAATAACCTGCTTGTCAAAAACATTCATCAGAAACTGATGGTGGGCTGCTGTTAGCATCCACATAAAAATAATATTACAGCTAGTGCCCTCAACATAAAAACTATATACAGAAAAAGTACGTTGATTAGAATAATTACATATAATCCTCTTATCTGGAATCATGTGTGAACAAACAATGCAATCCAATATATGTTTGCTCAGATGTAAGCCCTATTGAATTAGTAGGATTTACTCCCTCTCAAGTATACAGAATTGTAGCCTTAGACAGTGTAGTAAGAGGAATGGTTTTGTATAAAACACTGGTTTTGAGTCTGAAGAAAACAATTGTCATTAATAATGAAATCCAGTGGTCGGAGTTGATTCTCTGACTGTGTGTAGTTGTTTTATCTTTGTTTTAAATAACATTTTATATTTAAAGAAAGAAAGAATCTTAGAAGACATATTATGTTAGTGTCCATCACAATAGCTTGTGGTAGTTAATCAAAACAACAACAATAAGATAATGTAGCGACTTACACAAAAACAGGGATAATACCAAACAGAACTAGCTAGAAATCACAAAGCAAGTAGGGATGCTTGGCACATGAATAGAAATGAACATGCTTGAGTAGGATTTTTAAATAAAGAGTTAATGAACCCAAAATTTCAGCAGCATATATGTTTAGGTCTGGATTTTTAGCAGGGTGGTGTGTTGAATGTAATAGCCTTTCAAATGCTCTTATTTATTTTACATGCAATATTCTTCCATTAATTCCTACAATGCCACAATGCAACATATAGCAAATATTGACTGTTTTCAAGATTTGTGGAAGGCTGTCAATGCATCATTCCCGAAGACAAACAACAAATGGTAAATATTGCAAAGTACTTACAATAGATCTGATGAGGTTCTCTTTGGCCAATTTCAGGGAGGACTTATAGCAATTTGCCAAGTCTTCCTTATGGCTATCACTAATATGTCCTCTTGCTATAGGGCCCACAGTATGAATGACATCTGCAAGAATAATTAAAAAATCAAGTTAATGTTATCAGATCTTCAATAGGATCATACAAAATGTTAAAAGATGAGCTTCTAAATCTATAGGGCTAAGGCAGAAGACACTGATACAGCACAGAAAACAAATAAATGATAGCTATAAAGGCAACATTTAACTCAGGACACTGAAGTTAAAACAGAACTCAGGAACAATGCAAGAATGAGGCTGTCTTTTTTATGTCCCCAAATTAGCAGACAGTACTTACTGAAACATTTAAGCTATGACATAATAATCAACTTTCTCTTTCATTATTTTGCTCATTTATCTGGACCTTCCTTGTACTGACTGGCTTTTACATGTGCAAATCCTGATATTCTTCTCTGCTTCCCTAACTTTCCTGTGCCCAGTTCATACGTTATTGTGGTGGCATGGCTGACACCTGTAAAATGCTTTCCCCCTCCGCTGCCAGAACATAGCTCCACATTACCTTGGTAAAGTTCAGACTGTTAGATACGTGTGATTTGCCCTAATCACATTGGGGCTTCCCTATCTCCCATCAGAACATGCATGCCAGAGGTGAAATTGGTAATTAAGATTTCACACAATGCAGTTTATCATGTGCTATCAGCAAACCAATGTGGAACCAGTCTAAGAGGAATGTTTTGTGCCTGCCATGGTGCCAGAGGAATATTTCTATTGGGTCTGACTCTGGTGACATAGAACATACCTACAAAAGCAAATGTGCTTTCCAACCACAGCCTCCCTCATCTTCAATTCCATTATCATTAACTATATTTTCAGAGGGTACTTCCTCTCCCTCTCTTATTCTACAAGTGTGTACCAGCAGTCATAATTATGGATGATTTTTCACTATTCTCAACCTTAAAAAAATACCCAACAACTTTCAATTTTTACAACATGGCTACCACCGAAACTTACCGCCTAGCATTATATAGTATTCCCAGGCTCTCCCAAGCCTGCCAGACTGAAACCACATTTAAATTCTTCAATTTTCTTTGTAGATCAACAAATGTTAAGATTCAATTGACTGCCAATGGGCAACTCCCACTAGGGAATTCATATCGTCAGTAAATTCTGTGTGCTTGGCACAAACCAGATTTACACAGCTAAACTTTCTAACTGCTGTAAAAATCACACTGAGAAGCACACAAAAACGAGAAATATCAACCTTTCCTTTTTAATCATAGTTATTTCCTCTAGTTACAGGAACAAAACTGCATTATTTGGTTTCATTATTACATCTACAATACTTAACAGCAAAGCCTGTTAAAATTGTTCCCAAAAACCGAAATCTGAAGTTGACACTTAACACTTGGCAGGTGACAAGAAGGATGACAACTAGTGATCAAAACAGGGACATTGACTTTACCCTTCAGCTAGGCTAAGCATTATATTCCATGTGTATTTTATGCAGCACAATAATAAACTCAGAACAGTTGCCGGTGGAATAAACATGGAAATGCACAGGGAGAAATATCTGTTTCCACATTTCATTCTGGAAACCCTTTCATTACAGCTGTTTACAGTATTTGACCATAACAGCTTGCTCAGTGAACAGTGTAAAACCAAATTTCTATGCATGTGAAATGTTTTTTTTTTCTTTTATGGTTACAGCCCCCCCCCCCAATGCCTAACACAGAGAAGCTTCATTTTATTAATTCTGCTAAATGCTTGAATATACCATACAAGTAGGCTACAGCAGTAGGGTCTTCTTATCAGCATTAAGTACTCAGCACCACACCGTGCTGCAACAGACAAGCTTGACATTTTATTGGTGCACTAGACCAGCAAAAGTAATACATCATTCATAATTAACAGTGTCCAAACACTCCATTAATATGCACACATTACATTGTGGCTTCAGAGCTGCAAACAAGGCTACTAATTACTAAACATTTGCACTGATGTAACAGACTGCAGCAACGGGAAGTGTGCTGGTTCAGGTTGCTGCATTTGTCCTTGAATCGGTACAACTGTTTTATTGTTTTTCCAATCAGAATCAGGCCAGCATTGGAGAGTGATTCCTCTATTAATACAGCTGTTTCTAACATACATCAAGGTTCATATTCTAAACTAAGCTAAAAAAAACATTATTTTTTAAATTTCTGATATGCCAAACACCAGAAAGAAATTTGGAGAGTGCAGGCATGTGATCATCGCATAACCTTAATCTCCACTGTAATAATGAGTTTTGCAATTAGAGACAAGTGTTGAGCTGTAATGGGACAGAAAATACGCCCTTATAGACTGCCCAAAATCCAAACAGCAAGAATGTCTTAAGAGCCTATAGTAGATAGGTAGCCGTGTTGGTCTGCCATAGTCAAAATAAAAAATTCCTTCCAGTAGCACCTTAAAGACCAACTAAGTTAGTTCTTGGTATGAGCTTTCGTGTGCATGCACACTTCTTCAGATACACTGAAATAGAAGTTGCCAGATCCTTCTATATAGTGAGAAGGTGGGGAGGGGTGTTACTCAGAAGGATGGTGGGAATGGGAGATAGGCAGATAGCTGGGAGAGCCTGTTGACGACTCTTAAGGACTGTAATAGGTCTTACAGGAAAAGGCAAGGGGTGGGAAGGTGAGAAATGGTTTAGTTATGTATAGTGAGATAAGAATCCAATGTCTTTGTTAAGCCCAGGTCTTTTCATGGTTTTAAGTTTGGTAATGAGTTGTAATTCAGCAGCTTCTCTTTCCAGTCTATTTCTGAAATTCCTTTGTAGTAAAACAGCTACTTTGAGATCTTGTATAGAATGCCCTGGGAGATTGAAGTGTTCTCCTACTGGTTTCTCTGTTCTGTGATTCTTGATGTCAGATTTATGTCCGTTTATTCTTTGGCGTAAGGTTTGGCCTGTTTGTCCAATATAGAGAGCTGAAGGACACTGTTGGCATTTGATGGCATACACAATGTTAGACGATGAGCAATTAAATAGTCCCGAGATGGTATGTGTGATGTTGTTGGGGCCAGTAATGGTGTTGTCCGGGTGTATGTGGCAGCAAAGTTGGCATCTGGGTTTATTGCAGGCTCTGGTGCCAGTGTCTGTGTTAAGTCTGGTTGTAGTATTATTGTGGGTTAGGAGTTGTTTAAGATTGGGTGGCTGTCTGTAGGCAATGAAAGGTCTTCCTCCCAGAGCTTGAGAAAGAGAACTGTCATTGTCCAGGAGAGGTTGTAGATCTCTGATGATGCGTTGTACTGTTTTAACTTGGGAGCTGTATGTGATGACTAGAGGTGTTCTGTTATTTTCTTTTTTGGGTCTGTCTTGCAGCAAGTTCTCTCTGGGTATCAGTCTGGCTCTGTTGATCTGTTGTCTAACTTCATCTGCTGGGTATTTTAGTTCTGAGAAGGTTTGCTGTAGATCCCTTAGGTGAGAGTCTCTGTCTGTAGAATTGGAACAGATGCGGCTGTAACGTAGTGCCTGGCTATATACAATGGACTGTTTGGTATGTTTGGGATGGTAGCTAGAGGCATGTAGATATGTTTGTCGGTCAGTTGGTTTGCGGTATAAGGTGGTGTCTATGCGCCCATCCTGTATTTTTATAGTAGTGTCCAAAAAATGTATTTCTTGCATAGATTGATTCATTGTAAGGTTGATTGTGGGGTGAAAATCATTAAATTTCTGGTGAAAGGTGTCCAGGGTCTGTTGACCATGTGTCCAGATGATAAAAATATCATCAATGTATCGCAGGTACAAGAGAGGTTTGAGTGGGTAGGAGTTCAGGAAACGTTGTTCTAAATCTGCCATGAAGATGTTGGCATACTGTGGGGCCATGCGGGTGCCCATTGCTGTGCCGCTGATCTGAAGAAACAGGTCATCACCGAATTTGAAGTTGTTGTGGGTAAGGACAAATTGGCAGAGTTTGGTGGCAAGGTCCGCTGTGGTTCATACCAAGAACTAACTTAGTTGGTCTTTAAGGTGCTACTGGAAGGAATTTTTTATTAAGAGCCTATAGTTTGCAGTGCAAGGGAGACTAGTGTAACCTTCAGAAAACCGAGGCCATTCATCCACATATCAAAAAAACAGAAGGAAATTAGCAAGTTGGGACAGAGCTGAGATACATACACTGAACAATAGGCTAGGGCCACATATGTTGCGTGTCGACGTCCCCCAAGCCACCCCTAAATAATTCATAATTCACACATATTTTTTGCATAATTTTGGCCACAACTTTATTAAAATACATAAATGTGAGTGGTTGCTTAGGCATTGGTTCAGACTATCTGTCCCCCACCCCTGGACAGAACTGACTTCCAGATTCCAGCAAAAGCCAGTAAGGGAAAATAATATGGGGAGAGCATGGAGCCAGGCACCAGACCCTCACCACCACCCCCCGCATGCTCCCGAGGGCTTGCACGGCCCTAAGCCCCATTCAGGGGTACAGACGAAAGAATGGCAAGCCCCTGGATTCCTTTAAAGGAATTCCCTTGCAGCAGCAGCATTGGAGGGGCAGGCACTGCCAATCCTTACCCCTCCACAAACCAATTTTTAAACCAATGCCTAACCACAACCTTATAAGTTGTGACGATTTGCTATGCAGTAGGCAAAAACCAAATGGCACCAGCCAATCAGCCAAATGGACAAAATTCCTACCAGGCCCCTGCCCCAAAAGCAGACGACCCCATGACAGGCATACCAAGGTCAACCAAGAGCCCTAAATTAGGGAGGGTGGGAGGGTGATCTGATGCATGCAGCAAAAGAGCCCAGTCAGTGCTGCGTGACTTAATTTTATAACTTTTGGTCTAACCCCCTAAATGGCAACACCAAAATTTGCCCAGCATCCCAACCGCCCAATCACTGCGGATGGTCATCCAAACTAACCTGCCCAGCAACAGAGGGGGGGAGGGGCCTGTCAGACCCCACCGCAACACATGCTCTCTATGAAGGAGAACACGCTTTTCAGAAACAGCAGTCACCTAGGATGTACTGCAAGGCAAACATGGACTAGAAAGATGTGGTGCTGTCCTTCCCCAGGCTCCCATTGAATTATAAAGGAAAAGGCTGCATCAAAGATCTCTTTTAAAGCCAAATTTTAAAACCCTGAAAAGTTTAAGTACTTTCTACAGAACACTGACACAAAGTCAGAGAATTGTAAAATGCCCGCAAAGAGTTATGCAATTAGCAAGGGAAGAGAAAATGTTCTAACGTACATGTGAAACAAGCAAATTGTCGCTAAAGGTTAATAAATATAGCATTGAAAGTGGAGAGGAAGGGAGAAAGAGAGCAAGTGAAAGAAGGAGAAAGGAAAACAGTTCAGGCAGCTGCATTAGTTTTACTTTCATCTAAGGCATCCAATAATGCTCTTGGCAAGTGACTAAAACACAGGTGAAAATTAGGCAGTGAGAACAAATTAGGTAAAATTGCAAACACCAGTGAAGAAAGAAAAAAGAACCGTGAATAGAAAATAACAAAATGCTAGATAATAGTGTCTGTATGAAAAGTGTTTTAAGAATACATTCTTTTAAAAATGAGGTAAGAGTAATATATGTGGCATAAAAGCGTTTCTCAGGGTGGTGCATGAATATGTTCATTAGAAACCATATTGGAGAGGTGAAAATATATCTTAATAATGCACAGTGTTGGCTCTGCAAGACAGTCCTTTTTTCTCAAAGTGTACCTTGCTCCCAAGTGCCCATCCAGGCAGAATTAAGGAAAATACGTCATTAATATGTATTGTGTATTAGAAATAATATTAAGTAAATACATTTTTAATTTAATCCTTCTGCCAAAGAGCACAAGACAGCATACACAGACCACACCGTAGACAACACTTGAGTGTGACTGATCCAAGGCCACCATCTAAGTTTTGACTTTGAAGTAGAGATTTGAACCCAAGACTGCCAGATCTAAATCCAACACTACTTCACCGCAATGGTTATTTGTGGCTACCATTGGAAAATCTAGCAGTGGGATATTATGGTCCAGATAAATTCGATCTTTATAGCAAGGAACAAAGAAGGCAGTTGTGTATGTTTCACCATTTGCTGTGGAAAGTTGTTGCCAGAGAAACAGATAAAGAAAGAACTTAAGTAAAGGAGTTTGTAAATTACAAAGACCTCATTGCCAGGCTAAATAGGAAAGGCAGCTACAACATAATTATTCACACACAAAAGGAACACACAGTTCCCTCTCCCCTTTAAAGTCACGGTGCAACATAAAGCAGTAAAAGTGCAGTGATCTTGATTTGGAGAGAAGAGCATAATTAATGGGAAGAACAATCCCAGCACACAGCAGCGGGCTCAGACGTTCATCAAGCATGGCACCTATTTGTTGTTTGTATTCATGTCCCCTGCTGCCTGCATGCTGCCATTTGTGATAACCTGCGAGGATCACAATGCCAGCAAGGAATGTAAACAAGCGCTGAAACACTCTATACTAACGAGGGAGAAGACATCCTCAAAGCTAGGAAAAATGTATTGCCTAGCAAGCCCTATGAAATGAATAGTGAGCTGATTCTCCGCAGTATGGGTTGTTGCGGACCCACTCACAGTGGAATTAAAAAATTGGCCACAACTTTATTGATTCCAGTTGTAGGTTGGATCTGGCTTAGGCACTGGATGTAAATCCCTCACAGCCCCTTGGTGTAGGGCTGTCACACGACAAGGTCAAGCCCTGAGTTAATGGGTCCTCTGCAAGCCACAGCTTTACATAGATGACCCTCCCAAGCCATTGAAGGAAGCTCTATGGCCCATTTACCACACCTCTTCACCTTCTGCATGATGTTAGATTAGAAGGATTCCACCCAATGCCTTATCCCCCAATGTTGCAACCATTGCTATTGGGAAGGGAAACCTCCAGACAAGGCCAATCTGTTTGGAGGAAAAATGCTTTCTGGCTCTGAAAATAGCAACCATGATTGAACCACAGCAAAGACAATGAACACAGTGCCCTAGAAGGAAAGGTTAGCATATACTGTACATTCCAGATTGGCCAGGATTTAAATAAATATACCCACCCAATTACCCAGTAAGCAGCCATTATGTTGCCCAAGCAGCACCATCCACATAAAACAAAGGAATCAGCAGAATTGGAGAAACTACAAAATTGACAGAAGTATGGAGGGGAGGCACTAATGGGAAGGTTCGAAAACAGCCTGGTGAGGACTAAACACCTTCAACCATCATAGAAAGCTAGCTGATTATTGGAAAGAGGGAATGGGAAACTGGGAGATGCAACTGTCTTGAGAAAGAGTGCAGCTGAACAGGAACAGGCTGCACTGTAACTCTATGTTGTAGGCTCCAGTTGTTCATCTTAGTTTGAAAAATGTATTTCCAGCAAATCTGAACAAATACTGAATTCATAACAGCTGAAACAGCACCCTATGGGACCAAATGCTCCAGTTCCATTGTGCCAATATTTGAAGATGCACCCAGTACTGCCCCGTGGCGTAGCGTGGGTTGTCAGCACCCGGGGCAAGGCAAGTAATTTGCGCCCCCTAACCCGTGGATTTGCGCCCCTAACCCTAACCCCCAGATGTCGCGCCCGGTGCGGCCGCCCCCCCCCCTGCACCCCACATGCTACGCCACTGGTACTGCCCACTGTCTGCAAGCTTAGAAAGAAAACAAGACAACAATATTGATGACCCTAACTTTGTCAAAGATCTGTAGTTCTGAAATTTCAAGGTTTAATAAATGTCTACTGTGAAAGAGGGGAGGTGTCTGCAAGCAGGCCGAGAAAAGAATGAAAACCATACTGCTCATGGGGATGTAACTCACCTTTACTTTTACTGACAAATTTGTTGACAACAAGGAAGAACTACCAACAACATAAATGAAGGAATAAAGAGCCATTCAGACAATCTCCTTCATGATAAGAGGAAATCACGTCTGAGAGAGAAGCAGAACGACAGAAGTTGTGAGATGTGGGCACTAGCTTTAAAGCTCAATCTCATATTCCATTGCCTGGTGGCAGTCCACAAACTAGCACAGGTTTGTTTGTTTTTAAAAAGTTATCAAAATAAGCACATATAAAATACAATTAAAATGCTGAGTGTAAACAAATAAGAATAAATATAAACGTAGAAAAATAAAACACAGATACAGAGGGAAAGGAAAAACCACAAAACACCTGAAAAGACAATGCCACACTCAATTATCACATATGAGAAGAAAGAGGTGAGTCAATTCACTTCTCAATTAACCCTCTCCACATGCTTGCCTGTAGGGCAAAATGGGTCATCAAGCAATACAGAGAATCTAAGAAAGGTCAGAGGTAAAGTATTTTAAACATGTAATACAAATATAAAAAATAAGAATGACTATGAATATAATATTGCTGTGTTTTCATACAAATGATAAGACGCAGGCAGCTTAGTTCTCAGTAAATCTGAACTGTTACCTTGAATGAATACCACGGTCATTTGTTAGATACAGGTGGCAGCCATTTTAGGTGCATCCAGTTGCCGTGCAACTGCTCAATGTATGAGTCCTTTAGGACCCAGAAGGTGGTGAAACGGGGTGCAGAACAGGGGCAGAGCATGCTTATATGTGCTCCGACATGCACTGGGGTCAGGAACAGAACCCGTGCATGAAATGGCCATTGCCTGTACAAGAAAGCATTAGTTGCTTGTGGTTAGACCTCTCGGCTAAGGTCAGGCTTTGCTAGGCTGACTGAACTTTCCGTTGGCTCATATTTAGGCTACTGGCCTAACAGAGTCACAGGCCCTGACTGAAATTGTTGTCTAGAAGAATGTCCCTTCCTTCTAGACTACAACAGTGATAAGCACTTGGCCGCCCAACTTTGCAAAGAGAGTGCCAACATGGCTGGCGCAAAGAAGCATCATTTGAAGGTATTGTTTTGCAGCCACTCTATGGCACAGCTGGAATTAAAACCTATTAAAACCATGTTTATGGAAGACAATCTTACTTGGCTACGAGAGATCGGCAAAGAAGAAGCAGATATCCATCTGCCTGAATATAGGAACAGCAAGGAAGAATTTGGGCACATGTGGCATAGAGGAAGTCTTTTTTCCTCTTTAAAGACTTTGGCACCCATTTGCCAAAAAAAGGGGTAACACCTCAGGAGTCATACAGAAGGCTGACTTCTAACCAATCTCAGCCAAAGTTGGTCTACAGGGTAAGGCCTCTGGGGGTATAGACCCATCTTGCTATATTTATTTACCCAGAGACACTGGAAGAGGGGTACGGGGACAAAAAAACTGATATTAATACTCACATATGATTACATCCAAGAGAAATAAATGTGGGTCCTTTTGTTTCATTTCTTGCTTTCTGTGAAACCGAACAGCCTTAAAAACCCAACTGCTGCAGATATAAAACTGGCTTGCAGGCCAAAATGAGTGGCTATACAGGAAAATGTTTATATCTAGTTTCATTTTGACTGTTCATAAATGAGGCACACATGGTCTCAGCCATATTGTGAGTATGACATATATTTAAAACATTAATGTCACAGCTCAGGCAACAGTAGAAATTAATGCAATTTGCAGATTTAATCAACTTTTCGGAAGCAGTCCCCTGAGGGCCTGTGAAAAATGAAACTGTCTATAGTATTCTGCCTCATCAATTACATCATAAGAGTTGTTGTTGTTGTTTAAGGCAAATTAGAATTGTTGCATTTGGCTTTTTCATTATTTACACCAGTCAATAAATCTTTGGGAGCAAATTCTGAAAAATGTTTACAGAAGGTAATGATTCCTACCAAAGGGGAAGAATAGGCCGCAGACAAGGGAATGGCAGCAATGGAGGAAAAAATGACTTTTGTTTACGTAAGTATAAATTGAAAAGTGTACGTCTGACACAAAATGAATGTGGAGGGCACTGATGCAATTTACAAATATTCTGTTTTTCACTTTCCCAAGTATTCAGGAAAAGTATTAGCATTAATGAATTTTCAAACAAACAGAAAAAGTACAAACAACTTTCACTCATTTGGTGCTTTTTAGAAGTGAGTGCACTGCATTAAAATGGTTAACGAACTAACACACCAAGCTGAGAATCAATTACGTGTTCCTTTCATTCACCCCATTTGTGTATTCATAGCCATAATTGGTCCATCTAGCAAACTGCATAATGAAGCTGTACCCTGTCAATCATGGCATGAATGGTATGAATTTTAAGGAAGGCGCTATTGCACTATGTTGATGTGAATAACAAAAAAATAAAATGACAAGAGAGATTGCTAAGGGCTATGTTTATAAATCTTATCAGTCAATCCATGCAATAAGGCCCACCCATATTAACTTAAAGAAAGGGTAACAGGGAGTTAAATTGAATTACCTTTTGATATTTTTACATATTAAATGTTACGATGCTGGCTATATGTAGGAACTGCTTTGGTATACAGAATGCTAATTTCCCTAATATTCTGCTTCCAAAACACTCATTGTTGCACATAAACCATGCATTTTTAGTGCACTGCAGACATTTGTTAAATTAAGTTCAGCTGCATATACTACTCCCTGACACCCATATCTAATTTATTTTCTGGTTTTTAAAAAGAAATAAAATTGATTAATTTTCTGTTTTCCATTGCCATCAGAGTGATGATTTCTGTTTATAAGGTGAAATGACCTTGAGTTTGCAAGATTTACAGAACGGAAGTTGGGCTTTTGTGCTGTAAAATATTGCCTTAAAATTAAGATGCAATCATTTTTTTGAATACCAAGTATCATTTAGTGATACACTGAAACGTACAGTTGACTCGCTTGCCATCACTAAACTAAAAATATGTACATTTCAGCTGATACAGAGAAATTGAGTTGAATTAATGTGTGGAGCATTGCTTAATCTCAACTCTTTCACAGACAACCTGGTCTTTAAACTACATAAAAGTGTTACAAAAATACTCAAGAAACCTGAAGGATTCTAAGATATGTGCAGGACCTCAGATGCTTCTGAAGAACATAGTTCCAAGGTTCTTTTGCCTCATTCAGTAGTGTAAATTTCTGTTATAGGAATGGGAAAGAGAAATATCCATCCACTTTTTTCTTCAGTGCCTATGACTTGCCTCATATATGAATTCTACTAAATCCCCCCTTTGTTCTATAAGCCCCGGGATAGGCCTTCCAACCCCCTCAGCCACAGACAACAGGGCTAATAATCAGAGATGATACAACATCTGGAGAACAGGTTCCCCAAACCCTTTGCCTTGCTATTCACCTGGGCCCATAAAATACTCCCTTCCACCCCACCAAACTAGCCCAAGAGAGAGTAGTTGCAATACAGCGCATTAGTCAATCAACTGATAACTGCCTCCCTTTATCCAAATATTATTATATATTTAAAAGTGCAGCCTCTCTTTCTTCTAAATATCTGTTTCCAGAAAACTTATCACACACTGAAATGACCGTGTTGCTTGTAAGTCGGCACTCGCTTCTTCTACTTTATGCATTTTTAAGCTCCACTGAAAAAGCTGGAGAGCGGTAAGAAAGTGATGTGGTAGCCCTTTATGCTTACGAAAAATCCCACGGGAAAATAAATGAATTCTATATTTAGTAGTTAATTTCTCAAAGGCAGGGATTTATCAGAACCTGTAAGGCACTGGAGAAATGAACCCTTCTTCAGAAGTCCAACCATTATTTTAGGTTATTATCAGCAACTATCATAATCTATCATTTATACAGCAATTTTAATGCCACAGTATTCTGTATAATCAGAACCTCATTTATCCCTACAACAGCCCTCTGAGACAAGTCTAAGTCCCTATAATTCCCATTTTAACCGCAGTAGCTAATGCATAGTCATCCAACAGGTTTATAGCTGAGCTGGGATTTCAATCCAAGATCTGTCCCAATGCGTCCCTTCATCCACTGAACCATATAGGAGCTGAAGTGCCACTAAATTCTAGGGCACTCTTCTTCAACCTTAGATGCCCAGATGTTGTTGGACTACAACTCCCATCATCCAGTTCAAACAAAGCCTGCTGGAGATGAAGGTAATTAAATGACACCTGGAGACCCAAGGCTGAAAAGCACTAGGGTAATACATACTATATGTGAAAATTTCTTTCCCATGTAATCTTGAACTGACCTGCTCTTAGGAGTGTACATTTTGTAGTCAGTGAAGCCACATTTTCACTGCACCCCATTATCACGCATCAGCAATTCAGTCAGTCTGTTGCTGTGAAGCAGTCTTCCCCAACTGGTCCCCAAAAGCCCAAGCCAGCACGGTCCATGGTCAGAGATAATGAGAGTTGTAGTCCAACAACATCTGGAGGGCACCAGGTTGGAGAATGCTGCTGCAGGGAAACCTCAAGTGCCCATCCCTCCTCTCCACCATGCAAACTACGAGCTTCCTGCGATGAAACCCATACGCACAATGGCCTGAATAAAGCTATTCTTTTACATTAAAAAGGTGGGAAGATCATGAGGCCCTCATGCGTACAGGAGTTCCTGAGACTCACATACTTCTTCAAGAGCATGGTGGGTAAGGAATAAAGCAAGATTCAGTCACTCTTGACCATAGGAAAGGCTTACCTGATTGGTAAAACTGAATTATCTAATCTCCAGTGTTTCAGAGTTTGGGAATGTGGGCTGGGATTCCCTCTCCTCGTGTTCCTAGTTTGATCTTACCATGGTTTGTTGTGACATTTAATTCAGACAAACTATGGTTAGGGCTAACTAGAGATTGTTTCCAAACCATGATTAGTGAACTGACTTCAAATCATGTTTTGTAATCCTGATTTAAAGGCAAATCTTAGTTAACCCCAATCATAATTTATCATATCCACCCGCCCAGCAAACTCTGGTTCAACAAAATCAGGAAAGGGAGGATGGAATCCATACATGAGAGGGAGGCAATAGCAGCACGATACTAATCTTAAAGGCATGGTTTGGAGATTAGCAAACCTGCCACAATGTCAGAATTTAATCTTTGTATCTAAACCTGGGATTTATCAGGTAAGGCCTTCCATTTTTTTGAAAGAAAAATATTGTCACATAGTAACTTTGCCTGTGGTTCTGTTGAAGTAAATATTTATTGTGAATGAATAACTACAGTGGTATTTCGGGTTAGGAACTTATTTCGTTCTGGTGGTCCATTCTTAACCTGAAACTGTTCTTAACCTGAGGTACCACTTTAGCTAATGGGGCCTCCCGCTGCCGCCGCGCAATTTCTGTTCTCATCCTGAAGCAAAGTTCTTAACCTGAGGTACTATTTCTGGGTTGGCGGAGTCTGTAACCTGAAGTGTCTGTAACCTGAAGCATCTGTGACCTGATGTACCACTGTATTTGTCTCTTGTGACATAGTCCCAGCAGTTCATTAGGTCTTGTATACCCTCTATGAATGGTCTTACTTGGGATGGCAGAGTAGGGGACCACAGTGGGAAGGGAGGAGACTGGAAAAGATTGGTTGTATGAGCAGCATTCCATGAATGAAGCCATTGGTTTCAACTCTGTATTACCATGGCTGATGTCAATACACGTCGAAACAAAATAAAATAAAAAATCCTTCCGGTAGCACCTTCGAGACCAACTAAGTTTGTTATTGGTATGAGCGTTTGTGTGCATGCACACTTCTTCACATGAAAGCTCATACCAATAACAAACTTTAAGGTGCTACTGGAAGGAATTTTTTAATTTTGTTTTGACTACGGCAGACCGACAGAGCTCCCTACCTGTAACTGCCAGTATATGTACCTGTCAGGGACAGGGTAGATGAGGAAGAATGGTGGAGATTGCCACCCCAGGCATTGCCTAGAGAGGAGGAAGGGGCAGATGGCATAGACCTCCAGGAGTGGTTTGGCACAGGGCATACCTCAGAGGGAGATGAGGGCAAAAGTTGGGAAATAATGGGAGAGGAGGAAGTAGATAGCATTCAGCAGGCAGAGCCTGAGCAGCAGTTGAATGAGATGCTGTTGCTGTACCTTCCGCCCAAACCAGGCGTTCACTGAGAATAGCAGATAAGAGAGCAACAGTAAAATAACAGCCACCATCGGAGGCAGCAGGAGGAGTCAGTTGAATATGGAAGTAACAGAGAAGTGAGGTGGAGCTTCACTCGGGGAAATGTTAGGCATTACGGTGCATCTTGAATTTGTCTCTGCAAATTGTATTCATAAACAGAACTGAAGAAGCTTGCTGTTTCTCTATCTTGCATCTTTCCTGGGAATCAGCCGCTGTTGCCAACAGCACCCTGACAGTATTTGAGACCAACAATGCACCCGACAGTGATTCGTAGTGTCTTGTTTTCCTTCTACCCCTGCACTCATACTGTGTTGAGGCTTGATATACAAGATCATTATACATGTTCAATGTACTTTTTCTGCTTTACAAGCAATAATGTTCTGGTTTTCAAAACTGGTCTTAGACCTTTATCTTGCATGAGTTGGTGAGCAGCAACAGATTTCTTTCATATATTTTTTTCCCCTGAGCAAACATATTATCTTGTTGATTAATGGGAATAGTCTGGACTGTCATTTACAAGAAGTATCACAGATGCAAATTCAAGCATAGACATACCAAATTGTCCATGAAGCCAAGCTTTTAAATTAGTTTCAGGAAAAGGGCACTGTATAATAAACCTTTATTTTCAATAACATTAGGCAAAGGCTGAACATTACAATAGGCCAGGTAGCATGTCAGCACTGATATACTACAACACTTCTTTATGAGCAAATTACAATTCAGAGAGCTAATAATAAAAAGAAGTGATGCTGAGATGATGAATTGATGCTATGCAATTAGACCTATTAGAATTCACAAGAGTCGACAGGCAATAATCAAACCACTTTCATGCTGCCCATTGCAATTATCTTTGCACTTAAGAATCAACAAAGCACATAATGACTTGCACTCGATTAAGAAATTCATGAGAAATGGAATTTTAATTAGTGTGTGGAAAATTTGGGCCATTTATTACTTTAAAGGACAACAGATTGTGAAAACTATGAGTAGTTGTCAAGGCTCAAGAATTAAAGAAAGTTCAAGAGGAATGCAGTGATATTCCTGACAGAAGGGGGGGGGATTACTAATGAATCCTGACAAAATAACTGCTCATGGCATGCCCATAATGATATGTGCATCTTGATAAAATGAATGTTTGTTTAACTTAAAAGCACATCATAATTTTTAAAAAAATACCCACTTGAAGGTTCACTTTATGAAATGAAAAGAAAGTTGGCCAACTGAGAAAACAGCGGCCAACTACTGTATTATTGATATTTATGTTGATTAGGATAAATTGCTTTAAAATCTATCACTTAAAATACATTATTACCCATGTATTCTAGAAGTCCATAGACCACCAGTGATTCGCAAGCTTCATTCACAGAATGTCCACATTAAAAATTCATATTGATTTTTATCACTATACAACAACAACAACAACAACAACAACAACAACAACAACAACAACAACAACAACAATTTATTTATATCCCACCCATCTGGTTGGGTTTCCTCAGCCACTCTGGGCAGCTTCCAACAAAACGCTAAAGTACAATAACCTATTAAACATTGAAAGCTTCCCTAAACAGGACTGCCTTCAGATGTCTTCTAAAAGTTTGGTAGTTATTTTTCTCTTTGACATCTGGTGGGAGGGCGTTCCACAGGGTGGGTGCCACTACCGAGAAGGCCCTCTGCCTGGTTCCCTGTAACTTGGCTTCTCACAGCGAGGGAACCGCCAGAAGGCCCTCGGTGCTGTGTCCGGGCAGAACGATGGAGGTGGAGACGCTCCTTCAGGTATACTGGACCGAGGCCGTTTAGGGCTTTAAAGGTCAGCACCAACACTTTGAATTGTGCTCAGAAACGTACTGGGAGCCAGTATAGGTCTTTCAAGACCAGTGTTATATGGTTTTGGCGGCCGCTCCCAGTCACCAGTCTAGCTGCCACATTCTGGATTAGTTGTAGTTTCCGGGTCACCTTCAATGGTAGCCCCACATAGAGCGCATTGCAGTAGTCCATTTTTGCATTACATTTCAAATTCTATGGAATGTGAATTATAATACCCCCCCCCCAAAAAAAATGGGTATAGGAAAGTGTTCCACCAAGATCAGCAGTAATTTTCAAGTAATCCATGGGGAGGGGGTGGATTTTGGGAACTACTACTCTAGAATCATTAACATGTTGAGTATGCTCTGGTTCCAAAAGAAATTGTTTTTGTCTCCATGACCAAATTCTCTATAAGTAACCATGTAAATCATCTATGGAGAAAATATAATGGGATGCTTTTCTGTTAGTGTAAGGAGAGACACTTTCCACCATGCCATCCTCTTCATCAGTAGCCTCCCATCGACACATCATACTGATGTTTCTGCTCCACTTTGTGGCACTGTTTATTTTGATGGTCCTTTTTTTCACTATCCGCCAGCCCTTTAGTGGACATCTTGATTAACATTTCTATAGAAGGCAAGTAATTATCATTCCAGAGCAGATTTTCTGTGGCATAGGAGGTTGCAGAATCAGTAAGGACATGTGAAAGTCTCATTCGAAGAAACTGAACTCTGATCCATTAATGGAAAAAAAGACGTTTGGCTCCAAGCATCTTATAGCCACTTGACTAGTGTTAGACTGTTATGGGAATTAGAAGCTGTTTGCCAACAAAGGTCCGTATAGTTAAAGCTATGGTTTTCCCAGTAGTGATGTATGGAAGTGAGAGCTGGACCATAAAGAAGGCTGATCACCGAAGAATTGATACTTTTGAATTATGGTGCTGGAGGAGACTCTTGAGAGTCCCATGGACTGCAAGAAGATCAAACCTATCCATTCTGAAGGAAATCAGCCCTGAGTGCTCACTGGAAGGACAGATCGTGAAGCTGAGGCTCCAATACTTTGACCACCTCATGAGAAGAGAAGACTCCCTGGAAAAGACCCTGATGTTGGGAAAGAAGGAGGGCACAAGGAGAAGGGGACGACAGAGGACGAGGTGGTTGGATAGTGTTCTCGAAGCTACCAGCATGAGTTTGACCAAACTGAGGGGGGAAGTGGAAGACAGGAGTGCCTGGTGTGCTCTGGTCCATGGGGTCACGAAGAGTCGGACACGACTAAATGACTGAACAACAACAACAAGGAATCGGCATTAAGAGACCCTAGCTATGATCTTATACTGGTGGCTGTCCACACTAATCTATAAATCTCAGTTCTTCTTCCTCTTCTGAGATACTTTCTCCAAAAGTACTTTGAGATACCAGCTGGAAAGGTATGTGCCTTTCATACTTCTCCACCTCTATCACCCCCCCCCCAACCTCGAGCAAGTAAGTACAAGATGCACTCGAAGAACAAGTCGCTCTGTTTTAGAAACGGTGTCAAAAGTGGGAGGGAGCTTTCCTGCCTTCTTTGCTGGAGTAAAATACGAGTGATTTCCTTCAAAATAATCGCATTTGACTGACCTAGTTGTTACAGTAAAGTTTTTGTTTTTGTTTTTAATACTTTAGAGTGGCAGATGCTTTTTTGGAATCCCAGGATAGCTGGATGGTGAGTGAATAGTTCAAAGGGATAGAGCATTAGCTCAGGGAAAACAAAGCTATCAGCATGTATCTTTCAGAAACACAACTTACTGTACTCGTACCGGTAACATGGCATAGTTACTCCACAGGCGCTTTCTAATTTGTGCAAAGAGGATGTCAGAGGAAACTGCTGCTATTTTGAGAACAGATTACAAGTGGATATGAAATAGATAACTCACAGCGTGATGAATGCAATAGCTTGCTTGCTCACTATCTTGTTTATTAATAAATGACTTTTTTTGAATAATGGATTATTTTACCTAGGGAATATGAGTTAGCTGCAACATACATATTCCTATAAACCTAACAAATTTAATGTAAATACAATATATCATGCATATGGAAGGCGCCAAAGGTCCAATAAAAACTTCAGTGACTTGGAAATGCGGTTTATAAGAATTTAAGAAGATTTATATTCGTGGCAAAAAGGAATGCTAGATCCTCAGCTGTCATAGAAAATACACAAATAGAGACCTCTGAAATGCCTTTGTTTGTGTATCGCTCCAGACACATTGCTTGATTTCTGAACATTTGCACACTTTTTTTTCCAGGATATTGAATTGTTTGAATGGTCAGTGGCAACTTGAAAAGACTCAACAGTCATTTCTTCAGCTGTGGACAAATTCAGTGCACAATGTGCACAATTTTGGGATGTCTAATTTACTTTGCTTTATAAGGCACATCATTTTTTTTAAATGTATTTTTTATTAAAGATTTCTTGGCACATCATTTTTAAAGGGAAAGTGCATTCACCTTTTAATTTTTTTAATCAAATATTTGTTTAAAAATATTGTAATATATTTAGGGTAAACCCTATAAATTAATAAGGACAGGCAAACATACAGAAACCTTAGCAGTGATTTGAAAGTGCACATTGGTCCAGTGATGAAACAGTATATTTTTTGCAACAGTATATTTTCCCTTATTTTCATTTAGGCTGCAGTCCTATGCACTATTCAACAGATTGGAACTTGCTTCTAAGTAAACTTAAACAGGATTGCATTGTCAAAAATGTGTCAATAATGGCTTTCTGAATACAGAACTGACAATATGTAGTTCTTAAATGCTGAAAGGTAATAAAAATGGGGCCAAACAGTAGAATTTTGTAACCTAGAGATACAGCAGATCATTCTGATGAAGACTTCTTCAGTACATCATACAGAAAGTTTGAGCATTGCTGTACCTTCACTGCTGTGCCTCTTAGGCAAGTCTGATTTGCTTCTCTATTTTATTCATCTTTGAACACAATTCCTTGAAAGCAAATGAGATCATTGTTCTGTCCATGTTAATTGCTCCTGTGGTGCCATTTACAGCATCCATCGACACTAAAATTCACTGCGGAGCGATAACCAGTTTGTTAGAAACGCTACCAACTATTTTAAAAATCTAAAAGGTTTTTAAATATTAATAGCACTTGAATGTTTTCTCTCCCAGATGGCGATACAGCTGACTGCTGCTCCCCTCTGTAATACGGTGCTATTTATCCTCTGAATGTCCCCAGTTTAAGACTGCTTTAATCTTTTGTTGCTGTTGTAAAACTTGATCTACTATGGGACAACATAATTAAGTGTCAGGTTTTGGATGTACAATATGAGCTGCAGCTAGAATAATCCCCGTTGTACGTCACCAACAATTCATTCTAGAGCTGAGTGATAACAGAATCCTAGATTATTAGGTGAAGGGCACAATATTTTACCTCTTTCATCACTGGACCAACGTGCACTTTCAAATCACTGCTAAGGTTTCTGTATGTTTGCTCTCCTCTGACGCTCTCCACTTCCATTAGCCTAATAAAAGCTTTATGGCACTCAAGCTGTATGTAGGATTGCATAGTGCAACCAACTGGAAAGAAACAGCATTTTGATTTGAACGATCTGATGCTCTCTTCTGCTTGTTCTCCTAAAAGGTATCAAGATGCGGTGAAATCAAGTATGGCATGTTACATCGGAAAAGGTAAAGTAAAGCACAGAATCTGAATGAAACACATTAAGAGAAAATGCACATAAAACACAATTACTAGTTACCTCTAATAAACCAAGAATGCTTCCCAACAGGTATCAGTGATCCTCATGAATACATGTATTTTGCCTCATTCTTATGTTATTGACATCAAAATGCCAATTTCCTGTTTAATTCAGATTTTTCCTTTCCACCAAAAATCCAGTAAGTTGAAAAGAAAATTTATTGCCAGAAGCCTATTTGCAAATCTGATGACCAATCTGCAATATTAAGGACTCCCCTGGAAGCATCCTGTGTGGGGAATATATCTGTTTATTTATTGTGATACGTGTAATATGCCTCATGTGCTTTATATGTACAAATGCAAAATATAAATCTTCAGATGCAATATTTGAGAGAAAATGCTCTTCGTTTTTACATTAACTGCTATCAATAGTTAAAATATTTCCATAGGAATCAGAGAAATATTTATAAACCAACTCTGCGACAAGAAGAGTTCTCTTTCTGTTCCTTCCTCTCTCTCTCTTTTTTTTAAAAGAAGCAATGAAACCTTAAAGTGTTAATTATGCAGCTTGGTTTTGGTGTTTTTTTTTAAAGATATCAGTCATCCAGAAATCCAGAAAGATTATATAACTTCCCACTAACTTTTGTGTGATTTACCTGAAATAATTAGTGCACTGGGAATTAAATAGCATAGTATTTTGGCTGGGATCCAAAGAACTGCTTTAGGCACATCCAAAAGCTTAGGCATGCCTGGTGGACTTTCTGATTTTCTTCCTTTGAACAGCAGACACCTATTCCAAAAAGATTTGGAAAAAAACCTCAATTTCAAAATAGCTTTGCCATATGGAATAAGAGGCTGCTGTTTGAAAAGCATGTGTCTGAAGTTCATTTAGATGCATAAACCTAGTATTATTATTTTTTTATAAATCCTGGCCTTCCAATTTATACTCCATCACAATCTACATAACGTAAGATCCTCTCTGTTACACTTATGTAGACAGGCGAGAGAGTTGTGGGAGTTTGGCCTTGATTGTTTGTTGTTATCATCTACAAAACTAATTAAAAAGTTAGGAAAAAATAGGACGTCAGCAGGGACTCTAACTGTGTGTGTGTGTGTGTGTGTGTGTGTGTGTGTAAATGAAGAAGGAATTACAACTCATGCAAGACCACAACTTCTGTGTGAGAGGCATCAAAGCCACCCAGAAGGTGTCAAAATAGTTTCCTACTCCCCTCACTGCTACTAGTTGAACAGACTGTATAAATAAATCAGGCACCTGAGGTAGGCACTTCTCCATATACTGAGGAATCATAATGATGTTGCTTTACTTGAAACCATGGTTGCTTGCCACAAATTCACAATTATTCGAAGGAGGCACAAAACTAGAACACTGCTAATTACTACATGCTACCTTGCTTCATAGTTATTTCCAGCCTCAGCAATGGCACAGTCTGCCAGGTCTATATATAGACATCCCTTTTATTCATCTGATTTAGATTGCTAATGCATCTATGAGGACAGGGCTTATGTTTCACTTTCTGTAGGTTCAACATCTTCCTTGCATAACCTTCCTTTATGAACTCCAAGAAGTAAAGATGTGTAAATACTGGTTGACTGCCACATTCTTTGGCTGGGGTAGGTGCTTCTTTGCCTGGCCAGAACTCTGTGAAGCATGGAAGTAATGCACACAAACTTCCTAATAAGTCCCCTGAGGAAGAAACAGATTTGGAGTCTTGCAGTCCATTATACTGCACTGAGTGAACTTAAGACCGTTATTATGCACATTTTTATTTCCTCTAAATTACTGTGATACACCTATGAGTAAATGTGATACAATGCAATGTGATATACATATCAAGCCATAACTTGTTGTCTGCTAGCAGTTTGAGTTAGATCAGAGGCTGTGAATGCTTGTGTTTTGAAGTTTCTAGCATTTTTATTTGTGTGTGTTTTGAGGAACAGTACTCTAAGGAGAAAGGGGGTCCAATTTTCTCTTGAAGTGTGACACTAACCACAAAGAAGGTTGAAATTAAGGTCCAAATTGATTCCCCCAAAAGTTGCTTCTCTCCCTGGTAAGAAGCAATTAAAATAACAAGAGCATATTATCGACATGTTATGGCCTTGTAAATCTGCAAAGTCTGGGAGAATAGCCAGAGTGTAGCTTCCCAATCCTTTCCCAGACTCGTATCTGAAAAATAGTTTTAAAAATTCAATTGTCCCTCTTCCCTATTACTAAGCCTGCAGTGTATTAGGTAATTATCTCAACCTTCTTATGAAAGCCATCTTTTATTAGCATTGTGTCTCCTGTCTTCTTATTCATTAGCTTTCCACCTCCTGCCCCAGAACAATCACTTTGCCCCACCTCTTCCATCCTGGTTCAGTTTTAAATGCTAAATTTCCTTTGCTCAGAACAGACCACCCTTCTCTCTTTGCCTCTCCCATTTTACATTCTAAATCTTTAAAAGAGCACATTTTCCTCCTTCCTTTATAATCAATTCTTTATATGGACCGTATTTTTCGCTCTATAACACGCACCAGACCATAACATGCACGTAGTTTTTAGAGGAGGAAAACAAGAAAAAAAATATTCTAAACGAAATAGTGGATATATGATTTTTGTGGTTCATGCTGTGGCCACAGACATGTGATCTGACAGTGAGTTTGGAGTAGCCCAATGCAAAAATCCTGAGGATCCATGTGGATCCATGCTTTGTAACCACGGAGGAGGGAAGGAAGGGGAACCATGGATCCTCTGCTCACGACTGCAGCAGATCCTCCCCGCCACCCGCAGGCATTCGCTCCATAACACGCACAGACATTTCCCCTTACTTTCCAGGAGGAAAAAAGTGAGTGTTATGGTGCAAAAAATACGGTATTTTCTCTCTTCCCAGCACCCACCTGTTTCTTCCTCAGAAAATCCCTGAGTCTTCACAACATGATCACAGTTTAAAGTGGTCCACTAGCAAAGTAAACTCTATGGCTTTGGGCCTGGTCCCTAAATAGGTAATGATGAGGTCTTCATCTTCTGTTCAGATTTTCAGATGATCAAATAAACCACAGAGAAAGCAACTTTTCAAATGATTTGCTTTTCAAACAGGTTATGTTGAAAACGTAATAGGTGAAATTCAATATTGCACTAAAGTGACCGTTCTGTCATGAAAACATTTTGGCTTGTCAAATGGACAAGGCTCATTTGATATTTAACTGGTTCTTCCCTTTACCTGTAGCCTCTAGTAGTTAGTCAATCATGTGTGCTCCTCACAGAACAGGAACAATGCACTCACCATATTATCTTTGTTTTTCCAGGAGAAACAACACAGGAGGGAAATCTCCAGGCAGGTACAAAGACAAAGTATATGGAGTCTAGATGTCTCTGGAAAGCTCACCTACAGCCCCTTAAGTTATAAATAATGCTCTTGCAGTCCCTTACTTCTGGTATAGATGGATACTAGCAAATATATAGCAAATATATAGCAAACCAATAAACAAGGCCCTTTGGTATAATCATGTGAAGTGCGTGCGTGTGTGTCCAACACAGCTTGCAGCTATTGGTCAAGTGCAAAACAGAAATAAAGGGAAGGTTAAAAAAAACCCCAGCTAGAACACCACAAAATCTAGCAACTATTTCGGTTTGCAGAGCAGAGAAGTGCACCCGAGTTCATGCCACCCAGAACGCCACATTGATCACATTCAAATTTCCTAAAATCAACACAAACAAAACTATTATTATATAAAAGCTACATTGCTTTTTTAAAAAAAGATAAAAACAAAGACAAAACACATGTAATTAATGCTAATTCATCATAAGGCATTGCCAAGTTCTAATTTTCAATGTTATTCTTGCCAACTCTTTGCTGATAATCAGATAATGCTACATTCACATAGAGCCTGTGCAGTCAGGAGAGATTAATGTGCAAATAGACGATGACAAGTCATGTGAAGTAATTCTGCTAAATATTCCAGAACTTATTCTAAAACTTGTCTCCGTGTGCATAATCAGAGGGAGAGATGGGAAGACAGGAGAAGCTACCTAAGTAACTTTTGATGTTGAAAACGTAGGTGAGTTCCATAAAATGAATTATTTCTTATTCCAGCTGATCTTGCAAGAAACTAAAATATGAATTTTCAAAGTGGAAACCAGAGGAGGACAACTTTACTTCGAAATCAACAAGGTGGAGAAAGTAAGCAGCAGGGATGTGGGAACTTTTATAAATCTGGACGAGCGCCACCACCGCCATGCTCTAAGACCTGCTGTTGATAATTCAACAGACCTTCCTACTCAGTTACCTAGGTGGTTTGTGTAATCTGCATGATTTGAAAACACACACTGTTTAGCTACAATGGTGTTCTGCAGTTCAGGAGCTTCATGTAAAAATATCTACCAATAGGACATTGCAATTTAAAGTTATTTGTTTATGGAAGTTTGCAAAATCACCCAGGAGAAATCCCCCAAACTGATTTTTCAAGTACAGGGATAAAGGGATAAAAGAGGCCACAAAATATCACACCAGCTAAAACTATGTATTTAAAAAAAAAGAAAAAAGAGAAGATGCATCCAGTTCAATGAGTTTAATTAAAAAGTATCTGTAAAGCTATCATGTATCCCACTATGAAAAACTGTGGCAAACGTATATGAAAGTTGATGAGCTCTTAAGGGGAAAATATAATAGTAATTGAAAGCAGTAAGACCATTGTATCAGTCCATTTTTGTCACTCTAGCATCATTGTAATAAACAGAAATTTGTAGAAAGTGATAAGGAAAGCTGAGAAAATATAAGGAGCAACGTTTTACAAATGAGAAAAC
The DNA here is from genome assembly GCF_965112155.1 of Podarcis liolepis. Lineage (NCBI taxonomy): Eukaryota > Metazoa > Chordata > Lepidosauria > Squamata > Lacertidae > Podarcis > Podarcis liolepis. The sequence goes on along the minus strand of NC_139557.1, from coordinate 18,134,708 downwards.
TAATATCTGAAAAAGAATTCTGAAGTGCAAAATTAAATTGAAGTGTACATCTTGTAGATTACATAGAGGAGGAAAACTGTTTGTTTCCTTTACCATTATTTTAACCAACAACTATAGCAAAAGCAGTTCTTCCAGTTTTGCCAGATACATTTCAGGCAACTAATTAGCTATTTAATTTAGTTGTGTTTTTTTTCTTTCTAAAGCACAATGCTTAATTCAGAGCAGCCAAATAACTGAACGTTTTCTAAAACTCTCTATTATACCATAATCTTGCTAGGCCTTACTTATTTTATTCAAGAAAGGTAAATAATAATTTGCAAAGCATTTTGAGATTAGAGGATGTATTTTGGATTTCAGAATATCTATTAGGATCATTCATCTTTTAAAACCAGGCTACATCTATAGCCACATATCCACCAAGTCTCCAGATCAGCCTTTCATGGAAGTCTCCAGACCAGCCTTTCCCAACCTTGGGGCCCCAGACGTTATTGGACTACAACTCCCATCATCCCTAGCTATTAGGACCAGTGGTCAGGGATGATGAGGGGTGTAGTCCAACAACATCTGGTAGACCCAAGGTTGGGAAAGGCTGCTGTGGACAGTTTTTGAGACTGTGGCTCAGTGGCAGAGGAAGCGGTGTGTGGTAGGTGTGAGCCGCCCCGGGTGTCATCATTGAGGGGGGTAACAAAAATGAGTTTGTTTTTTAAAAACAAACAACCTGGGCTCATGTAACTTTTTAGTTCAGTCAAGAAACGTAACGAAACGTGGTTGGCACTGGGCAGCACACCGCGGGGGCTGGCACTTACCGCAAGGCCTACAGCGTGCCCGAGCCACGCATCTCTCCTGGGAGTGATGTGGTGGCTTGGGCACCAACAGACTCTGCGCTGCCTAAAACGGCAGTGTGGAGCTTGCTGTTGGAAAAACGCCTGGGAAGGCCGTCAACTTCCCAAGACACCGGGGCATCTCTCCAGTGGTCACTCTCTGGCTAAAAATCTCCCTCAGTCCAGAGAGACCAGTGATAAGTGACTCCTAACTCCTGAGAGGGGCACACTTGTCTTCTGGTATCTCATTGCAGAAGAAAGAGTCAATCAGCAGCTCTAAACTACTTTATTTTAAAGTCTATATACAGTGGTACCTCAGGTTAAGTACTTAATTTGTTCCGGAGGTCCGTACTTAACCTGGAACTATTCTTAACCTGAAGCACCACTTTAGCTAATGGGGCCTCCTGCTGCTGCGGCGGCGCCGGAGCACGATTTCTGTTCTCATCCTGAAGCAAAGTTCTTAACCTGAAGCACTATTTCTGGGTTAGCGGAATCTGTAACCAGAAGCGTGTGTAATGTGAGGTACCACTGTACAGTGGTGCCTCGCAAGACGAAATTAATCTGTTCCGCGAGTCTCTTCGTCTTGCGGTTTTTTCGTCTTGCGAAGCACGGCTATTAGCGGCTTAGCGGCTATTAACAGCTTAGCGGCTATTAACGGCTTATCGGCTTTAAGAAAAAGGAAACAAACTCGCAAGAACTCGCAAGACGTTTCGTCTTGCGAAGCAAACCCATAGGGAAATTCGTCTTGCGGAACGACTCAAAAAACGGAAAACTCTTTCGTCTTGTGCGTTTTTCGTCTTGCGAGGCATTCGTCTTGCGAGGTACCACTGTACAAAGAATCCATCAGCATGTCTGTGCTCTCTCAGCATACGTACAGAAAACAGCATCACACACAGAAGTGAAACTAAACTTCCAACAGTACTGAGACTTCCTGTCTCACACTCTCAGACACTCACATGATATAAACAACACAGTGCTTACTCCTGGAGCAGCACGGATGGAAAAAAATCCTAACACTTGCGTCTGCCCACCACGTCTCCCTCAGCCACCCTACAGGTGAGGCGGAGGAGGCAGAGAGGCTCTACACAGCTCACCCCGCCCTCATGGGTGCCTCGCCTTGCCCCCAGCTGCAGGACACGCCTGCTGCACTGGGCACCCTAGCACCTAGCTACGCCGCTGCTGTATGGCTAAAAGTTGGAACTGAAGTTGCAGCATGGGATTGAGGGGCAAATGTTTAGACCTTCACTCCCCACCACCACCACCGTTCCAGTCCAAAGTCAGGATCCCACCCCCAACACACAAGGCTTTTTTATGAGATACAGTGATGCCAGCAGTTCCATTCACCAGACTCCAGTCCCATGTGTAGTTTGCCTTATGAGCAGGTTCATGAAACAGCAACATTAGTGACCTAACCAACGCTTTCTTTTTAAAATGACACTGTGGATGCTTAATGTGTTTCCTTCATAGATAGCTGCACCTCAAACATGTTCAGGAACAATTAGTAATCTTGGCAGACAGTGGAAAGTAATTGCCGAGCAGTGAGCACACGATGAAGAAGTTTTTTTAAAACTAATTTTCATTAACCAGAGTTGTGCGTCGAGGTCCCCAAGACACCCCCCCCCCAAAGAAAAACACAATTGACACTTAATTTTTGTTTAAGGTTTTTGGCATAATTTTGGCTACAACTTTATTCAAATTACAGCAATGTGAGTGGTTGCTTAGGCATTGGTAGCACTAACTGACCCCGCACGGGGACAGCTCTGACATTCGCACCCCCCGTGAAGTCAGCAAGGGTAAGTCACCTGGGGAGAGAGACGGGACTGGGAACCATGCCTCACCTATCCCCAGAATGCTCCCAGGGGCTTGCGTGGCCCTAGGCCCTTGCCAGGGGGGTTCAGACAAAAGCATGGGGAGCCCCTGGGTTCCTTTAACGGAAAACTCTTGAAGCAGCAGCAGCAGCATTTTGGAGGGGCAGGCACAGCTGAATCCATACCCCTCCACCACCAGCAGCATTTTGGGCTGCAGGCACAGTCAGTCCATACCCCTCCGCCAACCAATTCCAAGACCAATGCCTAACCGCAAACCTTACAAGTTGTGACGATTTGCTATGCAGTAGGCAAAAACCAAGTGGCACACACTAATCAGCCAAATGGACAAAATTCCTGCCGGGCTCCTGCCCCAAAGCAGACGACCCCATGACAGGCATAGCAAGGTCAAGCAAACAGCCTAAAACTAGGGAAGGGAGGGCGGGTGATCCAAAGTAAGCAGCGAAAAGAGGAAGTTCTTCGCTGCAAGCATTGTATTTAACAAATAGGGCTGTCAATCAACAAATGGCAGCATCTAGATTTTCCCAGTAACAGCCCGTCCCTGCTTAAAGGATGGCCAAACCATTTGCCTAGTAACAGTGAGGTGTCTTGTCAACCCTGCCCGCAACCTGTGCTCTCCATGAGGGAGAACACACTTTACAGATTCAAAGACAAAAATCTGACTTCAAACAAAGCAACAACAAAGGAATATACATTGCTTTAGGGTGGGAAAGACCCTTGAATTCATCAGTGTCTCTTTATTCTGGAACATTCAATAAGCAGCAACCACCATTTGCCAGGATTTGCCTTTAGAACAGAGGGAAATGAAGCATCATGGCCTAAGGTGGGCCATTCTGAAGTAATATAAAGCAGAAATGGGTGGCGAGGGATTTTAAGTATATGCTGAGGCAAGCCCTGGTTAGAACCGATCCTTCCATGACTATGGGCTTTTGCAAAAAAGGAAGGGGAAAAAAAGCTTTTCCCAAGCATTATCTCTCAAGGCAGGGATTACTTTTCATATTGGAGCCCCAGGAGGGAAAACTCAGTTGTGGTAAGTCAGGGTTTTTGTTTGATTTTTGCTTTGGAGAGAATGGGCAGGAAAGCATTCACTCTCTTCCCCTTTCCTATGCTAAGCTTCAAATTCTGCACCTCTCTGTCTACATGAATCCAGCAGTGACTGAACAGACTGACCCATGGGGCTTCCACCACAACATCTAGCTTGGTTTAAAGAACAATGGGGGATTATGTGGGCCATGTCATATCTCAAAGCCTCTTAAAGCTCTGTAAATGCCACAAGTAGAAGCTGATTAATAAACCTAATGAATAAATTGGTACTTTGTTTTTTTATATATATAATCAGAAGATAATTCCACCCTGTTTCCCAACAGCAGCTCATCTAGGGCTGAATATTAGCGCTGGTGATCAGAGGAATATCAAACAGCATCAGACAGTACCCTAAGCAGAGAGGGGAAACAGAATAATGATGAGATTATGTCAGTGTTTCTCACAAGCAGTTCAATTAAAAATGTGCAATGGTGATATACCATCAAGCTAAAAATTGGTTCTGCATGACTGAAGTTGAGGCCTACCTACTCTCACAGTATTTATACCCAATTATCGGGCTGTGACCCTTGACTTTCTTGCAAGGCAGGCAGCCAAAAAGATGCATTAAAACATGAGCTGAAAAACAGCCAGGTACCAAAATTCCTTCTACTGGAATGAACTCAATGCTACATTGAATTAGGTTAATTTGATGGAGTCCTATTACACTGGGGATCTCTGACTGTCTCACCCTGATCCATTAACAGCATTGTTAACTAGGTTCCCAAATGCACACACACACAAAAACTGTGATAGAACTTAAAATTCCTATATTGTTTATGAATTAATGGACCAGGAATTAACTGTTTGTTTTGACGTGGATTATTCCTTTGACTTTTATGGCTTTAGAACAACAGAACTAAAAACGTGATTTGGTGGCATCTGAAAAAATAAGTTCAAAAATAAGGAAATTTTGTGGCCTCTCTAAGATTTGGTTGGCTGTAAATTTTAATTGTTCTGGAAATGGAGGGGGAGTATTTTTCTATCTATAAGACGCCCCCATGTATAAGATGCCCCCTATTTGGAGGGGGCTCAGATTTAAGAAAATGGGGGGGAGAGATGGCCCAGAAAATAAGATGCCCCCTAATTTTTGACATTATTTTTAAGGGGGGGGCTAGTCTTATACATGGAAAAATATGGTAATTGGCAGCAGCCCCTACATAAGACTGTTACAGAAGAGGGAAAGGAGGAGATGTAGATACTAAGAAGCCAGGCTCCTCCTACCATCAGCTGTCATCAACCACTACCGTGGTTTGGACCCAAGCACTTCCAAAGTGCCACCTCCATTGTCTAGGCATGTGTCCAGGGGAGGAAGAAAAGCGAGTACCATATTTTTCGCTCTATAAGACACACATTTTCCCCTCCCAAAATTAAGGGGAAATGTGTGTGCATCTTATGGAGCGAATGCAGGCTCCTTGGCTTCAGCGATAGCAACGCGAAGCCTCCAAAGCACAGAGGAAGCGCTCCCGCCGCACTCCCGAGGCTTCGCGTTGCTTTAGCTGAAGCCTGGAGAGTGAGAGGGGTCGGTGCACACTGACCCCTCTTGCTCTCCAGGCTTCAAAGATAGCTGCCTGAAGCCTCCGGAGCACAGCAGGAGCTCCTGCTGCTCTCCGGAGGCTTCGGGTTGCCTTCACTGAAGGCGAAGGCAATGTGGGAGAGCGAGAGCTGCGCAGCGCCCCTTCAGCTAAGCGGGAGGAGAAATGGAAGGGGCTCCATTTCTCCTGACGCTTCACTGAAGGGGCACAGCGCTGAGAGGGGGAGAATTTTTTTCCTTGTTCTCCTCTCTAAAACAAGGTGCGCCCTATGGTCGGGTGCGTCCTATAAAGCGAAAAATACAGTAAATGCTCTTGCTAGCACCCACCAGGCAAAAACGGGGTGATGTTACTGGTGATTTGAGCAGCACACAGCAACATCAGGGTGGGGGACCGAGGGAACAGTGGGGGCGACAGCAGTACCAGGCAGGAGCCCAGGTGGGCATTGGCCAGGGACCAATCAACAGCACCAGGCTGGGGAGCCTACTAATTCTGGCACCGGCCTTCCTCTCAGGTGTCATAAGGTTGCTTCTGGAGCTTTGAGCCAGCTACACAGGCCACAGAAAATGCTGACTGACTGCCCTCTCTTTGTTTTTGCATGAATGTGTCTCTCCTTCTGAAATCTGTACAAGCACACCACAGCATGGATGCTACAAGCATAAAAGCATGTCTGCTCTTCCTAAGTAGCTTTCAGCTACTACTCCAAGCACTACCTTGGGATGGGGCAGGGTGCATAGCGGTGTGAATAAGTAGTCTCATAGTGCTTCCTTGACCCTGTGCTTGTCATTTGTATTGTAACAGAGCTGAAGCCCACAGTGATATTGGCTCCCTTGTATCTTGGCAGAAACATAGCTCACTCCGTCAGAAAAGATGTCTTAAGCTATCCCGCTGGCATCATTAATAATACGTTCTCATGTGGCAAAAGTAACAGCTTTTCTTATTACCGCTGATCCAGGATTTATTTTCCCTCAGACATCAGCAGAAAGTTATATTTCTTCTCATAAATGTGGTACAGCGTGTCTCAGGCAATGCAGTCACAATTGCAAAATGCATTATTGGTAATGAACACAAACAATATGGGAGCCTTTCTTCATCTATATTCTTCATCAAGGCAGTAAAGAGTTTCCATATACTAGGATTACTGCTATTAGCCCTTCATTTCCAGTATTCACTCAGGGCCGGATCGCAACAAGGAAATAAATGGGAACGCTCTCATAAGATAACATCGATAACTGGGAAATGTTGGTTTAAAGTGGTGATGGATTATGTACACCACTCTCCAACAGATACAGGCTCTTTCATGCAGGTAGCTTGTGAAGTATTTGTTGTCTCATGAGATGGGGTTTGGCAGGTGATAACCTTTTGTGAAATGTCTACATACTAAAACCTCTTGCACCTTATTCAGGGGTGTCCTGTCCACTCCCCACCCCATCCTGCCATGCCCTACCCCCCACTTCTGCTGTCTCTGGAATGCCCCCCTTCGGTGAGAACAGAGGCACTCCCCAAAGCACTGCTGCTTATCTTCTCCAACTCTCACCAAGTTTGGCGACAGTTGGGACACTTCTCACTTCGCCACCTCAGGAGTAGGGAAGACAAGTGGCAAAACCCTGGCAATGGAATGTCTCCCTCTCACTGATGTTACTGGAGGTTTCTGGCAGAAACAGTGGGGCAGGCTACCTGAGGCAAGTGTTTTAAGTATTTCCACAGAAAGTCTTGAATGATATATTGCGGAGAAAATTGAGTGTCAGGCAATTTGTCAACGTACAATGTATGTGTATTAATCTGTTTGGATTGTACACAGTGATTATGCACATGAATGGAAGGCAGCCCCTTTTTAAAAAACAAACATCTCAGGGGGCAGGAGACTCCTGTGATCTGTATTGTATGGGACTGCAGGGGAGAATCACCTGAAATCAGGTGGAAGAATCTGCTCAGAAGTTTTCTTCTCAAAATGTTTAGCTATTTACTTGCAATCAGCTGAGCTTTTAAGACATTGGAATATCACTTGGTTTCCTTCCAGCCATTTCATTCTGTTTATAGTTTCAAAAGGATTCCGACTGGGAGAACAATGGCTTGGAATTGGGATTCAGAGTCCCTGGAAACATATCCTAGAAAAGCATAGCAAAATAAAATATATTCAGACAATTAAACTGGAGTTGATGCAATGCTCTTTAACAACACACCAGCCTCCTCCAGCATGCTGCCCACCAGATGTTGGGAGTCCAACTCCCGTCAGAAAGCATGGCTAATGGTAACGGACGATGGGATTTGTAGTCCAACAACAACTGGAAGGAACTAGGTTGGGGAAGGCTGGCCTAGACTTTCACATTATGTGAATGGATACTTCCACATGGATAGTGTATATGTGACTGCTGAGAATGCTGTGCTGTTCTTAGTATTTATTTAATTGACAAACTTTTCAGCACTTAAATGCACCACTGTTGCATGTTACTGTGAATGGAAATGGGGGGGGGGGAGGCTGCCATCATGTGTGATCTAGCTGCTTAGAAGTAAGAGATTCCCTTTGAGTTCATACTAACAAGACTGTTAATACAAAAGTAGAAAAAATACCACATGGACATATCGGAACAAGACACTGTAAAATATTAGAAAGGGGTTTAGAAGGCATCCTTACAATATATGTAATGTAGAGATGAAACAACTTCTATTCAGTGCAGAGAGAGTACAGCAAGGTTGTCCACAATTAGTTGTAATAAACACCAGCAATCTTCCTGTGCTTTAATATGCAGTGAGAAATAAATGATATAATCTTCTCTTCTTTTCTTTAATCCTTTGCTACTTCACAGAAAACCATGGTGCCATTCAGACTCCTTGGCTAACCCCTGAGCAATGTCCTGGTCATTCAAGAAGAATAATGGGATTGTGTGATATTTAAGCTGTGAAACTTTGATAGTTCTCTCTCTTTCCTCACCCCAATTTATACTGAACAAATGCAAGATGTGGAAGGAATATGAAATATCAGAACAGAGCCTTAATTATCTTATGATTAATAGCATCTTCAAATGAAGCAAATTATATCCTGCAATTATCACTTGAATGAAACAATTAATCTTTAATGCCTAACAAAAGGAGAGTAGCCTTCATGGATTTTTTTTCCTCCTTAAAAAAGATATATGTTGAACGTGGATGTCTGAATGATGTAGATAAACTGAAAGCAAGGCAGAGAATTTAAACAAAGCTCATGAAACACTCTCTAAATTTTTCTGCCAGTAGACATCAATTGAACGTGAAACTACTGAAGTATAATTGCCTGCTTGTCAATTCTGACATTAAAATTTTCCTGACTCTTGAATGACAATCACCCACTTCCAACATTTTAATAAGTACTCATTTACTTATCCTTTCATAGATGTGCAAGGTTGTCAATAACTTCATGCTCTTCATGTGGAAGTAAAAATTCACCCAATCATGTATGAATAGTGAAACCTTTAATTGGTCCTCTGAACAAGCAACTAATTGTTACCAAAGGGCACTGTCTCCTATTCTGCTTAAATGTGTGTTTTGGTAGTTTGAAAGGGAGGTGGAAATTATTACAATATCTATTTTCTTCCAGCTAACAAGCTCAGTATCCCTCCTTTGAAGCTTTGTGGGTTTATTTTCATTGGAGACATAGAAATACAGCGCCAATTCAATGGCAAAAAAAAAATCTGTTTATACATAGCTGCAGTGCCAATCAGCCGTCTAAAAAGGATTGCGCAAACAGAAGCCATTCTAACAATACTGCTGCAATTCGTACCATCTCAAACTAGGAGATTTCCCTACGCTCGGCTTTTCCATTGGTGAAATGGAAGCAGTCGCATTCACTGCTCCCATTAAAAACTATTTACAGCAGTGTGATGATGTGAGAACAAATAATAAAGCCAAATATGCACAAAAGGTCAAATCTGTTTACTTTATACACCTACGTGCTCCTATCTGCAAACAAGAAAGTCATTCAGAATGGCAGCTTGCAAGCAGAGGACTGCATTCTTGCCAGCAGCAATACTTGGAGCTAGGATCCCTGAAAACAAGTGAGGGCAGAAGGTCCCCCATACTTCTCTTTTGCGAGTCATATTTTTATCATAGCCTTCCTTCAAGGAGTTCAGGGTGATATACATTATTCTTCCCCACTCTGCTCCACCTATCTTCAAAACAAGCCTGTGAGGCAGATTAGTCTGAAACACAGTTACTGGTCCCACGTCACACCGTGAGTATACTCGCTAAATGAGGTCTTGAACTTCACAGCTCTAATTCCATGCTCTGAACACTCCATTGACAGATCTGGAGACACTTGTCAATGTATATATTTTTCTCTCCATAACCAACAATGGAAGCCTTGCACACGGTGGTTCAGTCCCATCCATCCATGCTTTCCGCTGTCTGTCTTGGGAGGAGATCCTGTTCTAAGCAAGGGCCCTCAATCCTAGGAGGAGCTTACACTCACAAAGCAGTGGCTTCTGATTAGATCTTGGGATGCCCCTATTTCCCCCGCTAGTGCTACCGCTGCCAAACTTGGGGAGGAGGAAGAGCTGGCGATTCTCCTGAGTGGTGATGGCAGTGGCAGCTGCATCTGTTGCCTCTCCATGGCCACTGCTGCTGGCCTCCTCCCTTGGGCAGCTTGTAGCAGCTATTGGAGAGCAGATGAGGAGGAGAGGCTGCCGTTGCCAAACTCTGAGGGGCAGGGTTGCCCCTGATGGGAAGAAAGGGGGAGCAGAGTACAAGGAGACTTGGAGTTGTTGTTTTTTGAATGCCTTTTGTTTTTTGAAGAGCCAGTGTGATGTAGTGGTTAAGAGCGGTGGACTCGTAATCTGGGGAACCAGGTTCGCATCTCCGCTCCTCCACGTGCAGCTGCTGGGTGACCTTGGGCTACTCACACTTCTTTGAAGTCTCACAGCTTCACTCACCTCACAGAGTGTTTGTTGTGGGGGAGGAAGGGAAAGGAGAACGTTAGCCACTTTGGGACTCCTTCGGGTAGTGATAAAGCGGGATATCAAATCCAAACTCCTCTTCTTCTTCTTCTATGTCTAATCTCGCCCCTTTCTAAAATTTATTTATTGGTGTGTGTTTTGCCTTTTTGTAAAAACAAAACAAAACAACAAATTCAGGATTAAGGGGTTTTCTCAGGGCATGTGTGCTGTGTTCCATTGGTGTTGTGGTGGCAACACTCGTCCTTCTGATAGGAAATGCTCTGTGTGGGTGGGCGGCACAAAAATGTGGGGCCAAGGAGGGTCAATTGGAGCACAGTCAGAAATGTCCCCTTTTCATCTGAGGAATGTTGGAGGGTATGAGAGAGTGATCCACATGGATGCCCTGGGAGAGTCTACTTCTCCCCTCGCACAATATCAGTTTCACAATGCAATAAATTGTGTTCAGTTTGTAATCCAGATCTAAATTTAGTGAAGGCAAATGGTAGGCCAGAAGACTTACCGGTAATTAGTTATCCTAGAAAACAGCTAACAGCTCCAGAGTGCAATCCAGCAAGAAAAAAACCCTCTAAAAGCCCGCAAGGCCACACGCTGACTAAGGATTCTTAAGAACTCAATTTGAACGCATTCTGAAGTGGACCGACCTGATACGTAAATCTTGGACCAATGTGCAGATTGAAATTAAGTTATCATTTGGATTTTGCACTTCACTTAATTTTACGATGTGGTTCTCCGAAGACCGCCTTTTTAAAAATGAAAAAACCAATTGCCTTTCCTTTGCAGATAAAATAACCGCTCTAAACAACTAAGAAAGCCTGGCCACAGCTTCAAGGTGAGGCTACAAAGAGCCCAGGGAGTAATGGCATATTATCCCCCCCCCCCAGGGCAGTGAATAGAAAAAGAAAATGGCTGTATTCATGCACCCGGGGGTAACCAGCTCCATACCCCCTGCAACACTCCTGGAAGGAATACCACATCCTAACAGGCTGCCACTCCCAGGGGCACTTGCAATCCCATTGTGGCTGCAGCCTGAATTTTTAGTTGCCTGAAGGATGTATTTTACTTTCTTGAAAAAATAAGAACAGCAGACCTAAGGCCATCTTAAAACGCTGTAACTTACACATTTAAATATGATTTTTGTGCATTTCTGAAACACACACACAGAGAGAGGTCAATTTGGAAATGGAATGGAATGGACTTAGGTAAGAACACAAATGAAAACAACATACACCAGAAATAGATTGAGCCACCCATTCCTAGCTCTGCCACTGTTGCATAAAAACACATCTATTCTCTTCCATGCTCTTATTTCATTTCAAACAAAACCTTGCAAAAGAGACATTTCAGGTATGTTAGACTCATAGAGCATTTGGGCATCTTCACTGAGATCAGGAGGACTTACTCCTGTGCAGCTGGAAAGAAATAACATATGAGCCACTACTACACAGAAATATGTCAAGAACATCTTAATAATTAGAACTACCACACTCTGTCCTTTTGTAATTTAGAGTTATTAATTAAAATGCCACTCACTTACATAGAAAACGCTGTGCATTTGCATATTTTGTTTAGAGCTGTAGCATATTGTCCAACACTTGAAAGAGAGAGGGAGAGAGATCGGTTCTTGGCAACAGGTTTCAAAAACCTAAACTTTCAATCATATCTTTCTTGCCTATAGAGGAGTGATGAGACAATTTATGCAACAGCAATTTAGCTATCAACCCCTGCCATTTCAGAATGACAGCATTATTTCACAAGGAAAAAAAGAAATAAAAAAGCAAGGGGATGGATTAAAGTGCTGAAATAAAGACACTTTGTTCATCTGAATAAAACATTTGTATTTCTGGTCTGAGAGGTTACTTGTCTTTTCAGCCAGTTTGATTTGCACTCCCTTCCCTTTGGGAATTTTTTTTCTTTTCAAGCGCATTAAGAGATATATATTTGCATAAGGCCAACAGAGGGTTCAGCTGATCTCCAAAACGCAGGGTGACATTGCTGTGGAGGTGGAAGGGGACTTCTAAGGACTTCTGGAACTTCTTGTAACTAGTGATAAAATGGCACATATTGTTTTATCTGTGCATTTGCTAATGTTTCATCAATATAATTATAAGGTATATTCTATTAAGAAAAAAATGATTGAGCACTTCCATGCAAAGTAAACAAAATTCAAATAAGATCTAAAATCAATCTCCAGGTTTTTGGTTTTTTTAATATAAGATATTATAGTGTTTGTCCTGATTCCTGCTCTCCGGTTTACAAAGAACATGTGTATTCCATTTAGTGTCAGAGATGGAAGCACCCATTGCCCCTTACTCCCAGAGCACTGGTACACGCGAAGTTCACACACAGACTGAATTAGTCACAATTAGTTCAAGACTGTAATATATAGTCCAGTCTGAGGCCAGAAATATATACCGTATTTTTTGCTCCATAGGGCGCACCAGACCATAGGGCACACCTAGTTTTTAGGGGGGGAAATAAAGAAAAAAAATATTTCCCCCCCCCCAGCCCCAAAGAGCAAAGAAGCCAAGACAGCGAGCGGGATCCCAAAACAGGTCCAGGAGCAGCGGCAAGATTGCGCACAACCTCACCACCGCTCCCGGAGCTTGCAGGGCTAGGGGTGGGGGAAGCCCGAGCTTCCCCCAACCCCAGCCCCCAGAACAGGCTGCTATCCGCAAGCCTTCGGAGCTGAAGGCTTGTGGATAGCTGCCTGAAGCCCGGGGAGTGCAGCAGGAGTTGGCGCTGCGCTCCCTGGGCTTCAGGCTGCTATCCACAAGCCTTCAGAGCCCGGCGGGAACTCCCGCCATGCTCAGAAGGCTTGCGGATAGCTGCCTGAAGCCCAGGGAGCGCAGCGGGAGTTGGCGCTACGCTCCCCAGGCTGCAGGCTGCTATCCGCAAACCTTCGGAGCGCTCCGAAGGCTTGCGGATAGCTGCCTGAAGCCTGGAGAGCGAAAGGGGTCGATGCGCACTGACCAGGCTTCAGCGAAAGCCTGCATTCGCTCCATAGGACGCACACACATTTCCCCTTCATTTTTGGAGGGGGGAAAGTGCGTCCTATAGAGAGAGAAATACGGTATATATTTCCTCTTCTCTTCCCCCACCTCCTTTGGTATCTAGCCTGTTGAAGAAATTGGGAAGAGGTGGTAATATGGAGGGAGAGCAGGAACTAGCCAGTGATAGTGAATTGAGAATGAATCTGCATCCTGCAGACATGAAGACTTGTGATTTCCTGAAAAAGATATTATCAAAGGCCAGCATCTAAGTACTAGAATTACTATTCTGTAATTTCTCAAGGAATCATAGTACTGTGGAGTTGGAAGGGACCCCAAGTCATGTAGTCTAACCCCCACAAAGCAGGAATCACACCTAAAGAGTCCTTGACAGATGGCCACCCAACTTCTGCTTCAAAACGTCTAAGGAAGGGGAGTCTACCACCTTCTGAGGTAGTCTGTTCCACTGTTGAACAGGTCTTAACTGTCAGAATGTTCATCCTAATGTTTAGTCAGAATTTCCTGTCTTGTGATTTGAATCCATTGGTTTGGGTCCTACCCTCTGGAGCAGCAGAAGACAAGCTTCTTCCATCTTCCATCTGATAGCACTTTAGTCATCTGAAGGAGACTATCATATCATCTCTCAGTCTTCTCCAGGATAAACAAACCTAACTCCCTCAAGCATTCCAGATCCTTTATCATTTTTGGTTGCCTTCCTCTGCTTTTCAAGAATATCAATTTTCACGTTCAGCTAGTCAGAGTGCTGTAAAATGTTCTGAAAGGTCAATATCCAACTGACATTTTGTGCCAGCTATACATTGATCCTTAAGGGCATGTCGACTTAGTAAACAATGCTTAATAGCACCTTTCAATAGTTATTTTGCCACATTTAATTTATTGTACATTCATAATAACACAAATATATTTTTTATGTACTCCTGTTTAGAAACTTCTGGAGTAATCTAGCCCTGTCACAACTTGCTCCCTTGAAACTGTATTAGATTTCTTGTGGTCTAGGAAAAAAGACCTATGAATACAGAAAACATGGTGAAGAAACCTCTTTCTATCAACCCAGTTTTTTGCTGAGTACTTAAAAGGCCACTTCTTGAATTTACTATTATGCATAAAGTTTAGGACAGCAAGCATATCACAGGCGTTCTTCACAACAGTGTAGTTTGCCTACTAAGGCCCGGGGGCTGGATCCGGCCCAATTGCCTTCTAAATCCAGCCCACGGATGGTCCGGGAATCAGTGTGTTTTTACATGAGTAGAATGTGTCCTTTTATTTAAAATGCACTTCTGGGTTGTTTGTGGGGCATAGGAATTTGTTCATATTCCCCCTCCCCCCCCAAAAAAAAAATATAGTCCAGCCCCCTACAACGTCTGAGGGACAGTGGACCGGCCCCCTGCTGAAAAACTGACTACGCTTGTAGGATTACAAGTTTTGTAAGGAGAACCATATGAAATATTACAGAAAAAAATTATGAGAATGGACTTTGAGTTATGGATTATTAAAAGTAATAGTTAAGATAATGAAATGCAAGATTAAGAGATGAAGGTCGAAAATCACTAGACGTGGCTGATGGAAGTCCTAGGCTTATAGCCAAAATGTTGTATAAGATGAGAGGAGATGTTATGTTCTGCTTGGGAAAATATATGTAAAAAATAATAAAAATATGCTTTAAAAAAAGAAGAAAAAGTTTGCTGACCCATCGTGTGAACTCACCCAAGAGTCTGTAAGATGTGAGTTGACATTTAGTGGTGAAGAGGCATGATGATGAATTAAACGTTTTCGTTATTAGTAATTTTTCCTTAAACCCAAATTAGGCTCATGTATAGGTGAGTAAACAAGCTTATTTCACCCTGATGTCGCAGTAGCGCCAGTAGCTTCCTATGTTATGTATGAACGGAGGCATAATTGAACAAGGAAGGGAGGCCAAATAAATGACCCACTTTTTCTGCTTCTCTGTAATGTATGAATCATACGAGGCTGGCAGGTTGTTGTTTTTAAAGAGGATCCCCTGAAGAAGGCTAAGAAAACTGGATACAAATGAGTCCACTAAGTGCAGATGCATATGTTGTAAGTTTGAAGCAGAACTGATTGGTGCGAATGATACAGCATTTCAATGTTTTCAGTTGGCTCAAAATGCCTTAGTTCAGTCCTGTAGGAAAGAGCATCATTTGGTTCCATTCTTCATGTCCTAAGTACAAGGATATTAGGATGCTGTGAACATTTAATAGTGCGTCATGCAGCACAAGCTGAAGTGATTCACTGGATGACACAGAAAGATTAAATACATGCAGCACTTCATTAGAGTTGCTCTCATCTGTGGTGTACTTTTTAATTTTAAAATTTGTACAAGGACAGCAAGGCCCAAATGATGTATTCTGCAGTGCCGCTATTAGAGATAATTTATATCTCGAAAGTATGACTTTGCCAATGTAAACAAATCTGAAGGAAAGCTGGCAGCGAGGATGCCAATTTATATACTGAAGGCTCATCTTACACCGCAATATGCAAGCGCACACCAGCTTATCTTGTAAAATCACATACTGCACATAGTGCTGGAACTAATTTAACAAGATTTGTGGCTCTGAACACATGGGGCACTCAAAATGAGAACAAAAACTAAGTTAGAACATCTGTGTGTATATGTATGTGTTTGTGTTTTAAGGCTGTGTTGTAAAAAGATTCTACCTACTGTAACCGCCAAGAGAGTCACTAAGCAAATCTGTCAGAACAATCCCATTTGTCGTGATGTTTTGAGGAGAATAACACCTGCCTTAACTGGGAGTTCTTTAACATAAAGCATATCAGAGAAAAGTAGATGGATGTCAAGTGAATGTGAGCGACAGACAAGGAGTGCGCCCTTATGCTAACATCAATACACCAGCATGCTTCCCTTATATGGAGAACCAGGCAAGTCCGCTCTTACAGAGCTTGTTGGCTGCGATCCCTTAACAGCATAACATCTTGCATATACAACACTATGGCTAGCAGTGTATAGAAATCTGATATGCTAATTTATCTCAGGATCAGCTTCAGGTCCCCTTTGGTGTTGGAAGATAGACTTTATTCTCCATGGCACTCTAAAAGGCAGGTCCATCTGGCTCAGTTGCAGCTTACGATGTTCTACATGTGCAGCTGAACAAAGACTATTCTATTTCAGAGAGCTCTTGCGGAATACAACCCTTTGATTATTGTATGTGATGGCTGCCTTTTAAGACTGCTCCAGTTGGATACACACTCTCCCCAGGATATAGGATTGCATCCTTACACTTTTAGTCTTTCTGAATATTTTATATTGATTTCATTTATATTTGATGTTATTATACAGTGGTGCCCCGCAAGACAAATGCCTCGCAAGACGGAAAACTCGCTAGATGAAAGAGTTTTCCGTTTTGAAGGTGCTTCGCAAAACGAATCTCCTATGGGCTTGCTTCGCAAGACGAAAATGTCTTGCGAGTTCCTGCGGGTTTTTCCCCTCCCCCCCTTTTCTAAGCCACTAAGCCGCTTATCAGCTGATCCGATAAGCCGCTAAAACCCGCTAATAGCTCTAATCCGCTAATCTGTCAATGGGCTTCCTTCGCAAGACGAAAAAACCGCTAGACGAAGAGAATCACAGAACGGATTCTTTTCGTCTTGCGAGGCACCACTGTACTTACTGCCATGAATCATTGTGCATTGATTTATTTTGAACATAAGCTTCCTGGTGCATTGTTAGGAAAATAGGAACTGCCTTGCACCAAGTCAGACCATTGGTCCGGTTCGCTCTGTGTGGCCTACACTGATTGACAATGGTTCTTTGGGGTTTCAGCCAGGGGTCTCTTGCAGCCCTACCAGGAGAGGCACTAGATTGGGCTTGCCGATCAGAAGGTCGATGGTTCGAATCCCCGTGATGGGGGGAGCTCCCGTTGCTCGGTCCCAGCTCCTGCCAACCTAACAGTTTGAAAGCACATCAAAGTATAAGTAGATAAATAGGTACCACTCCGGCGGGTAGGTAAATGGCATTTCTGTGCACTGCTCTGGTTTCGCCAGAAGTGGCTTAGTCATGCTGGCCACATGACCTGAAAAACTGTCTGCAGACAAAGGTCAGCTCCCTCGGCCAATAAAGCAAGATGAGCGCAACAACCCCAGAGTCGTCTGCGACTGGACTTAACCGTCAGGAGTCCTTTACCTTTAACAACACTACAGTTACTGAAATAGGGACGCGGATGGCGCTGTGGGTAAAGCCTCAGCGCCTAGGACTTGCCGATCGAAAGGTCGGCGGTTCGAATCCCCGCGGCGGGGTGCGCTCCCGTTGCTCGGTCCCTGCGCCTGCCAACCTAGCAGTTCGAAAGCACCCCCGGGTGCAAGTAGATAAATAGGGACCGCATACCAGCGGGAAGGTAAACGGCGTTCCGTGTGCTGCGCTGGCTTGCCAGATGCAGCTTGTCACGCTGGCCACGTGACCTGGAAGTGTCTGCGGACAGCGCTGGCTCCCGGCCTATAGAGTGAGATGAGCGCACAACCCTAGAGTCTGGCAAGACTGGCCCGTATGGGCAGGGGTACCTTTACCCTTTACCTTTAGTTACTGAAAAGCAGGGTGGATAAAAATCTATGATTTAAAAAAAATAAGGTTTTTTTTTTAATAAATTTAAATCAGATTTTTAAAATAAAATACCTTTGGAGGAAAAATATTTCTAAAGACAGTTTTCTATTTAAGTTACATTAAAGTCCAAAGGCAATTCATCAGAAAATAAGGATTTGTTTAAGTTTTTCATGTGTGCTAAAACTCAGTCTAAGTTTTTTTATTAAAAAAAAAAATGTTTAACCACATCAGTTAACAAACATGGATACATATGCTATAATGTTATTGTTTTACTTAAATAGTTTAAATTGCTATTAAGGAAATGTTTCTTTTTCTCCTTCCAATAAAATGCAGCAGAAAAGTTGTCCAAATATAAACAGTGAACTTATTAAACCTTGCAATAATTTCATAATTATCACTCTATGTATTTCTAATAGTATAACCAAACCAGTAATTGTTGATATAACTGTAAAAACTACAGTGGTACCTTGGGTTACAGACGCTTCAGGTTACATACGCTTCAGGTTACATACGCTTCAGGTTACAGACTCTGCTAACCCAGAAATAGTACCTCAGGTTAAGAACTTTGCTTCAGGGTGAGAACAGAAATTGTGCTCCAGCGGCATGGCGGCAGCAGGAGGCCCCATTAGCTAAAGTGGCGCTTCAGGTTAAGAACAGTTTCAAGTTAAGAACGGACCTCCAGAACGAATTAAGTACTTAACCCGAGGTACCACTGTACTCTGAAAATTTATTATTCCAAAAACGAAACCTTCATCTGGTTGTAAATATTAAGATTATACCAGCAAGAATGAGTCTTTCTGTAAAAAAATGTTTTAAATCAAGTCTTATTAACTAGTAATTTAAATTGTGAATCCACCCTGCTGGAAGGCCTTCTGGATAGCGCTGAAGCAGTTTCCAGTCCCATCTTGGCCACACACACACACACACACACACACACACAAACACACACACACACACACACACATGTATCTCCATGCCACCAGATCAGCTTCAGTGCTGGCAATTCAGGGGCTGTGCCACCAGCTGCCATGTTCCACTGACACAACACTCTTTGCTTTTCTGAACCTACATGCCTATTCTGCCACTCGGGGGGGGGGGGAATCTCCCATTTTCACAGTGCATCATGACCTCAAGAACAAAAAATCTCCTTCTCTGCCTCCTCTTTGCTTTGCATGCAAGCCCATTCAGAATCAAAAGAAATCCCTGGTCAGTTTGTGCCATGCTTCTTCACTCAGTACAAGCAGCTGATGTGCACCCTCTCCAATGCTGAGGTGTCCTTTGACCTCTCTTCAGCTACCAGCATTTATTTATTTTTTAGCTCTTTGGCAGGGTCAGCTAATCCAGCTTGAAAGACATCTTGGATTCCTGGCAGCAGGGGGGTGGACTGACTTGTTTAGAGGGCCACTAAACTCTGCTTATCACATGCTTTCGATTCAGGAGCCTGGTGCACATATAAAAGCAAAGTTCATTAAAAAGATCCAAACAAGTACATGCATGGGGAGAGAGACTCATTACAGCACAATGTTCCTCCCCATACAACTACCGTGCAATAGGTTTTAAAACAAAATTAGTCTGGCAGGTCTGGAAAACATTTATAATTGTGTCTTGTAAGAAACAGAAAGTAAATTTCCCTAAAGAGGAAGCAAAATATAATGGATCATGAATTGGTTCTCTCCCCCCCCCCCCCTTGATATATATGTTTAATACACCCAACATACAAATTCTCATTCTCTCTCTCTCTCTCTAGTCAAATTAATGTTCGGATTGATTTTTTTTAAGGCCAATTGCTGACAAAATTAAAGCAAAGCAATTTATATTTTCTCTGTGCCAGACACAGCAAACAAAAATATTGCATAATATTCCGCACGGAAATATCTAGTGCAATTAAGCTTGGGACAACAAATCGCTTTCAAGCTCAGACAGGTGTGAGAACATTTCCCATACAAGTCTAAGAAGGGGTCAATGGGATACAAAGCTGTTCTTGTATAGTGATATGAGGTGGCAGATGACAGGCTCTGCCAAAGGACATCAGAGGCAGCGCCCCTTTGACACTCAAGTCCTCTTCATGCATCCAGTTAGAATGGAAATAGACACACCAGGCTATTCCTTTTCCATAGATGCCAACGTATCATCAGCATTAGTGTGAAGGGGATCTATGCACATACAATTGTAATTATTATTATTATTATTATTATTATTATTATTATTATTATTATTATTATTATTATTATTATTATTATTATTAATACCCCACCCATCTGGCTGAGTTTCCCCAGCCACTCTGGGCGGCTCCCAATCAAGTGTTAAAAACAGTACAGCGTTAAATATTAAAAACTTCCCTGTACAGGGCTGCCTTCAGATGTCTTTTAAAGATAGGATAGCTGCTTATTTCCTTCACATCTGAAGGGAGGGTGTTCCACAGGGTGGGCGCCACTACCGAGAAGGCCCTCTGTCTGGTTCCCTGTAACCTCACTTCTTGCAATGAGGGAACCGCTAGAAGGCCCTCGGCACTGGATCTCAGTGTCCGGGCTGAATGATGGGGGTGGAGACGCTCCTTCAGGTATACAGGACCGAGGCTGTTTAGGGCTTTAAAGGTCAGCACCAACACTTTGAATTCTGCTCGGAAACGTACTGGGAGCCAATGCAGATATCTCAGAACCGGTGTTATGTAGTCCCGGCGGCCACTCCCAGTCACCAGTCTAGCGGCCGCATTCTGGATTAATTGCAGTTTCCAGGTCACCTTCAAAGGTAGCCCCACGTAAGGCGCGTTGCAGTAGTCCAAGCGGGAGATAACTAGAGCATGCACTACTCTGGCGAGACAGTCTGCGGGAAGGTAGGGTCTTAGCCTGTGTACCAGGTGGAGCCTGCAGGGCTTTTTCCAAAGCAATAGAAATGATGATCAACTAGCGTTTTCCATGCCTATGGAGAGAGGCCTACATGTGTAAACCTCTTTCAGTCTGACCCAATTGTGCACCAGCGCCGCAGGCAGTGAATGTGTCAGAATCTAGGAGGCAAGGCTAGCTGGCACGTTTTGGAGAGTCCCTTCACACATTCACTACCAAATGACTGAACAAGGATCCATTCAGTTACATTTTAACAAGTTTTTGCAAAGGGTGCTTTTTTTAAAACTACTGACGCCTGCTTCTTGGGAGAAAAGCAATGACAAACCTAGACAGCATCTTAAAAAGCAGGGACATCACCTTGCCAACAAAGGTCTGTATAGTTAAAGCTATGGCTTTCCCAGTAGTGATGTATGGAAGTGAGAGCAGGACCATAAAGAAGGCTGATCGCTAAAGAATTGATGCTTTTGAATTATGGTGCTGGAAGAGACTCTTGAGAGTCCCATGGACTGCAAGAAGATCAAACCGATCCATTCTTAAGGAAATCAGCCCTGAGTGCTCACTGGAAGGACAGATCCTGAAGCTGAGGCTCCAATACTTTGGCCACCTCATGAGAAGAGAAGACTCCTTGGAAAAGACTCTGATGTTGGGAAAGATTGAGGGCACAAGGAGAAGGGGACGACAGAGGACGAGATGGTTGGACAGTGTTCTCGAAGCTACCAGCATGAGTTTGACCAAAGACAGGAGTGCCTGGCGTGCTCTGGTCCATGGGGTCACGATGAGTTGGACACGACTAAACAACAACAACATAGAGGGTCTTAGCAAGGTGGTGCTTCCTCAACTTTTAGGATTTTGTATCCTTGATTTTAATCTTTATTCTTATGAGAAAGAAAAATTCCATTCCTATTACTTGCTTGTGAAAATATTGCTAATGCATTTTTTGGCATTACAGGCATCGGCTGGCTTAAAAAAAAACCAGCTGGAAAATACAACA
This sequence comes from Podarcis liolepis, assembly GCF_965112155.1. Lineage (NCBI taxonomy): Eukaryota > Metazoa > Chordata > Lepidosauria > Squamata > Lacertidae > Podarcis > Podarcis liolepis. Next base: position 18,113,109 of record NC_139557.1, on the reverse strand, counting down.
TATTCTTTATTTATTGCTCTTTTTTAACCTCAGTTTTGTATTGTTTGTTTCTGGCATCTACACAGGGACACACATGCAGGATTCTATACCGGGATTACAAGCCTTCAGCCCTCGAGATCTTGCTGAACTACATCTCCCATCAACCCCACCCAGCATGGCCAATAGTGAAGTCCAACAACATCTGGAGGACTAAAATTTCTGCAGCCCTGCTTTACATATAATGAAGAAGGCCAAAACTCTGTCCTGTACTCTATTGTGCATACAGCTTTTATGCCACGCCCAAGTAAGAGCTGCTATTTAATAATCTCGGTTTCTATTAGTTATGACCATACTTTCATGACCGTCAAGTGTCCCTATTTTCCTGGGACATTCACGGAATTACAGAAACTATCTTGGCTTCAGATTTCATTCAAGAATGTCCTGTTTCCCCCCTTTTGTTCATGAGGGACACATTTTTCCACCAGATCAGAGGCGGCAGACATGTGCAACACTCTTGCTGGTCACTTTCTGCTGCCGCCAAATCCACTGCCACTGCCACTGTGATGGTGGCATGAGGTGTGGCGCAGGTGGAGAAAGCAAATGAGGAGGAAAGGGAGCAAGCAGCTGCCAGGTAGGGACTGCAGTAGGTGAGGCAGCCAGCTGATTCACGTGTCCTCTGGTGCCATGCTCCTGCCCGAGTCAGCTGACTCGCACAGCAGCACACCACCAAAAGACAAACATCCATATTTTCAGCTGAAAAATGTTGGAGGGGTATGTACTTTAGTTACTATTTTTGGAACATCTCAGCTGGAAATAACTGGGGTAGCTAGTTCTGACTTGAGTTATTTGTAACTTCTAGAACTGATATTAAATTCTTAAAAGGAACATAGAACATAGGATACTAGGCCTTTCCCTGAGAGGATCAAATGTGAAGAGTCCAACCTGTACACAATATGAAGCTGAAATCTGAGCAGCAGAACAATTTTCCCCCTGCAGAGCTAGGATGGAATCCCATGCAAAATATCTGTAGATAAATATGTGTACGAAACACTGTAATGTTTGCTCCATGCACAAAATGGAGAACAGCCTAGATTGCCAAAATGTTTTTTTTTAAAAAAAACAAAACACCAATTATACAGTCATAGAGTACAATAGGAACAAAAGATGTTAATTCTGACAGCAAGCCTCGCTTAATTTCAAATGCTAAGAGAGCCCATTTGTTCTAGTCTAATCGAGCAATTTAATACCTCAATAGGCAACTAATTGTAATTAACAAAGCTACAGCAGAATCCCTACACACTTGCAAATTCAGGTTCCTTTGCCTTTTTGAAGACACTTTGGCAAATATTTTATCAGGTACGTTTATCTTTCTCTAAATAACGCAGAGTTGCCTCTTCCATTTAGAGTGGTTAGTTGTAAGATTAGGACCTGGGAGACCAGGGTTCAAATCGCCACTCAGCTATGAAAGTCACAGAGGGACCTTGTTTGCAAATTTGCAGATGTATTTGGCCTCATTCACATATAATTGTATTGTGGGTAGCTTTATTGTACAGATATAAAAGGCAGTGCAAAAATATGCCCACTCTAAATGGGTTCAACTAAACATAAATGTGCTCCAAAGCTATACAGAATATATACTCCAGAATGATGGATATGTTCATGCATAGCAGGCAGTGTGTGATGAAACTGAACTGAAAATAAACAGCACACTCTATTTCTCCCAACATCTGCAAAGCCAATTTTAAATTTCCTAAATTAAACAGATGTATCAGCATGGAGCTTCCAAGGCCTTGGTGCATACTGATGAGAAAGCATTTCGATTTCTGAGATCTCGAGGTAAAGATGCATATATTTCTCTACTGGCACTGCACAACAGAAAAAGTCTGGGAAACTGGTGCTTTTACTGTAAGGATATTCACTTAAGAAATCTGTCAGCAATCCAAGCACAATATGGAATTTCCCCTAAACCAGTAGTTTCACATATAACATTATGGACTTCCAGACTACTGCATCGTAAGATTAATAATTTCTGTAAAATATGTGTTGCTGGTATACCATGTCTCCTTGCCAGCAGCAATTAACAGCTAACAATAAGTGAACCAACAAATATTGCCAAACACACACACACACACACACACACACACACACACACACAATTAATTCTGTGGGGCAGTGGATAGTAGGCAGGTTGCTCAACTGAAAGGTCATTTACGCCACCCATTTTGCAATAAGCTCCCCCAACCTGACATAATCCTGACTGGAAAGCACGCATTCTCATTAAAAAACCCATTTTTTACCTTGAACTCTACAAATGGTACCTGGTTTTTGCCTGCTGCTTTTCATTCTGAGACTAAAAATCTTGTACTGTGCATGAATCATTGCAGCCCCTGGATGAAAATGCAATGTTGTGCTGCGAGATAACAATTATTTGGGTTCAGTCCAGAGATGTCAAGCATACTCACGTCCAGGTGGAATCAATGGTGCTTAATGGCTAAACTGCCAAATTATCTAAGCACTTATTGTACAGCTGTATACCTCTGATTGTAACAATGGCCCCCAATCCACATTCCATATATGCAGCCATTTTGTGCTCTGTTCTGTGAGAGAGATATTATAACAGACTAAGCTAAGCTAGAATGGCACAGTGGTTAGAGTGTTGGGCTAGGACCTATGAGGTCAGGGTTGAAATCCCCACTAAGCTATGAAGTTCACTGGGTGCCCTTAAGCCAGGCACTCTTTCTTATCAAAAACTACCTCATGGGTTGTTGTGAGAATAAAACGAGGAAGGGGAAACCCATGTCGGCGATCTTTAGCTCCTTGGAGGAAAGGTGGGATATAAATGCAAAAGTAAATAAATAATTGGGTCTACTTTGAGTATGATATGGTTGAATATCGCCCTATATAAATAAATGGGAATGTCTCATAGTGGAGTGTTTACAGGGCCGTAGCTACGATGTGGTGAGGTGGGCCCCCACCAGGGGCGCAGGCAAAGGGGGGGCGGCGCAAAATTGGCTTTAAAAAAAGTCCATAAATATAAATATTGATTATTGCCTCATAAGAAATTTTTTAAATAGAGGGTGAATTGAATGGGTGGGGTGGGGGGTTGGAGGAGAGGCGGAAAGAAGAGCTAATTTGTCCATGGCTAGCGGCCGCAATCTAGACAGTTTTGCCAGGGGCACGAGATCACCTAGTTATGGCTCTGAGTGCCCATTATTTTCCTCATGTAAAAGAGAATGAGAAATTCTGGCAGTTGCATTTCCCTCCTCTCCCCCCCCCCCAATGCTCCCTGAAATTAGCTTGGAGGGCGGTCAGGAAACCCCTCGAACAGCACAAGCGAGAGGGAGAGAGGAGAGAGGAGAGGATCGTTCCTTTTGGCAGGCCTAAAGGCCTTAGTGCATTGTTAATGTCCTCTCAATGATGACTTTTTTTGTTTTAAACTACATTAGTCCCAGTACAGCCAAAGTGTCAGGGAATCAGCTGCCTCTCCCCTTTGGCAATAGATAAGCAGAATGAAGGAAAAGGAGTCTTCTTGCCAGTTAGAAAATTTAATAATCACAGCAAGAGAACAAATCCATTTCCTAGGAACGATGGTGCTCCCAATTAAGGGCTCCACCCACTTCCTCCCTAGTCAACCACATCGCTACCGCGTCTTGTGATCTGAGCTGGTACTCTCTGTGCTTACTGAGCTCTCTGTGACCTTGGGGAATGGGGGTGAATGCTGTCCAGAAACTGTGAATTTGTTAACTCTCTCTCTCTTCCAGTGTTTCTTCTCCTAGCTCTTCCCGATCCAGCATTTCCCAGCTTCTGCCTTCTGAGCTATGTCCCTCTGCAAACCACTGTTCCAAATCTATACTGTCTTTCTGCTCCGGGAAGATTGTCTATTAAGAAGAAAGTTCCATGGAGTTTGAAGTGGTTAACTTCCAGGTCAGTATATATAGAACATCAGCCAAAATGTTGTGAGAAATCAACAGGATCTACTAATACTTGACTTTTACTGGATTGTACCCATTTTATTTAACATACACATCAGGAATATTTTAAAAAATAATAAGGCCATCAGACTACAAAAAGAAAGATGCTCAGATTCAGTTATACCGCCCACTTCTACTACCATGTCAGAAACACTGCTGGAACTAAAAGTCATTCAGGTCTTCAGAAATTCTCTCTCGGATGCTATCACACTGATTCAGTATTGATGAGGCTGCTTATGCACACCACGGGAGCAAGTCCGTTAGCAGTGATAACATTCAGTACAGTACCTAAGACAGAAACCCCCTGCAATCTTTACCTTTCCTGCTGAGCTGCGGAGCAAGTGAAATATTCGTAGCTAATTTAGAACGTGTCTGTCATCAAAACAAATGTAAAAAATGCAAACAACGGCAACTTTATTAGCACTTACTGATCCCAGGGGTGATAAATACGTTTGTTTACTTATATGTGCTAGCAAAGCTGATAGTAAGAGAGGCACTGATCAGGCTGCTAAGTAGATAAAACTCGCATTAAAAAATAATAAAATGAAAGCATAATTTCAGGAAATTGTTAGAATACAGACACTGCAAATTTTGTAGTGCTCAAGGCCATACTGGCACCTTACCAAGAGACTCAGGGTCACATTTAATTTGCATGGACATTTACATAAATTTTCTGCATGTCCATGCAAATTAAATCACACCGTAAAATACACAGGCACAAACATAGTTTTGAGCAGGGCCCATTTTCTCCAAGTTAAAGGCTTGCTCTCCTGCAAATAACTAGCGGTCAAGTTTGTTTTGCAGACTGAATTTAAAATGTGGCTTTAACCATTGGAAAGTTGGTATCTGGCAACACACACAGTTGTAACTAAGAATCATATGAGCGCATGTCAGCCCAGATCAATCCATGTGCCTGACACACTAAAACGTTTGAACAAGTTATACAGGACACCTTAGGCATGTGGTGTGAACACCGCTCATCTTTTCTTCACCTGGTTTTTGAGTCAGAAGAGCAAGGCCTTTTTTCGTGGAGCCATTATTGCAGATCATTTGGGACTGTGTTTTTTCTTTTCTTTTCTATCATGGCTAAAGCAGTGAGATGGGAAATGACAGAGGATCCCTATTTGTACACTGGAAGGTCTCATTTGTGTCCTGGGCGCATTGGGTAGAATCCAGCAGGCATTGCTCTGCTGACCAAAGACATCTTGAACGAGGATTTTCAAAAAGATTTGTCCAACCTCTGGAAACCCCCATACACCATTCCAAGTGGTGGTGGGTGGGACTGCAAGTGCAAGGAAGAACTTACAAAAATTGCTGCCCTCCCAATTCTATTGATGGATGACTCCCATTAGCTAAGTGACAACAACCATTTTATCCTCGCTAAAAATGCACACACTATATACTTAAAAACACACACACACCAGTCCTATAGGTAAAGATAAAGGGACCCCAGACCATTAGGTCCAGTTGTGGCCGACTCTGGGCTTGCAGCGTTCATCTCGCTTTATTGGCCGAGGGAGCCGGCGTACAGCTTCCGGGTCATGTGACCAGCATGACTAAGCCACTTCTGGGGACCAGAGCAGCGCACGGAAATGCCATTTACCTTCCCGCCAGAGCGGTACCTATTTATCTACTTGCACTTTGACGTGCTTTCGAACTGCTAGGTGGGCAGGAGCTGGGACCGAACAACAGGAGCTCACCCCGTCATGGGGATTCGAACTGCCAACCTTCTGATCGGCAAGTCCTAGGCTCTGTGGTTTAACCCATAGTGCCACCCGCATCCCTCACCAGTCTTATAGCTTGAATCAAAAAAATGAAGCTTTGGTTCTAAGTGGGGAATTTATCTTTCTTTATTGAATCCCAGTATAATTCAATTACCCCCTAAACAAACACAAACAAACCCCAATCAGGATATGAAATAATATATTTAAAATATTATATGACTTTGTGGCAATTTGGATTGGTCCAAAGTCTCTGGTTAATCTGGCTCATGGAAATAGTCAAGGCACCATAACTGCAGTTTCTCAAGTGTTTCCTACATTGTCATTGATATATGGTGCAAAAGCAACCAGCAGTGGAAATAATGTCCCAGTTCAGATATCACACTAAAACAAAGTTTAGCATGCTAAGAGTTAGCTGCATTGGGAATTAAATATTTTGTGTGCGTGCATGTGGCTTTGTGTATGTGTGTGTACACACACACACACACACACACACACACAGAGAGAGAGAGAGAGAGAGAGAGAGAGAGAGAGAGAGAGATGGAATTGTTGCTGTGCCTCCTCCCCTGATTATGCTATCAGAAGACATTGGTATCATGTAACTGTTTGTTGGATATGCAAATCCCTCCCATCAGCTTCCTGAAATATGCTCAGGTTAAAATTTATAGATCAAAATAAAACTGAAGGATCTTACAGTTGGTAATAAATTGCTCTATGTTCTCTCATTCTGAGTTTCTTCCCTCCCACAGCAACATAAACATTTACAGTCATCCATTTTACTACACCCAATGCATTATCTACCACATTTATTTTTAAAAAATGTTAGCGGCTGCATTTTTTTTTATTCTAGTACTGTTACCCCTATATGGCATTTCTAATACCACTGTATTAGATAGTTCAATAATAATTCAAGTTATATAAATAAGAAGCTATGAAAATTAAACTTGAACCTTATGACTTGAAACAAAGTTACAGCAAGAATGGAATCACTTCTAATTTTGCAGCAGAAATTCCCCAGCTTCTCCGCTGCCTCTGTGAGTCCCTTCAAATGTGTTCTGGAGGTTTAGTAGATGGGGAGAGAGCAGGGGAGAGAAAGAAGAAGTTCTATTGTGTGTTTTCTTTGGATAAACCCTGTGTTTAAGATCATGGTGAATTAAATATTATTTGTTGTTGCTGTTGCTGTTGTTGTTGTTGTTGTTGTTGTTGTTGTTGTTGTTGTTGTTGTTGTTATTTTATTAATACCCCACCAATCATGCTGGCTTTCCCCAGCCACTCTGGGCGGCTCCCAACAGAACACCAAAAACAGAATAAAACTTCAAACTATAAACAGCAGCAGTTAACAAGTTGAACAAGAACATTTAAAACACTGCATCATACAGGGCTGCCTCGCAAGACGAAAATAATTCGTTCCGCGAGTCTTTTCGTCTTGCAATGTTTTTCGTCTTGCGAAGCATGGTCTGTCGCAACTGCGCCTCTTCAAGCGGCTTTAAGAAAAAAGCGCAAGATGTTTTCGTCTTGCGAAGCAAGCCCATAGGGAAATTCATCTAGCGAAGCAACGCAAAACCGAAAAACCCTTTCGTCTAGCGAGTTTTTCGTCTTGCGAGGCATTCGTCTTGCGGGGCACCACTGTATTGATGATTCTTCCTTACACCAAACTAACAGGTACAACATGGTCTTTAACCTAAATGGTTAACACTGAAAAATCACAACTGACAATTAATTATGTCAGTAAGTGACAAAACTGGAACAATAACTTTTTGGTAGTGGTTTTCTTTAACAACATGGATTTTTATTTTAAAAAAAAAGTTAAGCAGACCACAAAAAGAAGAGCACTAGATCACTAATTTAGGGGGAAAGGAACTCATTTATTTATCATTTAACCATTTATTATTTACTATTCAATATACTTATTTATAGGGACGCGGGTGGCGCTGTGGGTAAAACCTCAGCACCTAGGACTTGCCGATCATCAGGTCGGCGGTTCAAATCCCCGTGGCGGGGTGCGCTCCTGTTGCTCGGTCCCTGCTCCTGCCAACCTAGCAGTTCGAAAGCACCTCCGGGTGCAAGTAGATAAATAGGGACCGCTTACTAGCGGGAAGGTAAACGGCGTTTCCGTGTGCGGCTCTGGCTCGCCAGATGAAGCTTGTCACGCTGGCCACGTGACCCGGAAGTGTCTGCAGACAGCGCTGGCCGCCGGCCTCTTAAGCGAGATGGGCGCGCAACCCCAGAGTCGGACACGACTGGCCCGTACAGGCAGGGGTACCTTTACCTTTTATACTTATTTATATTGATTGGTTTTTCCTCTGTGTTTTAAGCTGATTTAATAGAATTGGAGAGTTGGAAGGTACAATCTCAGCACATGGTCCCACATTCAATCTGAAACCATACAGGACCCTGCTTAACTTTGCAGATATGCTAGCACCAACACATTAAAACAATACAAAAACTTTTAAAATAAATGAATAAACAGCAAAAACAGCAAGGTTTATAGTCCATGGTAAGCTTGTGGCTTAAGAAGAAGCTCACTGTCTATTGAGAGAGTTTTAAATTATGGAAGCAAATCACAGGGAACAAATGCACCTGAATTTGATTGGAATCGGACTAGAATCTGATCAGAAGCACTGAAGAGGTAAATCAGAATCCGTAAGAGAGAATCCATGGTGCCATAACATCTTTATCTCTTTTTTTTTAAAAAGCTGCAATTCCCTGCTTGTTGCACTTGCTGAATAAGCTTGAACATAATCATGATCTCCCAAATTTCATCAATCCACTGTAGTTTAGGAGGTTGCTTGGGAGAATTCCAATTACATGCTATACATGATTTTGATGCTGTATATAATTGCTTAAGAGGGTCTTTATGTAGGAATCCAGGGTCGTTAGGTTCAAAATGATGAAGCCGCACATTTTTTCGGAGTTACCTACTAACTAATGTGGAGAAATTCATAGCAGCAGTAATCAGCAAGTATGCTCCAGAACCCCCAACTTAAAGCTGGTATATAGTAAAACAAACACAACAGCAATCACAGTAACAATTCTGCAACTCCTCAGAGCTGGTAGCCAATGCTCAAGCTCTGTAAAGAGCACTTCCAAACTGCCACAATTTTCAGGTGGGATCCAATCGCATACTAGCAAATTCAGGTCACGCTATTAAAGTTGATTCAGAGCTCCTGTGCAATGTTATCTACTTCTCTGGAAAATCAGACTTTTAGCAAGAAGAAAATTGATGGGGAAATGCCCTGGATAAAGTGTGGGATAATATTTGCTTGATGCAACATTGTATAAGCATCCCACAGACAAATAAGGCTAAATAAATAGCCAGCATCGTTTAACCTCCCAACAAAGTTGTTGCAAAGAAAGTAGGAATAACACTCAAAAATCAGGAAGCTACCAAAAACAAGGCCTGTCTTTTCCTGAAGGATTTTTTCCCAAAACTTTGGTTTTGTTCTTATTTAACTTAAATCCTGCTACTTGTCCGAACTCCTGAATCAGTTCCAGTGCTTTCAGTGCACTGGAATCTGGATCTTGTAACGTTAACACCAAATCGTCAGCAAAGGCTTTTAACTTATATTGTTTGGATCCTACTGTTAAACATTTAACCTCTTCCTCATTCCTTAGCATGTTTACCAAAACCTCCAGAACAGAAATAAAAAGCAGAGGGGGAATTGTTATGAAAATTAGGCATCCTAAGAAGTAAGGTTTTTTTTGTGTTTAGTTTCTTTTTGTATTGAAATGTGGGGTTTTTTGTTTGTTTTTGTCAGGAGAAAAAAATCAGGAAGCTACCAAGGAACCAGGTGTAATCCTCAAAAGTTCAACAGAGCCTACAACCCAAGAAAAGCTTTTCACAAAACTCAAGCACAGCAATTCACAGCTTTCTCATGAAACTATAAAACAGCAGCTAATCATCTCTCCTGCTCATCGCTCACATAGGAAGTTGACTTAAACCAAGTCAAAACACCAATCCATCTAGCCAAGTAATGTCAGTTGCTTTTCCACGCTTCAGACTGGAGCCTCGCCCAGCCCTCTGTGGAGATGCCAAGGATTGAATTGGCCTTCTACGTGCAAAGCAGATGCTTTACAGTCAACCATGTTTCTTCCTTTCAGACCACCCCTGCCCATTTCCCCCCTCCCAGCTCGTTGTGCAAAGTTCTCCTTCATTCTGAGTCAGCATTAAGGTTGCACGGAGCTCCCAATCCTGCTTTGCTTTCCCATAACCTCACAAGCACATTTTTAAAAAGGACACTTCTTAGGACAATGCATGCCATGAAACAGGACTCTCTTTGAGATAACAAACAACATCCTTCAGTGTTGACTAGACACAAGGGGAGGAACAGATCTTTGGTGAAGTTGGTATTGCCCCCAATCCAATAGTGGAGGTTCTATTTCCCTCTGAATCCATTGCATGCGTAAACTATATATAATTAAAAAACACAGCTGCCTCCAAGGCTGTCCTGAAAGGCAAACATGGAATGGAAAGAAAAGCGAATAAGCTATTTGGAGGATGGAATTGGGCCTCATACGTTGTCCTTGCAAGGGGTAGATGACCTGAGTACTATGCTGTAGTGCTGAGATGAATTTATTTGATCCTATCTATCTACCTCAGGCTATGCTCTATCTTTGTCACCAAACTCTGAGTATAAATTGCACACTGTATTAATTGATATTGTTTTTAACATTAGTGACCATGTGATGATTTTAGCTTATCAATTTTATTGTTTAATGTTTTTATTTGTACATTGGGGTACTTTTATAGCTTTGCTTAGAGTATGTAATGTTTTAATAATATAAATGTTTTAAGTCTTTTTTTACCAATTCAGTATATTTTCTTTTAATTGTCAAATAATTCTGTGTACATTGCGGCAGCCTTTGGCTATGTGCAATAAAACTGACTGAGACTGAGTACTATGCTCAAAATGATCTATTTTATTCTGCATTCATCTAAATGTGGAGAAGTCAGCAAATACCGATTTCAACTGTGATGGCATTTCTACAGTGGCACATTTTCACCCAAATATGTAGCAGATTAAAAGAGGATTCCTATTAACAGTAAAACGAATTCCCGTCTTCAATTGTTCACTTGGTATTAAAATTTATCACACGGCATTGGACGTTATTCAGTTCAGTCTGAGAACACAGCAACGGTTTGTCACAACAGCATAGTGGATGATAGCCAAGAATAAGATGTGGTAAAGCTTTGAGTGCTTTGCAAGCTTTGCTAACTGTCTTGGGATTTATTTATTTTTTTGTTCTTCTCTTCAGTTTCCTAGTGTTGACATGATACTGTTTCTTTCCGACAGTTCAACAAAGGAGATATACTTTATCTTTGTTTGAACTATCTTGGAAAATGTAACACCTATCCTTAGTTTAACATAAAAGAAAATAGCTACATTCTTTGTAAACTAAATAATAATTGATGACTTTGATCAAGTCAGGTGCATCCTTTGAGAAGGACATAATCATCCATCATCGTGATTATGAGAAAAAGAGAGAAATACCACAGATTCACAAAGTGCATCTTTTTATATTCCTAGTTTTCCCTACCTAGAATGAAGTTTTGAAGAAGGTGGCCATGCTCCCCTGGCGTTGTTGTTGTTGTTGTTGTTTACCCACCCTTCACCATAAGTTCCCAGGTTGCAACAATTTAACATGCAACATTAAAAACAGTTTTAAAACTTACAATTCAAAAATACAACCACAAAAATAGGGTGGTTTCTGAAAATGTATACAGTGGTGCCCCGCAAGACGAATGCCTCGCAAGACGGAAAACCCGCTAGACGAAAGAGTTTTCCATTTTGGAGGTGCTTCGCAAAACAAATTTCCTATGGGCTTGCTTCGCAAGATGAAAATGTCTTGCGAGTTCCTGCTGGGTTTTTTTCCTCCCCCCCCCCTTTTCCCCAAGCTGCTAAGCCGCTTATCGGCTGATCCTAAGCCGCTAAACAGCTGATCCGCTAAGCCGCTTATCAGCTGATCCGTTAAGCCGCTTAACAGCTGATCCGCTAAGCCGCTAAGCCGCTAATAGCGCTAAGCCGCTAATGGGCTTGCTTCGCAAGACGAAAAAACCGCAAGACGAAGAGACTCGTGGAACGGATTCTTTTCGTCTTGCGAGGCACCACTGTATCTCAGGTGATAAAGGCCAGCGTAAAGAGCTGTATCTTCAGCATTTGCCGAAAAACACATTATGAAGTTGCTAAACACACCTGTGTGAGAAGGGAGTGTTGAATGGTTTCTTTAAATGTAAAGGTTCATCATTGTTCCACTCCATGTGTATGTCTTTAAGGGGCCAGAGCAAGGGCCAGAGCAAGATAACGAGACCCAGCTTTACAGCTGTGTAACATAGCAGGTGCTGCTGAGTTGTATTTGATTAAGGTGTGTCAGCATCTGGGTGTAGTATATAAGGAGCAGCACCTAGCTCTCCCATTACCCTGGGGAATGGGTTGGTGGTTGGGTCATGTTTGTTTGTTAATATATTTAGTGTTAATGGAGTTTTTGTTTTTCTTATTAAAACCTTTAAGTTATTTTTGAGTCCTTTCCTTTTAATGCATGATCTCCCCAGCAAGCTCTCTGCAGCGTCACTATACTGCAAAAAGCCAACATCTTTGGTTATGGGCCCAGCTGCTGAGTGGATGACTGCATATTTTTGGACTCTGAGAAAGGTTTGAAAACTCCTTCTCCTGTTAGCGTAGTTTTTGTGGGTCTGGAAGAGTTCCAGAATGGTTGACCGGGTTCCTGAAGCTGAGAAGGCTCTGGTCTTCCCACAGCTAACAGATGAGAACTATAGTTTATGGTCTTTTCGGGTGGAGGCGCTTTTGACCTCTAGAGAAGTATGGACCTATGTAACTGATGACCCTCCTAACCCTGTAACTAATGCTTGGTCGAAAGGAGATGCAAAAGCCAGGGCGATAATTAATTTGGCAGTCAGCGACCAGCAAGTAGTCTATATAAGAGATAAGAAAACTGCCAAAGAAATGTGGGACAGTCTTGCAGCAGTGTATGTTAGAAAAGAGTCAGCGTCTGCATTGACATTTTTCAAGCAGTTGTACCAGACGAAGTTGCAGCCTGGTGGTGATTTGGCAGCACACTTGAGACGTCTGGAGGCAATACGCGGCGAGTTAATTCGAAGGGACATGGAGATACCTGATATTCAGTATGTTTTTATCATCCTTTGTTCCCTTAATGAGGACTTTGATGGTATAGCTAGCCAGATATCTGCTGTTCCACCAGCACAATTAACTGTGGAAGGGGTAACGGCAAGATTAATGGGCGAGTTGGATAGAAGGGAGGCTTGTGCCATAAGCACTCCTGTTTCCAGAAAGAATGAGGAACGCCATATGCAAACCTGTGGTGATACAACTGCATTTAAAGCTGCAAAGCGTTGTTGGTTCTGCAATAAGCAAGGACATTTTGCAAGGGACTGCAGATCCAAAAGAAAACAAAGTACTCCCAAGCCTGTTTCTGTTCGTCAATCACGGTCGTCAGCCCAGCAGCCGGCATCGTACTGTAAAGACAGAAACGAGCCGCGAGCTTTTCATGCTCGGACAACAGGTCGTAAAAGAATTAAAGATGCCAAGTGGAAGTCTTTTGTTATCGACACAGAAGCATCTCAGCACGTTTGCAATGATCGAAGCTTGTTTATTTCTTTCGAAGAGGAAATTGGTAATGTACATTTATCCAATTCACAAGTCCTGCAGTCGCTTGGCAGGGGTACCGTTAAACTTGACTCTTTAAACATTACAATAGCGAACTGCATTTACTGCCCGTCAATGGACAATTTATTATCAGTAAGGTGCTTTGCTCATCAAGGGATAACTGTGCGTTTCTTAAAGTCAATGTGTGAGTTTTTCGAGGGGAACAAACGTCTATTGTATGCCCGGGAATCTGATGGTTTATATAGACTGTATTTTCGCACCTACTCCCAATCGTCTATAAATTGCAGAGCAGCACAGTCAAGCCAGGGGTTGAGGAATGTAAGACCACATTCTGGGTGTATCCACGTGGCGCACAGAATTCTGGGACACCTGAATTTTGCTGATGTAATTAAGACAAAGAATATTGTCAATGGCCTCAACTTAAAACCATGCAAATTCTTTATGCAATGTCTATCCTGTTGCAAGAATAAGATTAAGGTTGCACGCAAGGGCAGGTGCTCAGATAGAAAAGTAACTGAGCCATTTGAGCGTGTACATTGTGATTTAGTTGGGCCACTCCCACCCTCATTAGGAGGTTCAAAGTACTGGCTTACTCTGATAGACCAGTATAGTAGATATTGTTGGACTTATGCAATAGCTGAGAAGTCCCAAGCATTTGAGAAGTACAAGGTTTTTTGCAACTGGGTAAAAACGCACTTTAACAAACCTATTAAGAACCTGTTTTCTGACCGGGGTGGGGAATTTGTTTCTGAGGATTTTGAGAGATTCCTGGAAGCGCAGGGGACTACTCATGAGTTATCTTGCCCCCGAAGTCCCTGGCAAAATGGGCTTGTTGAAGTTGTGCAGCGTGACTTGCAGGCAGGGGTTAAAACTTATCTACATGATGCTAATCTGCCCAAAGATTTTTGGGCTGAAGCACTCCATGCCTTTTGTTATGTTAGAAATCGCAGTTATCATTCTGGTTTAGATGTCACCCCCTATGAGAAGTTGTTTAAAAAACGGCCTAATCTGAAATACCTACGTATTTGGGGTTCAGATGTAATTATGCATTATCCTGCTAAGCAGAAATTGGGTGAACGTAGTGTTCAGGGAAAATTAATGGGCTACCAGCAGGGGGCGTACAGAATTTACATACCAGCAACTGGCAAATTTCATATTACCAGAAGCATGATACAAACTGTAAATTGGAATGGAGTTGCTGTTTTCCAAGATACTGATGGTATAAATGATACTGAGGAAGAAGAGGAAGAAGCAGCAGCAGCAGGAGGAAATGGTGATTCTGAACTAATAGAAAAAGACAAAAAACCTGTTGAATCTGATAATTTGTTTGATGATTTAAAGTCACAGGCACCTGAGGGGAGGTTAGATTCTCTTGAGTTTTCTGACCGTGAGCTTAGCCTACAGGCACCTCTTCAGTCTGACAATGATAATTTACAACCTGAAACTAGTAGTTCACTCAGTCCCATTAAGTCTGAGGAGTCTGACTCTCCTTCCGGACTGAGACGTTCAGATAGAAAGAGGCAGAAGCCACAACGTTTCGCAGATGAACATTTTAATACTGTGTATGCCAATAAGGTGGTTTTTGAGCCAAAAAGCTACAATGATGTTCAGAATTTACCTATGCACCAAGCTGTAAATTGGTATAAAGCTATGAACTCTGAGATAGCTTCTTTAAAAGAGCATAACACTTGGTCTCTTGTACCACAAAACCTCAGATATGAGACTTATTGATTCAAAATGGGTTTATAGAGTTAAAATGAATGACAAAAATGAAGTTGTAAGGTACAAGGCAAGACTAGTTGCTAGAGGTTTTCAACAAATTCCAGGAGATTATGATTTGTGTTATTCACCAAGTGTAAAATATGAAGCAGTTAAGCTTTTGTTAAAAGATGCATCACAATGTGGAAAAGCCCACTACGCAATGTTTCTCTGCTCTTAAGAGAGTGGTAATGTACCTTAAACATACCAAACATTATAGGTTGCAGTTTACAAGAAGCACTTCCAAAGGTCACACATGAAAAACATGTACAAAGTATGCTTTATGTTTTTGTTTCACAATGATGAACCGCAGGGGAAATGTTGAATGGTTTCTTTAAATGTAAAGGTTCATCATTGTTCCACTCCATGTGTATGTCTTTAAGGGGCCAGAGCAAGGGCCAGAGCAAGATAACGAGACCCAGCTTTACAGCTGTGTAACATAGCAGGTGCTGCTGAGTTGTATTTGATTAAGGTGTGTCAGCATCTGGGTGTAGTATATAAGGAGCAGCACCTAGCTCTCCCATTACCCTGGGGAATGGGTTGGTGGTTGGGTCATGTTTGTTTGTTAATATATTTAGTGTTAATGGAGTTTTTGTTTTTCTTATTAAAACCTTTAAGTTATTTTTGAGTCCTTTCCTTTTAATGCATGATCTCCCCAGCAAGCTCTCTGCAGCGTCACTATACTGCAAAAAGCCAACAGGGAGTTCCACAAATTAGGGGCTGCCAGAGATAATGCCCTCTCCCAGGTCACCCACTGAGCTTCTGAGGACAGTGAAACTATCAAGAGCGTCTCATCTGCTTATCTTAACACCCATGAGAGTCTTTAAGGAAGGAGGTGAGCTCTCAGATATTTGGGGGCTAAGTCATTTAGGGCTTTAAACACTAGCACTGACACCTTGAATTGGGCCCCAAAACCAAGTGGCAACCAGTGTAACTGCTTTAGAACCGGGATTGTGTGAGTTCTAAAGGCAAATAATTTGGCCGCTGCATTTTGGACCAGTTGATGTTTCCAAGTTGACTTCAAGGGCCCTCTACAATAATAATCCAATATGGAAGTTAGAAGAGCATGGAGTACAGTGGCCAAGTCATTTGTGTCCAGAAGGGGATGCAACTGGCAAACCAGCCAGAGCTGTATAAAGGCAGTCCTAGCCACTGAGACCAGCTGAGCCTTCTGTGGAACTGCTCCTTCCAGGAGAGTACAGTCAAGTCTACAACAGGTCATCTCTCCACCTCCCAGGCATGAGAATTTGTGTCACACAACCACTCTGTCTTTTCAGGATTCAGCCTCAATTTATTGACCCCCATCCAGCCAATCACCTTCTCCAAGCATCAGTGTAACCTCTCCTGATTCAGATGGAACAGAGAAACACAGCTGGGTGCCAGCTACACATTGATGACACTTCACTCAAAATCATCTGATGACAGCTCCCAGCAGCTTTGCATAGATGTTAAGTAGCATGGCGGGCAAGATGGAATCCTGCACAAAACGTGCTGAAAGGCTGGCTTAATTGCCTCTTGATGACCCAGTCCACCACTGCACCAGCAAAATCACTGTACCAGCAAAATCACTCCAACTTTCATCAAGGGCAGCCCCACATATTGAGTATCCTTCCCACACCGATTGAGTATCCTTCCTTTGAAATTACAAAACAGTCTCCATGGACTGATTCTGACAAGCATAGTTGCACCCTTCTCAGCAGATGGCCTTTGTGAATGGCATTACAGAGATACTCATCTTGCATGTTCAGGTTCAGACCTAAGGGAAACCAAGGTCCCAGTGATGTTAGGATTTCCCATTGCTCCTTGGCCAAGAGACTGGCTAGCCACCATTTTAAAAATAATGATTGATTTGTATTTAATTTTAAAGCTTTTTACTGCATTCAATTTCAACCTACTTATCCACATCCAATCCTTTACCAAAAGTCACTGCTATAACACAGAGGCTGTAGGATTCGCAACTTGTTATCATGTTTTAAAATTCCATTTACATGCTTATATCTCCAAACTGAGTAAGTTGTGGATGCTCAACTGAAAAACTATTTTTCATTATTATGCCTTTCCAAATTCTTCCAATACAGAACATCCTCTTATAGAGTTTTCTCCCCTTGAGTCTGGAATATACTTTGGCATTCTTTTCAAAATATATATGCATGTACATTCAATTTTGTTTAACAAAGCTTTGAAAGCTTGAGGATAATTACCCATTGTTATCCATTTACACTGAAGTTGCGCTTCTTTTTCAGAATGGTTCAGACACAATGCTAACAATATTTTAGCATTATGAAAATGAGCTGCAGAGACTGTTGACCTCATACACTTCCTCTTCCTTCTTCAGAGAAGTTTTTGCTTCCATTTTAGAATTAACTGTTGCTTTTCATGTTTCCAAATTGTATCAAACTGTATTTAAGCTTAACTATGCTTTGTAGAGGGACACGGGTGGCGCTGTGGGTAAAACCTCAGTGCCTAGGACTTGCTGATCGTAAGGTCGGCGGTTCGAATCCCCGCGGCGGGGTGAGCTCCCGTCTTTCAGTCCCAGCTCCTGCCCACCTAGCAGTTAGAAAGCACGTCAAGTGCAAGTAGATAAATAGGTACCGCTTTATAGCGGGAAGGTAACGGCGTTTCCGTGTGTGGCACTGGTGCTGGCTCGCAAGTTGCAGCTTTGTCACGCTGGCCACGTGACCCGGAAGTGTCTTCGGGCGGCGCCAGCTCCTGGCCTCTTGAGCGAGATGAGTGCGCAACCCTAGAGTCAGTCACGATTGGCCCGTACGGGCAGGGGTACCTTTATCTTTATGCTTTGTAGAAACAGACCAAACCATAGTTTATTAAAATGGCTGGTTTCTACTATTCATAAATTAAGATTAAACAGAGTTTGAGAAAACATGTGAAAGTGCAGTTAAACTAAAACAAAGAAGTGAATCTTCAAGCTGCATTGGAGGAATAGAGAATACTTAAGTCTAAGGTTCAGTATTACATCTGAATGCAGCCATTGAATCTAAGTTATTAATTATCCCAGTTGGATGTGTGTCATAAAAGTTGGGGGAAAACATAAAGGCAACCTCTGATATATGAATCATTATGATAATTTAGATTTATTTCTGAACAGACAGGTATTGGGGTGATTTGGTACTGAATAAAATTGACATTGAATAAATGTCTTTGAAGAACAAGAGTTGTATCCAATGTTGGTCCGACTCAGAGTAGATCCACTGACGTTAATGAACATGACGAATGGAAGTTCATTGGTTCCAGTTTGTCTACTCTGAATAGAACTTAGTTGGATACAACTGTAAATATTTTTTGAAAAGGATTCTCAGACTTGTAGTTGAAATTCTAGATGAGCTAGACTTATGGGCTCTTGAACTATAATGAATGACAGAAATAGGTAAGTCAGGCGTTGTCATGCAATGAACGGCTTTAGTATCTGTGATTTTTTGTTTAAACAAAAATCTATTTCATTTCATTTTTTACATGTTATGTGTGTTTAATTTGGCTGTTACAATAAGAAGTACTGAATCTGATGATTTTGTGTTTTCCTATTCCATATGGCCATGAGAAAAAATATTACTTGGTGCTTCCTCTAATTCATTTTGATCATTCAATATATTCCATTGAGCCCTATGCCAATCCTTAACTGTAGCAGTGCCTGTCGGGAGATTAGGAATGTTTTGTGCCCTTTGTCCCCATATACTTACAGCAGAATTAGAAAACCATTTTCTTGCACAGTGTGTGGATGTTTGCAAATACCTCTGTAGCTAGAGCCATCTGGAATTGGGTAGCTAAAGGGGTCTAGTGTGAGACAAAATTGACAACCACCATGCCTTTAGCAAGCAAACAAAATAATTATATGTTTCAATCATTAAACAAAAAATATATTCTGATGCAAATATTGAAAATTAGCCTACACAGGACTATGTAAAAAAATATCATCTGAAAATCAGCAGCACTACAGTCCCAACAGGCTATTTTGATGGTTTGTGTAAGCCTTTCCTTCAAGTGCAAGCTGTTTTTCTGACCTCTGATTTAGCAGTAGGATTTGTTGCTCTGATGAAATAATGGCGCACACATGCACAAGCACCCAGCCGCTGGAAGAATTCAAGAGACTAAGCTGCAGCTGTGGCCACAGATAAAGTTGATAATAGCCTGTTGAAGTTCCTGAGTCACTGTACCATTTTGTTCAGTTAAGCTTCCTTAGCTCTGCAAAGACGAAGCATCGCTACCTTTGCAAGCTCCTAGTTCACTTTGCCTGCCCCCATCTTGTGCATCCGTCCTGCAGCAGAGAGAGACTCACGTTTTGTTAACATACTTGTTATTAAATTTCTAGACTGCTCTTTCTCCTAAAGGAGTCCAAGGCAAAGCCATTTATCTCCACCAACGTTCTTTGCAGTTTGTTCACCCTCCTCGGACTAACCCTTGGATAAATTCAGGCCAGGCCACAATTCCTTTAACTGCTCTCTCTGACTTTAACTTGATCTGCAAACAAAACCTGGATACCTAAACCTGATCCTACCAACATTACAATGCCTCACACATGGTGCCGTCATACCAGCTCTCACCAAACTCCCATTTCTGAAGCCTTATCAGCACAATTCATAGGTGTTCATCTATTAAGCTTCTTCAGGAACCTCAACATTCTTCTTAACACTACAATAACCTTGAAATTCTGTCCCTGAAAAAGACCCGTTTCTGTACAAATTTAGGATACAGTTCACTTCATCATCGACCCACACATGCCTTTTATCTCTCTACCTGAATGTGCATTAAAATCAATTTTGACTTTCTAAGAAAATGAAGGAATTATTCATTTCTGTCATGGAATATTAATTTGTCTGCTGTAACGCTACAGGTAGACTGGCACATACAGGTGAGCAAATGATCAATGATCAACATCCTTTCTTTGAGTCTGCACACAGGAGCCTTAGCCTTGAGGTGACAAGGTCAATAAACCAATTCCACCAGTGTAAGAGCCATCCCTGGAATTATAAATCAAGCAACTTCAGATATACAACATTAATTGTTTATGCCATGACACAAAACACATTTGCATGAGTTTCAAAGTTCTTGCCTGTTTGCTAAGGATGTTTCTCTAGCGTTCATGTAAAATGGAAATTGAACTCTCTTTACAAAACAGGAGTATTCTATTAACCAAAGGCCATCGCAACACTTTATTCCATGTTTGTGTGTGTGTATGGTATAATATGATCCATTAAAAAAACCTGCAGAGAAGCAGACAAAGAATCATAATATATAATTCAATAATAAAACACACCCTCTTGTTAAAAACAAAACCAAAAAACTTCAATATTTATTAGTAACATCTGCATCTATGTACAGTGGGAGAAAAGCTTCTAACCTCAATCAAATGAAACTTTAGTGAAAGTTAGTTGTGCTAAAGATATAGTAAAAACAGTGGAACTTACCGTATTTTTTGCACCATAACACTCACTTTTTTCCTCCTAAAAAGTAAGGGAAAATGTCTGTGCGTGTTATGGAGGGAATGCCTACGGGTGGCATGCCTACGGATTTTCCTCCTCTAAAAACTACGTGCGTGTTATGGTCGGGTGCGTGTTATAGAGCGAAAAATACGGTAAATTAATCACATGTAATTTGTCCCATTGTTTTCAATAAGATTTAAGAATGGTTATCTTTAATTGGCTCATGACCAAAGTACTTTAAAAACACGGAATGGAGCTAAAGAATTATAGAATCATAGAATTGTAGAGTTGGAAGGGACCCCAAGGGTCATCTAGTCCAACCCCCTGCATTGCAGGGATCTCAGCTAAAGCATCCATGACAGATAACCATCTAACTTCTGCTTAATGAATGAATATTAAAATGGTACCGTGGCTTATTATTTTATTGTATTTTAGCTGGTTCATTAACCTGCAGCATGCTGATGCACACTGTAGCAGAGCATAGTTTGGCTCGTTCCCTCATGTTACCACCCCACAAGGAAACAAGCCAAAGTCTAACTTGTTGTGCTTTGTTGTGCTTTGTTTCTCTCCAAGCCAAGAGCAGTAGCTATGGTTTGTTCTTGGTTTTGGCAGAAATAGGAAGGAGCGAAGTGAGAACTTTTGAAGAGTGTGTACTGTGACACTATTGTTTGCATTAAACCATAGATTATTTGTATCCAGAGTTTACTGTAACATACAAAGTGTGTCATAAAAGGGAACAAAAACTGTAGCTGAATGAGGCACCATTGCTACAACAGATAGCAAAGAAATGGTGATTTGTGAAGTACAGTGGTACCTCGGGTTAAGTAGTTAATTCGTTCCGGAGGTCCGTACTTAACCTGAAACTGTTCTTAACCTGAAGCACCACTTTAGCTAATGGGGCCTCCTGCTGCTGCTGCGCCTCTGAAGCACAATTTCTGTTCTCATCCTGAAGCAAAGTTCTTAACCTGAAGCACTATTTCTGGGTTAGCAGAGTCTGTAACCTGAAGCGTCTGTAACCCGAGGTACCACTGTACAATTCTTCAGAACAGAAATTAACAATATAGAATTGCAAGCATATAAATTTACACAGGCTTTGAAGAGAAGAGAAACCAGCTCAAATCAGAATACCTGGTTTAAATTATGAGAAATCTTAATATATTTTTGCACTGGAAAATAAAATAAAATCTGCTTTGGATCTTGCATATGAAGTAGGAGATGCATTTCAATTCAAACCATGACACATAAAACAGAAGCGAGCCCTTTATGAAAAGGGGTTTCCTATGCAAACCAAAGGCACAGAGAGACAGATTCAATTGCACAGTGAAAACAAAACAGGGGGAACAACCCCCTGCCCAAATTCCCAGTCCAAAGTTATTTCTTATGCTACTACATAAACAGCACATATAACTGAAAGATTTGGACCTCTTGTTGCTAAAAGAATCACCTTGAGCAGAGGTGATTCTTACCCTGTTTAAATATTCTTACCCTGTTTAAAGAGAGCAAAAAGGTCCTTAGAACTGTGTTGAGCTTCCAAAAAATATTGAACACTACCAAAATCTGGGACATTGCTTCCTGATGTGGTAATAAAATGTCTGAGACTGCCAATCTAGAGCTAAATTAAGTCACCCTCTTGGCCTTTTCTGCAGCAAAATTAGTACTGCAGTGCCTGCTGTCTGCTTTACTATGAACACCTGTGCCTAGTTAGAGGAACGGCAACTGTACTGCCTAGTGGTTAATGGAAGCCATTGCCGGGAAGTCTGATTGCTGAATGGATTCAGATTTCCTCTGGGCTCAAGAGAACAAACACAAAAGCCATTGCTGTAGCTCTCCTTCAGCAGCCAGCTTTTCTGTCTGCTAGATAAGCCATCTATGCAAGGCTCACTTCTCTACTTTCAGAAGCTTTGCAGAAGGCCCATAGCTTCTGTTCAAAGAGGAGACAATCTATTTGAAGCAGTGGGTTTTATGTCAGTTCTATTCCCGGTTTCGCCTAAAGCCCAATGTATCAATGAGATGACAATCCTATGTTTGGGCTATAGGGGACTCGGAGGACTGAATGTGTCTTCTTACTGTATTTTTCCATGTAGAAGATGCCCACTATTTTTGGGACTACAAATTAAGCAAATGGGGGGAGATTGCCAAGAGTTGTTGAGGTTTTTTTTTTGGGGGGGGTGCCAAAAGTCGCTCACCCGCCTGCCCAACACTGCCAATCACACACATCGCCAAATTGCTGCAGTGGCAGCCAATCAACAGCAGCCCTTGCCGCAGCCACCAATCAAGTGCCCAATCGCCACATACAATCTCCTGCTCACAGCTAAAACCAATTGCCCATCCCCACTCTGCACTATCCATGTATAAGACGACCCACAATTCCAAACATTATTTTATAATAAAAAACATCGTCTTATACACGGAAAAATACGGTACCTACCACCCCAAACTCTCTCCACATACACACCAAGCATTCTAGGAGAAAAGTTCTAAGACTGCAATCCAACCCCCACACAGTCCTGCCATAGCTTTGTGGAGCAATAGGACAACTGTTCCATTTGCAGCCTTTCTGCATGTGGCAACTAAAGCAGCATTCTGCCTCCAGAATGCTATTTTAAATTCTAAATAAGAATGAAGAACGATTTCAAAAGAAAGCCTGGTCTAATGCATTTGTCTAGCAGGAATAATGCCAGCCACGATGTATTGCCAGCATTTCCCCTTCTATTGCTATTTGCTCATAAATAAAATGTTCACCATGCTATATTGGTAATAAAGATTGATTTTATAAAATCAGGCCTCCATTTGTGTGCGCCCCATTTCTGAGCACACGATGTTTTTTTTGTAACTCAGTTTGGCCATTATTGTAATGAGGAATGAGGTCTACCAAAAGCACAAAGCCTCTGTCAAAATGCTAAATGAGAACAGCTTTGGTTGTAGGAAATTAACAAACCATTATAACTTCAAAACCATTTGCACTAAACTAATCTATTATACTTTCATAGGCAATATATATTGAACATACTTAGAAGCAGAAGTAACTAGTATGAAGCACGGAAGCATAATAGCATTTGTGGGATGTGGGATTAAATTTAATCACCTACGTGAGAAAAATAAAAGCAGTGAGAAAATTGGTATTTTAATGCTTCTAGATATTGGGTTGTATTTGACTATGTCTTGCTCAGAGTAAACCCAATTAAATAAATGGATTAACTTAAGCCCACTGCTTCCAACAACTCTACATATTGGGTTTAACTTAGTCTGATATAAACTAAAAATTGCATATACAAACTAACATTTGCAAGAAAGTATTTATTATGTTTAATATCAACATTCTGAAAGTTAATCAATGATTTCCTATCCTTAACCCTGAATTAGTTGGATCATAAAATATAACATAAATCTATAACTCTGTAACTTTCATTGATCCTGAAATATTCCCACTCTACTGAAGCACACTGGAAGGTTATTGTAGATTTGAATAATGAGAATGGTAAAATCTGCTCACTTAACTTCAGGAATTCTACAAGGCAAGCATTCTTAAAACCATATGCAAATTATTATTCACATTAATTATTGCGATTGATAATTAATATGAAGTTTATGGCTATAACCTTTGTGATTATTTTTTTTAGTGCAGAAATAGTGAATTCATTGTGAATGCTACACATCTCAAAGAGATTTCAAAATGAGTGAAAAGAAACACAAATAAGAAACTAGACACTGGCTTCCTTTGGGGCACCATTAGTTCTTAAAAGAAAGAGACAGTTGCTGCAAGTATTCAACATCTGGAGGCTGCTTAGGTTATTTCACCCACTAAAGAACATTTCAGCTGCCCATTATTTGTTTAAAATAACAAAAAAGAAGGAAGAAAAGGAGACAGCGCCAATGATGCGTGCTTCAGAGTAAAGGGAAATGATCTATTAATAAGATCATGCAAATGTTCTCTCTCATTTGCTAAATTAAATAAATATTACTCCAGATACCACGTTTTAAAATCAAAGATAAATGCTGAGATGCTTTAAGTCAAGAGTTCTGGGCACAGGCAGCTACCGCTATAGGATGTATATCCAGTATTCATTGTATCAGCTACATAGAGACAAAGAGAGACCAAGATAACATGGTAGTTTACAAGGCCTGGAACAGTGCCAATGCTGGCTTTATTAAACATCTGCTCTTGGAACCTATCTGTACGCATTCAGAATCCTTAGGGCTGCCATACATCCGGGAATCGCTCAGAAAAATGGCGTCCAGGTGGTTTTTTTCTGAATCGGCAAAATGTCCAGCCAAACATGGCCGTATGGCAAGTAGGGTGATTTTTATTTTTTGAGAAAGTAAAAATCAAAGCCCCCAAGCAATTGTTTTTTGGGGGGAGGAGATGTTCCGCCAAAGCTCAACAACTTTGAGCAACTTTGCATTTTCACTTTTGGGAAGAGGGCAACCCTTAGCACCCTTTGCTTTGAAAACACTCCAGTTCAAGTATGAAATATGGGCAGTATAGCCGAGCTTTCATCCTACTCACCACCTCCATTTACACACATCCCCACAATCACCAAGAAGCAGCAACAAAAATACATCAGTAAGAAAAATAAGGCAGGGAGAAAGGATCACAATTTGATCTGTTGTTACGTTGAATGGTCCCCTGGGTAGGCTATGGACTCTCCTTACTTGGAGGGATTTAAGCAGAGGTTGGAGGTCTATCTGACATGGATGCTTTAGTTGATATTCCTGCAGTGCGGGGGGTTGAATTAGATGAGACTTCGGGTTCTTTCCAACTCTACTGTTCTATGATTCCAAGATTCTAAGTTCTCCTCCACTGTTATGCAAACTATTTGTGACAAGGGCTTGGCTTATTATTATGAGTAATTCTGAATTTATTCTGAGTAAACCTGCATAGGAGTACACTAGTATAGTGGATTATTGTGAATGTTTGTTAAATAGTAAAAAAACAAACAAAAACAAAACACTATATAGTAATGATGGTGGTGGAATGTACAGTCCTAAACAATGCTCCGCAGACCTTCCTCACTGACTGAGCACATGTGATGTTTGTACTCCCGTTTGTGGCACAACATCCACATTTCAAAGGCCAGCATGTAGCTTGTCTCATAATTTTCTAACTGCTTGAGCAAAGTCTGTCAATAGCAAAGCAAAAACGCATATTATCCAATCTTCAATCATCACTGCACATTCTAAATTCATTGCTTGCTGTCTTATGCTGTGGGTGTCCTTTAATTGCAATCTCTTGATAAACTTTTTCAAGCTTTGTGTTCATTGCTAGAAAGATTAATGCTTTCAGAAGCCTCATCTTTAAGCAGCATGAAAAAAACCCCTGAAAATTTAGCCTTTTAGACAGCACATTTTCACCTCATTAAACAGGAAAATGTTATGTGGAAGGGGAAAGGTTTTACAGTATGTCTCCATTAACGTACCTGCTGGAAACCCATTTTAATGTTCCCAGTGATTAAAATGACTTGCATCTCACCCATTTCATTAAAAGCTTTTTTGAAGGCAAAGGAAATAATGGTTACCCCCCTCTCCTTACACCCCATCTGCTTCAAACATAGCATCAAAATGAGTAAACAAGTAATTATAATTGTCTTGAAGGTACATCATGAATTATATGCTATCCAAACAGCATATCATTCTATATGCAGTTGGGATGGAGATTGTGAAATCACCAAGTTAGAGCGAAACTTTTTTTCCACTTCTGCTAAATAAAAGAAGAATGATTGTACAGTAATATATTAAAGTGAAACTAGCAACAACAACAATCAATACAGTCTTCAGTGTCACAGAGATACGTTCCCATGGATTATTTTAAAATGGAGGATTGCCTCAAGAAGAGTGAGCCACAAAACCTACCCACAGACAGTTATATTCATAGGGATGGACCCCCAATTTCCAGCTGATCAGAACAAAACTACTTCAAGGATGCTTTAGGATGACAGCTCAAAGCAGTGACTTCACCAGGACTCATAGCTCTTTCCTTTTAATAGAGATGGAAAGGGGAGGAATAAGAGGACTGGGAATTATTTAGCTGAAATTCCTTCTTTCATTTAATTTCCTTCCTTTCACTTTTCCATTTTTCAAAGTAACTTAAAATTGTGAGTCATTTCAGCAAGTCTTGGCCATTTTTAAATGTATAACTTTAGCTATCTTCCCTAACCCCAAAGAATGCCCGATAAATTAAAAGGAATTAAAAGGAATCAATAAGTTGTAGTATCCTCTGGACAATAAAATGAGAATACAATGTATAAAACCACAAAATAAATAATCAAAATAACAAAAACAAAAATCCAATAACCAACCCACCCCCCACAGCAATAGTGATCCACATCATTTAATAAATGTTTCCTATAGTTTTCCTAATGTTTGATTTGTAGATCTTGTGAAGCCTATGCAACAGGGAATTAGGTTGTCCCATGAAGTGAGAAGTACAGAGGTACCTTGGGTTACAAATGCTTCAGGTTACAAACTCTGCTAACCTGGAAGTAGTACCTTGGGTTGAGAACTTTGCCCCAGGATGTGAGCGAAAGTCGCACGCTGGTGGCAGCGGGAGGCCCCATTAGCGAAAGCACACCTCAGGTTAAGAACGGTTTCAGGTAAAAAAAAAAAAAAAAGGATGCACCGTGCTATATATTAGAAGCAAAAAAAACTTGTTTTGATGAATTGGAAGAGCTGCAAAAAGATTCCATTGAGCACATGGATTGATAATATGGACAGATTAGCTACATATGAACAAATTGCATGTCGACGCAAATTAAGAAAGGATAAATATAAAGAAATCTGGAATGAATATTTAAGTGATAAGGCGGATCGTGGGGGGAAGTGGGAGGAGGAGAGACAGGTGGGAAAATATTTTTAAAAGGGTGCAGTCATAGGTATATCAGTGTATTTAAATCTGAATTGTCAAATTCTGTTATTTTTATTATAGTTTTTGTTGCAGTGTCTTTTGCGGTTGTTGTTTGTATCGAAAAAATGATTAAATTTTTTTTAAAAAAAAGAACGGTTTCGGGTTAAGAACGGACCTCTGGAACGAATTAAATTCATAACCCGAGGTACCACTGTAAACCCACATGCCCCATGCCATTTTAAAAAGCATGTTTCAGTGAGATGAGGTCAGTGGTGATGACATAGTGTGACCCAACAAAGTAAAAGAAGCAGCATGAGGCAGCAAACCACACTCTGGACCACAAGGGTCACAGTATTGGGCACAAATAATGCCTCCCACACCAGGCAAACGTCAGTACAACTGGAATTCTACTACACTACATAAAACTATTACAAACAGATGTATTGAGCTTGGTCCTTTACTGATGACAATCTCACGTTCCTTAGTTTGCCTAGCCAGCCTGAAAATAGAACTCCACATTTTAGTTATTTTACATATATCTCATTCCCCCGCCCAACGTTCCCAGCATCATAACTACGATCAAAGCAAATAAAAACATCCCCCACTGAGTTGCGTTTCTCAAGAATGACACTCATAACAACTTGCATTAATCTGCAAAAACAAAACCCTGCAGAGTTGTAGCAATTGATTTTTTTTGTCTATGAAAGCCATTTTGCTGTGATGTGGTAACAACAAAAGAAAGAAAAAAGAACTTAAGTAACAGAGAGTGGGGCTGAATGAAAAGATAAATGTAATATTCATGTACAATAGGAGAAAATAATAGAATACAAATGCAGCCTTTTATGATTAAACTTATCTCCACCATTTGTATTAAGATGTTTGTGAGGGCCCGTTGCATTCTCACAGTGTAGAAGCTAAATTTCATTTATTTTTTCATGTCAGTATCAGCTACAGCCAGAGGCGGAGATGTCAAAAACTGCATTTGTGCATCAGAGACACCTAAAGAGAAGCAGTAATTATTGCAGGAGCTCCATGGGAAATGCAGGATACATTAAGCCTGAAAAATAATTATAATATTCATTCCAAGGGGGAAAGGCACTTCTGCATTAAATAAAAGCTTTCTTTCTTACATACCTAGTAAACGTCAGTGCTTTGTGATGCAAACTCCAGCACTATAAATAATACTTTCACTCAAAGCTGAGAACTACTTAGGCACATATGGACAAAGTCTGGTGAGTATGGACAAAGAAACCCCACATAATATTTTGGTGAGCAAACTGGTTAAATGTGGGCTAGATGATGGCACCGTTAGGTAGATTAACAGCTGGCAGGAAAGCAATGCTCAAAGAGTTCTCACCAATGGCTCCTTGTGAAACTAGAGGGAGATTTTCAGAGAGAAGCTGCAGGGCTCTGCCCTGGGCCTGCTACTCTCTTACATTTTCTTTAATGACTTAGATGAAGGGGTTTAGGGAAGCTTCATCAAATATAATAATAATTTATAATAATAATTTATTATTTATACCCCGCCCATCTGGCTGGGTTTCCCCAGCCACTCTGGGCAGCTTCCAACAGAACACTAAAATAAATACAATAACCTATTAAACATTAAAAGCTTCCCTAAACAGGGCTGCCTTCAGATGTCTTCTAAAAGTTTGGTAGTTATTTTTCTCTTTGACATCTGGTGGGAGGGCGTTCCACAGGGTGGGTGCCACTACCGAGAAGGCCCTCTGCCTGGTTCCCTATAACTTGGCTTCTCGCAGCGAGGGAACTGCCAGAAGGCCCTCGGCGCTGGACCTCAATGTCCGGGCAGAACGATGGAGGTGGAGATGCTCCTTCAGATATACTGGATCGAGGCCGTTTAGGGCTTTAAAGGTCAGCACCAACACTTTGAATTGAAATATGCAAATGACACAAAACTGGAAGGGATAGCTAATACTTTAGAATACATGCATAAAACTAATCACAGGAACACTGGAAGCTGGCCATACGTCACTGTTCCATGTACTGCAGTATTGTCTACTCTGGCTGCCAGCAGCTCTCTAATGTTTCAGTTGGGGATATTCCCAGTTCTACCTGAAAATACCAGGGACTGAACCCTGTTTATGCAAAGCAGATGCTCTTACTATTTGATAGATTGTAAAACCAGACCGAAATTGACAAGATAAAATTCAGTAGACAAAAACGCACAGTTCTGCATGGAGAAGAAAAACCAACAAATGGACAAAGATATTGGGAATGCAGGCGATACCAAGTCTTATGAGGAAAGGGTGAAGGAACTGCATATGCTTAGCTTGGAGAAGAGCAGACAGAGGAGTACTCTGCAAATATTGAGCACTGGAAGAGCTAAGAAGCAGAGCTTATTCTAGTCTAGTTTCACCAGGCCTCCTCTCCCTCAACTGTCATCTGGGGGCAGCCATTTCATCAGGCTGCCTTAGTGGAAGAGAAAGGAAGCAAGGTTTATTGTATCCACACAGCTGGAAGACCATCTCTACCAGGCGCCTCCTGCCTCTGAACTATGCCAAGTGGATAACTGTCTAAAAACTGGTGCCTGAGTTTTGTGTTTTATTTTCCTCTTCCCTTCTCTTCTCTTCCCTTTTCCCTTGTGTGTTGCATGTTTGAAGGACAGAACCAGAACGCTGAACCACATTTTTGTCAGATTCATCCAAATTCTTCACATGGGTACAGCTATGCTTGTGATACTGACATGCAGAAATACTCTTCTAAAATAAATTGAAATAAGGAAATCCTAACATCATGGGGAGCAGCCCTTATATGAAAAAGTAAATTCGTTTCCTGATCAAGCTGAGTGTGTGCTTTCCACTTTCCACTTTCAGTAATTATATTTTCATTTACAACTCCCATAACATTTAGGAATTGTTAGTAGCTATTAAAACTATAATTATTAGCTTCTGGAAGTGCAAGGGAACCCACTGCATTCCCAAGGGGCGCAGTGTTAGTTAAACAAGAGGCAGAAAGAGAATGCTTCCAAGGGTGGTACAAAATAACACAAGTAGCGGCATTAAAAATCTAGTAGGCAATCTCTTCTCAAGCTGGCATCTGTCTGGAAGCGAATCAATGATGAAGGAAATGGAATAAGCATATCACTAATGTCATTCTAGTCATCTCAAAAACTATGCAAATGATCTTGCATTTTAGAAAGGAAGTTACAGAGCTTATTTTGTAATTTTATAAATGTTTCAATTAATGTTTTGGTACTTTAATGCTTTTTCTTTATTAAAGACTTTGTGGACTATGTGGTCAGCAAAGGTTCTAAATAAAGTAATTAATAATAAAAGCTCAGCCTGCAGAGCAACCAACTCAGCTAATGTAAGGTCTACTCTACTTGACAAATAAGCGGGAAATTATACTTAGATTTGCTTTTGGAAAGCTATGTAGGATACCTTCTACATAGATAAAGGTTATCTTCCTTGAAGGGTCTAGCTACCAAACAGGTAGCAATAGATATGTATACTGTAATATCTCTTAGACCTGCTATGTTTGTTCATTCCTAACTGGTCATCTTTTATAATTAATATTTGGTTCTAGCAGTACTAGGGTTTTGTACTACTTTATATTTGGTATTTTGTTTAATAGCTGCTCAGCTGTGATTACCATAACTGAAAACTTCACTAATATGGAAGGCAGGAACACAAGGGAATGTTATTTCCATAAATGCTGTTCACTCTGGTATGAAGAAGCCAGGGAGAAACTGAAGCCCTTCATTGGTCTGCATCTTGGATACACTGGGCAACACCCAATATTTGAACATGTACTATTGTGGATACCACAGAAACAAAATAAAAAAGCAATGCCCCACATTGGCCTGGTTCATGCATTACAGAAAGTCAATCTATGGCATACTGGGACCACACAAATGTGCCAACTCAGAGTGCAGTGTGGCTCTTCCTCAGACTTTAGTTCAGTGTGGCATGGCAGCAGCAAACGTAAGCTATGGTTTAGCATGTCATCCAAACACAGAAGGGGGGGGGGGTTAAAGTATCTTTTCCTTCTCACAACCTTGGCCACAGCTCATAGATTTTGGAGAAGAGAGCTGAACCATGATGCTGGGCTCAGATGGCAGACAAAGCCAAGAACTGGGGGGGGGGGCAAGGTGTCTGTGCTCTCCTGTCTGGGATACCACATGCCCACACGAAGAATGGTTTGACTTACGGGTGAACATGGCCACTGAAATGGGAGCCGCTTGTGTTTCTGCAGCCACATTCTCAGCCACATGCATTCATAGCAGTTACTTTCTTGTGGGAAATGCGTGAGGGTGAGTTAACATGGGGAGAGCTCTCTGGACCAGAGGTCAGGGGAGCCCAGAAGCCTGGGTGGTTGTGTGTGTGTGTGTGTGTGTGTGTGAGAGAGAGAGAGAGAGAGAGAGAGAGAGAGAGAGAATTTTGTAATGTTTAGTGGTTGGTTGGTTTATAAATAGGCTGCACTTTCCAATAAGCCTTTAGGGCACATCACATGCCTAGTCACACACCTCTCTACTCGGGGGGGGGGGCGGGCTAATTGATTGCATCAGGAGAGAAAGCAGTGGGGAGGCCTCTTGGTCCTATCATTGGGTTGGGAAAGCCCTCCAGATGTTGCTGTACTACAATTTTCATCATCCTTGCCCATTGGCCATGCTGGCTGGGACGAGAGAGTTGGAGTCCAACAACATGTGGAGTCCCGTCCGGTGCCAAATGCCATCATCCAATACGCAGGAGGTGCAAATTTGATCCTCTCCACAATCCCACTACTCCTGTTAAATGGTGTAAAGCATGAGTGGATTGCGGAAAGGTCCAGATCCACAGTGGAAGGGGCAATCCAAAGGACTTAGAGGTCACACCAGCTCATAAATAAGCTAGAAGGAGAAATTCTGCTGAATTATTACGTTTTCCATCAACTACAAATTCAATGTGGGCAGGGGATTGCCCATCTCTAAGGCAGCCAGACTGTGAATGCAACAAATGAAGGGATGAAAATATCTCAGTTTCATGTATCTGGACAATCTTCAGATTGGGGGAGAAAAGGACTTTCAAAGTGCCAAGAAAAACTGTATTTATGCAGTTGCAAGATTTACTAGCGATTCTATAATTATATTCAGTTCCTCACCACACAATGCACATAAGTTATCTTCTTGGCATACATCACAGTGTGCTTGCGCCAACCTATCCACAACTACATATCCATCCCAACCTCAGATATGGGATATTTATGCTCTCTCTCTGAATCGTAACTATGAAGTTAGCGGACTAGCAAATGCTTTAGTCAATACTTTAAAAATACCTCCATCTCCCCCCCTCCCCTGTGGCTTCTTCTGTAGAAAAAATGAAAGGGGAAATCGCTCAGTTATATCTCGGGGCGTTGCATTCTGCCATGCAAAATGCACAGCTTAACAGAAGGTGCAACTGTTAAGAAGTCTGAGCACAATGTCAAAGTGTAGCTCCTGAGAAGATTTGAGTTTTTCTTCTTCTTCTTAATCTTAAACATGCCTAGGGGGCAAGAGAGAATCAGAAGTTCTAGCCTCCTACAGTATTTATGGGGAAAGGTATGATGGCAGTAACTCAGAACTTCCCAGTGAACTCTTAGAGAAGCACAAAATTTAGTTATAAGACAGAAAAGTTTTTTTCAAAGCTATGTAGGATATGCTTATTCCTTTAGAATCCGATCCCTTACTGTCTGTCACATTCCAACAGGGGTGAGGTGGAGGTGGGATATGCAACAGAAACAGGAAGCAGGGGAGCTTAACCCTTCCCCTGCCACTCACTTCCTCCACAGTTGATTTCTCTGTGCCCATGTTTACCTTGCACAGACAAGTTTGGAATCCTGTAACTGAGCTTGATTTTTTTTCTTCTTCTTCCCTCTCTATCTCTTTTTCCTTGTGTGTCATGTTTTTTTAAAATTGCAAGCCTGAGGGCGAGGGCTGTCTTACAATGGATATTAAAAACTGATCAATAAAAAAACTGAATGGATATTGAAAACTGCATACAAAAGATGAAGAGGTAAAAGCAGTAATGATACATTGAGCAAGAGATTTTGGTTATAATATACAGTACGATGACTGGATGGAATTATGGAATGAAAGGTTAAAATTTACGGCATGTACTGCGTTGAAAGAAAATGTAATGAAAATGGTTTACAGATGGCATATAACGCCAGTTAAACTGGCTAAAATGTACAAAATATGCAACAAGTGTTGGAAATGTAAAGAAAAAGAAGGTACTTTCTATCATATGTGGTGGGAGTGTAAAAGGGTGAAAGGCTTCTGGGAAATGATATACAATGAATTGAAAAAGATGTTGAAATATACGTTTGTTAAAAAACCAGAGACCTTCCTATTAGGAATGGTAGGAAATGAAATCAATAAAAGAGACTGTAAACTGTTTCAATACGCAGTGACTGCCGCAAGGATACTTCTGGCCCAAAGATGGAAGCAGGAAGAAATTCCAACAGTGGAAGAATGGAGAAGGAAATTGACTGAATACGCAGAATTGGACAAATTGACTGGGAAGATTCGATATCAGAAAGACCAAAAGTTTATCGAGGACTGGGGGAGATTTACAGAATATCTGAAAAACATATGTGATGTACAGACAACGCTTGTTGGTTTTGAAGAGACTCTGTGAGATAGTAAGAAATAGTGCAAAAAAGAGAGTAAGAGGAAAAGGAGTTCTAAAAGGCAATATTATGTTTTAAAATGCGTTAACAAAATAGAAATTTTATGAAAGATTGACAGAGAAACTGAGGGAAGTCAAAAATTGAAGAATGAGTGTTAAAATATTTGTTGATTGTATAAAATTGTTTGGAAAATGAATAAATATTTTTTTTAAAAAAAGAAAACTGATCTTGGGAACATATTTGGCTTTTAAAAATTGAACAAAAATATTTTCCATGGGGGGGGGGCTGCGGGAGAAGAGAGGCTGTGAACAATTAAAAGCATCCTGAAATGGGTGTGGAAAGTCCATCACCTCAAAAATACTTCTTTGAGCAAGAGGAACATTCAGCTCGGGAAAAGCAACAAAAGATATTTCAAATCTAAAGTGAAGATGGGGGGGGGGGAGAGACTCTTAATATGTAGAATAAAATTTTGATACAGAATTTTGAGACAGAAACCACCCCATTGATTTCAATCCACTCTGAATCAACAAAGAGACTTCATTGTACATTAGTTCAACCATCCAGCAATCCTTTTTAATTCTGACTGAGCTGAAAATGATGTGAGCTCTTGAGCTACACCATCCATTTCCAAATGAGAAATTATTCAAACAAAAACCTTACCAATTGTGAGCTGCTCTATTATACCAGTGCAGTGCTTGAAAGGATCCAGCAGAACAGCCAATTCGAAAAGTTCTTATAACATTAAAAGGTCAAGTTATCCAAGCCACCTGAAGCCTCACACTTATGTTAAAGCATCTAATTATTAATGCTTCACTCCAGTCAATAGACTCCACTCAAATGATTTCCCCCCCTTGCATATCTTTTCCTCTTCTCGTGGATTGTAGAATGCACTCAAAAGTACTAGGTCAATTAGAGAGGTGTTTTTGTTTTCTTTGGATTTTTGAGGGGTGTAAGTGTTGCGAGGGCTGGCCCTACCATTAGGCAGAGCAAGACAAATGCCTCAGGTGGCAGGTGCTAGAAGGTGGCAATATTCCCCTTGAGTCCCTTGAGCATGGGGGATGCTATCCCATCATCAGTGTTTAAATAAGATTCTGCTACCTGTCTGGTCAGAGACTGTACATGGGGCAGAGGGCACCATCACATCCTTCGCATCAGGCAGCAAAATGTCTTGGGCCAGCTCTGGATCTTACTCTGAGAGTTTGGATTTGATATCCCGCTTTATCGCTACCCTAAGGAGTCTCAAAGCAGCTAACATTCTCCTTTCCCTTCCTCCCCCACAACAAACACTCTGTGAGGTGAGTGGGGCTGAGAGACTTCAGAGAAGTGTGACTGGCCCAAGGTCACCCAGCAGCTGCAGGTGGAGGAGCGGGGAAGCAAACCCGGTTCACCAGATTACGAGTCCACCGCTCTTCACCACTACACCACACTGTTCCAAGCAGGATGGGACTTCAGCGAGATTAAAGCCTTAAACAATTAGAAACTTCAGCTAACTGCAGCTGTGGGTCTCCCCCCACCCCAATATTAATGAATGGTA
Organism: Podarcis liolepis; assembly: GCF_965112155.1. Lineage (NCBI taxonomy): Eukaryota > Metazoa > Chordata > Lepidosauria > Squamata > Lacertidae > Podarcis > Podarcis liolepis. The sequence goes on along the minus strand of NC_139557.1, from coordinate 18,077,624 downwards.
CTTCTGTGCTTAGTTGAGCTGCCATTGGCTGAATGGGAATGGAAGACGCAGTCTTGCACTTTCAAAATTTCCCCACATGGAGAAGCTCCATCAGCAGAGCCAGTGCCAGCTTCGAGGGGTCCCTGGTCAAGCTGTCTTCAAGAATTACCCTGGTCTCCTCCACCGTGAGGAAAAAGGAAAAAGAATATGGCAATGGCTGCTGCAGCTGCTTTACCCAGTGGTGCCAGTCCCATAAGCTCACCAGACCAGGAGGCAGTGGATAGAGAACATTGTCTGAGCAGGATTCAACTAACTAATCCTACCAACAGGATTACAACAACCCAAGGAATTGTGCTAGCATTATGAGGCTTTTCTCTCCCTTTCCTCCTTCTGCCCACTGCCCCCAAATGGTTCTTGGTGGATGTGCCCAAGGGCAAACCAGAAGGAAGAAAAAGCCTGTGTTGAGTTGATAAACTCTGGATACAGATTATGCAACCAAGCTTTTTAATAACAATAGATGCAATGGAAGAGTAACCAACATGGTGCCCTCTAGATTTCTAGACTGGGGCAGCACCACTGAGTTCCAGCCAGCGTGGCTGATGGAGAGATGAAGACTGCAGTCCAACAACATATGGAAGGCAACACACTGGTTACTCCTGGTGTAAGGTAAGCATATTAGGGAGGGGAGGGGGAATGATCTCCAAACTACAATGAAGAGGATATAAAATTAATGCTACCCACATCCTAACCACATGCAAAAGCAACAATATTAGATCAGCTGTTCCTAACTATTTCACATTGCATTCTAAAAAGAACTCAGTATTTTAAAATAGAATTCCAATGGCAAAGTATTGAATTGACACTTATGATAAAACGCATTTGATTAAGACTTAATAAAGAAATGTGCATTTTACTTGTGAATAATGCATAGTGAGATAAAGTTGGACATAAAGCAAATAGAATGTCAAAACTAATATCAGTTTGCATTCCTCAGCCATATTACTTATTTTATTACTAGATTTTAAAATGCATATTGAGTTTCAGTAGCTTTTTCATTATTTCGGGAGATAACAAAATAAGCTTTCTGAATAAATGTGCCTGATTTATCCATGTAACTAGTATAAAATCAATACAATTTAAAAGGGGGGGGGAGCTCAGGTTGCACAGTGACTTTGATCTTGTTTTTACAAGCAGGGTTTGACACCAAGCAGCAATATTTCAGATATCCTTTTTATTAACTGAAATCTCAAGCAACCTTTTCAACTCTTAAGACATCACTGCTTTGCAGTCTAATTAGAATGAACACATTTTCTTCAAAAGAAATAAAGTTTAATTTCATTAGATGCATAATTGCATCCAGCATTATTTTAAAAAGAGCCAAAAAAACATCAATAGCAGCTCCTCCTAACCAGCTCTCCAATTCTAGTTGCTACCTCCATTTGTAGGTGGGTAGTCTTCCTTTCACTGGCTGTACTCCCAGCTGTCTTAAAGGTACAATGCTCACAAAATCACCCCGGTGCGGAGATAAATACTTCCCATGAACTGAGAAGAACACATTTAAAATAACTGTCATTGTATGGCATGTAAGCATGTTTATTACAAAACTGAACATTCCTTAAAAACTCTTGAAAGCCGTAACATTTTTGAATAAAATAAAATTGTCCAGAATCCTTTATAAACCAGATTTGAAAGTCCAACCACATTTATGGGACCCCCCTCCCCCAAAGTCCAGATCTAAAGTCCACCAAAATCCAAGCAACTATAATGATCTGCAGGAACATAAAGTCATTGGCTTGGATCCTACCTTCCATTTTGTGAATGGACTAGAGCTCAGTTCATGAAATGGCGTTTCCCCACCATCCCCTTCCTGCTGCAACACCCTGTGACCTGAAAAATCTGCACCTGAAGGTGGAAGAACAGAATGAGAGCCAGGTGTATGTATATGCCTTATCTGCTTGACGGTGGCTTTCTCCATGCCTATAGCTGAACCTCCACATTCTGAGACAATATCTCAGAACAGGCAATACCCATATCTACTCAAAGGCACAGTTACACAAAGGTACCACAGGTGAAATGGCTAATCCAGCAAACAATGACACACCTCTTGCACCCAATGGGGCAGGTACAACCTAGCATGGCAGATGATTCTGCTCCAAATTTAACACTCTGCCTGGAGGGCTGAACCTGCTCCATTTGTCTGTGCCTCCATTGACATCTACAGGACATGTGAGGGAGATGAGGCATGTGGAGCAGCCCCCTCCTGTCTGGGAACTCTGGCAGTGGTGTGGGTGGAGCAATGGGTACCTTGGAAGCATCAGAGGTGGACTCTGACAGCTGTGGAGAGGAAGGTGGGGCTTGCCGTTCATGCCATGGTGACCGGCAGGGGTGAGAACAGGTAGAAGAAAACATCCTCCCACTTGCGCCCTCTTCCCAGGAACCTCAGCACTAGGAAGCCCTGGATTAGGTATCCCACTGAAGCCCTTTGCAGGGTCTTCTGAAAACCAGCCCTTGGTGTCATTCTGACTTGACCAGGCCATGACACTAAAGCCTTCATGTGTTTGCCTGGCGGGGTAACGAAAGTGTGTAGAGAGGCAGGGGGCATGCACAAGAGTTCCTCTCTGACCTTCACATCTTGAGCTTGAAGGGGATTTCTAACTGTGTTCAGTTGAACATGGTTAGGAGCCTTCTTTAGACCTTTGGGCTAAAGAGGTGAAGAGAAGGAGTAAGGGACCCCTGACTCTTGAGAGCCCCATGGACTGCAAGAAGATCAAACCTCTCCATTCTGAAGGAAATCAGCCCTGAGTGCTCACTGGAAGGACAGATCCTGAAGCTGAGGCTCCAATACTTTGGCCACCTCATGAGAAGAGAAGACTCCCTGGAAAAGACCCTGATGTTGGGAAAGATGGAGGGCACAAGGAGAGGGGGACGACAGAGGACGAGATGGTTGGACAGTGTTCTCGAAGATACCAACATGAGTTTGACCAAACTGCGGGAGGCAGTGGAAGACAGGAGTGCCTGGCGTGCTCTGGTCCATGGGGTCACGAAGAGTCGGACATGACTAAACGACTAAACAACAACAACAAGGCAAGCAGGTGACATTGAGTCAGGGTGAAGTGCACCCCATAATAAGACAAAAAATGTTCCCCACCCTTGATGTGCAGAGTGCGTCTCTTTACTCTATGCTCTATCCCTGAGGGAAAAGACAGCCAGAACTTGAAAATACTGTGTATAAGACTAGGTTTTTTGACTTTAAAATAAGGTTAAAAATCTGGGGGCATCTTATACACTGATAGTGCATATGCCCATTTTCTAAATTTGGGGTCCCCAAAAGTAGGGGGCCTCTTATACATGGGGGCGTCTTATACACGGAAAAATACGGTACATCAGGAACAGTGCGAGGGAGACTGAGGTTGTTTTCTACAGACAAAAGCCTACCTTGCTTCTTAACTTTATTCAAACTTTCTCTAACATATTTGTAATCTGCCCTGAAGACCTACATGGTAGGATACAGGAAAATAAATCTATTAAAATAACGTAAATACCACAGCATATGTAATTAAAAGAACCCTGTAAAAAATATGAGCAAATCTATAACCACTCAACATTAAGCGAAAAACCACACTGATATCTTCTAGATTTACTACCTTGTCAGGGTGCATGGAACTAAATATATAATTCACTGTGAATTATTTATACCACAGTTAGTTAAAAAGAAATGTGATTTATTATTCTCTAACACCTATTGATTTTATCATTCAAATGCAGGAAACAACCCCACTGATTACCTGGTGCAATTTTTAAAATTGTGTTAAATGAGCCCATGCCTAAGCTCTTAAACTGATCAGTGGAAAGAGGGGAAAAAATGAATATTTCAGCATGATTTATTCTTCATCAACTGCAAGGATCTCTTTTTCATTAGTTTCCAAGCTTTGCCTCAGAATGGCATTCTGAACAACAGGCTGGAAATTACAGTTTTCAATAGATATACAAATCTAACAGAGCACACATGTGCAAGCTAGGGCTGTGCATCCATTATTACTATGTGTTTAGAGCCTTGGAAAAGGAAAATCAAGTGAAGGACAAACTGGAGAATTGGTGTGGCAAGCAAGGAAAGGGTTAAGTCCCCCACTGTTTCTCCACTCCAAATGCCTTCCTTCTAAAGCTGCTTTTATTTTCTTTAAAGCCATCATTTCTGTATCATATGTATTAGTGTATCACATGTAGTTAGCCCTTAAATGGAGTAGGCTGTACTGTACAGTAAGATCGTACTGCCACTGGTGGTGTGGGCTTTTACACATACGCCATAAATGCTCTCCTGTGATCATAGGTACTCCTAATCCCCGTCTTTCAGATATATTTCCACTAAGCATTTCCAGCTAGCTATACTCTAGCTGCACATTAATTCCTTTCCCCCTGCAGAGGCATCCCTCTGCAACAAACACGGAACAGAAGAGGGCCATGGCGGTGGGAATCTAAGTCTCTCAACTTGCTTTATAAATAGGCTCGGGGATTTTTAGATGAATTGTGAATTGACCTGCTCCACCTCAATTCACATCTTACCCAAAGCTTCTTCCGCAGCTTTAGTGTGTAGCTGTGAATTCTCAAGGATGCTTGAAGCACGGCAGCTGGGTCAAAATCCTTGTTTTGATTTGTAAAGCAAGCTACCATAGTGCGGCATAATCTATAATGAATATTTTAGGGATTTGCTAGTGCAGAGTAAGTACAACAGAATGCTTATTTAAACCTCTTCCTAGTACAGTCTTGCAGAATTGTTAGAAACAGCTTACTGTTGAGTTCTTCACCTTGCTTCTTGCAACCAGTTTCAAAATAGTGATCTGATGACTGTGGGTCTAAAAATAATTTGCATTGTTGTGGCTGATCACTAGAGAGGGGCATTCTTCTTATCCGCGTTACCCATTTAGTCTTGCATACAAAGATAATTAAGAAGTGAGGCATGATAAACTATACAGTGAGCGCTGATAATGCACCCCTCCAATCAAGGCTCAAAAAGAACTCAAACACTCTGGTAAATATGAATTGGATAATAATCAACCACTGCCCGCACTCAGCATACCAGAATAGCCAGAAGAGTCCTTCTGATACAATGAAGGTTTCTGAAGACTATCTAGAATTGTACTTTTATGTCAAGTATAATGGGTTCTAATAACCACAAACTACCTGCAAATAGTACGTCTTCATCAAGCTTTACAAACACTAATCTTGTACAATCATGAGTAAGAGTTTAATAATTTAATTAAATGCTGAAAGCTGTAATATTATTTTAGATTCCAATTAACCAATTAATTATTGATCTTCGGGGGACTGAAGTTCTCTTCATCACTTAACACCAATGCCCTCTAATAGCTAGTCGGATGCAAGTCTCTCTTTCTCTGTTTCACTCCCTCTGGCCAAATCATATTTCTCATATTGAGTAATTAAAAAACTTAAGACCTCAACAGGAAAGTCTCTGCACAACATAACATATCCATCAGTTGGGTGACATGAAAATTCTAAATGCCATTTCTACAGAAAAACACACTTTTAAAAAAACCATGCACATACAAATTGCTTATTTTGTTGCTGCTGTTCCAATCATTTCTACCCTTTCTGTTATATAATCTAGGTGGCTTGCGAGGAAGAAACAACAAAATAGCATTTAAGTTTAAAATAGGTATTAAAACCAGGTGAAAAAGACTATTCAATCAGGATGTCTGTGTTTTTTAAACCCTGCTGAACGAAGGCAGCCTATGCTGTTCACAGAATGCTGAGCAGTAATGCGGTCAGGCATCGTATTTCTGGGAGGCTGCTCCAATTTGGTTACCACATCTGAAAAGGCCCTGTCTCTAATACTCACCTCCTGGAAATAGAAGGGGAAGAAATAGAGGCAGTAAGAGATTTTACTTTCTTGGACACCATCATCACTGCAGATGGTGACAGCAGTCACGAAATTAAAAGACGCCTGCTTCTTGGGAGAAAAGCAATGACAAACCTAGACAGCATCTTAAAAAGCAGAGATATCACCTTGCAGACAAAGGTCCGTATAATTAAAGCTATGGTTTTCCCAGTAGTGATGTATGGAAGTGAGAGCTGGACCATAAAGAAGGCTGATCACCGAAGAATTGATGCTTTTGAATTATGGTGCTGGAGGAGACTCTTGAGAGTCCCATGGACTGCAAGATGATCAAACCTATCCATTCTTAAGGAAATCAGCCCTGAGTGCTCACTGGAAGGACAGATCCTGAAGCTGAGGCTCCAGTACTTTGGCCACCTCATGAGAAGAGAAGACTCCCTGGGAAAAACCCTGATGTTGGGGAAGATTGAGGGCAAAAGGAGAAGGGGACGACAGAGGACGAGATGGTTGGACAGTGTTCTCGAAGCTACCAGCATGAATCTGACCAAACTGCGGGAGGCAGTGGAAGACAGGAGTGCCTCGAATGCTCTGGTCCATGGGGTCACGAAGAGTCGGACACGACTGGATGACTAAACAACAACAAGGAATTACCTCAGAAATGAAGTATCTAGTGAGAGTCATATCAATGGGGGAGGTAATATTCTGGTCCCGGCCTGGGGAGTCCTAGACTTCCTAATAATAATAATAATAATAATAATAATAATAATAATAATATCCATTTCATTGCTAAAAAAGGGGGTGGGTGGGGAATGAACGACTTTGTGGGATTAAACATAAAGGTGTTTACACAAACTGTTGGCCTATATTGGCTGACTGGTTAATGCTTTAAAAGGCATTAACTTTTTAATATGTTTCTAAACATGCCTACCTTTTAAAACCACCAAATTCTCCTTTTAAAAAAACTCCACAGCATTGTTTAGTGCATTTATTAATTGTATTCATTGCTGAACAGGGAATGAAAGGGAACAAAGTGTCAACCTATATATGTATAGCTACTTAATGGACTCAGTTTGTAATTTTACAAGCTGCTTTGACTTCACCAATTTTAGTGCAACTTCAATGCTGTTTGTTTAAATTTTATACTAGGTTTAAGAACTTGATAGCATAATTGTATGCACGATTGATCTTTCAAAAACATATTGTAAACAGCATTAAAATGTTTAAGACTATAAAATACTTTTATGAAGTAATCTGCCAATTTTATAGACTTAACGCTGCAGCAAACCTCAAACCAAGTAACACAGTAATATAGATATAAAATGCTTTATTTATCCTGTAATGGTAAAATCTTTTTTTGATTGGCATAGCATTAAATAAAAGAGAAAACTATAAAATTGCCTTAAAAAAGTCATACAGTGTTTCATTTTTAATAGGTTTATTGAACAGATGATCTCCTAGCTTTGGTTTCTTTTGTTTCCTGACACCTTTACAAGACGACATGTGGCAAAAATTAGAATAAGATGGAAAATCTGTCAAGGTGCAGTTGTCTGTTGTCCATCTCTTCTAATGAAGATATGAGTTTTTCCAGAAAACTGGTGTGTGTTTTGTTTCTTTGCTTTGTTTTGGCATATGTTTAATCCTTTCAAAAACATTCATTTGCCTTTGACAATTGTGTTTGTTATGGACCTCAGTGGTGCTGGACATGTTCTGAATGCAAAAGCTACAGGCGTCTTGAGGAAGGGCTTGGAAAGGTCCAAGTCTGAGTTGAGCCGCTCTTAGTCAGGCCCCATCTGCACTATACTGTTCATTTAAAGCAGAATAATGTCACTTCAAGCAGTCTGGGCTCCCACCACACCCTCCAACAAATAATCATGGGAACTGTAGTTTGCTAAGGATGCTGAGAGTTGCTGGAGACCCCTTTTCACTTTACAGAGCTGCGGTATTTTAACAGTCAATCCCTCTTCCCTGGAAACTCATGAGAATTGTATTTCTGCTAGGTGAATAGGGGTCTCCTAACAACTCCTGGAAGGCGCCTGCTTCTTGGAAGAAAAGCAATGACAAACTTAGACAGCATCTTAAAAAGCAGAGACATCACCTTGCCAACAAAGGTCCGCATAGTAAAAGCTATGGTTTTCCCAGTAGTGATGTATGGAACTGAGAGCTGGACCATAAAGAAGGCTGATCGCCGAAGAATTGATGCTTTTGAATTATGGTGCTGGAGGAGACTCTTGAGAGTCCCATGGACTGCAAGAAGAACAAACCTCTCCATTCTGAAGGAAATCAGCCCTGAGTGCTCACTGGAAGGACAGATCCTGAAGCTGAGGCTCCAATACTTTGGCCACCTCATGAGAAGAGAAGACTCCCTGGAAAAGACCCTGATGTTGGGAAAGATGGAGGGCACAAGGAGAAGGGGACGACAGAGGACGAGATGGTTGGACAGTGTTCTCGAAGTTACCAGCATGAGTTTGACCAAACTGCGGGAGGCAGTGGAAGACAGGCGTGCCTGGCGTGCTCTGGTCCATGGGGTCACAAAGAGTCGGACATAACTAAACGACTAAACAACAACAATGTTACACATTGCTTGACACAATAAAGAATGGGATCAAAAGTTCTCTTCAGAACATGGTCAGAACACTCAGGTCTCAGCTACTCCTTCCCTCTACAACTGCAAAAAAATCTGCTCCAAAGGACTGAGTTGTGGAAGGTAGCATGGATGTTGCAGAGAACTGGCAAAAATATCACTCCCTTGTCACCTGCATAAGACTTCCTCCATCTTCTATCCGCTTTATGCTAAGATGTTTTAGAAATGAAAAGGCTTTCCCCCATTCATGGAAAGGCACATTTGGATCCAACCCAAACAGTTACAAAATTATTCAACTCGTTTGGCAAACAATTCTGCCCATTTAAAAAGGCAAATTTCAATATAATAGTCAAACTAGGGTAGAGGGTCATAGGGCTTCCACCCACACAGAGAGGTGTGGCTGGTTTCCACTGTGAGCTGCAGCCATACTTAAATCTTTACAACTCAATGGTGTGGTATGCATATGAACATCATGTGCTGTCTTGACCAGCTCACTTTTATGGAATTTGGAAAATAAACTGTAATTCTAGTGAACTAGAATGCAGATATTAAACACACACCACAAAAATAAACTCAATTAAACCAGCCTAGAATACCGTATTTTTCGCCCCATAAGACGCACCGGCCCATAAGACGCACCTAGATTTTAGGGGGGGAAATAAAGGAAAAAAATTTTATTTCCCCCCCAGGTGCGCTGCGCTACACCAGGAGCTTGGGGCGTGCGGAGCTCAGCGCGCCCCAAGCTTCTGCGTGCCGGCAAGGTCTCCGCTAGCGTGGGAGAGCCGGGCGCCTCTCCCAGGGCTAGCGGACTCCTGCGCTAATCCAGAAGCTTGGGGCAAGCTGAGCTCAGCGCGCCCCAAGCTTCTGCATGCCGGCAAGCAGTCCGCTGCCGCCCCAAGCCTCCCGCACCCGGCAGGACCTCCTGCCGGGTGCGGGAGGCTTGGGGCGGCAGCGGACTGCTTGTGCGCACCTAGAAGCTTGGGGCGTGCTGAGCTCAGCGCGCCCCAAGCTTCTGCATGCCGGCAAGCAGTCCGCTGCCGCCCCAAGCCTCCCGCACCCGGCAGGAGGTCCCGCCGGGTGCGCGAGGCTTGGGGCGGCAGCGGACTGCTTGCGCGCACCTAGAAGCTTGGGGCGTGCTGAGCTCAGCGCGCCCCAAGCTTCTAGGTGCGCGCAAGCAGTCCGCTGCCGCCCCAAGCCTCGCGCACCCGGTGGGACCTCCTGCCGGGTGCGCGAGGCTTGCAGACACTCGCCCGAAGCAGGGGGAGCCCTCCAGAGGGCTCCCCGTGCTTCGGGCGACAGGCTGCCGCCCCAAGCCTCGCGCACCCGGTGGGACCTCCTGCCGGGCGTGCGAGGCTTGCAGGCATTCGCCCCATAAGACGCACCCCGATTTCCCCTTCATTTTTGGAGGGGAAAAAGTGCATCTTATGGGGCGAAAAATACGGTATGTACGCTCTCTATATATTAAAAACAAGGCCACTTCTCATTTTAATCTTGACAGAATCACTTCAGCAAGACAAACCATACTGAAAAGAGAACAGGTCTCTTGGGATCCATACACCTAATGTAAGAACTGTGTAGCTGATATTTCGATATACACTATACAATTCTGCTTTTATTTATTAGAACTATGTATATATTACCCTTCCACTTCATTTGTACTATAACATTCAAGACAGCTTTTAAGTAAAGCACTGAGGTATGTCCCCATTCCACTGTTTAATTTAAATAATTTGTTGAGGCTGGTAAGGCTTTTATGAAACACATTCCCACACATCAGCTTTGAATATTGTTCATCACCTTCCTGGGTAATATATTTGTAGTTTTCAATACTGTCTGTGAATCAGATGTCTTTGCAAAACTCTCACTTTACTCATGAACTAAATGTTTGATGCTCTTTTTTATATACTTGTCAAACACACCCATCAGCTCTAGGAAGATTATTGACAGTGTAAAGCACTTAACTGCTAGGTGCTAAGAAAACAAACATACACCTTGAAACACATATTCTTTGGTTTCTGAAATTACAGGTTTCAGAACTTTACCTCAAGACTAACTAAAGGTACCCCGAATGTTGGAAACAACTGAAGAGGGTGAGAATATTGGAAAGTATTATTATTAATTATTATTATTATTATTATTTTATTTATACCCCACCCATCTGGCTAAGTTTCCCCAGCCACTCTGGGCAGCTCCCAGTTGAGTATTAAAAACAATACAGCATTAAATATTAAAAACTTCCCTAAACACTGCCTTCAGTTGTCTTTTAAAAATAGGATAGTTGCTTATTTCCTTGACATCTGATGGGAGGGTGTTCCACAGGGCGGGCGCCACTACCGAGAAGACCCTCAGTCTGGTATTGGACGATGATTATTGTGAGCCACACAGAAGGAATCAAGAGATTTATCTAAACTACATGATATGCACAATGGTTCAGCATCAAGTAGTATGCATTCTCTTTGATGAATGTTTTACACAGCACTTTTCAACTTATTTTGCCCAGTCACCTCCCTACTTCTATCTCAGAGCCATTCCCACATCTCCTATATTGATTAAGGCAATGATCATAGGTTAAACACAATGCAAGTGCTTTGCAGACATACAGTTACAGATTCTATCCCCACCATCTTGGGGCAGTGCTGGGAAAGACCCCTGACTAAAATGCTAGAGAGCCACAGCTGATCAGCATAGCCAACAGGATGCCCTCCAGAGATTCTGGACTTCAGTTTCCATCTATGACCAACGGCCCAATAACATCTGTAGGGCACCATGGTGTAGACCAGGGGTAGTCAACCTTTTTATCCCTACCTCCCACTAATGCATCTTTCTTGATGGTAAAATTTCCTTACCGCCCACCAGTGCTCAATGGAAGGAGGATTCAGCTTGTGCCGTAGAACCCCCTGCTGCCCACCTAGAATCCTGAAACGGCCGCTAGTGGGCGGTATGGACCAGGTTGACAACCCCTGGTGTAGACAAACTGAGTCAGATGGACCAGTGCTCTCAACTAGGTATAAGACAGCTTCCTAGCTTCTTAAAGACAGGACTCTTCAAGAATAAGGTCAGCACTGATGAGAGACCAACATGGGCAGCCTGCCCAGGGTGCCCAAAAATCTGGCTCTGGGCCTGATATTCACAGGCTTTTACTGTCCTTCCTTACAAGATTTTCCCAGTAGACTGGAAACAACTTCCACTAGCACTTTGGCCAGCAGCTACAAGTCCTGTGTGAGAGCCAGTGTGGTGTAGTGGTTAAGAGCAGTAGTCTCGTAATCTGGGGAACCAGGTTCACGTCTCCGCTCCTCCACATGCAGCTGCTGGGTGACCTTGGACTAGTCACACTTCCCTGAAGTCTCTCAGCCTCACAGAGTGTTTGTTGTGGGGGAGGAAGGGAAAGGAGATTGTTAGCCGCTTTGAGACTCCTTCGGGTAGTGATAAAGCGGGATATCAAATCCAAACTCTTCTTCCTCACCTTCTTTTAGGGAAAACTTTGGCTCTAAATTCTCCTGCCCCTTTTTGCTCCCCCTCATACCTCTTTGATCCCCACTGCAGTTTTAAGTTGGCATTGCTTTGCATAATCTTCCTTCAAATAGGATTTTCAATTTTAATTTTCATCACACATTTCCTCGAAGCAACCACATACAAAAAAAGGGCTCCCTCAACAGTAAATAACTTCATTGTATTTTTTATTGATTTGATTAGAGTAGGGGAGACCATCTTATTCTAGCAAAGCAAAATATAATAATCATGAGACAGAGACATTGCCAAGTAATTGTCGGCATTGATAATTGAATGGAAAGGGCATGCTAGCCTACCACTAACAACTAAAGCTACACGACCTCCATTGAACTATACATTTGAGATAATAATCCCCATTACAATCCATCATGATAAAAAGCCAAATTGTGTGAGTACCGTTGCAACATATTTCTATTACACAAAATTACAAAGCCCAAAATAATGGAAATGATTGCTTAAGGGTAAAGAGGCAAAATTAAGGACACCACAGTACATTTAACTTAGCTGGAGCCGAGAAGAAAGAAGTATCATATTGCTTAGCAGGTACCTACACAAATGAAAAGATACAGCCTTAAAATATAGTCTACACTATCATGTATAACAATCCCATGTTGGAATTTTTTTTTGGGGGGGGGGACTATTTAATGATGCACTGGTGACTTTCTTTTCTTTCTTTTCTTTTATCAAAGCACCTGCAGACTATCTTTGCTTAAGCAAACAGAATTATACATTCCTGTCGTTATCAAGGAGCTGCAGCCAAAAATAGCATCTCAATGAGACAAATGTTCTTAAATCAGGGGCAGCCAATCTGGGGTCCTCCATCACTCCTGATCATTGGCTATGCTGGCTGGCACTAATGGGAGTCGAACAACCTCTGGAGGGAACCACATTGGCCATTCTTGGTTTAGAGAATTATAAATGAGTCACAGGCTCTCATGCTCCCTCCCTCACCCCTTACTGTCTCAGATAGTTCCCCTATCTGTTTCCTAGCATGCACCATAGTTTGCCAATATTCAATCCAATCCAGAAGCAGAACAATGGTCTGAAAGGAAAGCACTAGGAATGGTTTACGGATTTGGACATCAATGATGAGTGACAAACGAAGACAGAGATCAAAGTCATAACAGAAGAAAGAAAGGGAATGCAAGTCCACATTTCATTTATTACCATAGGACACTAGAAGCCTGTCATCTGTCTCAGTATTACGTATATTGACTAGCAGTGGTTCCCCAGGTTTTCAGCCCTATCTGAAGATACAGGGGATCATCCTTGTGACATTCTGCATTCAAACCAATGATCTGCCACTGCGTGGTGGCCTTTTCTGAATTACGGATTGGAGGATCACCAATCCGTAAAAATCTGTACACCAATCTGTAAAAATGAACTTCTTCTTCTTATTATTATTATTATTTTGCTAACACAGTTAGTTAGTTAGTTAGTTAGTTAGTTAGTTAGTTAGTTTATTGATTGATTGATTGATCGAATTTATATTCTGCCCTATACCCAGAGGTCTCAGGGCAGTTCACATAACAAAACCAAAACCACAAAACATATAAAAACAACCCAATAACTCCCCCCAACACATTTTAAAAGGGCATTGGGTGTCAATCAGATAGACCAAAGGCCTGGTTAAAAGGGAACGTTTTTGTCTGGAGCCTAAAGGTGTATAATGAAGGCACCAGGCGAACTTACCTGGGGAGAGCATTCCACAGACGGGGAGCCACTGCAGAGAAGGCCTGTTAAAATTTGAGAAATGGGACTCACAGTACTCTCCTGATCTACATCCCTAAACTGGTTTGGGCATTCACGACTCAAAGCTCAAGATAAATTCACTTTCCTAGGCATATCATAATGGGTATCCTGTGAAGAGAGTGCTTGAATACTCTAGCCAGAATAGCACCCTTGGGATATTTTAAGACAATTCTCATCATCTCATTGAAAGAGGTGGGTTTGATTAGTGTGGAGAAGGGACATTTAAAAGGGAAACATCAAATACCACATGCTAATATTACTATAGAAGAAACATCAACATGCTGAAGGGTTTTGTACCTTGGCTGTCCTTTGAAAGATGGGCCCTGGGAGGCAGGAAGGGGAGGAAGACAAGCAAGATATTACCCTCTCCAGAGGGCATGCTTAATGCTCCCATGGCCAGTTATCAAGTGACTCTTATGTCACTAGCCCAAAAAGAACGCCCTTTTCCAAGGCATGACATCTTATTAGTTTTCCTTTTCTGAAAGTGTAAGAAGAATCCATAGTCACTTCCCTTCACTGCTACAAAACAGTGGGTGGAGTCATAAAGATGCCCAGAAGGGCTGGCTGAAGCATTTAAATCATTCCTGATCTTAATCTTTTAAATGTTCCCTAAGACTCTCATGGAGCATTATCAGCACAGAATGAAGATGCTGATGAGAAAGTCTACTTACATCTCCATCCATTCCCTCTCACTCGCTAAATGATCAAACCAAAGGAGATTGATATGCCTCTGTGGCGATCACATAGGGCCCCCGGACGTTTGACGGCCTATTGACCCTGTGGCGCCACTGCGATTGCTTTTTCCGCTGCCACCACCCCATATCTCACGGGGACACACGGAGTCCAATCAGTTGTTAACATAAACAAATAATCAAGTTTATTTTTAAATGCAGGAACAAGCTTATGGTTTCAGTTAATTTTTCTCTTGTCAGTTTCTTAATCTTAATTCCTAACAATTCCAAACTGATTATTCCAACTATCTATCTGACTCAACCTAACAATTCCTCTCACTCTCTCACAATACAACTCGACCAACCCACACCTAACCCTCCCTCTTCCTTCTTCACCTTCCAAACCTCAACTGACTTTCAAAACCTCCCACTCTAACTTTTACTCCCCCCTTGCATTCTCACTGGCCAATCACATCACACCCATTTTAACCCTTTCCTTATGACCCATCCTAGGAGGCAAACGCCACAGCCTCCAGAGCAGGGGTAGGCAACCTAAGACCTGGGGGCTGGATGCAGCCCAATCGCCTTCTCAATCCGGCCCGGGAATCAGTGTGTTTTTACATGAGTAGAATGTGTCCTTTTATTTAAAATGCATCTCTGGGTTATTTGTGGGGCAAAGGAATTCATTCATATATTTTTTCAAAATATAGTCCAGCCCACCACATGGTCTGAGGGACTTTGGACCAGCCCATGACTGAAAAAGGTTGCTGACCCCTGCTCTAGAGCTCTAGTGACCAATGAGCTAGCAGAGGGAGGTGTCACAATGAAGGGCGTGTCACAAGGACCTCCACAACCTAGCAACCACCAGCACTTGAACTGACACTACTCTCAACTGACACTACTAAGCTTGCTTATATGGCTTTTAATCCATGTTCAGCTTTTTACAAGTATGTAAAATGAAATTTATCCCTTTATATTCAAGCTTCCGTTGTTCCTGCACCTACTGAGCATTAGCTATCTAATCTACCTCTCTGCCTCTTTGGTCCTATATTGCTGAACAGTGGAAAACCAGAAATCACCCCTTGCGTGTTTATTAATTTTATTCCCCTCCTTAACTTGCAGGTCCCAGGGCAAGTTACAGCCATCTAAATTATAATTATTGTTATTATTAATTAAATTTGTATACCACCCTATACCACAGGTTTCAGGGCAGTTCACAGGATAAGATCCCAATATAAAAATACAAAATACATAATAAAAACAAATACAACCAATACCCCCCCCCACACACAAGGGCATTGGATGTCAACAGGGCGAGTCTTGAAAATACAACTCTCTGGTGTCAAAGGCCAGATAACAGACCCCCTAAGTGCCCCTATTCCCAGGGACAGTCCCAGCTTTACAGAAGCTGTCCCAGTTTCTGATTTGATCCTGGGATGTCCTGCTGTTCTTTAAGTCCTCCCTATTTTAAATGTTCCCTAAGACTGTCATGGAGCATTATCAGCACAGAATGCAGATGCTGATGAGAAAGTCTACTTACATCTCCATCCACTTTCTTTCTCACTTGCTGAATGATCAAACCAAAGGAGTTCGCTATGTCTCTAGAGGACCAATGAGCCAGCAGAGGGAGGTGTCACAATGAAGGGCGTGTCACAAGGACCTCCGCAACCTAGCAACCACCAGCACTCAACTGACACTACTCCCAACTGACACTACTAAGTTTGCTTATATGGCTTTTAATCCATGTTCAGTTTTTTACATGTATGTAAAATGAAATGTATCCCTTTATATTCAAGCTTCTGTTGTTCCTGCACCTACTGAGCATTAGCTATCTAATCTACCTCTCTGCCTCTCTGCTGCAACTGCCACACACCAAAAGGCTATGGAAAGGGCCGTGTGTCTTCGACAATTCACAAATTGATTCATTGCAGCTCAACAGCAGCCCTCTCCTTCTTTTCAGTGTCACCCTATATTGCTGAACAGTGGAAAACCAGAAATCACCCCTTGCGTTCATGTTATTCATGTTATTACCCTCCTTCACTAGCAGGTCCCAGGGCAAGTTACAACCATCTAAAATTATTATTGTTGTTATTAATTAAATTTGTATACCGCCCTATACCCACAGGTTTCAGGGCAGTTCACAGGATAAGATCACAATATAAAAATACAAACAACAACAACCCAATAACACACACCCCCAAACACATTTTAAAAGGGCATTGGTTGTCAATCAGATCAACCAAAGACCTGGTTAAAAAGGAACACTTTCACCTGGAACCTAAAGATGTATAATGAAGGTGCCAGACGAACCTCCCTGAGGAGAGCTTTGCACAGACAGGGGGCCACTGCAGAAAAGGCCCGTTCTCGTGTTGTCACGCTCCAGACTTCTTGAGGAGTTAATTAACATACTTTTTCTGGATGCCCTTCAAGATGTCACTATTAAACTAATCTGCCTAACTAATCTCTATAGGATGGAGAAACAAAACTAAGATGTTCAAATCAGAACATTTGCCAAAGGAGTACAAGTTATTCAAATGAATTTATCCCTCTCCTCAAAATTCAGTCTTCTATATTTCTCATATTACACAGGTTCCTGTTGACTTCTTGAGGAGATCTCTTTTCAAGGTAATGAGCTGTTGATAATGTTTAATGACCTTATACAGTAGGAGTTCTACATTTCGGGATTAAAATTCATCTCAAGCATCCTGGCCTGAGAAGCAACAGACTGTGCCTAGCGAACCATTACCTAAGACTATACAAGTGACACTAGCAGCAGCAATTTTAAAAACACTGCAATAGCAATACGCATCATATTAAAAAGAAAGATCTCAATGCACACGAGTTAACAAAGTCAGGAAAAGGGCAAGTTTCATCTTTAAAAAAAATATTTTGTATAATAATGACTTTGCATTTCTACTAGGTTTACATAAAACACAAAACATAAAAAGATGGTATCACAAATACTAGAAAGGCAGCACATGTTGTTTTTAGCATCCTGCCATTTTATCAAAAGCCTCATAGTTTATAATGAGCAGGAATGTGAGAAGAGTGCATTTCACCCAAAGTTTGACTCTTAATGAACTCTTCCCATGTGCAACCAATAAGCTTACCTTTGTTGTCCTCCAACTTTGAACCAGTTGCAACATATAGATGGGCCTCTGCCATGATGTTGTCTGGATTCTTCTTGTGTCAAGTCCAGTTTCCACAAGCCCCTCTCTTTAGAGCTGCCCAACCACATCACATTGCATGCTGGAGATTCTCAGAAATGGCTTTTCAGGGGGTTGCAGTGGGGAGGAGTGAGTGAGAAACCCCCACTGCATGAGCCTTGCTCAGGCATTTTTAGACCCAAGCCATAACACAAAATGAGCAACCATATACGTTAGGATTTTACTCTCCCTCTGTTGCATGCATGAACTGGTCTTTTGTCTCACTCCTAAATATGTGCCATTAAAGGTGATTTGGCCATTAAATGTGACCTGCAGCTTGAAGGCACAATGGTGAAGCAGAAAGAGGGTCTAAAACAGCCAGCTGATGAGAAGGGAAATGGCTTTATCTCCATCTGAGCCTTTCACAACAGCTTTTCCCTCACCCAGAAATCACAAACAGTTCATTCTATGGCAGCCTTTCTCAACACTGGGTCCCTAAGTGTTGTTGGACTACAGCTCCCATCATTGTTCACCACTGGCCATGCTGGTGAGGAATGATGGGAGTTGTAGTCCAAGAACATATGTGGTTGAAAAAGGCTGCTCTATGGGGATGAACATTATTACCACCTGAGGTTTGCAAACCAAGCTACTGTTAAAGTAGCCTGGAATACAATCACTTACCACCTGGTCACCATGAGCAATCAGGAATCTCATTCAGGTGAGTGTGTGGGCTGACAGTGTGGAGAGAGAGATTTGTTCCTCCTCTTCCAGCTTCTGTGCTGGCAATAGAGGTTGTGAAACCCCTTCCTCCATGGAAATACAGCACGCTGATCAAGGAAGCTGTCCCCTCCTTTGCCAAGCCATGAATGAAGAGAAGCAAAAACATAGACAACTACCCACAGGGTAATGGAGCAAACTGCAGCTCCACTACTGGTCTGCTGCGCTTCTCTGATGGTTGTGCTTCTTTTATAAGCATAGGAGTGGGTACCAATAAGAAAACCTGGCAATCCCAATAAGCACAGGGAAAATGCCGTTCCCTAATAGCATGCCTACTTTGTATTGAAAAACAAGTTAGCTTAAAAAAGGGTGGGGGGGGAGGGGAGAAATTAAATTGTTGGTTTTTTCCCTGCTAGATTTTCAGTCAGAAGCATTACCAGGGGAGAAATCAATTGGCAGCAGCTGAGAAGAGATATTTAAGTTGAAGGCCAGAACATCTTAATTGGGAAAGGGTGTTAAAAGTTGGAGCTAGAGTCACTTCAACATATAACAAAGCTCTCAAAAAACATTTTCTATAAAATCAAGTAAGGTCAAATATAATGGGAAATGCCTTGCCAAACCCAAGGGGGGGGGGGGTGAAATTGCCCACAGACTTTAGATTCTGCACTAGAGTAGCCTTTCCACAAAATCAATTGTTTGTGTACGTTCAGCTGTTTATCCTTTGTAGTGCACAATGCATTTGCCTTCCCCAGAACTTGTGCTTCTGTTGTGGGGCTATATCGCCTTTTTCCAGCACCCAAGGTGCAATATTTTATGGTTTGGGAGAGTGACATTTGTCCCCCAAGTACTGGATGCATGGCTATTAGCAGTGGCGTAGCGTGGGGGGTGCAGGGGGGGCCGGCCGCACCGTGCACAACATCTGGGGGTTAGGGTTAGGGGGCGCAAATCCACGGGTTAGGGGGCGCAAATCCACGGGTTAGGGGGCGCAAATTACTTGCCTTGCCCCGGGTGCTGACAACCCACGCTACGCCACTGGCTATTAGTTATGTATGAAGTGTTGCTTATGCAAGTGTCAAGGACACCTCTTGGATATTACCTCTCAAGTGAAAGATAAGTGACAAATCTGCACCTCGTGCCCAGTTCTACTGACATTTTGTGAGCTTCAGAAACACTTTCCCCTCACAAACTAGGAGAACCTGTAGTTCTCCAGAAGTTGCTGGACTAAGCTCCCTCCACCCCTGACCACTGGCCATGTTGGATGGGACTGCTGGGCACTGGGGTGACAACAACATCTGAAGGGGCCACGAGTTCTTGATTCTTATTTTAGAGGTTGTGTGCTTCCCTGCTATGCATATCAAACAGAGGGGGAAATCAGTTGTGGGTGTTAAGTAATGCCACCGAAGTTATCTGTCCCCTGCTCTCTGGTCAGTATCTTGGCAGCCATCTGGGTCTAGATCATATTTCACTCCTCCAGCCTTTAATTCAGAGATGGGGAATCGATGGCTCTTCAGGTGTTATTGGGTCTCCAATTCCCATCAGCCCCAAACAGCCAAGCCAATGGCTAAGGATATTGGGAATTAGTCCAACAACATCTGGAGAGTCACAGATTCCTCACCTTTGGGCTGAAGGGGAAAAATTTTGTGCAAACTCTATAAAAAGGGGGAAAGGAACCAAAAAAATCCTTCAATTTTGAAATCCTTTATTACTATTTTTTAAAGGAAGATTCAAGATTCATTGTGATCTTAGCTGCCCTCTCCTCACCTTCCTAGTGCTAGAGGTTCTTGTGAAACCTTTTTTAAAAAAGAAGAGCACGCAAATGTAGCAAAATATATTTTTACGCGATGCAACATAGTCTCTGTGGCGATCACACACAGGGCCCCCAGACGTTTGACGGTCTATTGACCCTGTGCCGCCACTGCAATTGCTTTTTCCGCTGCCACCACCCCATATCTCACGGGGACACACGGAGTCCAGTCAGTTGTTAACATAAACAAATAATCAAGTTTATTTTTAAATGCAGGAACAAGCTTATGGTTTCAGTTAATTTTTCTCTTGTCAGTTTCTTATTCTTAGTTCCTAACAACTCCAAACTGATTCTTCCAACTGTCTATCTGACTCCACCTAACAATTCCTCTCACTCTCTCACAATACAACTCGACCAACCCACTGCCTATTCCTCCCTCTTCCTTCTTCAACTCCCAAACCTCAACCTCAACTCCCAAACCTCAACTAACTTTCAAAACCTCCCACTCTAACTTTTATTCCCCCCTTGCATTCTCACTGGCTAATCACATCACACCTATTTTAACCCTCTCCTTATGACCCATCCTAGGAGGCAAACGTCACAGTCTCATTAAAGAAAGCAAACATAATCAATTTGGAATGTGATCCAACATTTTTTCATCAGACGTGATGGAACTTCCCCATAATATTTGGCATCCTCTGTCCCTACCCGCTCTGTTCCAAAGAGTCACCAATACTCAGGAGTAGATTTAGAGGGTCAGCAGTGGGCGGGAGAGGTAGGGGAGCAGTCTGTTGTGCAGGCACAATGCCACAATCAGATATCACCCTTTGGCTTGATATTTCCCCCACCCACCCCCAAAACTGAACAAAGAATCTATAAAAAAAAACCATAGGGTAAGCAGGCTATCTGTTAACAACTTTAAAATAAACTGAAGTATATTTATTTACTGTGTTTGTTTGCCATGATATAATGAAATTGTGGGTGCTAGTTTTATGTTGCCGTATTATAATGGGGGGGGGATGATAGTATACAGCTGTAATGCACAAGAGAAACAAAAAAACTAATTAAGATTAGATTTTCAATTAGCCCATATTTGGCTGATACAAGAGACTGTGCATACATTTTGAGTTACAATAAAAGACTGTAGGAAAAGAGTATAGCATAGCTGAAATCCTGTATATTTGCGCCTATAGATGTCTGTCCAAGAAAAAGATATATGAAAGGGCAAACCAGATACTCATTGATTTCAACATTTCTGCATTGCTTCCTTAGTTCTCTAAAAGCAGCAAGCTCATACAACAACAACAACAACAACAACAACAACAACAACAACAATTCAGTTCATTTCTATTGGGAAATTATCACAGAAATTCTAGTCTCTGAAATATTCAATTCTGCTACATTTCCTATCCTGTGGTGACTCTTCTAATCAATATTTTACTTGAAAGGAGTCGAACTCCCTCCTGTTTTATTTAACTTTAATAGGTACTATTCCAGGTAAGTATTCCGAACAAGAAAGCTATAAAACCTATTTATTTATTTATTTATTTATTTATTTATTTATTTATTTATTTATTTATTTAATTATTTATTTAAAAAAACCTAACATTTTTTCCTTTAAAGTTATCAGTTGTACAGGATTGGGTGGGTATATTTGTACTTGGAAAGTACAAAGATTCTAGGCATATAGTTGAAGGCTTCATTTGAATTGGATAATTTAGTCTCCTTCCATTTAAAGTTCATTTCATATGTGCGATTCAGAAAAGGTGCTTCAAGAAACTTTGGCAATCTACAGTTAGCTAGTATCAATGCTCTTCTAATATTGTTGAGTATATTTCAAATAAGGGAGAACTTGGAACAAATTTACTCAACCACAAAAAGAGATTGGAAAGGAGCCCCAGAGGAAACACACATGATTGTAGGATAAGCAGTTTCAGAAGGTGAACATTAAGGTGGGAAGGAACATATTATTGTTGTTTATCTCAGAAAGAAAGCTGTTAGCAAAATGACATGCTTTAGCTGGGATTTCTAACTTCAGTTAGCAAAACAGGATTGAATCTGCTAAGTAAATACAATGAACTGAACCAAGTAAAAGTATTATCAAAATGGGTTTAGACACAGTCTATTAGATAAACATCCTTACCAGCAATAATTTAGTCCAGAAAGTATTTGGCCTTCCAGGTTTACGTGTGATTTAAAGAGGCCTCCTCTCTCATACTAAGCAATGAGTCTCTTTAAAGGATTTTGTCTATACTCATTTTCGACAGATGAAATTAGCATGGTGGTTTGGGAATGAAGTTTGTCATTTAAAAACGTGAAGCCAAATGTTGGGGTAAATGAACAGAAGATGTTTGGAAACTGTCTTGAAACATTCAAAGAACATTGTTCAATGGTGAAGGGTAACCAAAAAAAATCACAAGTATTGAAATGTGAACAGCTCTAAGGATTAAAACTGAGAACTGTAGAGGATTCTAAATTTATTTTTTAAAACTTATTTACTACTAAACATGTTATATATGCTAGGGAATTACAATTCCAACAATTCCAACTCAACCAATCTTATCAGATTCCAGAACATTTAAAGGCTAATGTACAGGCATATATCAGATGAATTTTGGAACTGGAAGTGACTGAGTCATCCAGTTGTCCCCTAGTACTTGTTTAATAGGGGTAGGCAAACTAAGGCCCGGGGGCTGAATCCGGCCCAACTGCCTTCTAAATCTGGCCTGTGGACGGTCCAGGAATCAGCATGCTTCTACATGAGTAGAATGTGTGCTTTTATTTAAAATGCATCTCTGGGTTATTTGTGGGGCATAGGAATTCGTTCATTTCTCCCCAAAAAATATAGTCTGGCCCCCTGCTGAAAAGGTTGTTGACCCCTGTTGGTAATCATTACTGTGTCAAAAACAAAGAATGTTTTCATATTTTCTGCCTTCTGATAGTAACACTTTAAAGTTCTCGGTCCCTGTCTATGCAATTCTCAGTCATGTCAAAAATCATATGTCCTTTCATCCATCGAATACAGCTTTATTTGTAAATATATATTTTTTCAGGCAGGAATGAAGATTTGGAGATATGCTTCAGAGGTCCAGACTATGGGGAGCCCGGAAAAATTAATAACTACAATTTGGACTACAATTTTATCGCTTTTTTATTTTAGTTTATTGTTTTTAATTGGATTATGATGCAGATATGTTGATTGGCTGTTTTTATTGGATTGGAAAATCAATAAAAATGATTTAAAAAACAAAACAAAGAATGGAGCTATCCATTTCTACATTAATTTTAGACCATAGAACAGTAAGTCAGCTTGTGATCATTCTCCGATAACTAGTATTGTTAGAGCTCCCGGGTAAAGCCAACTATATTTGCTTTTAACAACTTACAGACTCCTTTAGAAGAGGAAGAAGAAAGTAAAACTTTACTGCAATGTTTCAGAGGTTGCTTCCATTTGCAGTTATGCCTTTTTGGTTTACAGCAACTTTCCAAAGGCTCATGGATCAACTGTTATTTACACATGTGGGATATGCAGCAGCACATGTCAAGTATTTGTTCATTTGTTGTTCAAACAGACAGCCATCTGAAACACCTAGAAGTGCTGACTCTGGCCAGACTTTAGTACAGCAACTTCAGAATTGTCCACTACTGAGAAAAGTTAAGTGTATATTGCTGATACACAGAGGTGAAGTCAGGGATAGCTAAAGGTGACACATTAGAAATAACTTTCTATTGACTAATTTGTTGGGAGGGGCCACACAATGAAAATGGTGATAGGAAGAGAAGATGTTCAAAATGCTGTAATGGAATTGAAAGAAATATTCTGTGTAAGATTTAGCCCAACTAGGAAAAGTCTTTTTGTACTGGAGAGCAGTGGATGTGATGTGGGCTTTGGGACAATGATGAAACAAGAAAAATATGGGAGTGAACAGCCAATATCCTACAAAACCAAAGGATAAGAAGAAGAAGAGTTTGGATTTGATATCCCGCTTTATCACTACCTGAAGGAGTCTCAAAGCGGCTAACATTCTCCTTTCCCTTCCTCCCCCACAACAAACGCTCTGTGAGGTGAGTGGGGCTGAGAGACTTCAGAGAAGTGTGACTAGCCCAAGGTCACCCAGCAGCTGCATGTGGAGGAGCAGAGACGCGAACCCGGTTCACCAGATTATGAGTCCACCGCTCTTAACCACTATACCACACTGGCTCATATATTGGATAATTATCACACTGGATAATATTTTAGGGGAGAATATTAAGTGGATAATTGAATTGCTCAGGCATTGGCTGTCACGGGACAACCCTTCTGTTAGTAATTGACCAGTGCCCATTAATATGGATTAATCAAACAAAATACACAAATACTAATGTTACTTGACAATTCAGCCATATCGTTTCTAAGGTAAGCAAATAATAGGGACAGATAATCAAATGTTGATTATCTGTTCAGATATAGATATATAATGTATTCTGAAAACTGCTTGTAGCCAGTGGGTCTATGTATGTTTTAAACTGCAGCACTTGTCCAGGAGTCCTTTAACTTTACCGTACTTGTATTTGTGCTGAAATCGCTGCTTAGAAATCTCATCTGGGATGGTGATAAGGGGATACAGTGGTACCTCGGGTTACATACGCTTCAGGTTACAGACTCCGCTAACCCAGAAATAGTGCTTCAGGTTAAGAACTTTGCTTCAGGATGAGAACAGAAATTGTGCTCCGGCAGCGCGGCAGCAGCAGGAGGCCCCATTAGCTAAAGTGGTGCTTCAGGTTAGGAACAGTTTCAGGTTAAGTACGGACCTCTGGAATGAATTAAGTACTTAACCCGAGGTACCACTGTACAGGTAGCTTTAGCTGCTGAGAACCAGCAAAGTGTTACAACTTAAAATAGAGGCAGAAAAAGAGGAGCCCACGTTGCAACAGTTTTACTATGAACAAGCTGGATGGTGGTTAAGCTGAGACACACCTAGACTACTAAATGGGGTGGGGGGCAGGATCCAGGCTGTATTGGCCCTTGGACTAGTTGAAATTATTTCCTTTGATGGGCTTGGACATCCTTCCTCTAATTAGGAGAATTCTGTTATATGCTAACTATTTTTAAGGGGATATTTTGTGAGCGACACAATCACTCTAATTAAAGTTACAGATAGGTAGCCGTGTTGGTCTGCCATAGTCAAAATAAAAAAATTCCTTCCAGTAGCACCTTAAAGACCAACTAAGTTAGTTCTTGGTATGAGCTTTCGTGTGCATGCACACTTCTTCAGATATCTGAAGAAGTGTGCATGCACACGAAAGCTCATACCAAGAACTAACTTAGTTGGTCTTTAAGGTGCTACTGGAAGGAACTCTAATTAAACTTTAACTAAAGCATGGGAAGTTTTGAAACCTAAACTGAACAGATGATCACTGATGTGTGTGTTTTTAACGACCCCTTGCTTAGGCATTCCTGTGGCAGGGTCCCACAATTAAAGAACCGGCCAGCTTGCTGCTGTTCCAGTTACACTGCAGCTAGAAAGAAAGGAAACCAGAGGAGAGAAACTGAAGTGGTGGCTGGGCAAAAGTAATTTCAGAGTGGGAATGGACACACAGAGAGAGTGAAGAGATGGAGCCCATCTTCTGAAATTGCTCTGAGCACTGGGTGAGGTGAATAGCTGGTGCCTTCAGGGTCCAGTGACCATCCCAGATACAATCAAGTCAGCCTCCTTGAACAATCAGGGTTGTTGTTGGGTACTGTAATGAAGGCTTAACCATACTTGAGCTGAGCAGCCAGGAAGCACCAATTCACCACTTGGGAGCCTCAGAACATATATGGCAGCCTCTTACAGTACCCTGAGGGTGTCTGTAAGCACAGTGCCAGGTTGCCTTTCAAGCTCCATGCAGGAAGCCTCTTTGCACATGCACATGGAAGCCATTCTGGCTTCTGTGATCTGAGCCACAGGTTTGTATGATCAGAATGTAGATCCATTCTACTCTCTGCCAAAATTTTGGAGAGCAGAGCCAGTTGTTTCATTGCTCTCATAATGCACAGTATCTTGTGCCAAAGGTCACCACTATTGTGATGATCATGATCTGCAGTAACCTGGAAAGCTGTTGCTGCATTGAATATACTCCCCGCTGCCAGAAATATGGGATATACCGAGGTGAAAATGAAAATCATAGATATTTAGTGCAACTCTAAAGCACACTAGATTTAAGGGAACAATGACAGGCATGGAACAAGGACCTACTTATATGATGTGATAGCCATATTCAGATAGCTAATGGGCTGTCACGTAGAAGATGGCGCGAGCATGTTTTCTCTTGTTCCATAGGGTAGGATCTGAACTGATAGATTCAAGTTACAAGAAAGGAGAATCTGACTAAACAGCAGGAAGAACTTTCTGACAGTAAGAACTGTTCGACGGTAGAAGAGACTCTCTCAGAAGGTGGTGGACTCTTCTTCCTTGGAAGATTTTAAGCAGAGGTTGAATGGGATGACCATCTGTCATGGGTGTTTGAGATTCCTGCATTGCAAGGGACAGAACTGAGGTCCTGAGGGTGACTTCCAATTCTACAGCTCTATGATTCTACAATTCTATATGCCAGTCAGTACTCCCTAGTCCTAGTCTGATACCTTGTGAACTATACACACAGCCAGGCATTTCCCTGACCACACAAAGGTTTTATCTTTGAATAGGGAAGGAGTGCACAAGCAGTCCCCGTCCCCACTGTCCCTGACAGATGTGCTTCAGCCCTTTATATGCTTGTAATTCTCTCTATCCAGGGCTTCTAATCAAAAGGTACTAAGTGCGTTTCTAATTGGGGGCACTAGGAGAGGACATGTGTGAGTGCCCCTGTCCCATCCACAGATAACACATTTGTATGCTTAGGCAAACATGAGTATGGTATATAATAAATACACTGACTCACCATAGAGCACACTCCTCTGGCAGTCAGATTTCAGATCATGCTGTCACACTATTGGGAGGGGTTAATAAATTTGGGAGGGGCCGCAGCTCAGTGGTAAAGCACATGCTTTGCAGGCACAAATTCCCGGGTTGACTAAGAGGCAGATCCAGTGATGTGAGAGATCCGCAGCTTGAGACCCCCGAGAGCTCATGCCAATCAGAATAGGCAACATGAGGCAATACAGGGCTAGATGGGGCAGGCAGTCTGGACTGGTACAGGGGCAGCAGCGTCTCATGTTCCTATGCAAAATTCCACTGCATCCGCAACAATGAACGTGTGGCTCATAGCAATAAGGAGTTCTTTGTTGCATTTATATACATTGGCACCTCGGGATACAAACGGGATCCATTCCGGAGCCCCGTTCGCATCCAGAAGCAAATGTAACTAGCGACGGCACGTCTGCGCATGCGCGTGTCGTTTTTTGCCGCTTCTGCACATGCATGTGACGTCATTTTGAGCATCTGCGCATGCGTGAGAGGTGAAACCCAGAAGTAATGTGCTCTGTTACTTCCGGGTTGCCGTGGAGCGCAACTCGAACGCGCTCAACATGAAGCATATTCAACCCGAGGTATGACTGTACAGTGGTGCCCCGCAAGACGAATGCCTCGCAAGACGGAAAACTCACTAGATGAAAGAGTTTTCCGTTTTGGAGGTGCTTCGCAAAACGAATCTCCTATGGGCTTGCTTCGCAAGACGAAAATGTCTTGCGAGTTCCTGTGGGGGTTTTTCCCTCCCCCCCTTTTTCTAAGCCGCTAAGCCACTTATCAGCTGATCCGATAAGCCGCTAAAAGCCGCTAATAGCGCTAATAGCGCTAATCCGTCAATGGGCTTGCTTCGCAAGACGAAAAAACCGCTAGACGAAGAGAATCACAGAACGGATTCTTTTCGTCTTGCGAGGCACCACTGTATTGCCTTTCTGCCAAGGTACTAAGGTGGTTTGCAACTTGGAATATTAACAGAAAGAAATAATAAAAAATATTCTCAGGCATTGACATTAGGTGTTTCCTGGCTTCTCCTTTGCATCAGGGCTAATAGGTCTTAAGCAGCCCTGGGGAAGGAGGGGAATGGGGAATTTTGCCCTATTATTTAGTGCAGGGTTGGGGAACCTGTGGCCTGTCAGAGGCTGCTGGATTCCAGCTCCCACAGTTCTGATCATTTGCTGTGCTGGCTGGGGCTGATGACAGCTGAGTCCAACAACCTCTGAAAGATCACAGATTCCCCATCACTGATTAACTGCATTGTTCCATATGTGAGGATAGGAAGGTATTTTTGTTAATCTATTATACAGGAGGAAATATGCAGGTAATTCATCTAAAGTTGTTTATCTGTTGGGTAATACAGAGAAATATCATCAACGGAGTAGCTAGGTTTGTGATGGCTGCACAGATATCGAGGAAGAATTGTTTAGAAGAAAATGCTATTAACTTTTATGATATCCAACTGTGTTAATTATTTTGTCTATTTTATGGAAAAGGTTTGTCTCTCTTGCAAGCTTCCCTGTAAACTAGATGGATGCTCCTTTACTTTTTTCCTTTCTTCTTTTAATATTGGATGATAAATGTGATGATATTGTAATGGCCATATTGGATAAATATATATATATATATATATATATATATATATATATATATATATATATATTGCTTTTTATCTTTCAATAAAGAATAAAAAATAAAAAATACAAGAGATATAATAGCTCTTAAATTCTACATAGTAATTCATAGCAGAGCACACACTACTTCACATGCACTTGTTATTTTTGCCATTTGCCTGCTATTTTAAAGCCCATTCATACAAACATCCATTTAAAATATTCTAAAAAGGCAATATCCTGACTGGAGCGCTTTCATTCCATTCAGCATTGCAACAAATTGCCTGACTGAAAAGTAAATATTTACTTCAGAAGAATATGAACCTTACAAAAATATAACAACACACATAAACAATATGAAATTACTTTAACTAAACTTTATTTGACTGATGTTTCACAAGGGTTCTGCTTGTGCATTTTTTAGTTTAATACCAACCACAGTTAGGCTCAATTTGCACATAATGCAAAGGCAAACCATGGGTTTGGATGAACGTGTGCTACCAGAGAGGAGATCACAGTCATTTTGCTGCTACTGTAGTTCTGCTGCTGCTGTGAGCTAAAGCTATGGTTTTGCTTTACAAACCTGGGCTTATGGTTTTCCTGGACTGAGACAAACCACAAGTCCAAAACTAAACCATGGCTTAGCTCACATCAGCAGCAGGACTGGAGGAAGAGCAAAGAGACTGTGTGTTCATGTTAATCCATGGTTTAGCTTAGTGTTACATGCAAACAGGGTCACAATGGGTTAGCACAGTGATGGCCAAACTTGGTCCTCCAGATGTTTTGGGACTACAACTCCCATCATCCCCAACCACTGGTCCTGTTAGCTAGGGATGATGGGAGTTGTAGTCCCAAAACATCTGGAGGGCCAAGTTTGGCCACCACTGGGTTAGCACCATAAATCAAAGTATAAAATGTGAACTCAGTTTATTTCATTGAGCATTAAATTCTAAACTTTACTGTGCTAAAACTAACCTATTTTCATAAGACTTTATGATGACACAGTAAACATCCTTGCACATGGGGGCGGGGAATCAGGAGGCAAATATGCAGTCAAATAATCACATCATATAATCACTATGCATACAAATCTAGGTACAATTTATACATCATCAAGGGGATATGACAACCAACAAAAGAAACTTCTTTGCCACCTGAATAATACAGTATTTGGTAATCCCTATCGCATATTAGCACATGGGGGGAAAGGAACCAGTTTTTTTCATGTGATTAAGATATTCAAACATTCCTCAGGCAACCTAGAAGCAGGTTCCTGGTGGATACCTTGCCACCATATGCTCTAGTCTTTGCCCATAGACCAGTGTTTTTCAAAAGCTGGGTCTCCAACTATTGTTGGACTGCAACTCCCATCATTCCTGGTTAGCAGGACCAATGGTCAGGGATGATGAGTTGTAGTCCAACAACAGCTGCAGACCCAAGTTTGAGAAACACTGCCATAGACTTTCATCAACCCCACTTTTCAATTTGCTTCTAAGTTTGAGTGATTGGCTCTACATTTCCTTGCAACGCCAATGATAAGCTCATGCTTTAAGACAATCTGTGATGCTCGTTTATACTTTCCCATTCTACCCTGTTATTCTGTTTTCTGAGCCAGATAGGTGGCATCTAGAGATAAGCAACTAAATTAATAATAATAATATAAAATAATAAAATTTTATTTATATTCCACCCTCCCCAGCCGAAGCTGGGAGGATGGATTGAGGTAGTTTTGCACCAAAGTACGTTTGCTTTTTGAGCAACCATTTTACGAAAATTGGGTAGCTTTCTGAAGAGGTACAACTCACACACTTTCAATTGTTTGATAAATAACCACAACCTAGCTTGTCCAACAAGAACTTTTTTGTAGACCCGTTAAGTTTTCCTGACATTGTCCAGTGCAATGTTTCACCTATTCTGGTCCATCAACCATGCTGGAAAACTAAGGGCTACTCTGAGTAGCTTGCATGAGGATTTGTAATCACTGTCTCCTTCAAAGAATCAGTCCATTTAGGCAGAGGGTGTTGTTTTTAATCTGTGATAGCATTCCCTTCAGTGCACTAGAGAGACTGCCTAATCTACTTTTAATGAACCTATTACCATAATATCTAGGAGCCACACTGTCAGCACTGGGCATGGATCCAATGCCTGATTTGGGAATGGGGTAGGAGGGGGATATCTGCTGGTCCAAGCTATGCATTCACCATCTGGATTAATCTGCAACTTTGTTTATTTATTTATTTTCCAGAAAGGACTTTGAATAAACTTCTGTTAAATAAGTATAATGGATGGGGATTTATTTCACTTTCCAAACACTTCTAAGAACAAGTGTTCTTAACATTTGACACTTCCTTCTCTGCCGGTATATAGATGTTAATGGTCACTTTTCCTTATCAGCCCTTGTTCTGCTACAGTTCACAGGCAGACAAAAGGAAATGGACAATGTCGTTGAACATGTGCTAGCAGTGAGACAATGGAATAAAATGTAATGACACTGGCACAGTAAAGTTTTATATCTTCCAGAATAGCAGAAATACCTCAGCAATTAGGGCAGATGATATTTCATAGCGACGGATATAAGTGAAGGCATGCGTCAATCAGCATGTTAAGAGAATCTGAACTAGTGTTGCGGCATAAGGCTCACAACTTGGGAGCTCTGCGCTCCCCAACATCTGAGGGTGGTGTTAGCATGAAAATTTACTAAGGACAGCAGGTGTTGGGGGGATCAATGCGATAGTAAGGAGTATACCCTTGACACTTAGGAGGCCAAGAGCTGCTGCTCCAGCATTAATGCATTTTGGATTAGTATCTTGTGTCAATAAATCCTGATTGCTAACATCAAATACTTGACATTGCTCAACTTTGCACCAGCCATTTGCTAATTGCAGCAACATTCCTTAGGAATTCCTCAGTGGGGAAAACAATGGTCATCTTCCCAAGGCCGTTATGAAGGTCAGAGAATCAGAGACGTTTCAAACTAACTTCTGCAAACGATAGATAAAACACTTAATCAGACCTCTGCAGAGTATAATTTAAAAGCATATTATAATAGAGGACAGTTAACCCATAATATTCATAGATAAGCTGAAAACATGGCTGCACTGATTGCAGCTTAGTGAACTGCTAACTAATTTTGTGAACCTTTTCAAATAAAAATGTTTACTACTGGATGAAAGTAGCCTTTTAAAAGCAAATGGAGACCTTTGCCCCAAGTGACAGTCCAAGGAATGCAAGCCAGGTGTGTGTGTCCATCTGTCCTTCCTTTGACTACCACCTTGGCTGCTGGCTCAGCCTAACCATGTACAATATCCAAGAGAAGGGAGTCACTAAGCACAGCTAAAGTAGGTATCTTTGAACAATAATATAAAATTAAGCAATATCATATAAATGATTAAATTTAACCAATTCAAATGGAAACAATGCAATACAATATCTGATATCATGAAAACATCATAAAAGCTACAGAAATGGGCAGCATTAGTTTTTAATCCCTTTCTGTCTACCTGCAATATATTTAATCTCACCTTCCTCTTAAACTTGGGCTGCCCGATTCTGTCCTCGCCAAATGCTTACAGGTACAGTGGTACCTCAGAAGTCGAATGGAATCCATTCCGGAAGTACGTTCGATTTCCAAAATGTTCAGAAACCAAAGCGTGGCTTCTGATTGGCTGTGGAAGCCCCGTCAGACGTTCTGGTTCCAAAGAATGTTCGCAAACCGGAACAATCACTTCTGGGTTTGTGGCATTCAGGAGCCAAAACACCCGAGTACCAAGGTGTTCAAGATCCAAGGTACGACTGTATAACGTAAAAGCTGCTCATGTTTATTCTCTCCCTCATGTAAAGTCCAGGATGGAGCACAACTACCCCAGTGATGCCCTGGGCAGGAGCAGGAACAGCACTTTCCTTGTCATGCATGGACAATGCAGACTAGTCAAACCAAGACCCAGTGCATCACAGATGATAAGGAAAAAGGGAACTGAACAACTGTGGTACGTCCAAGAGAACCAATGTCCTTTCTAAAAGAACAGGGAAGTTTTAGGCCTATCCTATTCATTTTCAGTTTTATCCTCTGATGTTTCTACTGCTCTTCCTCTAGCAAATTATGGTCATGCAATGCATGTGTATGTTTTCCAAAGAGGAAAATTTCCTCTCAGAAATATTCCTAAGCTGCTGCTTTTTCTTTTTCTAGCCTAACATTGGTCCTGAAATCTGCAAATACTATTTTGGACAGAATCCAGGGCAAAGCAGCATTGTATGCAAAGTGTAACAGATACAGCTCCAAAAGAGCCAACTGAAAATTACAGGCAACATATGGTAAAGATTTTTTCAATTTTGCATGCTGCTTTGTCATGGTTCCAATACCTTAGAGCAGCCTTTCTCAACCTTGGCCAGAGCTCAGGGATGATGGGAGTTGTAGTCCAACAACATCTGGGTACCCACAGGTTGAGAAACACTGCCTTAGAGCAACTTTCCTGAAATGCATAGTACAGCCAGGGCAGTTTCTCCTTCAGTAACATACATAATCTAACAAAGTTTGCTACATGGCAAATATCCAATCAGCGATTTTAATATCTGCTTTAAAAAACAAAACACATCATGTCCTGAGGTGTTAAAATAATGTTGCTTGGGATTTCAGAAAGCCTTATTTGTTTGACAGTTTCCCTACATGTGTCTTATAAATCATTATATGGTGGGTGGGTATGTTTGGATAAAGACTATGTGGTGCAGTGTAACAGAATTACACCTGAAACTCCCTTATACTGTGTCAAACCACTGGACTATTAGCTCAGTATTGTCTGATGGGCAGCGGCTTTCCGCAGTCTCAGGCAAATAAATTTTTCCCATGTGGTTATCAGGGTTCCTTTAGCTCAGGGATGGCAAACTCAGGGGGCTCCAGATGCTGTTGTACTCCAGCTTCCATCAGCCCAGCCAGCATGCTCAATGTAAAGAATGGTGGAGTCCAGCAATATCTGTAAGACCACAGGTTCCCCATCCTTACTCTGCCTCAAGATGCCAAAACCAATTGGATAAAAGGAAATTGGAAAAGATCGCCCAATGCTTTATTCACCGTGGGACAACCTTCCTGGTAAATCGGGAAGCAAATTACAAGATTGCTTAAATTCACACTGCAGAACATCCAGACATCCTACATCAGTTGTCATCTTGGGCATGGTACATCAAGCAAAGGTTCTTTTAAATAGGTAGATGTGAACATAGCCCTTTGCATGAGTGGTTAGTTACAGAACGTTCAGCCATCTCTCATGTCTGTGAAGCCATAGCTCAGTCATACAGCACATGATATTAACACGGGTCAAAAGAAATGAACTGCCATATAATGCAGCAGAATAATAGCCCATCTATGCTGTTACTGTAAACTCTGGTTAACGGTCACATTTTGAAGTATTAGGGAAAGATATCAGGCCTGGGTCTGGAGCTAACTGAACTATATGTGCCATGTGATCTTCCCTTCCTCCCTAAATTAACCTGCTATCCTTGGGCGCAGTAAAAGATGCTGTCCCATCGCCACCATTCATGTAAGATTCGACTACCCCATGGAATGGGGATGAGGCAGCATCTGCACTTCACAGGATGCCACAGCAAAATGTATTGAACTGGTCCTGAGCATTAGTTTCCATATACCAAGTCAAAGCATTGGTCCATCTGGCTCAGTACATTGACTGGCATTGGTTATCCATGGTTTCAGACAGGGCTCATTCCCAGCCTTACCTGGAAATGTTAGGGACTGAACGTGGGATGCTCTTCCTATGGGACGCGGGTGGCGCTGTGGTCTAAACCATTGAGCCTCTTGGCTTGCCGATCAGAAAGTCGGCGGTTCGAATCCCTGCGACTGAGTGAGCTCCGGTTGCTGTGCCCCAGCTTCTGCCAACCTAGCACTTCAAAAGCATGCCGGTGCAAGTAGATAAATAGGTACCGCTGCAGCGGGAAGGTAAATGGCGTTTCTGTGTGCTCTGGTTTCCGTCACGGTGTTCCGTTGCGCCGAAGCGGTTTAGTCATGCTGGCCACATGACCCGGAAAGCTGTCTGTGGACAAATGCTGGCTGCCTCAGCCTGAAAGCGAGATGAGCGCCACAACCCCAGAGTCGCCTTTGAGTGCACTTAACTGTCCAGGGGTCCTTTACCTTTACCTTACCTGCTCTTCCTGTAAAACACATCCTCTACCACTGAGCTCCAGCCCTTATTTATTTTATTTTTCTAAGCCACATAGTTTTATCTTATGAGTATAAAGTATTTTGATGTGGGTGAGGATCTTAGTAACTCAAAGGGGTAATAAGAGCCTTTGTTATACCTTCCCATGTAGTACACCCACAATCAATGTAATTTTTAAAAAAGTTTCCTTCAATGAATTAATTTAATGGAGGAATCTGAAGGTTTTTGGCAAGATTATATTAGCATTTTTGTTGTGCATCTTACAATACAGCACCACACTTCCAAAATTTTGCTTGTGCAAAGCATGAAAAGGTCAGTACCCTCCCCCAATGTTTTAACTCCTTTAAAAACTGATTGGGAAGCAAAATACAATTTTGACACATTTGGGTTAGGAAGATGTTTTCTTCTAAATCTCTAATGGGATTATCATTCTCCCTGATATAATATACCATGCTTCAAGCTGCATCACAAGAAAGCCGATTAATCCATCCATTGATTTTACTCCCACACCAGATACATTTTGGGATTCATAGTATATAGTGAGGATTTAGTTTAAAATAAACTACATTTTAAAGCTGCACAGGCTCTATGAGAATGCATCTATATTACACTACAATAACAACAGACATCTGTTCAACCCTCTATGAAAACATCCCTCATTAGAATACTATTACCACTGATGAAGTTTGACATTAATGTGACATATCTGCAAAAAAGCAGCATCAAAACAACTGACTACAAAGATAGCATTAACACAATATATATGCTATTCCTTAAGACAGAAAAATAAACGAAGACAAGATGAATATGGTTTGGAATCACCACAGCAGATGTAAGTACAAACATACTGAAACAAATCCTACTCCCTAAAGCCTAGGCTGCCCAGTAACCAGAATATTTTTTGTTTGTTACTATGGTATGTATTTTTATATTGTAGACCACCCTGTGATCTTCAGATGAAAGGCAGTGTAGAAATTTAATATATAATAGTAGTAGTAGTACTGTAGTAGTAGTAGTAACACCTCGGAAATAAATTTCAGTAATCTGCATCTTGTTTCTGGATTTTGTAGATACAGTGGTACCTCAGGTTACAGACTCCGCTAACCCAGAAATGGTACCTCGGGTTAAGAACTTTGCTTCAGGATGAGAACAGAAATTGTGCTCCAGCAGCGCAGTGGCAGAAGGAGGCCCCATTAGCTAAAGTGGTACCTCAGGTTAAGAACGGACCTCCAGAACAAATTAAGTTCTTAACCCAAGATACCACTGTACTGTTTAGACATGATGCTAACTGGTTTTGTACATATGTAGTTTGGGGTTCAAAAGGGAACTAGTTACCTACATGCATGCAGAAAAATAGCTCTGTATCAAAACTTGACTCCATGGTCCTGCAAGGGGCAATTATTTTCCCTTAAAAGCAAGTAAATGCCACGATTCTGCCTTGAAATGAGCTTGTGCAAGCCAGTATCCTAATGTGCCTTCAGAGTATATCCTTCAGACTAAGTTGAAGTAAGGATAATAGAGTGGGCAAGTGTAACCATTAAAACACCTGGCCAGCCAAACACTGACTATGAAATGTTTTGCTCTTGCTGTTTTAGAAAAGGAAGAAGAAATGCTGCAGCAACTACCATCCGTTCTGGCATGCTGGTGTTTGGGGTGGGGGACGTTGGCACAGATGCTGGTGTTGGGGTGGGGCTGTATGCTGCCGCCGTCATCACCTGTTCCTCTCTAGGAGGTTGTCATGGAGGTGGGGTGAAAAGCTGTCTTTTAATAGTTTGCACTGGGAAATAATGATAGGGGAACATCAATTTTCTCTATTAATGCAAAATTTTAATGGGAGTTTATGAGGAGGAAAAAAGTGTACTCAACAATATTAAGACTATTAATTAGATTCCGGTAGGGGGATAAACTGCAAATATCTAGCTTACATTAGACTATTTCAGTTTCTCAAGAGCATAATTTGCAAAGGAAACAAATGCTTCCTGAACACAGCTTCTAAAAATAGGTTAATGCTGCAGTCCTAAGCACACATCCTTAAGAGTCCTACGGAACACATTGGAATGCACTTACTTCCAAGTAATCATGCAGAAGACCGTGCTCATCATCCCAGGACATGGCAATGTCATGAATATAACTGATTTTAAAAGAAGTAAATAGTAACTGATTTTAAAAGAAGTGATCAAACCCATAGCTATCAAGCGCCCCTTATTTGGAAGGACAGTCCCTTATTCCAGCACCATGTCCCGCTGCTGTCCCTTATTGATGGATGTCCCTTAAATGATGTCCCTTAAATTTCAAAGGAAGCAGCTCCTCTCCCTCCCTCCCTCCCTGCCGGCCAGGGAGGAGGGAGGCTCCAACTGTGTTGCTTGGCTGGGGGAGGGAGGGAGGGGGGGAGGTTGTGTGTGTGTGGCTAGTTAATGCAACCTGAGGAGGT
This sequence comes from Podarcis liolepis, assembly GCF_965112155.1. Classification (NCBI taxonomy): domain Eukaryota; kingdom Metazoa; phylum Chordata; class Lepidosauria; order Squamata; family Lacertidae; genus Podarcis; species Podarcis liolepis. The sequence goes on along the minus strand of NC_139557.1, from coordinate 18,040,548 downwards.
TTTTGAATGCTGGACGCCATTTTGTTGCAAGTGCTGCTGCAAACTTTGCAGTGCAAAGCCAGGCCGGGGAGCCATCTTAAGTTGAGGCTGCATAGGCCTTGTGGTGCATGTGATTCAGATTCTATTCAGTTGAACCTCTGGTTACAAAGTTGGTTGGACAGTGTTCTCAAAGCTACCAGCATGAGTTTGACCAGACTGCAGGAGGACAGGAAGACTGGAGTGCCAGGAACAGGTGAGGCTGCAGTTCCCTTATTTTGGCTGCTGGTCCCTTATTTTTAAATCTGCAAGTTGACAGCTATGATCAAACCATGCTGTATTCCCAGAATTACATAGGAAAGGGTTATGGGCACTTCAACACAGAAGTTTATTATGAACTCAGTGCTGCTCATGCTTGGAAGTTTTTCACAAGTTCCACACAATGAAATGGTCATAAAAATCCCAGTCCATATTTTTTTCTCCTGGCCTTCTCCAGCTGACAACTTCAGCTTAAAGCAATTTGGGATTGTGCTGCTCAGAAGTGGAAGGGGAATCAAATAAGTCACGAACCTCTATTTTTTCAAACGTCTCTGAGAGTCCCCTGTAGTAGTCTGAAGCCCTGCAGCATGGAGCTACCAGGAGAGCATTTCAAAAACGGTAGGAAGAGGCAAGCACATCTATGCAACAGGAAACTCCCTTATATCCCCTTCCTTTCCCCTGAAACCTCTCTGATTCTGCAGGAGACTCTTGGATGCTTGAGGGGAAAGAAACCCACTATAAGATGTTCAGGGCTTATCAATATCTCTCAGCAACATAGATCCTGAGGTGCTTTTCAGCTTAAGTTGGTCATCAACTAGGGAAGGCTGGAAGAGAGGGATTACTGTAATTTGCAGAAAGATTGGTACATACATACCCCCCCCCCAAGTATTCCATTCACAGCACTAAGCAGCCCCAATTTGTATTTTTATTATTAATTAAACTAGTCCTGTGTGATAGTGCTAAAACAGAATTGTGCAAAAAGGTTACAGGGGGGAAACGAGGGAGGGAGCAAGTTAAGTTCACTTCGTTTAATTCTGGAAACTAATCAAGAGAGGTTGACTGATTGAAAGGAAGGTAGGGGGAAGCAGAATAGCAATGGAATAGCAACTAATATGGCAAGTGAAAAAGCAGGCATGTGGGCCCTTATGTGTAAATTGAAAATACAGAAAGATCAAATCTAAACTACCCATGTGTGAGATAAGGCCCCTGTCTGGACCTAGCTTTTCTCTCACATATAACAAAGCCATATATGGAGACCATAATCCAGGTGAACTCTATTAAACATTTTGTAAAAACTGTACTTCCCCACATTTCATGGGTTGCCAGAATTGAACACACGCCCTCCTACCTGTTCAGACCAGATGAGAGCTGCAAAGAGCTTCTGTCTGTGAGAGTAGCTGATGTAAGTGCATTTCCCCCCATAGATGGAGGTAGGAAATGCCCACACAACTTTATGTTCCAATCTCTTCTTCAGACAATTTCAAAGGCGAGCAGATGTTGGTTTGACCAAAGGTGGATTTACTCTCCTGAAAAATTAGACCTAGTGACATCTTACATTCAATGCATGTTGCAGCTAGCTGGTAAGGCTAGATTGCAGGCTATAATATAGTGATTAATATCTGCTAGACAGTTTATCATGGGTGGAAAGACAATGAATGTCCAGTGGGGAAATCAGACAACCACTTCATTCTGAACTCACTGCATAGCCAAGGGCAAAACCTTGGACATATGAATTGATTTGAGAAATGATCTGAGAAATGCTAGCCTCTGATTATACCAGACACACACCCTATTTGCCAGCTGAAAAGTGCCTTTCCCCTACCAATTTTAAGACCTTTGATATACTCTAATCCTCATAGAACAAGCATATACCCAGCAACATAAAAATATTGCTAGTTAATCTTGTTAATATCTTTAGGAACACTGACCTTCACAGAATTACTACAGTAAGTTGCCAACGACTTGTACCATGAATACAAATTCTAGTATCTGCAATAGCTAGATGGAAACCTAAGAACAATATCACGCAAAGGAGTCTTTGACTAGCAACGACACCATCATTATCCAGCAGGTGACAATGAACTTTGAGAAATTGAAATCTGTAATTAAGTGGTTACTAAACAATATGTTTACTGCCCCAGAAGGTTAGTCCTCAGATAATGGCATCTGGATTGTTGACATTGGAATAATGTGTCTCACCCAGTCATCATACATTGAACTGAGCGGTCATTTATTATCTTCACAACATGAAGCTCAGAATAAAGAGATACTTTATATGCAATAAAATTACCACATTTAAACAAAGTTAAAGTTTTACAGCCTCTCTAAAAACTACAAATGGGAACCATTTTTCTAACCTGAAATGACAAGGTCATCTAGAATTTCAAACTGTTTGCCATAGGTAGTAAGTCGTGAACTGGGATCTTTTGTTTAAGCAAATCAAACATCAGCCATGGCAGAGCATGTATTTGCAACAAGACATTGTTACTCAACAGTTATTTCAGAGATCAGTGTGGTTTCCAGCTATTAGTGGTTCAAGAATCATGACTCAAAATGACCCACACCAAGTTAAATCACGCAGAATAGTGTTTTAAGCCTATGTCTTACAGGAAATCTCCACTGCAGCAGAAGATTTGATGGAACAGAAATAGACAGCTAGTACTGTCATAATTTTGTCTGAGATTTCACAATCAGGAAATTCCAGTGTGATCGCCAAGGCAAGAAATCTTTGTGAACATTTATCAAGTACAAACTTAAAGCAAGAGTGTGATCTCTTTCCCTCCTTTCTGACTGACTCGGTATTCCATTTTTTTATCTGTAGCTCCAGAAATGGTCTCTGCCTGAATTGGCTGCTCCTTATCCAGTGTCACTGGATATTCCGTGCATCTGTGATTACTGAATAACATAAGACAAAACTGCAATCTAATAACAGTGAGAAAGAATTAGGATTCATAAGGGTTTTAAACTGAGTAATGAGTTCTTTCCTCAGACCAATAGGGAGGCAAGAGATAAGGGTAACTAGTAACAGGAATACAGAAGATGAACAACTGAAGTTTTACTATACTTATATTTTATTCCACAGAGGGAAGAACAAGATGTCCAGCAGCAAACAAAGGATTACCAGTTCTACTTTTGCCTCTGATGGGCAAAGCAAAGTGGGAGTTAAGGTGATACCTCCCACCAGTTTCTTTCCTCCCAGCCTGCCTCTAAGACTAGGTTTCTCAGGCTAGTATGGAAAAGAAGAAAAGACAATGGGTTTCAGGGGAGAAATAGTGAATGGGGAAAGGTAAAGTGTGCTCACTCACTCACACATGCATGCACACACTATCCCTATCTGCTTGCAAAAATGTTTTTCTGGATTGCATCAGGAATACTGTGTTTGCCACCAGCTAAATATCTAGCTTCATCTTGAGCCAAAAATCCTATTACCACCATTTTGCCCGGCAGGCTGTCACAACAGTATTTATACTTAAAAGCAGAAAGGAGCAAAACTCACTAAACGGGGAAAAATAGACACCAAAGAATAGAAATGGAAAACTGATAAGGGCACAATAGGAGAACAGAAAGCAGACTCCTGTGCTACATGATTTAAAGAGTAAGCTTAAGAAAACACCTTCCTCCACGATGACACTTCTTCCAAAGTCTGTAATTCTGGCCCATATGCAATATATACTTGTTGACCTCTTTCCTATTTAAAACCATGCATGCCATTTTTCTTCCCAGATACAGCACTGAAACATGTCTATTTGCTGCTTTTCCGATGAGAATGGATTAGATTTCAAATCCCCCCACTCAGTTACGAAAGGCATTTCCATCAGCTGGAAAGAGTTTCCAATCCATCTTGCCAACATTTGACCTATGCTTGTTTCCTTTAGAAGGTGAAACCCAGTATACATCAGGCATGGATAAGCAATTCTCTACTGAAAGCATTTCAAACAGATGCAATGCAGCATATGAGACAAGAGTGAGCAAACGAAATGCAAGGTGCGTGGGTATATATTTAGCCCTGCTTTATAGGAAGGCAAATAACAATACTTCTAGCCTTCTGAATTTCTTTGATAGATGTGTGATGCAAATGCAGGTTATTTATTACCTGATATAGGACTGGCTTCAGCTTAAATTGTGACTCTAGGAAGGATTTAATTTGAGGCTTATCTCAGCTCTGTCACCATAGATAAATATATAGGGCACAATCCAGTCAAAGTCACACATTTTTAAATTACATTGATTTGAATGAAAGAACTTGAAGAATGTGTTTAATTCTTCCACTGAAATCAATAGAATGAAAATGTGTGTAATTTCGGCAGAGGTGTGCTCATACACCACATCATAATAAGTTCTGACATACTTTAAATGTTTGATACATATAACTCTGCAAGTGCAGGTTTAATTCTGAAATATATATTGGGGGTTTTAATAGCTGCTTGTAATATGCAACGATGATGCACTTAATTGCACTGTTAAATTATTACTGCTTAAACTCTTGGGGTGGGGGATAGAAGCAACATTTTTGAAAGATTGACATAATTCATCATGTGGTGATATTGATTTGTTCCAACAATGATTGGCTGCATTCAGATGCAAAAACAAACCATAGTTGTTATGAGAACAAGCTACCCAGAGTTCCTTCTTCCCACTCTACATGCATAAAGAGCAGCACCTAATTTACAGGAAACAGAAACTTTCTATTTCCTCCAAATGCAACAAACCACAGTTTTCCTCAAACAGGATTCTAAATCATGGTGCCATCTTTTAGGAGACCCCCTACTCCCTTCGGAAAGCTACAGTTATCAGAGCAACCAATTCCTTTTTCCTGGAAACTCTGAAAATTGTAGATTTGTGAGCACCCTTAACAAACAACAATTTCCAGAATTTGTTGGGGAGAGGCCATGACTCTTTAGGTTGATTTAATATTGCTCTTAATGTATAGTGCGGATGGAGCCAAAGATGAAACTATATATTGGGACCCTAGTTTGACGGTAGACTATGGTATGTTGCAAAATAGAAATACCTTCTAACTTCCTTCCTTCATGTCAAAAGAAGGGAAGAGAGGAGGAGATAGTACATGAACCCAAGGCTCACTGTGGCTCACTGATGTAATAACAAACCATTATTTGCTATGTTAAATTTCTGTGCAGCCAATATTTCCATGCAGCAGTATCTTGGAGCCACCTCACTGAGTACTGATCACATGATAAAAGTCATGCTGATCTCCAACGGCTTCAGCCCATAGAGAAGTTGTGATGTGTTTATCGGTTGCCCCTGGCTAGACACAACCTAGATTCATCTTCTGGCATGAGAATTCCACTTTTGTTTTAATGATAATGCATTATGAGGAATGTGGACAAGCATGAGCTGGATTCAGCCCAGACTGGTGACTACTTCACCATGGGCAAAAGCATATTGAAGTGAGAATGATCTTAGCTTTTTCATGAGCCACATATGTTGAGGCAATCAGTAGCCAATAGAACCAGATAGAGTTTTGGTTTCTTCCAGGTTTATCTCCTTTCTTGTGTCAGACTCCTTTTTTCCTCCTTTCTACCACTTCTACTGCATCTGGTTCAGGCCAACACATAATGAATTATGAACAAAACAACTAGATCAAAACCGTTGATCTGGGGAGCCTGCTGTGAATAATAATAATTAGGAAGGGCCTCACAATACTGGTCATTTTTTTCTCACAGCAGGAGCCACAAAGTTGAAAACTTCGGTGGCAAGAACAGTGTCACTAAATATTTAGTTATCTAGGCTGGATGCTGGCCAATGTCATTATCTCAATGGGGACATCCAAACGATTCAAATAGCCTGACAGTTAGATAACAGGCCATCCAACTGTGCTGGGTATCAGTAAGTTAAAAACTCAGATAATGTCAGTAATTACTGAGGAAAATGAAAAGTTTAATTTTCAGTGACATTTCTTTTTGCATGTAGGGCAAAATATTTCAGAATATGTTGAACTTGAAGATCATTCTCTGAGGATGGTCTGAAGTATTTTTTTCTCTGAAGTCAAGTAGATCCAAATCTGATCTGGCTTAGTGATCACCAAAGAACTCATGTATGCTGCTCTGAACTCCATTATTATTATTATTATTATTATTATTACTCCACCCTATACCCACTGGTGTATGAAGGGGGGCAGAGAAGCGCACCGCCACTCAACCCTGGACGCACACCATGCCCCCGTGGGCGACACGCCATGCCCCCACACCGCTTGCCACCCCACCCCCCGTGGGCGCCACACCACACCCCCACAGGTGACACATCACGCCCCCAGGACGTGCGCCAGCCACGCCCCCACCTGTTCTCCGCTCCGGGGGCTGCAGCATGTTGCTCCGCCACTGCCTATACCAGTAGGTTTCAGGGCAGTTCACAGAATAAAATCAAAATATAAAACCACAAAATACACAATCAAAATAAAAACAACAACCCAATAACCCCCCACCCACCCCAAACACATTTTAAAAGGGTATAGGATCCTCAGAATATTTAAAGTAAGACAATTAACAAACCTGGACAAGAACCACTCGTTGGAAAGACCATGATCTCAGAAATGTCTGCAGCAATATTTATTGGCAACCAAATTGGCCGGGTGCCTTTCTGAGACAAAGACAAAAATAGCTTAGAAATAAGAGTGGGAGGTGGGGGAAATCAGCTTTGGTTGTTGAGCAGATGTAATACTAGTGCTTCATCTTCCGCAAGGGAAAGGCCTCTATCTAATGTTGCAAACATTAGTTTCATCTCCTTTCTTCTAGAGCGGTGGAGTACAAATCTTATGAAGAAGCAATAATTGATGTTATCTCATTCCGTTCCTGGCACTCGATACCAGAAAGGGCCAAAATTCTATGAAAGAGTAATAATTCTTCTATGTTCTTCAGAACATCTGCTACCCTTCCTATGCAAGAAACCGTGCATGGAGTTCTCTAAGGCTGGAGAGGGAGGATAGTAATTTCAGAGAATGGAAGGAGGCACTGCTGTTTATGGTGGGTACACTCATTTATTTCTAGAAATTTATACGCTGCTTCCTCAAGGAGCTCTCTAGTCAACGTACATAGTAAAACTCTATAGATAAAACACAGCTAAAACCCACAATACTATTAAAAACAAATACACATAGCATAATGATCATTAAAAGAGAGAGGCGCCATCTGTGCTATACATTTGAAGGAGTACCATACAACTTTCTTAGGAGACTGCTATTCCCCTCACAGAGCTACAATTACCAGTGTGGTTTAAAAGTCAACCCTTCTTCCCAATGAACTCTTGGAATTGTAACTCTGTGAGGGGGATGGGGTCTCCTAACAACTCTGAACACCCTTAACCAACTACAGTTCTCAGAATTCCCTGGGGAAACCAGGACTGTTAAAGTGGTATAAGGGGGCCTCATTGCACTGGCAGCTCTGACAATATGTTGTTGTTGTTGTTTAGTCATTTAGCTGTGTCCGACTCTTCATGACCCCATGGACCAGAGCACGCCAGGCACTTCTGTCTTCCACTGCCTCCCGCAGTTTGGACAAACTCATGCTGGTAGCTTCGAGAACACTGTCCAACCATCTCACCCTCTGTCGTCCCCTTCTCCTTGTGCCCTCCATCTTTCCCAACATCAGGGTCTTTTCCAGGGAGTCTTCTCTTCTCATGAGGTGGCCAAAGTATTGGAGCCTCAGCTTCAGGATCTGTCCTTCCAATGAGCACTCAGGGCTGATTTCCTTAAGAATGGATAGGTTTGATCTTCTTGCAGTCCATGGGACTCTCAAGAGTCTCCTCCTGCACCATAATTCAAAAGCACTACTTCTAATTACTACGTCATTATTCTTCCGGAGTCCGTCATGTGGGCAGTACCAGCCAACCAGGATTATTTAATGAGCAGCTGATGTCACAATACTTATAACAATCAAGATTTGACTATATAACTTAAGGAAATCAACTGTGAAGAAAATGTGATTTGGATCAGTCACATGGACAATTAAGGATCACATGGAAACATAGGTGCCGACTCCCTGGGTCCCTTAGTGTCCGAGCACCCACAAAATTCCCCATGAAGGGGCCAAGCACCCACAAATATTGGTGCCAGGGCCATACATGCTGCCTGGCACCCACAGCCCTGGGCACTATGGTCATGGGGCCACGCTGGCACTCCTGCATGGAAACACTAAATAGCTGAACAGGTTTGGCTACATGAATTCAGATACAGTAACTGAGAGAGAGAGAGAATGCAATACAAATAAGTAAACAAGCATTTTTAGGAAAGTGGGGGGCCTTTTACGATGCCAAAAACATTTGCAAAATACACAGCCATTGCAGTGCAACTCTAGTTTACATCATCTGCCTACAATAGTAATCAGAAACACAGATTACTCTTGAGATCCTTCAAAATTCTTTCCACGAGTAATATACACGGGGCAATTCTTATCCACATTAATTTTTGCATGCATGTTATACTCAGAATTCATCTTCCTCTATTTGGAGAACATCAGGAATATAATATACAAAGCACAGGTGATGGGGTGTAAGCACAGTTAGACCATCTCTTTTTCTCATGGGATCTCAGTATCAAATGAGTTGCTAATGAGTTGCAGAGATTGAGCAGAGAATAGGAAAGTTATCCCCCCCCAGCACTCTACAATAGCTTTCAGTGGAGCTGTTGGGGATCCCAGCCCCCACCCGCCCACCCAACAACTTCAAAGAAATGAATGCAAGGCCTTCAGAGCCCTGCTGCATCAGACCAAATAGCCATCTAGTTCAGCAATATATTTGCACAGTGGCCCACCAGACACTTTGGGGAACTTCTCAAGCAGGAGAGTGACGGCAGGGGAGAAAGGGTTAAACTCCTGTTCCCCAGCCTCTGTAATGATAAGTACCAAACCCCTGCAGCAACTTCTATTTGCATTTTTGTTAACCAAGAAAAAAATAGCATCATGTGTGATTTGCCAAGGTATAAGAAATCTGACAGAATTTAAAGTTTAGCATTGCACATATACCAAAGGGGCTGTATCCACAGCTAATCCTTCTCGGAGTAGACCCACTCAAATTAACTCAAATGGCAAACTTTGGTACATTAGTTTCAGTGGGCCTCTTGTGAGCAATAGAAACATAGTTGGCTGCAGCCTGTGGTGTTTCAATTTTGACCTAACTAGTGCTTGAAGAGAGTTAATAAATTTTCACTTCTGCATTATGCAAAGATTCTCAAGCCAAGTGGCTGCCAGAAATATTACAATAAACACCATTAGCATCACTTCATAGACTGATAATGCCTTCATCTAGAGTGGTCAAGAGGCAGCATGAAACATTGTCCTAAATTGATACCAGCTGCTTCTTGCCATCTTATATGAGCTCCCCTAACCTACTGCCCAATCAAACGAGGATTTTAAAATGCAGCATCTGCTGCATATTAGTCGTGATTCATATATTAGCATAAGCGGATGCCAGAATCAAGGAAACCCTGCACTTATTTGGCTAGAACAATGCTGCAGCAAAATTCTGCTCAGTGATCTGGTGACTGGACACTGTTGCTTAGGAACACTTATGTTCAGAGAACTTAAGGTGTTTTGTCTGCAAGCACATGATCTTCCCCAGTTTCTCATTTCCAGATCAAGACAAAGGCACAACAGTATGTTTGACACAATCACTACACATGCCGTCAACATGGATGTATTTGGGTGCGCGGGCACTCGTGATAGCAAGGCCCACTTCCCCAATATGCACACCTCCACTGAATTATCTGTACAGTGTCCCAAGTGTACACATAGGTGAAAAACTGAGGCAGCCATCAAAGGATTGGATTGGACTGTTTAGATTAAGCGTAACTGAAGAGAAAACAAAAAGCAAGCATCTAGAATTCCCCTCTCCTGGTGCCTTTTTCCTCTGCCCCCCCCCCAAAAAAAGCCTTGAAAAAATTAATTCTGAATTCTGAATGACCTTGAAAACATTAAGGAATGATAGATCAATAGCTGCAAAGGGGGAAACGGTTTGACATTTGTAGATTAAAGAAATCTCTAACACCCTCTTGGCATGAAAAAATATACCCAATGGTGTCGAAATCAGACAAATGTCCTGTTCAGATTATCCTTAAACTGCACTCTTCCAGTCCAGTGTTCTTGGAAAGCATGGTTTAAGAAACCTGGGGCGGAGGGAGGGGTTGCCAAAGTTGGTGGTTTGAGGGAAGGGCAAGAAGAGGTCAATGGGCACATAGTTCATTTCCAGTAAAGAAAGAAAAAGAAAAAACCTTGGTTTATTGGATCTGAATTGTTAAGTCTGAATCAATATGAGGGAAGGAAGCAAAATTGGGAATCTAATGCTTAATGATTCTTGTCTGCATTCTAGGTGGCTGTATAAGATATATTCTTTAATCTCTCTTTGACACTGCATGTGGGTACATAAAATTTTCTAAGCGTATGCCAGGATATTCTGCCTGGCCAGATGAAACCTTTATAATTGTTATATGCCTGGGATAGCAGGTTTACTTAAGCATCAGGAAGGGCGGTTGCTGTTAAAATGAAACAGAAGTGAGAGGAGGAAAAATGTGTACACAGAATCAGTCAAAAGCATGGTGGCAGGAAAAGCAAGGCAGGCAGAAGCAGAAATATAGCAGAAGTGGTGGCTGCTCAGTAGGTTGATGCCATACACGAGTGAGTCAAAGGCTTAGATAGCACAATGTTGATGCCATATCCTGCCATGACAAAACAGGTAGAGTTTTCGGCACAATCATAACACTATACCATGCTGCACAGCCTTTCTGTATGTTCTCGGTAATGTCATCATTAAATAGCTGGCTTTTGTTGGTATATTTTCCTTGTTTTCCTTGTTCAAAAACAAAACCTAGAGTGGCCCCAGAAGCTATCACATTACATGTATTAATGTAATGCTTCCACCGAAATACTAAATAACGGACATTTGGGAATGGCTCTACTAGGATTCTACTGCTACCAGATTACCTATTAGGAATTGTAAAAGAGTAAGATAACTCATCCCAAATAATTATGGATATTTGTTATAGCTAATTCCCTAAGATATGAAATATATATTTTCAAATCTTTTACATAATACATCAATGTCTTTATCATTTTGTGCCTACCATATTTGTGAATGACTTCTGCCCTTTTAGGCAGAAGCAATATTTAAATCTGTTCTCCATAACCAGGACTTTTGCCATGCATTTCATGTTGCTCACCCAGGCCAGTTGCAATTGAATTAATTACTTCACTTGAGATTGCTTTTGATCCACTAGCCATATTGACTTTCTCCTTATCTGAGGTTTCATCTGTCTCCTGCTGTAGTATTGACTTTACTAAACCTTGATTGAGGGAATCTATTAGGCATTTTTAGCATTTAGTAGCCTGTCAAGTACATTTTTTGTTTAGCTCGTTTTGCCATTTAATAATACCCATGTCAGTTATAATTCCACTGTCACTGTTATAATGGAACGGAGGGGGTCAGTTTTTGCAATAGCTTATTTCCTATTTAGCCTAACACACACACACACACACACACACAGAGAGAGAGAGAGAGAGAGAGAGAGAGAGAGAGAGACTCACTTAAACATCGAGACAATAAGAAATAACTAGGAGGATACAAATGGCTTTCAGGATGCTTGTTGCAAAAACACCAGTTCCTTATTCTTATTATTAAAAGGAAAAATGGGGAATAATTTGATAACACCTAGTTAACCTAACAAACTCCTCTACCTCATGTTTCCACTAGCAAAAATAGATTAAGAAAGTGAGGGACACACACACACACACACACACACACACACCACACAAACACACAGTCATGGCATGGTCATGAGACTACAGACACATTTATCAAGTCAGTGGTCTTCCTTTCTATATTATGTCACATAGTTGCTTACATATTGCTCCTTGGGGGATCTGATTTCTCTATGAAGCACAGAGGAAGCGTTTTGATTGCCATCCGTTCTAACTCAACTAGGTTTCCCTTGTTTTAAAGCATGCATCCACTTTTCACCCTGTCATAATAATTTGCTGCTGGGTAGCTTGAGTGAATTTTGAGATATGTCACAAGTAGTATCTTGTCATCACCTGCCACGGCTCATAGGCCTCAAGGTGATCATGTGTAAGTGGCCAAGGACCCAAATCTGCCAATAGCCACCTGCTGATTTTTCCTTGTAAGAATCTCCATGCACTTCCAGCTTGATTGCCAGCAGGAACACAGGGAAATAAATAATTGTTGAAATACCAACACTGTGCATTCTCTTATCCTGCTCACAGATGCATCGATGCATCTAAACAGAAGTGACAGCCGTTTTTCCTTGAGCATATTTAGCACATCTATTCCCTTCCAAGAGCCTTCAAAGATAAACAAATTAAATCTAATCCTTTAGCTTATGTTTGAAGATAATGTTAAGTATTCTTCCTCCTTGGTAAGCTGACAATAGTTTTCAGATGCATTTTGCAGGAAGAAAGGAAACATATTCCAAAACTTGCAGGCTCACTGCAAGGGAGAGTTGACACCTTTAATGAAGAACTTGCACAAGTCCAGGAATGTTGGCTTCTGTTGTTTTACAATTATACACTCATAACAATACTGTATTATTTTGATGGCTTATTCTGTATATTGTTGCGTCAACCACTCTGCGACCATCTATGGCGAAAAGAAGTCTATACGTACAGTACCTCGGTTTAAGAAGAAGCCCTGTTTACCAACTATTCGGTTTATGAACTTTGCAAAAGTGGAAGTAGTGTCCTGGTTCGCGAACTTTATCTCGGTCTAAGAACGGAAGCCAAACGGTGGAAGGGCACTAGCGGCATGAGGCCTCATTAGGGAAAGCGCACCTCGGTTTAAGAACGGTTTCAGTTTAAGAACGGACTTCCGGAATCGATTAAGTTCGTAAACCAAGGTACCAGTGTATTGGAAATGAATAAATAAATCAGTCCACAAGGAAGACATGAGCACAATAACATTCTCCCAGCGGCTTGTATTAAGAGGCATGGAGCTCAGTTTTTCTGTTCTCTACACCCTGAGCCTGGAGAGGCTATGATGTTCATTCTCTGGATCTCTTCCACTTACATAACCTGAAGATAACAATAAATTGCTTGTATAGTAACATTTGTTTAAAAGGGGGGGGGGGAGATGTTCAGTTTTCTTATGAGCAAGACACATGAACATCCCGTCATTGTCATTTCATTGGATCCTATTATTACAGTGTCAGATGAAAACCTGGTGCACGTTTTTTTGCTTTGTTTTGAAAGAGATTACAATGTAGTCTTAAATATCTCTTCCTGTGTGCACAAGAACGAACATAATCCACAATTAGCATCTCACTCTCTCAACCCTTCAAGCAGTTTAAATAATCCTCTCCTGAACTGCATGGGAACATCTTCATTAGAATGGATGCTATTGACTGCTCAGATTAAACTGTAACATTGGAGGTTGCCGACATGCCTTAAGCCCCGTTTTAATTACAAAAGACAAAATATTCTTTGCAGCTCGGAGGAGTTTACTTTGATAAATGATGGTTCACTGATGTCATATGATAGCATTATATATATATATATATATATAACCATTTGAACAGCCTTCTGTGAAATGCAAATAGTTTTAATGGAACGGCAGCTGGGATGGAGAAAAAAATTATCCCATGGATAATTTATACAATTGTGACATATCTCTTGAGTCAAACACATTTAGGGTTCATTTGTTTCATTTCTCTCCCAACCCAAAATATCCAATAATTTGTGGAGTCCCACACTGAATTTACTGTGGCCATGGTAAATCAGACTATCTAAAAGATCTCCCGCCTTTCAACAGTAGATGTGAAAATGTAGATGCTTAGTAGAACATGAGCCAGCATGGTAAAATTAAGGACTTGATGCAACCTTAGGCTGCAATTACCGTATTTTTCGCCCTACAGGACACACCAGTTCATAATATCACTTCTTTATTCTGCACTGGACATGACACTTATGGAGTGATGTGCCCAGTTCTGGGTTCCACATTTATGAACATTGAGCAACTAGAATGTGTTCAGTCCTATGAGGAATGCTTGAAAGAGCTGGAGATGCTTATCTGCCATGTAGCAATTTCAGCTAAACATTAGGGGAGATGGTCGCTGCACCAATGGTGATTAGGCGGAGGGGGCAGGAGATGGGACGTGCATGAGTTTGGCTCCTGTGTAGTTCAGCTCAGAGACATGAATGTCAAAACCTGCAATCAATTTAGTGGAGAAAAAGTTTTCCAGTCAATTTCTCTATACCCCGCCGCCCCCCCCCCCCAACAACATCTCTACCAACACTTCAGCCTAGCAGTCATTAGCATTCATGGTGTTTATTTTCTTTTTCAGAGGTAAAACAGGTTAGAAACAGGTGTCACTCAGATGATGAATACAAGCTGCCAGCCTTTTAAACAGCAGGTACTGAGTTAGCGTTTGGCATTAATTAGCATTTAGAAAGGCTACCCTCTTTCACGATAATGCTGCAAGATAATCTTTGTCCTTTCTCACAAATTAAAATAGCTATTAAAATGAGCAACGGCACAATGCAAACTAGTAATTGTACCTGCTAAACAAAGCTGCACTGAAACTCCAGAGCTGGAGCAATTTAAGCAACAAGCTCACAGTCTCAACTTGAAGTTTGAAACTTGATTCACAAATTCACATATAATTTATAACTCCACACAAGGCACCTAACATGCAAATAGATATAGATACAGATTTCGCCCAAGCAGAGTTTTCAAATGCTTAACAGCAGCCTTTTCTCTAATCCACTATCAGGCATGCTGAGAAAAAGACAACTAAGTTTCTTTATACATGCATGTAAATACAGCCAGGTCATTAAAATATCTCCAAAGATCCCACCACCAATAGCTGTTTCAGCAGCACATCAAGGCCTACATAACTCTAGGGTTGGTTTGTTTTTAAAAAACCCAAAAATAAAAACCCAAATCTCTTGCTTCTATGCACCATTTGAATTAAATTGCAAACATACTTTTAAAAGCAGAAAAATGATTGATATCAGAATTTGAATAAGTGACCATCTGTCAGCAGCCAAGCGGTGTTTCAGGCACATTATCCTTCCTCCCCAAGAATACAAATGTTGGTGCTAATTAAAAGGCATATTAGTGCTATCTGCAGGAAATGTCTAAACTTCTAGGCAGAGTGCAGGTATGCACTGGGTGGGATAAGGTAGTTACAAATAAAAACAAATGGACCCTCCAAAATGAATGTACCCCAACTGGATAATTTGGGGTCTGTTATAGCGACAGGGCTGCTATAACATTATTTACAGCTGAACACATCAGCAATTCAGTAATTGGTGGGTTATGAAACAAGTCAAAGATGGGATGGTGATAATATGCCACTTAATGGTTTCAGTCCGGAGCAAGTTAGATGAAATCAATAGGGTGTAAACTAAGTGAAACTAACTCAGTGAAGGGTATTCAGTGGGAAGTATGAACACTTCTTGGACGCACTGTTCTATGGCCAACAGTAAGAGATTATGGGATTTGGATTCTGACATCTAAAGGACCACAAGTACCCTATCCCTGTCCATATTACCTGCCTCTGTCTTCAGTCTTCAAGGACTGAATGCCTCAACTCCCACCACATATACCCAAAACCACACTTTAGGTAAAACCTAAAGACAATCTTATGTACACACAGAACTAATGGACAAGCCCTTCGTGCCGGAATTCATAATCCTGTAAACAAGCCTTTAGGTAACAGTTTTCTCAAGAACTATGCAGTTTTCACAAGAGGAAAATCCTGAAAGATATGAAGTAACTTTCCCCCCTTCAGTTAGATTTTTATTTTTATTTTTTTGTAATGGAATAGAGATCATAACAAACAAAACGGACCAAAGTCTTCCGTTTGTGTTTTTTGAAATTACACTTTTTACTGATTCATGTCTTTGGCTTTTTTATGGAGTTTTTACCTTTTCTGCTTCATAGCATTTTGGAAAAAGAAAACTTTCTCCCTAAGAACTGCTGCTAAGTCTGCCACCAACTCTACAGTGTTATTTTAGACACAAAATCACACATTAGAAACCAGCAATAGTTTATAAAGTGAGGAATTCACAGAATCATAAAACACATCTATTGACAATGCTAGGCTGAGTGAGAAAGTCAACTCATGTTTGCATAATTTAGCTTCAATACTGAATTCAAAGTTTCAATAAAACATAACTCCATGCTCAGCATAAAGGTTATTTGATTAAAAAATACTGGAAAAAGTCTGTTTACTGTCCTTTTTATTACATCGATAGACTTCCACTGCAATATCATACAAAAAGCAGCAACAAAAAAGTTTGCTTGCCATATGATATATTACACAGAGAGAAACATGATTCAGGCCCTTCTTGCAGAAGCAGCAGCTTAACTTTTGCATAATGCATCTGATATCCATGCTTGCTAAACAAATCACTGCGATCAGATCAAGGAGGTGCCTATTTATAACACACAATAAATATTTTGTGGGCTCTTAGAACAACAGAATTAGACTTGTGTACAATAAAACCTGAAATACTTATTGAAATAAATGAGTATTTCTGTCTTTATAATAGTTTGGGAGCATTGCAAAAGCAGAGGTAAAGATTTTCCAACTTCCTCCAAAGCAGTAAGAGATTGACACTACAATTCTGCACTCAGAAATAAGTCTCACTGAGTTCAGAGGAGCCTGCTCCCAGGTAACTGCATTTGATTTGCAGCCTGTGTGTGGCCTGGGACAGAGGTAGGCAACCTAAGGCCCATGAGCCGGATGCGGCCCAATCGCCTCCTCAATCCGGCCCACGGACAGTCCGGGAATCAGTGTGTTTTTACATGAGTAGAATGTGTCCTTTTATTTAAAATGCATCTCTGGGTTATTTGTGGGGCATAGGAATTCGTTCAGTTTTTTTCTCTCTTCCAAAATACAGTGATACCTCAGGTTACATACGCTTAAGGTTACATATGCTTCAGGTTACAGACTCCGCTAACCCATAAATATTGCTTCAGGTTAAGAACTTTGCTTCAGGATGAGAACAGAAATCGTGCTCTGGCGGCGTGGCAGCAGCAGGAGGCCCCATTAGCTAAAGTGGTGCTTCAGGTTAAGAACAGTTTCAGGTTAAGAACAGACCTCCGGA
This sequence comes from Podarcis liolepis, assembly GCF_965112155.1. NCBI lineage: Eukaryota > Metazoa > Chordata > Lepidosauria > Squamata > Lacertidae > Podarcis > Podarcis liolepis. The sequence continues at coordinate 18,023,464 of NC_139557.1, read as the reverse complement.
ACGAATTAAGTACTTCACCCAAGGTATCACTGTATAGTCCGGCCCACCACATGGTCTGAGGGATGGTGGACCAGCCCACAGCTGACCCCTGGCCTGGGACATTGTACTGACCTGAAGGGTAGATGTGCTTTCCAGTGTAGGATCACAAGGATAGGACTTACTTGCACAAGGATGAAGGCAAGGATAGCTTTTACAGGAAATAGGCTGGCCCTTCTTCAGTTTCACCTCGCCGAGACCTCTGCACTCCTCCCCAAGGTTCTTATTACTCCCTGGGCTCCCCTCCTGCCAGTGTGAATTTGCCCCAACCAAGATCCAAAAGGGGTCCCTCCAATTGGCCTCTCTGTCACAGGGCAGCAGGGCAGGAGGGGGTGCTCAACTAGTTGGCAGCTGCACCCCTATGAATCTTGCACCTGGTGCCACAGCCCCTCTCACCCCACCATCGCTACGCCACTGCTGCTGAGCAAGGCCCAGGATGGAGTCAGATGTCCATGAGAACTTGTCTTCTGGACAGGGGTGTCAACTTGAATAAAATATCGGGGACAGTAGAACCCACCCTGCATAATCAATCATAATATGGGGCACATATGCACCATATGAGGGATGCAGGTGGCGCTGTGGGTTAAACCACAGAGCCTAGGACTTGCTGATCAGAAGGTTGGCGCTTCAAATCCCCGTGACGAGGTGAGCTCCCGTTGCTCGGTCCCTGCTCCTGCCAACCTAGCAGTTCGAAAGCACGTCAAGTGCAAGTAGATAAAGAGGTACTGTTCTGGTGGGAAGGTAAACGGCATTTCCATGCGCTGCTCTGGTTCGCCAGAAGAGGCTTAGTCATGCTGGTCACATGACCCTGAAGCTGTACACTGGCTCCCTCGGCCAATAAAGCGAGATGAGCGCCGCAACCCCAGAGTTGGCCATGAGTGGACCTAAAGGTCAGGGGTCGCTCTACCTTTACCTTTTACACACCATATGAGTGGCTGGCACATTTTATTGGGGGGCCAAAGGGATGTCAGTCCCTAGGAGTTGGCTCTTATACTCTGGACTGTCTTAGGTTTGTAAGCGGCTTCTTCCAGCTTCTCTGAGTTGGGCAGGACAGATGGATACAAGTCAGTTAAACCAACCTACATTTCCTAGGGGTCAATGCTCATCCGTCCAGAGTCATTGGTATAAACCAGGAAATAACCCATAAAACAGGTCACCTCTTCCCAAGAAAGACCACAAATACCAACCAATTCTAAACGGAGCCATGAGGAGTTAGCCATTTCTAGTGAACAAAGTTCCCTGAAGGTATTTTAAAAACCAAACACAAAAAAATCCTCAAAATGGGAACAATTTTCCCTACCAAGACTGCATATCTAGCTTTTTCTAAAGGTACCCAGAATTTCCCCTTATGCAGAGAAAGAAGTGTGTTAGCGTGGAGGAGTGAGAGAGACTGTCTGATAGCAATGTCTGAAGTTAAATATATTAGGTGTGCACTGCATGTACCCAGAAGAGCTTTATATTCTTGCCTAAGGAGTTTAACCTAATACTTCTACTTCAGATGCTAATACGATAAAAGGGAACAATTCATTGTCAAGTCTATGTGCAGAATCAATTCTTCAGCTGTCCTCACCATACACTATACTTATGTTTTAAATGTGTTTCTTTTGCAGGCATCTTGTTAATACTTTTAATTAAACTAGCATATCCTGAAATTTTCAGCTCTTGTACCTTTTGTTCTGTCAAAAAAAGAAAGAGGAGGAGATGCCTTTGAGAGTTTTAAGATATTGCGAACAAACAGAAGCATCATTCCCCAGTCTTAATGGAAACTTGTCTATTTAAGATGTCAGGCGATAACTACATCCTACCTCTTTGGAATCATCAGCTCATCTCTTAGAGCTTTTCTTCTCCTCCTGGCACACGAGGGAAGCACTGCAGATTGAAGACTTCGGTTTTTGAAAATATGCAAGTCACACAAGTAATTAATGGAGACATTCCCATGACACACTATCACTTGTTATATCTATTCTATAATTTACACCAGCGTTATTATACCAGTTGAACAGCCATGGCTCCCCCCACCCCAAAGAATCCTCAGAATTGTAGTTTGGCAAACAGGCTGAGAATTCCCTGTAAGTGTTCCCTGGCTCTCCTTCCCATTGTACTACATATGATGTGCAGTTGCACCAGTTTTGTTACTGTGGTCGATTGTTCACTTGAACCCCTTTCAAACCTCCTTTCAATGCATGCTGTCCCTATACCAAATCTCCACCCATTTATCTGAAGGTCAGAGCAAAAACTACCTGCGTAATCAGAACCCTTTACTCCAGGATTCCCAATCATAAGGAGAGAATCCCACATACATAAACTTGTACACGATGTGCATATTCTAAGCTTTAAATAGGCATGTTGAGGTTAGGTGAAGAGTTCGTATGTACAATCCTGCTCCCTTCCCTATGCATGGAAACAGCATGTGAAAATGGCTTATTGGTGATTTTTTTTACTGCTCCCTAGGCTTCAATATGCATAATTTACCATGTCTTTTTTTAACCATCCTGCCAAGTTAAAGCAATGTTTATCTCAAAAATATATATATACCTATCCAGGATTAATGAATACCGACAGTATTTCTAATGGCCTTTTTAATGGGCACAATGATGATTAATTGGAGGCTTCATAAAACTCAAGGAGTTCTCATTACAGAACAGCATGATGCCCAGGCACACCATGTGGGCGACCATTATTACTAAATCGTCATTGAATCATGAGATGCATGGAAGATAAATTGCATACAAGTCTAGAACCACTAGAAGCTGCTGCTACGACAGAGGCAACTGTTGTTGTTGTTTAATTGATACTTCTTTTCCAGTGTCCATATGGTCAAAGAAAACATATAACGTTACAAACAAATAATTAGCACAGAAGCTAAACACATACATATCAAGCAGCATACAGTATCAATTTATGTAGATTTACATTTATTTATTTTTGTAAGGTGGGAAAGCCCTCAAAAGCCTGCTGTGACTAATCTGCATTGCATTTTGCAGACAAAATTGCTCACATCCATTCCAACTTGTATGCGAGAAGCAGCTAGGGCACTGTCTAGGCATATATATTTTTTAATGTTTCATCTTGTGCAGTCTGATTACATACCCAAGTGTCTTGGAGATTTGTGACCAACCACCTATTCTCTGGAGGCCTTGCCCTTCCTGGTTATTAAAATCTGCTAGATTTGGCCTGGCCATATGAACAGCAGAGGTGGCTTATGCTTCTCTAAGAGGGAGTGCATTTCCTACCATCCTTAAAGAAGAGGCACTCAGGACACCCACATTCTGCCCAGTATCTCATGGTCCACTCTTAAATAAGATACTGGATATTCAACTAGGTGGTATAGGATAAAACTAATTATTTGGATCCCTTTCAATCTGGTTTCCACTCTGCTTTGGGCCAGAAACAGCTTTTACTGTCCTAGTGGATGACATGCAGGAAATCAACAGGGTCAGGTTAAAATCCCCTGAATTTCCTCTTTTTTATAATATTTTTTATTAATTTTCAATTACAATAATCCATTAAAAGCCACACTATCACAATACCAAATTACAATACAATTTTTAAAAAACAATTATTCAAATACCATATTAAACAATTTTAGGTGACTTCCCATGTGCTGGATGTCTTTCCAGGTTGCCTAACCAGCCTGGGACTGTGGGGCACAATGTTACAGTAGCTCAACTTCTCTTGGGAGGGTTAGGTCCAGAAGGTGGTGCTGAAGGACTATTGCTCTGTCCCATAGCCATTGGCTTTTGGACCAGGTTTTTACATTTGTTTTAATGATTTGGTTTCCAGTCTTAAGCTGTACTTTGAACTATTGCTGCTATCTGGTGTGGAATGAAATGTTTTAAAGTTGTTATCATTTGTTTGTTTTTTACCTGTTGAATTATGATTTTGTTTGTGAACTGCCTTGCATAGGTGTTTTGCCCTGAATGGCAGCATTACAGTGCTTAAATAAATAAAGATCATAGGCAAAGAGTCAACATAGCTCCAAGGTCTGAAAATGTAAACCTTATAATTACAGTTGCATACCTCTTTCAATGGAGTAACTCCCTAATGCACAGCTAATAACACTGAGTTGCAATCTTCCTCTGCTGGGACAGTCATTATCTCTCTCCCTCATTTGGCTCTCTTTTATTTTATTATTTTGCTTGCTGATTAATCATAAGGCAAATGTGCCCAGGTGTGGTCAGCAATCTGGTCTCATTAAGAGAGGGATAAGATAGCAGAACTGAACTCAGAGGGAAGGAGACAAAGAGACATGCAGTTAAGCTTACCATGTGCAGAGAGGTGTGACTTGAGACCAGCATCTTTTCAGTATCTCCAAAGGTGATCAGCCACAGAGACAAAGCCAAGTCGTGCCTGTTTATGCACAACCTGGACAGGAAATGTCTGCTTCATGATAAAAAGTCCTGGTATATGTTTCCTGCTTAAAAACTGGATAAAGGCCAAGAAGTAATTGCCAGGCTAGGCTTATCTGATTAATTAATTCCTTCCAAGAATGTTTTTAATACTACAGATTTCCAGAATGAAATTTATCTACTCAAGACCCTTGAACTGTATTGCAGCTACACTTCATTTTAAACTGGCTCTGCAATGTGTGTTGTGTATACTTCCAAGGGCAACATGACCAAAGAAAATGCCAAGTTGCTCACTGTAATAGGGTAATCATAGCAGGAGAACTTTTCCCACATGTGGAGGAATTCTACATTGTAAGTTGCTCTGGGTGAATTTTTGTTAAAAAATAATAATAAAACCATCAGTTACTAAAAAATACAATTAACAACAGAACCCTATTTTCCCTCTCCCCCTGCAGTGTAAGCACATAGACACTCAGGACGTGAAATATTACACAACCCGTAAGGAGATATCTTCTTGATTCCTTTGGGCTCAAGGCAGTACTTCCATGGCCACAGTTCCCATTGAAACAGAGCTTCCCATAGGGCTGTGATGGCCAAACTTGGCCCTCCAGCTGTTTGGGGGCTACAGTTCCCCTCATCCCTGACCACAGGTCCTGTTAGCTAGGGATGATGGGAGTTGTAGTCCCAAAACAGCTCGAGGGCCGAGTTTGGCCATCACTGCCATAGGGCCTTATCTGAACCCTGTTTTCACCCCATCTCCCTTCAGTAGACAGGCGGGCACCAGGCCAGGTCCCTACTGGAAATGGAAGTCTGTGTGTATGTTTGCATACCTCCCATATCCCCATCCACCAGGCCCCTTCCAGCATATTCTTTGACCAAGAAGAATAGTATGTGAACTGGGCTTATTTATTTGACAACCAATTTGATACCATTGCAGCAGGTATTTAAGCAGAGCACGGATGACCAGCTATGAGGGATGCTTTAGCTGCAAGATTTCTACACAGGTCTAAATGACCTTCCAGGTCCTTCCAGGTCCACTCTCACAGTCTGCTATTTCACTGTAGTTCGCAAAAAGACATTTAAAATGCAGCACTCTAAAACTAACCAACAGCAAATAAAAATACCACGAGATCAGCACTTGCAACGAATGAAGCAATGAGAAGCATGCAGTGCCCTCACATTCTCCACAGAGTCCTGCCTGCATGTTCCTCGAGGTGAAAAGAGGGAAGAGGGGGCTCTGTGAAAAGGTTTTCCCACCCCACACTATGGGGATACCCTGTATGTAGGCATCTCCAGTAGGAATGGAGTGAGCCCACAGAAGTTGAGACTTTTTTTCAGACAAACAGCAAATGGCTCCAAACGAGTTCAGGGCCCAGAGCTTTTAAGGTTCTCCATATTTAACCTGAAGTGTATTTGGATCAATAGGAATTAGTTTAAGGCTTACTTCCCTTGAACAGACACTGGTGTAAATCAATCTGCTTCTGAATGTACATGAACTTAACAATGCCTGTGCTGCAGTCAACATGAATTGACTACCAAATCTAAGTGTAGGATAATTATACTTTTCGCATCACCTTTGGACGGATGTTTTAAAAAGGTGACGCAAAATACATTTCACCTGCTAGCAGGGATTCAATCGATCAGTGTGTTGGCATCGCAAAGTTATTTGAAGTACTTGTTTGAAGAATTGCTTGAGGATATTGAGGCTGCAGTGGGCAAAATTAGGTCCTGGAGCGTAATCCCTCAAAGGCACCTCCAGGGCATAGAGAAGTTGTGTGGCCACAGTAGCAACAGTGACTGCAGGGCATTATCAGCAGTCATTATAAAAAGTGTGGCTTGCAGCTTCCGAAAGTTCATTGAAATGCCACAGGGCGAGATAAGCTAGCTAAAGAAGGGGGCTGGCATCGTTCTGCATGGGGCTCAGTCTCTTGTGAATCAAGCAGAGGTTTTTAAAGAGAGGTTGAATGGCCACCTGTCATTGATGTTTTAGTTGAGATTCCTGCATAGCAGGGGGTTGGGCTAGATGATGTTCAGGGTCCATTCCAACTCTACAGTTCCAGGATTCTAAGCAGGTCCAAGTGAGAGCAGGCATGGCCCATTGATTACAAAAGGATTGAATGGATTATCACAGCTGGAGAGTCTTGTAATGCAGAAGAAAGCAGCTCAAGCCCTTTCCCATGTATAGAGAGAACACCTCTCCTGTCAACTCCAGTTAAGGCAGGCAGAGCCAGCGACTCTAACTTACATGGTGAGGTGGGAAAAGCAGATACGAATCCTAAAAGTGCTACAGAGGGAGGCGGGCTTTCTGTGATATCTGTTGGCTTCAAATTAATTTCATAATTTCACAGGACAGAATGGTATAATTGGACACAAAAAAATGAAAGAACATTAAAAAAAATCAGTTTAAAAGTAATGTAATGAGCAACCGAAAGATTTCCCAACCAATAAACATTTGCTAGACATCTGTACAAAGATCTTAGCTATTCTCAATAGATTGCATCACTGTGAGATCATCCAGAAGAGCATTTGGCAAGTAACTGCAGAAGGGGAATCCGTTGGCTGACAAATTCTTTTCAAATATTTTCTCAATATTCATGCATGTATACGGAACGAAGGAAGAACATTTGTGTTTGGTTATGCGTGCTATCTACTGATTTCATGGGTTTTTAAATTTCAAAGTGTGCTTCTCCCCCACCCCCTGCTAGATAGCCTTTCAAACACTAAATGAAAGAAGGAAAAGGTGGAGGAAGATAGTTTACATTGCATGTCTTCTGGTCACTGCACTACTATTTCCCAAGAACAGGAAGGGTGCAATGTCAGTCATTCCCATCTGCAGCAATTCTAATGTGGTGTCTCTTCTGGCACTTTATCAAAATGAAAAAGCAATGGTTTGTAAATACAGACCCAAGCAGCCTGTGTGAGCCCAGACATCGTTTCTGATCTCCCTCCATTACACTGTCACTTATACACATCTATAAAAATATGTACTCATCTCTGCAAAGAACTTAATAGCATGGTAACACTCTGTTAAACTTATCACAAAATATTAATAGCTGCAGTCTTAGCATGAGGTGTGAACCATGTACCTGTCACCTGTAAAGTCAACGATAGGTTTTGAAAGCTTATTGTCATTCCCAGCAAAAACTGCCTTGCCCCTGTTTGTCTAGGATTCCAAACAATTGGCCTAGGCAGTTGTTAATTCTGATCAACAATGAGTAGTGCTTTGGCACACTTTACTTTGGAAATCTAATTTTAAGGAAGGACTTGAAATTCTAAGTCGTGTGCCAGATACGGCTGAGGATGTCAAAGAAAACTGTATTTATGTCCAAGGAAAGTTGTCAGCTCACTCATTAGCTGAGCACCCCTCTTAGCTACTATGTGGAACAGAGGGAACTCATTCATCTGACTTGCAGGTTAAAAGAAAGACATTTTATTCAGCAATGGAAGTTGCTTTTGATGGAAGATGAAGATACTCAGAAACGCCTTCAGGGATCCCAGGTGTACATATCTAAGCAAAATCTTTTTAAATTACTAATGAACCATCATAATTGCTACTGGTGAGCTGTCCCCTCACCTACCCACACCCTCGGAGAAAACTACTAATTTAAGAAAAAAGTACTCCTAGTTTTTATTTTCCCTGTGTATGTTTATAAATTTCTTGTACAATACTATTACAGCTTATCAAACTTTTAATGACAACGGTGAAGACAGTGAAATCCAGAGTTTTAAAAAATACAGCACTAATGGATTTAAGGTCTGTAAAGAGGGTAGGAAGTGATGGATTTCAGCTGAAAGCAGCCATATGCAAATAACATTGCCACAGAGATTCTGTCTTTCATTTGATCTGTTTCCACTAATGAGTTTCTATAAGTTTTCCTACGAAAAGTCAACTACTTTTGTTTTGTTTTTGAGAGTTTATAGAACCAGAACTCACTTATTTGAACATACAAAAGAAACCAGTGCCATTAATCACGAATGGTTTTTGACCCAAGGAAGGCTGCAGTTGTAGTGGAGAGTGTCTGGAACTGGCTGGGCAATGAGAAGCAGTGGGGAGGCTCCAGCCAGAGAACCCAATAGGGAAGCCTCAGAAGAGGAAGTCTCCAAGCAGGGAGAGTGGTGGTAGGATAATGAAAACAGTTCAGAGGAGGAATGGGGGGGGGGGATGCAGAATAAGAAACAGGCTTGAGAGAAAAAACGATAAACACTGTATGACAGATTCACAGTAGCGACAAGGTCATGTGTTTAGCTCTCCTCTCCTCCCCTCTTGTCTTCAAGGGACACGGGTGGTGCTGTGGGTTAAGCTACAGAGCCTAGGACTTGCCGATCAGAAGGTCGGCGGTTCAAATCCCCACAACAGGGTGAGCTCCCGTTACTCGGTCCCTGCTCCTGCCAACCTAGCAGTTCGAAAGCATGTCAAAGTGCAAGTAGATAAATAGGTACCGCTCCAGCGGGAAGGTAAATGGCGTTTCCGTGCACTGCTCTGGTTCACCAGAAGCAGCTTAGTCATGCTGGTCACATGACCCGGAAGCTGTACGCCGGCTCCCTCGGCCAATAAAGCGAGATGAGCACCGCAACCCCAGAGTCTGTCACGATTGGACCTAATGGTCAGGGGTCCCTTTACCTTTACTTTACCCCTTGTCTTCAAGGACTTAGAGGGTTTTGCTGATCTTTAAAGCCCGAAACAGCCTCAGTCCAGTATACATGAAGGAGTGTCTCCATCCCCATTGCTCAGCCTGAGGTCCAGCTCTGAGGGCTTTCTGGCAGCTCCCTCCCTGCGAGAAGTGAGGTTACAGGGAACCAGGCAGAGGGCCTTCTCCATAGTGGCACCCGCCCTGTGGAGCACCCTCCCTTCAGATGTCAAGGAGATAAAGAATTACACAACTTTTAGAATACATCTGAAGACAGCCCTGTATTGGGAGGTTTTTAATGCTTGATGTTTTTATTGCATTTTCAGCTGCCCAGAGTGGCTGGGGAGAGCCAGCCAGATGAGTGGGGTATAAATAAAATAATAACAATAACAATAATAAATGTTACAGAGCACAGAGCTCAGAGGGCCCCTCTCCAGTAGAGTTTAAGACTGCTGGGAAGACAACAGAACAGGGAGGAGCCTTAGGAGGAAATGGGAGACCCAGATCATCAACTCAGGTCAGTCATACCACAGGTATGATTTCTCTGTGTGTGTATTTTGTGTGTATTCTATCACCTTGAATAAAGAGCTATCTTTACTATTCAGTTCTGAGTTTCCGAGCTGACCTACAGCTGAACCAGACAGGGTAGCCAGTGGTCAGGGAAGAGGGGATCCTCTTCTATGCTATCCCTGCTGTAGGCACTCCCTGAATTTGCTGTTATCAAAAAGAATGATACCTTGAGCAGATGGAGGTTTCCTTTGCTTGTGCACTAGTGCACCCATCATAGTCAACCCCATCATATATGACATAGAATTAGAGGGGGGGATTAGGACAATTCATTTGTGTTGACTTTCTAGAAACTGCACTCCTAGCATGTACATAAAGAGCAGATTCAAAACCTAGTATTAAATTAGGAGTAGAATCTGAACAGTATCCCTTCTTCAATGGACACAGACAAACACAGGGTGCCTCCTAGCAGGTGTAGTGTGTCTTTCCCTAATCACTGAGAAATCACATTCAATTAAATCATTCCTGGAAGATTCTTCCTCTAATCCCTGGCATCCTGGGATGAGAGCATCCTTTCTTGGCTGTGTCCTTCACCTCGTTTTGCAGGAACTGGAAACTCTCCTAAACCAGACAAGTGTATTTTCAAGGAATCCTGCCAGCTCCCCAAACCAGCTTTCTCCTTCAAAGAAAGGAAGCTGCTGGAATGCTATTGTATATTATATAATTACCTTTTGAATGTTCATGTGTGAGTGTCATTGCTTATGTAGCCAAAGGGGTGCCAACTGAAAAGAAGGCCCAGCAAACTTAGAAGTGTATAGATGTATCAAAAATATTTAAGGAATGCCCCCCCCCCCCAGATTTCCCCAGCTCCAAAAGAATTTAGTCCAGTGAGGACTGAGTATGTTAAATGACCACAAAATGCTAACTAACTATTGGCTGGGGAGGATGAAAACCAGATGTGAATGGGAATGGAATGGAACATCATGAAGAGAGGGCATGGCTGGCTGACTATCATAGTGAACAGGAGAAATTCCATGTTTCATTGTTTTGTGGCAGGTCCCACTTGCTCTCTGATTTTTCCCCCTTGCTGTATTTTAAGCTCACATACCATTTTTCTTGGGATCTCAATTATAGGGCTGAAATATATCCAATATATAATAATAAAAACTATGTACTGTATTTCTAAAGCACAAAAAAGTAAATCAATACTTCATAAAAGATAGCATGCACTAAAGATGATTAATTCTCAACAATATACATGAATCTGGCTCCTCAAGACAAAAATAGACCAAAGTTAATTACTAAATATTCTATACAAGAGTAGGAACGCATTCTTTTCATCCAGGCAAAATTCATTTAATAGAAAATAAGATTTTCTATAACTGTCAAATTCCAGTTCGCCTGAAAAGCCCAGAGAACTGAACAGTATGGACAGTCCTATAATTGCCTTTTTTGAGGATTTGTTAGGAGCTTCATTCTGTATCAAATAATAAGGGGAAAAAACTTTTGTGAAGGTAAAGGCAGACCTTTAAAGGTCTCTTTCACTTGGATAGTGCCTCATTCCATTATTCCCAAAGCTCATGTAGATTTTATCCATCTCATGCTTTGCAAGGTCGTATTCTTTTGTGGCACCACTTTTGTTATGCCCCAGGTTTTGAGATCAGCAAATACACTCCTATTAAGTTTAAATAAGCACAACCCTAGCCTTGGAGGCTATCTTTGACATTGGACTTCAAGAATTTGACCCCCTCCCCTTGCTTCTCAATGAAAGGGAGGCAATAATGCTTTGCTTCATAATGCACACCTCAAGATTGCATCTGTAATGAAACACTTCAAGTAGGGATCAGTTATAGCAGCAAATGGCTTTAACATTTCCAGTGAGCAAAGGAACTGGAAACATACGGGTGCTCCATGTTTACAGATCAAAAAGAGTGCAGAGCTAAAAGCAAGGAGAAGCAGAGTAGAAAATGTGGCTTCCCTTCTCTGCTAGAAGTCTTCAAAGGTTGTATTTAAACTAACAATCTGTAAGGAAAGAGAATGCCCTCCATGAATACCTAAGCCATGCCAGAATAAGCTGACGGTTGCACAATTGAGTTTCTGTGTCAATGCTCTTCGTGACTCATTTTAATAGCATATAGGCAAATAGTAGCCAGCCAACCACCACTGCTCTAAGAATGAATTACTTTATCTTGGCATGTACTTATTGGTTCATTTGTTGCACTTATTTATATCCTACATTGCAACACACACAGTCTTCCAAGGTGGCCAGCCCTATAGGAAACACTAAACTACTTGAAAAACAAAACGAAAAAGAGTAAATATACATTATTCTGACAACGCAAGTCTGAAGTGGATGTGCAGAACTGTAAGGCTGTAGGTGGGCCAGTGCCAGATTCACAAATAGGCAGAATAGGCACCAGACTATGGGACCCACACCTTTAAGGGGCCCCGCAACAACAGATCAAAATAATATTGATTTGATCTTGACAGAAAATTACAATCAAGCTTTCTCAGTTCAATTGGGGGGGGCGAGATTTTGACTGTCATGGGGCCTCCACAAGGTTTAATCTGACACTGATGTGGGGCTTATGTAAGAGGAAAGAATAAGGAAACACAAAGCACTTCTCATGTTCAAGTGTGATTATTCTATGGAGAATTTTCCACATTAGCTTCCACACAATCCTGGGGGTTTTTTTAATCAGCCATGCATATTCATTGCTGTTCAGTCACTTGCCAGCCATACTGCTGCACAGAGCTTGGTAGAATTTATCAGGAGACGTGCCCTTCTCTCCCACACCCGTGTCCTATATTACTGTTGTTATATATTTATTTATACCCAGACTTTCCTCCTAACAGGGAACATCTGAAAACATTGATAAAACTACACACACACATTAAAAATCTATTAAAATCATACAGACCTGAAGGCTAGGACTTAAAGCAAATGTAGGAAAACACAGGATTCTGGCATATGCTTATAATAACAGCTAATACACACCTATGGTAGCTACTTTTGGGTAAACTGAGGATACCACCACCTGTATATGGTGTGACATTTATAATAATTCTCAACAAAACCACACATAAATTACTGGAAAACTTGACCCTACAAACAAATTTTGCAGGCATGCATCTTTGTCTATTTTGTGAAAGTTAATTTCAGGGTTTGGTTGGAATGCAATTACATTCTTGAAAGCCAGTGTATCGAAGTTCTGCTCAAAAATGAGAGGAAAATAACACGGTGCTTTGATTGAAACGTGTCTTTAGTCAATTCCTGGAATGCTGCATACTTCACATAGATTTCCTCACTCTGTCAAGCAAAGAAAACCTTCATAATCAGTTTTGGTACCCCAGAGCTCTTCCAAGTCTCAAAGTAATATTCCGAAAACAGTACACATAGAGCACAATAATGTTCCCAGACCAAGCCTGTTAAAGCACCAAGAAAACACAGAACTTCAAATGACAGAATCCATAAATTTATAAAACCTCCTAGGCCATCTACATGAGCATGAGAAACCCAAGGGAGCACTTTTCTCCTCTCTGTCAGCTCCCCCCACCTCTCTCCTAAGACGACAGGGAGCCATTTTTTGGTTGCAAAGTAGCATGGCCTGTTGCCACTGTTTTAACATGGGACTCCTACAACTCACTCTTCCCCCCTCATCCACCCCCACTCCCATTCTTTATTCTATTATATACTCTGTTGGATGGAGGAGCAGGGGAAACGTTTATTACAGAGACATCAAAGCAAGAGAGCTATTTACAATTTTGCCGAAAGATTTAAACATATTCCTGCAAATATGTAGCCAAGGGAAGCTGCTAATAGCATACGACCGCCAGCACTCAATATTTTTATTGAGGGTTTTATGTACATGCTAAAGATACTATAGTTATGAAATGCTGTTTGCTATTTGAAACTTTTCTTATCAACCTCATAGGGAAAACCATCTCCAGCAGAATATGGCAGAAAAGTGTCCAATGACACAGCAACTGCTATGCAAGTTTTGATTACAGCAGCTACATTAGAAAAATCTATTCTTGATACAGTCGTACCTTGAAAGTCGAACGGAATCCGTTCCAGAAGTCTGTTCAACTTCCAAAACGTTCAAAAAACAAATTGCAGCTTCTGATTGGCTTCAGGAAGGTCCTGCAGCCAATCAGGAGCGGTGGAACCCCCATCAGACATTTGGGTTCCAAAAGAACGTTCGCAAACTGGAACAATCACTCCAGGGTTTGCGGCGTTCGGGAGCCAAAGCGTCTGAGTTCCAGGGCGTTTGGGATCCAAGGTACGACAGTACTTGAAATAGCTACTTGGGGAAGTTGCAGGAATTTATATTAAAGATCATTTTGAAATTAGGTATTGTCATTTTGCATCAATCAATGTTAGTGTGTGGCCTTTAATTCCTTCCCATATGATTCGCCCCGATTAAAAAAATGGCCAAATAAAAAGTTTAAACTAATGTAATGTCTAGAATTGCAAGTAATGCTTCACCATAGATTAGCATTATGTAGACAGATGAGAAAGCTGCAACAAACCTTGGACTTGTACACAAACTCGCCTGCTGCTGCAGTCATGTATCGTTCAGAAGTGTTTGCTTTAATTTTAGACTAACTGCAGCTTAGTGTTACATCCAAACCCAGCCAAATGGCAGTTACTCTTACATATCATTAGTAGAAACCACAGCTTACAAATCTGACTTGCTCTTATTAGCCACAGTTAAAATGAGTTTAGAGTTTGAACATAATGCTACACTGTGTTTAACAGAAAACAGAAAATGAAGCTTGATCTCATCACAACCCCATTGGAAAAGGGGGACGACAAATAAGCCCAAGTTTCCTCACAGTTCAACCTTGTAACAATAAACCGTGGCTTAGCATTAGGTGTGAAAGCATTATATAAAGGTTAAGAAAAGATACCATGGTCTTGCTAACATACTCCTGACCTCAAATTATGCCATTTGAAATCATTACACGCATATGAATATGGGGTGGTTTCTGTGACGAAGTTCCAAAAATACAGTGTGTCCATTATTACAGAATACACTATGCTCATATGTTCTATCTAAAATTAAGAGATACGAGGTGAAGGAGAAAGTTTATTCCTCCTTTAGAACATTTATAATAACATTTTCCGCACAAAGAGATTCTCAGAGTATAGGACAACACAAAATAGGTCCACAAATGACAACATTTTGGAGGTCCCAGGTCTCAACTAGGACCAGGGCCTATTCAATACTGGCCCCGACTGGGTGGAACGCTCTGTCACAAGAGACTAGGGCCCTGCGGGACTTGACATCTTTCCGCAGGGCCTGCAAGACAGAGCTGTTCCGCTTGGCCTTTGGTTTGGACTCAGTCTGACCCTTATGTTTTCCTCCCCTTATGGTTTTGATCTATGGGCTACTTTTAAAATGAGGCTGCATTTTAAATTGCATTTTAACCTGTATTTTAAATTGGTTGGTGTGTTTTCCCCCCCTATTATTATTTTTACTGTGATTTTACTGATGTTAGCCGCCCTGAGCCCAGCTCTAGTCGGGGAGGGTGGGGTATAAATAAAATTATTATTATTATCTATTATTATTATTATTTCCAATGTTAGCAAATAGGTTCCATCTGTGCTCCCCATCTGCCTTTTAGGTGAATCCTAGCCCTGCAACAGCTAATTTCCCCCTTAAAGCTACAGATACTGGACAAGGCATGCCTTTGTATGACCCTCTCTTATGCTTGTCACCAAAATGGACCAAAACTCACAGTCCACACAGCTTCTCTTTCCCTTGCTTACCTACAGCAGTGGCAGCTGCTTCTCATTTTTCTCTTCTTTTTTGCAAGCTTCTTCTTGCCCCTGCCTTGATTTTCTGTGTATTTCTAAAAGAGGTGAATGAGAGGTGAGCTGTTCTCACTCCAGAAATACACTATGTTCGTGAGCCATAGTCACTGCACTCACATCATTGACAAAATACAGTGGTACCTCGGGTTAAGTACTTAATTCGTTCCGGAGGTCCGTACTTAACCTGAAACTGTTCTTAGCCTGAAGCATCACTTTATCTAATGGGGCCTCCTGCTGCTGCAGTACCGCCAGAGCACGATTTCTGTCCTCATCATGAAGCAAAGTTCTTAACCTGAAGCACTATTTCTGGGTTAGCAGAGTCTGTAACCTGAAGCGTATGTAACCTGAGGTACCACTCTAGCCCCTTGCCTATTTGCACTGAGGCTAAGAAACAGCTTGTGACAATCCAGCTTTGTTTGTGTGTCTACACATGCATGCATGGGAATTCCGTTATGAACAAAATATCTGAAAACAGAAAAGTTTGCTCTTTTTGTCACTGCCACCAAAATCATTTGCATCTTGGGGGAGGGGGCAGACAAATTTGCTGGGGGTGAGGGGCTGGATCAGGCCTCAGAATTGGAGATTAGTCACCTCTTTTCGATATTATACAAATTGCTCCAACATGCTACCATATTACAAATCTACTGAAGATGCTATTAGTAGAAAACATGTCAGAAACATGATAGTAAAAGAAAACTTGATCCCCGAGACAGCAAGACATTTCATCTGAACACTGGAGCAGCACCAATTTCAGATTAGGTTATTTTATAGGCTGTACTTTGCTGCTGTGTGTTCACTAGTTGTAGAATATTTGAAGTATCAAAAAAGTCAAGGTGTCATTTAGCCAGGGCTGGCCCATGACATTTTGACACTTGAGGCAAGTCGCAGGATGGCATCCCCCTCCCTGCCAGTGAAAAAGGGGTGAGTAAATCAGGAAGAAGGAGTGGGAAATAAGGATCTACATTGGGATCTGCTGCCCCTGTAGATCCTGCCACCCGAGGCAGACATCTCACCTTGCCTTATGGGTGGGCCAGCCCTACATTTAACTATTCATTCATTGATAATGCTTTTAAATGGACTTTCACAGTGCCGACCTGAGTGCTTCCTGTCCAAACCTGGAAAATATGACAGGTATGAACAATCAGTATTTGGAAGGTCTGGATGTTTGGTACACTACTGAAGATTTATAATACTTATCAAAAGTTATTATTCCCTTGCTGCCATCCACAGCTCTGAAAAAGCTCTCTCTTCTCAGATTTTTGCATTCCATTGTAAAGTTGAAAATCCTGAATTATGTTACTCCACTAAGAGGATTCGAAGGAACCACAATCTCACAGGCTCTTTCAATGGTAACCAAGGTATATCACCATAACTCAGCTACTGAATATTATTTGTATGTTGTGTATAAGCAGCTAAGTCTTAATCCTCTCCCCCATTGAAAACCAGTGGCAAGGTTTCTATTGAATTCAAAAGGAGACAGATTGGCTCTTAAGCCATACTAATAATATAGTGTAGAAAAGAGAACTGCTCTCTGTTAAATGACAGGGCACAGCTTGAGACATATGCTTAGAAAACTAACAATAACCGATGGACCAGATGAGGTTGCCACATTTTCCGGAGGCTATGTTATCCTCTTAGCCCTTGACAAAAGGATGTCAGGAACAATATGCTGTACCTTCCTTTTCTGGATCACCCCAGCTCAGTATCCCCCTCCTGGGTGAGCCAAAGGATTTGCTCCCGCTGCCTTTAATATGTATATTTAAAGGATCTGTGGAGGAGCTCCAGGGTGAGATGCTGCCTGGCGGCTCTACGGACCACCCAAGCAGGGTCAAGCGAGATTATGTCTGCAGCTGCCCAGACGCTGCTGTGTTTGCTTCCAGCACAAGAATCTAGCATGGCAAACAATTCAATACTGTCACAGGGGGTTACTGTTTATTTGCATCTGTTTGATTTTATACATAGACAGAAAAAGAAATAAAGCACTCTACATGCTAAATAATTAGCCTTCCAGCAGAACTGGAACAGTTCAGACTGATACTGAAAGACTGCTCCTTATCTGACCGTGGAATAAAATAAGACTGCAGCTGAAAGATATTCAACTCAAGTAATAAAGATTAGCTGAATATATAAAACCGTCTGATCATTCTGTGAAACCTAGGGGGAGGATTTGTGAAATCTGTTATCTGAAATGATGTTTCTTCTCCTTTTATTCACAGAGTATTTGGAAAGGTCATTGCAACACTGTGCAGCTGCATGCCAACAGCTTCAGATGCCATTGCACCCGAGTGAGAAGTTTTATGTAATGCTACATAGAATGTTCATGATTCCCCCCCCCCGACTTCCTGAATATCCATTTCAGAACTTAAGAGTAGAACAAACATTCTAGAGCCATTATTTCAATGAAAGAAGCTATCATGGAAGCATAACAATGGGACTAACCACTATAAAAATCCAGTATAGATTGATGGAATAATTGTGCATGATTGCTGTGTGGAGTGTTAATCAATTTTGCTTTTTAACAGAAAGCAATAAATAATAAAAAAAAGCAATCCAGAGAATCCTTTTAGGCTCAAGCAGCCAGCAAAGCTGTTTTAACTCTAAGAGTACCTCCCTGTTTTCTGTGCTCATAAACCTGCAGGGGCTTATGTCACAATAAACTAGAGAATGTCTGAGATTCACAGCACTTTAGAGTCTAAGGTCATAAAGGGGCAGGGATAATGTTAAAATGATTTTCTATAAAAAATCATAGCCACAGAATGCTGTGTGTCTCTGAGGCTATTAGGCTTATTGTGAGATGGGATTTCAGAGGCATTTGCCTTTCTAAAATACTTTATCTAAACAGATATGCTTTGAATTGCAGTAAATACCATCTCATGAATGCAAACAAATGTAAGCTACACAAAACAGTCATATGTGCACAGAAGTATTCTCCTTTGGATAGTTTCACCAGTGCTCAGAGATTATGGAAATTGTACTCCAAAACCTCTAGAGGGCAAGAGGTAGCAAAAGGTCTCTAATACCATCAGATACCTAAATAACCTATGTTAAGGAGTTGTGTGTGCATATACACAAATTGAAAACCAAGTTAGAAAAATGAAAATCATGTTAGCAAGGCAAGATGATAACTAAAGAACACACCTTGATTACCAAAGCAATACAACACGTGAATAGGCAAATGAGAAAAGCACTCTTAAGTCCCGAGAACATTCTCAAATGTGTGTCTTTCATTTCTAGGCCAACTGCCATATAAAATATGCCTGTTCCAGTACAATTACTTGAATGTAAGAGATGAAGTGTAATGGTAAAAAGGTAAAGGTAAAGGACTTCTGGACAGTTAAGTCCAGTCAAAGGCGACTATGGGGTTGCGGCGCTGAACTCGCTTTTCAGGTCAAGAGAGTTGGCATTTTGTCCACAGACAGCTTTCCGGGTCATGTGGCCAGCATTACTAAACCGCTTCTGGCGCAACGGAACACAATGATGGAAGCCAGAGGGCACGGAAACGCTGTTTACCTTCCCACCATAGCGGTACCTATTTATCTACTTGCACTGGTGTGCTTTCGAACTGCTAGGATGGCAGAAGCTGGGACAGAGCAACAGGAGCTCACCCCATTGTGCAGATTTGAACAGCCAACCTTCTGATCGGCAAGCCGCAGAGGCTCAGTGGTTTAGACCACAGCGCCACCCACGTCTCACTCAAAGTGTAACAATGACCACTTGTGTAACATGTATTTTCTGGGTATGTAATAAAAGGAAGATTGAATACGCCAACTTCCGAAACGTCTATTATAATCTAGACAACGTTCTGCCATATAAACATGGAATTCCACATAATAGTTGGCACACAAGCAAACAAGCAAATGAAATAAATAATATTCCACGTAGTGCTAATTTCTTCCTTCCGTGTTCCCTCTACTGAGGAATTTTAAAATGCAGTTTTAATTTGGGAAGGCAATGGAGTGTATCTACCTGCTGGATCAGCTGCCAGCTGAAAAAAGGCTGATAGAAGCATGTTCTGGATGTTGTTAATTACACAAAAATGGTTCATTAATCTTTAGTGTCAATGCTGCTTCTGCAGGGTTCTGCAGCATACCCCTTGTTGGATGTATTGTTGTGCATTTTGTATATTCATTTTGTGAGGAATTGTGACACACCCACTCACAAGTGTATCTCCCTGCAAATGAGCACTTCAAGCACTTGATACATCTACTCATATGTACAACTACTCATTAGTAAGCACCCCAGAACATATCTATCCTTAGGCACATGTGGGCAGAGTGACAAGCTGCCTGGCACATCCCCACTGGAAAAACTCTACTTGCATTTACGAAGATTTTCATAAGTACAATCTAACTCCAAAAGTAGATGCTGCCCAGAAAGATCACACAACCATCATGGACATGCTTGGGCACCCTTGCCCTCAATGCACTATGCAAAGCTACCGGATTTATATTAGAAACTTGAAGTCATTCATTTATCAAAGAAGGTGCATTAGTAACGACAGCATGAAACAGTCCACGGTTCCATGCTAGCTAACCTTTTTGACAGCTCTCTCGGACTGACCTTGGCCAGAGTGGTGAAACAGAATGGCTTTGTGCTGTGGATTAATATTCCATTTGCAATATAGCTATTCCCGTCACGTTAAGTGTCACAGGTTAACAGAAAAGGTTAGACAGTACTTATTATGAAGTCGCCAATATGAGTGATTTTCAAGAAGCTTGAGGTGCTGTATAAAAGCAAAACATTTTGAAAGCAAATTATCATCCGCACAAAATGCAAGTGATTTATCCTCTGGTGTTAAATTATACACAGTACACAACCAAAGCATGACAGGCAAATGGCATACATTGGAAGGGACAATCTGCTTTTAGCACTGCCAATCACTCCTGTGTCTCTTTAAAAAGAGATCATCGCTGTCATTCAGCTGCGGACTCACTATCTTGTCTATGGTTGCAACAAGGTTCCGCACATCCTTTGCAAATGACTTCTGAAAACCACTTGTTCATGATGCGCACTACAGTGGTAACTCGGGTTAAGAACTTAATTCGTTCTGGAGGTCCGTTCTTAAACTGAAACTGTTCTTAACCTGAGGCACCACTTTAGCTAATGGGGCCTCCCGGTGCCACCACGCCACGTCGCTGCCGCACGATTTCTGTTCTCATCCTGAAGCAAAGTTCTTAACCCAAGGTACTATTTATGGGTTAGCGGAATCTGTAACCTGAAGCATCCGTGACCTGAAGCATCTGTAACCCGAGGTACCACTTTAATTCCTTCATTAAACGGCCTCGGTCCAGTATGCCTGAAGGAGCGTCTCCACCTCCATTGTTCTGCCCGGACACTGAGGTCCAGCGCTGAGGGCCTTCTGGCAGTTCCCTCACTACGAGGTTACTGTATTTTAGTGTTCTGTTGGAAGCCGCCCAGAGTGGCTGGGGAAACCCAGCCAGATGGGCGGGGTACAAATGATAAATAATTATTATTATTATTATTATTATTATTATTAGCATACTTTCACACACTGCATTTAAATTCTACCAACAGAAAGCAGCAGGATTATTTGCAACATCAGCAGCTCGTCACTCTTTACAATGGCGTTATTTTGCTCATGTGCACGGTCAGCAACAACAGCTGGTAACAGGCACTGTGATTTAAGGGTCCAATTGCTCAGCAATAGATGAATTTGTTTTGGCAATATAAGAATGTTATGTAAGTGATCTATAAGCCACCAAACATAATTGTGATGGTCAATACTTTAAAATCGGGAGACTACTTTGGAAAGGGACTCTTTGTAGAATATCAAATCTCTGTCTCATAGGCTGCATTTACATATCATGGTAATCCAACATTCTTGACTATGCAGTGTGAGCTGCATATTGCCCAGTTGCTCCTGTTCTTCTCCTCCCATGGTACAGATGGAAGGGATGGCTTATCAGTATGTCAGAAAGTGGGGAAATGGCTTGCTTTGCCCTAACAAACCATGGCCAATAAGTCAACATTAATGAAGAAGAACAATGCTGGCTAGCAATCATGGTTTGTTAGGCTGGAACAAAGCAGGATCCTAGATTCGGATGCAACGCTGAGCTATCCACATCCTGGTTTGTTTATCTATCTGTGCCAGGGGAAGAGTGAAGAGGAATGATCAGGATGCATGGAATAGAACACAGCTTGTGCATATGATTTCTTAATACAGCATACATGTGATAAGATTTCCCTTTTAAGAGAATTGAATTTGACTTTTTTCTCATTATTTTTATTAATTTTCCAAATTATTACAAATCAAACCAAATTAAATTAATTTAATACAATTTCTTAAAATCACGTTTCCCGCTCCTATACCAAACATAAGTGGAAGCCATTTCAAAAATCAAGGGCAATAACTAGAATTGTGACCTAGAGGAAGAAGCTGCAGACTGTGAAGCCAGAGAGGCAGAACCTGGTGTTTGATTTCTGCTCGAATCCAAGGCTGTGGCTATAGAAGAAACAAGACCCCCTTGGTATACTGATGCTGTGAACCCCTCCATCGTAGGCTCAGGTTGCATATATGTGTAAGGAAGCCATACATCATAAAGACACCACAGTTTCCACTATGCCTCATTTCCAAAAGGAAACACAAAGCCTGGGTAAGCACTTGCTCACAGATTGGGGTGGTGTGCAATAATTCTAACAGCCCCCAATATCATCTTTTGAACTTTGGGGTTCTTGAATTTATCTGTTTGATTTATTCAAAGATGTAATGTGTTACCATACATCTCCATTGTTATGAAGATTCAATTCTTTAAAAAGAAAATTCTGCACACAGAAGCAACTGTTAACAAATGTAATTAGGTAACTTCAATATGAATATCCACAAGAAAACATCCAATTAAGCTGTACATTTTGATTATCTCAACCAGCATTGTATTGGCAGAACAGTGACTGAGTCTCATTGAATTCCAAGTGAAGGAAACTACATGGTTGGCATCCATCTGTCTCAGGAGAGATATATAATATTCCCTAGGCAGCACATTTTTCCTAAAATATTTTCACAAATGTACCTTGCTACTTCCAGAAATCTTTTTGCTTTAAACATAATCTATATTGTAACACACAGTTGATCTTGAGGAGGATGGGTACATAATTCATCTTGTTGCAGGGAGGATGAGAAGTGGAGATCTGGAATTAAATGGAGGTCAGTTTGTAAACTGAACTACATTTAAAACCAAAGGTCTCTTTTGTACCATGCAACTCATTAATTCAATGTTATATCTCCATGCCAGAGAAGCTGTAATAATTATACTGTGTGAAACTATTATGTCCACACAATAATTACATCAGAAGCAGAAAACACACACACTGCACTTTTCCAAACATTGAAGTCTGGATATGTAATTTTGAAGAGAAAAAATAAAAAAATTATTTATAATAATAAAAGAAAAAGAAAAGAAAACTATTGCTTACAAATGCTAACCAACCTGTTTTGAAGTATCCTTCATTTGCATTACAACATTGTTATGAAAATTCAGCATTGTGGTTCTCAGTGATACATTGCACTGCTCTGCTAAATATCAATATATAGTTTGTGTGAGAGTTGGTAAAGATACAATCAAGGCTCATGATCAAAGATTGGTTCAATTACTTATTCATTTCGTCTTAATTCTACTTCTGGGATTACGAGCCTTTCACATAAATTTTCTTCCATGTAACAAATTCCAATATAGGCTTTGGGTCCATGACTATATTCCCACCAGTAACACATTAATAAATATGCATCATTTCCATTCACATAGTCTTCACCACAGGTATAGTAGAGTTGTTTGTAAACTCATTATGGTGTGAGAAACTGATTAAACTGTTTTGAATAGGGAATAAATTCTATTTCTTTTCTTTAAATTTATTAGGCAGATTTTCATTGATCTTCTCAGTGACTGCTAACCACTGAAGGATGCAAAAACACATTTTTGTACTTATATAAACTTGAACTCAGTATGATTTTTCTGCTGTATTACGTCAATGTAACCAAATACAGCTATAATTGCAGACTAAACAAATATGCACCCTCTCCAATATATTCTCATTCTTATAGCTGCTAAGTTAGGCCGTGTAGTAACTATACATTCTCTCTCAGACAATCATTAACAAGGCAGGGCTGCAACCCACCTTATTTAATTCCCTAAGTACCTGAAAGCATGAGTGCAAAAAAAGTGAACTAAAAGGCTTCTTTTTAAAGACAAGCTATTTATGACCTCAATTCATCAAGCTATATACTGACTGCATGAAGAAATGTGAAACGAACATTTAATTACATTTTGAAAACAAATAATTGCTTTGTGAACTCATTTTCCTCCTTATTTAGCTGCAGCGATCTAAGCTCAGAAATGTATGATGTTCCCTACAACAGATGGTGACTCTCAAAGCATCTAAAGCAAATTGCTTGCCTGTAGCCTTACATAGATTCAACACCTCTTCCTGGAGAAATGGAAAAATCAAGGCATGCAAAACAGTATGGCACCCAAACCTTTCTGTATTTATCATCTCACTCTGATTGTGTGCCTTCCTACAACATGGAGTTTTACTTGCAATAATATATTAACAACATTTAAACTTGTTTATCCACCTGTTTCTGTTAGAAACAACACTGCAACATCATAGGTGGGAATATGATCTGGCACTGAAAATAGAAAAAAAAAAAATCAGCTACTGTGCCAATCCCAGGCTAGTTTGGACATGTCAGAAGCCATCATTCAAGGATCAGAAGTGGGCCACAGGATTACAAGCACCTCCTTAAAGCCCATCCCTTCAGTGCTTAGCTGTTCCCCATCCCCTCCAACCGAGGTCAGTCCTACACATGACCACTATTGATTACACCTAAAATTTATCTAGGTAAGATAATTGGGTTTTTTTATTTTTGGAATTCACGTTGCACTGTGTTTTAACAACTGCAGCACTGTCATCAACAATGGTTAATGCTAGGTGTATCTGGCTTAATGTTGGTTTTGAAGTTTACATTAAACTCCTATTTCAGATCATGATTAAACAGGAGTCTGTGTGATTTGTTGGTGAGGTCAGTGCCAATGTCACCCTTCCGTACAATTATGGCTGTGTACACATTACCCTTTCCTACAGCTCCAGTGTGCCCCCGCCACTGGTGTTTGAAGCAGATTACACATGACATTAGCCACAATCCATATGGCTCCAATACTTTGAGATATACTACTGTTCGATGCGTTTCCCCTCAAATCAGCTTCCGTCCGATTTGAAAACCATGGTTAAGCTAAGGTGTGCAGGTTTCAGACAGACATCTTCATGAATCAGAGTTCAGGTGGGATTCAGGCACAGGAACACAAAATCAGATAATGTCCACCAGGTGAAGACATCTCCGCCCTTTCTCTGGTGTGCACAGAAACATAAAACTGTGTCTTGAAATGCAGTGGGCAGGGAACAACCTTGCTGTGTTTCAAGCCACTAACATGCACAGCACCCAAGACACACTCTCTCCAGAAAAGATGTGGTGGGAGGTTAGCTCCCAATATGTTAATCATAGTTAAGAAGGTGTCAACATTATGCACCAGCTCTTTATGATACCACCATTGTTTCTTTTGGAGACATCAGTTGCATGCACCAACTCTCAGAAGCAGAAGGCATATTTTAATTATTATTATTTTATATTTCATTATTTTTGTGCCAACATTTTTACTGGGGTGTAGAGAGTCCATGAGTACACGCTGCACTCACAAACACTTGGCAGTATGTTGTGGGATGCTACTTCGGAGCACCCTAACATTTGGGTTTGGATGGTTGTAGGGAAGATGAGAAAACCCTGAACAAAACCCTATCCTATTTGGATCCCAGCCCACGTCTGTAAGAACCAATTGTATTATTTTGATAATCGCCAGTTCTTGTCAAAACAGCTGATTTAGGGTACTTGCAGGAAAACTAATTAGAGGTTTAGTAATTTTGCATGTATGTATTCTACCCGAAATATGCACCTGGCAACATGTGGACTTTTTAGGTCTCTGATATCAGCTGCATGCATTTTAAGTATCAAGTGTCCCCTTAGCTGCATCCTAATACTAGGAGAAAGAGAGAAAAACCACCAAATAGTCTAGGTTTGTGTCCCTTTTATATTGCCAAACAACACAATTACTAGCAGCAGTATAAAAGTGCTAGACACTCTCTTGAGGCAGCCATGTTCTGGTCACTATGACTTGAGCACAAATCCCAGGTTGTCATTGTAGTGGGAAATAGACTTGCTTTGAATCTTTTCATTAAGTAGCCACTTATAAAGGGAGATTCTGGAGCAGGCTGACCTGCTGAACTGATTAGCAGACTTCCTGAGCTGAGCATAAAAGCATGCCCTTCTGATATGAAACAACACTCTTCAGCTAAAAACTCTGGCAACACTTCAATTTGAGTCCCTCTTGATTATTTGCTTTGAAGATCGGTGCATCATGCATGGCACTGTGGAAACGAATGATACTTGAGATGGGCTACTTGAAAAGAACTACAGTCTGGGAAATATTATAAGGGCCTGGATGAATTTCCGAACTATGAAAGTCTTCCTCACTTACTGAAAAATCCAAGCTTTCCCACAAGTATTCCTCTCTGGAGGGCAATACTGCATCATTTTTTAACAATAAGTGAATATTCTGACCAAGGGAGAAAGATCATATAACAGTAGCATTCACAAAAGCAGGATTAGTTTTATGGGACAATATGTTTTATGAAAAATCTCAATTGCCTAATTTGGTATCTGATGAAAACGCTCTTGCCTTCACTTAAGGGTAGCATTTTATGACTGATGGTTTGCACACCTAAACATGGTAACTTAAATTATAGAGATTTCATGGGTCTTTCAGACCTATGCAAATAATTAACTGAATCGCAGAACTATTAATGCTGAGACCTCTGAACTAATTGTTTGCATCTATAGGCAGCAAAATCTAACTTAGGTGTGGGGAACTTCTGGCCCTCTAGATGCTGCTGAACTACAACTCCCATCATCCATGGACATTGGAATTGCTTGCTATGACTGATGGGAGTTGTTGTTGTTCGGGAATCTGGAAGGCCAAAGGTTCTCCACTCCTGATTTAACTTAAGCAGCTTCTGCAATAGTTTTGGATAATAACCTGAACTTCCTGAAAAAATCTGGGCAAATAAAATACTGTGCAAAGTTTAAAACCGGAAGATATTGTGAAAGCAAATAAAATGGCAAATGAGTCACCAGCCATACTATTTATCTACCTTATTGCACATAACTGACTTTAAAGGGATGTTGTTGTTGTTGTTTTCTGGAGGTACTCAATTGTACACAATACCAGCACCCCCCCTTTCAAATCTTGGAGAGTGTTAGGACACACAGTGTCTGAAGGTGCACTCTTCCACTGCTTCCCAAGACAGACGGGTGCCAACAACAACAACAAGAACTAAACTCAGATCCTGATCAAGCTAAATCCCACAGATTTCTATGGACATGCTTAACTCTTTCATTGAAATCAGTGGAATGTCTTGAAGTTTTGCTGAATGTGCCATTTGTATGCAATATTAAGACCTATATAATTGCAAGGGTATTCACCAAGGGCGGAACAACTTCTGTTTCTGCATCAGGACTCCCCCTTTCTCCCCCTGAACACACTTCCCATTCCATCCCCAGATCTGTTCCAGAGGGTAGGTGGAACCCCTAAAACACATGGGGAATGCATGGGGAGGGGAAGGGGAGAAAACCTTAAGATGACAGGATGTTCACCTGAGTGCTATGTTGCATTTGACCCTATATCATGGGACATCAACCTTTTTAGGGGGTCAGCAGGCATATTTTTAGAATTTTGAGAAATCGCTTAAGAGGTCAGTAACACAATGGCTGCTGACAGGGTGTGATGTAACTCAAAGTGGGAGCTGCAGGGGCATCACAGATAAAAAGGCCAGAGCACAGAATAGTGCAGGTATGCCCCCATCAGTCAGTCACTCCATCACGGGGGGGACGGGACGTACCTACATCAGTCAGCACCATGTCCGGTCACAGAGAGAAGCTCTTCACCTCTCCTCTGTTCAGAACAGACAGAAAGATGGACATCGAATCCCTGCTTCCAGTGAAATATATGCATGTTTAAAGGGCCACGTTCAAGGTACGAGAGGCTCAGCCAGTGCAAAGAGTAACTGAGCAGGGAAGGCAAACTGTCTCCTGCATATTGTGGATTTTTGAAAGGGCTATTTACTGAGACCTTTTGTGGGTGCCACAGAAGGTACGTGCAGGTAGTGTGATTCCTGCAGACCCCACACTGGTGGCCACTAGTCTATATTACTAAGCTTCTACTAAGGGATTTCACAGCTTTAAAACAACAAGAAGCATTTTTTAAATGTTAATACCAATGTTAGAACAGAAACAAGATTTGACCACAAACAGGATTTTGGAACATTTAGAATTTCAACTGGATTTCCAAAATCAGTGTAATATGGTGCCTGGATAGAGAGAAACTTTTAAGCCGAATATTCTTTTAAAAGAAGGTTTCTGTTTGGCAGATCATCAAATAAAGGTCTGAAGCTTTTTGTTATCCAAAGCTACACTTGAAACAGAGAACATTCTGAAATCAATCCTCACATAACATAATACCAGTTCCATAGGGTATCCCTTTATTACTTAGGAGATGCAATTTCTTTCCTGGTGCTTTGCTACCTGTATAAATGACAAGTAACAAGATAAACCTCAGGTTTACTTAAAATCATGGCAATTTAACTTTCATTTACAACAAAAAACTGTAAATACCCTACATGCTGAAAGTCGAAATATCCTATATCTGGTGCCTATGAAAGTCTCATTAATATGTCACTCAGTGGTATCGCACATGGCAACTGCTGCCTCTTTTATTCAGTTTGTGTGTCTGACCATCTTTCTCCAAGCAGCAATTTCTAGGTGGTACCAGAATCTGATATAGATCTGAAAATGAGGGCTGGGGAAGAGCTACTTGTCTTTTTCACTCTAATTGTATGTAGGTGCTAACATAACATCAATTTGGTAACATATTAAAAGGTATTAGCAGATCTGTTAAATCTACATTTCCAGATTAACAGAAAGAAAGAGATGGCTGCAAAAGTCCAGGTGTGTCTACCTGGCCCTTGAATTGTTCTTGCCTGCCACTCAAGGCATAAAAATGACTGCAGCAATATCCTGTTCCCACTAAACGTTGTGAATCACCATTCACTTCCTCGGGAGCCATGTTTTGACTAACGTAATGAATACTCTAAGCCAAGGCAAGAAACAGAAAGCAAGTGCAGGCTGAATGCTGCCTTTTATTCACTGAATCAGCTACTTGTTTCCAACACTGAAAGCTTTCAAACTCTACATAGGTGTTCAAAAGGAAAGGTAATAGATCTTCTCATCTGTTGAGGTTGGTTATGTGGCTGAGTCTTGACATGCTTTATTAGAATTCAGCAGACTATGTTTAATTAGACCATAGAGTTGAGCTTTGCCTGGAACGATGATCAAGAGCTCAGGTATCACAAGGCTCTCAGAGTCAATGTGATAAAGCCACGGGTAGTCAAGATGGTGCCACCCCCTGTCATTGCTGGACAACAGCTCCCATCATCCCTGATCTTTTGATATACTGGCAGGGGCTGATGGAAATCATAGTCCAAGAACTTCTGGAGGGCACCACACTGGCTTAAAAGGTAAAGAGACCTCTGACCATTAGATCCAGTCATGACCGACTCTGGGGTTGCAGCGCTCATCTCACTTTATTGGCCGAGGGAGCCTGCGTACAGCTTCCGGGTCATGTAGCCAGCATGACTAAGTCGCTTCTGGCGAACCAGAGCAGCGCACAGAAACGCCGTTTACCTTCCCGCCAGAGTGGTAACTATTAATCTACTTGCACTTTGAGGTGCTTTCAAACTGCTAGGTTGGCAGGAGCAGGGACCGAGCAACAGGAGCTCACCCCATTGCGGGGATTCGAACCACTGACTTTCTGATCGGCAAGTCCTAGGCTCTGTGGTTTAACCCACAGCGCCACCAGCATCCCACCCGGGCTTACCCTGCAATAAATAAGTAAGTAAACAGCAAGGATGAATGCAACAGAGGCTAGCCATTTGTATACGATCCAATTGTCCTTGACAGTCCCAGTTCTCTGGTACTTGTCTGTGGTAAAGCACAGTTTTTCTCCTATTTTGCTGTAGGTGCATTCTAGGGAGTGCCTTGTTAAAATTGTTAATGTGTAGTGCTAGAATTATGTTGCTTCTGGTTTTAGCCTCTTCCTCAGGTATCTACAAGTTAAATAGCATAGGGCTAATATATCTCATCTTTAATGCACATGCATGCAGATGCATGCCCATAAACACAAAATGTAACATGTAGTGCCACGTACCATTTTTTACACTGTTGCTGATAAGGCTTATTTTGAAGTGCTGGTTATAAATCATATTACAATTGGGCATTTCATTCTTAATGAGAAGAATTTTGCTTTTACATCTGTGAAGGGCCAGCTATTGCAAGGTAAATCAATATAATATAGAGTGGGTTCACTTGAGCGTTCAAATGATGTACAATGGGGGTGGCGTGTGGGAGAACTCTTGGCAGTGAGAATATGGTATTATGAGTACATTTTTCACCTGCAAAATGTAGCCATCACAAAATGTGAGATTGTACAACATCTATACTGCCTGCATGCTGTTGAAGTTTAGGCATGAACCTTAACTTGCAGTTTCAGTCCTTTTTAAGAGTAAGAGTAAATTGGTAAGATTCTAAAATGACAAATCACTTTATACAGAAAATGTACAATTATCTTTCATCTGGATGAATGCCTTGGTTTGTCTGTTCCTTGGAATAGACACAGGGAGTCTATGCAAATGAAGGTATCATGAAACTAAAGCTTACAGTCCATGTTACAAGTACCCAACTAGCAACCAATATCATCCCCATAACAACAGAGAGTTGGAATGAACACATTATTACTAGATTTTTCAAGAGAAAAGTTAAAAACAAGGCAAAGGGGGGGGGAGAGGAAGGCATCCTAAATTACTCCTATTTACTAAGGAATAAGAACCACTGGATTCTGTGGGACTAACTTCTGAATAAGCATGCTAGTTATTGCATTACATATCCAACAGAGGGGGGCAAATATCCCACAATAATAGACAAACACGCACCATTTTGCAATTTGTGACATATTACAGATGTGAGTGGATGGTAATTTATAACTGTAATCCTTTGCATTTTGACAAAGCCTATTGGCTTTTGCCACATTGTTTTAAATGACATTTTAAAAAGTTATCTGCCTGAACACTCCAAGAGAGAGGTGAAAGATACTGCAAAAGTTTCATCAGGTCACAGGGCAGACTGAGTAATTCTTTCATTTCAGGAGGGTTTATTTTTTGACCCACATCGTATGGCTTTTGTTACTAGGAGACCATGGCCCTAATAAAAGTGCCTAGATGAATGTGATACTGTGTCCTCTGCTTCACTGCCAACATTACTCCCTTCCGTGTAGAGATCTGAGGTGCCCAGAGAACTCGGTGCATATCACTGTGCTGATGGGATATGATGGGGTTTGTAACACACACCACCGTTGATGTTTTCTCCCTTTCATCTTATCATTCCCCTTAATGGTCAAAAGGAGAGGTGAATACATTTCATTGTGTAACATTTAACTTCTCAGTAGTCTGTCAATCATTCTAAAATGCAGGAGAATTTTAGATTCTATGGTATTTTTTTCTTCTTTTCAAGCAGCAATAATTTTATTTTTTTGCAATATTCACTTCCATTACATGGGAACTATTACAACAAACAATACAATACACAGTAGTTATGATCCACATGTAGTTAACATATAAATTTTTATTCCTTATTGCAGCAATTAATCCCATTTAAATGCCAGTTTTGCTAGAAATAAATTAGATGCAATTTCACTTCAGTTTAAAACATTAACTTTACATTGCCCTAACATTAAACGGTGAAACATACAAATTAACATAACTGAGGCTGAAATGTTTCGATTTGGCACTTAAAATAACCAACACCCTAAAACAATAATAGCCTGAATGTAATGTAGACTCAATTTACAAACACTTAAGATTTATCACACCCTAATCTTTTATTTCACTCTCATTGTTTGACTAGGGTTTGGGAGACCAGGGATCAAACATGAAGCTCATTGGATAAGCTTAGACCAGCCACCATTTCTCAGTCTAACATACCTCACAAGGTTGTTGTGATGACAAAAATGGGAGGGACAGAACCATATATCTCATCTTGAAGCCCTTACAGATGGAATATAAGTGTAAGAAATAAATAGTGATTAAAACATTGATCTTTTTTCATTCATTTATTATATTGTTCTAGCGGTTCTCTCTCTACAATTTACACATATATCATCATTTCAATGAACCATTTCCTCATATATAACCATTTATGTTGATATATTGCCCTCACATTTTTTGTATATTCAGCCTTTCCCATTTCCACATATATATTTTTGCCAGGTTAGGAAACAAATTCTGCTTAAAAGCAATCCTCGCTTGTTTCCACTTTCCACTTCCCCTCCCTCATTGTTAAGCAGCAGCCAAGGAGAATCCGTGTACCTCCTTGTTGTCATGGCCAAGTGGCAAATCTAAGAAAGCCTTGTAAGGGGCAGGCATTGCAAAGCTGCACTGCAGGCTGATCAGGCATGATCGAGTTCCCCACTTCAGGCATGCTTTAGTCAAGAGGAAGAGTATGCTAGCTCTGCCTCCCCAGGTCACCATTTTGATCACTTACCCTAATTTGGAGAGCACCCTAAGTTGGAGGGAAGCAAAGAACATGGTTTACTTGTGGAGGCTCCCCAGTTCAGAAGATTGCCTTTCAGCTTATGGAGGGAAACTGGAACAATGATGGGGGTAGGTGAAACTATTACACTCTTTTCCCTGTGGTGTCCCCTACCCCACTCCAAGGCTTATTTGTTTGGTAAGACATCCCCAAAGAAATATCAGTTTTGTCGCTTAAAGCTCTAATTTGTCTGCATTAAGAACAGGCAGCTTCTCACCCCTGACACTCATGGGCTTCTGACGCTGCAGCTAGACCCCTTTCCCAAAGAAAGTTAGCATCACATGCCACATACTTCTCAGACAATGCCTCTGCTGTCCAGCAGTTTTCCCTCAGCAACCATGTGTAGCTGCATATATCATTACCTGCACAGGACCTTGGTGGGAGCAGAGGGACAGCTACCCTCCCAGAAAATTTTGCTGCTATGAAAGTCTAAAAGTGTAACTAGAGCTTGATCTCTGCAAATTCTCAAGAGCACAGACAACTACAAACTCAAATTTTGTACATTAGCAGTGAAACATTTCACATGTGATTGAATGTCATGTGGGATATGCTCAGAGCTCACCTGAGTGGGAGATTCTGCTCCCCATTTGTCTGTGAGAGCCACGTTGCTAATTGCTGCAGTTTATGAAAATACTTGCTGCTCCAGATGATCACTTGTTATCTCTGCTTCCTTGATTAGAAAATTGATTAACGAGCCCTGACTTTGTAAGTGTTTATACTAAAACCTCTAGATTTTTCAATAAACCCCATACGGCTTAGCTTACACAGCTGTCAATTCAGGTTGCTGTTCAGTTGCAACAGTATAAGCAGCAATTACTTTTGGCTAGGGACGCGGGTGGCGCTGTGGGTAAAACCTCAGTGCCTAGGGCTTGCCGATCGCATGGTCGGCGGTTCGAATCCCCACGGGGGGGGGGGTGAGCTCCCGTCTTTCGGTCCCAGCTCCTGCCCACCTAGCAGTTCGAAAGCACCCCTAAGTGCAAGTAGATAAATAGGTACCGCTTTATAGCAGGAAGGTAAACGGCGTTTCTGTGTGCTGCGCTGGTGCTGGCTCGCCAGAGCAGCTTCGTCACGCTGGCCACGTGACCCGGAAGTGTCTCCAGACAGCGCTGGCCCCCGGCCTCTTAAGTGAGATGGGCGCACAACCCTAGAGTCGGACACGACTGGCCCGTACGGGCAGGGGTACCTTTACCTTTACCTTACTTTTGGCTAGACCAAGAATGCTGAGATTATACCACAGATTTATACACAGAACTTTCATCTTTCTGGGAAATGGCAAGATACTCAGTTGCCTGTTAATTTAGCATCCTGATTCTGCTCCTGGCTGGCTGGCTGCCCTCTCCCATATCAATATGCTGCAGCAGTTAGCAACCATTCGCTTGCTTGGTGCTCAGAGGCACACACCCGCTGCCTCCATTGTCACCTTCCAATTGTCACCAGTAACAATGAGAATTCTCTCTTCCATTGGTCACCCACTGTGGCAACCAGTGATTCCTACTGGCAAAATGGTACATCAACCACCACTGCATGTTTGAACAAGAAGGGCTGGGAGTTTTTTGTAAAACATATTGCTACGATGGAAGGAGAGTACAAAAACAGCCCCACCATATGTGTGTGTTTGTACACACATGGGGCCACATTCTCTTCCAGGGCCAAATGCCAGCAATGGGCGAGGTAAGAGCCAAATGTGAGTGAGGCTAACCACACCATAGATTCACACACACACACACACACACACACACACACACACACACTATCTATCTATCCACATCCATCTATTTCACCCCCCTTTCCCCACCTCTCTCCCCAGCAATAAATGAGCATCCCTCACAGAGGCGCAAAGAAAAAGAAACTACCAAAGGAACTGGAGCTACTAGACAGCTTTCTGCCAGCCCAACTGATCCGTCCTTGTTTAATTCCTCATGGAATTAAATTTCACAATCTCTCAGGAGAAACAGTCAATGTTTGAAGAAGGGTTGCTGCCAGATTCGTAAAATAATCTTTAACAAACTCAGCTTATTTAAAACTTAATAACCTGCTTTACCCCCT
The DNA here is from genome assembly GCF_965112155.1 of Podarcis liolepis. Classification (NCBI taxonomy): domain Eukaryota; kingdom Metazoa; phylum Chordata; class Lepidosauria; order Squamata; family Lacertidae; genus Podarcis; species Podarcis liolepis. The sequence continues at coordinate 17,989,318 of NC_139557.1, read as the reverse complement.
CTAAAATTGTGAACAACCATCACTAATCGATAACAATACTCAAGTGAAATTGACAATCATTTTTTAGAATCCAACATCTAAAGCATTAAATGAATGGTCAAAATTTGGTTCTTGCAGTTGTCCATTCTGCCCATGCCGTACAAATCCACAGAAAGGCGAAAAGGAGCCACTCCTTTCTCACACCTCCTAAAAGTCTGAGTGAAGCGTAAATAAACCTGATGAAGTTAATTGCTTCCTAAAGGAAAAAAACACAGAAAGACTTTCAAAGCGTGATAAATGTGGTTCGAATTGGCATTTTGTATCTGGGAGGAAAATGCTTTGGAATGCAGTATCTGTGTTCAAACCATCACTGCTTTGAGAGTTCGTGAAGCCCTTTCCAAACAACAGTTGGGTGGGGGGAGGTTGAATGTAGGGGGGAGGAGGGAGGTTGCAGCAACAGGTCTTACATCTTCACTAGATTCTGTAAACCCCAAGTGTACAAAGTGTGCATGCACAGACTTGTCTTCACAATCAGGAACCTTGGTATTTGCAAATTCCTGATCACACGGACAGCTTTACATGGATAGGTTCGGCCTAAAGTCCAGTGAACATTTGTAGGTCAGGGTGGGACCAACTGCTGTTATACCACCCCCAGGCCTAGGCACATTCTGGCACTCGTGAATTGTCCTCTGAAAAGGGCCTCTGTCTTCACCTGAAAATTGCCGTATTTGATATGCAGTCCACAAGCATTGAAAAGGGAGTTTTCCCATTGACTTAATGTGAATTTAAACCCTTAGGGATTCTCACAGAAAATTAAAAAACCTGAATGTGCTCTGACCTGTATAATGAAAAGCTTATACTTGCAAATTGCCAATTATCCCTAATATTTTCTTTAACAAATTCATAGAGATTTCATTAACATTCACTGTCAATTGATTCCGGGGCTATCGTGACCCTCAAATCTTTTATGGTAAAGGCCAGATACTAGGGGAAAACTGTTAAAAATATAGCTGATTAAATGATTGCAAAATGGTTAATGAAGCCCAGTGAGCGTAAAGAGATATCAATCAAGTGTCATCTGGGAGCCACTGATAGCATTTAGCCAATTTCTTTCATTTCATATTATTTTCATCTGTTTACTTTGATGTTTGACTCCTGCAAACTTCCAACAACAACAAGGAAAAACACCACAACTATATACTTGAGGCAAGGGCAGAGGTCATCTATCACCATTTCTACACCAAGTTACCTCCATTTAAATGCAAATGCTGGCCTTTCTTCTCAACCTTTAAACAATCATTTCATAGAAAAGCAGTTGCATGAGTAAATTTGGTGTGTGGCTATCTATGAGGTCGGTCTCTTGTCATTTGACCTCACTTTTGTAACACCATCTCATTTTAAATTCTTATGACATCGTAGGAATATACAGTATTTTTGCAGACAGGGCTTGGGCAGGATAGCAGTAATTTATTTTAACTCTGTTTTATGCGCTTAATGTAGGTATAATAATAAAGTGACTGACACAATTTTTCTTAGATTGCTATTCATTGTGTACGTTTAACATTAAGTGGCAAAACTTACACGGTTGTTTTAAGTAAAATGGAAATACTGCATGTCAAGCACTTTGAATGATCAAAAAAGTGTATATATAGGACAATGATTCTTGTTGCATGGGAAATGTGACTGGATTTCCCAGCACTTTTACTTTTAAGAATGGCTGGGCGGTGTTCTAAATTTGATCTGAAAAATAGCCATGGGGTGGGGGTCTAATCCCTTCCCTGCATACAATATAGACAATCTAAATTCGCAAAATTCTGAAGGTGCTGTCAGCTGTCTGACACATGCTCACACAACCAGCAGGGCTAACAGTGGCTTCCAATAGGGTAAGGAAATTTAAATGAATACAAATGTATGGGTAGCAATGATTAAACACTGCTGTGTCGGTGCTGTCACTCTGATCAAATGAGAGGGGTTCGCGCCACACTTTTTAAAATGTTAACTTTTTTATTTGAAATAAACCAGCATAGGGAGAGAAAAACACCCTTGCGTTCCAAAATACATAGGCTTGCATCTTATGCTGAAGTGCACAGTTCCACTCTGTGACAGTTCTCCATCCTCTCCTCTCCCCATACACCCCAAATATTTCACCCCACCCTCTCTAGCATATTTTGAGGGGAAGCTGCATCAGAGAGGAGAGGAAGTCTGTTGCAAGAGCAGAACTGCAGTGCCAGTGTGGTGTAGTGGTTAAGAGCGGTAGAATCATAATCTGGTGAACCGGGTTCGATTCCCCTCTCCTCCACATGCAGCTGCTGGGTGACCTTGGGCTAGTCACACTTCTCTGAAGTCTCTTAGCCCCACTCACTTCACAGTGTGTTTGTTGTGGAGGAGGAAGGGAAAGGAGAATGTTAGTCGCTGTGAGACTCCTTCGGGTAGCGATAAAGCGGGATATCAAATCCAAACTCTTCAACAAGCCATTGTTGTTGTTGGCATCCATCTGCCTTGAAAGACAGTGGGGTGCACCTCCTGGGATGAAGTCAAACCGCTGTGTTAGCAGCACTGAAGTGACCTCCCTGGGGAGCACACAACCAAGAGTCTATTATAAACTCTCTTCCACAACCCAGTTATTTCTCATAAAACTGCAGGTCCCCTTTTAATGCATTTCTACACTGGTCCCATCACCTCCCAGCAACTAGAAGGGGAAGAAATGGAGGCAGTGAGAGATTTTACTTTCTTGAGCACCATGATCACTGCAGATGGTGACAGCAGTCACGAAATTAAAAGACGCCTGCTTCTTGGGAGAAAAGCAATGGCAACCCTAGACAGCATCTTAAAAAGCAGAGACATCACCTTGCCAACAAATGCCCGTATAGTTAAAGCTATAGTTTTCCCAGTAGTGATGTATGGAAGTGAGAGCTGGACCATAAAGAAGGCTGATCACCAAAGAATTGATGTTTTTGAATTATGGTGCTAGAGGAGACTCTTGAGAGTCCCATGGACTGCAAGAAGAGCAAACCTATCCATTCTGAAGGAAATCAGTCCTGAGTGCTCACTGGAAGGACAGATCCTGAAGCTGAGGCTCCAAGACTTTGGAAGACCTCATGAGAAGAGAAGACTTCCTGGAAAAGACCCTGATGTTGGGAAAGATGGAGGCCACAAGGAGAAGGGGACGACAGAGGACAAGATGGTTGGACAGAGTTCTCGAAGCTACCAGCATGAGTTTGACCAAACTGGCAGTGGAAGACAGGAGTGCCTGGCGTGCTCTGGTCCATGGGGTCACGAAGAGTCGGACAGACTAAACAACAACAACCCCACCCCACTCCAGAGCCCCAACCTCACATGAGATACAATTAACTAAACTGACAAATGTGCTATGGAAGAAGAAAGGAAAAGGAGAGAGAAAGAAAATGAAGGGGATAGATTTTCTGAGATGCTTCCTCGGCTGCCCCACCCTTAATTCTACAAAGTGGTTGAAAAACACTACCAGATACCTTCAAACCTATCCATATTCTCTCTTTTGATATAGGCCATTTCCCCCCAAAAAAACATCAGGAATCTGTATCATGGACCTCCAACAAATGTGTATTCTGTTCCCTTCTCATACATTAAAGTGTAATTCTCTGCTTCTTTACTTCCACAAATGTTTCCAATCGGGCTTACTCTCTTATAAGTGTGTTTAGGATTGTACCCTTAATCTTGTTTGTTACAGAGAAAGGGATCAAGATTTTAATAAAGTTACATGTAATATCCAACAATTAGACTCTGACAACAATCCTAAATACTTTCCACATTCTGCATGTGTCAGAATCCTCATCTCCATCACACAGCAAAATAACAAAACTGAAAGGATTATTATTCTATTATTATTAAGGTAAAGGACCCCTGGACAGTTAAGTCCAGTCAAAAGCGACTACAGGGTGCGGTGTTCATCTCGCTTTTCAGGCTGAGGGAGCTGGCGTTTGTCCACAGACAGCTTTCTGGGTTATGTGACCAGCATGACTAAACCGCTTCTGGCACAACGGAATGATGGAAACCAGAGCGCTCGGAAACGCCATTTTACCTTCCCACCTATTTATCTACTCACACTGGTATGCTTTCAAACTGCTAGGTTGGCAGGAGCTGGGACAGAGCAGCAGGAGCTCACCCTATCACACGGATTTGAACCACCAACCTCCTGATCAGCAAGCCCAAGAAGCTCAGTGGTTTAGACCACAGCGCCACCCACGTCCCACCTTATTATTATTATTAACAAGGGCATTGTCTGTGTATGGCAGTTTTATGATCAGTATACATTTAATTTCAGGCAGCATACTACAAAGTTGAAAAAGTGCCAGTATTTAGAAACAACAAAGAAGACATAACCTGGAAACCCTTTCATTTATAAAGACTAAATAAAAAAATTCCTTCCAGTAGCACCTTAAAGACCAACTAAGTTAGTTCTTGGTATGAGCTTTCGTGTGCATGCACACTTCTTCAGATACACTGAAACAGAAGTTGCCAGATCCTTCTATATAGTGAGAAGGTGGGGAGGGGTGTTACTCAGAAGGGTGGTGGGAATTTTTTTATTTATTTTTTATTTTTTATTTTTTTATTTTGACTATGGCAGACCAACACGGCTACCTATCTACATTTATAAAGACTGTTCATTTTAAAGCACAATCTTTCATTTTCCCTAAATGCTTGTCGCCTGCCAAGTTTTTACTCAATGTTAAATTCAGCATTGCATCCTATAAACATTTTACAGCCATTGCACCTGGTTTTTATACGCTAGGAATGTCTGCAAGGAGTCTGTTTCTCTTGCACGGAAAAGACCTGTGCTACAAACCCACAGCCACAATTTCCTAAATAAAGGCAGAAAATCCTTATGGTTCTTTCTGCTTTACAAGCTTAGTTTGCATTATAAATGCACAAGGTCTGCCAAAGGGAAACTAGTTTGTACCATCACAACTGTAAGCAACTGGTAATTTGAATGCCCTCAATCAGGAAACTATAGTGAAGCATTTCCAAAAAAAAAAAAAAAATGTTATGAAAAATAATTTCTGAAATTCATGTGCCAAAGTGGCACTTTCAGGTATGTAAAAAGCTGAGAACTTGATAAATGCTCAGCTCTGGCACCACTTTTCCAAAGGAAATTATATAACTCCCCTCCTATCACCACCACCAGCAGAGTAGAAACAGTTTTAATTAGAATCCAGAATGTTTTTAGACCCTTTCTTACAGAGTAATGGGATGACAGAAATCAATTCCTTTATCTTCCCTTTTTAATCAAAATTCAAGTCCCTTTTGCCATGCTTTTGATGTGGTTCTGCATAAGTGATTCATTGGAAGTAAAATGGCAAATCCTCTGCTTTCAGGAGAACATTGTAATTCATAAAGTAGGCAAGGAGTAATTTAAGTATTTAAAACTTTCGTTGGAATGTGCTTTTCTGTGAAGCCTTGGAGATTTGAGCACATGGAATTTGTATTTTTAGTCCAAGGATTATACCATTTGAAACTTGACAATTAATTAAATGAATTGCTTACCCAATCAAGTATGGAGGCAGGGGTAACTTGCAATAGTAAAACATAATGAATAATGCAAGATGATTACAAGTCAGCTAGTGATGCTCAGCAGGGTCAAATCAAATTTTAAGGATGTCTCTTAAAGTTGTAATGAGCCATAGTGTCCTAATGAGAAGTTTCACTGAATCCTAACTAATCAAGCTGAAAACTTTTCAAGACTAAACCATGGAGAAAACTGTGTACGAAACAGATTTTATTTACCATGTTAAATAACCAACTGGTTAACAAACTAGAAAATAAATCACAAAACTTAAACTAATTACTTGACTTTGAAAGAACACAACTGATAAAAGAGCTCTGAATCTGCTTTAAAGCTTCCACTTATACTGCCTGTAAATCTCTATCTTGTATGTGTTGTGTTTGCTGCAAAAATGGAACTGAATTTTATCTGTGTGAAAAAAGAATGTGCAAGAAGACGCAAGTTCCTGGAAGTGAAGATTGCCAAGGGGGAGATTAATAAAACTCAGTATGACAATGCTAAATGCTTCACTGATTATTGATATAATGTGAAGACTCCTGGATGAACAGCTGACAGAGTTAAGAGCTGAGATGCATAGAACTTCGAGAGAGATTGGATCAGAGATACTTCAGACTAAAGAATCCACAGGACCTGTAGGAAAAGATGTGGATTTACCTCTGCCTGAACATGGGACAGCAGCAGGTGATGAGTTGGGAGTAGACTGTCTGGAGGACTGACACAGACAAAGGATGCTGTTGTGAGGCCAGAAGAAATAAATGGATTTAAGAGACAATCGGAGAAGGCAGAGATGAAGATGAGAGAGAAAGGGAATGGTGCACAAACTGAAGTGAACACAGAAGTCCCTAAGCTCTTAGCGAATGGTTTGGAAAAAGAATGGAAAACATGGAAGAAGGATTTCCCCCTTTTTCTGTAAACCAGGGTGAAAAACTGCTCACAAGAAATTTGACTAGAACCTATGGAACTGAGTATGATTTATCGAGGACACAACAAGCAAATAAGTATGGACTATTACACTATTAAGATTTGTTGGGACCCTTGGGGAGAAAATCATCATATTGGACTGGAGAAAGACTATTTTGGACACTTAATAATAATAGTTGAAGAGCTACTTTTGGACTTATTGAGTGGAAAGAGATGAATTTGAGATGTCCACAGACAGTTTTCCACATCATGTGGTCAGCAAGACTAAACAACTTCTGGAGCAACAGAACACCGTGACAGATACCAGAGCGCATGGAAATGCTGTTTACCTTCCTGCTGCAGTGGGACCTATTTATCTACTTGCACTGGTGTGCTTTCAAACTGCTAGGTTGATAGAAGCTGGGACAGAGCAACGGGAGCTCACCCCATCGTGCAGAATTGAGCCACCGACCTTCCGATCAGCAAGTCCAAGAGGCTCAGTGGTTTAGACCACAGCACCACTCACTCCCAATATGATTTTATAATCTCTATAGTGAGTCAGGAGGGGGTCACCAAGCCAAACCATGGCTGTTTAACTGGGACCAGCTGTGACATACTATATAAATTCCAGTGTTGTTGTAGATGTAAAGTCTGCTTGCTGATTTAACTTTTTTTATTTGTGACCCATTCTGGGAACTGCTTGGAGGTTGATGAAAATGTATGAAACAAGTAATAAATTAAATAATAACTTGTTTAAACACATTAAATTCTGTTAGAGATTGTGCAAAATGGTATATTTTCTACAAAAACAACTCACAAAACAGATACTAATAAATACATATCAGAAGAAAGGTTTCAAACATACTGACTGGTAAAGACCAGGAAAGAGAATACTAAAGAAAAACAGTCAACTGGCAAAGGAAAGGCTAATGGAGATAAAAGAGGCACAGTAAACAATTTTTACAGCATTAAATGAAAATTCAAGCAACTGTTCTCAGTCATATCATTCTAAGGATGCTCTAAACAGCATGTCAAAGGAAAGAGAAAAAAGTAAACTATATTCAGATTCAGGCTCTGTTTATTAGTGAAGCTGCAGAATATACTCAGAAATGCACACAAAAATTGCAGGACTTTTAATACCATGCAGATTTACTGTAGAAAGGTCTACATCTCCCCAAAGCCTTGCTTAAAACTCCACACATTCACCAGCCAGTCCTGACAATAAATCAGGGTTTCTTTTTGTAATACCTATAAAACTATGTAAGAGATCACAGACTGACTCCACATAGTAAAAAAGAGTTCAGAAGCAAGAATAATTAGATGGAAGATCTTGAGCAATAGCTCGTTAGTGCAGGTTCATTTCCTTGTCACATTTTCAAGCTGAGAAAGAAGAAAGCAGGGATATTTCCTCATTTGTTCCTAAAGCTGCAATTTGCCTTTGGAATACAGAGTTGCCAGGGCCAGTATGACAAGGCATTAAAAAAAAAGCAGCCACTTGTTTTCTTCTGGTCTAGGTACCTGCAATCCAACAAACTACCCTAACAGAACAATGACCTGTTATTCATGAGGAGTGTGTCAATTGTTTGAGCTCCCTATCGAATTTCTAAGCCAGAGCAATTATGTGGAATTGGGGCTTCGATAGTTTGACAGCTTTTAGAAAACACCTTGTTAAGGGAAGAGATCCCACTGTGAAGAAGTCAAAAGAGGCCCTCTGGGATAGTAATCTGATCCTTTAAAGGTACTAAGGACAGAACTTTTATTTTATTTTATAAATTGTCACTCACAGCTACAGCTGGAGAAAATTAGGAGAAATGATAACTGATGCCTGAGAAAGGAACTACTCTTGTAAGAATGCCAAAACACGAACATTATGGTCAGTCATTATTTGCTAATGAAAGATTGGAGAAGGGCTTCTGTCTCCTTTCGGAATATGCTGCCGGTTTCCAGTCGGATCATACAAACATGTGCAACTATGTGCTCATCCACACTTGCCTTTTGTTCTGCACCTTCTAGGCACAGGTCTGTGTCCTTTAAAACTGTGTGTGTGTGTGTGTGTGTGTGTGTGTGTGTGTGTGTGTGTGTGTGTTTGGGGGGTGGGTTCTCCTGCTCCTTACCACTGAATCAAAACCAACAGCAATTTGATTCGGTGTTAAAGAGCAAGTTTTCATGAGGCAAATAAAAAGTACTCAGACATGGCGCTTTAAAGCATGGACCTGTGCCTAGAAAGGCAGCACAAAAGGAAGTCTGGATGAGCCCCGAGTCAATCTCTTCAAAGGCCACATAATACGTCAAAGTCAAAGTATAGGCTTTATTGCAGTTCTATGCCTTAGTAACAAAGAAAGATCACATAAAATATGTCCTTAAGACAACTGAGCTACCTTTCAAACATTTTTCAAAATGATGAAAAGTCAGAATGATCCCCCAAATTAATCAGACCGATGTACTTTGAAAGACAAAAAGCACACAAATAAGTATTTTATCCTTTTTAATGCTTAGATTCTAACACCCGTTCTTCAGAACTGCTTAATTTTTATTTTTTTATTTTTTTAAAAAAGGAAACTTATTTCAGTTTTAGGAGAAAAATTGCATAGGCGTGTCCTTCATAAGTCAAGCTTTGTTGATATCCCTTTTTGTAGTTCAAATATCAGCCTGATTCATTTTTCTTTAGAGAAAACCCAGTCTTTGAAATGATAATACTTATGATTTATCTGGCTAGTTTTGTATGGCTCAGGTAGCTTAAGGGATTGACATTAAGATATTGAACGTTTCTTTTTGGGCCCTTTATTTTGGCTCTGACACAGGCTGTGAATTGCTGTTATAACACTGACTATTCAGGCAGGTGTGTATAAACCCGGTTGGCAACACCAGAGGACTGTGAAATTGGTTTGGCAATTGGACAGAGAGAGCCTTAAGTGATAAAAACTTCCCTTGATTGCCATCTCAAAGGGCTTCACAACCTAATGGGCACAGAAGAATCCAGAATATCCACACAACTTCCTAATTTCTCCGTGTCCCCCTCCCCGCCACATAAACTTTAAAGTGAGAGTTATCTAGCTATTATATACGCTGTACATTTTGAGACAGAGAGATTTGAAAAGCAAGTCTGGTAATTTAGCAGCTCTGAAAGGCAATCCAAATGTAATATGTTTTGATTGTACCAAAAAGATAAAACATACTTGAAAAGTAAAATTGATACATAAGTATACTTTACAAGCACAGAAACATACAGCAGGGTCAGTATGACCTGGCATAAGAGTGTTAAAAACCATGGCGTTAAGGGCTATCAGCATGGGCAGACAAGGACTGTCATATCTCACAAGATATTGTCGCATACAGGTGTGCAGTAGCCCTTCAAAAGGTAGTCTGTGACAGCAACTCTTAAGACACTTTTCTTCTAAAACTGCAATAGTTATTAATCAGTGAAACAGATGGCTTTCCAAAATGCTTACCAATGATATGACTGGTTGTAACTTCAAAACCTCCAAGTACAGTATCCAACAAATTAGTGGCTCCCTACTCCCTGAATCCTAGTGGATTATTTTACCTTTCTATTAATATATTTTAGAAAGGTTTTATAGGAGCAAATTGCATATTGTGAACAAATAAGGTAAGTATTCATTTTATCAAATTGTGAAGTAGAGAGTCTGGAGAACTGGAAACCGTTTCTCTGAACCCTAAATTATTCCATCTTCTCTTAAAAGTACATTCCAGAGCTTTTCCTCTACAAGTTTTAGCCAAGAACGAACCTTGTTGACAGCTTGCTGTTAGAGAGAAGAGAGCTTAAACGCAAGCCTGGGTTCACACGGCATGTTAAGCCAAACTTTAGCCTAGGCTAATGTGGCATGGGAGCAAGAGAGACTGTGGAGCAGCACAGTGGCCGTGAACTCCTCTCATCAACATTCACATGGTCCCAATAAACCACAGTTTGGCTTACTATGATGTGAGAACAAGGGGCAGCATTGCAAGTTAATCACCAAAGAAACCTAAAAGGGCTGAGCCTAGGGTTCCAACTCAGAGGATTTTTCTAAATACAGTGGTACCTCTGGTTAAGTACTTAATTCGTTCCGGAGGTCCGTTCTTAACCTGAAACTGTTCTTAACCTGAAGCACCACTTTAGCTAATGGGGCCTCCTGCTGCTGCCGCACCGCCACCATGTGATATCTGTTCTCATCCTGAAGCAAAGTTCTTAACCTGAGGTAATATTTCTGGGTTAGTGGAGTCTGTAACCTGAAGCGTATGTTACCTGAAGTGTATGTAACCCGAGGTACCACTGTGTGTTGTAAGCCACATTGAGTTGTTTCTTTAAGTTGCAAAGGAATAAAAATACATTTAATGTGCAAAACAGCTCATCTTCATCCCAATGATCTTGCCTGAATTATTTCATTGCAGCAGGGGTGCTAGCCCCTGGGGGTCTTTGGGCCCCCCAAATATTTTGGGGGTGGGGCACCCCATGTACAAAAAGTGCAGAGGTGAAGTTTGGAAGCAAAGCATGGAACCGAGCCCAGCATAGCTCCAATGCCTGACTCTTTCTCCTCCTCCTCCCACAGTGGGGAAGGAGGGTTGAAGTAGCCTCCAGCTGGTGGCTCCGCCAGGAAGAGGTGGAGGAAGTAGAACCAGCTGGTTGCATGGCTGCCACATTCAGCTCCGTCCCGGCTCATCCCAACATCATAACACCACATGCGCAATCACCATTGCAAGTTGGCACCTGTTTTGAAGTGTGAGATATCTAAGATGCGGAGGACGTGGACCTCAGCCTCATCTCATTACAACTAATGGCAAAACTGACACCATTTCACATAGGAGTGGGTGCTGTCTTTCTGAAGTTTCATAACACAATAAGTGAGTTTGAATGAGTGAAGGGAGTCACCCTGTAACCCTGCTGCAACACTCCTCCTGCATGCTTAGCAGCGGTATTGATTAGCCCTGTGCACATGTGCATGTAAAGCATCTCTGTGGGACAGGGAATCCTGTCTGGCCCAGGATCCCACTGCATGAGGCACCTTTATGCCCATATGTTCACATGGCTGCCAATGTGTGGTTAATAACTGCAAGGGCAAAAAGCACCATACAGTATGACCCCCTCACCCCTTCTTTATTTCCAGTATTAAAGGACACAAAAATCAAGATGCAGCGTTGCAGAAAAATAGTTTTTAAAATCCTGCCACATCCAAAGACAACAAAACTAACTAATGGGTATGCACGAGATATGCTGAATTGACTTTATCAAAGACTCCACTTTGATGTTATTTAATTTTCTTTAAAGTATATAAGTAAGCAGGACTGAGCCCTTAATTTGCTCCAACTAACACTTAGAGGCTTCCATACATCCTATTGAAGTGTCACACTATTGTGAAACTGCTAAACTTTGCCGTATGAAATCTCAATTTGTAATTGAGTTACGCTTCCAGGAAATTTTACATACATTATATATACATTAGAAACAGGAGCTCAACCCAGTCCTCTGGTGTTAGCATTCAAATTAGACAAATGCATGAATATTTAAACCTGAGGGGACAACATCTATTAATTAGAATATATGCAGTAATACTTATTTCAGCTTAAGAATCTTACTGTCCCACAATCCTGATTTAGCCACAGCTTTCAGAGCTCTGTTGTGTGTGGGGGGGGGGGGGGGAGAGAGAGACTTTAAGTAGTAAGCAGCTGGAAGTGTGTTGCATTGCACATTGTGCTGAGCTCTTAAGGTTACCTGGGGATGATGGGAGTTGTAGTCCGAAATACCTGGGGCATATTATTTTAAATGCTGGTGTTGTTCTTCTCCCCTCCTGCTCTAAATATCCCTCTTCAAATCATCAATGCTAAATGTTTTATGGCCAGCTAGTTCTTTCTCCTTTTTCATACTCTCAAATGAGAGAAGGAGAGAGAGAGAGACACGAGAAGGGACGGAGATAGCAAATAACAGAAAGACAGTTCAAGGAAAGAAGACTCTGCAGAGTACAGTTTTTACCGAAAGTTTGTTTGGGGGAGCAGGATAGAGGGCAGTTTTGAAACTTGTGGTTCTTTAAAATGGTAGTTAACCCCCTGCTTCCTATTTCGAAGGCATGTCAGTCCTTTCTCTATTGCTCATGTCACTGATCTTGGCAGGCTCCTTGTGTGCAAATAGCTTTAGAAGAGGAGCATGTAAACAAACAGATTTATTATCCTTACAAACTGAAATGGGAGGAACAGTGAAATGGCAAATCTCAGCAGAGGAGCAGACTCAGCAGGCAGGAGACCAGACAGTTTAGGCTGTAAACTATGTTTACTCAGAAGAAGGAAATCCAATTTACTTCAGGGGAGCTTCCTTCTGTCTGTGTGAGCCTATGACAGATTGCCAGCTCGTCCATGAATGGAAGGAGCACTTCAGTTTGTGGAAGGACTACTCAGATTCCTGATCTTTATGTTATAGCATTTACAGTTTATTGTGGGGATGGGTAATTTGTGGTCCCTCCAGATGTTGCCACACTCTAACTACCATGATCCCTGGCCATTGGCCATGCTAGTTGGAGTGATGGGAGGTCAAGCCCAATAACATCTGGAGGGCCACAGGTTAGCCACCCTGATCTGATGGCACGTTATCAAAGAAAAAACAGCAATTCCCACAAAGGCTGGAAGCATCACTGAGGAAAGGCCACAGAACATAGGGTTCCCACTTGGGCATGGGGGGAGGATCCCATATGAAAACAGGGGAAAGAGTAGTATTTGATTTTGCCCCTCTACCTGATGTCTTCATTTATTGCCATACTATATCAGTCAAATATGAAATGGGGGGGGGGGGCAGCGGCAGAGGGAGATTAAAAAGTATTCTCTTTCATTCCCCATTGGCACCTATGGGAAGTTTTCTCCTAAGCATTCTAGCCACATGTGGAGGGAGCTACTGAACTCTTGCATTTACCCTAGTTAGGGAATATGTGTATGAAACAAAGAATTCTATAATGGAAAGAATATGGCTGAAAGCAACATTTTGAACTTCCATCCCAGAAAATTTGCTTTGCTTTTTTTTTAAGGGGGGTGTTGCTTCCTTCATTGCTTATTCTTTATTTGAAACTATACCAACTGATTCTCCTATTATTGTATTTGTAACATATTTTTAATTGTAAGTTGCAGGTAGCATATTTATACCTGGATTTTGAGCATTTTGCTATTTGCTAATGTCCACTAAATCATTGATCTGGGTTGTATCTAAACAAACATTGGCAAAGGAGGATTACTAAAATAATGTGTGGTTGGGTTACAGTTGTAATTTAAAAACCTACAATGCATATATATATATATATATATATATATACACACACACACACACACACACACACATATATTAAACATATTTAAAAAGTCTAAGCGTCTTACAGCTTTGCATAAATTGTTGTAATGTAGTACCCAAATTCAGAGATCTGGATTAATGACCATGAATAACTGCAATTCATTTCAGCGATAATGATCTTTTTGTCACTACTGCTTATAGAATGTTTTTACAAGTTTGCCACATCAGCTAAGGCTGGAGATTTAGACCACAGGGTGATGTAAAGGACAACAGGATTCCAGTACCTTTAATGTGAGTGAAGAGGAGGAATTTGGGTACATGCAACTTGTCTAATTCTTGGGTAACATGCCAAAATTTCCTTTCGGAATCTTGCACTGAAAGCACAGGAGGTCTCTTCTCTTGTCTCCACACTGTCTCCCTGTTAAGACCTTGTGTCTAATCTCATTGGCTGGCTCCAAGCACAGCAAAATCTATATACCCCCACCCACCCCCCCCAAACATTGCTAGCAACAACTGAACTGGAACAGAAGCCTGTGGGCAAGGAGGCTATGCAGGTGGGGGGGGAGGCAAGTGGGGGACTGAATTTCACACACAGAATTGAATTTATCAGCTAGATCTTGAGTTGTCTCAGTTTCCTCTCTGTCCACTTAAACTACAAGGGACAAATGGCAACTCTAAAAAAAGGCATCTGTCAATTATTCTTCATTTCTCAATGAAGCCCAGGTGTTCGATGAAAGCCTGATCTTTTCAACAATTGCTGACTGGCATCCTTTCCAGTGAAAGCACACCTGGAAAGGTTTCCTCTTAACCCTAGAACACTTGGACAGAAATATACAGCCTCAACAAGACTTAATTTCAAGTGCAATTGCTATGGAAACAGTATGGGTGGTGAAAAGCAAAAAGGGGTTAGGAAAGAACAGTTGTTAAAAATAAAGACAAAGTTTTAAACACTTTGAAGGCATATCATTTAGACAAACGGGTGGGGGATGTTTTGGTTTTAGTTTCAGTTAATGATGTGTCTACACAACATGACATTTATTCAGCCGTTTAAAATGTGTTATTCCAGCTCTCAAATGCTCTTCCCTTAGATTTTCCACACTTGAATTTATTCATTTGTTGTATCATTCTTTGCATATCAAAACGCAATTTTCATCCATCAAAACACATAATAGAAAGATTGCTTTAAGGCCAGCACCCCCTTTAATGTAATTTAATTCCATTACCCGGTTTGTTCAAAGCATTTTGTTTCAGAATAGTGAGTAATGAAAAGCACTTCAGTCCATCTTGTCACTGAATTTTATTACTGCTTTCAATCCAGATCTTTGTCACTAGAAAAGAATAAGTTTGCAGCTAAACTTTGAAAGATGTGTCCTTCATATTAAAAAATTATATTAACGCGAGCTTTTAGAGTCTGTCATCCTTTCCACTAAAATGTTATTAATCTGAATGAATAGTTTGACCAGCAGAAATCCACACTGAGTTACTGACCTACTGAAATCAATGGAACTTAATTTAGTCTCCTTGATTTGAACATGCCTGCTCTAAATATGACTAACTCTGGTTACAACTCAGTGTCTGGATGCAACTCAGGCGTATGTTCTGCTTTTTTGCTGGGGGGGGGAGGGAACTAGGGCCTATTTTGTCAGACATATGAAGCATTATCCATGGTTGGCAGAGAAATATAGCAGGACGCACACACATACACACATGTGTAAAATGGCCATAATATGCTAGAGAGGAATGCAAAACCTATGACTCTCCTGATGTTGCTGGACTACAACTCCCATCATCACCCAGTATTGGCCACGCTTGCTGGGGCTGTTGAGAGTTAAGCTCTGGAGAGAAACAGCTTCCCCATCCCTGTGACATGTCTATGCACTGCTCAAATGTATGGTAAATATAATAGAGGACTATTCCAGACATCTTCGCTTTTGACTTTAAGGTGCCTCTTAAAGACTGTTTTATGCCAATGGGCCTATGCAGTTGTTTAATTTCTTCTTGAGAAGCCAAGAAATGATTGTTCTGTATGGCTTTTAATGATTTTAAAAATACTTATATACTGCTGCGTACCACTCTAATAGTTGATTCAAGGGTAGGCTATAAATACATTTATAAACAAATTATAAAATAACACTTCTTGCATGAGTTTAATCAATGAAGTGCACAAAAATCAGCATCTTTAAGGTGTCAAGGCAACTTTGTAGTTTTCCGTTAACTGTCTATCACAACTGCTCATTTGGATTTCGACCAGAAGCACCAACCTACTGCAACTTCCATCAACCAAAGCCAGCATGGCTAGTGGTGATGAACGTTCTAGTTCAACAACATTTGGAAGGTGACAAGTCCATCATGCCCACATTATAGAACCAAGGTAAATGTTCAATGAACGCCAAACTCAGAGCCTGCGGCCTTTATGTAAAATGGACCAGTTTAAAAAACAAATAAAAAAAATCTTATCACGTCCATTCAGTTATGTTCCCAAATGTACTAGTTTGCAAACAATGAAATGTTCTACGGGACCCCCTTACTTTTTTCACTCTCAAGCAACACAATCTGGTACTTTCAGATTTGGGCTGCAATCTTATACACAGTCATTTAGGAGTGAGCCTCATTTAACACAGTGGGAATTATTTCAAAGTAGACATGTGTAAGATTGTGCCATTGGCTAGCCATGAAATTTAGTAAAATTGAAGCAAAACCAAGAGAAAAGAAATCAAGAACCTTATCCTAAATCACCATGAAGATCGTTTGATGGAAATTATTATTTTTTTAATTATGCAAAAACATAAAATTATTATTTGTTTCTTTAATGCTTAAAATAAATGTGATAGTTGGAATTCAGTCCATAGTCAGCTTCCTAACAACCAATTCTAAGGATAATTTGTTATCTAATAATAATAAAAATGTGGTGGTGAGGGGAGATCTGAAATATTCAATGAGAAACATAGTTGGAGTCCTCAGATAGGATTTTATCATTACAACTCCCATCATTATTCCATATACTCCAATCAGTGTTTTTCCCTATGGTCTACCTTTTGTAAATGCTCTTAGTTTTGACTTTGGTTTACATGGAGGTGGATAATATCCAAAGCACCCAAGCTCATATTGATTAGGGCGTCAGCTTACACAAGTAAGGTAAGACTTGCTTAGGCTACAACCCCAAACCCACCATCTAGGAGGAAGCTCCACTGAACCCAAGGGAACTTACTTCTGAGTATACATATATAAGATTACTCTGAGGAGCTGCAATTCTACTCATTTACCTGGGAGTAAATCCCACTGAATAGGGTTGGGTTGTGTATATGCATACACAAATAGATCCATCCAAAAGAGAGACATTATTAGCAGAGATGTGATATGTCTGAATTATACAAGTGCTTTGTTTCAACCAACTTGCAACCAAGACTATCCATTCCTGATGACATCATTCAGCCCTGTTCATGCACAGGAGAGCAACGCTTTCCATTGGAGTAGGCTTACAGAAACAGTCATTGTGAGTTAATTATATCTGCAGCAAAAGGGCCCGCACATAAACTTTACTGTATGCACAGTATATGAAGAACAAGACAAAATGAAAATTGATTATACAGATGTAAGTGAAATGTTAGGTATGCATCAAATAAAATCTTATCTGATAAGTTATTTATGTTGGACAATTCACAATATGAATGCTTTGCATTTTGATATTGTAACAGAAAATGCCCTTGAACCAGAACCGATAAAAGTGTACCCCCCACAACTGTATGCTAACATTGTCTTTCAATTAACAATACAGCAAACTTTTACGAAAACATAGTATCTTCAGTTACAGGATAAGGGTTTTGTATTAATTCATATGCATACTTAACATTGGCCATATGCTTAGTTACATGCAATTATTAGAGCCATTTTTCTAATTAATCTTTCACAAACAACTTTTCTCAAATTATCATTGCTTTTCATTTTCACTAATGCTAATTCCCTTGTGACTAATTATGGATTTTTATCAAATAAAATAACATACACTACTATTTATACTACTTTTTACCTGGCTAGCCCTACTTATCACACCTCAAGGTAATTGCCAACATCAATTTAACAGTTTATGTAATAGGGAAAATGTTTTCCAAGCAAACTTTATAGTGTATTAGATCACTAATATGGTAATCAAAATAATGCATTAATCCTTGCAAAGCAATTCCACGAAGTTACCGAGAACTAGATAAATTCAATACTATGTTGCTTGCAGTAATCCTGTGTCTCTAGAAATGTCAATATACTGTATTTCACTCCAGATAACCCGCTCCTGTTATTTAATTCTCCCTATGTCTCTAATAATTAATTTGTTTTGCTTACACTGCAGCCAAAATCATGGTTTCAGTTTCTCAGTAATAGAAATCTGCCAAAGGCAAACTCCCATGCCATAACCTCAATTACAACTTACAAAAGAGAACCATTCACTTATTTTTTGCTGGAGTTGCCACTTTGCCTTAAATGAAAATTTCTATAGGCTATCAGAAGACAAATACGCAAAGGAATAAATAGCTATGCAACAAGATTTATGGGGAAATTCTGTTTCAAACAAGATAAAAGATAAGCATCACCCGTTTGAAGTTACCATCTGTATCGAGTTCTATCTACTAATGTTCCTGCAAAGTGAAATTTATGGCATATTTATGGCTGCATTTTAAGGAAATTTCATACATACATACATACATACATACATACATACATACTAAGAGAGTAGTCGAATTATGACTTTACAAAGGTACAGGGCTATTTGCTTCAATGGAGTGTGTGCAGGTAAGTGGATACTGAATTGGTCCTTACAAAAATTTTCATCAGGACTCCGAAACAATAACAACAGGCAGCTCTACATACACTGATTGAAAAAATCACAAAACACTAAACTGTTAACTTCTTGATTAAAATTAATAAAATATGGATCTGCTTCCTGCAAATTAGATGCCCCCTTGCCTCACTCTCTCCAGCCTCTCAGCACTAAGGTGGCAAGAGCAAAATGAAAGAAAAGGTTGCAATATACTGTAGGACCCAGATATGACACATAATGCCATTTGCTTAACCTGTGATCATGCAATTTGTTTTGGTGCAATGAGCTGCTGAAATTATGAGAAGTTAAAGGCAGGCAGTAAGGGTCATCTCGCCTTGTATTGAGTGAGCATTAATTTAGAGCAGCTGGCACTGGAATAGTGCTACTGGAGAAAGGCAAAATCAGAAACATTTGCAATTATAGTATCTTTGCTTATTGGGTAAAATATATTCAACACTAGCAACGAGAGAGAGGGAGAGAGGCTGAAAAGCGAACAGCTGAAAATCTTGCAAAATAATGTATGCTGCCAATGTGTTCTCTTTAATGTATGGCATAAAGGGAAGCTACATACAGATGATGCATGGCTCATTTCACCAATTCACCTAATCCTGGAATCCAAGTTGGATAAAGGAAAGAGAAAAGGCCATCTGGCCCAACTTCCCGCTATGAGGCAGCAACCCCCTGTTCTATTAGCTCCCAGTAGAACAACCAACACAATCCAGAACACCATGTGCCATTTTCAGAAATTGGGGCAAATGCAGAAAGATGCTCACAGAGTTAGCAGCTGCAACTAGCAAGCAGGCCAGACCACACACTGCTTGGGAAAACGAAGTGAAGATTAAAATGAATGAGAAATCAAACTGAATTATTGGCAAAGACACAAGCAGTTCTGATTTTCTCTCTTTTGTTCTGTTTCAAATGAGCACCTTCTTTTATGTTAATGGATTTGAGAGTATTGTACTGGATCCAACGGGACTTCAGTTAAGCCATGACAAACTTTTCCAATTGACCTATGTGCACCCAAATAACTTAGTCCAGAACTAATCCACTGGTTTTATTGGAAATGGCTTCCAAGTACAGCTAGGCAGCCTAAGCACTCATATCCATGCAGCTATAATCTGCACAGAATGCCTTGTGCCCCTAGACAGCTAGAGAAATCATCTAGTTTATTTTCAGTGCTGAACATCATCTGACTACAGGTGGTAACAGTCACATGTCGGGCACACGCTAACATGTTGGGTTGATTTCTTGGTAGCCAAAAGGTGATTAGAGCTGGACACAGGTAAACTGGACACAAGTAAACTATCTTGATTCTTGTCTTCTCCCCATTTTCCCAGTACAGTGATACCTCGGGTTACATATGCTTCAGGTTACACACACTTCAGGTTACAGACTCCGCTAACCCAGAAATAGTACCTCGGGGTAAGAACTTTGCTTCAGGATGAGAACAGAAATCGTGCGGCAGCGGCACGGCAGCAGCAGGAGGCCCCATTAGCTAAAGTGGTGCTTCAGGTTAAGAACAGTTTCAGGTTAAGAACGGACCTCCGGAACAAATTAAGTACTTAACCCGAGGTACCACTGTACATAAACTCTTTGAGCATATATTCTATTATTAGAGAGAGTATTAAGAGGAAGCTGATCCTGGTGGCATACATTGCAAGACTGTATATAACTCAACGCCACAAACTGAACTGTCACCCCAGAGCCTGATAGTGGGGTAGGAGAGCTTGGGGGGGGGTCACATGTGGCAACCATGGTTTCAGGTAAAGGTAAAGGGACCCCTGACCATTAGGTCCAGTCGTGGCCGACTCTGGGGTTGCGGGGCTCATCTCACTTTATTGGCTGAGGGAGCCGGCGTACAGCTTCCGGGTCATGTGGCCAGCATGACTAAGCCACTTCTGGCGAACCAGAGCAGCACATGGAAACGCCATTTACCTTCCCGCCAGAGCGGTCCCTATTTATCTACTTGCACTTTGATGTGCTTTCGAACTGCTAGGTTGGCAGGAGCAGGGACCGAGCAACGGGAGCTCACCCCGTCGCGGGGATTCGAACCGCCGACCTTCTGATCGACAAGTCCTAGGCTCTGTGGTTTAACCCACAGCGCCACCCGCATCCCTTAGTACATGGGTAGACAAGTCTAAAAAGTCTGGGACACAAATTTTCACAGCCCTCTAGTGCCTATGGTGGCTCATTTACCAGAAGCAATGTCTTTAGTGTTAACTCTGAAAGTGTATACTCGATTCGGGCCAAACTAAGCCTTCTAGACTCTAGAGCATCCTATAGTACAGAATCGATAGTACCCATGTACTATCTGAAACCAAAGAGGCACATATGAAGTATATTGGCATCATTTTCAGCTCTCTTACCCCACTTACCTATTTCAAAAGTAGCAGGTCTAGCTGTCAATCTTTTTAAGAGGCACTGCTGAACTTCTGTGGTGATAAGCCAAGGGATAACACTGATAGGTACTGCCCTCACATAATACCAACTCTGGATGTGAGTAAAAAGCTGAAATTTGACTTTGTCATCAATTCACAAAGCTCAGCCTTACTTATGCTCAGCAACTTTCACAGTCACCAAGCAAATTGCTTTGAAACAGTGGGAAGCATTGGAGGTGCTCATACAGTATACAGCTGTCAGACCTGGCGAACATCCTTGTAATGAAAAAGAATTAATAGGAACAGACAACGGTAGTGACAAGCACAGCCAGATTCCACATCAGAAAGAAAACAGCAGACTATTTTTTTTAAAAAATGCCCATTGGGGTAGAGTTCCTTTTAAGCCTATTATCTAACATCTATGACTTCTATCTACCTCATTTTTTAAACTATCAATGAAGCCTAATGTTACTGTCCGTAAAATTACAGGTGCCAAACTTTGTTCGGTGCATGTCCTTATTCATCATGAAAACATACTGCAGAACTGACTCTTTGGAGCTCATTTGACTTAAAATATTTTACTGAAAATAAAAGAGATTTCTTTTTTCCTTAAGATTCCACTTAATGACTTTTCTCCCCAAACTACATATGACCTCTTAGAATGACAAGTGTAGATTTCCAGTCTTTCACCTTAGAAGGTGAACTCAGTTTACAGTCAAGTAATCAGATCCTAAGCATAGAACTTTAGCACATGATCAAAAACTCAAAACTCAAAAATTCATTCTTCTATGAAAAATCAGCTTTGGGAGGAGACAATTTTGTGACAACAGCTGGAGGAGAGGAAGCTTCTGTCCCTGCTTTTTTGCTGTACCTCTCCCTCTCCAAGCTGTCTTCCCTTTGCAGGATTTGAAATGCACATTTGCCTTGCAAAGTGGTTTGAAGTCCACTGAGGTTGGAGAGGGAACGCATATCTACAAGTATATTTATTTATTTATTCCAAAGTGCCACCTCCTTAAGGAGCCATTTATTTGTTTGTTCAGTTTGTTCACTGTCCATCAGTTTCTAGGGCAGTATACAAAAACACATTTAAAACAATAAATTAAACAATACCATTTCAAACTATTTAATCAGTACTTCCAACAATAATCCAACAATCACCTCAATGCAAGCAAATATACATATCTGGGATAGAACAGTGTCAGAGTCTCCTGAAGGACTGAGGGAAAGAGATGCATCTTGAAACTTGGTTGGAAACTCATCAATGAGAGGGACAACAAGGAGAGAGCATTCCTCATTCTACAGTACTGTGTTGAGACCCACAAGCAGAGTCCTCTCCCCCACTCAAGCAGATTTGGAAACCTAGGCCAGCAGGTACTGGGAGAGGAGTGTCTTCATGCATTTGGGTCTCACATCAAAACTGTGGACCCAGTAGTGTACTGGGAGCCAGCACAGCTCATGCAGAAACAGTACTCTATGATTCTGATTGGAGACACCACTCACGTTCTGCACTACTTGCAGCCTTCAGAATGGCTCCAACAGAAGGATAGAACTTTCTTTTTGTATGCAACGACAGCAGCAAGAATACTTCTTGCAAAGTATTGGAAGATGCAAGATTTGCCCACTTTGGAAGAATGGCAGAAGAAGCTGATTGACTGTATGGGACTGGCAGAAATGACTGGCAGAATCCGTGACCAGGGAGAAGAGTCGGCAGAAGAAGATTGGAAAAAAATTTAAGGACTATCTACAAAAATACTGTAAAATTAAGGAATGTTGAATGATGTTGGATTGAAATTAAGTGGTTTCTAGCTGTAATGGTAAATGGAATTTGATAAAATGGTTTTCTTTTATTCCAAGTTATAATAATCTAAGATGTTGGAGAGAAAATAAGGTGTTTTCATTTTTTCTTTTCAAGCTGTAATGCTTTGAGATAAGGATTTGCTGTATAAATAATTTGAACTGGGTATACAAGAAGGAGAGGTATGAGGAGGTCAGGGAAATATGTTATGAGAAAATAAGCTGTGAAGTTTATGTGTTTTTGTTTTTTATGTTTGCTTTTTTCTTTTTGTTTGTAAAAAATTGGAAACTCTAATAAATATTTTTTAAAAAAAAAACACAGAATGGCTCCAACAGTAGCCCCTTGTAGAACACATTGCAATAATCTAGTCCCAAAGTTACCGGAGCATGGATCACTGTGGCAAGACTATCCTGTTTCATATGTACCAGCTGGAGTAGGAAAGAGGTATTCCTTGACACTGAAGCCACCTTTACTTTCAGTGCCAATGTTGATTCAGGAGTACAGTGCTGATTCAGGAGCACAGTGCTGATTCAGAAGTACTCCCAAATTGCAAAACTACTCCTTCAGAGGAAGCCACCTTCCTAATTCCTGGGCACAAGAACCATGCACCAACAATGCTTATCAGGATTCAGCTTCAGGTTATGGGCCCTTATCCAGTCCACTCCTGCCTCCAAAAAATAACCAAGCGCTTGTTTTATCTGCGTTTTGGTGATGCTGTACCCCAAATCCCTAGGTGACATCTCCCAGCAGCTTCATAAGCATGGGAGACAGGATGGTACTCTGGGAGACCTTGCAACACAACTGGCACAGAGCTAAGCAGAAATTTCCCAACGATGATCTCTGGAAGCAGAAGCGATATATATATATAGAGAGAGAGAGAGAGAGAGAAGTTTCAAGCAAGTTCACAGCTGGTTAGGTAGGGCAAAACACACTGCTTACTAATTTAGTTTATTCTATTTATATAAATACAGTAACAATTTACATAAAGCAATACCAATTAACTTCTTCACACAGTGCACAATGAACTTATGGAATTTTCTGGAGGTAAAAGGACAGCAGTAGCTAGTGCTGGCAGTCAGAAATCATCCTCTTCAGGAGTGGAATTACAGGCTGCAGCTCTATATATTTTTTATTTTTATAATAATATTTATTAAACAGGCTGCAGCTCTATAAACAAATGGATTTGCGTGCAGGGGTCAGGGAGACAGCATCACCATTTATTCAGGCAGATCCATCCATGGTGAAGAGCTTCCATCTGCCATTTCAGAAGGCATGAAAACCAGAACCTTTTATTTTCTGATTTCTTCCCATGATATTTTTGAATGGTGGAGACATCGCCCCTTATTTTAAAAAATGTTCCTTCGTCACGGATTCAAGATTTTAGTATTCTTCAAATATTGCATTGCGCTATTTAATCCCATTGGATCTATTACAGCAACTCAAAGCAATATAAGGCACCCAGCTATTATCCATTAGCAAAGATTATGAAAAAAAACTGGCACTTTTTCTTTTGTGCATTTTCTACACTGCAATATAATTAGCTTTTTATTTAGATAATGTAAATACCCATTATCTACTTTGTCAAGTTTCCACATGATGCTTAAAATCCTGTGCTCTGTGTCACATCACAACACGCATCTATACAAAAGAGCACCTTTCAAAAAATATAGCCCTTCTGAATCTATTAGGAATGATCATCTTGTACATGGCTTTTACAAAACCACTTCCCCAAGTTAGATCTGAAGGGCATGCCTTCACCACAGAGGAGCAACTGATTGTTTTACAAGCCAATACAAGGTCCAACGCTCCCAGCCTTTTTCCTTGAAAAAGCTTTTAATTCTTCCTTTCAGCCAGAACAACCCCTGCTATGTAGTAGAAACTCAAGGCTGGATATGCTGGCCATGTGATGGGGGAGAAAGGGTATTTTGCAAGGTTCAACCAGTCTATAGTCCTACTCCATTTCCAGTCTGACAGATAGCAACTATTCTCTTACAAGTAAACATTTCTCCTTCTGTCCAGTTAGGTTTGAAAATGCCATTCCAAAACTCAAAATCAGATCACATTCTTTTAAAAAATTCAATCTACATTTAAAAGGAGAAGCAACAGTAATATGCTTATCCTTCCCCCAACAGCATGACTATTCATTACATGAAGACAATGACGTTTCAGCCCTGGGCCCAGATCAGGGCTTCCGTAAGTACTCTATGAAGTACATGAACTTTGATCAGGCAGAAACCTAAACAAAAAAAGGGGGGAATAAGCTGTGGGATCAGTAAGACTGCCTGACAGAACCCCAATTTTGGCTCTAAATTCTGACTCGGCCTGAGACATGCCTATTTTACCAGCCACATCACTGCACCTCACATAAACTATGATGCGTGCCTCAGAGAAGTTCAAATTCAAATGGTTTTAGAAACAGGTTCTTTCCCTGGCTTTTGTAGACAACAATTTTGCCATAGATGAAATGGAAACATTAACTAACTAACAAGAATAAGATGTACATTATGAGTGATCACTCCTGTTTCGCTAAACCCCTTCATGTCAGCCTTGCACCAGTTTGTTGTTGGCTTAGTGATCATGATTTGTTATGGTGGAATACACTAAGGTTCTGGGTTCAGATATCATGGTAGGCTTGGTCCATCATGGTTTGCTCACCTGCTCAGGCTCAACAAGCTGGCAAACAAGTGAACACAACTGTCAGTGGAAGAATCATTGCGTTAAAGACAGTAATGTCCCCTTCAATCCAAGTACAGTGGACGCCCGGGTTGCAAACATGATCCGTGCGGGTGGCATGTTCGCAACCCGCAGTGTTTGCAACCCACAGCGGCACATCTGCGCACACGCGGGTTGTGATTTAGCGCTTCTGCGCATGCACAACCACCGAAACACAGAAGTAATCCGTTCCAGTACTTCCGGGTTTCGGCGCATCCGTAGCCTGAAAAAACGCAGCCTGAAGCGTCTGTAACCCGAGGTATGACTATATCTCTTAATACAATAAAAGGATTACTGGGTCCTTTGATTTAATTACATACATAATGGGCTGTGAGAGATCAAACATTAAAAATTTAAGGATGCTCTAAGGAATGCTAGCTAACATTTTGTATGTGCCATTTTGTGTTTCCAGATGCCAAGGTACCACTGAGCCTAGTGGGATTTAGTTCTGAGTTCTGATGTCTAGGACTTTGATGTTAAGAATTATCACTTACAGTGGTGGAGAACTTAGCCTGTTGCAGAGCAAAAACATGCTGCTGCACATTTCTGTATGTTCTGGCAGGCAACCATATAGATTACAGCAAAAACAATGCCCTTTTCTGTTAATTTATACAAGGGCACATATTCACTTTTTCTGCTTTTCTCTCTAATGAAGCTATATTAAATTACAATGCCAATATTGCCCCCTCTACCACATCCATTTTAATCAGCTCTTTCAATATTTTCTACTACATAGGGGATTATATGAACAGCTTTGTCTGATTTAATGAAAATTCCCTGTTGCCAAACAGTTGATACCAGCCTATGAATACAATGTGGACAGACTTCTTTCAGGATAGTTTTATATCTTAAATCTTAAACACACTTACTAGAGAGTAAGTTTCACTGAACCCAAAGGGACTTCTGAGAAAACATATGAAGGACTCTGCTGAATTTCATTTTTAAAAACCTTAAGGAAATGTCCAATATTTGTTTGTACTCCCTCCCCTTTGCTAACAAATGTATAAATTATCCTACAGATGTGGATGGGTAATGAAGAATACTTCCTTACTATCTGCTAAATAAATATTCACAGCCCCAGTTGCATTTTATCTTCTGTTCAGTGATAGTAGAATGAGGTCATATTTTTAGAATGCATCAGTTGGAGGGTGAGAGCTCTTTCTACATTTTTGAGCAGCATTTTGTAAGATAATGGCAAATATTTCTTCCATTAACCTCTGGCCTTTTAAAGTTAATAGATTTTTCTTCCATAAAGATAAACAATCAGAGTTTTCTTTCTATCTGAAATCCTGGACTCTAGGTAACCCAAGGAGTATAATTTCTGCCAATAAAATTATGACTAATATATTTATTGCAAAAGCCAGACTGGCTAAAACTGCCAGTGATGGATTTCCTTCACATTCCGATCAATTAATTTAAAAATAAGGCACTGAAAACATTTAATTTTAATCATAACAAATCAATACATTTGAGGTCAATTACTATGAAAGTGTAGTAGCCCTCTTCAGTCATTGAGAAAGAATACATGAGTGTGAGAGCTGCCCTGGTTCCCAATATCCTCACAAACTGGATGTTCGTCTTCCATCCAAACTTCATGTGTCTTCCTAGTGCTGCCTATTAAATGGGTTTAGAAGCTTCCTTGTGATTGGAAACCCTGACAATACAAAATTGCCAACTGTGAGGAGGTTCTCTGCAAAATGGTTAAAATCCCTTTCCAGACCTTCCTGTGAAATATGGGAAGGTCAGGAGTGGAACAGGAACGCCTGGAGTATACAAGGACATTGGACTGGGCAGGTAGGGCACATCTCTAACCCAGTTAGAGCTCTCATGCATTACTTTTAAACACCTAAAGTGGGCATGTGTGTAATAAAGAAGCCATTTTATTCAATACTGCAGAAGCATGAGTATATTGACTCATAATAAATAAGTTATCTATAACATGACTAACTGATGTGTTTAAAAATGTTAAGTTTCAAATCCCTGTTAAAACCAAATTAGGCCAATCAAAATATCAAAAAATGGAAGCTTTTGAGTTCCTCATCCAGTTAAGGTGGTAAGCAGAGCACTGGGGATGGAGAAAGAGAGAGAAGGGAAAACAGCTGGGACTCAGCAATATTAGAAGAAAACAGCATTTTGAATGTGTTATAAACATGCAACACCAGATGGAACCGGGGGCGGTGGGGCGGTTTATATGCAATTTTCCATAGCGTTTTCCCATAGTATAGTATTTTGTTATAACAATTTCTTAATTATTTAAACCGGGTTTTTTCTGTGTGTAGATCTACCCCAAATGTTGAAGCCATGTAGTCTGCATTGGGTTAAAATCTTAAAGAATGGAAGGTGAGGCAGCAGGTGTTCAAATGTTAAGCGGTTTTGGGTAGAAAATAAACCCCACTACATAGAAATAATTACGTTGCATGGGTTACTAGGGACCTGGTGTTAAAAATACTACACAAGTTGTTGTTGTTGTTGTTGTTGTTAACCATGTTAGACTGATGACTCTTTAAAAATTGCTTCTGTTACCTTTCCAAGCCACTCCTAACCACTGAGGGCACCTGGGCAAATATTGAAATTTTACATAGTTCAGAAAGTAGCCATTCTGCAGCACGGAAACAGACAACCAGTGGAAACTGTAAACTGTCCCTCAACTGAGAAGTAATTTGCTAATGGCTTAGCTTACTTCTACTATCATAATATCTTTATCATTGCATATCTGTGTTAATGTACCCATGCTATTAATACATATGCTAAACAGGGCCTAAACCTTATAAGATTCTACTATGCAAATTCAGAAAAGGACTTCTTTGTCTGGAACAGGCAGCTGTTGCCGTACTCTGTGCTGGTAAACCGATAGCTTCACTATTCCAGTTGCACTGAAGTTTTGTTGGATTGTCACTTTCACATGAAAAGCCCTTGTGTAAAAGACACCAATTCTCAAATTATAGGCGTGGATCAATTTTCTGTTAAGGATTCCAAGCATTAACAGAAGAATGTTTCCCAGAAATATTGAGATCAAAAATGGAGCTTAAACTAGAGATGAGACAGAGCAGTGAAAGATTTCACCTCCGATATCCTAAAAATATTGGCTTGTTACACTCTCTAATTGCCAGCAGACATTCAACAACCTCCAAAAACAGTACTTGAACTGGAATAGTAGCCAAAACAAATTGTGAGTTAAATTTTATTCAATGTACTTAGTATTTTTCGCTCTATAACACGCACCTGACCATAACACGCACATCGTTTTTAGAGGAGGAAAACAAGGGAGATAAAATTCTGAATGAAACTGTGGATGTTTCATTTTTTTGCCTCATGCTGTGGCCACAGACATGTGATCTGATGGTGTATTTGGGGTGACCCAATGCAAAAATCCTGAGAATCCCTGTGGATCTGTGCTTTGTAACCACGTTTTTGCACCATTGCAGCCCCAGGCAACAGTGGGTGCGTGATTTTTTTGGTGCAGGCTGTAGCCATGGACATGCTATGTGATCTGATGGTGAATTTGGGGTGACCCAATGCAAAGATCCTGAGGATCCATGTGGATCCATGCTTTGTAACCACGTTTTTGCACCATTGTACGTTTTAAGTGGGGAGGGAAGGAAAAACACAGAAGGGACAAGGAGCACGAGAGGGGTGTGCAGAGAAGCAGCTGGCTAAGAATGCAGAAGAGGGATTTAACGGGAGGGAGGAAAGGAAGGCAAAAGTTTTCCCCCACCCACCCAAGCCAGCCCCCCCCTCTCTCCCACCTGCATGTTTTCCGGCTGCCTGCGAGTCCCTAAAATGTTTCCCTGGACGCAGCAGCACCGGAGCACAGAGAGGAATTAGAAGGAAGGACGCGATCCTTTCCTTTCCCCTCTGCTTGCCTGGAGCAGAGGGGATTTCCCTGCTCTTTGTTCCGTTAGAGCAAACAGCAACCGAAACAGAAGAGGGTAGGCAGTAAGACCCTGAGGCAGAATGCAGGAAAGCAACATCTTCCTCTCTTCAGGTGTCCCTCCTCCCTGACGTGTGAAATGATTTTTGCCCCTGCACTCGGGCCAGTCGGCTCCAGGGACCACACATTCGCTCAGTAACACGCACAGACATTTCCCCTTACTTTTTAGGAGAAAAAAACTGCGTGTTATAGAGAGAAAAGTGCGGTATTTTGATTCTTTAAAACCCTGTAAACAAGATCATTCTGAGCAATCCAAGTAATGTAGATACAACCAACCTAAATGATACACAACAGAGACCCTCAAAGCTAATTTTTAAGGTGGTGACCATGTGTTATATAGTACAATATAATAAAAGACAGTGAGGTGAAATGTTTTTATCTGTATGATCAAATTCCCCATATGCCAACAGTATTTTTGCAAATTGCCCAATAATTCTCCGTATTAGGACTTCTTTAAATTGTTGATATGTAATTCTATCAGTTTCTCAGTGAATTACAGTGAATATTATTACCCTATACCTTTAAAGTGGTTCTCATAAATTGTCAGAATGACACCAACTGAATACAAGTAATGACTACAGAAAGGCGGATAAGGTCCACAGTTTGCATCACAATACTTACTGAGCATAATATTTTATTGTGGATGTTACTATCAAAAAGCAGTGCAATTTGAGAAATAGAATTTTAAATGGTGGATTCATGCTACCATATTTACATATCATAACTGAATTATCACCTGATTGTCTGAAACATCATAATCAGAACAGGACATATGGCTTAAAACAACAACAGAAAATCACATTTTCAGTGTTTCTTTCCACCCCTCTTAAAAAAGCTTTATGAATTTTGCTACTATCTTAACATAGTAACAGAATGCCATCTTGCAACATCTCAAAAGTGTGTTCTTGGTAGTGGCACCCACCCTCTGGAACACCCACACGTTGCTCATGAGGCAGAAACAGCAGCAGGCTTTAAATGCCTTCTGAAAAGCAAATTATTTGAGCAGGTTTGCCTTGTTTCATAAGATTCATCACTTCACTGTATTTTAGGTATAATAATATATCTAGCTTTTTCCTCTTCGTAAATATCTTATTGTGCTTTATGTAAGTCACTTACAGATTTTGAATAGCAAGTGGTGTACTAATTATTATTATGAAGTGCAATATGTAAAAACAAGCACCAACTAAATAGAGTTGTAGAGAGATTGCTTCTTCACAATAAACAGCATTAAATTGTACCATAAAACATGACCCAAATGTCCACTGTTATCATCAGATCATAACAACCTTAAACCTGGATGCAAGCAAAACAACATAGACCATTACACGTGTTGCCACGCATTAATTTAGTATCACTATTTTTCAGGCATTTAATTAGGCACACAATAATAGAGAATTTTTTTTACCTGAATTTTAAACAAGTGTGTTCAAGTGCAAAGAGAGAGAAAAACTTATTTGAAAGCTACTCAATTAGCATTCTTCCCTGTTTTTTTATAAAATTATTCAAATGTGTAGGCCTTCCCATGCCAAAATGTTGTAGCTGGTAAAAACAAAACAATGATAAAACACAAATGCATTTGTCCCTTCAGGTGAACTATGCTTTTTAAACATGTGTTAAAATTTAACATATATATTGACTATCCTGCTTATATTGAAAAACAAAACACTGCATTATATCTACAGAATCTTATAAATGGTTTTTCAGTATTTTCTAAGCAAGATAACAATGTTAATATTCATTCATTCATTCATCAGTCTGTATAAACTTTGACCTGCTAAGTGCATGTTCATATTACCTCTAATACACTGAACTTGCTGTCAACTTTGAACTTTACAACAAAAACTCTGCCATTTTTCCATTGATGGGTGATGTATCAGTTAACAATGGCAGCAGCTCAAATTTATAGATCTCTTGAAGCTACTCTCCCATTTAGCAAAAAAACATGTATGTTCGTCGTACATTCTATAAGCTATGATACAATGTCTACCATTCTTTTGAGAAAAGTAGATTATAAATTGCAGATTCAAACTCAACTCGTTCAGATTTTTTTTAAAAGACTTTCCAGCAACATATAGCTACCATCTGAGCATATTCACAAAGTAAGGTATCAGTCACATTGCAGGGAGGGGGAATTACCCGATCGTAAAAGTCAATAGTCAGGATCAATCATGTGATTCAGAAAGGGGCACTTTCTTTTACAGAAATCTGAATGCTCTGTTGAGTGACAGACTGGTTGTCAAGAAGTGATGCGAATCAAAGTGTTTTTGAAGTATTCATGCGTGTAAGTCATTTGGGTTCCTGTTTCTCATCAATATGCATACAGGTCTGTGCCTTGCAAGGTGCACGTTTTAGACAAAAGCTGGTTTTATAAATCTTGCCTCTCTCTATGGTTATATTTTGTTAAATATTGAGGTCACATTTATGTACCCATGACAACAACTTGAAAGTGCTTTCAAAATAGATATATAATAGTAGTTTGAAAGTGCTCAATTGCAGCTTTTTTTATATAGCTAGTTATTCATAATTATTATCATTAGTCTTCCAAATTACAAAGTGATTTATTTATAAAATCAGTTAAATACATAAAACGACAATAAGGACCCCATGACTGGATCTATCTCAAAAAGACAGACATATGATGGCGTAGGTTACCATACTTGCAGAATAGCTTTTCCTTAACAGTAATAAAGGAACAAGCTGGATTGATCTGCTGCTGAATGAGAAGTTTTGAAACCCCAATATAAAATCTGTAACACGCCGAACAGAAATCAAACATGTGAAGACCATAGGAGAGTTGGACTACTGTAACACGCTCCACGTGGGGCTGCCTTTGGAAACTGTTTGCAAGCTTCAGCTGGTCCAAAATGATGCAGCCAGACTGGGACCTGTGACAGGCTGCATGTTAAAAAGGTAAAGGTAAAGGACCCCTGACAGTTAAGTCCAGTCTCGAATGACTCTGGGGTTGCAGCGCTCATCTCACTTTGCTGGCCAAGGGAGCCGACATTTGTCTGCAGGCAGTTTCTCCGGGTCATGTGGCCAGCATGACTAAGCTGCTCCTGGCAAAACCAGAGCAGCGCACGGAAACGCCATTTACCTTCCTGCCTTATTGTGGTTTTATGTATTTAAAACCTATTTATCCTCTTGCACTTAAGACGTGCTTTCGAACTGCTAGGTTGACAGGAGCTGGGACCGAGCAATGGGAGCTCACCCCGTCCTGGGGATTTGAACCACTGGCCTTCCGATTAGGCTGCATGTTACTTCCCTGTTAAAATAACTTCACTAGTCTGTTTATAGGCACAATTCAAAGTGCTGGTTATGACCTATAAGGCCCTATATGGCTTGGGCCCAGGCTCCCTGAAGGTTCTATCTCCCTATACAAACCTGCCCAGGTGCTAAGATCCTCAAATGAGCAACTCCTCTAAGTCCCATCAACCGCGGAAACATGGTGGTAAGCCAAGAGCAAGCTTTTTCTGTGGCTGCCCCCAGATTGTGAAAGTCATACCCAAGGATGGGTTGGATGGGCTTCCTCTATGTTATCTTTCTACTCGCGTGCAGATGATATTGGTCACTGGGCTGCTGTCAGGACAAATCATATTTTAACAGCTGGTTTTAGATATGACGTGTTGTATTTTAACCATTCATAAAATACAGACTAATAAAAACAACTCGTTAACCCCACAATACTGCTCAGCTGATTTGAGGGATAAGAGGGCCTATAAGGGAGAGAGGGGCCAGATGCATTTGAGTGGGCCTGATGCAGAAAGTTCCTTGTACAGTGGTACCTCTGGATACGAGCGGGATCTGTTCCGGAGCCCTGTTCACATCCTGAAGTAAACGCAACCCGCGTCTGTGCATGTGCAGGTTGTGATTCGCCACTTCCACGTCATTTTGACCATCTGCGCATGCGCGAGCAGCGGAACCGGGAAGTAACGCTTTCCGTTACTTCCAGGTCGCCGCGGAGTGCAACCCGAAAGCGCTCAACCCGAAAGCGCTCAACCTGAAGCAACTTCAACCCGAGATATGATAGCCATGTTCAAATATATAAAAGGCTGTCACATAGAGGAGGGAGAAAGGTTGTTTTCTGCTGCTCCAGAGAAGCGGACACGGAGCAATGGATCCAAACTACAAGAAAGAAGATTCCACCTAAACATTAGGAAGAACTTCCTGACAGTAAGAGCTGTTCGACAGTGGAATTTGCTGCCAAGGAGTGTGGTGTGGTCTCCTTCTTTGGAGGTCTTTAAGCAGAGGCTTGACAACCATATGTCAGGAGTGTTCTGATGGTGTTTCCTGCTTGGCAGTGGGTTGGACTCGATGGCCCTTGTGGTCTCTTCCAACTCTATGATTCTATGACTCTATGACTGTACAGAACAAAATGGCTTGGATACAAAGAAGTGCAAGTGGAACATCACTACAAAACACACCTTTCTTACTCTTTCCTCCACACTGCACCACCCATCCACCCACCGAAAAGCTGCTCCTAAGCCTTGATAGAACAGCATAGGGTGAGCTGTGTATGGCTTCAGCAGGAATTCAGGCACTGACAGAAATAGAGGCCACTTGGTGGAAATGGAAGTGTCTCTCTGCTAACAAAGGGCACCATCAGTTTCAAACCAACATTTGTATAGCTGAAGAACACCCACAAGAAGAAATAATGAAATCTCTTCTCTGCAGTAATGCCTCTGTCCCAGTCAGCCTGTTGACATGTGTGTTTACAGCATTTCTTCACAAAGGGGACAGCTTAACTTTTTCAGCTAGATATACAGAATTCCCTTGCCTCTAAATCGGGCCCATATCTGCTTAAGGCAGGAATTCCCACCAGGGGCTGTGTTAGAAACAAACTGGAAGAGAAAGGTATGTAGAAGAGATCAGGACCACAGATACAGCATACCTGCTTACTCAAGCACAGAAAAATTTTAGTACCCATGCATCCAAGCAACCCATTTATCATGTTTAAAGCAAGACAGAATGGCTGTTTTTACATGAGATTTGCTCCAGTCTCCCTCCACATCCATCACATTCAGAGAAACAGAAGCTGTCAACAAAGGGTTGATTTCAGCATTTCCTGTAGTGAGTTGAGTCACAAGGCTCTTCATGTATGTTGGCTAAGCTTTCTGAACAACAATAGCTCTGATGAATGAGAACAGAGAGGCCCATTACTACATGAAGCTTATGTGAAAAGATCTGCTTTCCAATAAATCTGTGCAGCAGCATTGATTGCAAGTGAAGCCATTTTTTAGCAAGTGAACGCAACACTTATGACAGATACAAGTTTTAATAGCAGCCGGGAACAGAGCATCTGTATTTAGCCCCTTAATGTTGTGTGCAGGGCACTCATTGCATTGCATTCTCCCGCTAACTTTGATGAAGTTTTTTTCAAAAACAGTGCTATTGCTATACATCTGTAACTTTCAGTGACATTATCTATTCTTGCTCCTGTTATCTCCCGCTTGAGACTACTGCAATGTGCTCTACATGGGGCTACCTTTGAAGGTGACCTGGAAACTACAACTAATCCAGAATGCGGCAGCTAAGCTGGCCACTGGGAGTGGCTGCCGAAACCACATAACAATGGTCCATTGACTCCCAGTACGTTTCTGAGCACAATTCAAAGTGTTGGTGCTGACCTTTAAAGCCCTAAATGGCCTTGGCCCAGCATACCTAAAGGAGCGTCTCCATCTCCATCATTCAGCCCAGACATTGAGGTCCAACTCCGAGGGTCTTCTGGTGGTTCCCTCACTGCAAGAAGTGAAGCTACAGGGAACCAGGCAGAGGGCCTTCTCAGTAGTGGCGCCCGCCCTGTGGAACGCCCTCCCATCAGATGTCAAGGAAATAAACAACTATCTGACTTTTAGAAGACATCTGTAGGCAACCCGGTTTAGGGAAGTTTTTAATGTTTGATGTTTTATCGTGTTTTCAATATTCTGCTGGGAGCCGCCCAGATGGGCAGGGTATTAATAACAACAACAACAACAACATCAATTTCTTTGTGTAGTTTGGGTTGATCACTTAACTTGTTCAGCGTTTAAAATGTCAGTGCCATCTTACAAGGCTGTCAAAGAACTACCGGTATATATGGAAGCAAATACAGAAAGGTGGAGGCAGGCAGCCCCCCCCCCCCATTTTTCTTAGTACAGTGGTACCTCAGGATGCGAACAGGATCTGTTCCGGAGCCCCGTTCGCATCCTGAAGCGAACGCACCCCGCGTCTGCGCATGTGCAGGTCATGATTTGCCGCTTCCGCACATGCGTGTGACATCATTTTGACCGTCTGCGCATGCATGAGCGGCGAAACCTGGAAGTAACACGCTCTGTTACTTCTGGGTCACCGCAGGGCGCAACCCGAAAGTGCTCAACCTGAAGCATATTCAACCCGAGGTATGACTGTATTCTGAGTTACTGTTGTCTTCTTTTTCCCCAAACCACATGTTGCAGACTGTCCTTGTGCAAAAAGAAACAGAAACAGCTTTGCATGAGATGGATACCTTGCCAATTACTTTCGATTGTATAAATGCTAACAGACAACAGGGATTGCAGCCGACGTATTTTGTTTGAGCACAGTCATTAATCACAATCTAAGGTTGATGATAGTGCCTGTAAAACCGTCTTGATGCACAAAGCGTCTTTTAACTTCAAAGCCTTGTTTATCAGATGTGAATGAAATGAATGGAAACAGACTATGCATGAGCAAACATCAGGGCTCATGTCATTATGGAGAAACTGCTGCCCACTGCAGATTGTTGCTGCTGTAGCTATGGGAGTGAGTTTCACAAATATTGGATAAATTAATGTTGTGAACAAATGTACATGGAGGAAAACGGAGGGGGTGGGGACAACAAATTTTGATTAGGCCACTTGTGTTCTTGCACTTCTGCAAGAAGAAAAATGAATTCATTCTCTGCGTTGCAGTTTAAATAAAATACTGCGAGCTAATGTCACCTTGGGTAAAAAAATCTTTTTAAAAGCTGGATTAGTGTGATGGCTAAGAAGCTGAGATGCAAATGAGAAGCTTCCACTCTCAAATGAGAAGCAAGCCACTCTTAGCCCCAGCTCTCCATCCACACCATAACAGATACTGACCTTACAGGCCTGTTTTAAGAAATACAGCAAGATAATGTGCATTTCCGTTCCAAGATATATGGTGCTATCCTCTCTTTGATTTTTATATGCATACATCAGTGAGCATGGCTGTAGCCAAATGAAAATTATGCTTCTTGCATTAATTCTCTGTTCTGCACACGATGCTACGCCATTGGCACGAAATAAATTATGTTTATTTTTTATTAATAAAAAATTCTACCCAATTGTTCATAAAATACCATGCCGCTGAAAATAATAACCACAATCATAACAACCTCATCGAATAGTTACAGGCATTTTTAATCAAACATGCAGTCTTGACATTCAATATAAATTTTTTATTATAATGTTTCCTTCATTGATTCGAACTGTTTTTCTTCTGTGCTGGGTTATGATTGGTTGACAGGTTGTGTCTTCGTGTGCCAGTAGTGTGAAAAATAGACATCCAAGGCGCATTGCACACGGTAATCTGGGTAACATGGCTGCTGCTTCATGTGTTAGTAGCTTTGTGAATATCCATTCACATTGTCTGGGGACTGTTTTAACTGAGGCAGATTATTAGCATCCTGTCTTCTGTAGGGAATGCGGAGTGTTGGGACACAATTCTGACATCCCCTCCTGATCCCAAACAGATAATCAGGGCTGTCCCTGCTTCAGCTGGTGGTGGTGGTGGTGGTGGGGAGAGATGCCCAGCTTTTCCCTTCCTTCCAGCAGATTAGCACTATTTGCAGAAGCTGTGCTATCACCATGTTGGGTTCCTGCAATGACCATTCGAATAGCAGGGATGGGATTGATTCAATTTTAACAGATTCTCATCACCTGCACAACTACTAGAAAATCAGGTGGGGCTTATAAAAGTAAACTCTTAATAACCCGAGGACAATCCTAACGTCAAGAACAGAAAGGTCGGAGAAAAGCAAACAGCACTTCGAAAATATGCCCATTAAGTTATATAAAAACCATTTTAAAGCTAGACATTTGAATTCTTAAAGCAAGAGTGTCAGGAATGGTGATGTGGACCTGACCTCCCAAAACCAGCATCATTGCTGCTTACCAGAATGGTCCAGAGCAGGACTGGGCAGTGGCTAAATTATGGTTATTTGGGTGCACTGGTAGTAACATTGGGTTGGCTCCAACAGTGTGCTTGGGCAGTCCCAGCCTTACTACTACTTTGCCCTGCTCTCACACTGTCCTGGTAAGTGACAGAAATGACACCCTGCTCTTGTTCTTAACCAAGGTGGAATTTTTTTAAAGATATATTCACTGCTTCTGAGGCATTTGCTTCCAAACAGGGAATGTGTCGGGGACTGGCTGGACGATGAGGAATTGGGGCAAGCGCCATCCAGGAAACCCTCAGGGGAGGAATGCTCAGAGCCTAGGGATTGGTGGTGGGATACTAATGAGAGGTCAGAGGGGGAGGCTTGGGAAAGAGATGCTGGATAATGAAGAGACAACAGACTCAAAATCTATTCTGGTAGTCAGGGTCCCTTCAGAGCAGATCAGAGGAGGCACTGCAGTGATCAGGAGGTGGTGGTGAAGAGTTACTGAGTAAACGGAAGTTTGCTCACGTAGCACTGGATGTTGGCCATACAATTTAGACAACTACATACAACGGAGAACATACAAGTATAAAACTTTTCAAATACCTGCAAACATCTGCAAGTAGCTTTCAGACTCCACAACAAACAGTCTCCATTAGGCTCAGAAGGACACATATTTCAGCCTGTAAAGGCTCATTAGCATGTTAGCACATAAGTAATGAAGGGAGAAATATGAGCCAACATGTGGTTAAGAATTTAACAGTTCTGGCTTGCAAAGATGAGAGTCAAAGCTGGCGACACCCATCTAGCCGCCCAAGTATTTCTGTTTGTTCTAGGAGCTGAGATAACAACAGCAACAGCGCTTATAATTGCTTTACTCCTCCCTGGTGGTTTGGCTTAGCGTGTCATCCAAATCAAGGCCTGTGGTTTAGCTCCTTCCTGACAAGCTGGAAGTTTTAACCTTGGTCTGTCCTATGGTTAACAGCTTCTGGTTTGTCTAAGAGAGCTAAGCTACAAGCCCGCATTCAAGTTGACACGGTAAGCCAAACTACAATTTAGCTTAGGGTAGGGCAGAGGCAAAATTATTGAGGAGGATCAAAATGGCTGTGATCTCCCAGAAGCCTGCACATGTTTGTTTGCACTAAGCCATTGTTTAGCTTAGCATTAAGTGCAAACCAGGCTCAGTCGGTACAGCATGAAACTCTTAATCTTAGAGTCATGGGTCATTTGAGTCCCGCGTTGGGCAAAAAGATTCCTGCATTGCAGGGGGTTGGGCTAGATGACTTTTGTGGCTCCTTCCAACTCTGCTTTTCTATGATTCCATGATTCTAGGAATCAAGATACTGTGGACTGCTGCAAACCGAAATAAGCATTACAGTGCACCCTACATTGCCAAAGTTCAGAGAATGCATTCTTTCAATAAGACATTTTCATATTATGTACTGCCAGAGCAACTAACATGTTTTCCTTCCATACCTTCTTTCTATTCTTATACTAAAATCACTAGAATTTGTCCAGTGGGACCTTCTGAAGCTGGAAATGCAATCTGTGTCCCTTCTTGCTTGGCAGTAAATATCCAATTTGAAACAAAATAAAATGAACAGGCATGAATGAGACTGTTTGGCAATTATACCTCAATGAACTCATTTTTCCCCCTTTTTTTAAAAGTGAATTGCTTTTCAGGTTGTAATGGTGGCAAATGGAAACCAAAAGCGTTTCTCACACCAGTCTGACTGAATGCATTGGATATATATGGAGTTATCAACATCCAGTACTCCTTTTAATAAAATCCTCCTCTTCTCTCACATTACAAAAATGGATCCACTAGTTACTTATTTAGTCTACTACTACACTTTCAATAGATTGTTTGACTGACAAAAATAAATACTATGGAGCTCTTAATTGCAAGCCTTTCAATGAAAACAGCAGTTTTTATTAAATAAATCATTTATTATTTGGGAAACTACAAACCACTGTTAAAACCAAGCTTTTTTATCCCCCCCCCCTTCTATCCATTTCTCTCACAGGTTCAATTCAAAGTACCTTTAAAGACTTTCATGGCCTGGGTCCCACATACCCTGTTACTTCCCCCACCCCTGAACACACTAGCTCCTGGCTTTGAGCATCAAGTCCGCATAAGAATTTCTTCCCTCACTTCAGACTTCTTAGCTGGGAGGGGGGAACAAAACACCGCCCCCAACAAACCCTTGAGTGATTTTGTTACTGCTTTATCTTGCTGCTGTTTTGTGTATGTGTGTGTTTAGTAATTATGATGCAGTTTTTATTGGGAATTTATTTTACTGACTGTTTCTCTAGGAGGGCTTGGGCTGAAAAGCGGCTTGTAAATAATTTCTGTTAATTAATTAAAACAACTGTTACAGGAGAAGCAGGGGCTTTACATCCATTTCTCCAGTGCTGTGGTATGAACTTTCTGCACTAATTCTCTGACTTCACCAGTCTTTAAGAGGGCTTGGCCTTTGGCAGCTGGCTTTTGGCTGCGCTTGTTACTCTTCTCTTCTTGTAGGTTTTACAGTGTATTTTGGGTTACAAGACGCTTCAGGTTATAGACTCTGCAACCCAGAAGTAGTACCTCGGGTTAAGAACTTTGCTTCAGGATGAGAACAGATATCACATGGCAGCGGCGTGGCAGCAGTGGGAGGCGCCATTAACTAAAGTGGTACCTCGGGTTAAGAACAGTTTCAGGTTAAGAATGGACCTCCAAAACGAATTAAGTTCTTAACCTGAGGTACCACTGTACTGTAATTATTTCATTTGTTCTGTATTTTTGAACAAGGCTTCCTCAACCTGGGCCCTCCAGCTGTTTTGAGACTACAATTCCCATCATCCCTGACCACTGGTCCTGCTAGCTAGGGATCATGGGAGTTGTAGGCCAAAAACATCTGGAGGGCCGAGGCTGAGGAAGCCTGCCTTGAGTGCTGGAAAAGTGACTAGCAAATTATTGCAATAAATAGTATACAACATCAAATGTCTTGATGTCCTATTCTTTCTCATGTTTATAAACTTTTGTAGCTTCCTTCACAGCTGACAAAGCAGAGATGGTCCTATCAAAGCACGAAACAGTTAAAAATGTGATTCTGAGTGAGTTTAGGACAATGACAGCTCTAAGAGATTGGAAAGTCAATAGCTAAATGCAAGCATTCCGTTCTGTCTCTCTCTTTAAAAAAATGAAGCATTTTCCTTTGTAGAAAGGATGAGTTTCATTTCTACCTTTCGCAAAATAGTTCCTTCCTGTAGTACAATATAATATTCTTTTTGAAAGGCTGAAAAATAGTATGGGATAAAAGCCTCTTCCAAGAAGAAACCAGTACCATTCTTCAGCTATGTATGAAAATATTCCATTCAGAATACTATTGTCCCGAAACATTTTTGTACATGCACATTTATTGGGAGAGTTTAAAAAAACACACACAAAAACCAATCTTTTACAATGAATTCGCAGCCAGACTTCAACTTTTTAAAAGCTTTCTTGCAAGTTAGAAGGAACTTGTGATGCTTTCATCTATTCCTATTCTGAACCCTACCCTAGGATATAGCAATGGAAACTTTATCCTAGCTGTCACAAGATATACGATATACCTTTTGGAGGTAACTACTAAGCATGTCATTACCACTAACTCTCCTTACCTATGCATTTTGCCCCTGAATATGTTTATATAACAAAATGTTTATATAAAAATAAAAGAGCAATCAGCTATGCATGTACTCCTGTGTTTTGCCCTGAGAATCATAGAATTGTAAAGTTGGAGGAATCCTATTGGTCATCTAGTCCAACCCCCTGCAATGCAGGAACTCAACTAAAATATCCATGTTTAAATAAATTACATGTTAAACAGGTGTTCTGTGAATGGATCTCTCTTTTATTTAATGGATATTTTATCTAGAGTGTTTCTGTTTTGTCTAATAATTAAAATTTCTATGGTGCTTTGCAATATAAACTATGGGCAGCATTGCACAACAGGACTTTCTTCTCTCTCCTCCCCCTGCACACCTCCAAAAATGACTCAGAAGGGTCAGGAGAACACCCAGAACAGCACATCATGGGTAGGGGTAGGAAATGGAGAACCATTCCATCTGGCAACTGAATTGCTTGCGCTGACAGAAGAAGAATCAGAGGCGTGTGACACCGAGTTCCTCCCAGTGTAATTTTCATGTTCTAAAAGCAGTCACAAGACCCTCAAATTTAGATCAGGACTGTAGCGCAGAGGTTTAGTTGATTACCCTTGCACCATTTTTTCATTGTAAATTGTTGCACCACCACCCACAACGGAAGGCACAGCAACCTGTGTTCTCGTTCTCTCTCTCTCTCTCTCTCTCTCTCTCTCTCTCTCTCTCTCTCTGTGTGTGTGTGTGTGTGTGTGTGTGTGTGTGTATGCGCGCACACACACATGCACAGCAAATTGAGCAACTGGTGGAGAAACTGTAAATCCCTGCTTCTGTGTCAGGGCCCTGATCCAACGCAACCACCACTGGCTGATTTTAGAAAAAGAGAAATTCTGGGGCT
Source organism: Podarcis liolepis (assembly GCF_965112155.1). Lineage (NCBI taxonomy): Eukaryota > Metazoa > Chordata > Lepidosauria > Squamata > Lacertidae > Podarcis > Podarcis liolepis. The sequence continues at coordinate 17,947,375 of NC_139557.1, read as the reverse complement.
AAGCTCCCTTCTCTGTGATTTCTAGTTTTACATGTGGAGGAGGTTATTTGGATTTTTATGCAGAGGGAGGGGGGAAATGGAAGTTATAAAGAAAATAAATGTCTGAATTATATCTCTGACTCCAAGATTCAATGAAGCCTACCTATTACAGGTCCAGTTTCTGAAGAATAGGGGAAGCTATATATCAACTTTCAAATACACACACCCCGATCCAGGGATGGACAAATCTGTAAAATTTTCCATTTTCCCAAATGTTCCATTTCCCCAAATTTCAGTTCAGTTTGCCCAATTTCTGCACCAATCTGCAGGTTTTACTTTGTATGCATTTCTGTGCACATTTCTCCTAATATAAACATTTTTAATGCAATTTTGCCTAATACATGCATTTTTGAAAGTAGTTTCCCTTAATATAACAGAGCTAATATATGCATTGTTCTACACACCTTTGGTTGGAGATCATAGTCACAAAACTAGAAGTGTAAAATTTAAATGTTACCTGTGATTTGGTTTGCTTAATTAGGTGCAAATTAGGTAAGAATGCAAACCAAGCAAATTTCTCCCCCCTTCCCTACTCCCAGATCTCAGCTTCAGGCTATATTTCATTATATTCTCTCAAGTGGAGAAAACTTGGTTGCCTTCAGGATACACTGAGCAATAATACAAAATATCAATATTATAAAAGGCAGGGCGGGCTAGCTAGCTAGCTACAGTGTTATACATGCAAAATATTTACTTTTTAAATAAAAAATAAATAAAAACCTTAAACATTCCAGTAAAACATGGTCATGGAGAATTAATGACTCAAGCGACTGCCGTTCCCCACAAAACACTTGCATCTTTCCATACTGCAAAAGGTCATAGATTTGGTTTCCACACTCAGCTGGGTCACATAAGCTTTTATTTTTGTTCATGGTTCTTTCCTCTACTCAAAAGAGACAATAGCATTTCCATTCCACTGTGGCGCAGCTCTGCTGCTCTTGCTCGCAATGGGAGCCAAAGCCTTCTCCAAAGGAAACATGAAAGCCATGTTCAAAATTTCCAATGCTAATTCAAGTGGGAAATACATTCAAGAGTACAGAGGCTGTGGACAAACAGCTGGAGAGATCGCCACACAGAGTAAAACGGGGCGCTCTTGAATAGATTTCAAGGCTGTCCTCTTCGACAGCCCACCCTGTGTTTACAGTCTAGCTGTCCGCAGAGTGTATTTTGTCCCTTCTCACATGAAAGTAGCCTGCTTGTACAGTCAGAACACTGGAGAGATCTTGTCCCAGCTATGGCCACCAATAGATCACAAAGCATATCTTATTGATGTGCAAAATTTGATAGCCCTGCAAGCTGCTGGCTCGTGTGGCAGCAAGCAAACTTATCCCCATCCTTCTGCTTCTTTTCCCCTTGCATTGAACTGTTGCTAGCCAATGCACATGGAGGAGATTAAAAGAAATCCATCTTAAGCAATACTGATTAGAAGTTAGCTCCCAGGGACATATCTATATTGCCAATTTTCCAAGCTCACTGCATTTGCTATAAATTGCTATTACAAGAGAACTCAAAGTGTAATAGAAGGTGGTTGTTTTTTGTTTTGCCTTGTTTTGGGGGGTTGGTTGGTTTTTTTATATTGTGGTCAATTTCAAAAACACTAGTGTGTTCCCCGTCACTCGCCTTTTGTTTTAAGTGAGGCCAGTCTGAATTTCAGAAGGCTATAAAACAATTAGAGTAAGGATATTTTGACACCTGCTCTTTGTAACAAGGGTAGTAGCTACTGCATTTTTTGCCAGGTCTGTATTGGACCCATACCAAATCAATAAGAGTCCAAGGACACCTTTTGGGAATTATAGGGACAGAACTACCCAAACTGTATAGAAATTTATTCATGTATGCAACTACAGTGGCAAGAAAGTTACTTGCCCAAAAACTGAAATAAGAAGCCGCAACAAAAGAAGGATAGATACAAAAACTCATGGAATATGCAGAAATGGCGAAACTTACCAGAAAGATAAGAAATCAAGATAACAAACTATTTATAAAAGTATGGAAATGGCTTATTGAATTTTTACAAATAAACTGTAAACAGATAAGAACATCGGCGAGATTATATTAATAACCTGCATTATATATTTAAAGTAGATGAATAAATGAGTAAATTAAGTTAATTTGGAATATGCAGAAAATATATAAAAAAAATTAATGAACCACAGAAAGAGGGGAAAGGAAGTCAAGCTTTGAACTATTAAAATGATTGTAAAATTATTGAAATGTATAAAATTGAAAATCATGAATAAAATAATAAAAAAGCACTGTAGTCTCTTGATACTAAAAGCAGTGCTTTTTTTTCCCTAGGAAAAGAAAAGGTTGGTACTCACCAACATGCAGAAGGAATGGGCAGTGTGTGGGGCAGGGGCATGGCCTGACGCCAGGGCTGGGCGGTGGGCTGCTTGATGCTCCTTCGCCAACCCACTCACCTAACTGGGGCGCTGCCGCCCAGGTGAAGAGGCCTTCCCCGCAGGTCACCATTGTTGCCGCCACTTACCTGCTGGAGGCTGCTCCTGCAGGCAGGACTCCACAGGCCAGCTCCCTCCCCTGCTCATGCACCTCTATTTGGCATGAAATTCAACATTCGTCTAAACCCAGTGCACGGCCCTGGGTTTCTTAGTTTCTAACAAGTTTATACTTGCATTATGTCTCAAAGTCTTCTAAATTTACAAATCATTAAAGGGAAAATATATGGAAATTATGGGTGGGATCCAGATTTAGTGGATGCAGACTCACTGACCAAGACTGCAATCCTAACCTCACTTAGATGGAAGTAATCCACACTCTATTCAATGGGACTTGCTTCTGAATAGACATGGTTAGAATTGCAGCCAAAGTTAGCCTCCAATCCTATGAATATTAAGATATGCAATACACACTCAACAGCTAGGCATCACTTCCAATACTGCAGGCATTTTTTAAGGCACAAAGAAGTAAAAAGAACCTATAACTCAAATATCTGAGATCTTTGCTGTCTTTCTGTTCTCGCCCCATCACTTTACACAATCGTCGAGTGCAACCCTAAAACCATTAACTCACAAAGCATCCCATTTTCATAACTGTTGGCCTAAATGGCCAACCCGCTGAAACTCAATGAATATAGATGAATAATCAGCAGTGAATAACATCCAGATAGCACATTTTATTTTCCTCTTACAGGGGAAAAATGTCTTCAATAATGTCTGATTTATTTACGTTGATGTTCTCATTACAGAGACTAGCATTGCTGTTGACTGGGCATTTATTATCAGCTGGCACTAAACTCTGCAGATTCTACAGCAATGAACATGAATTTCATTTCTCCCTAGTATGGTATACACTTAATCTTCTGTGAATGATATAGCATGCTGAATTATTATCTCAAGGGTAGAAATACGTAGCATGCTTTATTTAACAAATACTGCAGTTGTGCATTACTCTGTTATTAAGCAAATGTACCAATGTTTTCTTTTGAAAATTCCAGTGCTTTAAACAAACCCAATAAACAAGAACAGCAGATCATTCAGCCTAAATTTGGCCAATATTATTATTACTATTAAAACAATTTATATGCAACCTTTTATTTCAAGAAGGAAATAAAAGGCGGTATATAGTAGAGAGGGGCTTAGTTAATGTCAAAGGATGCTGTCTCTTCAAAGTTGTGATGCACTGAAGCCAACAAAACAGAAGTAGCTGTTTCTAATGGCTTAAATTCAAATTTCTTTAAGCATAAGCACCTACGTCTGCGACTTTAAAATACCTTAATAACAAACTGACATAAACACATCTAGAATGGAGAGCTAGCATATTTAGTGGGGAAGGGCCTACTGGAGTGCCAATGAAAAGCATGCGTAGACCTAAATCTGAGATACTTATTTCATGTTTTAGAGCTATTCTGAGACAATCATGGTCTGGTTCATAGTATGACATATAGCCATGCAGGACCCCAATATGCTTGCTCCTCCCCAGGCCCATGCGGGGGGGGGGGGTTAGGGTAAAGCTGGGTACACTTGTCATGGGCCTCAGAGGACTAAGCTAGTCAGGGGTCACTGCCAGGGACCGGCTGCTTTTTTGAGTTTATAACTTTGTTCTAGCAAGACCCCTGCCTCAGACAAGCTCTACACAGGCCTGCATTCTGCTGCTGTGCTATTCTAAGCCGTAGTTTCACTTAGCATGTTGTCTGAACCCAGGCTTGTGGTTTAGCTATTCCCCACACACCACGAGTCCTTTATTTTTTATAGCCTGGAGCAGTGCTTTTTTCTGGGGGGGGGGGTACGCAGGGGTACGCATACCCCTAAACATCTTGTGAATCTCAGTTTGGCCTCGTTGAGAGGCAGTATTTCAATATGAGTAGGAAAATGAGTGCTCACTGGAAGGACAGATCCTGAAGCTGAGGCTCCAATACTTTGGCCACCTCATGAGTAGAGAAGACTCCCTGGAAAAGACCCTGATGTTTGGGAAAGATTGAGGGCACAAGGAGACGGGGACGACAGAGGACGAGATGGTTGGACAGTGTTCTCAAAGCTACCAACATGAGTTTGACCAAACTGTAGGAGGCAGTGGAAGACAGGAGTGCCTGGCATGCTCTGGTCCATGGGGTCACGAAGAGTCGGACACGACTAAACAACTAAACAACAACAACAACAAGGAAAATGAAAGTACCCCTAAACATTTTTTTAAAGAAAAAAAGCACTGGCCTGGATAGAACTAAACCACAAACCTCGCTTTGGATGACATGCTAAAGCCAAGTCATGGCTTAGCTCAGGCTTCCTCAACCTCGGCCCTCCAGCTGTTTTTGGCCTACAACTCCCATGATCCCTAGCTAGCAAGACCAGTGGTCAAGGATGATGGGAACTGTAGTCTCAAAACATCTGGAGGGCAAAGGTTGAGGAAGCCTGGCTTAGCTCAATGCATGAGAAGAATGACTGGTGAAGCCGCAACAATCTTCTCCCCTGGAGCTTGCACCTTCGTGCTAGGTCATGGTTTGGCTTAACGTGATGTTCAAACAAAGCAGCACTATTACTCAGTGAAGGGGAACCTGGGCATGCACTGCAATCCTATGAAGGCTTGCTCAGATATATGTCTCATTGTGTTCAATGTGGCTTCTCTAGTACGTCTATTTAGGATTGAAGCTTTAATTACACTTGGGTGTTTCTGGCCACACATACAGTTGCTTAAGTAAGTACAAGGCAAGATTATTGTTGTGTCATCCAAACCCAGACCCATGGTGTAAAAGTCAAGGTTTGTGCTTGACTTTACCATTCATGGCTGGAACTAATTGAAGAGGTATTCGTGTCTGTCAAAAATCTCTTTGCGTATGATCAAGAATTTGGGCATGCCTCAAGAGGCTTTTTAGATAGTGGCCAACATATTTGAATCAAGGCAAATAATTGCAGCAAATTGATTAAACTGAAAATTAAGTTCTTTGTTACCAATCTGTGAGTTTAATTACGCAACCTGCTCACTTTGACATTTGTTTCCCAATCCCATCAAGTAAGAGAAAATAACACATAATATAACCATAGAAAACATACCGACTTCCTTCATTAAAAAATGGTGTCAAGTATATAATAGATCAGCAAACCAGTGTTCCATATTTGCTAATCTATGGCAATGAAATGAAGCATTAAAAGGTCTGAAGGGGGGGGGGGACCTAGCAGAAAAACTCAGGGAAAAAACTGTAACAAGATTTTGTATGAGCTTATGAATATTTATGAAAAAGTCATGAGTTTTCCCCCCACATAGCTTCAAATGTTTTCTTTAAAAAGTCTTCTCAAATATTAAGACATGCATTAAAAAAAATAAAGTGTGCATATAAAAGAAGCCAAGAATGAAAGACATGCAGCTTTAAAGATAAGCATGCTTTCAGCATAAGCATTTGCACTCAGAACAGCATTTACACAAATTAACATATTTTATCTACTATAAGGCGCATAAAGCAATTGAAACATGGCATATATTCTAATTTAGATTGGTAGAACAGAATCCTCAAGTGCTGAAGAGAAACCGCCAGAACTCTAAGAAGTTATGACAGCTGAATTCATTTTTCCCCCATTAAAAAAAACCAGAATGACAGTTAATATAATGGGTTTCCCTGCACCCACTTCACACATACTGCGTATGTGAAGAATGTATTTGACCACAAATGGCACTCTTGTTATGATGACTTCTACTCCGTATCTTGTCATTTCAACAGGTGAACAATTTCTGAAAGAAATGCTGTTGCAAATCCAATCTTTTTATGACTATTATCCAATTTGGATTTGGATTTGTATCTGCATACCAAAATGCCCCAAAATCCAAACCACAAAAGACTCAACTTAATAGGAAAGTTTCTGAAGGATACAATTATGTTCACTGTAATTTTGAAACACAATTCTGCTGTTTGCTATCTATGTTGAATATAATATAATAACACAACTACCTGTCCTAGATGCAACCTAGTACAGTATAAGAAATTTGGGGTGGTACATACTCAGCAGTGCTGCTATACTGCACTTTTCTCAACACATAAAAACTTCCCTACAATAAAGGATGCATAGTAACAGGAGGCTTCCACTAAGACCTGGATATGAACACTACATTCGTTATTAATTCACATAATTACTGTTTTAGATTCAGCTGGCATCTGTTGATTCTTTGGCCTCCCTGATTAAGAACTCCTCAGACTTCAAAATTCCCTTTCCTATTTTGCTACCTTTTGCCAGACCTTCTGATCCTAGACACTGTGAGTTTTGTGCCAGTGAGACCCCCGTGTACCATATTTTCCAAAAATTGGCTGCTATCCATGTTAGCCCTTGGTCTACTCGACCTCTGTTTTCCGGATACAGTGGTACCTCGGGTTACAGACACTTCAGGTTACAGACGCTTCAGGTTACAAACTCAGCTAACCCAGAAATAGTTCCTCAGGTTAAGAACTTTGCTTCAGGATGAGAACAGATATTGTGCGGTGGCAGCGTGGTGGCAGCAGGAGGCCCCATTAGCTAAAGTGGTGTCTCAGGTTAAGAACAGTTTCAGGTTAAGAACGGACCTCCAGAACGGATTAAGTTCTTAACCCGAGGTACCACTGTACTTGACTTATCCCTACGACGGTATTGTGCACACTACACAACATAGACTGTACCTAGTCCATGTATGATGCCTCTCTCCCATTTGAATTATGACTATCATCATCATTAAGCACAGAGCTACAATTTTCAGTAGTTTAATATACAATCCCTCTTCTCAGGAAACTCTGGAAACTGTAGCTTTGTGAGAAGAATAGGGTCTCCTAACAACTCTCAGCACTTCTAACAAACTACAGTCCCCAGGACATTGGACTTGATGGGTCTTTGGTCTGATCCCGATGAACTCTTCCTATGTTCTTATACTAAGTAGTATCTGGCATTTGACAGGTTATGAGATCTATATTTGAACCCTGCAAACATCAAAATATTAAAGAGAGCCCAACCAGCATAAACTGTTCAAGTTAAAAATGTGAATTTGAATTTTGCTTCAAAATTTATCATAAAAAATGTCTCAGAGAACTGGGTAATTTGGTGAAATTTAAATATTTGCAAATTACAGTTTCACCACCACTTTCTCATCAATCCAGAAAATGCTTAAAATTTAGGTCGTAGAAGTCAAGTTTTTTTTTTTTATCATGCAACCTGTGGCAAAGGGATAGTACCACAAACAGTCAGCTCCTCGATCAGGTCACCAATCTGGGTTTCCTATTGATTGCGCCCCCCGCAAAAAAACAAACAAAAAACAAACCAAAAAACAAACATATGGAGGGTGATATCCAACTAAGTCAAACTCAGAATGGATTCACTGAAAACAATGAGAGGAATTCAACTTGGAGCAATCTCTTTAGCACCATCAACTCAGGACATCCTGTTTGCTTGATGGAATAATCTCTCTCCTCTCCCCACCATGCACTGTTCTAGGGAGGGTCTCCTGATCCCTCCCACAAGCCAACTGATGTGGCATGGTGGGCCCACGTGAGGAAAAGAGGGGGTAAAGCCCAGTTGCACTTGCAGAAGTCATTGTGCAGACTTCCGCTAGCAGGATCCATTAGCTGAAACCAGCCAAAAATACTTACATTCATTGAAGTGAAGGGGTGTATTCTCCAGTATGACCAACAACTGGATATCGCCCATGCACACTAATCGCTATATAGTAAGGCAGGGGATGTGGGTGGTGCTGTGGGTTAAACCACAGAGACTAGGACTTGTCGATCAGAAGGTCGGCGGTTCGAATCCCCGCGACGCGGTGAGCTCCTGTTGCTCGGTCCCTGCTCCTGCCAACCTAACAGTTCGAAAGCACGGCAGTACGAGTAGATAAATAGGTATCGCTCCGGCGGGAAGATAAACAATGTTTCCGTGCGCTGCTCTGGTTCACCAGAAGCGGTTTAGTCATGCTGGCCACATGACCCAGAAGCTGTACACCGGCTCCCTTGGCCAGTAAAGCGAGATGAGTGCCACAATCCCAGAGTCGGTCACAACTGGACCTAATGGTCAGGGGTCCCTTTACCTTTAAGGCAGGTGACATAATGCTATGAACCTTCATAACATGCACACGAACCACAGAGTAATTAAGTCATTTAATGTTCTTTCACTTGGTTTTTGTTTATAATGGAATTAATTGTTTCATGAGTCTGGAAGCTATTAGACTGGGTACATATCCACGTTCCTTGGAACGTAATCCAGCCTGCCTCAAATTATCCTGGAAGAGGTATGACTCCAAATAATGGTTGAGATGGAGCAACCGCCCTAATGACTCAAATGGTAGCTGTGAGGTAAATGAATGGCCTGCAGACAACAAAGCACTCAGCACCAGTAAATGAATGTGTAATTTAAGCAATCAGTTTTTTTTAAAGGGGGGAGGGGAGGCTGGGACAGTATCCCACTACACTGAGAAGGAAGAGATTGCACTCTGCTGTGGAAGTTTGTAACCACAGCTGACAAACCCGGCTCAAGTGACAGCGCTGAGAGCATCAAAGGCATTGCTTGCTGCCTAGCTGGCACCGTTTATCCACCATCACTACTCGTAATGCAGCAGCCGTAAATGGATGAAATGCAGCTCATAAAAACACAATAATATGATTAAAATTTACAGCTTCCTTTAAAGTGTGGCTCTGCTTTGAAAAACAACCACATACAGCTCAACAAATTTGCTCCGTGTATATTCTGAATCATCTGTTTGCTTTAGGATTATTTATTTAAATTCATTTCCAATTGTGCATAACCAGACTCAGAGCAAATTCCAAATCATTAAAGCGCATCTAAAAAAAAAAAAAGTGTGTTGGCTGGGGGGGGGGGGACTAATCCAAACACAGGCACTAAATTTAAAACAGATTTCCAACACAATGAAACCTTCTCAAGCATAAATACAGCCACCCTTTCCGCATGAAGTGCTTCCTCATCTTCTTTGTCTTTCCCTCAGGAAAAGCACAGTGGGACGAGGTTGCTGTGCATCTTGCACTAAAAGTCACTATCTCTAAGAAATGCAGGATAGCAAGTCAAAATGTTAATTCCAGAGCTTAAACACCAGAGGGGAAAAATAATACATGCCATTGCAGCATTTCATGCCTCCTTTTGGCAGTAAAAGACTGGGTTGTTGGATTAACAATGCTTGGCAGTCCCTGCTGACAACCAAAATTTGATTCTGGAATGTGCTGTGTACCTTTCTCAAAAATAAAGCATATCCCCCATAAACCTTCAAATCAGGCTGGTGGAAAAACCTCAGGTTTGAAGAACCTGCACAATTTGGAGGGAGGGAAAGAATTTGCCTGCAAACCTTACAACGTAATTTCTTTTCAAAAATAAAATAAATAAAAGTACGGTAGTTATTTAAAGAGACAGAACACAAAGCATCTTGTTTGTAGTACAAATGTTTTTTTATACACAAAGGAGAGCAGATCTAACAGCCAACTATACTGATGTGATCCCCATAACCATTAGGCAATTTTAATCAAGTAAATGGTTTAAAGTTGAATAAGGAATGTATCCAGCAGCGTTCCCCATAATGACAGAAGATGCTTTGATCCAGCGAACACTTCTATCAACTGAGATGGGAGAGAACCCTGCTCTGGAGGGTTAGGGAACCCTTTGGAACAGCTTAGCTGGTGATGGTGAACTGGTGATAATCAACTTCCTGTGATGGAAGCCTCTAGGATATACAGTGGTACCTCGGGTTACATATGCTTCAGGTTACATACGCTTCAGGTTACAGACTCCGTTAACCCAGAAATAGTGCTTCAGGTTAAGAATTTTGCTTAAGGATGAGAACAGAAATCGTGCTCCAGCGGCGTGGTGGCAGCAGGAGGCCCCATTAGCTAAAGTGGTGCTTCAGGTTAAGAACAGTTTCAGGTTAAGAACGGACCTCCGGAACGAATTAAGTACTTAACCCGAGGTACCACTGTAAGAGCCTTCTGTCAACATAAGGATTGTCATTGGATACAACTCTGACACTATAATCCTTTATCTGGAAGCAAATCCCATTAAACTTGATTTGCCTTACTTCTGAGTAGACATAAGATTGCTCTGTAATTAGGTATCATCAGAGATGGAATAAATTATATTAAGTAAAATAATCAATTTCATTCTTATACAGTGGTACCTCTGGTTAAGAACTTAATTCGTTCTGGAGGTCCGTTCTTAACCTGAAACTGTTCTTAACCTAAAGCACCATTTCAGCTAATTGGGCATCCCGCTGCCGCCGTGCTGCCACTGCACGATTTCTGTTCTCATCCTGAAGCAAAGTTCTTAACCCGAGGTACTATTTCTGGTTTAGCGGAGTCTGTAATCTGAAGCATCTGTAACCCAAGGTACCACTGTATTATAACCTGAAATTCAGTAGCAAAATTACAAGTGGCATTCATATTGTTCTATTCAAAAAATGAAATCTTTGCCCAAAGGAAACCAAAACCTCGGTGCTACTCCTAGGCATAGTTAATGTCAAATGCTATTTTCCTCAAAAAAGAGGAAACTATCACCTAGTACAGAGGTTCCTTTGCTTATATTATTTTTGTATCACTTTTTTTTTACAATCTGAATTCTATGAAACCAAAATTTAAACATTAGGCAGGAAAAAAATCATTAAGTGGTTTGTCATGATCCTCAGCAATTCTTAAGTCGTCCATAGAGGAAAATGTGGCAACTACTGACCTAGTGGAAGAAGCTACAGGGGGAAAAGCATACCTGAAATAGTGACCATGCGGTTGAATTGATATTTGACTCCATCTGGGAATGGAAGAACCTTGATCACTGCTTTATTTTCTTTCTTTTTTTACGTGTCTATCCCACCTTTCTTCCATGGAACTTAGGGTGGTGTACATGGTATTTCTTCCCTTTCCCTCCTCAAACAACCCAATGAGGTAAGTCAGGATGGGGAAAAGTAAATGACCCAAAGTCACCCACTCATCTTCATGGCTGAATGGGAATTTGAACCTATATTTCCCAATTCCTAGTCCAGGACAGTTGACAGATTGGATATATTTTACGCTTAGCAATACTCAACAAAAATAAAGCAAGACTTAACCAAACAAATGCACCTCTTCCAAATGCCCATCAATTCCACAGCTGAAAGAAATCTGCAAAGCAAAATAGGAAGCACAATTCACATTCTTGCTTTCTTTTTAGTGCCACTTTAATTTCTGGTAAAATTCCAGATCAGGAGTTTATGTTTCAAGGCATCTCTCCAGAAATCTACCAGGCTCAGTCTAAACAAGGCTTAAAACAGCCAAAGGGAAACTATTGATTCCCCCCCCCCCCCACGCCTGCATACAGTAAATGTGAAAATCCATTGTACATTCCCAAAGGATGCATTATATTTATTGTTGTCTACCCCAAAACAAGGGCTCAAGGTTATTGCTTTAAAAGCATTTTGTGTTTTAACGCACCACTAAGTCCACTGAAAGCAAAGATGGTGTGCCCAGCATTTTCCAAGGCAAGAGCACAATGGGTTGTTTCCAGTGGTGTCATTTTGTTTGCAGAAAGATTCCCCCTCATACAGAAAGCCTGTTTGCATCCTTGCCTGCCAATATTGAAAGCTTATGTTTGTGCATGGTGTTGCGCAACTGCTCCTGCAACTCATTTTGCAAAGTTCCACATCTAAATGCACACCCTATGCATTGCAACAGCAACCGATATATGCATTGAAGGTTGTCATAAGTGAAGTATTTTATTCCAGTATTTCAACAAATAAAAACAGAATGCTCATTTTCACAACACACTTGCATACTGTGTTGGCATCACATACATGAGAATCAATGCCTTCATGCATGATGCTGCAATCAGATGCAACGTGGCATCGTAGCTTACAACCCACTGCTAACTTCTGAATTGCAAAACAAGCTGTTTTTTATACAAATATCACATTTGTGTACAACGAATCGATTCAGCAAATGTTGAAGCGATATGAAAATCTAACATGGGCGTAGCTAGGATTTTCATGGTGGTGGGCGGGCAGGACCAACATGATTGGCCAGTTAAGTATTTCTATTGTTTTATTTCCCCCCCCCCTTGGCTATGCCCATGAAACCTAACAGATAATTCCAATCACAATGCCTACAAAAATACACAACTCTATTCAGCCACTCAATATAAAAAATTGTAAGGTTTTAGTTTGCCCATGAGGCTGTGCACTGGCAGAATCTGTGGACTGCCATTCCCCCCCCCCCAAGCTGACACTATCATGAGCCATGTGGAGCAATGTGGCTCAGGCAGCACATAGAAAGGGGTGTTCGACTATGGACCCTCTTCTACTGCTGGCACTGCAATTTACCAGTTAGCCAATTGGCTGCCAGACACTACTACCAATCTCTCTTCTTCTCTTCTGTTTACTATCCCACAGGGCTGGTGCCATGGACAATCCTGGCTTCCCCTGAAGAAGGGGAGTTTTCTCAAAATGTTTTAAGGGGATTTTAACTATTTCTAAGCTTTATTTTAAAGTGCCAGAAAGAGCCAGCAGTGCAGACACTCCCTGGAGAACCTCATCCACAATAAAGAAGGAACCCTTATTCTCAGACCACAGCTGGAAATGCTTGTGCTATCACCATTTTGTCAGCAATTGGCTGGGCAGGAGGATTGCAGAGCATGCGAGGGAAGGGGAAGCAACCAGACCAGTCTCAGGCTGGCCCTGCATATTCATTCCATCTGTAAAATAGAAGAGTATCCAGAACCCCTGTCCTACCTGGCGGCAAGTCAGTATGTCAAGTCCCCAGTCCAGGGTCATCCAATGTCCAAAGTCTAAGCCAAAGCACAGACCTGCAGAGATCTTGAAGCATCCAAGCTGACATCCATCAACATTGGCAGTTGAGTAGACGCAGTGCCTCAGTTCTGCTGCCCTTTTGTACTTTGCATGCTGATTGCAGCACCTGGGCTTGATGAGGCAGGTGACCCTCACCTGTGCCAAGCCTCCTCCAGTTGAGGAATCACATCTCCTCCCAGAGCTAGCGAGCCCCACCTGGCCAGTAAGTGAGCTGGGTTGTGAGCCCTTGCCTGCCTCAGTCTCTTGGCGGGCCCTGCCCGCTGCTCCCTACACCTCAGAGCAGGCTTCCTCAACCTCAGCCCTCAATGTTTTTTGACCTACAACTCCCATAATCCCTAGCTAGCAGGACCAGTGGTCAGGGATGATGGGAACTGTAGTCTCAAATCACCTGGAGGGCCAAGGCTGCGGAAGCCTGCCTCAGAGCCTGTGGTATTTGTGGAGACAGGGCCCCTCTGGCTCTGGTGATAGGTTCTGCTGCTCTGGTTCCTGTGCAATAACCCCCCCCCCCATCCCCTTGTCATCCTCTCTCACCCCATACTTCCTACACCAACCTCTCCTTCCCCATCCCCAGCTTGCCGCGGTGTATCCCAATCCTGGCTATACCCCTCACCAGGATCCTCTTGCTCCTCCCCGTAGTCCTGCCAGTTCACGACAAAGAGACAGGAAGCTTAATTTGTTCCTGTTTTCAGTCTCAACTCAGTAGCTACTCAGTCCTAGAACCAATTCTCTGCATAAAAACCAGCTTCTGCAATTCTGCAACGCTGTAGCATGACCAACCGAAGCCAGAATGAGGATGTAGAGATGGAAAGATTGGGGCCATGAATTTGCTCCGTTTTCAAGACATGATTTCATTCTGTGGAACACATCAAGATGGCTATAATTGGAGACACAGTTGCAGAAGTTGTGTGGAACCAGACCCTTGCCTTAAGACATAGGAGTAGAGAGCCGTTTGATACGCTAGGGAAAACAGTGGTAGGCCACAGAAGCCCTTTTACTTTCTCCTGTAATTCACTACCATGGGGGAAAAGAAGAGCAGACCCTGTCTTTGTATACATCTATCCCAGCACAATAACTGAAAGTGTATGTTTTAGATTATTCTTCATCCAAGGAATAAGCACAGCCAATCTTTTCGTTTTCATGGGAAGCACTTCAGCCCCATGAGCTTTCTCTTTGTCTTTAAAATGAAGAATTACAAAGCACAGATATATTTGCAAGTGGGCTTCCATTGTTGCTCATTAATGTCAGGGTCCCCTGTGTTAGTTATAGGCTACATGTACAGGACTCACCAACTGAAGGAAAGTAACAGAAATTCAGACATTGATAAAATGACTTTCTTTAGCCATTTTAAGAAATAGAAACACATAATGTGCACAGTATAGCTGATGTTATATCTTTAGTGCATTCGAATTACATAAATGCCAATCTGAAAATATGTAAAGAATATTTAATTTGCAGTGGCACATAAAAACAAGAACATAACTATAGAAAACATGGTGTTGCTCAACTGGCTTTGTACAAGGAGGAGGCATTATTAAGAAAGCACATTGATTCCAGTGTTAATTTCCTGAAGAAGTTGCTGTGATACATTAAAATTTTACAGCCAAGGACCATCAGTTTATGTGAGTATGTTCCAGGATTTCTCTTTTGAGTGCATGTTCTCATGCTGCTACATGGAACCTACATGGCAGAATCATTCTATTTGGGAGCAACATTTTGAGCAACAAGAGCATATGGAACTTCTATGAGGGTGGGGACAGAATCAAAGCCATAATCTCCCATGAACAAGCAGAAGATTTATTCACAACTCATTGGATCCTGAAACACATCCATGCAATGTTAAATAGTTGCAAAAGATGTACACATTATGCAGGTATGCAGTGCTTTTTTCTGGGGGGTACACAGGGGTACACATACCCCTAAACATTTTGGGAATCTAAGTTTGACCTCACTGAGGGACAGTATTTCAATATGAGTAGGAAAATGAGAGTACCCATAAACTTTTTTTTTAGAAAAAAAGCACTGCAGGTATGTATTAGGACGACTTCACACTTTCCACAATTAGTTCATAAACTATGGCAAGCATACATGCAGGGTTCGCTGCTGCTGCTGCTGCAGTTGTTATGGATACAATTGTTGACAACTGCATATAGGATTATCACAAATTACAATCCACCTATATGCTTCAAATAAATTCCTACACAGAACTGTGCAATGTATGAAAACTGCCCTTACTGCTCTCTTAGTTCATGCTAACTCTCAGGCTGCATTCTAAGAAAAGCATCCTTAACAAAAGGCAAACATGTATACACAATGA
Organism: Podarcis liolepis; assembly: GCF_965112155.1. Classification (NCBI taxonomy): domain Eukaryota; kingdom Metazoa; phylum Chordata; class Lepidosauria; order Squamata; family Lacertidae; genus Podarcis; species Podarcis liolepis. The sequence continues at coordinate 17,931,798 of NC_139557.1, read as the reverse complement.
ATACACAAAACATTAGTGTATTAGGGATAGCTTCACAAACTGGGGCAATCTCATAGGATGTCTGATTTATTTGTTCTATTTGTTCTGGCATTTGCTCCATAATGGTTGTATTAAGTTATTGTGGTATTTTATATTGCCTCTTTTTACGTCCTTGATAATGTGGGCTCCTACATTTTCAAATTATTGCACCAGAAGAGTTATTACAAATTTCACATGGTTTACTGGAGTGGCATCTCATGAATATAGAAAGGAAAGAAAAAGATACCTGGAAAGATGATTGGATACACACCATTAACTATACATAGATCTCATAGCATTTGAGCAGTATGAGAATATATTCAGTATCCCAAGCTTTCAAAACTTATTTACTACTAAGTTATATTGCATTCAGGGGGGAAATGGCTGGGTTTTTGTTTTTTTAAAGCCATATATTCCATAATGTAGTATATATAAACAATATTAGCATTTTTTTCAACTAAGCAGAAAGATGAAATTGCACACAATGCAATCAATTTATATTTAGTTTCCAGCTGACTTGCAGATCAACAGATGTTTATGTGAAATATGTGGGAAGCATAATTAAGTAAATGTGCAGCAAATTCAAATCTCTATCACTCCACATTTAAAAATAAGGGCTCTCTATAAAACACTGCCACTGGTAAACAGATAGGACCAGAACGGTGTCTTCTGACGCATGTAAGTCACCTTCATAAAAATAAACCTCAGGGTTCCATTTTAAATCTATTCAATCATTATCTTCTGGGCTGGAAATATATGGGGCATGGTTGCTTAAAGCAGGGATGGTTTAACTTGGTGCCTTCGAGATGCTGTTGGACTCAAAATCCCATCAGCTCCAGCCAGCCTGGCTAATGATCAAGAATGATGGGAGCTGTAGCACAACATCTGGAAGAAGAAGAAGAAGAAGAAGAAGAAGAAGAAGAAGAAGAAGAAGAAGAAGAAGAAGAAGAAGAAGAAGAGGAGGAGGAGGAGGAGGGGGGGAGGAGGAGTTTGGATTTGATATCCCGCTTTATCACTACCCGAAGGAGTCTCAAAGCGGCTAACATTCTCCTTTCCCTTCCTCCCCCACAAGAAACACTCTGTGAGGTGAGTGGGGCTGAAAGACTTCAGAGAAGTGTAACTAGCCCAAGGTCACCCAGCAGCTGCATGTGGAGGAGCGGAGACATGAACCCGGTTCCCCAAATTACGAGTCTACCGCTCTTAACCACTACACCACACTGGCTCTTTGTAGAGGGCCTCAAGTTCCCCACCCTTGGTTTAAAAAAGAAAGAGGGACAAGAAAATAAACATTATTAATGTTTTATTTTTTCTGTCATAGGATTGCACAGCTGCTTCAGTTATGAAGCTACTAGTTGATTTCAAGGTTGGAAGAGCTGTCACTGAAGCAAACTTTGGAATCTGCCATCTGCAGAAGAAAAAGCAGCAAGTGCTAGGAAGAAGAGCTAAAAGACAGAAAAGAGAGCCTTGCATTTGTGCACTTTCATGACTTTACAAAACGTGTTCTCTTCAAATCTTCCACAATTTTTCAATATGTAAAAAATCATATTTAGCTTCCCAGCATCCTCCTATTTAGACTTCTTTTGCCTTTCTACTAATTAAATTCATTCAGCCAATTATTTGTGGCACCAAATAAGTTAGTTTTATGATCAAATGATCATAGTTTATTGAGTAACTATATATACTGTACATGGAGTTTTAGGAATGAATTAGAGCTCTCAAATGTCAGTGGCCCCCTGTGCAATGCTAAAATTTGGCACCACCTGCCTCTCACATTCCCTTCAACAGCATTGTTTTGGTACCCCCAGAGCGACCGCACCAGTTGCACCACCCTAAAACTGCCTCTTATGGGAGGCCTAATCCTAACAAGGCTAGTTTCATGGGGGAACATGGACATTCCGAAATTTTCTTGACTTGATTGTTTTGTGAATGACTCATTCAATGAAATCTAGAGCTTGGCCCCCTTTATTGACTACAGTGGTACCTCAGGTTAAGTACTTAATTCGTTCCGGAGGTCCGTACTTAATCTGAAACTGTTCTTAACCTGAAGCACCACTTTAGCTAATGGGGCCTCCTGCTGCTGCTGCGCCACCGGAGCACGATTTCTGTTCTCATCCTGAAGCAAAGTTCTTAACCTGAAGCACTATTTCTGGGTTAGCGGAGTCTGTAACCTGAAGCGTATGTAACCTGAAGCGCATGTAACCCGAGGTACCACTGTACTGTGCAAATTAGGCCAGGTCTCTGTTTTAGTTTATTTCCCTTCATAATTTCAAGAGAGTGGTGCTACTACAGCCAGACTCTAACCATTATACACTAAAACAAACAAGGGAGGTTGGCAAATAGGATGGCAGGTTCAGTCAAAATATACTACACAGATCCTGCCACAATGCTTTGGTGTGTGCACTGTAGATATCGCCTACTACTAGTCAGGGCCGCCATAAGCATATCTGGCGCCGTGGTGCAAAGCTCCCTCCGGCGCCCCCCACCCCCCGTTTCACAGAGTTTTTTAGGGAGGACAGCGCTGCTGGTGGGGTTGGAGGAGGCGGGCAGCGGCTGGAGGGCAGCTCCTCTGGCAGGGAAGAGGCAGAGGCTGGACTCGGCGCCTCCTGGCTCAGCTGGACGCTTCATGCCATGGTGGCCATGGCAGATGGACGCTCCAGGCGTGGCACTGCTTCGGCGCGGCATAGCGGAGGCGGGCGAGGGTGGCGAGCTGATGCCGGGAGGCACCACGTCCAGCCTCCGCCTCTTCCCTGGCGCCCTCCAGAACTTGGCGCCCTTGCGCCCTGCGCCACTAGCCTCTATGGGTAAGACGCCCCTGCAACTAGTTGTACTGCTCCAAGGAAAGATGCCACAATCCCAACCTTAAACCTCCCCCCTCAGCTCCACTATTTTCTCCCAGTGCTTCTTGAGAAACTTTTAAACACTGATTAAGCCTGAGGTGAAACAAACAACTGTGTCTTTTGATAAAAAATAAAAATCCTCAGCTCTTCCCGCAACCCAAAGAAAGAGTTACTGTTCTTAGGAAACAGCATGTTCCAATGCACTTGATAAATTCTCTCCAAGGGTTTGGCAGGCCCTTGATTCACTTTTTATCGTTCCATGATATGACTAAGATTTCATTTCATTGCCTCCCCTTTCTTCCGCCCTCAGTGGCATCACGTACGGTGGCGAATGCAAACAGCATTGCCTGTGTCAGAAATGCAGTTTATGTTAAAGACAAGTCATTCAAATAAAGTTTATTTTTAAACTACTTCTTTATTTTCAAAGTTAGATTGCTCAATTTTTTAAAAAGGACGTTGGTTCTGCTATGCAGAAGGGTGCTCTCAGATGCATTCGCTTAAACATCCTATCTACTCTCAAATGAACACACTCTGAGAAGTATGAATCGCTCCATCTGGAAGTGATTACATTTCAGAGGATGTGCAGCATTAAGTAATTTAAGCTTAGTGAAGTGCTTTTTTTTTTTTTTTGTAAATAGACCCTTCAATTAAAACTATGTTTTAAAAATGTTCTAGTACATCTGTTGAAGACACGAATCAATGTATTCAGTTGATGTATAAAAATGAAAACCAACATAATATGTATTTTAAGCAAACCATGACTTCGTATCATTCTCAATGGAAGTACTATGCAGACATGCTGACCTAACCTTTTGCACTCTTCCCAGGTTGTTTTGGAAGCCAGGAGAACATTTATCTACAACATATACATTCATTAGCTTAGCTCCTAATTCAGCTTCTACTGGCATGAATGTCTCAGCAGCATCAGTTACCTCCTGCAGTACCTCCCCACCCCCCAAAAAAGTTATGGGGCCTAGTTGTGATCCAGGCCAACACATGTATGCTGGGAATAGGTTATTGTTCAGTGGTCGAGTACATGCTTTATGGAAATGGTTTGAAGTTGAATCCCAGGCATTCTCAGGTAGGACTAGGAAATACGCATGCCTGAAACCCTGAAGAATCACCGTCCGTCATTATAGACAAGAATGAGCTAGATCAGGGATAGTCAACCTTTTTATACCTACCACCCACTAATGCATCTTTCTTGATGGTAAAATTTCCTTACCGCCCACCAGTGCTCAATGGAAGGAGGATTCAGTTTGTGCCATAGAACCCCCTATCCTGATCCATGATTGTAGTCATAAGATTGTTGTCTTTCACAGGACAGTATGTGTTTTGACTCCACAAAGTGGGAAGTGATGGAGACAGGATGTTTGTGTTACTGTGTTCCGTGAAGTGGGACTATTGTCCTTTGTTCTTTTTCTCTTTGCTATCTAATGCTAGAGAGAGAGGGAGCCATGTTGCAGTGCTCTGAGTGTGTTTATATGTAAATAAAATAGATTAGCCAAAACGCTGAGTTGCTGAGGTCTGTTATGGAACTGCGCAAACTCTGCGGATCCCTAAATGTGCCGATGTCTGTTGACATCGGTCGCTATGATGTTCGGGCTGAAGAAAGCTTTTGAAGCCCCCCAACGATTGACCAGGAGGGAAAGAACATGCCAGCCGGGCATGTGTCTCTACCAGGGTCCTACTCGAGTGTAGGCTGAACTCCTGACACCGCCCACCTAGAATCCTGAAACGCCCACTAGTGGGCAGTAGGGACCAGGTTGAGAACCCCTGAGCTAGATCAACCAATTGTACTTTCATATACTGCTTTACAGATTCATTGCCATGGAGTGAGATGAGAAACACTTCTCAAAATGCATCTCTTGTCAACATAGTCATATTTCATTCATGATGTCAAACGCATTTAAGAAAGAGTGAAAATCATTACTCATCTTAAAACTCAAATCTGTAAAAATAGGAAAATATTTCCTCCTATGGACAGGGGTGGAAATGAAATGAATGGTACAACAGTGAGAAGATCTAAAGGTGATGTCTTCATAATACACTTCAACCATACTTGCATGAGATGGACCTAATACATTAAGTTCACCAGGCATATACACAGAGAAGGGAAATATAATTCTTACCCTGATTAGTAGGATCTCCCCATTTTCATGCAGTTCCTATATATCTCACATGCAGCAGCAGATTTTGGTTGGTGAGCATAGTGCAATAGATCAGTGTTTCCCAACCTTTTTTGGGCAAAGGCACACTTGTTTCATGAAAAAAATCTCGAGGCACACCACCATGCCAGATGGGGAAAGGTCACTTTTTACATATGTAAAAAAAAATAAAAAATAGTAACAGCATAGAAGGTAATGGTTAGGCTAGCATCCCTCTTCCAAATATGCTAGGTTTTTATTTGCAGGGACTGTTCTACATTGGAAAGCATTCAGCACTGTCATTCTCCCATCTGCCATCTGAATTGGTACTATTCTGGGTCAACTTACTCTGCTGCATGTGTAGATGAAAATGGCACCAAGTGTGGGGGAGGGGGCAGAACAGGTTTCAGATACAGGATATTAAGCATACACGTACTTCAGATTGAACTGGTTGCTTGCTTTGCAAGTTTTCATTTCCCAAATGACTGCCTTGGCAAGCGCAATACCTACCAGGCTCAACGCCGGTCTCACGCTGCCGCTTCCCGCGCTCTCAAGGGCCCGGGAGGAGGAAGGCGTGAAGGGAATCCCGAAGGCGCGAAAACCTCGCGCATGCGCAGGCCTTCCGCCTGCGACAGCCCAGTAGGCCGGCCGAAGCGAGCGGCGATGGGATGTGGGAGGGAGCTCGCTCGCCGCCCCGCATGTGCCTATGTGGGGCACATTACAGCCCCGTGACGTCAGCGCCACGCAGGCAGCCAGGCAGGCAGACGGCGAGAGCCCCGCGCTGGGCGGCCTCTCCTCGCCGCCGCCGCCCCGCCTCTCGCCGCCCGACTCGCCCGCCTCCCTCCCACGGCACACCAGGCAACGTCTCGCGGCACACTAGTGTGCCGCGGAACACCGGTTGGGAAACACTGCAATAGATACAAAGTATATGTACAGGAATAGATCAGTCAGGGAAAAGCAAGATACTGCTATTTGTATCTTTAACAGCTACGTTGAAAGGGGAGTTTTAGCAAACGAAGCTTGTAATTTTGAGTAAAAACAGCTGCATCCATACATTTCCAACTGCTATAAGAAACAGAAAGCCCCGTCCTCCTTTCGCAGAGCATGCTGGTCTGTAATCACACAGTTCAAGGTTGGAGTTAACTCTTTATTAGCAAAACTACGATTTCCACAGGCTTGGCAGAGTATCAGGCCTAATGAGCTCATATCCAGTGGGTATGAAATCAGTTGCTGAGACTGAAGGTCCCCAGCTCCCCACAGTTGTTTATAACCCCTTCTCTCCCGGGCTTTTCGCAAGCAATGGAGACTGCGCCTGCATGCGGCCAATCTCTCCTCTGCCATTTTCATGCCTCTGCTGGTTCTCGGAAACGAGGGGGGGGGGGAGACTTGCTGCAGCAGGAGGGGGAGACACCTGTGACTCTTCACCAGCCTGACTCACCTCTACCTTTTGACCTCCCTTGTCCCACTTGCCACCTTCAGCTTCTAATTCTTGACTTCTCTCTGCCACAGACTCTCCCGGCTCACTAAGCCCTGTTACACCTTCAGCTTCCGACATCTCTTCCCCCTCATCATTGTCCCACCACTACTCCCCAGGCTCTGAGCCTTCTTGATAACACCAAAGTTGCAGGTTCAATCCCTGTATGGGACAACTGCATATTCCTGCATTGCAGGGGGTCGGTGGCCCTCAGGGTCCCTTCCGCCTCTACTATTCTATGATTCCCTTGGAGATTCCCCAGCTGGTACCTCCCACCATTCCTCTGCTTTAAACCAGTCCATGACACCTCCTTTGAATGTGACCACTGTAACCGTGAACCTCTTCTCTATTCAATTCTGGAACCCTATCATCCAACAAGTCAATCAGTACTTTGATATGATGAAACAAGTACCTTAACTATGATTCCCCATCCCCTCTTTGTAAAATACATATCTTAATGACACTCCATGGCTTTACCTATAACTATTTTCCCCCTTAAGATTTTCAAGAGCAGTTAGCAGCCTGTGGTGAATGCAATGTGCAGGGATTAAGAGTCTCTTCTCTTTTAAGAAAACTAAAGGCATACAGATGTGCAATACCATGGGAGTACCTTAGATATAAGAGGAGGCCTCATACTGCAACATATACACTCCACAGCCAAGGGAAATGTTCCAGGGGCTATTGGCTAAAGGCCTTTGAACATACCCCCTTCTTGGGCAGAGTGTATGGTAGGGATGAATATTTCAGATCTTTCAACTGGAACAAAGTACTGTAGTTAAAGCGTGGCACCCCAGATAGTGGACCGTGCAGAAAACTCTAGGGCTGCATGTGCAAACTCAGCTCAAGTGATTTTTGCCTAGATGCAACTCTGACTTGAGTTAGAATTGCATCTAAGTGAAACCATGTTTACGAAGTTAACTCAACTATTCAACATGACACCACAGATAATTCTTTGAAATAATTCTCTCAATTTTGAACACACCATTACGTTATTCCATTTTTGTGGTTGTTCTAAAATAGGTATCAGACAATTGGTATTCAGGGTGCAATTCAACACATTGCTGGGGGGGGTATGTGTCAGGGGAATGAGATCTCCTTGCACAATGGGACTTCCCCCTAAACCTCTTCTGGGGGTTCCCACTACTCTCCAGAGAAGATTTAGGGGGGAAGAAGACCATATTTTGTTAACCCAACTTAGTTGCATCCTGCCCTCTGCATCCAAGTATTTTTTGCTGCGTTGGTATCAAATGTTCATGCCAATATATGAATCTTACTCAAACTTCAGGTTTTAAACAGAGCTTATCATAATTGAATACAACACTTCCCTGAAAATTTCATTAGAATATTTCAGAAAACTTTTTTTAAAAAACAACCTCTCTCTAACTGCATTTGAACATAAATAGAAGCTATTGCCTAATTTTTTTAAAAGAGCTACATGGATTAGTAAAACTGCTTACTGAAACAGAGACATTAAATGCATGCACACATTGAGGTATTAGTGTTATCAGCAGCTATACTTTTTTTTTTCCTCAAAGAAGCAAAACTAGTCAGCCAAATATGGATTAAATAACTTGATTCAAGACACGCTCACTTTTATTCCTCTCTCTTGTTCTCAATTTCATTTTCATTTTCTTCTCCCTTACTCTGACCTGTTGTATACCAGAAGACTGATCACAGTGCATCTAAACTGCATTATGTGCCTATGTGTGAATCTGGTTTCTGAAATGAAGAAATTAGTTTTATGAAACTAATACAAGGGCAGAACATGTAAAAACAACTACTTTCATTTCCCCCCATTAACAGTCATTCTACATCTTTGTACAGAGGCTGCAGAGTGTGCAACTAAATACTCAAGAGGTATCATCAGTTTAATTACATTTTTGACTCAAAAAATCATAAGAAATTGCAGAGGAAAAACTTCACTTGCTTACATTATGGGAACTAATATCACAGTCACTAATCAGCTGACAGAAGTGTTTTTGGGAGGAAAGAAAACTTACTTGAAGGTTCAATATAGTAACTAAATTTAGGGGTATGACCCAGAGTTGTTTTTAAGCCTGGTCACCTATGGCATGTAAGATTAAAGCAGGCCTGAACTTTTTTAAGTTTTACTTTTTGTGTCAAAAGGCACAGAGAACCAGCTCAAGATATTTTGGAACTGGGCCAAGGAACAAGATCGCACTTTCCCTTCCACATACAGAAGCTGACTGGATTGCCAGCAGAGTCTTACTTCAACAGTGATGACAAGATGGCATCTTCCACTGCACCTGAGGGCAAGCTGAAGTGGCAGAAGACAGGTCATGTGGCACACCTAGCTCTCCCTTCCAATAGCTAGAGGTAGATACCAATACCCAGCTATCTGCCATCTCACACTAACTAATAGTAGGGCTGATTTGGAACAGGGAGAACGGGTTGTTGTTTTTTGTCAAACTGCAAAGGAAATTACTCAAAAATCTGAAGCTTTTCTGTGTTTTCATTGAGACTTGTACCACCTCAGTTATCTTTAAACTGAACTTCAACTGGATAGTCCTTCAAAGAAAGGATTCCTTCAAACCGTTCTGTACTCGGACAGTCCTTCAAAGACAGGTCTGTCTTCTGCAGGGTCCACAAGACCACCCTAGAACCTATATATTTTGTAGACACATCAGGTCTTTCAGACTGTAATCTGAATCAAAACAGGGCCCCAAAGCAGGGACATCAGTTCCAGTTCCACTCCCTGCTCTATGGATGCTCAGAGAATGTTCATGCTGATGCTGACTGTCACATTGGGAGGAGGCTGACCATTGGGAGGAGGCCAAGCCCAGAGCCCGGCTCCATGTTCAACCTTCTCTGCCCCCTCAAGATTGGGAGGGGAGCGGAGCTCCTTCCCAACAAACATTGGGGCGACTGAAGACACCTCAGCCCTATAGAGTTGATGTGTATGTTAGGGGACACCTGCCCTTTTGATCTCTTTCCCATTACATCACACAGAGACACTGTCTCTGGTTCAGCACCTCTTCCAACAAGTTTTTTAAGTGAGTATTTTTACCCCATTTGTATCTGTAATAAATAATAATAATAATAATAATAATAATAATAATAATAATAATTTATTTGTACCCTGCCTATCTGACTGGGTTGCCCCAACCACTCTGGGCCGGCTTGGATTTGAAATGTTTGTTATATATGTTTTTACTGCAATTTTTTTGGGAGATGTTTCATGGGAAGTGATTCATAAATGACATAAATTAAACAAATAAATTCATCCTGGATTCTGCAACGTTTGGATTTTGGGAGCAGCACTGAGATTTCCCCCTCTCCCTTCAAAAGCATGCCTTTCATTTTACAATGGCACATTACTGTCAAGCACTCCTCACTGTGAAGAATACCATACCTGAGTTTTTAGTGCTCAAAAATGGCCAACCCTGTAATATCAGGTCAAAGGTGGAGATTCAGAAAGGTTCCATTGTCGCTAAAACAGGCCAATACCTCAGCAGAAACTTCAGCTGAAAATTTAATTGTCAGGTTCCTTTTATCTTTTTGTCAGGCTAGCACACCCTGCATGAGTACGGCAGAGACAAACAGCTGGGAAGATGAGCAGGTTTACACAGGTAAGTTTATTACCTCATGGCTTATCAGCAATTAAGTCAGGAAATAACTACACCATGACATAGTGTGGCAGTTGGTATGGAGCTCTGTTCTTGTCTTGGGAAACTTTCAAGTTTCATTTACTACCTGTTGAAGAATTTGAGTGTAGCCAATGGCAACAATTGAGAAAGCACTGACTAACAAAACTTCAGTCAACCAATCAAAGCAGGCCTAGATAAGAGGAGTCATTTATTAACAAGAAATCTCAGCAAACCTCAGATAATGTCAGTTAGAAAGATAATACTATCATCCAGTTCAGAATTAAAGGGACAGCCTACATTAGCTATATGCTTTCCTTGAAGCAAAGCACACAATTTCAGCATGCAGGAATTTTCTTTAATCTATCTAACAACACTGCAGAAAAATCAATAGACTGGGCAACATTAAGCATACAGATAGTAAATGTCTGTAGTCTCAAGTGACGGAGAAAAAAACATTCAATATGGAACTAAGAACACTTTCAAACTTTCCCCAAATGTCTTGTTTAATCCCATTAGAATGGATCCAAAGTGTTTGCTGCATGAATGGAGCTTACCCTCAGTTCAAAGACTAAAAAAATAGGAATCAAGCTATTGATTTTAATTTAAGAATATCTGCTGTACAGATGTGTCCCCAACAAGAAACACGTTTCCAGCGATTTGTTTTTGTGTATCTTCGACAACATATTGGATTGAGTTTATACTGTGCAATGTGGCCCAGAATTATCGTGCAGCATCTGTTGGCAGTCAGTGTTGCACTGATGCCTGTCCAGGGATGTTCTGCATGCGGCTGTGTCTAAGAGCCACCAGCTATCTACACTTCCCACAGTGTTCCTAATATACCAGACAGGTAATTCTCCCAGGGTCCACCAAAGGACACTTCATTGAAGGCCACCTCTAAACAGTGACCCAGATGAACATCAGGTCTGTCTGCTGTGAAATGGTTTCCCATGCACATAAATGCAGAACTGTGCTTCTAAATAAGGATTCGTGCCCAACAAAGCCATGCCCCTGATGTTCCAATGTTTTGGAATGTTGTTTTAATGTAAAGGCTGAACACATATAATATACATGTCACCTTTTTTTTTTTTTAAGGAAAAAGTGTTTAAACAAAAAACAAACCCACAACCCAGAAAGTCACTTTTGAGACTGTGGGAGAGCTTTCTGCGCTGAGGTTATGCTCTGAAATGTGGAGCAATATGGAATTTCCAGGGTTTGTGCTTTTAACCATTAACTCAAATGTAAATCCAGTTTTCTAACCACTGTGCAAAGAATGCTGATGGATGAAATGTGCATATTCACTTTCAATGGGAAATGTGCTGAACTTTCAATGGGAGTGTTAAGAAAGGTGGAAATGTATGTGTAACCCAACTGAAAGCTTTGGCACATCTCTGTATTTGTGCCTTGCCCTTTGCACTGATGAAAATAGTTTAAGAACAGCATCAGACTTAAAGAACTAAAACACATTTAACATCAAATGGTATACATTTTAGTCAACTCTCATGTCCAGCAGAAATTCGTCGTCCGTCCCCCCCCCCAATACATACCGAAAATGTCATTGCACACCAAGGCCAAGTGTAAACCTACGCCTGGGAGATGCTGGTGGGGAATGTAGCTGCAAGTAGAATGTTAAATGAACACTGAATTCCTTACAATTTTGTCAGGTAAACTGATCAGTGTGTAAACTCATTGACAAAAGGCCAGGCCAAACCTATTATGAAAGCTCCAAATGAGTACGTATCTCAGTATCAGGCATAAGTGAGATTTAGCAGGAAAATGGGCTTTGGATAGCATTCTGAGTGGGAATTTAAGGAATTATGATTACAGTGGTACCTCTGGTTATGAACTTAATTCGTTCCAGAGGTCCATTCTTAACCTGAAACCATTCTTAACCTGAGGTACCTCTTTAGCTAACGGGGGTCTCCTTCTGCCACCAAGTCGCTGCTGCCTGATTTCTGTTCTCATCCTGAGGTAAAGTTCTCAACCCAAGGTACTACTTCCAGGTTAGTGGAGTCTGTAACCCAAAGTGTTTGTAACCCGAGGTACCACTGTATAGACTATTAGTGTAGGTCCTAGAAGGTATGGCGTATCCAATGAAATATTATTGTCCAATTTGATAAATATTTATTTACTTCATTTATGAATGGCTTCCCAAAAAACATCCAAAAGGAATTTAACGATATGCAAACTATTCTAACAACCTGAAAAAGTATAGCAATTTAATTTGATATTTCTGGTTGCATTCTAATGCCATAATCTTCACGCAAAGGAAGCCACTTACAAACGAGCAGCAGTGATGAACACAACACCGGTTCAGATCCTCCTGCTGGCCAGCTAGTAATCGTGTGTGGTGCAGCACTAGTACCTACAGCAGCAACACTCTCACCTCACAGAATTGATGTCTCTGCTCAACGAACGTTCAACAAATGTTGAGCAGAGACATTAATCCTGTGGGACACCAGGCAGGAAGGAGAGTCTAATAAATAATAATAATAATAATAATAATAATAATAATAATAATAATAATAATAATAATTTATTATTTATACCCTGCCCATCTGGTTTGGTTTCCCCAACCACTCTGTGCGGCTTCCAACAAAACATTAAAATACACTAATTCATGAAATATTAAAAGCTTTTCTAAACAGAGCTGCCTTCAGATGACTTCTAAAAGTTTGGTAGTTGTTGTTCTCTTTGACATCTGCTGGGAGGGTGTTCCACAGGGCGGGTGCCACTACCGAGAAGGCCCTCTGCCTGGTTCCCTGTAACTTGGCTTCTCGCAGTGAGGGAACTGTCAGAAGGCCCTCGGTGCTGGACCTCAGTGTCCGGGTAGAACAATGGAGTTGGAGATGCTCCTTTAGGTATACTGGACCGAGGCCGTTTAGGGCTTTAAAGGTCAGCACCAACACTTTGAATTGTGCTCGGAAACTTACTGGGAGCCAATGTAGGTCTTTCAAGAATGGTGTTATATGGTCTTGGTGGCCACTCCCAGTCACCAGTCTAGCTGCCGCATTCTGGATTAGTTGTAGTTTCAGGGTCACCTTCAAAGGTAGTCCCACATAGAGTGCATTGCAGTAGTCCAAGTGAGAGATAACCAGAGCATGTACCACTCTGGCGAGACAGTCCGCAGGCAGATAGGGTTTCAGCCTATCTTTTCCCAGAAAGACCCAGCCACCGGTCAAGTGGGTATCATCCTGTTTGCCTCTCCTTCCTGCTTGCCGCCCTGGTGCTGGGTTCAGGCCTCAGGTACACAGCCCTGGTGATTATGGCAGCTTCCCAAAGCACTGCTGCAGTCCTGTATAGCTCCACTAGCACACACTTTTGGTTCACATATTCCTAACTTCATGTGATTGTGAGCATAAGTAAATCTCAGGAGGGTCTGGATGGAATAAAGAGATGGCTGGAATTAAGAGAAGCTGCCATGTGTATAAAGCAGCCTTTAGGGCAAGAGCATTAAAGGTAGATTCTTGTGGATCTAAAAATGAACACACAAATTTAGGTTCACATTTTACAATATGCTTAGCAAATAGCAGCAGACCTTTAAGGTTATATATGAATGGATGATTCAAGCGCTCAGCATTTTGGAGAAGCATACATTGTTCTGCAGAGCAGATGTACCACATTTCAGTTATAAGCCATTAATTCCTGCATTGTTTTCTCCTCACACCACACATAGCTAAAGTAAGCCCAGAGATAATAGGAAGCACTTAGAGATTAGTGAATCCCAGTAGTAAAACTAACAGAACATTCTTTGAATTGCAATCTTCCTTAGTGTGCCCTCTGAGAATATGTAGTCAGTTTCTTGTTCCTGGACATCCTTCCCTCCATAACTTTTTGCAAGGAAAAACAGAATGCCGGATAGCATTTGATTGAAGTAAATTTTAACACAGCCTGAAACTGCCCAAAACAAAACCTGTCAAGTCAGCATATTGAACAGACTTCAGAAGCAGTCTCAATAATATACACACATGCGTGCACAAGACACAGGCTAGAGGAAACGAGAGCTAGCCTCTTGCATCAATTAATCTCAAGAGCCAAAACACTTGAAGTCTAGACAGCCACTTTACAATGCCATGTGAAAACCTGTAAACAGCTCCAAACACAGAGTTGAGCCCCACTTTTGTATCAGCTTTCCGATAGCTTCTGGTAGAATGATGTTTCCGAATGAATGCAAAGTGAAGTTTCCTGGTCTTGTGTGTCTTGAACAATCAGCACAAAGCCTCTCAAATATCCTTCATTATGTGGTGCAGGACAAAGCTTTTTGTTAAAAATACTACTCTTGCCAAGGGAGCTCTCCTGTCCTAATTTTCTAAGGAATTGCTTCATAATCCTAAAATTATGGGACTATTAAAGGAAAGCTTTAAATAAACTGACATGCGCTTTAAAAATAATTGCCACATAATTTGAATTGTCCTGCTTCAATAAGCCTTGTTGCCCACCCACCCCAATTTAATCAGCCTTCTGACATGTAAAGGTCAGAGTATGCCACATGTTTTGATCAGTTTGGACGTACACACGGCATTAATACAAACCTGACACGGTAGTCAGTTTTAAACATGTTCCCAGTTGTCTGAACTGACAAAATTATATGACAAAATGCTTTCCATGTAAAAACAAAATGTAAATACCTTACAAAAAGTGCAAATGGATTTTCCAAGCAATAGTTCAAAAGTGAGGAGAAAACCAAAGCACAATAACTTTTTTTAGTAAAACACAGACATGAAAAGCAAAAGCCAGCAGTGTTATTTTTCTTAAAGCAGAAGGAAAAGTGAAAGATGAGGCACTGATAGATAAAATCCCATCTTACAACACTGGTTTTGCTAGTTGATTCAAAGCCAATAAAAGAAAAAGGAACAGAAATAAATACATAAAGCGATTAACGCTTTATTCTAGTAAATTTGTTTACTGGGGAAAACAGATTCACACTAAAAATATCAAAGCACTTTAAGAGATAATCTTTGAGAACCTTACTTTTTCACATAATTTGGAATTTGGTTGCTGAATAATCATCAGTATTTTATTCTAAAACTTGTGATTTTTTTTCAGCTAGGACTTTTCCTTCAGCACTGCATACAAACTGTAGTGTTTGCAGTGAAATTCTGTTTCTTTGCCTACTCAGCCTATTAAAAAATAAATAAATCTGAATTTTATTTACATATAGATAATTGTTTTCAATTGATTCTGAGCTATAGGGAGAGGGGAAGTTCTGTTGTGCAACTAGAAGTCATTGTGCAAACAAAACAATTTCATTGGATACAACCCTCTTTGATTAAGTGGTTTATGCATTCTAATAAATAGCTTAATACAGCTTATCAAAGCTTTATGATTGTGTATTTCATGATATTTACTATTATGGTTATTTTATGGTGTAAGTTTGCTCTTAAAGGCAGCCTTTAAGTCTTCTAAATGAATACAAATAAAACATACATAAAAGTTTTGCTACTCAATTGTTACTCCATAATGCTGCTTAAGAGTATCCCCACCCTGTGGAAATCCCACTCTGTCTAATCACTTCCTCAATAAATTTCTTTCCTTTAGATATTATTATTTATTAAATTTCTATGCGACCCTTCATCCAAAGATCACATGGTGGTTTACAATATAACAACACAAAAATACATACCATAATAGCAAACAAAAACAATACCCCCACCAGTGTATTTTTCCCTACAGGTACTCAAGGGTAGGGACGCGGGTGGCACTGTGGGTTAAACCACACAGCCTAGGGCTTGCTGATCAGAAGGTCGGCGATTCGAATCCCCGCGACGGGGTGAGCTCCCGTTGCTCGGTCCCTGCTCCTGCCAACCTAGCAGTTCGAAAGCACATCAAAGTACAAGTAGATAAATAGGTACCACTCCGGCGGGAAGGTAAACGGCGTTTCCGTGCGCTGCTCTGGTTCGCCAGAAGCGGCTTAGTCATGCTGGCCACATGACCCAGAAGCTGTACGCTGTTCCCTCGGCCAATAAAGCGAGATGAGCGCCACAACCCCAGAGTCGGCCACGACTGGACCTAATGGTCAGGGGTCCCTTTACCTTTACCTTACTCAAGGGTACATAGTACCAGAACCATTTTTTCTAGAAGAAAAACACTCGTTAAAAGTGTGGAACTTTTAACTAGTACTCAACTTCATGGTAAGTACTGGCACCTTTTTTTCTAGAAGAAAAACACTGCCCCCCCCCCATTTAAAAGGCCATAGATTGTTTAATTAGCCAAAGGCCTGGGAGAAGTGGAATAATTTATCCAGTTTAAAAGCTAGAATGATATTGCCACACAAGGTCTTTAAAATTAGCATTCCTTGCAAGGACCTATACTGGATCAACAATTTTACTCACTTATTGGTTTACGAATGTATGAATATGCTAAGAATATACAACTTCCTCAGTCAAATAAAAGATAACATGCATGATGTACTAGAAGATGAACAAATAACATTATGCATTCATCACTTCCCGCAAAAAATAATTTAGACTGATTCGAAGAGGAATGTCAATTCAAATTCTGTCTTAGCTGAAAAGTACATTGTGGCCTATGCTAAATAAAATTCAAGATGACATAATAATTTTCTTCCAAGAAGAGTGAGCTACTGTCCCATTTTGTAAAGCCACTTACATTTTGATATTTGCAACATAATGGCCTTCTTGAGTATGCTATAACGAAAGTTAAAGAAATGGCCAAGTTCAAGAACAAAATTGCTCATCCAGTAAAGATGATTCTTCCATATGCTAGGATGCAAAATACCTGCTTTCTTTCTCAATGCCTCATTATGAAATTTCTTTTACAAACTACAATCCTGATCAACTTGGTTGAACATTCTGACTGTTAAAGTAAAAATGTTTCAAGCTGGTGATACAGGAACAAAAATGGATGACTGCATCCTATTTCTCTTCACAGTAACCCATCCATTAAATAACACGAATATACAATTTTCACAATCTCACAATCCTCAGAAGCCTGAAACCACAAATTAAATGTATGTGGCTGGTTTTACTCCAAGGAAGCTGCAGGCAAAATCCACACTGAGTTCCTTCCATTAGTTAAGAATTATGGTACTAGTTCTCCCGGAAAGTTTCAGATCCCTATCCATTTTAGCACATGTTGCTGCACATGTGTAATTAATGTCTTGACAACACATTGACTCAAGGAATTTATCTTAACATTTATAAAACCTTTTGCAAGCACAATGCCCTAAAATGTAAACAGCTGTTGAGAAAGGCGATTAGTGGGATGGGAAGAAGAAGAAGAAGAAGAAGAGGAAGAAGAAGTAGTAGTTTGGATTTGATATCCCCCCTTTCACTCCCTTTAAGGAGTCTCAAAGCGGCTAACATTCTCCTTTCCCTTCCTCCCCCACAACAAACACTCTGTGAGGTGAGTGGGGCTGAGAGACTTCAAAGAAATGTGACTAGCCCAAGGTCACCCAGCAGCTGCATGTGGAGGAGCGGAGACGCGAACCCGGTTCCCCAGATTACGAGACTACCGCTCTTAACCACTACACCACACTGGGCAGGTCAGTATGGTTATGATAGAAAGTTTGGCGCCAAAGTGTCAAAGTATGGCACAAATATAGACATCAGTGACACTCAACGTCTGCATGAAAATATTGCAAGAGTGCACTTATCTGACATGAGGTAGGTGGCAACCAGACAGAGGGCCTTCTCAGATAATAGTCCCACTTTTATAAAACGTTCTCCCCTTTAAGATGGTTGCCTGGCAGTACTATTACTAAATTTTTGGTATCGGGTGGAGACATTTCATTTCCTTGGCTTAGATACATAGTGCTATTTAACATGTGCAGACCACTGAATTGTATCTAGCCCTGTGCAAGTTGGTTTCTGCTCAAGCAGCAAGTCTTTCCCTTCATCTCTCGAACCTCACATTCAGGGGTTGAAAGTGGCTGGAGAGGACAGGGAAGTTTTGTTTCACATGTGGAAGACTGTTGTGTAAACAGAACAGCAGCACTGAATGCAACATATTTTACCTTGGTTTTTGTCTTTTATATTATTTTTGCAAACTGCCCTGGAAGGACTGCTGAAGGCCAGTATATAATTGGCTTTAAAAATGAATGAAATCAATACACAGAGAAAGAGAGAGTGTGTGTGTATGAGGCTTGTTGTATGTGTTCAGTTTAGTATTACAGTCAATGGACTAAAATTCTTGTAACAGTGAAAAAATGAGAGCTTTCTGACTTATTCCAGAATGAATTACTACTACTACTACTACTACTACTACTACTACTACTATTACTATTATCATATGCTGTCCATCTGACTGGGTTGCCCCAGCCACTCTGGGGCTTCCAGAACTATATAAAAACACAATAAAACATCAAGCATTAAAAAGTTCACTATAGAGGGCTGCTTCAGATGTCTTCTAAAAATCATGTAGTTGCTTATCTGTTTAACATCTGATGGAAGGGCATTCTGCAAGAATTATTATTATTATTATTATTATTATTATTATTATTATTATTATTATTATACTATGAAAGAGCAGTTGAACTGATAATATGGTGCATTCCAGGATGGCCAACAAGGTTTTTAGAACTATGGGAAAAGCAGTGTGCATTTTGATACAGAACACATTTTAATTAAAAAAAAACCCTAAAAGGACACAACATCAGTCTGTCATTTTCTGACAGCATGTGAAATTCACACAAATTGATTTTTCAAAACTAAGATTTTTCACACCCAAACTATCACACGTGCACCTCTTCCTGTTGATTGCACCATTTATTTTTATCAAGTATTTACAAGTTAAAGCCTGGTAGGTTTAATCATGCCGTATGCTCTGCTATGAAAAGGAACATCTTATATCTTTATGTCATCAGAAGGCAAGCTAAGACTGGTTTTTGAAACTAAGAAATCACTATCAAATATTTTTCAACACCTGAAGGAGCAAGAATGTGCAGAAAACATTTTTTTATATTATGTGTGGCTTAATATTTATGGAGAATACTTTGCCTTCTCTAGACTTTCATGACGTTTAAAAAGTAAGTGTTAATAACTCTCTTTCCATGCACACAACACAATGCAGCACAGTTCACTCGAAAGACTGAGGACTACCAATCATCCTTTCTATGCATGGGTGTAGAGATACAGAATTTTCAACCAAAAGAATGAAAAAGAAAAGCCAAAAAAACCATTATACTAATTCTCAATCAGCAGCTGTCAGAAGAAAGACGACTTGAAGTTGGTTGGGTTTCTTTTAAAAGAGAAGGCTAAAAATACCAACAAATCGCACACATAAACACACTAATTAAAGAGAGTGGAAGGCTGATTTTTCTTGATATTTGGGGACTTCCTCAGTGAAATATGAATTCTTACTGCAAATACACTGCTTCTCATTTGGCTTGATTGGCAAAGCCCTATAGGGCAGACCCCCCCAAATTTCAAGTTGGTGGATGTGGACCACCACAACTAAACATTTATCTTCTGTAGCAGTGTTTCTCAACTGGTGGAATACTCCACCATGTCTTTTTTTTAAAAGTGTGTCTGTGTGTGTGTGTGTGTGTGTGTGTGTGTGTCATCACAATATTTCAACCCTTTTGAAAATTCAAAGAAAATAATTCGGAGAAGGGAGATTGACGGTGTATTTTGTTTTTTATGTTAGCTAAAAGAGGGCATGGCTTTTAAAGATTGAGAAGCACTGTTCCATACACTAGTTTAGTAGACCTCCTCTTGCATCAAGGAATCATGGGAACTGTAGTTTAGACAGGAAGGGATTTCTAATAGAACTCTCAACACCTCATTAACTACAATTCTACACTCTTTAACCATTTTCAGGTAGTCCGTACAGCCAAGGGGTGTGTGGCTGATCAGAACAGGAAATGAAGCCCCACTCTTAACCTTCACACATTTATCTGAAGGTTCACAATGCCTCCCCCCCCCCCAAACAGGCAGGGGCAGAGGCAACCGTGGCAAATGGAGAAAGGAAAGAGGCTTGATTCTTCCTTCCCTCACTCATCAGCTCCCCCATGCACTGATAAGCAGTGTGCTGATCAGAAAAACAAAGCCCAGAGTCCGACTGGAGATGTAGGTCCTCTGCAATTCTCTCTGCTTTCATGCTAGGAGACTTGGGGGGACTGTCAAGGATGGAATGATGGGGGTTTTTTGCCCAAGCCTGTGAAGCGGCGGGGGCATGGTTCTAGCATTTTTATTTTTCTCCAGAAGATCTCAGATAATTAATGTGTTAAAAGGGTAAAGGGACCCCTGACCATTAGGTCCAGTCACGGATGACTCTGGGGTTGCGGCGCTCATCTCGTTTTATTGGCCGAGGGAGCCAGCGTACAGCTTCCGGGTCATGTGGCCAGCATGACTAAGCTGCTTCTGGCGAACCAGAGCAGAGACTCAGAGAGAAAATAACTTACTGCTAAAATTCTGAAAACAGATATTTCTATATGTGAAATGAAATCAAACCTTTATTAGGCATTATGCAAATAAAAACCGTAAGAAGGAAAATGACATGTAAAAGCCTTGAAATATATATAAAAAGGCAGCAGTTGGCTACAATCATATATATATATATATATATATATATACATATAAAATCAGTGGTTTTCCTTGTTAACCTGCTCCTTGGAGGACTGCAGCCAAAAACTCGGCTACCCCCGCCGTTACCCTTTGGTCAACGTCGGATAGGCAGAATCCCGCACATTCACCTTGCTGGGGTTCCAGACCACCCAAAAGAGGGGACAGCACGCGTTGACGGAGCGTACTGTACAATGGGCAATGGAAGAGAATATGCTCTACAGTGTCCGGGACATTCATAGAGCATCTGCAGAATCTCTTGTTTCTAGGGATGTTTTGATATCTTCCCCTGACAAATGCTGAGGGGAAGACATTCAACCGGGCCAGCATAAAAGCCCTACGTTGGGCTGGGATTATTAATTTAGTGACGTAATTGACTCTGCTATCTAAGATATTTAAATCATAGAATATGGGGGAGCAAATTTTGTTTACAGCTGCCATAATATTTTGTCTCTCCACATCCTTTAGTCTAGCTAGGATATTATGGAAAATGTATTGCTCACTAGAATTATACAGGGGCTCGAGCTCGATGCCTAAAGATTCAATCTTTTTTTCGAGGTACTGATACCATCTTGATTTATAGGAGTCTTTGAGCAGATCAGCGAGCAGGCTTGATGGAGAGCAGCGAAAATGGCAGCGTAACCAATACTTTATTGAGGTGGACCAGGCCCAGTATTCCATTGTGTGTATGCCTATTTCTGCACACATTGTTTCATATTTGATCGCAGCTGGGAGTCCAAGAATACGTCTCAGAAAGCTGGAGTGAATCTTATTTAAATCACTGTTATATGCTTGAATCCATAGCGGGATTCCATAGAATATCTGGGCTTGCACTTTTGTTTGAAAAATCTGATTGGCCGCAGGAATAAATTGATTACCTTTCTGATAATAAAAACGGGCAACTGCTGATGAGGTGCACTTTGCCTGTTTTATGGCATTTGTGCGATGACTTGCCCACCCTAGATTGCTCTGGAATAAGATTCCCAGATACCTATAGATTTTTACTTGTTGGATTTCTTGCCCTCTTATTTTCCATTTCTCTAGTTTCCAACCATTTGAGAAGACCAAAATTTTTGTCTTCTCGTAATTTATAGAGAGTTTATTACATTCGCAGTAAAGGGTCAGAGAAGATACAAGACGTTTCAGACCCAAGCTCGTTAATGATAGTAGGACTGCATCGTCTGCGTATAATAAGAGAGGAACTGGTTTCTGATGAAGTTTAGGGGCATGTGATTCTATTTTTTGAAGGTGATCTGGCAAGTCTGATAAGAATAAGTTAAATAAAAAGGGGGCAAGAATACATCCTTGTTTTACCCCTTTCGAGATTGGGATGTCTGATGAAAGGTGACCTATGGTGTTAAGTTTGACTTGACAGACATTGGAAGAGTATAGATTTTGTATTAGAATCAATAAGCGCTGATCAATTTTTAGTTCTGCGAGTTTCCTCCACAGCTTTGGGCGGTCAATTGAGTCGAATGCACCACGAAAATCTACAAAAGCAGCATATATCTTAGATTGCCTTTGAGATCTATATTTTTCAACCAAATGCATAAGTATAAGGCAGTGGTCTAATGTAGAGCAACCTTTAGAGAAACCTATTTGTTCTTTCCCTGGTAAATTTAAATTTTTCATCCATATAAGGAGTTTAGATAGGAGGTGCTTAGCGTAGATTTTCCCTATCACTGATAGTAAGCTTATCGGTCTGTAATTCTTTGGTTC
The DNA here is from genome assembly GCF_965112155.1 of Podarcis liolepis. Lineage (NCBI taxonomy): Eukaryota > Metazoa > Chordata > Lepidosauria > Squamata > Lacertidae > Podarcis > Podarcis liolepis. The sequence continues at coordinate 17,909,475 of NC_139557.1, read as the reverse complement.
TTTTGGGTCGCCATTTTTAAAGATTGGGATAATTATTGATCTTAACCATATCTCCGGTATGATCCCATCTTTGTCTATGAGAGTAAACAATTGAGCTAGGGGTTCTGCCCACCAATCTATATAGGTCTTAAATAATTCTATTGGTAGACCGTCTGGCCCAGGCGATTTCCCCGATTTGAAATTTTTAACTATCTCTCTAATTTCCACTTCTTCTACCCTTGGCCACTCCTGGAGTTTATTGATTTTATTTATAGCGGTCTCATTTCCTTTAAGTTCACTGTGTAGATTGTTAAATACAGATGTAAAGTATTGGGACCATTTGGATTCTGCAATTGGTGGTTGGGCTAGTTGATTTTCGGCTTTCAGTCCTCCGTACACTAGGTTCCAGAACGCTTTGTTGTTTTTACTCTGAATTGAGTCAAATAGTTGTAGCCATTTTTGGGTTGCATATTTCTGTTTCTTTTCGGCCAGAATGTAATGATATTTTCTTTTTTCATCAAGATAAGAGGGCTCTAGTTTAGTGCGATTATTTTTAAATGTTTGACGCAGTTTTCTTTTTAGCTGGAAACATTCATCGTCAGACTTGGGGGGACTGTCAAGGATGGAATGATGGGGGTTTTTTGCCCAAGCCTGTGAAGCGGCGGGGGCATGGTTCTAGCATTTTTATTTTTCTCCAGAAGATCTCAGATAATTAATGTGTTAAAAGGGTAAAGGGACCCCTGACCATTAGGTCCAGTCGTGACCGACTCAGGGGTTGCGGCGCTCATCTCGTTTTATTGGCCGAGGGAGCCAGCGTACAGCTTCCGGGTCATGTGGCCAGCATGACTAAGCTGCTTCTGGCGAACCAGAGCAGCGCACGGAAACACCGTTTACCTTCCCGCCAGAGCGGTACCTATTTATCTACTTGCACTTTGACGTGCTTTCAAACTGCTAGGTTGGCAGGAGCTGGGACTGAGCCATGGGAGCTCACCCCATCGCGGGGATTTGAATCGCCAACCTTCTGGTCGGCAAGTCCTAGGCTCTGTGGTTTAACCCACAGTGCCAACCGCGTCCCTCAATTAATGTGTTAATCTTTACTTAAAAGACTTATTGTGAGGAAGCCCTGGCAGTTAAAGTGGTCCGAAGCTGATGGCATCTACAGAGCACATATTGCCTCAGTGTTTCCATCTTGTGCTAACTGATGGAACAGACAAACGTAGCAACTGGTTTGCTTGGTTAATGCAGAGGTCCAATGGAATCCCAGTAGTTTTTGAAAGTTGCCTACAACAATGGAATCCCAGTAGTTTTTGAAAGGACAGCCTCTATCCTCCATTGAGATCCCCAGTCCTTTCAGAATCTATGTATACGCCACAACAACACCTTCCAGTTAATCTAATATTTACAATTATTGTACCAACATGGAGGTCACACTGCACCAAGAGGAGAAAACACAGGTCTTTATTGTAATTTTTATATTGCATAATGAAGTACTTCCTTTTGCTTACCCTTCAGGGTGATCTACGGTTTCAGTGCTTGCAGAGACTCAGAGAGAAAATAACTTACTGCTAAAATTCTGAAAACAGATATTTCTATATGTTTCCATAAAAGGGAACGTGGCGTCCCTCAAAATGTACTACAATATGGTAAAGATAATTTCTACACTAGCTGGAAAGTTGAACTTCAGTTTGTATGTAGTTTAAGATGTTCTACTACAAATTCACAAAACCTTAATAATAATGAATTAGTAAAAATCATCTAGCCAATCTACATGTACTACAGCTGTTAATTTGGAGTATAAAATTACTATAAAGAAATGGAGCTTGTTTTATTTTTAATACATCCATATATGTTCCTTCTTTCTCAATATGCCTTATTGTTTTACATACATAGATCCATAGGTCCTTATTTAACATTTCCATTACATAAAGTTCATGTTAGAAAGAAAACTGCCCCTTGTAAAAAGCTGGATACACAGTAGCCACGTATATAAGCCTCATTTTCAAATACCAACCTTAAGGGTGGAATCCATCGTGATGCTAATATGAATATTTTGTCAGTGCAATTTCTCCCTGTGCAAACATAACATTCTCTCCTTTCCCCTGTGCTCTACCTAAATCTGTTCTAGGAGTTTCCCCATCCCAAGGAGGCATGGGGAGGAAAAGGGAGGAATTTCCATTGTGCAAGAAATAATCCTTGATGGAACTTGTTAGTAGAGTACAGGCCATAGTTACACACATACTCAAATTCCTCATACTGCTTGATTTCCAGACATTGGATCATTTTGGCTGCCTTCCTCTGTACACATTCCAGCTAGTCAATATCCTTCTTAAACTGTGGTTTCCAGAACTGGACACAGTACTCCAGATGTGGTCCAACCAAGGCAGAGCAGAGCAGGACTATAATACTATACTTCTGTGGATGCAGCTTAGAATAGCGTTCGGATTTTTTGTTAACTCATGTTAAGCCTGTTATCTACTAAGAGCCCTACATCCTTTTCAAATGTACTACTGGCAAGTCGGGTGTCCCCCATCTTATATTTGTGCAGCTGATTCTTCTTGCCTAAATGTAGAACCTTCTCTTTGTCCTTATTGAAATTCATTTTGTTAGCTTTCGCCCAGTTCTCATTCCTTTCAGTAGGAATGTTTGTCAAAAGGGATGTATGTGTATGTGGTGTCTCTGTCTGTCCAATATGTGCAGTCAGCAGTAATATACAAACTCAATGGAAAATGAGCAACTGTATAGTAGAACTTCACCTATAAGCTATTTGTTACATGGACTTCAGCTGTTAGATCTGTAGTTTCTGTAGTTTCTCCATAGCAAACCAGGAGACATTAACATTAAGAGGTTTGTTTTGTTTTAGTCTGCTAATTTACATTCTGGGGAGAAAAGGAAATCAACTTTCACATTGAATGGAGTTTTACAAACCCAGACTACTGTGCTCCTTGAAGACACTAAATCTGGCATGGCACACCTGTGTCTAATGTGATTTTCTGCGTACTTGAAGTAATAAAGACCTGCAGGTGGGACTGGATTAGTAATGGGTCAGCTATAGAAGTTTTCAATTACAGGTTTCTGGTTCAACTCCAGTTCAGGTCAGTACTAACAAAGTCCTTACCATTTGGCAGCCACTCATTGGCCTATGTAAAATTAATTGATGGGTTCAATCCAGATCTCAGTGGTAATTGCCTATTACACAAAAGCCAGCAGCATGGTTAGGATTAATTGAAAACCATTTGCTGTGGTTTTTAGAAACCAGTTCAAGAACCAAAAAAAATTATAAGATTTAAAAAATTGCCAGAAAATTAGGCTTTAACAGAAGTATAATTTTGATTTTCCTTCTACAAACTGAAGACCTAAATTAAATCATGTCTTCCCCAAAGGGGTAACTAGAGCAGGGGAATTAATTCAAAAATATAGCAATCAATCAAGAGGTCCAGCACTGTACTAACTCATCATATAGATGTGATACAATTACTACACTAGACACTAAAAGTCAAATTTATTATCTTCTCCCATATTGCACTAAATAGCTATGTGACCCTATCAGTTAAACTCCCTTTCAAAACAGAGATTGAATGCAGAATACTATAACCTGAAGAGAGAGAAAAACAAACTCATTACCAAGTGGATGTAAATTACAATTGCTAATATAACTAAGAAGGGCAACAGCTAAGAAAAGGAAGCATGATTTTCTTTTCATATTATGGGTGACAGACTCCAAGTACCCATAAAATTGTACTACTTCTAAATATTAGCAATATTTTCACATTACTAAACCACAAGTCACTCAGTTATAGCATTTTTGAAGTCAGAAAAAACAAAAGAGGGGGGATAAATCTGCAACAATTAACAATGGTAAAGCTGTTTTCTAGCGACTCAAAACTAAACTTAGCATGCATTGTTAGTCTTAGTCACTGGTAAGTATTCATAACCTTATTTACCAATTAAATGATGAGCAGCTTTTTTACTATAGCAACATGTAGGTAATTTTGTTTGCCTTTGCAAACTATATATTTTCGCCTCCCTATTGAGTTCAAGTTGAATAATTTTGTTATCTAGTCATGGTCTGGTAGATTAGGTTCTTGAGGCTTTTGCTGGGTAATCAGAAGATGCCATTAGCAGAAGATAGTTATCACAGTCATAACTTATGATTCTAAAGGCTAATTCACAAGGACTTCTAAGGAGTAGTAGCCACAGTTGTGTTTTTTTTCTTTTTGTCATCAATCCAGACTGAAGAAGAGTTTGGATTTGATATCCCGCTTTATCACTACCCGAAGGAGTCTCAAAGCGGCTAACATTCTCCTTTCCTTTCCTCCCCCACAACAAACACTCTGTGAGGCGAATAGGGCTGAAAGACTTCAAAGAAGTGTAACTAGCCCAAGGTCACCCAGCAGCTGCATGTGGAGGAGCGGAGACGCGAACCTGGTTCCCCAGATTACGAGTCCACCGCTCTTAACCACTACACCACACTGGCTCACTACACCACACTGACTGATGTTTTCCTGCCATGAACACAAAAAGGTTCTCTTCCACCTGATCATGACTCCTAGACACTCACTGATTCCAGTGATTATAACTTCTCATAAAAGCCATGTTTAGGATTGAGTACAAAAAACCCTATCTGGCTGCAGCTCAGCATGCATCCAGAAGCAGAAGACAGGTTTTGCATTCCCCTCTGAGCCTGTGAAAGCATGGGAATGAGCCAGTGTGAAATTCAAGGTTGTACAAATGAGCCTGAAATTGTTTGTCTTTCATATTAAGAAACCTACATGACGATAATGCAAACAGAGGGGCCTCCTTTGTATTATATGTATCTTTTCTTACATACTTGATCTTAGTTCATTATAGACCATAATGATATTTTATTATACTGTATATCTCTCTTTTTTCCCTATACTCTTTGGTTATATAATTTCCCCCAATAATATTGGACCAGGTGTGTGTGTGTGTGTGTGTGACACACACACACACACACAGAGAGAGAGAGAGAGAGAGAGAGAGAGAGAGAGAGAGAGAGAGGAAGGAATAATTGGGCCTTACAGTAATAGCTCATTGGCACCATCTCTGTAAAGCATATTTTCACAAATTCTGAACACCCTAAATGCAGTTTTGAGCAGCTGGTCAAATTACTCATGATAAATAAAGAAAACTATATATTTTTTATCTCACTTTTTCCTGAAATTTAATTTAAGAATCTCAGTGGTCATTTTCCAGTTCAGAATTTTTTTTTTTGAAAGGCTGAGGATTATTTATTTCCAAATGGATGACCCGTTTTCTCAAATAAAATAGTATCTGGGTTTAACGTCTACCAATCTCCTGCTATGTATTTTGCATTTAAAAATTCCAAAAACTTAAACATAAGAGTTAATGTTCTTAGGAAAATTAGTAACATCAAAAGCACCTTGTACTGAAAAAGAAAAGGGAGAAATTCAAAGTTGGGCACTTCTGATCAATCCACCAGCAAAAGCTTTTCTGTTTGTCAGATGGAATGATACCACTCTCCTCCACCCATGTGCCATTCTGGGATTTCTCCTGACCTTCCAGAGAGTATTTGGGGAAGTGCAGGAGTACAAAGGGAAGGAGAAGGGTGACGTCCCATTGAGCCAGAGAGAGCCCTTGCACTGGTTTCTGTTAGTGCACCAGGTTAGCTGAATCCAGGCCCAAATCACCTGGCTGATTCAAGGTTTTAAAAGAAACTCACAATTAAAGGAAGCCTGCTATTTCACACAGCCTGGTTTTACTTCACTATATAAAGCCCTGCCTAATAAATGAGACAGGAAATAAGAGGCAAAAACATTTTCTATGCAGTTAAGGACAGATTTAAAAATATGTGGCCAAAAGCAAACTAAACCCAGAGGTACACTTCAGAAAGGTCAAAGTTTCATTAGCTTTTTAATGTTTGCTTTTATTAGTGTTTTTCATGAATATCCTAGGTTGTCTTTCGTCAGCCACTTAGTTTGAGTGAGTGGAATATAAATTTTGTTAAATAAATAATAAATCAGCAGAGGTGCCATAATTTCTTTGGAAGCGTGACACTGGTGGCTGTCATGATGAGCTCCCTGCACTACCAAGGGATCACTACATTGCTGCTCTTGGTAGATATCCCATTAATTGTGCTTCCCTGTAAGGCTGATTGCCTGACCTCTACGGTCTTTCCAGCACTGCGTGCAATACTTAACTTGGAGATAGAGCACTGGGTGGAGTTTTTTTGTTTTGTTTTCTCAAGACAAGAGGGGAAAAACACAGTAGGAATTGTGATGCGATTTTTCTACTGCAATCTAGATTTTGAAGAAATGCAAATACATACAATTTGTTTTCTCTTCCTTGCATAATATAGAATCAGCCCATAGAGGTCAGGCTTCAATGGGAAATTTACAACCTTCGCAATCACAAATTCACTGAGCCAACTGGCAGTAGCATTCACAATACCACACGACACACACACACACACACACACACACACACTTTATTTTGGTCTGACTCAGAATAGAGAAAATCTTGCAGTATTGCCCCCTGGCTTTGACTAAGATGCTAAAATAGGACACTGACAGATTAAGTCCTGGTTCTGCAGAGTTTAAATGTGAAACCTTTTCTCCTGCTTTCAAGCACCCCTTTTGGTACTGTCTTTCTGCTGAAATGGCACTTTTCATAAAGCATCTGCGTGTACTCTGAATATTCTAGTGTCAGGAAGTCGGCCCTTCTCATTACACTGTGGGAATTTAAATGTGGCCTCGCACTCACACCTCAGCATTTGTTGCTGGTCATTAACAGGAATACAGTAAGGTCTAGTATCAGTTTCTTGTTACAAGGTTAATGTCAGGATTTCTTTCCCACTTCTGGTGCACGTTCGACAAGACTTAATCAGTGAATGTGATATTGCATTATTTTTCTCCACTTCAAACAGTAATAGCTATCTAAAGTGACAGCTATTTTAAGTCTATAAGAAGGCAAGCAAGTTATTTATATCTGATGTTCCTCCCATTTTCCTCTTAAGACTACTTCAGAAACCAAAGTAGTATTTTTTATAGTTATCTCTGAATTCTCCTGCATAAATACTCTGTAATGCCTCATTTCCTCTTATTACATGCTAAAACTTACTTGGAACATCATAATTAATCACTTCTAATCATTAACAGTGTCCCAGGTATTTCAAAACTCTTGGCTCTCTGAAGTATTCCCCCTTAGGATCTGAATGTTATGAGCCTTGCAGGTAGATTGTGGATACAGTAGTTCTGCAGGTTTATGGTATCAGAGTCAAATAAAGGAGTGAAATTGAGAGCAAGTCCACAAAGGTCGAGTCCTAAATCACAGACTAAATCCTGTTGGACTCAATCCAATTGCAAGTAGTTTTCTTTCTTCTGGTGGCAAGATATCTTTGCTATATACAGAAAACACACCCTTCCTCTTGGATGTACAGGGTAGCAAACATCCTGTGGATACTTTCACACTAATAAGGAAGCAACAGGCCCTAAACTTGGGAGCACGCAGCTCATTAAATTAAGTTTAGCACAATTTCCCCATTAAATATTTAGAGATTTTGCCCAAGGAAAAAGACACATAATGGAGAATTAACATACCTCCATGGCATGAATACATGTGCAACACTGGCAACATTATTGTAAGTTAGACATTGGCTTGTCTAACTCGGCCTACAGAGAGAATTTGAAATGGGAGATTTGAACAGTTGATTTCTTCATGCAAAGGACACTGCATGTGATACCATTTGGGCACTGTTTTTGTCCAATGCTGACATGGATATGCATTCTTTGGGGGGGGGCAGCTAGTGAGGAATAGAGAGAGGCAGATTTATTTGTTTTAAGGGGAACCTTGCACAAGAGGAAAGGATAAAGGGTCTGGAAACCAAGTCTTATCAAGAAAGGTTGAAGGAGATGAGTATGTTTAGCCTGGTAAAGAGAAGTCTGAGAGGAGATATGATAGCCATCTTCAAATATCTAATGGGCTGTCACATGAAGGATGGAGCAAACTTGTTTTCTCCTGCTCTGGAGGCTAGGACCCAAACCAATGATTGCAAGTTACAAGAAGGGAGATTCAAGAAGAACTTTCTGACAGTAGGAACTGTTCAATAGTGGAACTTACTTCCATGAGATGGGTGGACTCTCCTTCCTTGGTGGTTTTTAAGAAGAGGTTGGATGGTCATCTGTCATGTATGATTCAGTTGAAATTCCTGCATTGGACAAGTTGACCTTTGGGGGTTGGACAAGATGACCTTTGGGGTCCCTTCCAACTCTACAGTTCCATGATTCTGTGATTTCTGCACAGGGGTTCAACTGCAGATTGCAGCCTCCACTATTTCATTTGGTGTAAAAAAAGGTTATGGAAGACTACATGCAGTTGAGTAGTATCATGTGCAGTTTGACATTTGCCATCACTGTACAGTGGTACCTCAGGTTAAGTACTTAATTCGTTCCGGAGGTCTGTTCTTAACCTGAAACTGTTCTTAACCTGAAGCACCACTTTAGCTAATGGGGCCTCCCGCTGCCACTGCGCCGCCGGAGCACGATTTCTTTTCTCAACCTGAAGCAAAGTTCTTAACCTGAAGCACTATTTCTGGGTTAGCAGAGTCTGTAACAGGAAGCGTATGTAACCTGAAGCGTATGTAACCCGAGGTACCACTGTATTATTCTAGCTATATTTTAATAAAGACGAGTGTCTGAATATATATATACACACACACACGTAAAATAAATATATGTTTAACATATATTTATTGTCCAGTTTGTAACCAATGCACTGCAATTAATATCTATGTAATGTACTGATTTAATTATATTTTCCTAAATGGTATAAAAACAAGTACATAGATTTAAATCATCCCACCTTAAGGCTAATGACCTCAAGTATAAAGTTTTAAATAAAGACAGATTATTATGCATACACAATGAGTGCTTTCTAATCTCTAATTAAACGGGCTAATTATTCCCACTGTGGATAATGCCAATATCACTACTTATATCACAGCAGGAATTGCCTGGGCGAGCACATTTACATTATCACTTTGGATTGATCTACATTGTAACATTAAATTGATCAGAAAGATAAATCAATAGCCACACAGTGTTACCTAATGGGTAGTGACTATGTTAATACATTTCTGGAGTGTGTAAATTAAGATCAGCATAAAACCTCTGGTATGATCCTGAATTTTAAAAAGGCGTGTTTTTAAAAGGTGTGTTCAGGATTCCGGCCCCTCTGTTTCATTCTCCCTTTGCTCTCCAACTTACAGTCAGTAAATATTACATGGTCACTGAGAAGAATGCTCATTTATGCTCAGTCTCCATTTAACTGTTTTGGGCTTTCCTCATTTTTCTAAAGAATTTTCTAAAGAGAAACCTTGGCATTTCTCCAAGTTTGTTGATATTTCTGTCTTCTGCATGGACTATGCCACTGTAGGTCCATAAGCAACAGCGGTCTCCCAAAGGACTCTGAAATTAGTATATATGGTTATGACCCTATTCCTTTACTGCTTTTACTGCTAGGAAGGGACGCGGGTTGCACTGTGCTCTAAACCAATGAGCCTCTTGAACTTGCCAATTGGAAGGTCAGTGGTTTGAATCCACACAGCAGTGGTGAGTTCCCGTTGCTGTGTCCCAGCTTCTGCCAACCTAGCAGTTCAAAAGCACACTAGTGCCAGTAGATAAATAAGTACCCCTGCGGCGGGAAGGTAAACAACATTTCCGTGCGCTATGGTTTCCGACACGGTGTTCTGTTGCGCCAGAAGCAGTTCAGTCATGCTGGCCACATGACCCGGAAAGCTGTCTGTGGACAAACGCTGGTTCCCTCAGCCTGAAAGCAAGATGAGTGCCGTGCCCCATAGTCACCTGTGACTGGACTTAACCGTCCTGGGGTCCTTTACCTTTACCTGCTAGGCATATATCCCAGTCTTCCTTTAGAAAACTCAGAGTATCTTACATGGACACACAGTGTTCTCCCATCCAGGAACTGATCAGATTATACTGCCTTAGTTTCACGATTAAGATATGATCAAATGCTCTCATACGAGTCACTGGACTCCCCAGAGCAACCAGCGCCATCCGCCTCCTTCGTCTCCTTCTACTAAATCAGGCTTCAAGGCTTCTCAACTGGCTCCGCCGATACACCAGATACTCTTGAATTCTTACCAGTTCATCTGTTTTTCCCCTCTTCCCTACTAATCCCTTTTCTGTCCGTACTGCATTTTTGTAGATTGTAACCCTGAGAGCAGGGGGCTGTCTTCTCATGTTAGTCATAGTTACAAGACACTCTCTGAGAACACACACACACACACACACACACACACACACACACACACATATATATATATATATATATATATATATATATATATATATATCCTTCGCAGCCCCCAGGTCCTTGGATGTTCTACAGGCTTCTCAGCTTTTAAATCTTGTGTTAACATAATAATTAAATAATCTAAATTGGATATAGAAATATTGACATAAATGTGTCTTTATGGAAACTCTAATTCCGTGCTGCTTTATAGAACTGCTGTAGTCTGAGGTTCCCAGGTAGTCATTTGGTGTACCCCAAGGCATCTGTTTCCCACATGTCAGCTTCCTGTTTAACGTAGTATAAGTAATAATATTTGTCTACTTGCAAATGTTTATTTATTTGTTCATATTTTTGCTGTCACACCCATATACAACTCCACAGAATGTTCACTCTATATAGTTATAAGCTTGAATTTTCAAAACAGCCTATTGCTTCTTGTTTTTCACTGAAATTTGCTCTTCACATACAAGTCACAACATCCAAAATTTGTGTCTTCTTCTTTTGTCCCATGGAGGAAAATTGCAATGAACATACTGGATGAGCAAATCAAGACTGAAAATACAATAAAATGTAGACTACCTTTCAAATCTGACCCTGGCACTTAAAGAAGTACAGTGGTACCTCGGGTTACGAACTTAATTTGTTCTGGAGGTCCGTTCTTAACCCAAAACTGTTCTTAACCTGAGGCGCGCTTTAGCTAATGGGGCCTCCTGCTGCCACGCGATTTCCATTCTACTTCCGGGTTAGCGGAGTTTGTAACCCGAGGTGTTTGTAACCTGAGGTACCACTGTACACTTTTCTAATTGTTGGGACAGGATGAGGAAATGCTGTGTTTTAATATTTATTTTATTTTATTTTATTTTTATTTTTATTGTAACAATCTGGAGGGTGGGGCAAGGCAGGTGGAAAAGCCATTGCCTGGTGAACAGAAAATCTCTCTCCCCTCACAGCTGGTTGGCAGCATTTGCACTGCCAATCATTCCTAATGGCCAAGTACTCTTTGTTCCTTGCTAATAACAACCCATCTTCTTCTTAGCATGGGAAACTGGTTGGCCTTGTCTTTTTGAAGCTGCTAGATTCAGCACCTGGTAGCTTCCACTAATACTCCCAGCACTGATTTATTCCTAACATTAACTAAATCTAAGAATTTAGGGGTATCTGGCCCCTCACAAAGTCATAACACATCTATGGGGGAACTAGCCACCCCCGCTCCGCAAACTCAGAACATCATATAACAAAGAGAGCACAAAAGTTTCCAGCTCCTGCAACACAGTCTCACACAACTGAGTTGGATTGCTAAATACTGCCCTGATGTTCCAAAATTTGAGCACAATATGCCCCACTTCTTTGTGGTGTCATTTTACATCCAGGCTGCAAACAATTGCTCTTTCAGTGTTTACTTTCCCAAGTGTGGCTAAATAGCTATGCAAGAAGGTCAGTAAAATAACCTATTTTCCTCTATTTACATATAATGGGAATTTTGACAATTCGACTTTCAAAGAGAGAGAAAACATTCTGGTGCTGAGAACAGTATTCCACTGAATGCTTAACTGTGACAGATGCTGTCACAGTAATTGCCAATCAGCCTATACACAGCAGCTGAAAACACAAAATACATCACTTTGATCTCCTTGGCTCAAAATGCATTTCACAGCCAAGATATCGGCACCATTTATAGAAGCTGTCCACCATGCAGATCAATTTGATAATGTACATTTTGTTAAAACTGTTGAAGGTTTTTCATAAACACAAGCATATGCAAAACAATCTATGGTCTGCTATGATTCAAAACGTAAACATGCATGTTTCCCTTACTCAAAAGAAGCTCAGCCTCTTAAAACATCTCAATTCCTCCGAAGGACAAAGGTCATCCCGAAGCACGCTTAATTTAATCTTACTGCTAATTTGGTAAGTGAATGCCTCACTTGATTTATCGTGTTGGGAAGTGAGGTATGTATAAAGTTTCAGCTTGATTTTTTAAAAATGTGTGAGGGGAAAGTAGCTTACTTACATTTTGCGGGCAGGTCATAACCACAAGTAATTTTTGCTTGTCCAGTTTCACAGCCACTCAGGTTGCGACATTCAGCGACTAGACAGGGGCCCGCAGCTCTATGAATACAGCCATCAACTAAAAGAAAGAGGGAAGAAATTACATATATATATTTTTAAAAACTTCAGTAATCAAAGTCTAACTGGACTAAAGCTGAGGCATTTAATGCAGATTTTTTTAAAAAACTCAGTTTCAGCAGAAACTACCCTCTAACACTATATTAATATTTGCAGATTGTCCAAAACCCAATAATTTTAATGTGGGGGAGCACCGTTATTTAAGATGAGGTAGTAGAGGCCCAACTGAAACAACTCTATTCCATGTGCTCCTGAGACATTCGGAGGTGGAGGGGGGGGGGACAAGAAAAGGTAATTGCCCCTCAACTGGTGGAAATGAACAAATTTGTAGCAAGCTCCCCCAAAGCTGCCAAAAAATCTGTGGGACCCTAATTTGAACTAGATATGTCATGGAGCTACAGGAATTTTACTGTGATCACCAAGCATGGATACACACATAAAAAGAAAGATCCAGTGAGTATATACAAAAGTAATTCTCACAGTACAATCCCCCTGTGTTAAGGTCATTGATTATTTACTTAGCCAGTTACCAAGCAAGAAGAAAATTTGGTTTTGTTATTAAAAGACAGTGTGAAAATGAAAGCATAATTTAATACTACCTTGTGGGTGCTGTCTAATCCCTTTTGTATTAGTTGGCGGGCTATTAAATGTTAGAAATAAATTAAATAAATAAATAAAACTATTCTGCCAGATTGCTTAGTACTTCCCACATCATAAAGTCTTTTAATGCAGAACAATTTGCACAGCACAACAGTATCTCTCTTTCAACTTACATCTTGCTATTGCAATATTCAAAAAAAACCCCAACCAATCATTTAAATTGTAACAGCCGAAACTGTAAAATCATCTAAAAGTTAGTGGTGCAATGCTTAATGCTTATTGTTCTCAAGAGCTTTAGGGGAAAATATTAATAGTGGAAGCATAGATGAGAACGGCAGGGAGAAGGAAGAGGAAAACAAACAGTCAAAGCAATTTTAGTCTATTCACAAGCAATGGGATAAATATATTTTTTCTAATTAGAAGCAAAGTAATGAAAAGAATAATTAAAAACAATTAAAACAACATAGTAATTATTGCAAGTCACTACATCAGTGGCAATATTAATAATTTCTTATAAGAAACCCATGGATGCCATATGTTCCCTACATATGTTCAGAGATTATGGCAACAAAACAAAAAAGTAGTAGGATATGCCCCAAATTAAAAGTCTCTAATCATATAAATATTTACATAAGAAAAGGAAATTGTGATGTGTCTGCCTTATGGAATTTTTAGATTCAGAGTTGTGATGGGGTGGAATTCGAAATTTCTAACAACTGTCCCTCCCCAGATCTATTTCACCCCAACTGGATTCTGGTCCAAGCCAGAAGGAATCTGTGAGTGTTTTTCAGAGTTTCACTGACAATCCCTTATTGAGGAAAGAAGGCAATGGGGCTCACATCAGAGCCCAGCAAGGCCCTCTTTTTTATGAATCTTGCCAGCTGTATAGTTTAGAAATTATTTATTGTAACTGTTGAGTGGATTTCTGATTAACTTTTATATGTTATTATTATTTCATACTATTCTAATGCTTATTGGATGTTACTTTTTATGTAGGTTGCCTATTTTAAAGTTTTATTATCACATTTTTGTATTGCATTAGATTGTTAAAAGATGTACATTTTTTGTTTCTTCAGCTTGTAAACTGCCTTGAGTATTGTAAAACAGAAAGACGGTATACAAATTAAAAAATGATGAATGATGAAAGGAAGGAAGGAAGGTAGGTAGGTAGGTAGGTATTGGCAGGAACTGTTAGCTATATGTGACCAAGATAACTTCCTACACACAAACCCTAAAGGGCCCAAGCAGACCACCAGCAACAGGAGGGGGCATCAGAGCATAAATCTGCAAAACACATAGGTCTGCTGGAACCCATAGGAACTCATAGGACAAGTTAACGTTGCTAACACCACTATATTGTTTGGATGACTTCATTACTGACAGATAACATGGGAAGTGGCTTCCATCTCTGTTTACTGGTTTTGCTAGAAAAAAATAGCAAAAAAGGATCAACTAGTGATGCCTCTACACAAGAACTATCCAGTACAATTTGCTTTAAGTATATTGACTGCGTTGGGGTGACCTTTAGGCTTTCAATAAGGACTCCCTGGTCAGTGGATTCCAGGAAAGTCTGCCTGTTCCATGAATGAAGCCTTACCCTGGGCTGCCTGGAAAAAGCCTTATTTGAAGATCTGTAGACCTCTTTACCCAAAGCATCAAAGCAGTTATGCAGTGAGCCAACTTTGTTCACTAATTACCTCCTTTGGTGGTTGCCGCCTTGTGGCAGATTTGTTGCACTCTGTCTCTGACCTTGTGGTTTAATTGTGCTAGATTACTTCTTGAAGAAAGTTGAGGTGCTTATTTTTCTCTCTTCTGTGCTCTGCATTCCTGCTCCTGACTACATGGTCTGCCTAAATATTAAGTTGATGTGTGACAGTGCTTATTCTAAGCCTGAGCAGCTTTATACGGAGGGATGGGAACTCGCCTCACACATCTAGTAAGATTGATGATGCCAGGTGAGGCACTAGGTATAAGGCAGGCTTGTAAGCCCAGCTTACCCCAGATGATATTAAAGAGCACAATTCTAGATCGGAATGGGTTTCAAAATCCCGATCAACTCAGGTATTGGGAGGATGTCTTCCAGACTCATCTGGTTTAATATCCATTCTGAATCAGAAGCATGTGTGAGATAATCCATTTATCACTAATTTAAGAGTTCACCTGTCAAAACATTGCAGTTCTAGAAACAGATAGTTGCTGCTGTTTATAGACATAAAGAGAGCCAAAGAGCAGAGTCTAAGTCTGTGCCATGGGGCATCAGCACTAAAGTTTATATCCTTCATTTCTTTTCAAATTCAAAGAAGCTCCTTGACTGACACCATAGAGATGAGTCATGGTGGGCAACATATACACCCATAACATCTCCAATAATTCTGCTATGTTGGAAGCTCTGAAATTTGAATGATGCTGCTGGTGTTGCAGTAGAGAAATAAATGAAGCTGAGTGGAATATTAATTTTCAGAATTGCTAATTAACAGCAGTGCATAGTGTTGCTAATAACAGTATACAGGTTGCAAACATAGGTGCTTTGAAAGCATTAGATGGAATATGTGTTCCGTTTTGCTGACCCAATAATTATTCAGTGCCCATTTCAACTCACTCTGAAATGATTTTTGTAACATTCAACAAAACTGAGGAAGGGAGTGGAGAGGATCATTTTGGCAGCTGTTTATCTAGCATTCAGTC
Source organism: Podarcis liolepis (assembly GCF_965112155.1). Classification (NCBI taxonomy): domain Eukaryota; kingdom Metazoa; phylum Chordata; class Lepidosauria; order Squamata; family Lacertidae; genus Podarcis; species Podarcis liolepis. The sequence goes on along the minus strand of NC_139557.1, from coordinate 17,893,794 downwards.
CACCATGGTCACAAAAGTTAGCAGAAACTGTGGGTCTATCTTTATTATGTTCTAGAAACTCAGTTGTATGCTTTGAAGTGTATTATGCCTTTGTGAGATTTCAGGAATTCCGCCTAGATTTTTTTAAGGGGGGGAAAAGCACACATAAATGATTCCTTTTGATACTCAAATCCATCCTGAACCTGACTCATTAAATTTACAAAATGCTATTCTGAAGTGTATTTTAATCATCATGGGCAAGCACAATTATGGAATTGCATTTTCAAACCTCTCCATTCGAAACATTCAGTATTTTTCACCCTGGTAATAAATGTACAAAATATGTGCCTGTGCTGCTAAAATCCTGATTGCCAAGAAGCGAAAGAGTGACTTCCCATGTACATTTACATAATGGTTACATAAATAATGGGATCTACAGTATAGGACTAATGGATAAACTGACAGGCTTTTAAGTTGCAAGAGTATAGGGAATAATAAGGAATTTCCAAGGAAATTGACATTTTGTTCATTATGCTAACTTTCTACAGTGGTACCTCTGGATGCAAACAGGATCCATTTGGGAGCCCCGTCCACATCATGAGCAGAACCCACCCCGCGTCTGTGTAGGTCGCAATTTGCCACGTCTGCACATGCACGTGACGTCATTTTGAGCGTCTGTGCATGCGCGAGCGGCAAAACCCGGAAGTAACCTGTTACTTCCCGGTTGCCGCAGGACGCAACCTGAAAAGATTTAACCTGAAGAGTCTTTAACCCGAGGTATGACTGTATTCTGAAACATGCATTGGAATTTTATATAGATATATATACTGTAAAAGCTGGCTACTAAAAGCAGGATACCCAAAACATTTTTACAGTAGGATAATTCACACCTAGCTCAAACACTGCAGCATGTATACATGATAGGAACCTGGAGCTGTGCCTGCCTGCCCTGACTCTGGACTTGTGTAATTTTCACTTGTGGGGTGCATCGTAGAGAAGAAGAGAAGAGTTTGGATTTGATATCCCGCTTTATCACTACCTGAAGGAGTCTCAAAGCGGATAACATTCTCCTTTCCCTTCCTCCCCCACAACAAACACTCTGTGAGGTGAGTGAGGCTGAGAGACTTCAGAGAACTGTGACTAGCCCAAGGTCACCCAGCAGCTGCATGTGGAAGAGCGGAGACGCGAACCCAGTTCACCAGATTACGAGTCTACCACTCTTAACCACTACACCACACTGGCTCTTTGTAGAATTAAGGCCACCTGTTCATTAAGACCAATCCTTACAATCTTTAATCCTTGATTCTGAGGGTAAAGAACTGTATAAACTGAGCCTGACATCCCAAGCATGGGTGTCAAAGAGGCCTGGGCAAGCAGGAAAAAAAACACCCTCCACTAATAGCCATTGCATAATCGTAGCACCACCCTCGTAGCACCACCCCTACCGCTAGGCAGCGTGTGACAGCCGCCTCAGGCAACTGATCTTTGGGGGTCATGAAAAGGTAGCAAATTGTTACTTATTTAATGCCTTACTGTCGTATTTTATTACTCCCAGGAAGAGACATCTGTGGGGTTTTATACCTTACATGCCAAAATAACTTGGCTAGCTTTCAGTTTTATGCAACTTAATTTTGGACAAGCCGGCTGTTCTGCGCCACGTAGCAAAATATTTTGGGACAGCCCTACAAATTGTGGGGTAGTTGTGAATTAATGGTTTGAAAATAAATGTGAAACATATTTGCAAAGTATTAGTTCAATTGCCTGAGAAACACCAGCATTACAAAACAAACGAACAAGCAGTAGTGTTCATCGTCCAATATCCACAAATGTCTAGATATTTATGTAAGACTATAATTTATAAAATTTAGGGCAAAGCTTTGTGTTCCAAATTAGGGGATATTTGTCTGTTTATGTAACTCAAAATGGAGCGATTTGCAATTGAGAATTAAGAGGGGGGGAATTAAAATCTTCTCCTCACAGCTATGTGGGTATAAGAAGTATCCTTTCAGATCTTAAAGGGACAACCAAAATCTCTGCAGAGGCCCAACACCTCCACCCACAAACTATACGTTCTCTTCATAGGAAATTGGTAGAAGCATTATCCTTGAGGGAAAATATGCAATACTGGCATGATCAATTGTTTGCTCCACAAACAGGGAAGCAAACTATCTATTTTATCACTCTGAAAATAATTGCTTAGGAGAAGATGCAAGGACATAATCATTTGCTAGAGGGATCCTGCTTGAAGTATATTAAAACCAATGAGTATAGCATTTAGATTTGTCAAGGAGGGCCGACAAAAAAGCCATGGGCAATGTCCTTTCAAAGCACACAATAAAAGAATATTACAAAGCTAAATGCAGGCTCATGAATTACTTATACAGTAGCTGAGTGCTAAAACTCTTAGCAGCTCTTCAAAACTTAATAGTTAAAATTATACAGCCGACACTGGACAATTTAATGATGTACAATGCAAATAAATGTATTTCGTACTGAGGGGAGGGGGGAAATCCTTAAGAATTGCAAATTAATCCAGGGCAAAGCAAACAGCTTTAATGGTGCCAGGAGATGCTTTGTTAACAAAAATATTACACATATCTAGCCTTGCCTCCCTCAGACGATGATAGAAATGTTAACATAATCAAACACCACAGCAAAATTAAGCAATCATACAGGGAAAGGAAGGCTATAAATGTCTTTTGACCTTGCAGATGCTATGTAATAAAAAAAAGAACCCAGTGTGCTTGAAATAAAAATAATATCAGCACTATATCATTTAACGCAGGAGAAAGGGCAATATTCTTTTCCCATGTAACATTTTTGCTAATTAACTTCCCACAGAAAATTGTTGAAGGAGTTACTCTGAAGTATGCTATCTGCTGTGCAATGTTGTTGACCAATATAGTAAATATTGGGGGCAATGCTAAATGAAAGATCCCAGAGATGCTATAGCAGAAAGGTTGAGGGAGAAGAGCCAATAGGAAATATTTCTGACATGGCTTCTAAAAGCCGCTCACACTGTGTGCTCTGTGGCTTATGCTGACTTGATAAGTCATTACGGAAAAGGAAAAAATGGAGTTATTCCAGTTGAGCAATACTGGTAAAGTCTGCCTGGGAGAGGAAGATAGAAGCAAATTACAATCTCCTTACTGTAATCCATTTGCATTGCCAATCATGTAATTCTTGTTGATTGCACAAAAATAAGTAACAAACCATAAAGAAATCTGAAAAGATTAAAAGCATAGGGTTGCATCTAACCAACTTATCTTCAGTAGACACATTTAAATCAGTGGTGTTCACTAACTTAAGTTCAAATATTTAAGTGGGTTTACTCTGAGTATGACTTAGTCATATACAAGCCCTAGTGAATCTCTGAATTTCCAGACACACTAAATTCACCTCTCTTGTATGCCTATTGCCTCTGGACTTTTGCTCAACTCACTTCAACAATATTCCATAAGGAAGGTCCTTTTGTTTACAAAGGGGAGACTCTAGTTGACCCTGTAAACCAGGGGTTGTCAACCTAGTCCTTACCACCCACTAGTGGGCGTTTCAGGATTCTAGGTGGGCGGTAGGGGGTTCTACGCCACAAGTTGAATCCTTCCATCGAGCACTGGTGGGCAGTAAGGAAATTTTACCATCAAGAAAGATGCATTAGTGGGTGGTAGGTATAAAAAGGTTGACTACCCCTGCTGTAAACTATTCTCTCCATGCTTTCTAATCTAGGCTTCTAAATCCATGGTTGGCATTAGTCAGGGATCCAGTGCATAGCCAACAGTAAAAATGAAAACCGCTCTCATATTCAAAACCTGCTGTAAGATCTTCTCCTGCTGTAAGGAGAAGAGGAGGTTAAGGGGTGATATGATAGCCATGCTCAAATATATAAAAGGATGTCATATAGAGGGAGAAAGGTGTTTTCTGCTGCTCCAGAGAAGCGGACACGGAGCAATGGATCCAAACTACAAGAAAGAAGATTCCACCTAAACATTAGGAAGAACTTCCTGACAGTAAGAGCTGTTCGACAGTGGAATTTGCTGCCAAGGAGTGTGGTGGAGTCTCCTTCTTTGGAGGTCTTTAAGCAGAGGCTTGACAACCATATGTCAGGAGTGCTCTAATGGTGTTTCCTGCTTGGCAGGGGGTTGGACTCGATGGCCCTTGTAGTCTATTCCAACTCTATGATTCTATTCTATGTGCCAGACCTAGCCAGACATGTAGATGTGTTTAAAGCACTATTGATCTAGATCGCTCTCAATTAAGATCAAGGAGAATTTTTTTTGACACCATGGACACTAAAAGGAGATAGCAGCATTCCCAAACCGATCATCAACCGATCATTCTGATACTTCAAACACATCTGTCCTTTTCTCTTTCAGTTTCTACTGTATCTGCCTACAACTAGCATACATAATGCTCAAATACAGTAGCTTCATATTCCTCTCTCCTTCTCCTTCTCCTTCTCCAGACATCAAATGATTCCCTGTCTTTTTCCAAGTGTTTAATGGAACAGAGATGCATTAAAGTGGAAATGGGGGACCTGTTCCATAACTCACATCCATGCCAGGCCATTGGCCATGTTGTCTGAAACTGATAGAAACGGCAGCCCACCAACATCTGGATGGCTACCACTGCCACTGCATTAAAGCTTTAACTGATCAGTTCAACTATCCAACACCTAGGTTGTTGCGGCAAAACTGTAGTGTCAAATAAATTCACACTTTTAGTGGCCCACTCAGACTTAGCATAAGGACTCGGGGCAATGTGGTCCTTCTAAAACCTGTCTGAATGCTGGCAGACAAACAATTAAAAATAAAATCCAAAACTCCTAGCCTATCATACAACTTTTTGTTTTACAAAAAAGCAACAAATAATTGATAATAGGGCATGTATGTGCAAAGTACATGAGCTTTTGTTGTATCATAATCAGGACATTACTTTTCACTGAAGGTATGACTGGGGTCACGAAGAGTCGGACACGACTAAACGACTAAACAACAAATGACTGGTTTTGTAGGGTTGGTAGTACTATGGCTAGGTAGTTCTTCATTCAAACAATAACAGAAAAGGTAGTGAATTTATTTCATTTCATTTTATTTTATTACTAAATCCAAGACTATAACAAGAAGAGTCTTGATTAATATTGTAAAACTAATGCAGTGCAGCTTATTTCAAAGAGCATGTGCCTTCTGTTTTAAAAGACAAATCATATGTATCTAGATAATAGGGGGAAATGGTTTCTATTTTATATGAGATATTTACAAATTTATCCATCATTAATCCATTCTTCTTAAATTATGAAAGCATGCACTGTCCTTAAAAAAATCACTGGGTGGAATTCAATATCACACTTTAACAAATGTTTTGTCAGGGGAAGAATTTGGGCTCTCTAGATAAAAGAATCTCCTCCCTGGGTAGATGAGAAGCCACATTTTGCAAGCTAATATCGTTGCACAGGGTTTCTGCTGCCAGGGATTGTTAGGTGAATCTCACCCATTATATTGGGCTAGAGAGACAGATTGTGTATGTTGGTGATATATTGGCCACCCTACTACCCAGTGGTCTCCCTAACTGAGATGGTCTCAAGTTTGGTGCTGGAGGGCCTTAGAATGACAGTCACAGATAACTTCAATATCCACACAGAGGCTACCATTGGGCTGGAGTAGGACCTCATGGTCTCCACGACAACCTGGAGGCTGTCTCAAATGGTCCTCTGTCCAACCCACTGGGCAACACTGATGTAGTCTTTTCCTTCAAATGATACACGTGATGAACTGAAGATAAGGAGTTTGCAATGTACTCCCTTATCATTATCTGGAAAAGTTTGGATTGGTGGCAGCAATCCCCCAATCCCGCAAGGTTGGTGGGTAGATTCAGATGTCCCATCCTCAGAGACTGATGGGACCCGACTGGAATGCTTTGGGAGATCTTCCAATGGAGAAAGCTGACAGTTATGTTGAAGTCATGGTCTCCCTATGAAACAATGAGATGAGATGGGCAGTTGACACAATCCCTCCTGAGCACCTCTCTGGCACTGTAAAGCCTAACGCCTTGGCATTCTGGAGCGCCATGGGCTGTAAAGCAAGCTGAATGAAGACTAGAGCACAAGTGGCATGAATCTTCCTCTGAAGATGATAAGAGCATGATTAGTACCATATAATTATGCCTACCATGCAGCAGTGCAGATGACAAAACAGACCTACATTGCATCCTCTAGTTGTTGGCTCTATTGGGTGGTCCCACTGGGGTGAAGGAATCTCTGGGGCACTGAAGGACCTGCTGTGACCAACTGGCTGCACAAGTTTAAGGATTAATTCACTTGAATTCAGAGTGGCCTTGACTGCACAGTAATTGAGGTTCCAATCGAAGGACCCAATGTCACAGTCTGTTATGTGTTTATGCAGCCTGATGATATGGACATGTTGCTTGTGGTTATATGCCTGACCATGTGTCCTATTGACCATTGTCAGCATCATCTTGTGGTGGGGCAGGGTGTTACTGTGTGGGTCCAGAGTGTGGTTAATGCTTTATTGCATGAGGGGGTTGAAAGAGCTAGTGGTATGGCCACCCCTAAAGAAACCATACATGATTTGGAATAACTACCAACCAATTGCAAATACCCTCTTCTTGGGGAGAATGGTAGATAGGGCTGTGGCAGGTCAGCTGTCAGTATTCTTGGATGACAGATTATTGGTCACCCTGATGGTCACCTTTAGCAAGAGCAGGATGAGGAAAGCCTTAGTGGTTGAAACGCACCATGTATCTTCCCAACACAAGAACATAAGGACAGCCTGCTGGATCAGACCAATGGCCCATCTAGTCCAGCATCCTATGCTCACAGTGGCCAACCAAATGCCTGTGGGAAACCAGAAACCAACCCATGGTTTCCAGCAACTGGTATTCAGAAGCATTGCTGCTTTGAACAGTGGTGGCAGAGGATAGCTATTGCAGCTAGGGGCCATTGATAGCCCAAGATAATTGTTGTTCATGGCGGAGAGGGCTAGCAGTGCAATCACATTCAACAATTAATTAAACGGGGTTAATTTTTGTCATTTGAAATTTCAACAACAGCTACAACAAACCATGGGATGTGTTTTACGTCAGAATCTGAACGCATTCTACTGGAGTTATCTGAAGCATCAATGATACATGCCCGCCTGTAACATTACTGACACATGAAAATCAATGCATTTTGATCTATCATCCCCAAGCTGTTTCTTCCCATGCAAGACTTCTGATTAGCGCCCCTGAATTAGCATTTCTATTCACAAGCTTCTCACAGCTGTGAGAAGCACTGTGCTTGTGGTGGAGTAAAGGTACCATAAATATGACACTGAGTCTGCCCCACTGAACCTAATGGACTTTGTAAATGCTCTATCATTGAAATTATTTTATCCAGCTATTATGTTTTACTCTGTACAGCTCATCCTTATGGCTGCTTAGAACTAAGTCTACACAGGCATATTCAGAATATTTCACTCAAATTTCCTACATCTTTCTTTACATGTTTCAGGTGTAGATACACTTCCTCCTCCAAGTATTGCATGGTCAACTAAAGGGGAGAAATTAGATGTAGAACTGTTCTGTTAGTGCAAGCATTTCAGCTTGCCCTTTTTTTGGGGGGGGGGGAGAAAAGGGAGAAAGCACTGTTGCCCTAGAAGATGCTCTTGAGTGGGTTTCTCCTAACAGCACTGCTAACTTCAATCTGGTTCAATAAATACAGAATGTGAAATGACACACACCCCTAATGTGGCAGGTGGCCACACACCCTCACACACAAACGGACACTTGCTGCATATAAATGTTGCCAGGAGTTCAGATTGGGTGCCTTCAGGTCTGTGAACCTACCCAATGAGGTAAGCTACTGAAATGTTGGTGTCTGCTGAAGCAGTCAAGTATCAGTAGGCCCTGGATAGACTCCACTCATCCAGTTTGGCTATTGGAAAAGACTATCAGAGAACTTCCCATTTCTGCTAGTCTTGCTTGAGCATGAAGGTTATGCTCAAGTGTCTTTTCATTGATTGTCTTTCGATCCTAATTTTTAGTTTGCTCTTTGGTCTTGTCTCCTACTTTGGTCTTTGGCCTTGATTTCTGGCTTGCTCTATTCTTCTGCCTCTGGATTGGACCTTAATTTCTGATGCCTGGTTCCTCACTTGCCTCACAACTACTGCCCATGCCCAGCTCCACTCTGTCTGGCAGCAGCTCTCTGCAGTCTCAAGCAGAGGGTCTTTCTCATCACCCGATCCTTTTAACTTTAGATGTCAGGGGCTGAATCTGGGGCCTTCTGAAAAGCATGTGCTCTACCACAAGGCTAAAGTTTGCTCAGAGAATTAAGCAGCATAAAGGTGGTTGAAAATGCCTCCTAGAGGGAAGGGAAAATTTGTTAATTTGGGGTGTATGTATGCACTTACTTACACCCTTTTTAAATGCACATGGATATGGTGCTCAGACAAGGTAGCTCTTCAATCAGCAAACCCCCAAAAAGACTCCCAGAGTTAAGGCAGGTATTCTGCAGGAGTCAGATAACCTAATACCATTAGTCACATTAGGTTTATTTAAGTAGGTGGTGAATCTGATTCCATGTAAACGTGTAAAATATATGTATTGAAACTAGAAAGTTTAAATGAAGTTCTGAGAAAAGAATTGATGAATAAATTCTTCAGAGGCATACAGTTTATAAACTGCTTCAAAAATGCCTATACTAACAGCACATGCATATTACAACAGATAACCATGATTAAGAGCATTTGTACAGTGAGTTGAGTGTAATTAACCCCAAATGACAATTTAAAAGATTAACAGCCAATTCAACATAAAACTAAGGGTCAATAACAGAAGGAGAGTTATCTGGTGTATTCCCGAATCTTAGATCTAGTAACCTTTTATTTGGAAGGAAAGAGATGTAAATTAAAATGAAATAATAAATATTCACAGCACTAACATGGAAGGGTATAATTTTTTAAAATAAATAAATAAACACAAGCTACTTAAACTGAGTCTCACAGAATGGAATGGAAATAGTGTGTGCCTGTGGTTGCATTCCAGGGAAGTACACAGGTGGAATAATTTATCAGTAGGACTAGAGTTGTCTTCCTCCACACCAACAAATAGAAGCACATTCATATACACAGGCCAAAATGTCACATTCTAAAAGTCACTTTTGAGACTTGGGCAGGATCTTAAAAGCATCTTGCCATGAGGAGGGAGCACATTTCCTATTTGGAAAGGAAAGAATAAAAGCATCATCAGACACATGAAATTCATTCCAAATGCCTAAAGGGTCTTGAAGAATTGCTAGGGGATGCAAACCTCAGTTGTGGTTGCCACACAAGGCGTTCTTCACTTTCCATGTAATGCCTTGCAACTGCTATTTGAGGCCTCCCATAACCTTGCCACAGCCCATTTCTGTGAGCCCTGTTAACTTAATGCAAGGATCTAGATTCAGGTAGGTAGCCTTGTTGGTCTGACGCAGTGTGTGTGTGTGTGTGTGTGTGTGTGTGTGTGTGTGTGTGTGTATAGTGTCCAGTAGCACCTTAGAGACCAACAAAGTTTATTCTTGGTATAAGCTTTTGTGTGCATGCACACTTCTTCAGATACAAGCACACGAAAGCGTATACCAAGAACAAACTTAGCTGGTCTCTAAGGTGCTACTGGACTTTTAATTTTTTATATATATAAAAATTAATATATTAATATATATATATATAAATTAATATATATAAAAATTAATTAATTAATATATATATATAAAAATTAATATAAAAAATCTACGAAAGCATATATATATATATATATATATATATATATATATATATATATATTAATGCAAGGAGTCCAAGAAGATGGGCTGTGGACCTAACTCAGGGAGATAATCCTATGAGAAATAGATGCAAACACAGAAAGGAGGAGGAATATGCTCTCTTCTTCAATTCCTATCAACAACTTCCTTGCTGGTGATACTCCAGCAAAGTCCAAAGCAAAATGTGGTGGCACAGAGGTAAGCAGAAGATAAAAGTTATGGGCAGTGCACGTTTCAATATCAGTGGGAAAGAAGGAAGGGAGTGAAGAGCTTATCTACATACCAGTGATAAGGGATAAGACCCATTGAGTAATTCATAACGTATACTCATTGGAAATACAAAATAAAATGGCTAAGTCCTTCATTACTTCTGTGCCAGATAGAGATGTACCTAAATCTAGGTGGGGCAACCACAGTCTTCAACACTGACAAACACTTCATGCACTCAGCAGCTTGGAAATCACATGCACAACACAGAGTGCAGGCCTCTGCATGCAAAATCTCAATGAGATGTCTCATCAAATGACTGGGAGTGGGTGGGTGTCTGAGTCCTATTGCTCATATGTAATGTCTTCATTTGGCAAGTGTTGGAAGTAGCTATTGTCCTCAGGTTTGGCAATGACTTGAAGGCTGTTCACATATTGCCTCAGGTCACATGTAATACTAAGACAAAATTTGGCTTAGCGTAAATGCACAAGCATGAAGGTTCCCAGAAAGGAGACTGGGACTGCTTGAGTTCTACTGCTGATGTGCTGCTATGAGCTAAGTCATCGTTTGGCATAGCATGTCATTCAAACCTGGGCTCGTATTTGTCTTCTCTGTGAGCTGCAAACTAATAACAAACCAGCTTATCTGGAAGAAGGAAGCCCTGGTTCAGACAACACGTTAAGCAGAAGAAGAGGAGGAGGAGGAGTTTGGATTTGATATCCCGCTTTATCACTACCCGAAGGAGTCTCAAAGCGGCTAACATTCTCCTTTCCCTTCCTCCCCTACAACAAACACTCTGTGAGGTGAGTGGGGCTCTGTGAGGTGAGTGGGGCTCTTTCCTGTCTCCCAAATCTTTCATTGTCCCTCAGAATCACCTCACAAAAAACCTCTTCTCAAAATCTCCTCAAGGCAGTACGTCAAGGCCAAAAAAGGATTGCGCTCAAGTCATCCTGCAGGGAGCTACCTTTAACAGAATTATATAAAACCGGGGTTCACATGAACCTTCCTCATTGTGGAGAAACTCCATGCAAGGAGCAACCTTGATTGGACAAGGTCTCACCTCATACAAAGAAGCTCTGCCCAGGTGCATCAGCATGCAGAGAGAACTCCTCCTGTCATCCATTGAACTCACCACACCTACACTCACAACAGCACTTACACAAGTTACTTAACACCAGTTGTAATAATGCCTGCATAGTGCTAGATTCTTACATCTGAACATGTGTACATTGCATGCGAACACACACTGAATTTTAATGAGTAGACAATCCTAGTATAAACTAGGAATGAATCTGAACTCTTTTTCAGATTACAGAATCATATCATAGAATTTTACAGTTGGAAGAGACCCTGACGATCATCTAAACCAACCCCCGCCAATGTAGGAATATGCAGCTGTCCCATATGGGGATTGAACCTGCAACCTTGGCATTATCGGCACTATATTCTAACCAACTGAACTATCTGGGCTCATAGAGTTCTCATGATTTGATTTTTTTAATGGTAGGAGACTTGTGAATCAATATGAACAACAGGATCTGACAAGCCTAATCACCCTTTCTGCTGCATGCTCATGCCTTTTCATTCTTTGAATCATGATATTCTTTACCCAAATCATTGTAGACTGGCAAACCAGCTATTTGGAATTTGTCTTACAAAAGGACCAAAAGTTTAGAACTTGCAGACACAACTAGTAATAGTTAATGGTTTGTTTTTGCAACCTTAGTATGTGCCAAACATGTTTAAGTTTGTTTTGATGTTTTAATTATATGGTTTCATTTATTTATCCTTGAGTTGGTTCATTTATTCTTTTTAATGCAGTTTTATTTGATGTCTGTTTTCTATATGCAATATTTATTTGTTTGTTTACTCTTCCATTTATATCCTGCTCTCCCTTCCAAAGGAGCCCAGGGCAGAATATTATGTGACTATAGTTTTTTGTATGTTGGATGAGAAATCATTAAACAAAACAGCTAATCATGGAAACACATTTTACAAGGAAAGGTGATGTGCCATATTGTCTAAGAGGTCAGCCCAAGAACAACTCTGTGTGTGTGTGTGTGTGTGTGTGTGCGCGCGCGCATAATCAAATTGTAGGGTGACAAGAGTGGTAAGTGAGTTGAATAATGGATGTGATTCTTACTTTTCTCCAGTAGGCTACATTTCAACTACATGAAGGTCAGTGTGCCTATGTAGACACACCTCTCTTCATCCAGGCAACAACAATTCAAGGGCACATTCTAGCCATGCAAAGGGATTTGGGAGGGTGCGGGCTAAGGGATGTGGACTGGGGAGGGGTGTTGCCTGGGGCTGAATAGGGCATTTTGCCCATGAACCTGAGATTCTCCCCCCTCCACGGCCACCTTACAAGGTTACTATAAAGATTACAGCTAGACAATGCACATGAAGCACTCTAAACATTTCAAAGTACTATATAAATATGTTATCAACACCACTACAATTTTCGGCTATAGAAAACAAGATTCTTCTGCTATTGCTATGGTTACAAAAGTGGAGGCTTCCTTTAGCCGATAACCTCCTTTGGTCCCAAAATAAAACAATCCTTCATATAACTCAAAACTGCCCTTACATGACAACTTCTGTGCCGACCTGCTCACTAGACTGCATGCAGTGTCTTATCACCTATGCATACCGGGGTGGGGTGTGTGCTTAAATAGAAGGCTTGAGTTATACCATTTCAAGAGTCATAGGTTTAGGGTTGCTATTTACATTTGCAGTTTGCAATGTACATTTTCTTTCTACACACATTATTTATTACGATCCAAAGACCCACAAGAAACAGTTTCAAAAGCAAGAAACAGTTTCAAAACGCACAAGAAACAGTTTCTGAACCAAGTATAGGAGCTCTGATGTTACTTCAAAAAACTAGGAGGGAAATGCTGTTAAATTCTTCTAAATTTTATTTCAAAATATTGTTGCAGGCTACCCCCCCCCCCCCCGTCTCCAAGTGGTACAAGATTCCAGGGGGTTCCAGGCACTTCACCCAGGATTCATGCTTCCTTTTGGAAATGAGACACAGTGGAGACTGTACAGTGGTACCTCGGGTTAAGTACTTAATTCGTTCTGGAGGTCCGTTCTTAACCTGAAACTGTTCTTAACCTGAAGCACCACTTTAGCTAATGGTGTCTCCCACTGCCACCACACCACTGGAGCACGATTTCTGTTCTCATCCTGAAGCAAAGTTCTTAACCCGATGTAATATTTCTGGGTTAGCAGAGTCTGTAACCTGAAGCGTATGTAACCCGAGGTACCACTGTAGTGTCTTTATTATTATTTACACATATTATTATTATTTACACATATTATTATTATTTACACATATATTATCATTTACACATATATACAACCTGAGCTTACGATGGAGGGGTTCACAGTACTATCACCCCAAGATGTTCTTGTTTCTTCCATAGCTGCAGCCTTGGATGCAAACTGAAATCAACCATCGTCCTCAGACCCTATCACCAGCTTGCCGCCTTTACCAGCCTGCAACCTTTTCCCTCCCATCCAACTCTAAAACTTTGTCTTTGTCTTCTCACTATCTAAGAGCTGGAGGAGGGACCCCACAGCTTTTGCTGTCTGGCAAGGAGCCCCTGTCCTTGGCTTTCCAAATGGGTCATTACTTTTTGCTTTGTTTTCTTCAGGAACTGCATGGCTTATATTTTAACCCTTGCTGGATCCAGGGGTTCAGGAGGCTTGATTAAATTCCAGCACCTACTGGATCCAGGAACTTTGAGGAGCCTGGCACCCCCAAACTCATAACACTGTATTTTAACTAAACTCTCTACATTCACAAGCAATTGCAAGTGTTTACCACCAACTAATTCTATTTAACTGAGTTTTCACATAGTGTCAGCTTGACTAACAAACAATAGGATCTTGGTATTTATTCCCATTAAAAGAGGAACCCAGGAGAACTGTAACAAACAAACAAACTTAATTGGAAAGGCAACCATCGTGGAAGCAGGTGCTTAAAAAAGCAGCTTCAATAAGGCATGACAGGAGTCAGGAAAGTGTCAGGAAAGACTTTGTGTGATGTTGGGAGAAAGGTAAGAAAATGACACATGAGGTTCCATTCTGCTAAGTGCAGAATAGCATGTGTTTATTATTTATTTCTTGTGTTAGGAAATCCAGTTGTTCCCTTTTTAAATCTCATCAGCTTCAGGGTTAAACCTAAACAGGCATGGATTGCTTCCACTCTTCCCACACCCACTTACTGAAGCAGAAAACATCAGTAAGTTAAGCTAATGTGTTTTGATAGTACAGGAAGGCAAAATAAACTTTCACACACAGATGCACAAAAGGTTGCAAAATAGTTGTTTTAAGTCCATGGGAACTAAAAGATTATCACAACAAAATAGTAGGCAAGTCAGTAACACACACACACACACACACACACACACACACACACACACTGACTGCATTTTTTGTCTCTGTGATTTTCAGTGAAACCAGAGTAGAAAAAGCAATCACCATAAGGAAAAGGGCCACAGCTCAGTGGGAGAGCAAGAAGTTCCAGGTATAGTTATTATCTCCAGTAGGGAGATGGGGCAATTCCCTGCCTTAAAGCCTGTGGAGAGCCATTGCCAGTCACTGAGCTAGATGAATCAATGGTCAGATTCAACATAAGGAAGCTTCCTATGTCTCCTAATCTTACTAAAATATTACCAATACTGCTGATTAAAGTCCCCCCCCCATTGAACCTTTGCTCAAAGTCTCATTATGCTAAAGCATAATGCTAAATTTTAAAAAGCCCTGCATGACAAAAGAGTCACCCCTCGAGGCCTGAGATGTACCCAAGCTTTAACAAACAACTGAGCAACCATTCAGGATCTACCCTAGGGCGCATGTATTAGCAGGTCTGCTTTAAAACTGCAAATACACTTTGCTCACAGTGATACTATTAAGTGTCTGGAAGTATGATTAAAAAGAAGTCAGTGAATCTATTTTCAAGTAAGTTCAAGCTTCAAGCTTTATTGTTATTCCTAGCCAACGGCGATTACAATATAAACACAGAATGCATGTATGTAAAACACAGAAGAAGAAATCATCAGTTCAGTAAAACTGGGATAAGCCCTGTGAACACAAAAAGGGAATACTTTCAAAGAAGTATATAATTTATTTTTTTTAAACAAACCTAATTCTGTTCAGTGACACAACTTCAAAGGAAGGTTTGGTCACGTAAAATCTTACACACAGCACGCAGTAATATAGGACCATTGTTATAGCTGAAACAACTAGATGAATCATAGCAACAGGGTTCCATGAAATTCAACCCTAGTGGAAATTAATGAACTACAGGTGTGAATAGCATGTTAGCATCTTTGCCCCAGAGGCATATTCCTGCAGCCTTTTCTCTGACACCTGGTCTCTAAAAGCATTATGGTTAATTTATCAAAACACACCATCAATTTTCCATGAGTTTATGAATGACACTGAAAGGGAAAAAGCCAAGTCCCTCCAAAGAAAGAGCTTTATGTGATACACTGAGCATGAAATGCGTTCGTGTTTACTGAATGGTGTTTTGTCTATCCTAATCACTTTCTAGATTAGAGCCTCATTCAAGTGGGTATGATGAAATATTTCTCCTTAATTAGAGGCCTGAAGCTCCAGCAACAGCTAGAAACCAACACTATCTTTCCTATCTTTTTCTCTGTTGTTATATCTGCTGTACGAGTCTACTGTGGCCTGCAAGAACAACATCTGCCCACACATTTAATCAATCTAAATGATTTCACAAATTTCTCCCAGTCTACTGAACTGGACTCCTTGGCTTCCCATTCAGATAGAAGCAAGGAAATTCATTTGTGCACCTTGAATGCATGCGTAGAATGATGGCTTAGAGTACTTTGAGTTTGTCAAGGATTATTTTATGTTCTATATCCTCTAGGAAATTGTTTCCGTCCTCTATTTTCCCATACAAGCCATATATAAAGCACCTTTGAAGGACAGCCTGTTACATGCTTGCTAATCTTTCCTCTGCAGGCTCAGAAATGTTGGTTCCAATAAAGGAACTGAATCAGGTTTATCTGCTTAAGGACACCACCCATGAAGACATTAACAGTTGAGCAGAATAGCAAAGTGTGATATTTAGCATTGAAGAATTTTAATGCAGTTCCATGCTATAAAGAAAATTAACTATACCTGAGTGCTCTGTTGAGTAAGATATACACAGGAGTCATTCACAGTATCATACAGAACGGGAAATAAGAAACCATAACTCAGTATGTCTTTGATTCATGGATCATTAGAAAGTACATCATCTATTTATTCATCCAATGCTACGCTCGCTAATTTTTTGCCCTTTGAGTGAGTTCCATCCAAGTGAAACAAAGGTCAGTGAAACACCAAACCTCTATTACAATCAAATGTGACTGCCATTTCATTGAAAAGTGGGCTCTGCATAATAATTTTTGAATGTGGATAGGCAATAAGAATGAAAATAACTCTGGCAGATGGATCACAGTAATTAATATAAACACTCAGCTTCAACTAAAAATTGCCCAGGGACTGTACAGCTGAAGAAAGGCACATTCTGAACTCTGCAACCAGCCAGGGATCTAGGGGCTGTGTGTTTGTGTACCTGTACTTAAACGTAGGGAGACCCACCAGTCCATATTTGAGGATATTTGTTGTTGTTTAGTCGTTTAGTCGTGTCTGACTCTTCGTGACCCCGTGGACCAGAGCACGCCAGGCACTCCTGTCTTCCACTGCCTCCCGCAGTTTGGTCAGACTCATGTCTGTAGCTTCGAGAACACTGTCCAACTATCTCGTCCTCTGTCGTCCCCTTCTCCTTGTGCCCTCAGTCTTTCCCAACACCAGGTTCTTTTCCAGGGAGTCTTCTCTTCTCATGAGGTGGCCAAAGTATTGGAGCCTCAGCTTCACGATCTGTCCTTCCAGTGAGCATATTTGAGGATACTCTGAGATATTTAGAAAGCTGCTGGCCCATCACAGTAGACAATACTAGGCTAGAAAAATTAACAGCATGACCTGTATAAACCAGCTTCCTGTGCTCCTTAAATTTCTCATAGCAAATAGTTTGGGAATTACTCCTAATTACTCCTATATAACAACCAGACACCAAGGATTTGTTCTGATATAGCATGTGCTGCTTTCTTCCACAGATTAACAGAAGCTGGAAAAATCATAGCAGAACGACAGCTCAACATGGACTTTGTCAGAAAGAACTATGAAGAGATGATTAACTAGCTCTGGCTCATGAATCTTTTTTTCCTGCAAAATTCACAGAGATGTAACACTTTCAACATGTGGCACTGTAGTCTTAACCACTGAGCCTCTTGGGCTTGCCGACTGGAAGGTCGGCGATTCGAATCCTTGCAATGGAGTGTGAGCTCCCGTTCTGTCCCAGCTGCTGCCAACCTAGCAGTTCAAAGGCACACCAGTGCAAGTAGATAAATAGGTACCACTGCAACGGGAAGGTAAACAGCATTTTTGTGCGCTCTGGTTTCCGTCAGGGTGTTCCGTTGCACCAGAAGCGATTTAGTCTTGCTGGCCACATGACCCTGGAAGCTGTCTGCGGACAAACACTGGCTCCCTCGGCCTGAAGCAAGATAAGCACTGCACCCCATAGTCAGGTTTGACTGGAGTTAACCATCCAGACGTCCTTTATCTTTACCTTTTTCCCTTATGTGCGATCCACCATCAGGAAGGGTACTGTTTTGTAAGCACTGGCCCTATTTCATATCTCATCTATTCCAGAATCATTCTCAAACTGAAAATATAAAAATAAGTCCCCTAAACCATGCTGATAATGAAACTTTTTTAAAAAAAGAGTTCCTAATATTCTTTTAATCAGATTAAACATGAATATTTCTTCTAACTATGATGCCCATTTTTCTAATCTATTGAACAGTATAATTTTAATTAGCTGACACTAATTATCTCTGGTGTTTGGGGATTGTTACACCTATTGCTACATAAACAAATTGAATTATTTACATAGCTGTCAACCTTCCCTTTTTTGCGGGAAATTCCCTTATTCCAGCGCCGTTTCCCACTGCTATCCCGGATTGTTAGATATCCCGTAGACTGTCCCCGAGACAGGTGAGGCTGCTGATCCCTTATTTTCAAATCTGAAAGTTGACAGCTATGATTATTTACTTATTCGATTTTCTACTAAACAAGCTAATACAAGCTTAATTAGTATAAATACTGTTTTGATGGCTGGAGCAAAAGAGATATAAGTAACATCTATCCATAGAATCACAATGTTGACAGTTCCTTAAGTAATACTTGAATCTATTAAATGAAGGCCTTAAACCCCTATGGTTGGCCTAACTATTAATTCTTCTGCTGAAAATAAATCTCTTTCAAGAAGCTTATAAATGAGTTCCATTAAGAGTACAAGTCTAACTTGAAACAGAGAGCAGCTCTGTCTGGAGCTGCTCTCGAAAGACTAGTTGAAAGAATCAGCCTGGTGCAGATTGTGTATGGCAACTTGCCCCAGATGAAAACATGGGCTATCGGTAGCTGATTAAACTGGCTTTGAGGTGTGCCTTGACCAGGCATAGGCAAACTCGGCCCTCCAGATGTTTTGGACTACAACTCCCATCATTCCTGACCACTGGTCCTGTTAGCTAGGGATGATGGGGGTTGAAGTCCCAAAATACCTGGAGGACCGAGTTTGCCTATGCCTGGCCTTGACCATTTACACGTTCATGAACCATTCAAAGTCTATTCAGAAAAGAACACTCTGTCCCAATGTGGCCTAGTTTGCACAGCATGCTAAACCAAACTATGGCTTACCAGAACTACACAGATGTGCTGGTTCCTGGCAGGGAGGCTTTGCTTCTTTCAGCACTGCCACAATATTTAGGCACCCAAATGAAAATACTTACATTAAAATATTTTTGGCAGCAATTAATTCGTTGCAGTGCCCAAGACTCCACCTAAACTACCAAATATTAAACTTTGTGTTTGTGTGTGGGTACTTTGGAAATTGGATTGAATTAGAAGAGTAAGGTGAAAAAGCAAATACGAATTAAGAGAGTACTTGGGGGTTTTACAGAGTACTTGTGAGTTTTACAGACAAACTCGTCTAAGCAACAGGACATGGAATGGAAAGCAGCTCATTCTGCTGCAAATTTGTTTCATTTTTATAAAGTAGGAAACTATAGCATTCATTTATATAAAATAGCATCCTATAAACCATATGTTTTAAACAAAACGTATGGGTTTGGTACAGCATGAGGGGAAAAGAACAGAGAAGACAAAGGAAAGGGCATGTTAAAATATTCATGTAAACCATATTGAACTTGGATAATTCAGTTGGTAGAACATGAGACTCTTAATTTCGGGGTTGGGGGTTCAAGCCCCACGTTAGGTGAAAGATTCCTGCATTGCAGGGGGTTGGAGTAGCTGACCCTCGTGATCCCTTCCGATTCTACAATTCTGTGGTTCTGGAAACCTGTATCTCTGAATGTGTTGGATTCCAATTCCCACCAGCCCCAGCCAGCATGACCAAGAGTCAGGGTTGAGGAGAGTTGTAGTCTATTTACTGTATTTTTCGTGCTATAGGACGCACCCGACCATAGGACGCACCTTGTTTTAGAGGGGGAGAACAAGAAAAAAAATCTCCCCCTGTCTGCTCAGCGCCCCTTCAGCGAAGCGGCAGGAGAAACGGAGCCCCTTCCATTTCTCCTCCCGCTTGGCTGAAGGGGTGCTGCGCAGCTCACCCTCTCTGCTAAAGCCAGGAGAGTCTTGCTCTCCTGGCTTCAGCAAAAGGAACCCGAAGCCTCCCGCTGCGCTCCGAAGGCTTCAGGCGACTATCCCTGAAGCCTGGAGAGCAAGAGGGGTTGGTGCATACCGACCCCTCTCGCTCTCCAGGCTTCAGCGAAAGCAACACGAAGCCTCCGGAGTGTGGAGGGAGCGCTCCCTCTGCACTTCGGAGGCTTCGCGTTGCTTTTGCTGAAGCCAAGGAGCCTGCATTCGCTCCATAGGACGCACACACATTTCCCCTTAATTTTTGGAGGGGAAAAGGTGCGTCCTATAGAGTGAAAAATACGGTACATCTGAAGGCCAGGTAGCCCATCACTGGCTTAGAGGATGGAAAAGAAGGTACAAACAGACATATATAGATGAAAGTTCTGCACTGCAGTTATGAAGTCATGAATGCTAGACATAAACCCGCAGAAAGTTTCAAATGCTACTTGCTGGAATGAAATCAGTAAAAACTACACTAGTTGTTAATTAAAATGAACTGGTCAGGGCCATTAGAAACAATTGCTCTTGAGCAGAACATGTTTTCTGTTGTATCTGGCCACATTCTGTGTCCTCTTTGCACCAGATTTCAATCAGATGGCATATAGTTATCTTCCACTCTCCTTGGAATCTTTCCTCTCTTCCTTCTTTGCTAGCAGGACTGGAGTAGCAAGAGTGAGGAATGAAAGCAAGGGAACTCTGTCAATTTCACTTGACCAAGGTCTTTTGTAATACTCAAAAATGAAAGAAAGGGAGAAGGTTTTCTCTAGGGGCATGGAACAGAGACCACTTTCTCCTGAAAGAGATGCTTAAGCTAAATTCTTTATAAGTTAATATATATTTTCAGATACTCAATGGTGTAGTTTGCTTCACTGATTATTCAGGGTGTATTCATTTTAATGAGGGGGGAACGGGGTGGTATCTTTTATTATTATTGAGATGTGCATATCATGAGCCCGCTTGATCCATATTTCAAGAAAGCTGGCTTGTACTTTTGGAAGAAATGAATATAAATAAATCTAAATATCGAGGTACTTAACATTTACGGCCTAACTGTATACAGTTGGGCATCAGATTTTTGTCTTATCAGTAAAAGACTTGACACATTTATGCTGCTTTGTGGAGAGAGAAATCCAGAGATTATTAACATACTTTTACAGAACTTAATATGACATTCTGAGCACATAAGGCTCCTTTAATCCCATAAGGAAAGTAAGTGTTAAGCTGTTACTAAAATGCTCTTAAAAGCAATGCCTGCATGGGGCATGGTTGTTACCACCAACCAGCCAATTAGAAATTCATGGCTCTGCTCCCATTTCTGCTACAGTAGGTGTGATGGTTGCACTGCTGTTTCCCCAGTTCTTTCGCTCCATTTAGTTACACTGGTCTAAATATATCGCTTCACTACACACCAAAACAAACTGCTAGGAACCAAAAGACGGTATTCAAAAGAACACCGTCTTTTCTTTCCAAGGTTCCACACCTTTCAAAACCAAACATTTACTTTTTTTAAAAAAGGGACTTCAAGTCACTCTTGCACTTTCAAAATGACAACTTTGTTTTTGAAATCAGAGGAACCTTCAGACTTAGTTACAAAAAATATTAGAGCTATACAGTGATACCTCGGTTTAAGAACAGCCCTGTTTACGAACTATTCGGTATACGAACTCCGCAAAACCAGAAATAGTGTTCTGGTTAGCAAACTTTACCTTGGTCCACAAACGGAAGCTGAACGGTGGAAGGGCACTGGCAGCGGGAGGCCTCATTAGGGAAAGCGCACCTCGGTTTAAGAACGGCTTTGGTTTAAGAACGGACTTCCTTGGGAGGAAATGGTGTTGGCTTTGGTACATCTGTATTGTAATGTAATATGTGTAAACCAAGAAAGAAAGAAAGAAAGAAAGAAAGAAAGAAAGAAAGAAAGAAAGAAAGAAAGAAAGAAAGAAGAACGGACTTCCGGAACAGATTAAGTTCGTAAACCGAGGTACCACTGTATATCCAGCTCTTTGCATGGAAGTCTGCAATTTTTTGCCTCACTATAGTACTGAAAATCTACAGTGTTCTTACACACTGGGCAATGTTTGAATTGTGTATTGGCATTCCACTGAAGAGTGCAAAAAGGTCTTTAAGCATGTAGGAAACGAACACTATGTGTAGCTTTGCTTCAGTGCTGGGAGCTTGAGTATAAAAGCAGGTTATTATGAAAGTGATGAACACTAACCATTCCTCAGTAGAAGAGCTTAACATATTCAATAAAATAAAAAATCCTAGGCGTGTCAAAATAATTCTTTCATAATATTTGGAAGTAAGATGCAAGGAAACTTACTATCAGTAATTTATACCAATTTCTACAGAAGACGTTAGGAACCTAAGCAAGCTGGCTACTAAGCACAGCTTTGATATTTTGTAAAAGGAGGCTATTGGGTAAGAGATAAGGGAATACAAAACACAGTTTGTTTTCTTTAAAGCTTTACAGCTTTTATTGCACTTTTTTGCCTTCTAGGCAAACATATTAAGATGTTTTAAACAAAACTCATACTAAATTTGTTGTCCTATAATAAAATTGAGAGCAGTGCTCTCTGAAACCTTTCTGAGAAAAACAGAGTAGGCCTTACCTTCTACCTACAGAGTATTCCACCATCTTCTAACATCAATAAGAGTTGTTTTTCCCCCAGCCAAGGCTAATATCATTTGGTAAATTTGCAGAAAATTAGGAAAGACATATAGCAGTGTTTTGAAGCAAAACACAACTGAAACTCCACACCTAATTAACCGTATTTTATGGGCATAACGGAGAGTTCATATTGCCTTATGATTTAACAAACTCAAAATACCAACTAACCACTCCCTAGCTCTCTACTAACAACCACCTATGACAAAGTTAGAAGAACTCAACACTTAAAATTCAAAATGTGCCAGGTTCTGTCCAGCGGCGGAGTATATAGCTGCGCTGCCCAGGGCGGGAGCGCTCCTGAGGGGGGCGTGGCATGGAGGGCGCCCTCCCAGGCGTGGGTAAGCTGCTTGGCTGCCCAGAGTGGTGCGCACACCCTGCAGCCGGGGGCAGAGCAAGCCGCCCATGGTGGACGTTTGGCGCTCCACCCGCCTGCAACTCCCAACCCCGCCAAGCTGTCAAAATGAAGGGGGAAGGAAGGAATGCCGCTGGCAAAGCGGCACAGCTCCCCCCCTTACTCCGATGGCTCGGGGTAGACTTGGGAGTCGTGGGCGGGTAGGCGGCGCACCAAATGTCACCCCCCTCAGTGAGGGCACCCAGAGCGCCAATCCCCCCCATCCCCCCCTTCCTACGCCCCTGGTTCTGTCCAACTGTGGGGGGCTTTGGCGTTTCTGTGTGTGATGTCACTCAGCAGAAGTAGGTCCGATGGGACCTGCCACAGCTATGGGGAAACCTGACAGGGAGGCCTGTCACAGCCGTGGGAAAGCCTGTGCCCATAATTCCTTGTGGCCACTTTCATGTCCCTCTAAAACCTTACAACTATTAGTCTGGCTGCCACTAATATGTGGCTGATCAAGGACTTATTTTCAGTTTTATGTTATTCTTAGAGAAAATAGTCAGTAACGGTAGCTGGGAGTCCATACCTATTTACTGCTATGTCATGTTGTTTATTTCTTGTAAGACAAGCATCCGAAACCTTTCTAGTTGCAGACATACTTACATGTGGTAGAAATCATCAACTTTGCCAGTGTTTTATCTGAATCAGAAAAATTACTCTCATGCTAATAATGGTAACGTATTAATGATGCCCTTATCCTCTGAGGAGTTCCACCTGCCAAAAAACCAAATAACAATTATCTCCTCTGAAGAGGGATGCGGGTGGCGCTGTGGGTTAAACCTCAGAGGCTAGGACTTGCCGATCAGAAGGTCGGCGGTTCGAATCCCCATGATGGGGTGAGCTCCCATTGCTCGGTCCCTGCTTCTGCCAACCTAGCAGTTTGAAAGCACATTAAAGTGCAAGTAGATAAATAGGTACCGCACCGGCGGGAAGGTAAACGGCGTTTCCGTGCGCTGCTCTGGCTCGCCAGAAGCGGCTTAGTCATGCTGGCCACATGACCCGGAAGCTGTACGCCGGCTCTCTCGGCCAATAAAGCAAGATGAGCGCCGCAACCCCAGAGTTGGTCACGACTGGACCTAATGGTCAGGGGTCCCTTTACCTTTACCTCTGAGGAGATCTCTTCTAATTCATCACGTTTTGAAAAGGGAAAGAAACAAGATCAGCAACCTTCTCAGTGTGCCAACCCAAATCTCTGCTGAGCATAAATCAATCAGTTCTCCAACACGCCAAATTAACTAGCCACCAATTTAACCAGAACAAAAATCCTGAGGATTCATGAGGAAGGAAATCACACAGGTTCTGAGAATGCAAATGCACAACTGCCGCTAATTGCTTTATTAGTATTATTGATTGAATGAAATTAAAGTATTGAAAACTGACTCTTCCAAATGTCAAATGGAATGCATGGTGTCTTCCTAGTGGGAGAAAGAGGCAGGAAAGGCACCCCTGTGCTGAATCAGTAATGTTGTGGTGGTCACATCTATTTTAGCAGACTACCGGCCTCAGTGCAAAAACTGTCTGGCAAGTGCCAACAGATGAACAGCAATCACCAGCATACTTCTACAGTGAATGCTTGCAGTCAACCATTAGCCTTTGGAATTTAACTGAGATTCCTACAGTGCAGGGGGTGGACTAGATGATCCTCAGGATCCCTTCCAATTCCACAATTCTATGATTCTGCAATTCAGTGGAACTCAAGCACTAGAGACAATGTTGGGTGGCAACGAACTGGAAGTTAGGGGTCAGTAGTAGATCATGGGGTTTCAAATTTCTGCAACAAAAAAATTTGGCACCCCTCTACCTCTCATGCTCCATTCTAATTAATAGTTGTGGGGGCCCCAAGACTCTGCACCCAGTTGGTCATACCAAATTGGTCATACTCCCCTAAACCCATCTCTGTAGGAATGACTCAATAATGATATCACAATCTACTCTGTTGGCCATGCATGAAGTGAAGTCTTGGCTTAGCTGCATTCTCTTCCATTGATTTTTTTCCCCCTCCCCTTCCTTTGTTCCAGATAATTACAGTCAGCATCATGTCATTTTTTTCTGTCTATATTATGAAAATCCATCCCTTCCTCTCCTTTCTGTTCAGCCAAGACTCTGGTTCATGTCAAGCCATCTTCCTTCCTGTGGCCTTCCTTCGTCTCACCTCAGTTCTCACTCCTCTGTTTAGAACTCTGACGCCAAAATAATACACCTCTCCCTTCCCCTCCAGCTCTTCTGGTGCTCCTGCTAAAATCCCAGTATTGGTTTCAAACTCTTCACGGCTTCATCCCCTCCCCTTATTCTCCCCTCATATGCTAAATATCCCTAGCTGTGATCTTCACTCCTCCAGTTCTACCACCCTTAGCAACCCAAAGTTCTCTTGCTCTTTTAATTGTCAGACATTCCCCCGGCTGTCCATTCTGTCCAGAACATCTACCCTGAATATTTTTGTGGTAGGGTTGGTCCTACCATCAGGCAAAGTGAGGCAACTACTTCAAGGTGGTTGAACAGCTGTGTATGCTACACAGCCTGTCTTGGCTCCCCTAAACCAGCTTGCTGTTTCTGGTACACTGAAAGATGCTTTCTCACCACGACGGCTGAAGGGAGATTCAGCAGCCAGTTCAATCGGCTTCTTTACATGGCATGAAGAAGGAATGTTATATTGTGCTTAGCGCAAAATGTCTTGACCCAGGCCTGATTTCCCCTCTCTTCTTTAGAAATCCCTTTCATGACACCTTTGCCCTTACCCACATTAAAATGAAGTTCTTTTAGTTGCCCAATTTGGCTTTTACTGACTTTTTCTGTTGCACATTTGAATGTATTTCCCACTTCCATTTTAGGATTGCAACCAAATGCAGACTTTATAGCTTCAATATCAGCTAATTATTCTCCTCCTCCCCCTGCGGCCTCACATTGCCCTGCTTACCACCTAGCCTGAGGAACTCAAAAACCTGCACACTGTTTTCTGATATTTTGGTTGTCCTAATAAAAGTATTACCAAAATATGGATTTAATAATAATCTAAAGCTTCAGGAAGTAATACTTTAACACTTCAGAAGATTAAATGCTGGGGCTGTGGGGGGGGGGCGAATACCCCAATATAGCTGAAGTCTTTATCTTGTGCTCATAAAATATACTCATGTGCAGGAAACAGGTTCAAATATTCCCTACAAAATGTAGCATTTTCCTCTTTTCAGATTATTACTGGAGATACAAAAAGTATGATTCAATAAGATGTCATTTCCATTTTTTCCAAGTAATGTAATGCCACCTCTATCTTATTGTGAACAATACTTAATACTTGCTGATTCTTTAGGAGTTCTCATGTGTCTGTTTCATGTTTTGTAAATGAGGAATCTTGTTTTTCATGTTCTTAGAGAAAAGCCTTGAAGATTCTCAGTTTGTGCTCAATAGCTGATGGATTTACAGTGTTTTCTTCTAGAGAGGCAATAAGTGATCGATAAGCATGCAAGTTTGAGCACTAATGTAAAGGTCATGTTTCAAAGTGGTCTTTTTATAGTTATATTTCCTTGGCTCAAAGCTCCCTTTTTGACCCCTTTCTAGATTAGTGTTCTAGATTAGTGCCAAAAGCAGAGCTTAACCCCTACCAATAAGTTGTTAATTTTGCTAATGTCTTTGAGCAAAGGAATTAAATATTGCAAGTTTATTAAAAAGTTTATCTTCAATTAATAAATGTTGCCTTTATTCACAAGAGGGGGGAAAAAACCCCACATAAGAGTATAATAGCTCTGACATAAAACAGATTATATATACAGAGCAATTACAACAAAATATCAATATATTGTTTTGTAACCCAAAACTAAAAGTTAAAACACCTAAACTAAACATGGTCTAGAAAGGGCTAAGAATAACATGCCTGTCTCTTTAAAAAAAAAATTCCATGTACGTGACACAATGGCCTAGCCTCAACATCACACAGCAACCCCACAGCAACATTTCAAACATCCTCTATGTGCAAATGCCAGTGGTTCTTTCCAATGGTTCTGCTTACCAATAGTAGATTAAAAATCTCTCTCACTTTGATTTCAACCTTCCTGGGATGTTGGAAAGTGCCAACAGACTGTTGCCATCTATGTACATGCTGGACATGCCATTTCCCAAGTGTCAAAACTCTGTCACTAGTGGTGCTCCTAATCTCACATGGCCGTACCTGATTGGAGGATGTACCTCCCCTGTTAAGCCCCTTCTCGGATGCCAATGAAAATTTGTTATCTAATGAATATCAAAGGCAAACCTTGCTCTTCACAGGTCAGTTTGAAGGTCCTGTTTAAGCTTAGCTTAAGGTTACGTACTATGTTTTATTGTTTCTTTTTAGTGGCGCCTATCTGTTTCCCTACTCATCACTTATATCTCCATTCCCAATCTCAATACAGTGGTGCCCCGCAAGACGAATGCCTCGCAAGACGGAAAACCCGCTAGACGAAAGGGTTTTCCGTTTTTGAGCTGCTTCGCAAGACGAATTTCCCTACGGGCTTGCTTCGCAAGACGAAAACGTCTTGTGAGTGTTCTGATTTTTTTTCGCTCCCCCCCTTTTTCTAAGCCGCTAAGCCGCTAATAGCCTTTTAGCCGCTAAGCTGCTAAGCCTTTAATAGCCGCTAATCCGCTAAACCGCTAATAGTGCTAATCCGCTAAGCCACTAATAGGATTGCTTCGCAAGACGAAAAAACCGCTAGACGAAGAGACTCGCGGAACGGATTATTTTCGTCTTGCGAGGCACCACTGTAAAGCTTAATTTGGAACCTAATGTTTAAGCGTATCATTTTGACAATACTGTACAAAGTTCTTTTTCCTGCATGCCAGCACACACAATATGCTTCGACCGAAGGGAGGTGAGGGGGAAACTGGTTCAGAAGCAACTTGGGAGGTGGCTGGTAGTTCCCAGGCTGAAAATTGACCTGTATTATTGGAGTTCCTCTCACTTAGGAGTAAAATGAGGGGTAGTGGCAGACATAAGTGGGGCGTTGCAGGCTGGCCTCAGCCTTGCAGCTGCAGAATAATTTCTGTATCAGCAGGCTGAGTGGTGGTGGGGATGGGAATCGGGTTGACAAAATGGTTGCAGGCATGAATAATGGAAATAAAAGATGGTTCCATTTTGTATTTTTATCTAGAATGCCACAAATACTGAAAGAAATGTCACTGGACATACCGTATTTTTCACTCTATAACACGCACCCGACCATAACACGCACGTAGTTTTTAGAGGAGGAAAATCCATAGGCATGCCACCCGTAGGCATTCCCTCCATAACACGCACAGACATTTCCCCTTACTTTCTAGGAGGAAAAAAGTGAGTGTTATGGTGCAAAAAATACGGTACTTGATGAATTCAAGCTGCCGTGTGGTATTAAGCTGCCCTTAACAGGAGAAATTTTGCCACCCATCAGCCTTCTTTTTTAAGCCTATTGATAAGACAATGGATTGTCTCCATATGCCCATATTTAACTGAAAGGGTTTAAGCATGGGTCTGATTTAGGTTTTTATTTGTGTTGTTGAGTTTTGTAATGTTGAATTTTTCTTTACTTTTTTTTGTAAGCTGCCCTGAAAATTTCAGCCAGCACTGGAGGGTGAGGTATAAATCTTAGAAGAATGTAAATAGCAAACCAAACCTCCCAAAAATGTGTTTCACCCCTCAGAGAAAGTTGGTCTTTCAAGCACTATGGGTTGATAGCTCCTACAAATATCTTGTGGCAATTGGCACAGACTTTATAAAGTTGCATGGTGGCAGATTTGGAACAGAATTATGAGCATGCAGGGGCCCAGTTGAAATTTATGGGATTCTTTCTGACCATAAAAGAAAGCTTTCTGTCCTGACTTCACTGGCCATGACATAGTCTGAGCCTGCTGTCATAGAATTGTGAGGATTATCTTGCAATAAAGACAAAGTGATGTATGGAGCATTGCTTTGTATATAAAAAGTTTCAGCTTACATCTTCCCTAGGTAAAAGGGAAATATGATCCAAAGGATCTGCCCACCTACTCTTTAATATTTCTATTCTACTCCTTAGCTTTAATATTTATTCATTCAGTTTACATAGAAAGGAAATGGAATAAAATACCAAGTACAAGTGGAATAAAGTATAAAATACAAATACAAAAATATGATAAAAACTACATCAGTAGGCAGTAAGAGTTAGAACAAGAAATAATAAACAAAAAATAATAAACATATAGTGATGTTCATGCCAGACCAGCTTCCCAGTGGAAGAAATTCCACCAGCACTACTGAAATGGTCCTCTCTTTGATCACCACCCGCTGTGGCAAGCGCACCTGAAGATGACCTCAACATAAAAGCATGCTACTAAAACTAAGTAAAGACTAACTAACTAAGAATTGATGCCTTTGAATTGTGGTGCTGGAGGAGACTCTTGAGAGTCCCATGGACTGCAAGAAGATCAAATGTATCCATTCTTAAGGAAATCAGCCCTGAGTGCTCACTGGAAGGACAGATCCTGAAGCTGAGGCTCCAATACTTTGGCTACCTCATGAGAAGAGAAGACTCCCTGGAAAACACCCTGATGGAGGGCACAAGGAGAAGGGGACGACAGAGGACAAGATGGTTGGACAGTGTTCTCGAAGCTACAAACATGAGTCTGATCAAACTGCGGGAGGCAGTGGAAGACAGGAGTGCCTGGCGTGCTCTGGTCCATGGGGTCACGAAGAGTCGGACACGACTAAACAACAAAACTAAGAGCATAAGATCACAAGGAGAACCTGCTGACTCATCTACTTCAACATCCTGTTCTTACAGTGGCCAACCGGATGCCCGTGGGAAACCGGCAAGCATAAGCTGGCATTAAGATATACTTGGATGACTATATCTGAATTAAGGTCCTCAAGCTACATAGCAATAGTTGGTGGAAAGAGATGTTTCCGATGAACTCAGAAATCACCACTTCTAAGGTGTTTTGAGTGGGTCTGGAGTTGCTTCAGGTGAAACCATAGTACACTATAAAATGCCAGGCAGAGAAAGCATAATTCTAAGTTTGCTAAAATTATTTTCCGGCATGTTTTACATGCAGCAGCACAGCTATACGAGATATTAATTATCACATTTTGTTTTGTTTTTGTTCTTTGCTTTGTTATGTATTTTGTGTTTTTATACTGTGAACTGCCCTGAGATCTTTGGATGAATGGTGATATACAAAGTTTAAAAATATTACAGTGGCACCTCAGGTTAAGTACTTAATTCGTTCCGGAGGTCTGTACTTAACCTGAAACTGTTCTTAACCTGAAGCACCACTTTAGCTAATGGGGCCTCCTGCTGCCGCCGTGCCACCGGAGCACGATTTCTGTTCTCATCCTGAAGCAAAGTTCTTAACCTGAAGCACTATTTCTGGGTTAGCGGAGTCTGTAACCTGAAGCGTATGTAACCTGAAGCGTATGTAACCCGAGGTACCACTGTAATTACTTAATTAATTATGCAGTTTGCCATTTAGTGTGACCTAAAGTTTCGAGGGGAAAGTACCTAAATCAGGACTCTGGAGTGGAAGTACGGGGCTTTAACCCTTTTCCCCTGCTGTGGTCTAGACGGGGGGCGGGGGTGTTCTGCATCCTGCATTAGAACAAATGTAAGCTCTTTTCCCCATTACAAATTGCAGGCATGAGTGGGGAGGAGCCCTGATTCGTATCAGAATTGCAGTAGGGACTGAAGGGTTAAAATCTCCCTATCTCCCATCCCAGAGTCTTGATCTAGATCAAGTACACCACACAGGCAATTTGTGAAATAAAGAGCTTTCACTCAAAGGTTAACTAAATGATTAGTATTAAGGTCCATGTAGAAACACCATATACTATGGATGCAAAGAACAGAGGGGGTTTTACCACAGTGATGAAGATCCATGCTTATTCAGGTCTGTGGCATTAGATGCACCAACATTTGACAAAAGTTGGGAAATTTCTATGCTATATCTTCTAAACACATTGAATCAACACTTGTCAAATGTTAAATTATAGAATCTGGTGGAAAACTCACCCCAGAACAGGTGTGCATGAAAAAGAGTCAGATCTCATAAGTGTTCCAATGCAGTAATTTATCAACAAATCACACTATAAAACTCTCAACTAATTACAAGAGTCGCTTCCTCTTTTTCTGCTGACTATTAGTCATGTAAACTTGATGAAAAACACTTCGTATGCCGTAAACATATCAAAATGCTAGAAACAAGGAAGTCAAAATAACAGCTGCATAATAATTGCTGCAGTACTCACTAAACTGAAGGTTGTTTTTTTTTATTCCTCTCTTTTATTGATCTACAAAACATCTAAGGCAATATTACTAACAGTCTTTGAAATAAAGGACTGAGGGGTAGAAGGGGGAACACGGGAGAAGGAAGGTACGTTAAAAACACCTTTCAATTTCACCTACCATTCCATAAAATGGGACTCCATGGTGCAGCCAACTGCACTAATTTCAAAAGGAAAGCTTGCATTGACTGGAAAAATTGCCCCAAAATTAGATGATCTGGTGATGCATCACAATTGAATTCAAAGATGATGTGCCATGTTCTTTATGACACTGAGCAGAGGCACTAAATGATAGAGGTTCTAAAATAAGGCTTCTAAACATGGAAGGAAGCTACACAAGTGGAACAGGTACCCGGTTCCAGAAATAATTCCTTGGCCTCATGGAAGATGACAGTGATGTGTTAGTGATGCTAGGATGATCATCTCTACGCTCTCTCCTTCATATCATGAAGCACTTAGAACTCATGAATAGAGCTTTCACGGACTAATCTTATGAGTTTCAGCTGATTTATCATTTAATCTACTAAATACTCAATAAATGTATATATGGGTAAAAGCAGCTCTCCGAAGCAGAAAACATACTCACTTTGTTTTAAGTTTGCACATGAATATGTAGTAGCAGCTATGATATTACAAGAAGAATCCATTCTTTTTGTGAGAGAAAGCATTGAATACTTATTTTTAAATAGCGTTTGGTATCTGCATTTTTTATAAGTACCTGTATTATTATTTTTAACTGCAATCCAATTACTCAGGCATACCTTAGACCACCGATGGCCAAACTTGGCCCTCCAGCTGTTTTGGGACTACAACTCCCATTATCTCTAGCTAACAGGACCAGTGGTCAGGGATTATGTGAATTGTAGTCCCAAAACAGCTGGAGGGCCAAGTTGAGTGATCCAATCAATCAATCAATCAAAAAGTTATTTATTTATTGTGGTTAATGGGAATCTGAGGGAGGATGCCTAAAACCGATGACTAAGCACATTCACATTAAGGTATGGAGAATAAACTGACTGAATAAATTTTCACTTGGTCAAAATGCATAGGCTCAGGTACATATTAACAACACAATTCTATACATGTTTACTCAGAAATAAGTCACACTGAATCCCATTGGACTTATTCCCAATAAAGTAGGTGTAAGACTTCAGTCTAAATCAGTTGAATGTAGTCCTAATTTAAATCAATGGAGTAAATTATTAATGACTTATCGTTTTATTTTATTTTTAATTTCCATACTGCCCTTCATCCAAGGATCACGGGGCAGTTTACAATGTAGAAAATATAAAACACATAAAGTAGTAACAAACAAAAACAATACCCGCCCCCCCCCCCATTTTAAAGGCCTCCCTAGAGAGAACATGCCCCAAGTTTCAATGGAAACTATGTTCAAGTAATACTGGTGTACATAGTTTTGTATATGTATGTACTGTATTCCCACCTTGGGAACCATGCATATTGCCTGAATAATGTACGCAATGGTTGTAAAGGCTAAGAATATTAATTGAGAAAAAATACAAGAGGTTGTTGTGCTGGTGTTTATTCATAACAACCAGGCAATCGGCAAAATCCACTCGCCTCACCTTCCTGTCAATGAAGGGATCTCATCTTAATTCCAAGTGAACATCTGAAGCAATGTACAATTTTTTTCCTTAGTATGCATTTCAACTCCTCTACTTCCTGAGGTGATGCTCTGTTTACAGGCCTGTTTACAAAAAAACGTGTTTGCTCTCTTTAGCCAAGAAACAGAAGAACATGAAGAAAATTCCTCCTCATACCACTCAAATTTGTCACAGCTTATTATTCCTCAGTTGTGGCCCTAAAACAAAAGGAGACAACTATCTGCTCTTCAGCATGAGCTATTCATGTCACACGTGAGAAATTAAACAGAATATTCATTGCATATACTGTATAACCACAGCCTTTTGCCTTGAAAACAATTAGCAACATTCCAGTTATTTCTTATGTTATTTTATTATTTCCTTACTGCCATTTGTATGCTACTCTACAAAAATTTTCTGTGTGCTCACAAAGCCACTTCTGCCCTATGGAGGAGGTGGGGTTGCGGGCGTCACAGCCCCGACACGAGCACACCGGCTGGAACCAGCCGCTGCACGATTGGGGGGATTCCTGGCCGCGTCATCCCCTGGCCAGCCAATCGGCTGGCTCAGGGGGCGTGGCCTGCCCTATTTAAGGCAGGACGCGGCCGGGGATCTCCCTCTTTGCCGCCTGCCAATAACAGCTCATCACCTGTAACCAATAAAATTGTGGTCTTATTTAGCCCATTAACCTTAATAATTGTGCCATGTGTCATTATTTCCACTGGTGGGGGCGGGAACTCGCCACGCAATAAATTTAACTGCAAAATGAACCATAATCTATAAATTCAAAGGCAACGCAAATACCTCAGTGACTGGTCACACCCCCACAGTTACAACTCAGACTTAAAAAATGTGGGTCTAAGATGGTATGCATTATCTAAATGGCCTTGATAGAATAGAAAGATCTTCACCTTATGTGAAATAGGATAACAAGGTGATGTCAGACAGTAACCCTTGGAAAGCTTGTCCCATTACCAGGGTGTCACCTGACAAATAGGCCCTCTCCTTGGTGGGTTTCCACCTCACTTGATTCTGCAGGGCACTCTGAGCAAGGCGTCCAAGGAGGATCTTATGGTTTGGCTCAGTTGCTTAGAGCGTGGTGGTGATGACGCCAAGGTTGCAGGTTCATCCTTGTATGGGGCAGCTCCATATTCCTGCACTGCAGGGAGTTGGACTAGAGGATCCTCAGAGTCCCTTCCAACTCTACAATTCTATGATAAGGGTAAGTGTGGTGTAGTGGTTAAGAGCGGTAGTCTCATAATCTGGGGGACCGGGTTTGCGTCCCTGCTCCTCCACATGCAGCTGCTGGGTGACCTTGGGCCAGTCACACTTCTGTGAAGTCTCTCAGCCCCACTCACCTCACAAAGTGTTTGTTGTGGGGGAGGAAGGGAAAGGAGAATGTTAGCCGCTTTGAGACTCCTGAAGGGGAGTGAAAGGCGGGATATCAAATCCAAACTCTTCTTCTTCTTCTACTGCTCATGCAGAAAGAGCTATGAGCCTGTGGATCCTTCAGTGGATGCTTCGTTCATTGTATATCTTGCATGTTTAAAGAATGATGCTCCTCTCTGCTGCCCAAAATCAGGGCCATTTTAATTATGTATGTTTAAATTATCTGAGGGAGAACAGAACCACTAGCATAACAGATTTTAACCTGTGGCAATGCCCACCAAGCAGCCATCTTCTAAAACCCCATATATTTGGAGATTGACTTGGCCAGGATATGGACTTGGCACAAAGAATGCCAAAATTGGACATTTACCAGTCTATCACAGCAAACAGTAGCATTTTATTAGAACATGCTCGAAAATAATTCTTGTTATATTCGTAAAGATAAAGGATTCACAATCATGAGAGAGCTTTTGAAATGTTAGTTTCCACTGGCGAATTACAATGCAATTTTCTAGCCAACTAATTTCACTCAAAAAGATAATGACTTGAGCAAAAAGCTAATCAACTGCCAATCAGGAATCCTTGAAGCAGAGAATGTAAAATATTGAAGCCATTTTTACAAGTCATAAAAAACACTTATGTTCCATGATATGTCATAAAATCTGTGATGGAAATCTGAAGTTGATGAAGCATTCTTATTTCTCCAGTGATTTCCCTAAACAAACAGCTTTCAAGTTTAACCAAATCTTCCATTAATATTCAGGCCAATTTAAGGAGCATCAATGCTACACAATTAACTGTGTAAATGTCAGCAAGAGAACTAAACAGATTAATCATCTGTCTTGTTTTGCCTACCTGTCAATGCTACTAATTTCCCTGGGGGGAGGGGTTGGCTGGGGGCAAAGGTAAAACTTCACCTTTGAAGTACAGATTTTTAATCACAGTCACAGGAAGATACAGCAAATCACCAGAAGGTGTAATTTACACTTAATTTGCACTCTCATTATTACCGTAGTCTATATCATTCAATTTGCACATTTCCTTGACAGATTCTCTATAATTTCAAAACTAGTCCATTGAAAATGCTAAGAGTCCTACACAGTAGACTAATGAAAAGGCAAAACAAACATTTACTAACGTTTTTCTTTATTTTCTCTCTTTCACTTCAAATTTTAAATCAAATAATGATTTGTTCATATTTCTGCTTTGCAACTAATGCACCTTTCAGGGCGGGTCTGCCATACATACGCATTAAGGAAATAATGACACCCACCTGTTTGTCATTCCAAGCAATGTGCAAATTCATTAATTAATGGCCTAGTTTGCACATAAGGTACAGATAAAGGTATCCTTGACCGTTAGGTCCAGTCGAGGACGACTCTGGGGTTGTGGCGCTCATCTCACTCTATAGGCCGAGGAGCCGGCATTTGTCCGCAGGTAGCTTCCGGGTCATGTGGCGAACCAGAGCAGCGCACAGAAATACCGTTTACCTTCCTGCTGGAGCAGTACCTATTTATCTACTTGCACTTTTGACATGCTTTAGAACTGCTAGGCTGGCAGGAGCTGGGACCAAGCAACGGGAACTCACCCCGTCGCGGAGATTTGAACCGCCGACCTTCTGATCGGCAAGCACTAGGCTCAATGGTTTAGACCACAGCGCTACCCGCGTCCCCCACATAATGCTAAGCAATTAATGACTAAGAGCAAACATCTAAGCATGCAGATTCCAGGAGAGCAGACTGCAGCTGCTTTACTCCTTTCCTTGTTGCTCTGGCACTGTGCTGCACAAAACTAAGCCATAGTTTGGTTTAGCATATCATCTGAAGTGAGGCTCGCACTTCAGCTTTCTCCAGACTAGTCATGTGTTGTAACCAAGGCTTGTTCTATGGTTTATAGCTCATACGTTGTCTGTGAGAGCAAAAGCATAAGCCTGGGTTCAGAAAACATGCAAAGCCAAATTATGGCACAGCAGCACAACAACCAGGAAGGAGTAAAGCAGCCACAATCTCCTTTCCTGGATGCCACACATTCACACTAAGCCATGGTTTGGCATCATGCGATGTGCGAACCAGATCAATGCATTTCCTCCATGAAGAGAGAGCAAGCATGGACTACAAAACATTGGTGTACAACATCCATTAATTTCAGGTGGACTCTCACAGGAGACTTGCCCAAGCAGATTCAACTGAATGAACAACATACAGAGCTTTGCTGGTTTCACTCTTGGAATAACTTGATATGGAGTGAGCTTTTGATTCCTAAAATATTCCACCTAGGCATGTCAAAGGGAGATGTGAGGTAGCAAGACCCCCTCAACTGGACTGGGTGGGAGCAACTCTCACTTCAATCATTCTCTCCCACAACTGTTACCTGAAGTGATCATTGCTCATGACCAATATGTAACTTCATTATGTAGCAATATGGAAGTTTTGGCACTTGCATTTGCTTATTTTCTCTTCACTGTCCTTTTTGCATTGTGTCTATTAAAAATCAAGTGGACTTAAACTGTAAATCAGCTTGAGTGCTTTGGCACAAAGGTGGCATACAAATGTAGAAGGAAGGAAGGAAGGAAGGAAGGAAGGAAGGAAGGAAGGAAGGAAGGAAAGAAAAAAAATTCTATACTGAAATACTTTGAATTAAAGGAAGTCCAACTACATGAGTTTAATTTGAGATGTGTCACCAGCATGGCATACACATTGTAACGGGCAGATCTCCCCTGATGTACTGGTGTAGAAAGACAAGCTTTTCCTTTTATCTTGAATTTTGCTTTTTTTAAAAAAAAAAAGTTGAACAAAAAGCAAGAGAGAGAAAAAGTAAGGATTTGGGTTATAGTTTTTAATTAGGTGGATTTTATTTCTCATCTGAACAAGTTTAATTATACCATTTAAGTGTGCTATCTGATTGCGATCATATCTTTCAAAAGAAATAGGTTGATTGCTCTATTTTAAATTGAACTGTAACTGCTTCATATTCCATAGGCATGGAAAATGCTCATCTTCCAGTTTTACATGATATGTGAAATACATCTTCCCCCATTATCAGCCAAGAATAATAATTATTATTTGATTTATGCATTGCTCCCCACTAACGAAGTCCTGAAATAACTCACAGCGACTATAGAATGAAAAACCAACAAAACAAAACAATATACCAATTAAAATACCCTTAAAAGTTCACTCATAAAAAAGAAGAAAGAAGAAGAATCCTTCACCATTCAGCAACAGGATAAATACCCTGTAGTGATAAGAATTCACTCCAAAACTTCGGATAACCCCACTTAGCAGTTTTATGTAATGTTGAACAGCATGGAGGATAAAATTAAAGCTAAAATAAATGCAAAAGCCCACAATGGGGGCTTCATGGGGTCAAATAATACTACACCCAAGTATCATCTTCAGAGTTAACTATCTAAGGACTGGAACCACTACAAGGCAGCACCGTCCACTCCCAACTCAGACAGTCGCTCCAGAATGATCCCGTGATTAATGGTAACAAAAGCCATGGAGGGATCCAACCAATCAGTGTGGATGTGAGCCACTTTCTCCTGTCACTAATGATGCCTCACAACACATGCTCAGCTGTATGCTTCTCATGGGTTGGTAATTCAGTCACTGACAGGAAAAAGAAGGGTAAGGCTTATTTAGAAATTGATTGGAATAGACCCCCAAACAGGATGAAAGACTTGGCAGAGATTTGTGAGCATGTCCCAAGAAACAAAGAGTGATCAGTCTCCAGACATGCAGAATTAAATCTTAGATGACATGACACAGCTTGTTCATGGGGACATAACACAAAGGATAAATAATTCAGATGGTCCCTGGGATGTACTCCTGGAAGATTCTACTAGAGACAAAAACAGTTATGAAAACCCAAACTCGAAGAGTATCATAATGCCATTAAAAACAAACAAACCACAAAGCACTGAGTTAGCTTTCACAGAAACTCTTCCTCAGGTTCAGTGTTAAAAGTAAAGAAATGAGGGGGGAAATATTCCTAGTGTCAGGCATAGTAAGTTCTGCTATATATGTAACTGTCTTAAAATGATCAATCAGGAAATTCTTTCCAGAAAGCCTCTAGGGATGTTTTTAGAGGGTGTTTTTTATTGTTTGCTTTCGTATTCATTAGGAAATTCTTGAGGTTCTAGAAGCTTCCGATAATGTCCTACCAGCCTGAAGCTGGAATGAAGGAATCTGTCTCAATTAACTGCTAAAAGATGCAGAGACCGTGTCTAGTCTA
Source organism: Podarcis liolepis (assembly GCF_965112155.1). Taxonomy (NCBI): domain Eukaryota; kingdom Metazoa; phylum Chordata; class Lepidosauria; order Squamata; family Lacertidae; genus Podarcis; species Podarcis liolepis. The sequence continues at coordinate 17,855,529 of NC_139557.1, read as the reverse complement.
GATGGTTTTAAAAGGGGAGGGTAGGTCTATCAATGGCCATTAGTAACTATGGCTATATGGTACCTCCAGGTTTAAAGGCAGTATGTCACTGAATACCAGTTACTAGTAAGCCACAGCAATGGAGGGATCTTGTCTTCAAATTTGGCTTTTAGGCTTCCAAGAGAACTCAGGGTGCTAGAATGGTGAAACTTACATCTGATATCAAGCAATGCTTCTGGCGACTTCATCATGCAAAGCATCCACCTTACCTCAGAATATCCACAAAGCTGAAAAGCTTTGTAAGTACCTGGTGAAGAAAACCAGTTCAGAAGATTTAAGAGAAATAACTGGTTTTTTAAAAAAAGTTATTCGGAAAGTAAAACCAACAAAATCACATGGTAAATGAAATGTAGTATCCTCTGAAAAAAGAAAGATTATACTGCAAAAGGTGTATGTGAAGAACTTGAATTTTGAAGAGGATAAAGAATCCTAAAGAACTTTCCATAGTAAAAAAAATATTTTTAAAATGGAACAAGAAATATATCAGGATAGAGCAACTTTTGCAGAAATGTACGAACGTCTGCCTTCTGCAGTACATCATCGGACAGCTTACATTTTCCATTCAGATGTGGATCAATCAGCCACAAAGGTTTTCAGTAGCTCATAAACTTAATTGTGCTTTTTAAAAAAAATGTTGCATAGCTATAACTTCGAGTAAAAATTGTTTGCCCCACTCGAGCAGTTAATCACCTCCCACAACATTATGAGAGTTTCCTGATAGATTACCAGTTGCCCCCAAAACAATCTACAGGGATGCCCAAACATTTTGTGAAGACTGCAAAGAATTCACTGTGGGACGCAGACATTAATACTAAATAAAGAAATAATATTATTGAGATGAACCTGAAGTGTCTAGACTCAAGAGGCTCAGGACAAAGATTGGTCCTGTTAAAGACAAGGCCTTCCCTTAGGGCAAGTTTGTCTTTCTCTTTTCTCCATAGGGAGAGCAAAGTTTATCGTAGGAAACCTACTGCATTTATGATCTTTCCCTGAGCCTGAATGTTCATCAACTCAAACCGCGCTACCAAGGCTGCTTCATCAGAAGGTAATTGTTTTTCCAATGCAACCAGTCCTTCTAAGAGATGTGTCTTGAAGGGGAAAGTGGAGTTTGCTTCCCTCTGCAGCTTCACCCCACTAATCCTCTGGTAAGTCATCAATACTTCTGGGAGGTTGTTTAGATTAAACAGTATATCCTCTTGTTTGGAAATTGGCATCTACTGGAAATGTTTCAGCAGCTTCACACCTTTCCCTACCTGTAGGCTGTTTTCCAACTTCTCTGCCAAAGGAAAAGCAACAAATCATGGACAGGAATTCACCAAGGACAAGTACCAGAAATAAAAGAACTATCTCTGGAAAATTGGAGAGTTGGAGATTATATTGGTATTTTAGTCACCGTACTTCAGTCCTCATCTGAGCTCCATCCCAGAAGTGGTAACTGTTAGTGTTAAGGCTGCAGTGCAGCTGTGGGCAAGTGTTGGTGGCAGTGATGACATAAGAGCCTGATTGGTGGTAAAGTACCTGGTAAAGGCCCATTGCCATAGACAGCTGTCTAGTCAACTGATTTTACCCTGAAGAGGCTGGCAATTGTACAGCAGAGATTCAGCAATGCTACTACACAACAGCTTGTCAATGTTGACTTGTAATCATAGTTGCTCAACAGCTTAAGGCTCAATTATGTCATTTTTTCTGGTAAGTGTATATAAAGAAGGCATCAAAAATGCATCAAAATTATATACATCAAAAATGTATATAAAGAAGGCATCAAGAAGTTAAAAGTTGCCAACTGAATTGAAAATTATACATGCTTCAACTTATACATCTTCTGGAGACTAGAAACCGATCTGACAATAAAGGTGCAACTAGTCCATTAAACAGATTTATTTGCTTCATTACATACTTATTTTATTTCAAGAGAACACAATCAATTGTTTAAAATAAATAAATAAATCCCAGCAGAAAGAGGAACAGTCGATGAAAAAGGAAGAGGTGACAAGCAGTGTGCTTGCTTGCTTGCTTATTTATCTGCAATATTTATAGACAATCCTAAAACCAAGTTCTCAAGGAGGCTCTCACCTGTTAAAAGAGAGAGCAGTCTTTGGAAAAGAACAATACTCTTACCATGGCCAAAAGAGCAGAGAAGGGGAAAGGAGAGACGCACTGAGGGGATCAAAATAACAATCCCTGGAAAAAGAGTAGAGCAGAGGCAAGTGTCGCTCTTGAAGATTACACATGGGGCTTGATGTAAACTGCTTACCAAATTTTGTTTTTAATTATATGTGATGAAAAAGTTAAAGTCTCCTGAAACATGTGCCTAAATGTCAATTAACTTCATGCAGCCTAAGGAAAATTCAAACTAAATGAGAACGGCACAAGCACTTCCGGGACAGCTTTTGTTATGATTCTATATTCTTTCAAGCAGCATAGGATTTTACTTCATTATTTCCTCATATACTTAACATTGTTTGATGCCACTTTATACAACAAGGACTTTATTTTGTTTTATGTGCTTAAGAAATATCATCCAGGATCTTAAGTTTGATACCAACTTTAAAATGATGGTTTTTCTCCCAACAAAACAAAGATGTTATGACAGAGATCCTGAAGATTCAACATCTCTACAGCAAGATGTTCCTTTCATGCAAGCCTTTCAGGCTTCACCTCTAGCAGGAAGGATAATCCACATAAGTGCATTGATTACACAGATGTAATAACCATCTTCCTGAAAGTGAGAAAAATGTGAATCATGTTTATAAAATCAATAAGGGATAAATTAAGGAATGGAGCATTGATATTTTTTTTCTACCTGCCTATTCTCCCTTTGCTTCAACACTGTCATCCTTAGTTCCTTTGACAACTTCATAAACTCCATTATTTTGATACTTTGCCGTATCTGTTTTTGCACATGCACACATATTCCCTTCTTCTGTATACAATTTTTTTTACTAATCCCTATTAAATATGATATTTCTACTAAACTATGTAAGGCCAAATATATACAACCTGCCCAACTACATTTATAGGAAACAATGAGATTTCACTTCATCTTGGACCAAGAGGACTATCAAACAGCAGCAGTAGCCATTCCACTATTTCATACTGTGCAATTATTACATGAGCAGAACTCCTTCTTCCACAGAAAAGCATCAATGCGTTGCAAACAGTGAAAAGACTAGCACCACATGAAATCTTCTGCACACTTAAACCAAAGTAAGTCCCATCAAAATCAATACAACCATCTTCACAGCAAGCACACAATGAATTGTAACCTAATAAACTTATCCTCTGGGGGAGGCCACAGGCAGAACACTGCAGCCGTGCTTCACATGAGATGAATTAAAGGTACGGTTTTAACTTATAATACCTTTAAAGGCTTTGATGCCACATACTAATAAGAACACCTCCATCTCTGTCCTGATTTCCAAAATCAAAACAGCACTACCTTCTGAGGTCTATTCACCAAGTTAGGATAGCAGAGAGGCTATTCTTATTAGCTCTACTACCAAATCCCAGGCATGCTTTGAAAGCATTATACGGCTCAATTCACAGAACTGCTGGGCATGTAATAGCCCCTTGAAATTCCTGTACGTGTCAGCTCCAACACTCATAACCAATCAATCACATGCAACAGCAGCTACCTGCGGAAACAAGTTCTTTCCCCACATGTTGGCAAGTGCTAAAAGACAATGGCTTGGATTCTAAGTTTCTATGAGCAGAGTTCTGCTGATGGGATGCTTCTTCTGATGAAAGATGTTGCAATTTATTTATTTTTGCCAACTCCCCCTTTCCCTGCATCCCCCTGTGCAACCTGAAAATTTGCTCGGGGGGTGGGGTGGGGGCATGAGTACAAGAGGCTGCACTGGGAAGCGGAAATCAACACAAATCACCACCCACAACTACTGTCAGCAGTAGCTTCTGCTGGATCAGAGTCCAACCCATGCATGGAAGGTACCCATCTGTTCATGGAAGGGCAACTCAAGATCTTTGCGGTGATACGAAACAACAACAGCAACCCTACAACACCCATAATCTTAGGCAATGGTTGTGGTGGTTGGGGCTAGTACAAGCTATAGTCTAAAACACCTGGAGGTCACAGCAAGTTGTGGAAGGTTGATGTGCAGCTGTGCACAATCAATTAGCAATCAACAGGGGAAATTCAAATGGGTGCTAGAGGTTCAGTTATAATATAAATTGGTCCTACTGTGTATTATTTACACTAGCTTTTGTTATATGATGTAATGGCAGAATCATATGAATAACCCATAAGTGTCTAGATTCAGGTACGTAGCCGTGTTGGTCTGACGCAGTCTAAATAGATAGATAGATAGATAGATAGATAGATAGATAGATAGATAGATAGATAGTCCAGTAGCACCTTAGAGACCAACTAAGTTTGTTCTGGGTATAATCTTTTGTGTGCATGCACACTTCTTTAGATACACTGAAACAGAAGTCACCAGACCCTTATATATAGTGGGATGGTCAGGTGGGGTTTTTCTCAGAAGGGTAGTAGGAGATGGGTGATTGACTCAATGGGTAATGGTAAACGTGTTGACGACTGTTAACCACTGCCATAAGTGTCCAATGCGCCTTGTTCCTTAGTAGGTGTTTTTAGCATTGCTGCCTAAGTCACTCGTGGTGATCAGAGTTTTGACATATATTGTGACTTGGGTCAGAAACTAACAAAACCTTCACCCCTTTCCCACCAATTTCTCTCCCCCCCAGCACTTTATTACCTATATCCATCCCAAGTCATTCTTCTGCCAGCAGAGAGAATGGAGTGGGAAAGTTGCATTGAACAAGAATCCTTTCCCTCTCCTGAAGCCTATTTATTTAATCAGATTCATATACTGCCTTTTAATGTGAAATTACTAGGGCAGTTTACAAATGTTAGAAAAATGAGGCAGTAATTATACAATAAGCATCAACAAAAGATTGCAAGGTAATGGCAGCGGTAAAAATCAAGACAATGATAATAGACATGGAAATTAAACAGGACTTTAGGGGCAAGTCAAGCCTCCCTGGAGAGAGAGCTTGACAAATGGTGCCACAACAGAAAGGCCCTCTTCCCACTCATCTCATCTTTCTCCTTCATCCAGAGCAGGTCTGTTTCTTAAGTCCTAATTCAGATCCATCTTAAAAGAAACAGAAGTACCTCCACTCATGGCGACCGCGTTGGAGTTTCTGATACTTGCAGTGCTATGCACTATGCGTCCCACATTCCATTGGAGGGAGAGGCAGTTATTGGAAGAGCTGCGACCGTGGGGGGGGGGGCTTACAAGGATAATTACTCCCAGATTATCCTTAATTAACTGCATGGATGGCATCCGCTATCGTGGGATCTGCTGTTTGCCATGGCAGCAGTGCCAGAAGTCCCAGGCAAACTTTTCAGAGGCAGACCCATGTACAACACATTGCTCCAGGCTAATCTAAAAATGACCAAAGGGTGAATAACCATGGCCAGAAAGACTCGCAAACAGTGCCAAGGGCTCAGCTGGTGAAAGATAATCCAACCTACACCTGGACCCCAAATGACAAGTTGAAGTACAACCCCATCTGTAACAGGTTAAGTACCACCTCAAGTAGATGACCCACTAAGAAAAAGTGTCTGTCTTGTCAGGATTAAATTCATCCAGTCTATGGTGGATCCCAATCAAGGATATAGCACTTCCATAACCATGTGTGATATGTGTGTGAATACAACCCTAAGCTTTTGTGGATGGAGCTGATATATTAACACAAGCCATTGTTGGATAGAACTGCAGTCCCAAACACATACTGTACAGGCCAGCAGGTTGATCTAAAGAATATACACAGGTTATGGTGACACCAACAGCACAATCCTCTATAAGTCTGCTAAAAAGTAAGCCTCAGTAACCTTGCTTAAATTGTTTCAAGGTAAATGTACGTAGGTATGCAGCTCAAGGTATACTTAGCCCCAGCAACATCAACACTTCAAAAAGTAGGAGGAGGGAGCAGGAGAGAGAAGGAGCTGACAAACTTGGCCAGGTTAAGAAATTATTTAATGATTCAGGCATGTAACCTGAAACAATTTAATTTGTCCCTTCCCCCTTAATTACTGTTGCAATTTACATATTTTGGCGTTTAACACAATTTAGCATTATATGAAACTGCTATCAATATCTAAATATATGGTGGAGAACAACAAAGCTTGTTTTTACGACCTACTGCTGAGAATTAAGTACTTGATAAATGAGGATTGTGTTAATTTGTGATTAACTTGTTTCCCCTTGGTGATTAAACATCTGGCTAGATCATTTACACCTAGATGCTCTATAAACAAAGCACAATACTAAGCAAATGTAGCATGGATTTTCAAACTCACATTACTGGAAAACAAAAAGATAATAGCAGCTGGAGAGGAAAGGAGAAATATATTTGGAAACAAAGCAAAAGATTGCCACATAACTTTTTGGGGGGAGGGGATGCATTTTGAAGAGCTATGTAAGCTATCTAGAATAAATGTGAAAAAAGACAAAAGATAAGACGGTGACATATCCACCTTGCTGTGAATGGAACGGAAGACAGTTTAGCTAACAGCCAACTCAACTGCATCCAGCAGAGCACTGGCTCAGCTTAAACCAATCTGCCAGAATACAGCAGGCCACCTGACTATATGTATTAGAACAAGAACGGATGAAAACCCACATCAAAACTCTGCAATTGAAATGGAAGGGGAAGGACAGGATGGGCAAACATCTCAAAAAGGCTTACAGAACTGTAGGCATTTACACACAGTCCCAATGAGTCAAATGGGGCATACTTCTGGCTAGGTTTTCCAGACTATGGATGAGAGCCAAAGTTTGTGTAAGATTGTTTATGCAATCTCCCCCTCCCCATACTCTGCAGCCCCTTGAAAAGCCTCAGAAAGATTGGGAGGTCTCCCCCTGAACCATGCTGGCTGTGCTGCAGCAGGGGGCACTGAAAGGGGGGTAAGGAAAAGGAGGGAGACTTTTCTCTCTGCTCTGCTCTGCCCTCTCAACTCATTGCACCCATCAAAATGAAAACATTAAGAGAGAAACCAGGACAAATAATCAACCAATTGCCTAGTAAAACAGGCCTTTTAAAAAACAGCAGCGTAAAGCAATAACGGGGCCTGATTCACTTCCATGGGCTGTAGACCACTGTAGCCCTAGGCTGCAGTTACCACCAACCATGCTTAACAGGATTGAGGGATCTACAGCAGAACCTCACATGAGAATTGGAACATACAGGTGGAAAAGATATGGAAGAAAGCAGTCAGTAAGGTGATGCCTCGGTGATGTCCCAATACCCTACTATAATTAAACTCAAGTATAACTTAAATAACCGCATATTCGTTTCCTGTTTACATGCTTCTCACCATTTCCCTCCTATTCTTCTTTTGAATCCTATGGGTTGAATCAAATAGTGCCCTTCTGTTTGCGGAAGGGGGGAGGCAATATTAACCAATTCCCCCCTCTCCCACCAATCCCCACCAATCCCAAAAATCTGCTTCTGTGAGTTGGGGGATTATCCAGAACAGTATGGAATGTGACATGGAGGGCAGCAGAGGAAATCCTTGAAAATTGCCTCCTGCTCTCATTAGTGGAGACCGCAGCTCAGTCAAAGAAAAGCAAAACTGGATGCCACCCTATCTTTACATTTTAAGCCCTTTGAGGTAGGGACCTGCTATTAGTAAAATGCCATTTATATATTTAATTTATATACTGCCCTTCATGAGAGTATCACATGTATACAGTACTATGTATATAGATGGTGCTAAATAATAATCTGTAATGCTGCTGCTATTCTTCTAGAACTAATTCCTGAAGTTCCTCCACGTTTAAAACAGAAATGCAGGTTGCCCCCATCAATTCTGAGGACCAAATAAGTCCAGCTATGGTCTTTACCTGTGCACAAACAGATCCATCTTTGGGTGATAGTCCAAGAATGGAATCAAGAAACAGAATCGTTCAACTTAATGATACTTTGACATTGACTTTAATAGAAAGCAAGACTGCAATACCATCCTATGGTATAGACCAGTATAGTCTATAGTATAGATCCTAAGCATAGTATGCAAAACCCTTGGGAGGATGTGAAGGTGTTTCAAAGGCACATGGCAGAATTTGCTCCAGTAAATAAAACAGCATTATTAAAACCATTCCCCAAATTATCTTCACCCCCAAAGGGGTACACCAGTAAAACTGAACTCTCAAAAGGGATATGCAGTTATTGAAGGCTTTAGACACTGCTAAAGACAAATTGAATCCCCTGAAAATTGTGACTCCCATCTGACTACAATATTCCGCAATATTTGAAGACTCAGCAAGCTTTGGCTTTAAAATTAGCAGCCAACTGTGCAACCAATACTCACCGTCATTAACTCAGTACAGCAAACTGATGAAAGTGAAGATTAGCATTCAAAAGAGAAATGATGAAAGGGTGGCATCTATGCCATTCCAAAATAAATAAAATTCAATAAAAGGAAGCTCCATATGACACCAGTCTACCAAACTAGATGTAGCTGTCCAGCATGAGATGTCAATAGCCAGGGGCTGGCAGAGGCAACAATCACGATGCTACTATCACTGCCAACCAAACAGGTACAGCTGGTCAACTAAACAGGCAGAGCAGATGGGGGGGAAACAGCAATTCTGTACATAAACCACTTCAAAAATTGCACGTCTTCACACTTCAAAAGAAGTGACAGAAAGAAAACACCAAAAGGAAAACTTTATCCAATGAATGCAAAGGGCAAACGGTGTAACATACTGCAAATCAATGAGATGAAATGCCTTCCTTCTGCTCCCTTCATAGGAATGATGTTATGATGCCATAAAAGCCAACCTGCCCATAGGAAAACTGTGGATCTGCTCCATGTGTACTTGGCCCTGCAAAGAGCACCAGATAGCACATTACACAGCATCCCCTTCTGGCGCTGGTTGCTATGCTGCCTATCCAAGGGCCTGTGTCTGTCAGAATCCTGTATACATACTGTAGTTGCTCAGCAAACATGTTAACATGTTCCTGCAGCACTGTCCCTACCCACCTATAGGCCAAATAATGGCAGGGAAAGGGGAGAGTGTCACCTGTGTGGGTACTTTCACTCTACATTTAGCAGAACATCACAAAAGACAAGCAGTAAAAGTATCTTTAGGGTTGTATCCATGTGTGTAATGGAAATGCAAGTGATATTTCATAAAGCAAGCTTTGCACTTTGCAAACAGCTAAGCCTTAATCCTTATTGTCCATATATATGCACAATTTGTAGAAGCGCACAATCCCGTTAATATATGATAATGTTTATACTGGCCAAGTTATGTTTGTAAGATAACAAACAGGGCATGGGGATGTCTAAATTATATCAGTCTCACCACTATTCATGAAGTTATACTTCTGTAGATTGCCTGATTCCTATTTACAGCCAGCTTTAGCTTGTAGAGCTCTCTCTCTCTCTCTCTCTCTCTCTCTCTGTGTGTGTGTGTGTGTGTGTGTGCATGCGTACCTACACACGTGTTTATTGTTCTTGGGTTTTCCCCCCCAAAATAAACCTCTCAAATATCAAGAAAGTAAAAACCAAAAGTGAATTTTTAAAACGGGTGGTAATATAACTGCATGAGAATAATGCCAGTGGAACTGGATTGAAAATACTGAATGAAATAGACACAATTTTAGCATTAAAACAAGTCCTGTTTGGGTATGCTGCCTTGAGTAGATAGAGAGGCAGAAGATAAAGGTTTGGAGTGAATGAAATAAATATTTTATGGTAAACCATTAACTATGGTTTACTTAGAAGTGCAAACTGGGCCAGTTTCCTAGAGAAAAATCTTTGTTTTATCACCTGGAAGCTTCTGGCTGAAAAGCTGGATGCACTATGCCTCCAATATTTTTTTCTGTCTTGTGGTTAAAAAGAAATACTATTTTTCCGAAGCTGCCCACCTCTTCCTCTAAGCCTTAGTGGCCTTAACTTCTTTGTTTCCATTGCAATTCTTGCCCCCTCGCTACATCCCTGCCACTAATTTGTTAATCTGAGTTTCTTCTACTCTAACTTTAATGGAGATTGTAAGTCACCTTAGTTGACACTGCAGCCTGTTCCACCAGTATTTCCTATAAAGCAAAACCTATCACTTAGGTTTATATCACCTAGTTACAGCAATAATACTGAAGTTCATGGATTATAAAACAAATTTACACAAGGGAAATATGGTATGCATTGTTAAGGAATGCAGTTAATGGGTTAATGAGATTATTATTAATAATAATCTCAATGAGATTATTCATTCCCCACAATGCACCTACCTGGCATCTTCTGACTCTCTTATCTGGGTTACTGGGCAGATTTAGCAAGCAAGTTTGTGCATAAAAGGGCCAGGTTACAGCACATGGTGTGGCTCACAGTAGGAGATTGTAGGAATTGTTGAAGGCTATATGTTGGAACCGTGAATTTGAGTGAAGACTTTTAAAATATTTTTTATGAGAAAGAAGTTGGGAAATTGCCAGACTTCAGAACTCATATAACTCTATTAGATGTAAGATTTTGTAGCAGCCAAATTTAGGATTTGACTGTGGACTTTAAAATAGCAAGGACTTTGGAACAATGAATCCTCTCTGGGCTCTGAGAGAGAAGACTACTTGTAACATCTGTAAATAGTTTGGCGTGCTCTGGTCCATAGGGTCACAAAGAGTCGGGCACGACTAAACGACTAAACAACAACAACAACAATGTATAGTGGTGTTTGTTGGTGTTGGCTTATTAAAGACAACTCTGCTAAATGCTTATTTTTGTGTTGGTGAGCATAACCACTTCACTGAGCTTTCATGGCACATCCACCCAGCACCCTAATATGCATGGCCTTATTTTCTGCTAAAATAAAATAAAATAAGTTTCTATCTCTGTTTCTGTACAGAGAGAGTAGTAGAAAGAAACCTTAAGTGGAGAAGCACAGGAAAGGTACGGTACATATACACATTAAAATTGCCTTTTCCTTGTTAGTGTCGCACAAGGTTGTTACAATTTATCACCTTCTTATTCCACACCACTGCATTGTACAGAATCATTCTCTCTCTCTCTCATATATATATATATATATATATATATATATATATATATACAAATCTGAACCAATTCCTGCAATGCTCCTATTCCCAAGTGGGTAATTTTATTGTAATACCCATAGGCCTTATCGCTCTGTAATTTCTTTGGGTACCTATATCAAGTTAGCATCTCTTGAGCTGTCAGTCACATAAGATTTGTAATCTTAAGGATTTGTGTCACCATTTTGTAGCACTGGAATCATAGAGACTATAGATGAGAAAGACCTATTAGGTCATCTATCCAATCTCCAGGCAAAATCCTCTATTGAACATTTAATAGCATTTTGTTCGCTGTAGTTCTAAATGTCACAAGCAATGGGGTTTTCCATCATTTCCTTTGGAAGACTGTTCTATAGGGTATTAGCCTTAAAGATCCAGAGCTCTGCTTCATAACATGCTTTCTTAAAGAGATCCTGACAGATATACAAATGCACATGCTTCCAATAATGTCAAATGCTCTGCAAACAACGCACAGAATGTGCTAAATCACAATTAATTTCCAATTGAGTTTATAAAACGTTACTTCCTTTTGAAGATTCTTACACAGTTATTAAGTTTTGCACACTGAAAGTGAGAGTTTATAAGGGAAGGGTGTAGGCTCTATGTAAACAGAATGTAGAGATCACGCCACTCTTCCCCTAGTGTGAGCAGGAACAACAAATCTCAAACCAGGGGTTGTGGTTTGGGTCACTCAAACAATCTATGATGGGTAAAACCAACTGTAAACTTTGATTTTACATTGTGGTTGGGAGCAAAACAAGCCACACTCCCCTCCGGAAAGGGCCATGACTCAGTGATAAGATATGACACATTTTTTGCAAAAGGTTCAGTCCCTGGCATGTCCAGGAATGGTTGGCAAAAACTTCCCACCTGAAAACCTGGAGAGTTGCTGTTAGTGTGTGGACAATACTGGGCTAGTGGGATCAGTGCTCTGAGTTGGTATAAGACAGCTTCCTTTGATCCCAGTTTGGCTATGATGCTAAGCAATGCAACAATTTTTGTTTTTTATTTGTTTTGCACTGGCTCATACTAGGGGAAGAGTAAAGCAGAAGACATTAAATAGTTTACCATGATGTGAAACAGAGCCATTTCCTCATTTTTAAAAAACTGATGTGTATGGTCAGAATGGTAGGAAACAGAGAGAAGTTCAATGAACTGAAGAATTTGTGTATATAGAGGTACAGCAAAATCAATCAATGCGTTCCTATGGAGACCGTCCGGGGACAGAGGGGAAGCGCCGCGCGCCTTCCCCTCTGTCCCCGGAGATTGCGGGGCAGGCAACGGGGAGAAGCAATCTTCTCCCCGCCGCCCCTTGCTTTAAACAGGTCCGGGGACAGAGGGGAAGGCACGCGGCGCTTCCTCTCTGTCCCCGGACGGTCTCCATAGGAACGCATTGATTGATTTTCAATGCATTCCTATGGGAAACCGTGCTTTGCAAGACGAAAAACTCGCAAGAAGAAAAAACTTGCGGAACGAATTAATTTCGTCTTGCGAGGCACCACTGTACTCATTTGGGATTGCAGGTTGTTCCGGAGCAGTAACACCACCATTACAGGGAATCCTTTTCTCTCATGCTCACCCAGCAGACACAAAAGGGGGGAACACGAGCAGCTCAAGCAGTTCAGGAGAAACACTGGAAGACTCAAAAGGGGAATGAGGGCCAAGCTGAGGCCCCTACATTTGGTGAGAGGAAATATTGTGTATTGTTTCAATAGTGTGGGGCAGTTACAGGAAAAGGTAAAGGGACCCCTGACCATTAGGTCCAGTCGTGACCGACTCTGCGGCGCTCATCTCGCTTTATTGGCCGAGGGAGCCGGAGTACAGCTTCTGGGTCATGTGGCCAGCATGACTAAGCCACTTCTGGCGAACCAGAGCAGCGCATGGAAACACCATTTACCTTCCCGCCAGAGCGGTACCTATTTATCTACTTGCACTTTGACGTGCTTTCGAACTGCTAGGTTGGCAGGAGCAGGGACCGAGCAACGGGAGCTCACCCCATCACGGGGATTCGAACCGCAACAGAGAATTTCATTAGTGCAAGCAGTTTCTGAGCTCTGGGTGCAATACTGCGCGTAAGATTTCAGATTAAAACTGCAGAGTGGAAAGGAAGACCTTTTTTCTGCCTCCCCACTTCCAACTACTCTGAAGACTGGAGAGGAAACCCTCTTAAGAATATTAGGGAGGTGGGCAGGGGAAGCAAGGCTTTGTTTTTTGCAGTCTTCAGATGAGGACTAGACCATGTGAAAAATGAATATAAGATTTTAGCTGCAGTTCATTCATTTTCAGCTTTGTATTCTTGTTATAAAAAAGCACGCCTAGATATTCCATTGTTGTGCCAATAACCTAGGTTAAAGGAGCCATTTAGTTCCTAGCTTTCATATCTCAGTTTCTAACACTCATCCAGATTTGACACAGCAAGTGCTCAGCCTATTGTTTAAATATTTCCAGACTAGGCTGTTTTGAACACTTTCCTACAACAAATGAATGCATCACTTTTTAAACTGACATTTAAAAGCACAGAGGGGTGCAATGAGTGAGAGCTAAAACTGTTGTGTCTCAAATATAAGTTGAAGGATGTATACCTCTTTTAGACAAGTTTTGTGAAAAGCTCAATACATTTACCCTTGTCAGCATGTGTGTGTGTGTGTGTCAGAATTCTTTTATTGTAATATATAGTTGCAGTTTCTTATTTGATATTGATTATAATAGCTATGGGATTCTTTAAAAGGGTTCCTTTTATGCAGCAATTTGACTTAAAAAGAACTTGATTCCTGCTGATTATAACGAAAGTGTGATAGAAGTATTACTTCATGGCATTTACAAAAACCCTCTCCAGGTGTTCAAAGAACATGAGGGGATAAATTGTGTGCTGGCCCTGCCCAGATCTCTCTCCATGTGCCAGCCTAGACAGCTTCGCACACACACACACACACGCACCCCCCCACCCCCCCCATGATAAATCAGATCATTAACATTACTCAGTAAAATAAAAATCTCATTTTTTTCAGAATGCCTCTGTTGAGCAGGATGAGCACACAGAAACCTTCCCCAGACCTCTCACTTGCACTGTGTTTTGGAAAAAGTAATAAAAAGAAAATATCAGGCTGCTTGGAAGATACTCCCACTGTTTCTTACATTCTCCAAACTACAGAACAAATGGTAAGAGATCCCTGTTTCCAAAGCTTTCCCATGCAAAGCGATTCATAGGAGAGGGCAGCATTTGCAGAATCCTGCCTACTGTATAGTATACCTAACATAATAGTTTATCCAGCCCTGTAGGGAAAAATACGATTACCATATATCATGTGTAGTGAACATTTGGCCCTCTAGATGTTGCTACTACAACTCATAGCATTCCGGGCCATTGGCTGTACTTACTGGGGCTGATGGGATTCATTGTTCAGCAACATCAAGAGGACCACAGGTTCCTCACATCTGCCATATATAAACAGACATTTCAAAGGCATTAGGAGGGCTTATTCCTGAGAACTGAGCAATTTCTAACACTGCTAGAGCTATTTCCGTGCACACTTTTCAAGGAACAACATCACCATTTTGCAAGGAAAATTAGCTGTTGTCGAGCCACAGAGAGTTGTACTGAGCCATTCAGACCTGGGTTGTATTAGCAGCATCAAATTTATGTCTGACACACAGTCCAACAATAAATAAAAAAACCAAGCACATCACAGATGTCTTTTTAATTTCAAGCAGGTTTCCAACTTTATCCTGCTTTTCACAACTTTTTCTAGCACTTCGTTTGTTTTGGCACCATATATATCTGTTAATTAAACCAAGTACACCCCAGAACCACATATTCTATTATAGACATTCCATATTCTTCCTCCTTTCTTTACACATAATTCACACTGCATATAAACAACTTCTAATTAATGAACATTTAGCAGTGACAGAGAGAAATTGCTTAAAAGCAAAATCAAACGCAAGGATCGTACAGAGTTAAAACTTTTTTTCCAGTTATTCTACAAGAGTTAAATTCTCCCATTTGGTTTCCACTAGGCACATCACTGTATCCTGTTCAGACGTTACAACATCACTTATACAGTCATACCTTGTGTTGCGTTAGGTTCATGTTGCATCTTTTCAGCTTGTGTATACTTCCAGATACCCCGGAACAGATTGTGTCCGCAACTAGAGGTACCACTGTATCTTGAACTGGAGGGTGTGCAAATTATGCCCCTACTAAAGTAACCCAGAATAAGTCTCACCACTCCAGCTTTCTCCTGCTAACCTGGTCCCAGTGGGAGGGGAAGGGTTTTCAACCAGGATTCAAGAACCATGGGTAATGAATTTCTCATGGCTCCTGCCAGCAAGGAATCTTCGAGGACCTTTCAAAGCCTGTTGTAAAACCACCCTACCAGAAAATCCAATATAGCAGCTTCTGCAAGAGTTCATCCTGGATCAGGGGCGCCGACTTATAAAAAATATTGGGGGAGCCCGCGAAAGCTCATGAATAATAAATAAGCTCATGAATATGCAGATAAAGTGGCGCCGCCTCCTCGTGAGCGAATAGGGGAGAGATTGCTGCGCCTATTAATCAGCTCCGAAGGAAATTGGGTGGAGCTTTTGCTCGGGAGGGAGGGCAGGAGGCATGCAGCCCGACCCTGTGCATTTTGGGCTGGGGGAGGGGCGGCGGTGGCGCTCTGCTGGAGGGGCGCCCGAGATTATTGGGGGGGCTGAGCCCCCCCAAACGAATTTTTGAGGGGGCTCGGGCCCCCTCAGGCCCCATGGAGTCGGCGCCTATGTCCTGGATCCATTTAGATTTGGGTTCTAGGTGAGAAAACACATCCTGTATCACTCTTCAAGCAGATGCACCAGCTCCTGGGTCCAAATCCCACATTTTTTGGCTTCACACTTTAAGTAACACCCTTAAAGATTGATAGTCACTAATCAACTCTTACTTCTGTAAACAAAACCATTAAATCTCAAATGCAACTGAGGAAGAAATTAGGAAGAAGCTGCATGTTTTTCATGTAACTGAAACAGACATTTACAAAATATACACATCAGCCCAAACTTAACAAACTTGCAAATTTTACTGCCCCTGTACCCTCAAATACTGAGTGCTTTGTTGCCTTACCTGTCTGCTTAGCTGGCTGAAGTTTCTAGAATCAAATCAGAATTCCCAAACTCAGTTAATAGCATGGGCATAGCTAAAAAATTGGGGGGGGGCAAGCCTTTTGTTAAGGGGGCAAAACCTCTGTTTACTATGTATTTTATTGATTTTTATTGATTTGGGGGGGGGGCAGCTGCAATGTCCATGGTTAATAGTATTAGCTAGCCACCAGTGAAGTAGTTTAAAAATTCTACTTGTAAGAATGCTACTTTAATATGTTGGTTTTCAGAAATCCTAATACAACAAAATTTGATTTTTAATTCTCTTGTGTGTGGGGGGGGGGGATACATTAAAATTGTACTTTGTTTCTTCCTGAATTGATTCTCTCTCTCTCTCTCTCTCTCTCTCTCTCTCTCTCTCTCTCTCTCTTTTAACTACAAGATATCTGCTATTCATATCTCTATTCCCATGTGAAAAGTGGCTTACTTCAGAAGCTTAAAGCACTATGAACATTTAATTTAAACTCACTGCCATCAACTTATGAGACAGTGCTATCATACAATGCAAATGCATACATTTTTATCTATTAGAAGAAGATAATGTTTTTCAATCACTGAGGATGTATAGCAAGTTAATATAATTCAGCTGTATTTTTCACTTAACCAGCTGATTTCTAGTGCTTCATGTTCCATTCTCTAAATACTTAAAAGTAATAAAGTGACAATTGGTGCCAAGAATAATACAACTTAAAGAATGGACTGGAAATGTAGCAGTAATTAAGCCATACAGCCTCTATTATACATATACCATATCTCAAATGATGTCTAGTAATTAGATTTCCTAAAATCTGAGTTAAAACTAATTACTGTAGTTACTAATTCAAAACAGGCCATGCTTAATCTACTCTTTATTAAAATATGCTTTTAAAAATTCAATTTGTTGACATTTTGTTTTTCTCATTATAAGGATAATTTTATCCAAGCAGTCACTGATGCTGTCTTAGAATGGAAATGCAGACGCCATCAATGTTTTCAACCTGAAATTATAAGCTATTACATTTGGAAAGTGTCCTCATTAATTCTTTGAAATAAACATTCTGCTAAGAAAACAACTAAGTCTGCTGCTTGCTTTTCAGCAGAGCTGCCAGTTTGGACAAGGGTTTGTGACCTGTGTGTTTAAGTAAATTAAATTTGTATGTTGTTGTTTTTTGTTTTCAATAACTTTGATGCAGTTCTTACTATTTCGCATATATAGTTGCAGGAGAACTATTTATAGAGGCAAGAACTGGGCAAAACACTGAAGCTCCACCTCTGGACCAACCAAGGTTTCTGACATTCATGAGTGCTACGTCATGATCTAAGGATGCTTCACATGTTATACAGTGGAACCTCTACTTACCACCATAGTCCATTCTGGCAGCCTGTCCTTTAGGCGAAACGGGTCACTGGTAGAAGCACTGTTGTGCGCATGTGCAGACGGCGGCAGCCGCTTCTGTGTGTGTGCGAATCGCGGCAAACCTGGTATTTAGTTCTGGGTTTGCCGCGGTCGCGACTTGCATCGGGCCCAAGTAGAGGCGGTCGTAGGTAGAGGTTCTACTGTAGTAGAATTGTCACTGACACGAGGTAGATTCCATTTGATGGTGACACCATGTGGATACAATTTAGCAGTGGCAGACTTTGGGCTTTAATTTCAGTGGTGCCATGTGCAATGTCCCTCTCAAGTCAACACCCAGTGCAGGTGAACCAGTTGCACTCCTCTAAATCTGCCTCTGAATATAGGCTGAATCTGCATGATGATTCCCTTCCATGTCTTACAGCAGTCTGCAAGTGATCTTCAGCTGCAGCCAGACCACTCATTTAATACTTACTAAGTAGTCCATGTATAAAATAAGGATAGTTCTACGACAATATTCACTCATGTCCTGCTACTAGACCAGGAGAAATAGTGAAAAGGTAACAGTGGGAAAGCCTAATATCTGTTGGCATAGATAGCAATCCTCAGGTGTTGTGAAAATGTTAGCAGAAGAGACAGAATTTACCATTGACATCACATACTCTATTGCTACCAGTCTGGAGACACCCAAATGCAAGCATGGAAGAAATCCCTACATTGTTGTGAGGGGAACGAGCCTGAATGACACATGGGTTCATGTACTCTTCCCTACTGACTAGTCCAAACCCAAAGCTGTAGTTAATCTTAAAGTATGATTCATTGAAACAAGACAACTTCATAAAACAAGGTTGGAATTTGGATTATTTATTTTAAGCAATGTTAAGACCAATCACAATCATTTGGGTTCAGACACATCATTAATTGTGGTTTGTCAAAAACAGAAGCAAAAGCTTCTGATCTGTTTTTAGCCACATTGGAAAACAGAAGGCTAGGTGTCACATGGGTTCATTCTTGTAACAATAAATCATAGCTTACTGTTTTGTCTGAACACAGCCACCATCTCTAGACTTTCATAAAACTTGGGGTGGGTAGAGGTAAGGAGGAGCAACTTCCACTCCAAAGATAGCACATGTTCTCCTACCAGGTAGCTTCCCACATACATTGAACTTTATAGCAATAATCTCATTACAGAGAGGCCTTCCAAACTGCAGTTTCTACTCACATGTAGAAAGTGACAAGAATAAATTTATACAAGTGGAAATATGGAAGTGCAGCATTAACACTGTGGCAATCATCACATTAATGTGCTAAATGTAAGACTTGTTCCACGGAATATGAAACAATTTTTTTGACAATGTGATAATATAACAGAATCTTCCCTTCTATGTAAGACAAAACATGTTGTATGCATGCCTGACATCTCTGTTTTCCACTGTCAAAATATTATGTTATTCTATAAAGTTACAAAGGAGATGTTACTAAGCAGAATAGAACTAAGTTGTCAACATATTTCCATAAATGCAAAGGATATGCATATCACTGTAATTTATCCTAAAATATAACAATTTATATTTAGAAGTAAGTTCCATTTAGTTCAAGGGGATATCCCTTGATGTACATAAGATTTCAGTCAAGTCTCCTTACTGAAAAGTGATATTATATCTTGGAGAAAATCTCCAAAAGCAGACAAAAAGCAGAGGGTCTTTGAGTGCTTTTTTTGGATTATAAAAAGAGATGCAGCATTGTATTGCTACAGTTGCATTCACTTACTTGAGAAAGATTTGTGTGGGGTGTTTTTAAAAGCTTCTCAATATAAACAGAGACAAATTTAAAAAGTGGGTGAGACAAGTAATTAAGATAAATTAGAAATACTTTCATGCGCTTTTGACATCACAAATACCTCATGAATGGCTTCCAGTGACCCCAAAAAATGATTGAACTATGATAAAGGCCAGTGTCACAGAGACTAAAGACAGAGAGATGCAAGCTTTGTCTGAGTTCATCCAGAGAACGTCAGCAAATTGCCATGTCACACAATTTTATACTTCCCCTGTGGTAAATGTGGCCCTTTGCCCTTTCACCCTGACAGATTACTGCAAACATCAGTGAGCAGAATCTTAACTACAAAACAACATCTCCAAAAAATCATCACTGCTCTCATTTTAAATAAATAAAATGGCTATTTATTCATTTACATTTCCAACCCCCAATCTTTTGTTCCAAAAGATTTGCAAATGACAAAAACAATATAAAAACATATCAAAAATTAAAAGCATGTCAAGTGCAATACATTCTTTAAAAATTGATTTATAATTGAAGATTTTATTGTTGTATACACCAGCCCCCCAGCCCCATGACCCTTTGGTGAAAAGCAGGTAAGGAATCTAAACAAACAGCTTCTCATTAGTTTTGATGGCGGGGGGAGTTTGTTGCTACCAATCATAATTTTGCTAACAGATCTGGCCACCATTTATTTCCCCCACTGTCCTAGATCTACCACTATTCCCAGGCACTGTGAGGTGGAAATGCTGACCACTGGAAAGAAAAAAATGGTGGCGAATACTCTGCAAAATTCTTTAAAAGTGCTTTCTTTCTCCAGGAAGATGAAAGAAATAAAAATCTCGCCAAGTTTCTCAAAAAAAAAAAAAAGTATTCTGATACATTTTGCCTTTACTCTAATTAAAACAGGACTCTAGTACAGTAGTACCTCGGGTTAAGTACTTAATTCGTTCCAGAGGTGCGTTCTTAACTTGAAACTGTTCTTAACCTGAAGCACCACTTTAGCTAATGGGGCCTCCTGCTGCCACTGCGCAGGAGCACAATTTCTGTTCTCATCCTGAAGCAAAGTTCTTAACCTGAAGCACTATTTCTGGGTTAGTGGAGTCTGTAACCTGAAGTGTATGTACCTGAGGTACCACTGTACTCCAAACCTCTCTTATATTCCATGCACAAACTGGGGGCAGCGGGATGTAGGGGGGGGGATCATTGCACAGCTCTTTGGATCCTGGCATATAGCAATTTATCTTCATATTTCAAGGTACAGCTGCTATCCAGGTCCCCCTGTCATCTGAGGAAAGGGATGAAGGCATTCCGAGCTGCAGTGCCCCATTTGTGGACTTCTCTCTCATTTATGCAATTCTTATTTCACATACTGCTTCACAACTTTTTTATGGGAATCACCCTAGAAATACTTGTTGAAGGGCAAAATACAAACGACAACACACCCCAATCAGAAACCCTTTCATCTGAACTTGCAACCATTAGCTGACATCCAGTCTACAACTATTTACTCAAATGATTTGAGTATTACTTAAGAGAGGCCAATCATTTCGTACTTGTTCCAAAAATGGAATCTAGCTAGGAACACTATGCACAAACAGGCTTCCCCACATGGATTCCTAGCTGGATGGAGAAAGGCATACACAAAGTGACTCCCACATGGACAGTCCAAGTATTAGCATTCAAAAATGCTAAAATTATACCAATGAGCTCTTCGGGAGAGGGCTGGAGTTACTCAATTCTGCCACTTGCCCTTCCCTGTCAAAAAGCTGATCAATGCAATTTTTAGTGGGTTCTCCTTGTGTAAACCTGGCTACTCCACACTTGTTTTTCAGGACATGTTCCTGTTCCAGACAGATGCCTCATTACCTCTGCGTGTGACACTCCAGACGGAAGTCATTTATTTGTCACATTTCATCATCAATTAGCCGGCACTGAGCTACAGAGAAGGAATGCCAAGCCATGGTCCTGGAGAGGGCTTTATGAAGTTTAGACTACAGTGGTGCCTCGCAAGACGAAAAGAATCCGTTCTGTGAGTCTCTTCGTCTAGCGGTTTTTTCGTCTTGTGAAGCAAGCCCATTGACGGATTAGCGGACTAGCGCTATTAGAGCTATTAGCGGCTTTTAGCGGCTTATCGGCTTAGCGGATAAGCGGCTTAGAAAAAGGGGGAGGGGAAAAAAACCGCAGGAACTCGCAAGACATTTTCGTCTTGCGAAACAAGCCCATAGGAGATTCGTTTTGCAAAGCACCTCCAAAACGGAAAACTCTTTCGTCTAGCGAGTTTTCCGTCTTGCGAGGCATTCGTCTTGAGGGGCACCACTGTACTTTTTTGCATTGTGTTACTAGGCCTAGTCACTATGATCTTCCCCTGAGCAACATAGTACTCTTTCACGCGGGGCGCCCCTGGTTGATCGCATGATCCTGATCGATCACCAGGCAGAACAAAAAAAACCTCAACTTTGGTGAATAATCCCCCCAAAAAAGCTCAACAACTTTGGTCAATCCAATGGGTAGATCATTGCCAGTTTTTTTTTATAGTGGGAGTAGATCGCAGACTCTTGGGAGTTGGACATGGCTGCTGTAGGAGATAAGCACCTGACAGACGTTCAGCATGACTCAAAAGGAAGTGGAGAAACAATTATCTGCTGCACTTGTAAAACAATAGGGGCCCCTGTCTTCTTTAACCTCTTCCCCATAAGCAGAGCTTTTCATAGTTCGCTGGCCTACTGAACTCAGTAGGGCTTAGTTCTGAATAAAACTGCTGTGGGCTGAACCATAGTGTTAAATTCACCCACAGTCTAGAGCACAGCATACCTCTGTTCTAGGAAGCTAGAATAGGTCAGCACTTTTTGTTTTTGTTTTTACTTCTTCCTCTTAAAACAGCAGACCTCTATGACATATCACAAAATGTGTTAGAAATTCCTCCATGACTGAGTAATAGATTTTTTAAAATATTACAACTTCAACAACATCATTGTCATCATCATCTAACTGATGGAGGTATTAAAAATGTTTTTCTCAGATAACTTGGTATATCCAAATTTAAAATTATAAATGCCTCAATCCTGCTCTCCCCCCCCCCCCGCCAAAACACTAAGACAAGGGTTAAGGATTAATTGTTTATGTAAATTAAAACTTTGGTATGACAACAAGGCAAGGCAAAATCCCTCAGATGCATAATTAGCATGGCTTGATAGTATAATGAAAAGAAGTTTTAAGTGACTGATAAATACTGAGAAATAATTTGAAAACAGACTAGAAGTATCACAGTTCATAGTGAAAAACATCACACATTTGTATGCAAAGCCATGAAGGCAAGTATTTTTTTAAATGTGCAAACTCCATTCAATTAAAAATAAAATAAAATTGGTGCACACTTACAAGATATATTGTCAGACTTCATTTTCATCCATTTAATTACCAAATAAACAAGACTTCATATAACAACGTCTCTAAGGAGTGAAGAAATGGAGGATAGCTTTGTTTTTATTTCTTTATTTAGAGCTCTCCTTTGCATTTTCTGACATAGATAAATTGACCGCCAAGTTAACTATACTAACATCAACATACTATAAAAACTTTGGAAATTATCAGATGCTACCCAATTGTAAGGCTATTACTAGATTGTAATTAAGGGGGCACTGAATAATGAAGGGCTAAATCTTAGCTCTTACATTTGACTGAAGCAGGTGATTGGATTGTGCATTTGGAAAGGAAACCAGTAGTTAATTTATAAACTGATGTGTTGGAAGATATCAAACTTTGCTCCAATCGAATGTGTTAAGGTAAATAGTGAAGAAAATGCAATCTGCATATGCTCAGAAGTATTCTTTTCCAAAAACAGGTATCTAGCATTTAGAAGTGGAATCTATTCAATTCAATTCAAAAATCCTTTATTAGGCATAACACACGACACATTAACAGACAAACATCTAGAATTTATGGGGCTAAATTCTCTGAACCTATCACTCAGATTTAATCCTGAGTGTAATGATATGTTCCAGGCTGTTATAGCTCAGCTGAAAAAGCTAGAAGAGAGAAAATAAACATACATACATTTTAAAAATAAATTAAGGTTTTCAATATCAGATAGGATATTCATAAGTCATGGGTTGCTTTCTTTGCCTTCAGTACTTTCAATCCATCTCCCACCATCTTAACAACATTCTCACCTTTCTGATCTAAATGATCAACTTTTCTACTAAAAGTTCCTTCATAAGCTTTAGAAAAAATAATGAGGAAAAGTGTCAACAACCAGATTTTTATTAAATTGTACTTACTCCCTAGGCAATGCAGTAAAGAAGGCTGACATCAGTATTTTTCTATAATGTCCATGGGAGTTTGTTCATTGATTGTCTTTCCTGTCTATATGATTAGTCAACAGTCTGATAAGTTAATCACAACTATCTCAGTATCAAAGACTATAAATATATATTGCTATGGCATTGGCACATGCTTGTAAATTGAAATTTGTATGAACTCCAGTTTTTTCAACGTTACCCAAGCACATAGCATTTTTCCCTTACTGAAATGTAAACTTAATTTCTCAGTTTCTCAAAACACCACCCAACCAAGTCAACATGATCCCATGCAAAAGTTTCTTCACCTTTGGAGTTTCCCATCTTCCTTTCACATTAGGTTCTAAAGCAGCCAACTGTTGATACTGTATCCTAGGCCTAGACAACCTCAAACATTCCTTTCTTGTCAAATGTTCAAGGATACTTGGTTGATAATCCAAGAAACGTTCCAACCCAAATACATCTGTAACGCAGGGATATCAAGAGCGACATTTTCATGTTTAATGTGGTGAAGGAAATAGTTTTTAAAAATGATTCTCATTTTCTTTTTTTTCTTTTTTTTAAATTTTTTTTATTGGTTTTACAGCATTTTTTAAACAATACAAACAAATAAAAAGACAAACAAACATGTATAATTTCATAACCTTTTTTTCATAACCCTCATTTCTCGGACTCCCCCATACCTCCCCTTTCTGCATCCCAATTTCCAAAATTATTTCAGCAGCTTCTAAATAATTTTATCAAATATGTGTCCTCTTAGTTTTTTCTTCGGCTTAATCTTATGTCACTGTAATCCCTTTTTCTTTCTCAACACCTCGACATTTTAACATTCATCAATTTTATAATAGTTCTTAAGATAAACTTTGAATTTCTTCCAATCCTCTTCCACCGTCTCTTTCCTCTGATCACGGATTCTGCCAGTCATCTCAGCCAGTGTCATGTAGTCCATCACTTTCATCTGCCATTCTTCCAGGGTGGGTAGATCTTGTGTCTTCCAGTACTTTGCAATAAGTATTCTTGCTGCTGTCGTAGCATACATAAAGAAAGTTCTATCTTTCTTTAACCCCAATTGGCCGACAATGCCCAAGAGAAAGGCCTCTGGTTTCTTAGGGAAGGTACATTTAAGTACTTTTTTCATTTCATTATATATCATCTCCCAGAAGGCCTTAATCTTTGGGCACGTCCACCAAAGGTGGTAGAAAGTACCTTCAGATTCTTTACATTTCCAGCACTTGTTATCAGGCAAATGGTAAATCTTTGCTAGCTTGACTGGGGTCGTGTACCACCTATAGATCATTTTCATAATATTTTCCTTTAAGGCATTGCATGCCGTGAATTTAATCCCGTGTTCCACAACCATTCCCAGTCAGCAAACATAATGTTATGACCAATGTCCTGTGCCCACTTAATCATAGCTGATTTAACTGTTTCATCTTGTGTATTCCATTTCAGCAGCAAATTATACATTCTTGATAAGTTCTTAGTATTGGGTTCTAACAATTCAGTTTCTAATTTTGATTTCTCCACCTGGAAGCCAATTTTCCTGTCTTGTTTGTACACCTCCATTATTTGGTAATAATGGAGCCAATCTCGTACTTTAGGTTTCAATTTCTCATGACTCTGTAACTTCAATTTATCTCCATCTTGTTCCAAAATTTCCCAATACTTTGGCCATCCGGCCTCCATATTGAGCTTTTTCAATGCCTTAGCCTCCAAGGGTGACAACCATCTAGGGGTTTTGTTTTCCAACAAGTATTTATATCTTATCCAAACATTATATAATGCTTTTCTAACAATATGGTTTTCACCTCCATTCACAATCGAGCAGGTTCACCAAATCCAGATACCGTATGTTAGAAAAAACAGTACAGTGGTTTTATAAACAAAAATGCAATACGTTATATGATGGGTTATAGCTCATTTAATACAATTAAAAGAATAGAGTTGTCAATGCAACTAATTTCACAATGAAAATTACATACATTTCTGTGGTCAGGCACACCATAATGAAAAACATATTACTGTCTTTAGATGGAAACTACTGGTTTTGTTTTGGAAACTGCCATCATTATTTCCCTGCACCTAGCATTAAGCCTTAAATTAAACTAAATTATAGTAACTATGAAAAGGGTTATTACCTTCCAGCTTGCCTCCTATTGTTAGGCAATTAATTGACTAATGTAAGGAGCACAAATTGCATCTAAGAGCATTCTGATACATTCAGACACTATTTGGGGGGACAGGTAGTAGTTTAAGGCTAATAAAGTATTTCTTAAAGCACACAGTGATTCTGATTTTTTGGGGCGGGAAAATAGACCATTAAGCCTCTAGCCAAACAATTGAAATCTGAATTCACTGTAGAAAAATCATAGTTCCTGTGTTAACAAATATGGCTGATCTAGCCAAACAATTGAAATCTGAATTCATTGTAGAAAAATCATAGTTAACAAATATATGTTAACAAATATGGCTGGATTGTTTTATTAACATGCACTTACAAGAATCAGCCAGCCTTCCCAACACATTCTGACCAAACAATGTTCAGTCACCATGCCTGTCCAAATTGATATCACTTTCAGTGCGAAGAAGAGAGAGAGGTCTTGTCTTGATCACAGTTGTGAGCTCATCTTGAAGCAGAGAATAAGAACTGAAATGTATTGTTATGAGTTTGGGGTGTTAAAAGGGGTGCCAGACTCCTCTAAGCCCTGAATCCAGCAAGTGTTGAAAACTGATCAACGCTTCTAATTTTTTGAATAGCCAGGCTAGCCTCCTTGTGAGGTGTAAGAAGAACAAAGGAAGCAGCACTGTGGGAGACGGTAAATGAGGGAGGCCCCTCCTTCAACTCACAGATATTGAGAAGGACAAAAGCCAGAGTTGGGAGTTCAGAGGAGTGATGTGGCCTGGGAAGGAAGGCAGCAAGCTGGAGGGAAAACAGCAAGGTTAGAGAACAATGTTTTAAATCAAGGATGCTGCTATAGGAGAAACATGACGCTTTGAAGTTGTTAATGTTGTGATCCCCTCCATCACAGGCTCAGGTTGTGTATATATACATATATACTTTCGTAGATTTTCACGGGTACAGGAATGCAGGTTTTGGTGTCTTCGGGTGTCTTCCCGTGTAAGAGTTGGGGTGTCTAGGCGACGTTTCGACGAGGTCTCACTCGTCATCTTCAGGCTGGTGCTTTCGGCTTCTTGTTACTGGAACAGAGCAGGATCTCAGTGTTTGAGTTCCTATAAATACTGTTGAGGGGGTGTGGTGTATAGCCTCCAACGTTCTGGGCAGAGAGGAAGTTCCCAGGTTAGTGTGTCTTTTCTTCTTTTGTTCCTTAATTACTTGAGGGATATCTTGAGTGATTTCTTGAGTGATATTCTGAGTACCACTTAGGTGGGTCATTAAGTGTGGATTAGTTGCTAAAGCTTTCGTGTCTTGACCTCTTGAGCTTGTGAAGAGTTTTTCTGAGAAGATGGCTGTACTGCACTTAGTTGTGCTCTGGCTTGGCTTCGTGTATAGGGGCGAGCTGTGGTTTTGTGCCCTGTGCCAGCCAGATCTGTGTAGGGATTGCAGGGGGGTGCAGCATCCGGAGGTGCCACTATGGTTTGGCTACTGGATGGAGTCTGTAATTTATCTGTGGAGAGGGTCTGGGTTTGGGTCTGGTGTGGTTGATTGGTGATGGCGTTCTGTGTGCCTCTGGTTCTGGTGTCGGTTTTTGTGGGGAGGGCTAATTTCCAGATGTCTGGCAGGCGGGACGTGTCGTCACGCTTGTTCATGTTGTGAGGGTGTTTCTCTATCTCGATGGCTTCCATGATTATTCTCTTGTGGTGATGTTCCATGTTAAAGAGCAATTTGGAATCTGCAAAATTAATTTCGTGTCCTGTTTCTTTCATGTGTTGGAAAAGAGAGGAAGTTTTTTCTTCTTTTTTGACGGCATTCTTGTGTTCTGCGATACGTGCATTTATTCGTCTGTTTGTTTGTCCAATGTACGTGGCTGGGCAGACTTTGCAGGGTATTTCATAGACCCCTTGGTTTTCCAACTGGATTTTATCTTTGGGGTTTCTGAGGATATTGGCTATTTTTTGATTGGTGCAAAAGGCTGTTTTGATATTGTGTTTATGGAGGATTTTGCTAATTTTATCTGTAGTGCCCTTGATATAAGGAAGGAGGGCCATGCCATTGTTTTCTTCTGTGTCTTGGTTTCTGGGGGGTGTTTCTTTTTGGATTAGCTTCGTAACCCTGTTTTGCTGGTATCCATTGGCGATTAACACATTTGAGAGATTCTGTAACTCAGTTGTCAAGTGGTCTTTGTCAGCCAGGCGTTTGGTTCTGGAGATGAGAGTCTTGGCTACGGAGTTTATTTGTGCAGGGTGGTGGTGTGATTGTGCATGTAAGTAGCGGTTGGTGTGTGTTTTTTTCCGGTAGATAGTGTGTCCTAGGGAGCCATCAGGTTTTTTGTAGATTAGGACGTCAAGGAAGGGAAGTTGGTTGTTGGCTTCTATTTCCATAGTGAATTGTATTTTGGGGTGTAGGCTGTTGAGATGTGTGAGGAAGCTATCTAGTTTTTCTTTCCCGTGTGGCCAAATTACAAAGGTGTCGTCAACATATCTGAGCCAAAGTTTGGGTTTGTGTTCTGACTTGTCTAAAGCATTGGTTTCAAAGTGTTCCATGTACAAATTTGCGATGACCGGTGAGAGGGGTGATCCCATAGGTGCTCCTTCTATCTGTTTGTATCTTTGTCCATTGTGGATGAAGTACGTGTTGGTTAGGCAGTGGTTGGTCAGGTCCAGGATGTATTCGGGGGGATTGTATTTGTTTTGAATGGCTGTCAAGGCTTCATTAATGGGCACTTGTGTGAAGAGAGATACAACATCGAAGCTCACAAGTAGGTCATCGGGATGTAGGTTTTGCTTCTTTATTGTTTCTATGAACTGGAAGGAGTTAGTAACGTGTGAAGCGATGGATTCTGCATAGGGCTGAAGTTGCTTAGCGAGAAATTTAGCGAGATTTTGTAGAGGTGAGCCTATGGAGCTGACTATTGGTCTGAGTGGTGTTCCTTCTTTGTGTATCTTGGGGAGACCGTAGAGTTTGGGGCATCTGGATGATTTTTCTCTGGGGATGATTCTTAGCTGGATTTCTTCACTGATAGGAGAGGCTTTTATTTTGGATTTGGTGGTTTTTTCCAGATAGGTGGTGGGATCTGTTTTTATAGGTTGGTAGGTAGGGTCTTGGAGTAGATTTGATAGTTTTGCTTGGTAGTCCGATGTGTTCATCACAACAGTGGCATTACCTTTGTCTGCTGGGAGAATGATTATGTTGTTGTCTTTCCTCAGGTTGGTGAGTGCTTTCTGTTCTTCTTTGTGTAAATTGCTTCTGGGTGGTTTGCTGGAGCAGAGGATGTTGGTGACTTCAAGTCTGATTTTATTGGCTTCATCTGGGTTGATTTTGGTTAGGCTAGCTTCGACTCCGCATATGATGTTTTCTGTGGGGATGCGTCTCGGGGCGACTGCAAAGTTGAAACCTTTGGAGAGTACTTTGGTTTCAGTTGAGGTGAGGATCCTGTCTGATATGTTATGTACTGTTTGTTTCATGGGTTGTTGTGGAGGGTGGCTGGGCTTCTGGCGTTTCTCTAGTTTGTGGAGTTTGTTGGTGTGTCTGTCTGTCTTATGTGAGGTCTCAGTTTCAGCTCTCCAGACGGCTAGTTGTTTGCATTTGTCCCAGAGTGCAGGGTGGATTTTGTTACAGAGTTTGAGGTGAAGAGTGAGCAGATCTTTGTTGGTTTGGTTTAGTAGGTATCTTTTCTTATGTATTTCATTTCTGATTAGGGATAGTTCATCCCGATGACCTACTTGTGAGCTTCGATGTTGTATCTCTCTTCACACAAGTGCCCATTAATGAAGCCTTGACAGCCATTCAAAACAAATACAATCCCCCCGAATACATCCTGGACCTGACCAACCACTGCCTAACCAACACGTACTTCATCCACAATGGACAAAGATACAAACAGATAGAAGGAGCACCTATGGGATCACCCCTCTCACCGGTCATCGCAAATTTGTACATGGAACACTTTGAAACCAATGCTTTAGACAAGTCAGAACACAAACCCAAACTTTGGCTCAGATATGTTGACGACACCTTTGTAATTTGGCCACACGGGAAAGAAAAACTAGATAGCTTCCTCACACATCTCAACAGCCTACACCCCAAAATACAATTCACTATGGAAATAGAAGCCAACAACCAACTTCCCTTCCTTGACGTCCTAATCTACAAAAAACCTGATGGCTCCCTAGGACACACTATCTACCGGAAAAAAACACACACCAACCGCTACTTACATGCACAATCACACCACCACCCTGCACAAATAAACTCCGTAGCCAAGACTCTCATCTCCAGAACCAAACGCCTGGCTGACAAAGACCACTTGACAACTGAGTTACAGAATCTCTCAAATGTGTTAATCGCCAATGGATACCAGCAAAACAGGGTTACGAAGCTAATCCAAAAAGAAACACCCCCCAGAAACCAAGACACAGAAGAAAACAATGGCATGGCCCTCCTTCCTTATATCAAGGGCACTACAGATAAAATTAGCAAAATCCTCCATAAACACAATATCAAAACAGCCTTTTGCACCAATCAAAAAATAGCCAATATCCTCAGAAACCCCAAAGATAAAATCCAGTTGGAAAACCAAGGGGTCTATGAAATACCCTGCAAAGTCTGCCCAGCCACGTACATTGGACAAACAAACAGACGAATAAATGCACGTATCGCAGAACACAAGAATGCCGTCAAAAAAGAAGAAAAAACTTCCTCTCTTTTCCAACACATGAAAGAAACAGGACACGAAATTAATTTTGCAGATTCCAAATTGCTCTTTAACATGGAACATCACCACAAGAGAATAATCATGGAAGCCATCGAGATAGAGAAACACCCTCACAACATGAACAAGCGTGACGACACGTCCCGCCTGCCAGACATCTGGAAATTAGCCCTCCCCACAAAAACCGACACCAGAACCAGAGGCACACAGAACGCCATCACCAATCAACCACACCAGACCCAAACCCAGACCCTCTCCACAGATAAATTACAGACTCCATCCAGTAGCCAAACCATAGTGGCACCTCCGGATGCTGCACCCCCCTGCAATCCCTACACAGATCTGGCTGGCACAGGGCACAAAACCACAGCTCGCCCCTATACACGAAGCCAAGCCAGAGCACAACTAAGTGCAGTACAGCCATCTTCTCAGAAAAACTCTTCACAAGCTCAAGAGGTCAAGACACGAAAGCTTTAGCAACTAATCCACACTTAATGACCCACCTAAGTGGTACTCAGAATATCACTCAAGAAATCACTCAAGATATCCCTCAAGTAATTAAGGAACAAAAGAAGAAAAGACACACTAACCTGGGAACTTCCTCTCTGCCCAGAACGTTGGAGGCTATACACCACACCCCCTCAACAGTATTTATAGGAACTCAAACACTGAGATCCTGCTCTGTTCCAGTAACAAGAAGCCGAAAGCACCAGCCTGAAGATGACGAGTGAGACCTCGTCGAAACGTCGCCTAGACACCCCAACTCTTACACGGGAAGACACCCGAAGACACCAAAACCTGCATTCCTGTACCCGTGAAAATCTACGAAAGTATATATGTATATATACACAACCTGAGCCTGTGATGGAGGGGATCACAACATTAACAACTTCAAAGCGTCATGTTTCTCCTATAGCAGCATCCTTGATTTAAAACATTGTTCTCTAACCTTGCTGTTTTCCCTCCAGCTTGCTGCCTTCCTTCCCAGGCCACATCACTCCTCTGAACTCCCAACTCTGGCTTTTGTCCTTCTCAATATCTGTGAGTTGAAGGAGGGGCCTCCCTCATTTACCGTCTCCCACAGTGCTGCTTCCTTTGTTCTTCTTACACCTCACAAGGAGGCTAGCCTGGCTATTCAAAAAATTAGAAGCGTTGATCAGTTTTCAACACTTGCTGGATTCAGGGCTTAGAGGAGTCTGGCACCCCTTTTAACACCCCAAACTCATAACAATACATTTCAGTTCTTATTCTCTGCTTCAAGATGAGCTCACAACTGTGATCAAGACAAGACCTCTCTCTCTTCTTCGCACTGAAAGTGATATCAATTTGGACAGGCATGGTGACTGAACATTGTTTGGTCAGAATGTGTTGGGAAGGCTGGCTGATTCTTGTAAGTGCATGTTAATAAAACAATCCAGCCATATTTGTTAACATATATTTGTTAACTATGATTTTTCTACAATGAATTCAGATTTCAATTGTTTGGCTAGATCAGCCATATTTGTTAACACAGGAACTATGATTTTTCTACAGTGAATTCAGATTTCAATTGTTTGGCTAGAGGCTTAATGGTCTATTTTCCCGCCCCAAAAAATCAGAATCACTGTGTGCTTTAAGAAATACTTTATTAGCCTTAAACTACTACCTGTCCCCCCAAATAGTGTCTGAATGTATCAGAATGCTCTTAGATGCAATTTGTGCTCCTTACATTAGTCAATTAATTGCCTAACAATAGGAGGCAAGCTGGAAGGTAATAACCCTTTTCATAGTTACTATAATTTAGTTTAATTTAAGGCTTAATGCTAGGTGCAGGGAAATAATGATGGCAGTTTCCAAAACAAAACCAGTAGTTTCCATCTAAAGACAGTAATATGTTTTTCATTATGGTGTGCCTGACCACAGAAATGTATGTAATTTTCATTGTGAAATTAGTTGCATTGACAACTCTATTCTTTTAATTGTATTAAATGAGCTATAACCCATCATATAACGTATTGCATTTTTGTTTATAAAACCACTGTACTGTTTTTTCTAACATACGGTATCTGGATTTGGTGAACCTGCTCGATTGTGAATGGAGGTGAAAACCATATTGTTAGAAAAGCATTATATAATGTTTGGATAAGATATAAATACTTGTTGGAAAACAAAACCCCTAGATGGTTGTCACCCTTGGAGGCTAAGGCATTGAAAAAGCTCAATATGGAGGCCGGATGGCCAAAGTATTGGGAAATTTTGGAACAAGATGGAGATAAATTGAAGTTACAGAGTCATGAGAAATTGAAACCTAAAGTACGAGATTGGCTCCATTATTACCAAATAATGGAGGTGTACAAACAAGACAGGAAAATTGGCTTCCAGGTGGAGAAATCAAAATTAGAAATATATACATATATATATATACATATACATAGGGTAAAGGGACCCCTGACCATTAGGTCCAGTCGTGGCTGACTCTGGGGTTGCGGTGCTCATTTCGCTTTATTGGCCAAGGGAGCCGGCATACAGCTTCCAGGTCATGTGGCCAGCATGACTAAGCCGCTTCTGGTGAAGCAGAGCAGCGCATGGAAACCCCGTTTACCTTCCCGCCAGAGTGGTACCTATTTATCTACTTGCACTTTGACGTGCTTTCGAACTGCTAGGTTGGCAGGAACAGGGACCGAGCAACGGGAGCTCACCCCGTCGCGGGGATTCAAACCGCCGACCTTCTGATCGGCAAGCCCTAGGCTCTGTGGTTTAACCCACAGTGCCACCCGCATCCCTACATATACATATACATATACATATACATATACATATATATATATATCTATATCTATATATGTATATAGATAGATAGATTAGATATAGATATAGATATAGATATAGATATAGATATAGATATAGATATAGATATAGATAGCTCCTAAGGACACCACAGTTTCCACTGTACCTTATTCGAAATAAGAAACACAAACCCTGGGTAAGTGCCTGGAAGCCTGCAATCTTGCACTGCTTGGAGATTGGGGTGACATACAACAGAGTAATAAAAAAACTTTAATCTCACATTTTAAAAGAACAGTTGCATTCCTATATAGGTGTAGATATACTATGAGGGTAGTTATTCCCTTGGTCAGATGTGGATTTTTTTCCACCATAGTATTTCAGTATACATCTTCCTTTCTTTACAGGCAGAGGGCCTTTTGGGTAGTCACGCCCACCCTGTGGAACACCCTCTGAGCAGATGTCAAACAGATAAACCGCTATGTAATTTTTAAAAGACATCTGAAGGCAGACCTATTTAGGGAAGTTTTTAGTGTTTGATGTTGCAGTGTGTTTTTACTATTTTATGTTGGGAGCTGCCAAGAATGGCTGGGGCAATCCAGTCAGATTGGTAATATATAAATATTATTATTACTATTAAAGGTAAATATAAATGGTAAAGGACCCTGGACGGTTAGGTCTAGTCAAAGGTGACCATGGGGTTGCGTCGCTCATCTCACTTACAGGCCAAGAGAGCCGACATTTGTCCACAGACAGCTTTCCAGGTCATGTGGCCAGCATGACTATACCGCTTCTGGTGCAACGGAACACCGTGATGGAGACCAGGGAGCACAGAAACGCTGTTTACCTTCCCACCAAAGTGGTAACTATTTATCTACTTGCACTGGTGTGCTTTCGAACTGCTAGGTTGGCAGAAGCTAGGACAGAGCAACGGGAGCTCACCCTGTTGCACAGATTTGAACCACCAACCAAGAGGCTCAGTGGTTTAGACCACAGTACCACCCTCGTCCCATACTACTACTACAGATGCTACTCAACCCTTTACCAAGTATTGCCAACCCCTTCTTTCCTGATATACTACAACAGATATTCACTGCTAATGTGGTGGCTACAAGAGCAGGGTCCCTTTCCCTGGTGGTGCCCAGATGTGGAATACTTCCCTATGACCCCAACTATTATCTTTTCCATGCCAAGTAAAATAAAATTCATTTTCCAAGTTGCTTAACGATTTTAGTATCTGTTGAATTTGGCTTTATGCTGACTTTGTATGCAATTTATCATAGTTCTGATACTGATAGACAAATTACAACCAGTAAAAGCACATGTGTTGTAAAGCTACCATGGAAAAACATTTTTGAATGGCAGGATCCAAATTATTTAATAAATTAACCGCAGAAACATAATTTCAGGTCTCCTCAATTATAAATTCTTATAGTTGATATGGAATATAGAAACATGTCTACACTCCTCAAACATATACTATTTTTTAATAAGCATGCTATTAATAGCTGCAGTGAGAGAAATGCCCTCTCAGCATCACAGTGTGAAGAGGGCTTTGTACTAGATAAAAATAATATATTTTCAAATACAAGTTCCAAGTTGAAACCCCCTCTTTAAAATGTATCTAAGTCAACTACATAATCATTACTCTTCCAGACTGTCTCATCCAAAATTAGCCTTGTAATCTTAATGGAAAAGAACAAAGTTAAAATATTGGTATAAGTATGACTCAAAGGGGTCAATTTTCAATGTGATATTTGGGAGAGACATACACAAATCCTTTCACTAAATAATGGGATTAGTCAACATCACCTAGATACTGCTTTGAAAATTTACCACACAGAGCTCTGTCAATTTGAGATGCGGGAACTACAGCAGCTGAAAGAATCTGGTCTTAAAAAGAAGATTACAGGTTCCCTAGAGATATCATTTTGCATCTATAAATGACAACATGCAAAGGAGGGGTGGTCTGAACAAAAGAATCAAAAGAGGTGGTCTGAACAAGAGAATCAAATTATTATTTTTTTACTTTCTTTTCAGATACAATACCAATGTAGGAAGAGACTTCTCCAGGTTTTGTTTTTACAAAAAATGTTTGGGAGAATGGGGAGAGAGATGGAGTAATGATTTAAAGTGCATTCTCAAACAAAACAAAACAAAAAATAAAATCCAGTAACAAGGACCCTCTTATTCTTGAAGTATATATTTACAAGGAAACATAAAGAAAAGATTGCGGACTTCTTGAAGGTTTTTCAGTTAGTAAGAAAAGTGTGCCTTTAAGGCAGTTTCTTTTAAATCTGTCTATGTTAATTGTACTTATAAACCTACATGTACCTTAAGAAAAATTTCAAATAAAGAAAATTCCAATACAAATCTTTTTCAAATTGCAATAATTATTCACAAGGGTAATTTTCTATGGGCAAACAAGGCAACTGCTGTTATAACTATGCTGAGCGCCTTCTACACATCTGCTGGAACCCTGCATAATAAAACCATCTATCTTCCTATCTAATCTAAGCATGTAATTACTTGACAATTCAATCAGCACTCATTTCATTCTACCACAAAATGAAACAAATTTATTCCAGGGTCCCTAAGCACCTGTAGCTAGAAACCTAAGTCAGCTTGCCCATAATTCCGTCTTCTTTTAGGATTGCTCAGCTTGCCTTGCCCTTTTGTTGGCAAAATGAGGGTAGTCATGGGAGAAGAGCAAGTGCATCAATTCAAGAAATCCCCCGTAGAGTTCCCACTGCTAGTGCTGCTTCGACACTTTATTTTATGACTAAGGCCCCCACCCCGCTTCAGAGTTGGTTGGGAAGTTTTACATTCTGATAGTCGTGAGCCCAGAAAGCTTTGCTGCCTTGTTTCCTGAGAGCTCTTGCCTCAAGCAACACTAAGACAACATGAGCGATCACATGGCGCCTCTCTGTAAGGAAAAGGTCTGTTTCATTTGCACAGCAGGAACAGCATTCTTCTTGCCCTGCACTGTCTGGCGGTTACGCTAAAATAAAAGATTTGCCTCATTCATGAGCTAAGTCAGGCTAGAGAGTCCACTAGCAGTCCACTCGTAGAGAAAGCACAAGACCGGGCTGGGGAGGCAGAATCATCACATTTTATTTATAATATTGATCAAGAGGACAACAGTTCTGACCTGGTTACACCTTCACTTAAAAGGCTATTAAATCAAATGGTATGCATCTGAATGCTTGCATGGGAAACGCTGCATTGCATATTTTCCCAAGAAGCAACCAAAAGACTAGATGGACCCCAGGACGGATCCAATAGAGCACTTTTTATTTCTCTCCAACTTCAACTTTCATTTTACAAGTTCAGTTATATAGAGAGTTCTGTATTAGTGTTGCCTATATGGACTGCTCTCACTAAACAGTTCTAAGATACTGTTGCAATTCCAGCTTCGTTTATCTTCTTCCCAGAGAAGACTGTATATTTTGTTTTGGTTCTTACTCCAGTTGCTTGAACGTATGTCTAGTATGATTTGGGGATCGTTCACTCCTGCTTAAGACAAATTTTGAGCTTACAGAAACACTGCAAACTTGAGAGGAAAGGAAGGTCATGGCAGATCCTCTAGAGACAGTGAATGCTTCATCCTGGAAGATTTAGCAGAACTCTACAGCTGTCAGTCTACATGCTTTGCAATAAAAGCATCAAGTTTTGTGATATCTTGCCTCCACTCACAGAGCCAGGACATCTCTTGTGCATCTCCCATTTAAATAAAGAGCCTTAGGATCAGGAGATGTGATCACGGATCTTCAGCATCTTGACCCATATACACTGAGGCTACAATCCTATATACACTTACCAAGTAGTTAGTCTCATTGATATTAACAGGACATTCTTCCAAGTAGACATATAAAGGACTGCACTGTTAAAGAGGGCAATCTATGAATAAATGCTTCCCCATCTTAAGTTTTCACCAGTTTTCCAGTTCTGACCATATATTATGATCTATATTATTAAAATGCAGGATCATTAGTTCTTAACCCAATATCTTGTTTTAATTTTTCTGTTGTCTTTTGTTTAGAGAAATCTATAGATTTCAATAAATATTGAAAATGATCGATTTTCTTAAAGACAAGTTAGTTTAAAAAAGAAAGAAAAAAGAAAGTGACCAGGAGAAAATAGATCAGGAGCTACTGAGTTACTAAATGTTCATCTACAAATTAGCACCAATTTGCATCCTCTGTCTGTGGATGAAAATATACAATGTGATATTCACATGTGAGCATTCTCAGCCTAATAGGGAAGCCGTTTAATTCTTACAGTGTAATGGAGAGGAAAATTTAATTAAAAATAAATTTAGGATGGATTCCAATGTAGCGCTGCATCCCTTATTCTGTCAGCGCAAGGATTTCTCATTGGCAACAGAATGTTCTCCCCCTAAATCTGTTTTAGGGATTCCCCCAATCCTCTGGAGCAGATTTGGGGCATGTGCGGAAGGAATAGAGCAGGGGAAGTCCTGACATAGTGACATCAGCTGGACAGCCCCCAAAGGGGTGGATCTTGTCCCTATCACTGCAATAAAGGAATTGTTAACCCATGGGAGTTGGAGTTCATGTTAGCCATAGGTTCCCCAATGCTGTTCTACAGGACCAAGTATGATGTTCTTAATCTTCACAGGAAATACACAGCTTGGCAAAACTTAGAACTTTTGACAGACTGATAGGCATGGTTGCATTTTCTCTTGAACCAATATTATCTACATACCTTAATATCATACCCAGTGCTATTTTTCCAGAAAAAGAGTTGCCAAAGCTCAGCATGAACTTCTCCCTTGTTCTCTTAGAACGGCAATGGCACCCACCTGAGAGGTACCAGAGCTAAGCTCTGGTGAGTGCCGGCTGGGGAAAAAGCCCTGATTACACCTTAATATCATTCACAGGTACATACCTTTAGTTTTGATTCATTCATTCAGCATTGTACTTGGGGAGCAACTGCTGAAAAGAAAACTAACTATTTAGGCTTGTTTTCAAAATGGCTAAGTATACTGCTTCCCTAATAGCAAGTGTCATTGAAATAAAAGCAAACAAACAAATCAAAGCACCTTGGCTTATATTAATTCAGCCTGGTCACTGTTAGCTAGTACGAATGAACCTTGAGAGTTATGAAAATTTTATCTGAAGTTTCCATTAATTATGTAGCAATCCAGGTGGTGTGCTAGTGGGGACTAAGGCATAAACGAAATGAATGGCATAATGAGGAATTTTCAATGACACAGTAGTCGGCTGTCAAGCAGGTCACTGACCATGACAAAATTGATTTCCCATTGAAGATGAAAGGGAGTGTAAGGCTGAAATCACACATGCGTTTTAAAGCACTTTAATTATCACTTGGGAACCTTACCCTGCTTCAGTTAATACACATTACCACTATTCAAAAGTTTTGCTTTCCCCCTCTCTAAATGTCACCGCACACACCTCCAACTAGAGTTTGAGAAGACAACACTCCCACTTCCTTATCGTATATGTTGGCCCACGAACGCTTCCCTGTGCCCAGAGTCAGATGCAATTCTATAGCACTCCACAGGTATTCTCCTACATCCAGTAATGAGATTCACTTGAAATTGTTTGCAATGCATATGGGGGCTTTCATCTGGCGGTAGGAATGCTTCCCATTAAGAATTCTCCTATTA
This sequence comes from Podarcis liolepis, assembly GCF_965112155.1. Taxonomy (NCBI): domain Eukaryota; kingdom Metazoa; phylum Chordata; class Lepidosauria; order Squamata; family Lacertidae; genus Podarcis; species Podarcis liolepis. Next base: position 17,816,628 of record NC_139557.1, on the reverse strand, counting down.
AATTTTTATCGTTTCCATTAAGGTTTATTTAGCAATGTACAGTTTAATTACAATCAAGACTAAAAGTGCAATCTAACAGAGATCGCAATCTAATAGAGATGGTAACTCCACCTCTAGCAGAGGGAACGATTCCCTCTCTATTTTCCATACTACATTACACTATACTGGATACTGTCAGCACTTACACACAGAAAAATAATAAAACAGGGATCCGATGACATAAAATTACTCCTTACAAAGTTCAAAGCAGGCTGCTGTAACTGCTGATCAGATGCATTTTCAGCGCTGATCAGAAGATTGGTGCTGGGATTGAGTTTTCAAAGAGGCTCCTTGTAACCACCAATCTAGAAAATGGAGTATTTTCACCTCTGTGAAGAAAGCATTTAAATAAGCCCCTTTTTCTTTCAGCAGAAAGCAGTTTGTGCTCAAAGTGCTGGAGGAAGCCCTTTAGCTGCATATCAGCCAAATTCAGCTGGTTATTGGGGATTCAGCTGTGCAGGGCTCTCCTCAAACCCTAACACCAGCTGGTTGTCAGTGCCTACAGAAAGCCCTGCACTCTGCTTTAAAGTCTTGACAACCAGCTGTCCCACACCAGGCGTCATATACAGTACATCAGGTACAGAGCAGGTAGGTTTGACCTCATCACATTGGCCTGGTGGGTCTAATTGGGCCCACAGGCTAAGGGTTACACACCCATATATTAAAACTTGATAATATCTGATGTTTTCAAAGCTTACTGTGTTTCACCATATCTGTTTCTGTTCCCAAAGTGCCCTTTTGATGAAATAGTGTCTAAGCATATGATGCTGTAATCAATTGATGTATATTTCATTTGCGGTATTCAAGTTGTTCAGTGGGAACACACGGCTTTGATGCAACACATAATCAGGTTAGTTAAAAGCACACCTTTAAAAGTGGAAGCCTCTGAACACATTTGTGAAATGGAATCCAAAAGGGTGGAATTTGAAACTGGAACTTGCAAGTGGAAGAAAAAGGCCAAACATGAAATACTGAATCTGAAAACAAGCGGGGATGTGCTCTAAAATACTTTAAAGTATCTATTCAAAGCAAGTAGTAGATTCAGATTCCTTGGCTCTTTGAATTCAAGAAAAAGGCAACAGATGGGGAAAGTCTAATACTACAAAAAAAGTGTCAGACCTTGGTCATGAAGACATAAGCTACAGGTGACTTACTGTACATGTGACTTTTAAACATATATCTGTACAGTAAGATGTCATCCCCAGCAATAACTTGTTCTAACATGACCTAATGAATGGAGGGCATGTATGGATTTAGCACTGTATATATAAAATGTACTATTTTATTGCATGAGTTCAAATCAGAGTCATTCCGTTTGCAATTGACAATGATAGGTCCATAAATATAGAGATGGCTTAATTAGTTATGAAGTACTTTAGAGTATAGAAGACATAATCTTGGCTGCACTGTGAAGCCACCCTTTGCCATTTAGTTCCTATGATCACTGTATTTAAATTTAGGCATATTTTTCCACATATCAAACAAGTTGAATATCCTGGTTTTTTACCTTGTTTGAGAGAGGCTGGGCAAGAAATCATTGGAATATCTACCATCTTCTATCTTATTTGGTGAGGAACTAATTCACCTGTCAGATTCAAATAATATTGCCAAAACAAATATAAAAATGGATGTATGAGCAATCTTGTCCCTGAGAAATGTGCATTAAACCTAAATATGGGTATTTTATTATGCAAGTCATATAATCTGGAAGACTATTCCAAAGCATAGGCTCACTGCATGACTTTACAGAAATATTTGTTAGGGAAATTTGAGTAAAGTTTGCCCTTTGCCAATACTTCAAGATAAATTTGCTCTTTCTTTTAAAAGTGTTGTGTTATCAGTCCAACACAATATAATGTTAAACAAGAACACCCAGGCAAAATGTTCTTGAATAAGCTCCATATGCTTACCATTCACTACAAATTAACAATTCTACACACTGGAACTGATTACTACATCTGGGGGCTTCTTAATGCCAGCTAAGCAATTAGACTATTTAGTGCTGGCTCTTGACATTCTGTGGAACTAAGTGCCTTCCACAGAAAAGAGAAAAATAAATGGTACATAACATCATGGAACAGAGTCAACCACTGAGATAGTCCATAGTTACCCTATGTGAAAGTATAGACTGGTCTCTTAGTTCATGCTGCAGAGAATATCTGGTGTATCACTATCAACCATATTAAAAGTGAACATTAAGAACATAAACTACATTTGAAGAACATGTTCATGACACTTTTGAGTAAGAGAATTTGTATGAGTTCACTGTATTAAGTTGTGAGCCTGAGTCAATGGTGCCAGTTGCTAAGATTTAATTTTCAACATTAATGACATGTACATCCAACAGACCATTTTTGGATGGATAAGGGTAGGGTCCAGAAATTCAGAAAATTTTGTCTTACCTGACTGGCTTTCCAGGTTAACAGACAGCCCTTCCAATGTACATCTAACCCTACCTGAGTGACAGAAGCAATTGATGAAGAGTAAGAGAAAAAGGATACTTGCAAATAATTTTTAAAAGGTGAGGAGAGATGTAGGTATGCAGTAGGAAGAAGAGATCTAATATGTGGTAGAAGCTCCTTCTCTTGCCTTTCAGGTGTCAAGTGAAATGGACAGTGACTGTTGAACCACAATGTCATTCCTCATTCACTCTTACTATTTCCACTCCCCATCCCATGCACATCTTTTAAAGGTGTAAAAGTTTTATTGCAGGACAAAGACCAAGAGGGGAGAATGGTTATCCATTGATATTAGCTCATCCTGTCCATGATAGTTTAGCTGCAAAAAGTGTGAATTGGCTGTAAGAGGGCATCTGCACCTGTGCTTTCCATTTTTATTAAAGCAGGAGTGGCTAACCTTTTCAGCCTAATGGCCACATTCACCCTTGCCCAGCCCTTCAACAGGTCACATACCACTGGTGCAGATGGCCATACACGTACACCCCATTTGCTCACTCACTATCTCACAAAGACACACATACAACTTGTGGAAGGCATATAGCAGGCTGCCTATAGTCATTGAGGTTCGCTACCACAATTTACGGTTCTAAACCGTATAACAACCCTCCGTAAGTACAGCAGACTGGAGGATAAGACAAACGGCAGATTAGCCAGTCAGATAATGTAATGGAAAAGAGCCAAATGAAAAGATCAGGCAAGAGCATATATTTAAGTTGTTCATTAGCCTGACAAACATAGAACAAATTGTCCACCATTTTAGGACACATTTGGACTCTTAAGCAAGTGCCATGGGCACAAAACCCTCTGGTCACATCTCTTCATTTCTTCCAAGCAAGTGCACATACACACACGCACACACACGCACACACACACACACACACACCTCTTTTATGAGGGTTCTGCATAAAAGTTGGATCCAGTAGAATTATTCTGAGCCTCCAAAAGGAAGTGTGAAAAGGTGGAGCTTTGTGGGTACCAGGGAAGACCTGAAGGGTGCTACTGTGTCCATGGGAATCACTGTGGCCTCTGGCATGTTATTATACATACTGAATCAAGAAAGTGTTGTTGTCCTGATAGGCAGTAAACTGCTGTGTGGTCTTTTCATAGCCATAATCTTTACTTGCCAGCATGTTGCTGTTTCTCCTGCTGTATTTATCTGTATTTTCCACTTTGTCTTTCGAATCAGGGAAGGAATCTATGCATTTCTGCATTTTTATTATTACCAATTGTTAGATAGTGCTTACTAATCCTATTACAGTTAATACCAAAATAGCAGCATCCTCTTTCCTGAGCAGTCTGCTCAACTGAACAGCTGAATTTTTAACTGCTGTAAAGCTAATCTCCTTCGGTGATTTCAATCATCTTAAAAATAAGACCTCATGATGTTTATTTAGACTATGGTGAAGTATTTCTAACTATGCTTTAAACACTACAGAACAACACCGAATAGATAAATGTGGAAGATCTAGGGCAATTGTGTCCCATCCTCATTCTCCTCCCAAAGAAAATAATAAAACGACAAATTATCTTATGGATAGGACAAAAGTTAATGGATCCCTTTCATAATGGAAGGAAGTGAACAGCAGGGATCTGTACAGGAATGGGAGCTATTTAACTTGATCTGAAGTTAGCGGCCAATGGACGGAATAGTCAATAAAAAGGAAAATGCTGGGAAAGTCTCTCATTTAGATTCAAGCTGTGAGGAAAGACTAGAAGTCGCAACATTTTTTTGCCTGGCAATAACCTTTTAATTTTATTTAACTTTATTTAGCATATCTTTCATTCCTATATTAACTATAAATCAGGAAACTTCCTTAAGTAAATATGAAATTTAACAACAATAAAGACACACACCCTAAGGTCTATTGAAACCAACAGAAAAAGTACATAGTTAGGGAACAGTAATTTCTCTGAATTGCAGCCACTTAAAGTGGTGAAAGGTATCCCAATGAAATTATGATATGGATGAAATGCAGGTGCAGCCAAAAAAAACTTAAGAACTTTGTTATCTGTTTAAACAAGAATATGAGTCTACACATGAATAAATAGATGTGATTTTGATGTATGCTGACTTGATATCCTTGCTAACCTTTTTCAGTGTCTGCACAACAGTTAGCGAGACTGAAAAAGTATATGTCACACTCTTCATATGAGCATCTGCAATGTCACTGTTTCAGAGATCATTGCTATAGTATATAACTAGAGCGATGTACTCAAAAGTGATTGGCTATATTATCACCTATCAATTTACATGCAATAAACATGTGTGGAGAGGTATACAGACAACAGAAAATATATAATATGTAAACAAAATAAACATGTTACCTCTGAACAGCTAAATTAAATACCTTTTATTCAATGGTACTTTTTGGGTTGAAATTATGAATTCAGTTCTTAAAGATCAGCTCTCAAGGGCAAAAGTAGCTGACATTAATATGAAATTTGAACTCTAATTAATTGCTCATTGCCTATATGTAATTTGCTGATATGTAATTTGAACAATTATACTATGTTTGCAGTTTTTTAATAATAATGTATGAGGACTGTCACAATAAAAGTTTTATCAGCAAACCTCTTCCAATTTGTGTATCCAAATTTGTGTATCTATCAGCTGTTCTAAGAAAGGATTTTATTTATATATAAAAAAAAATCCAGAATACTTACATTTTATTAGGGTGCATTTTCTCAGTCTTTAGATGTATGATTAGCTATGATACTATGTACATGATCATCATCATATCATTAATATATTACAATGCAATCTTATTTTTGTTTCACTTTAGTATTATGCTCTCCTTCACTACAAGCAAAGCAACGGTAGCTGAACTACACAGCTTGCTACAAAAAAAGCACAATCAGGACAAAATGCAGTATTAATCTGAAAAGTAGTTACTTGCATCTTCTTCTAGTACCGCACCACAATTCAAAAGTATTTTTCATTAACCAGTTACTAATACAGAAGAATATTAAGTATAATTTTATTACTTAATGCCCTGAAGCAAATCTAGCAAATTCTTCTTGACAAATGATGCAACCCCTGAAATATGGCTATCGACAAACATGTCACACATAAATGCAATCTGTTAGTTTTCTTTTTTTAACATTACTGTTTCCAAACTTTTACACTGCAATAGCATACAGTGTTCCCATCTTTCCTGATACAGATGGGGAGTAATTTGTTTAAAGTCACAGCAACACTCATTGTTTGGCGTTGCAGCAACACTCATGACCTAGGTGACTGAAGAATGAAAAGCACACCTTGAAACATGTACCAGAACAATCAGTAAAGAGATTTCACTTCCAGAAAGTGATGAGAGAAAAGCAAGCATGCAGGAGACTCCATTAGGTACAGCTGCAAAATATCCAGAGATGCCAACAGAAGACAAATTCGTGAGTTATCTGAAAGAAATACATTGTTTCCTGCCTACAACACATCAAAGGGAAATTTCATAGCTCTCTTTGTTAGTGGTTTCATTATAGGAAGCAACATGTCCAAGAGTCCTACCATGTAATCAGCAAGAAGACAAAACTCTCATAGTCCAAGAGCCCATGTCAAAATACCTACATTGTAAGGTACAAAAAGGTTGGATAGTTAGACATCTTACAAAAGTTGTGGCATTTTCAAAAGTGCCAGTTTTACAACTGCTGGAGTATTTATGGGGTGACTGTCCCCCAAAATCCATCCATTTCCAATAATGTTCAAAGGTACATGAATAAAAAAGTATCTGTTGGGGAACAGTATGTAGGTCTCACTGACTTTGATGGGAGCTTGGGGGTTGAAGCAGGAGAGAGGAATAGAGATTTTCTGTTTGGATTTTCTAGGGGTTTTATGTTATTTTTAAAGATGTTTTCATAACTGATAAAAATATATTAAAATTCCTAAAGTAAAAAATACTTGTTTACTTTGACATTGCTAAGGTGATATATACCGTATTTTTTGCTCTATAAGACTCACTTTTTCTCTCCTAAAAAGTAAGGGGAAATGTGTGTGCGTCTTATGGAGCGAATGCAGGCTGCGCAGCTATCCCAGAAGCCAGAACAGCAAGAGGGATTGCTGCTTTCACTGCACAGCAATCCCTCTTGCTGTTCTGGTTTCTGGGATTCAGAATATTTTTTCCCTTGTTTTCCTCCTCCAAAAACTAGGTGCGTCTTGTGGTCTGGTGCGTCTTATAGAGCGAAAAATACGGTAACTTCTGAACTGATGTTCATAGTTCCAATTTAATGCAAAGGAGATTGTTATGGTTTGGGCCAAATTAAATGGTCTGATTTGGGATTGGTTTTATCTGAAAGAGTCAGGTTGGATATTTTAAGAAACAGGAAGGTGATCTGCATAAGTGAGACCAGTTTCAACCATATGCTGGAGTGATCAGAAAAGGTATAAATTAGGCACCCCCAAACTCGGACCTCCAGATGTTTTGGGACTACAACTCCCATCATCCCTAGCTAACAGGACCAGTGGTCAGGGATGATGGGAGTTGTAGTCCCAAAACATCTGAAGGGCCGAGTTTGGGGATACCTGGTATAAATCTAAACAAAGTCAAGTCAGCCTGGAGTGTCTGGAATAGGGTTGCCATATTTCAAAAAGTAAAAACCAGGACTGCCGCCCCCCGAATTGTTGAGCTTTTTATTTTGCCTTTTTTTTTTAAGGAAACCCCCTGACATCAGTTAGGAAAATCCGGGTGGATGGCAGCCCAAATGTACAATTCACTATCAGATACCACCTGTTTCATACGGGTATCTCGTGATGCTATTATTCTCAGAAAGGGGTTTGTAGGAACTGCTACATGCTAAACATAACATTGGCAGTTTTAGAAATACCATCCATCTTGTAAGATTTCAATATATCCATGCCTTCTGTTTCATATAATGGATATTATAATGGAAATATGAAGGCTGCTAGTCAGCTAAAGCTAAACACTTAGTTCTTTCTCTCATTTTTGCCAATGATTTTAGTTATTGGCTTTGGGTGGCTCACATGTGACATAGACATATGTGCATTAATCATGTAATGGTGAACACCAGTGAACACTAAGTTACCAACAAAGAAATGATATTCATTTGTGAAATAACTCTCATTTTCTCCTACAAGGACTATTTACAAGACAAACTGAAAATGGGTCAAGTAACAGCACCTCTCACTGCAATGCCAGATTTGCAAGATTTGATTCATCCCCAGAAGGAACATATCTGTCTTACAAAGATTTAGGGAAGAATGTTGTATGACTGCCCTAAACAACTTATTCCATGAGAGTGATCTATAAAATAAATGAATGAATCTAATCTCAGTTTATTATTAAATAGGTTTATTAAACCAGAATGTTATCACACAAAAGAGGTTCTCACTTCCCCAGAATTTTGGGTAGAACTGTCTATGTAAAATGCAAGGAAGAAGTTTCTGTTAGAACCAATTTAGGTAGTCTATCTGCAAGGCACAGGCTCAGTTGCACAAACAACTGCTCAAGTGAAATGCCTGATTGTGAGTGCAGTGCAATCTCACAAATGAGCTAATGGACAGACTGTCTCAATTACGGTAGATTTCCAGATATTTTCATTGTATTGTGTTCTTATGAGACTATATGAAAGGCCTAAGGGACTTCCTCAAAACCTAGGGAAAGAACAGTCTACAATTCCACTCTGTCGGATATGTATTCCTGGGATTTCTGACAAAAAATGTAAGTGTAATTTGCTGCACGGTTCATAAGGTTTACCCTTAGGGGAAATTTCAGTTATCTGCTTTGTCCTCAGGCAGGTAATAAAGCTTATCAAAGGACCCCTGGCAGATGTCTGATTTCTTCTGTGCCACACTGACAAACTTTAGCAGCCATGTCAAGTCACAGGAGGAGAAAAAATGCCCCCAGGTCAAATATTTTATGCAGTCAATTCATTTTTAGCAACAGTCTGTGTCTAGGCAATACACTCGTACCTACCAGCAAAAAGAAAGCAAGAAAGAAACATCGAGACACTTAACTGATGGATATAATGAAATTAATTAAGATCTGAAAAGTGAAATACAAAGAATACTAATCAATTCTTTTAAAAAATTGTTTCCCAAACTTCTCCTTAATAAAGCATTCAAATTATAAATTACCAAAATAATGGCTTTCAGAACACAGCTGGTATTATGACTCTATTCTGGAGATTGCTAAAATATAGAACTGGACTGGGACACCTCTCACAAGAGGTAGTGGTGGCCACCAACTTGAATGGTGTGGCGTTCGTATGGAGCCCCCGGTCGTCTCACGGACTATTGACCTGTACACCACTAATTCGCTGCCACCAACCAGGTCCTCCCCAGTAAATCACTTAGTCTCAGTCAGGTTCTTAACAAACAAGAGTGTAGTTTATTGCAGACACAAATAGATTTTAACTGCATTCAAAACGTTGTTACTCTTTACCTTCTTCATCTTATTTTATCCTGTCTCTAACTCTTCTACCTCCCCTCACACAAGAACCAACTGTACTAACTGTCTCTCTGTTTCCAACTGTCTGCCAACTGCTTTTCCAACTGCCTTTCCCAACCAACCAACCCATTAAAACCAGCCAACTACCCACACCCCAAACCTCGGGCTAAGCCCTTTTAAAAACAGGTAGGCTCCACCTCTGGCTTTTCAATTGGTCTACCTGTTAACCCTTTCTCTCCCCCTGTACAGACATTTTCAAACGAACAGGCAAACGCCATAGATGGCTATAAAAAGGATTAGACAAATTCATTGAGGATAAGATTATCAGTGGCTCCCACCTATTATGGCTATATTTTACCTCCACTGTCAGAGGAAATATGGGAATCACTATTAGAGAGAGTAGTGTTACGCTCATGCCCTGGTCTCATTGTCTTAACAAGCTTATTAAGTATCCAAATAATGATAGGAGTCAAGGTTAAAATGTAGACATATGGATCATGACCTAGTCAAAACTTATGTCCCAATGATCTCAATCAGAGGATTAAGCATGTTCTTAAATCTCTGGTATTGAAATCAATAGGACTTCAAACTGATTAGCTTTGGTATATTGTTGTGTCCATATTTTTTAATTCTTTGGATATGAAAAGGTTTGGGGTGGGGAGTAAGCATAGCTAGGAGAAAGGTATTCTGCCTCTGCTTTTAACTGGCAGGAAATGGTTACAATACCTCTAGAAAAAACAACTGCTGTTAAACCAGGAAAATGTGACAAAAAGCCTTACTGTCAATCTGAAGTAAAAATGATCAGCATTTGTGGGTAATGACTGAAGTGCTCTTTAGCAAGATGAAAGTACCAAGTACCTATGCAAATCCAATCCAAGCTCTCTGAGGAATAAAATTCATCTCATCTCACTTATTGTAAGAATGAGGAGCATCACACAATTACCCCAAAGGTAGGAATAAATGTTTAAAAATATTGGATATAAATAAATACTGTGTAGCCTACCAGAATTAATCTGAGCTTTCTGGTCTTTTGAGTCAAATTTGTTATTACACTTTCTTTGCCCCTCATTAGTTCTCACATACTTTCAAATTGCAGCGCCATTAGAACCAAAAGGACCACATGGCAGATATAGGCTGGCAAATATCTTACATAGCATTTGATAATGCTGTGAGATATATGGCACATTTAAGACAGAGACTTTCCCAACATCACATGTTTCTGCTACATCCTGAACTGTCAAAACTCAGAGCATATCAAAAGCTGCTTCCAGAGGCAGCTTCAGGGCTGCAGGGACCGAAATCATTGCATTTGGCGCACTCTCCCTGGTCCCATAATAAAAGTAATAGTCACCTCATCCACAAATAAGGTTAGGTTTGTACCTAAAATATTATTTCCATCTCAATGATGCAACAAATGCATTTGAGAACCAAACCAGCACATATTGATCTCAAAATGGTCAATCTTCAAAGCTTTCAACCATACAAGTACAATGCTTAGAATGATTCCAACACTAAAAGCATCAAAGGTCCTTCAGCTTTTAAAATGGTTTCCCCCTTTCCATCTGCAGAAGATCATCAGACCCTTATAACTATAGCCAAGACAGAAGCTTAGAAAATGTGACTACTGCTTTAGTATTTATAACATATCTATCAGAGACTTTCTGTTTCCTCCATATCCCACCCCCCCACGTTCCACACCCATAGGAGCATAATTTCCCCTCCACACCTCAAAAAACCTGTTATATACACTTTGCAAAGCTTTTAATACAAAAAGCAAGATAAGGGAAAGGAAGTGGAGAGGTATATGTTAGAATTTCTCTAAGCAATAAGAGAAATGGCATTATCATGTGTCAAGTTATTTTGCCTCTCACCAGTTCAGAGCAAGTAAAGCACAAAAAACCCTTAAGTATCAGTTGAGATTCTTCTTGAAATAATTTACAATACATCTAAAACAGAAACAACCACTGATGGCAAATTATTCACAAGCCCAACACTCCTACCTACTGCCCCTTCAACTTCTTCTTCCCCAAACTGAATTCTTCCAATATGAAATGAACCTTCAACAAAGTAGGCATTTTGCATTTATGTTGGGGATTAGTCAGATTATAGTGATACCAACCTATGAGTTATTTTACATAATTACCATACTCAAAAACAACTCCTAGCCTCTGCTAGACAGGATGTATAGTGATTATCTGTATTGTAAAAATTGAAGATGTTTAAATTTATAGCATGTGGTCAAATTCTTGCCTGTTTATTCAGTCTAGATGTTCTGTTGATTGAGTTTTATTTCAAAAAAATACTTTTTGTTTCTTGCAACACTTAGGAGAAAAGAGGCCAAACTTACCACCGCCACCTCCGAGAAGACTTGAATTAGCTGTGGAAGAACAAGAGAACCAAGAATTACATCAGAGCAAGATGTGTGTTGTTTTTTAAAATATTCTCTAACAATACAAAAACAAAAATAAAGCCAGTCCACCTTCTCTGTTAACACAAGGACTTTAGGCAAAGTTTAAATTAAACATTACATACAAAACAATATGCAGCTTCTATTTCTATGTAGACAAAAATGAAATAACAGTACAGTCACAGATTTAGTTGTCAAGGCAAGGCCCATGAACCTGTGTGGGGAAGAATGCACAGTGGTGTAGCGTGGGGGGTGCAGGGGGGCCGGCCGCACCGGGCGCAACATCTGGGGGCTAGGGTTAGGGGGCGCAAATCCACGGGTTAGGGGACGCAAATTACTTGCCTTGCCCCGGGTGCTGACAACCCACGCTACGCCACTGAGAATGCGTAGAGTGCCATTTCTTGCATAAGTAAAGACCTATCCAGATCTTTCCCACTGTTGCTAGAATCCCCCAGTGCCTGTGCTGAGTCTGGCATTGTAACCTTCAAGTGTAAAGTTAAACCTTGAGGGAACCTCCTGGAAGAATTCTGAGCATTTGACTTTAATGCTCAGGAGGCACAGTTGATTTTGTGGGTGAGCACAAGGCTACTTACCCACCTCTAAACTCGAGGTAAATTTTCCATATCACCTATTTCTCAGCAGGAGTCCCAGGAGTTCAGAGCGTCACAGTTAATCACCAGAAGAAATACTCTATCCATGACATCTGAAAAGACAGATTTATCCGTCCTGCCCCCTCTACCTCCATTACATTCTGACTTGATATTTATTGTGAAACTGTAATCTATTTGTTGTAAGTTGCCTAGAGCGATTGGGCATGCGTCAGAAAGGGTAAAAATTATCGTTACATAAATAAACAATCAAGCAAATATAATGTTTACTGCTGATAAGCCTATTAAAGATTTCTACTTTAAGTAATGCATGTAAAATCATATCCATGAGCACACAAACAAACCAAAATCCACATTACTATCACAGCAGATGTATTTGTTAAGATATCACTTTCACCTCTGTATAATCAATCAACATTTGTTTAAACATTACAACAGAAGAAAACTAGAAACCAAAGGAGGAGAGTACTAACCCCCCCCCCCAAAATGTCATCTAAATCCATCATTCTGCTAATGCAGTATATCTCCCTCAAGTGTATGGGAGTTTTTGCTTATTTCATCTCAAACTCTAGTCCTTGAAATCAGCTCACAAAACCTCTCACACTGAGACCAAATTGCCAATTTTAAAATGTGACAACAGAGAAGCACACAGGGTGTCCTTGCACATTATCTTGCACTCAAAATTTTGTACCTATGATTTTGTACATATGAATTTTGTACATGTGAACATGTACATATATCTCTGTTACATGTTCACTAGGCATTTTACATATATCAAAGACTAAAAAATTTAACTGCAGATTTAACGAACCCAAAATAGTAACTACAGTAGTGCCCCGCAAGACGAATGCCTCGCAAGACAAAAAACTCGCTAGACGAAAGGTTTTTTTGTCCGCGATTTGCCTCGCAAGACGAATTCCCCTATGGGCTTGCTTCGCAAAACGAAAACGTCTCGCGACATTGTTTCCTTTGTGTAAAAACCGTTAAAACCAAGGGTGCTTAGCTTGAGCAGCTGCAGTTGCGACTTGGCTTCGAGGAGCAACTGTTAGCACGTGGTTTGGTAGCCTTTTATCAGACTTTGCTCACTTTTGAAGATTTTCCAAAACTTTTCCAGAACTTTTCCAGAACTTCTCTTTCATCCATTTGGTAAGTTAAACTTTTAAAACTTTTTGGGGGGGTTTTGGATTTTGGGTTGGGGTGTTTGGGATTCAAGGACTTGGTGTTGGGAAGGGGTTTGCGATAATCTGGGGGCTTGTGGGCCTTTTTGGGGAATTTTTATGATTTTCTGTGACCATTGTGCCAGGTTGCTTATTTTTGAAAATTTTTCTGAGTTTGAATTTCTGAGTGCTGGCTGGCTAGGGGAACAGTGGGGGAGGTTTCTGCAGAAATCTGGGGGCTTGTGGGTTTTTTTTGGGAATTTTTATGATTTTCTGTGACCACTAGGCATGGCTGTTTTTTTTTGAAAATTTTTCTGAGTTTGAATTTCTGAGTGCTGGCTGGCTAGGGGAACAGTGGGGGAGGTTTCTGCAGAAATCTGGGGGCTTGTGGGTTTTTTTTGGGAATTTTTATGATTTTCTGTGACCACTAGGCATGGCTGTTTTTTTTTTGAAAATTTTTCTGAGTTTGAATTTCTGAGTGCTGGCTGGCTAGGGGAACAGTGGGGGAGGTTTCTGCAGAAATCTGGGGGCTTGTGGGTTTTTTTTGGGAATTTTTATGATTTTCTGTGACCACTAGGCATGGCTGTTTTTTTTTGAAAATTTTTCTGAGTTTGAATTTCTGAGTGCTGGCTGGCTAGGGGAACAGTGGGGGAGGTTTCTGCAGAAATCTGGGGGCTTGTGGGTTTTTTTTGGGAATTTTTATGATTTTCTGTGACCACTAGGCATGGCTGTTTTTTTTTGAAAATTTTTCTGAGTTTGAATTTCTGAGTGCTGGCTGGCTAGGGGAACAGTGGGGGAGGTTTCTGCAGAAATCTGGGACCATGTGGGGGTTTTTGGGGAATTTTTATGATTTTCTGTGACCATTGGGCATGGCTGTTTTTTTTCAAAAAAAATTTTCTGAGTTTGAATTTCTGAGTGCTGGCTGGCTAGGGGAACAGTGGGGGAGGTTTCTGCAGAAATCTGGGGGCTTGTGGGGGTTTTTTGGGAATTTTTATGATTTTCTGTGACCATTGGGCATGGCTGTTTTTTTTCAAATTTTTTTTTCTGAATTTGAATTTCTGAGTGCTGGCTGGCTAGGGGAACAGTGGGGGAGGTTTCTGCAGAAATCTGGGACCATGTGGGGGTTTTGGGGGAATTTTTATGATTTTCTGTGACCACTAGGCATGGCTGTTTTTTTTCAAAAAAAAATTTCTGAGTTTGAATTTCTGAGTGCTGGCTGGCTGGGGGAACAGTGGGGGAGGTTTCTGCAGAAATCTGGGACCATGTGGGGGTTTTTTGGGAATTTTTATGATTTTCTGTGACCATTGGGCATGGCTGTTTTTTTTCAAATTTTTTTTTCTGAATTTGAATTTCTGAGTGCTGGCTGGCTAGGGGAACAGTGGGGGAGGTTTCTGCAGAAATCTGGGGGCTTGTGGGGGTTTTTTGGGAATTTTTATGATTTTCTGTGACCATTGGGCATGGCTGTTTTTTTTTGGAAAATTTTCTGAGTTTGAATTTCTGAGTGCTGGCTGGCTAGGGGAACAGTGGGGGAGGTTTCTGCAGAAATCTGGGGGCTTGTGGGGTTTTTTTGGGAATTTTTATGATTTTCTGTGACCACTAGGCATGGCTGTTTTTTTTCGAAAATTTTTTTCTGAGTTTGAATTTCTGAGTGCTGGCTGGCTAGGGGAACAGTGGGGGAGGTTTCTGCAGAAATCTGGGACCATGTGGGGGTTTTTGGGGAATTTTTATGATTTTCTGTGACCATTGGGCATGGCTGTTTTTTTTCAAATTTTTTTTTCTGAATTTGAATTTCTGAGTGCTGGCCATGTTGTTATTTTTTGAATTTTTTTTTGTCTGGGTGGGGAAGCAGTTGTGGAGGGGTTTGCAGCAGTAGGGGAGGGGCTGGGGGAGCAGTTGAGGAGGGGTTTGCAGCAGTAGGGGAGGGGCTGGGGGAGCAGTTGAGGAGGGGTTTGCAATTTCTGTGTTATGGGTGGGTTGGTGCGTGTCTGTGGGAGCAGTTGAGGTTTTTGAAGACATTGGTGATTTTTGAAGCTTTTCCTAAACTTTTTTTACAGCCATTTGAGGTTCCTGAGGACTTCGGTGGTTGATTGCTGAAGCTTTTCCAGAACTTCTTTCATCCATTTGGTAAGCTCAACTTTTAAAACTTTTTTGGGGGTTTTTGGGATTTTGGATTTGGGGTTGGGGTGCTTGGGATTCAAGGCCTTGGTTCTGGGTTTTAATTTCTGTGTGGTGGGTGGCTGGGTGCTTTTGTATTTTTTGGGTTTGAAGCACATCACTGATTTTTTTTCCTGTTTCTTAGTTTACGAAGGTAGGACCTGTGCTGCCATGGGACCCAAGAAGACTGCTCCTGCGGTGGCCGGCGAGAGGAAGAAGGAGAAGGTGACGCTGGAGATGAAGAAGGACATCATTCGGAAGCACGACGGCGGAATGCGTGTGACGGACATCGCCAGGGAGTACGGCAGGAACCCATCGACCATCGGGACCATCCTGAAGATGAGGGAGAAGATCATGGCGACTGATGCAGCCAAGGGAGTCACCAGGATCGTGAGGAACCGCCCAGCTGTCCTGGAGGAGGTCGAGAAGTTGCTGCTCATCTGGATAGAAGAGAAGCAGCGTGCAGGGGACACAGTGTCTGAGGCCGTCATTTGTGAGAAGGCCAAGGCCTTGCATGCTGACCTCATCCGGGATCAGCCAGGAACCTCAGCCGAGCCAGAAGTCTTCAAGGCTAGCAGAGGTTGGTTTGACCGGTTCAAGACGAGATCTGGCATCCACAGCGTGGTCAGGCATGGAGAGGCTGCCAGTTCTGATGTTCCTGCGGCTGAAGACTTTGCAGCGGAGTTCCTGGAGCTTGTGAAGACGGAGGGCTACGTTCCGCAGCAGGTCTTCAACTGCGACGAGACCGGGCTGTTTTGGAAGAGGATGCCCAAAAGGACTTTCATCACTCAGGAGGAGTCCAGGCTGCCTGGCCACAAGCCCATGAAGGACCGTCTGACCCTGCTCTTCTGTGCCAACGCAAGCGGCGACCTGAAGATCAAGCCCCTGCTGGTGTACCACTCGGAGAACCCACGGGCCTTCAAGAGACACAAGATCGACAAGGAGCGGCTGAGTGTCATGTGGCGATCCAACAGCAAGGCTTGGGTCACACGTGTGCTGTTTGTGGACTGGGTCAATCTTGCTTTTGGCCCTGCTGTCAAGCAGTACCTGCTGGACAACGACCTGCCGCTGAAGGTTTTGCTTCTGATGGACAATGCTCCTGCCCATCCTAAAGGCCTTGAGGTGGACTTGTTGGAGGAGTTCAGCTTCATCAACATCATGTTCCTGCCGCCTAACACCACGCCACTGCTCCAGCCGATGGATCAGCAGGTCATCGCCAATTTCAAAAAACTCTACACCAAGGAGCTTTTCAGGCGATGCTTCGAGGTGACTGACTGCACCACCATCACCCTGCGGGAATTCTGGAAGGACCACTTCGACATCGCCACCTGCTTGAAGATGGTCAACACGGCCTGGAAAGGGATCAGCCAGAGAAATTTGAATTGCGCTTGGCGCAACCTGTGGCCGGACTGTGTGGCACCAAGTGACTCTGATGCACCAGAGTCAACAGTGGTGCAGGACATTGTTGCCTTGGGGAGGACCATGGGCCTGGAGGTCACGGAGGAGGACGTCTGCGAGCTGGTAGAGGGGCACGACGACGAGCTGACCACCCAGGAGCTGGTCGAACTGCAGGCAGAGGCTGCGCAGGAGCAGGCCTCACTGGAAGAGGAGGAAGCAACTGGGGAACGGCTGTCCTCCGAAAGACTGAGGGACATTTGCCAGAGGTGGAAGGAGGTGCAGACTTTTGCAGATCTACACCACCATGAGAAGCACGTGGCACATGACGCTGGGAACTTTTATGATACGAGGGTCATGTCGTATTTCAGGGAGCTGCTGAAAAGGCGGATGAAGCAGCAGACAATGGACAGGTTCTTGACCAAGAAGCAAAGAGTGGAAGAGGAGCCTTCTTCAAGTGCTCCCCCAGAGTCTTAGAAAATGTCTGTATACTGTACTTTGTTGATTTTTAAATGTATTTCTGTCATGTTTATAAAGTTTATTTATTTTCCCTTAAATTTTTGAACTGCTCTTTACAGTATGTGTGACTTTAAAGAGCAGTTAATAAACTGTTGTTGTACCAAATTTGGCTTTGTTTGGACTTTTTTTGACCATAGGAACGCATTAATTGATTTTCAATGCATTCCTATGGGATTTCGTGCTTCGCAAGACGAAAAATTCGCTAGACGACAAAAATTGCGGAACGAATTAATTTCGTCTTGCGGGGCACCACTGTACCTCCTACTTACATGGTGATAACCTCCAATGCATAACACAAGAAGTATCACAGAATAAAAGCACTCTTTCTTCATGCACAAGCAACAGTTAGTTGTAGGAGAAAAGAGGCTTTTAAATGCTTAAAGGCATGAATTGAACCCAGAAAGGTATGCCTGCTCTTGCATCAGGGAGGATCACCACGGAAAAGTAAGAATGTGTTTCAGGTAACACTTGTTCCCGCCCTCCCACAATCATCTTTTTTGAGGAAAGCATCTGAATCATGATTAAGTGATATCCACATGCACAGATGTAAAAGGTAAAGAGGTAAAGGACCCCTGGGCAGTTAAGTCCAGTCAAAAGCGACTATAGGGTTGCGGTGCTCATCTCACTTTCAAGCCGAGGGAGCCAGTGTTTGTCCACAGACAGCTTTCCGGGTCATGTGGCCAGCATGACTAAACCACTTCGGGCGCAATGGGACACCGTGGTGGAAACCAGAGCGCACGGAAACGCTATTTACCTTCCCACCACAATGAGGAGCAGATGGGGCTCATGAACCTGAGAAGGTAGCCTATTTAGCAAAAGGAAAACTCTGGTCCTAAACCTCCATTGCCTTGCAGGATATCTTCGGGAGAAGTATACGCTAAGGAGTAAACCCTACACAAATCCAGAGTGAATGGCTGGATGGCGCCTTGTACACCTCCTTCCATCAATTCCTGCAGCTGAGTTGGTGTCAACCGTATTGGTCCGCTTTCCTTTGGCCCACCTCAGCGAAGTTTCTTGTCATCTGGACAGCCCAGGACCTCCATACACACTGCTGAGGTTTGCACCCTGGGGAGGTCACTTCGGTGTTGCTAACGTGGCTGTTTGATTTCACCCCCAGAGGCGTACTCCATTGTCTCTCGAGACAGACGATGCCAACAAAAAGAACACCACTCTGAAACCTTAACAGTGTAAAATGAGGTATATAAACGTTTTAAATAAAAAATACATACTAAAAATAAATATAACAGGTGGAAACTAGCCTGCTGGTTTGCATTAAGGGGGGCATTTAAATCTATGTACAAACCATTAATTAACATGATGTAGCTGTGAAAATGCCTATAGGAGAAAGTTTCAGTAAAGAGACTGACAGCATAGTCCAATTCCAATGAGAAAATCAATTTTATTATTTGGGATAGCAAAGTCAGTATAGCATGAGACTCAATCTCGGGATTATGGGTTCAAGACCCACATTGGGGAAAAGATTCCTCCATTGCAGGGGGTTGGACTAGATGACTCTCATGGTCTCTTCCAACTTTGATTCTATGAATTTCATTCTCCCGCGGAAGGGGGAATTATTGGTGGCTGGAGGTGCAAACTCTTATGCAAGCTAGCTGGGTATAGGAGGCATTAAGAATGGGGGTGTGCACTGTATACCTAATCCCACTGAAAATCAGGGTTCAATATGGGATATATATTTGGATGCACACCCAGATTAGCAACCCACTGAAAGTAGCAAGCATTTGGGGGCACATCTAATTTACAACTGCAGTTCCTAAAAGCAAGGATTTCAGTTTACAGTTATTTTGAGATCGTGGGGCAGAAAAAGTAGGAAATTCCACAGAAATAAAGGGGTGTTCTGCATATGCCTAGGTAATAAGAGCACAAGGGAAGGAGACAGGGGTTAGTAACAAGCACCAGGATTTCAGCTGCTGGGAGCCTAAAAGGACTGAAATAGACTCCTGTCAGCCTCACAAAAGCCACTGCCTTAAGCAGAATTCAAGGTACAATTCTTCATATACACATGCGCCTCATGCCAATTCTTCACTTTGCTATTAGCTAATATATGTGAGCTGAATATTTTAATTCTGAATTGCTTCAAACACTGGATTGCTGCTTGATTGCATGACACTGTCTGGAAAGGTGGGAATGAACATCAAACAGATAGCGAATTTAGAAGTCTCTCACTATGGAAAACTCCATCAGTTAAATGATTTGGTTCAAAAGTTTCCAAATTCCATATTCACAATCACATCTTTTGCATTACATACTTAGATATGTGGAGAATAAAAATCATTCTAAAATGTACATAAAACTTTCTCACAATAAAATGCAACTTGCCAATATTGTGTGGTTTGTTTAGTGTGAAGCACTCTATTTCTACAGCATCTCTAGAGATAACATGTTTGTAACATTGTAAACAATTTAAATGAGAGGCATTGATGACATTCTCTGAAAAACAGACATTTATCCACTTTAAAAATGCTAATTTTTTTCTGGATCATCTATTCAGCAGGCAGTAATGGGTTTGATGAAGAACAAAAAACCCTGTTATGTCATGCAGCTGAGCATCTGTTGCTATAATAAAATATACTTTAACACTCAGTTCACATTTTTGTATTGATCTGAGTGCCACATACTGAAAAACAAATATTTTGTTTATATTGGTTAATTGCAAAATACACACACAGATACACATCTCTTTCTCTCTCTCTCTCTCTCTCTCTCTCTCTCTCTCTCTCACACACACACACACACACACACACACACACACACTTTCAACCCTTAAATCTGGAATTAGTTGAGAGAAGGAAGGCATTCTTTAACCAGGGACACTTTTCTTTTCATCAATAAAACATCACAGAAGGTGACAGCTGGTGAGAAGGGTACCAGCAATTTACAATACAGGCAGCTACATTGCCTCTCACATGTTTCAGGAGATGTCTTTACCTGTCAATGCTGCTCTCATACACACACACACACACAAATCGAGAACAAGGTAGCACTGATGAGAGCAAGGAGCTCTTCTGAGTGCTGCATAATGATAGAAGTCAAAATAGTTTACATGAACTTTAACCATATTTCATAAATATAGTTTGATCAATGTCATTTTCATATACATTTAACTGCATTCCTTAGCACCTCCACCTTTTTATATTTTTTGTTTTCACCATCTCTCTCTCTCTCTCTCTCTCTCTCTCTCTCTCTCTCTCACACACACACACACACACACACACACACAGGAAAAAATAGAGTCAGTCAGTCCTGCCAATAACCTGAGTGAGGTCTCCTTGGAGGAGAGTGGGGGGGGGCACAGAAGTACCCATCAGATCTACACACTGCCAGTGGCCTTGAAGAACCATGGGATCCAGACATCCCTGTCCCAACACCAGAGGTCTCCACACCAGCTTTCTAGCTATCTCTCAAATCCAAAGTCCCACCTCCCCCAGGACCACAAGAGCAGAGAAGATGTCAAGCCAGACATGAGTTTCAGGGTTGCTGCTAATGTACCTGGCTCACTGCTCTTGAGACAACTTGGGAAGTGGGAGAGGCACATGGAAGCACCTGTCTGAATCAAGGTCTGGCTGGGGGGCAGAGTGCATTGCCAAGTCACATGACATGATGTGCAAATATGGGTGAACCAAATTCTCTTTCATGGTGGCAATTAAACAGGGCTGAAAAACACTCTGTGCGTGCACATGTGTTGTTGTTTTTTAATACTCTATAAAAGTAATCTTCCTTACCAATCTTCACACACCTTTGCAAATACCCTAAAAGCATTTACTATATACACATCAGTTCCCAAACATGGAATATTGGAATGCCCATCTGTACATTCATTATGAATAAAATGTGTTGAGCAGAAAGCTGGGCTCGAGAATTAAAAGGAAATCATCAATCATAGACACTGACTAAGCACTGAACACTGATTAACCATGTACCTGATGCATAACCCTCCTAAATTATGCTGTACACAGACAATACCTCATGCTGACTCTCTGATGAGACTAGGTGACATTGTCAGCAATTCTATGTGAACTCTCTCTTCTCTTCAGGATGTGTCCCATTGTTCACAACTATTGCATGGCTCTATTCATTCCCATATTATGACTTTGCAGGTAAATATTTCTATGGCTTGTTCCACAAAAGCAAGATTACTGACATTTCCTCAGCAGGGACATTGCTTGGGTACATAACAATGTGCATTTTATTATATTTCCAAACACTATCAGAAATGTTGAGTTTATATAGTGCTCTTGCATGCTCAAAGTACTTCGCACAGAATACCTTGTTGCAATCATTTTAACAACTCTGCAAGATAGGGTCAGTATTATCAGCTGCAGATTATAATTGGGGAGGGGGAGCGTGAGGCCAAGGAAACAGTAGCTTTCTTAAGGCTACCTAGTGAGTGCAAGGCTCATGAGATGAGATTCAAACTAAGCAGTTCTTGATTCACATCTTGATTCTTAGCAAAGATGTTCGTAATAGCAAGATATATGCCATCATGTACTATTTTCCATTACATATAAATGGTACATCCAACGAAGTCAAATGCATTGAACCAGATGTTTGATGGGTAAACAAGTCCAATATTCATTTATTCACTTATAACGGAGAGTTACCATAATCTTCTTTACATTCCTGCAGATAAAACGATGGCAGATACTTGGGACATGGCCAGGGTTGGCCCAATACATTTTGCTGCAGTACCAGATGGTGCCCGCCAGATTCTTAATACAAAAGCCAACCAGACTGATTGCTGAACGTTACTTCAATGCTTGTAGGGGAAGCAGGCTCATTTGGGAGTTTTGTCCTCCAACGCTATGCTACTATCTCATACCTCACAGCAGTGCTTTCTCTCTCTCTCTCTCTCTCTCTCTCTCTCTCTCTCTCTCTCTCTCTGCCTAATGATAGGACCAGTCCTGGGCAGTACTGCTAAAAGCCAACAGCTCCCATACCTTGCATTTATCAATGCATAAATATTTGAAACAATGTCATTAAGAAAATGCAGATGCAGCCATGGCGACATTTATGGAAAGGGTTCATAAAAATGACAGACAGAAAACTCATCAGAAGTGACAGGCATAGAAACAATATACAGAGACAATTAGTCATCAGCTTTGGCAGAACCTAACACTTGGCTAGACAGACCTTCCAACTAGAACATGTCAATTCTAAAGTCTTTGGCTGACACGGCAATCCAATTTCTTGGAAGTAATTATGAGGAAGTTCAACTGTGTAACATGCAACAACCAAGCCCAAACACATGAGTAATAGTATGGGTTAAGAATATGCTGACCAGCATAGGATGGAAAAAATCAACAGCAGCTACTGTTGAGACGTGTCCCCCAATGAACTAAAACACCTGAGTGAAGGTTTAAAACAAAACAAAGCCCCAGGAGAAAACATGACGCCTCCAGAGCTCTTCATGACTCCTTCGGAATGGTGATTGGTACCTATTTTGGCCAGGCTATTTATACATATAAAGAACATAGCTGGAAGACAAACATCATTGTTCCAATCTTCAAGAAAAGGGGACAGATCTCTACCACAATATTACCACCCATCAGCCTGCTAGATATCCCTTCAAAGTTATACTCTCAGCATTTCCAAATAAAGTTAACTGACTGGCTACATACAAATAACATTCTGCAAGGAGAACAAGCAGTGTTTAGAGAAGGATTCAGCACCATCAACCGATGCTTCCTGCTAAATCATATCATCAGAAAGTATACTAGAATTAAAAAGCGTAAGTTAGTTGTTTGCCTTTGACTCCATAGCAGATTGTGAAAGAAACTCCTAAACACCAATACAGAACACAGACTCCTCCTGTTGATCTGAGAGCTGTACAGCGATTACCAACACGATGATTCACAAAAGGTGGGAAACCCACCTTTAGCCCATGCTGAAATATCTGGCAGTAAAGGGATATCTCAGATGCTTTATGGTGTTAAGGATGAGAGTGCTATTAAAGGGTTAGAAATGGTGCAAAACTAATTTCTCAAGAGACTGTTTTCCCTACCCAAGAGAACAGCAGCCGCAGTCTTACACATGGAAGCTCAATGGCCAACGTTGACTGCAGGAGGTGACTGTACCAGATTTAATTACCTGAAAAGATGGCCCTCCATGCCATGCGAGTGCTTGCCAGCCCTGTGTTGTGCAGAACTGGAGAACAGCTGATGGTGGAAATCTAACATCCAGTGTTATTTGAACTCTTATTTTTTCCACAAGCTAGAGGAGATTATATCCACAGGTAAAAAAGTAAAGGACCCCGACAGTTAAGTCCAGTCACGAACGACTCT
This sequence comes from Podarcis liolepis, assembly GCF_965112155.1. NCBI lineage: Eukaryota > Metazoa > Chordata > Lepidosauria > Squamata > Lacertidae > Podarcis > Podarcis liolepis. The sequence goes on along the minus strand of NC_139557.1, from coordinate 17,793,190 downwards.
GGAGTTGCAGCGCTCATCTCACTTTACTGGCCAGGGGAGCCGTCGTTTGTCTGCAGGCAGTTTTTCCGGGTCATGTGGCCAGCATGACTAAGCCACTTCTGGCAGCGCACGAAAATGCTGTTTACCTTCCTGCCAGAGCGGTACCTATTTATCTACTTGCACTTCGTGCTTTTGAACTGCTAGGTTGGCAGGAGCTGGGACCGAGCAGCAGGAGCTCACCCCTTCGCAGGGATTCAAACAGCTGACCTTCTGATCGGCAAGCCCTAGGCTCAGTGGTTTAGACCACAGCGCCACCCGCGTCCGCAGACAAACGCCAATTAAGGGATTGATGTCACTGGACAGAATTACTACATGATCTGCAAGTGATCAAATCCTCCAAACACTCTTCCTGGTTCCCCGTTCTAAAAACAATCCATTTTAGAGCCAGTTATCTGTCGAATCTCTGGCCAGCTTTTACTGAGCTGCATTTTCAAGCTATGCCCTCTACCATCCTAGAAAGACAATATAACAGGGTACCACACAAAGACAAACTCTGTATACATGGGCAACTGCAAGTGAAAGACATATTGAACTATTCACTATATTGCCCTCTATACACTGGACCCAGGTGGTGATTTCTCACCCTACCATCCATACAGGAAAGATGTCTCTCCTCAGCAGAGAAGGTCCTATGGCTTCTTAGCAATGTAAATGCTTCAGTGACTCATAAAGTCGCCCTTTTTGTTTTGGTGGCCAAAAAGATCAGAAAGAAGACCCTGGGCAATATAGCAGTGAACTTTAAGGGAGACTCAGAGATCTAAATAGAGACTATTTGTGGCGTGGCATCCCTTTTCCTTGCATTTATTTTTGATACAGATTTGTCATGGTCAATGGCTAGCACAATAAAGTTATTTGGAACCTTGGCATTAACAAACAATGCTGAGATCCATTTCTAAGAACTGGAAAAAAAAAGATCCATAGTGGGTGTTTTCTAAGTCGGGGCAGTCCAACATGCAGCCTCAGCAATATTTGTTCCTTGGGGTTCCGTGTTGAAGTACTCTTGCAGCCCACTTGATATGAAAAGTTGGACTACCCTGATCTAAGTAGTAAAAAGTATCTCCTTTTAGTAGTAAAAGATCTCATTTTAGCTAAATTAGAAGAGTGAACATTCTCTGATCCAGTAAAGGTAAAGCTGAATGATGATAAAATGATAAAAAGAGAAACTGGCATAACTAATCAAAGTAAATATATAAGGAACCATACAGCAAAGTGCAATGTTCCCCACAGAGTAAGTCTATAGAAGGAAAAACTTTTTTATGGCAAACATATCCAGTGTAGAAATAAGCAATAGTTATCTTACAAAACAGCAACAACAAAAAATAAACACAGACGATAAAAGATATGCAATAGACCAATTTATCAGTAACTCTTCTCACTCAGGTACTTTTGGCATGAATGGGATCTCTCCAAGAACAAGGACAACTCCTATCAATTTCAGTGAAGCTTCCACAGAAGATGTACCCAAAGGATGGGACCAGTAATGACTTCATATTCTCAGGGTTTTTCATACAGCTTCTTAATCACAAAAGATGACTTAAGTCAATCATGTTTATGTTTAATGGAAAATAAATAAGTATGATGTCTTCCAGACAAAGGCACAAAGAGGGCAGAGGGGGAAAACAAGGGCAAAATATCAAATTTGCTCAATGATGCTCATATAAATATAAAAAGACATGAATAAAAAGTTAACACCAGAATTTCTTATAACCTCTTTTAAAAAATCATAAATGACTGAAAATTGCATTTACACATATATCAGAAGACATTTAGAACAGAAATACCTTTAAAAGTAACATATATGCCACTGATAAATTATAGAGGGGCCAATATGCTATAGTGAAACTGTCTTCTCATTATCATTTTACAGCAGTTGATCTTCGGCTTGAAAAGTTAAAGCCAACATGTCATACTTTCACCTGAGCTTATAGTAATCTATTTTCTATCATGATTATACCTGATAGTGTTTGTTATATAAAATGAAACTAATAAGCATAAAACGAATATACAACAAACCAACCATCTCAATTGTGTCCCACTTAATGTTCAATAAATTCTAAATAATTTTGAAACTTTAGATACCGTGGAAACAGTGACATGAAGGTGAACATTAGTTCTACATTCTTTCTTCAAGATTCATGGGGAAAAAGACTCAAAAGAATATTTCAAAAGCTTTGAAGATAAAAGAAACGACAAGCAATCAAATAGATGAAAGTGTACAGATTCTTCGGGAAGGAGAAGAAGCAGGCTGCAATAGTCAAGGTAGAAGCGCTTTCTGATGGTGTGGGACAAAGCCTTTATTTGCCGGGTTGTTTTTTATCTATCAAATTGTAGGTGATTTGTTCACAAGACATCGCACTAAGTTTGTTCCTGAAGCTTATTATTGAGAAGCTTGGTTCATCAGGAACTCTATACACATACCAAGACCACATGTGCAATTTGGCTTGGCTCTGAGCGACAGGAAAGGCACCAGGGTGAACCAGGGAATGTCTCTAGCGTGCAAACCAGCACTGATTGCAGCATGATTGCAGCATGTGCCAACCACAGGCATATTACTATGGCGAACCATGGACAGCTTTTTCACCCGTGTCTTTTGTTATGTTATGGCACTTGTGTCAAGTCTGAAAATCGCTTTTTGCATTCAGTCTGAGATTCCCTGCTAGTTTCCCTATAACAGGGTGCATGCCCACAATCTGCTCTATTTTGGTGAGCACAACAGAAAACCGCTGTACTCTGCTGTTTTTCAGATGTTTTGCAGAAGGGCTGCAGTAAGTTGCCTCTGCCTTTCTCCCCCTATACAAACTTCACCTAGATCCCTTCTTTGTCTTCTCTTTTCCCTGTTCACCTTGCCGCTGAACCATGTATGCTGTTTCTTCAGGTTTAGTTAGGATTCCTTGCAGAAAGGCATATATCTGCCAACGTCTTTTTAAAGAAACAACTCTCTCACATATTTTGAATCGAACTGTGAGTTTGGGAAATTCAGAGTTTGGGAATTCACACAGCCATTGTTTATCTGATTACTAATAATGGGCCTTCTATTTTGACAGGTGGGAGGATAATTAGAAACAATAAAAACCCTGTCAAAGCTTTCAATCCAAGCTGTGGCCCCCTACCTACAGCTACAGTGGAGACTGCAATTTAGTGTTTTTCTTTCACTAGTAGGACAGGTAACCATAGTGTTTCAACACTCTCATTCCTCTCCAGCATCTGCAATTTCTTATCTCTCTGCCATCTTTGACTCTTGAAAGACAGGGAAAGTACATTTGAACTTGTCCTCTTCTTGGACCTTTCTGTCCCTCTAGTGCTATACTGTGTTCTTAAGACTCTGCCTCCTATTTTCATATAAGGCAACTCTCAGTCTCTAGCTTCTTCTCTATCTCCACAACAGTAACTAAGCATATGGTCCAGGCAATTTATGGTGTGACCCATGTAATGTACTGTATATATATATTTCCTCTGTATATACCTGTGGCATTATTTTTACTTTTAAACCATTTAAATCCATTTTAATGTTACAAATCAACATTACAACTGCAACCCCAGTGCAGTCATTGTAGTTCCCCAGAGCAACCACACTGACATTAGTTTTTTATTGATGAGTGCTAAATTCTCTAAAATAAGAAAGGCATTCATAGCCAGCGCAATTCTGTATGTACAGAAACAGTATATTGCAAATAAATGGTCAAGCAATAATGTATTAATCCAAGGTTTCTCAAATGCAACCAGTGTGTCAGCATGCAGCAAACAAGGGCTGGTTTGTTTCACATATTTGTATGGGTCCAGGGCACAACATATCAGGAATCAAAGGTGTTGTAGACCTGTAAACATCAGCTAAATGCTGACCATTAAAATTGATGTAGTGGGATGGTTGCTGACTTATGGAAGAGATTGATTACACATTTAGAAATAACAAATTGGACAGTCAGTAAAATATTCATTATTTTAGTCAGTCATGCACTCTTTCAGGATATTTTTTATCATTTGTTGTTGTTGTTGTTGTTCTTTTCCACTCAGCATTCCATGGTTACTGAACACGTCCTGTCCTCAGTGGTCTGTTTGGGGGTTTTCTCCTCCTGTAGGGTTCACCCCTCTCCCCAGGTGTTCTTGCACTTCTGAAAACTTGTACCTTCCTCTTCCTCACATGTGGCTACATGAGAATCAACACTCACAGATAGCAAATGCGGTGCCCTACAGATGTTACTGCATCTGCCCCAGCCAGCACAGCCAATGGTCAAGGATTATGGAAGCTGCAGTTCTTCACCATCTAGAAAGCATCACATTGCCTATCCCTATTGTATAGGATTCAGTATATTTTATTATGCAACCACTCAGTTTTGGAATCACCCAGCATGTAAAACACCTTTCTATCCATAGGTCATTATTTAGTGCTAGATTTTATAACACTAATGAATTTATTTGAAGGACAACTGTTATTCCATCCTTTCTCTGTCAACTTCTTGATTTTTCTTCAGAATGATGCTTATAATTCTACATTAGAATATCTGGAAAAAAATGGCTCACAGTTACAGGCAAAATTGATGGAACTTGTGTTCCTTACTAGGATCAAAAACTTGACCTCTTGCAAATAAACTTCAAATTTTAGTCAATCTGCATTTGGGCAAAATTCTAGAAGTCTTTGGTTGCCTCAAAAGATAATTCCTCCATAAAGGGTATAGGACTAGGTAAAAAGGTAAAGATAAAGGGATCCCTGACCATTAGGTCCAGTCACGGACGACCCTGGGGTTGCAGCGCTCATCTCACTTTACTGGCTGAGGGAGCCAGCGTACAGCTTCCAGGTCATGTGGCCAGCATGACTAAACCACTTCTGGCGAACCAGAGCAGCACGCGGAAATGCCATTTACCTTCCCGCGGTACCTATTTATCTACTTGCACTTCATGCTTTTGAACTGCTAGGTTGACAGGAGCAGGGACTGAGCAACGGGAGCTCACCCCATCGCGGGGATTCGAACCGCCAACCTTCTGATTGGCAAGCCCTAGGCTCAATGGTTTAACCCACATTGCCACCCTCATCCCTAGGTATCAAAAGATTAAATCAGAAAAATGACAGGTATCTCACCATGCACAAAAGACAGGAATGTAAGATTAAGACTGCCACAAATGCACACCTCCAGGGAATGAAATCTGCAGCTAGGTAATTTTCTTTATACAGTAACTGAATGTAGTAACAGATCTTCACTGGACTAGAGAATAAGTACAGCAATGTTATCTTTTCAATGCCCAGCTGTACCATTTGTTAAAGGAAATGGAATGGCCTCTTTCAATCCAAATATAAAATGCATCATGCTTTATCCTGAAGTTCTGGAACTCCTCATCACTGCAGAAGACCTTTTTACACTTGCAGAGAGTAGCTATCAATAAGTGGAAAGTTTAACTTATACGAATATGAATTTGGCTTTATTGTCTGCTCTGCACGTATCTAGCATGAAAGAATCACAGAATCATAGAATTGTAGAGTTGGAAAGGACCTCAAGGGTCATCAGACCTCTGCAATGCAGGAATCTCAACTATGTCATACATTACAGATGGCCACCCAACCTATCTGCTTAAAAACCTCCAAGGAAGGAGAGTCCACCAACTCTCATGAGAGTCTGTTCCACTGTCAAACAGCTCTTACTGACAGAAAGTTCTTACTGATGTTTAGTCAGAATCTCATTTCTTATAAGTTGAATCCTTTGGTTTGGACCCTAGCATCTGGAACAGGAGTAAACAAGCTTGCTCCATCCTCCATGTGACAGTTCTTTAGATATTGGAAGATGTCTATCATATCTCTCTTTTTTTACCAATTAATTTTTATCGATTTTCCGAATTTTTAACAATGGCTATCATATCTCCTCTTAGTTTTCACTTTACCAGGCTAAACATACTCAATTCCCTCAAATAATAATAGAACAGCATTAGATTTTTTGCTGCTACATCACACTGTTGACTCATATTAAAGCTAGTGCTCTACCAACTTAATGGTGTAACGTTGGAAAAGGTCAATCACTTTTGCTACCTGGGCAGTTATCTTTCCACAATGTGAGAGGCTGGGGGCCAGTGATGTTTATTTTGTCACATACGTACATAGTGGGAAGCCAATCTCCAAAACAGACACATAAACTTAAGATACTTACATGGATTATATCCAAAGTAGTGTTAAGTACAGTGGTACCTCGGGTTAAGTACTTAATTCGGTCTGGAGGTCCGTACTTAACCTGAAACTGTTCTTAACCTGAAGCACCACTTTAGCTAATGGGGCCTCCTGCTGCTGCCGCGCTGCCAGAGCACGATTTCTGTTCTTATCCTGAAGCAAAGTTCTTAACCTGAAGCACTATTTCTGGGTTAGCGGAGTCTGTAATCTGAAGTGTATGTAACCTGGGGTACCACTGTAACTTCCTGCTCAAGTGGAATGATTTCTGCTTGTGCAATGGGACTCCCCTTCCCTGGATGCCCCCTAAATCTGTTCTCCAAGCCTACAGAGCATGGGGCAAATGTAGAGAGGAAAATTCCATTGCTCAAGGAGAAGATGCGCTGCTCACATCACACAATTATTTAGCTGGATACTGACGCATGCTTTTTTAAAAAACAACCCTGGAAAGTTCATCTCATATGGAAGTGCACTGAATGGAATATTTCCCCAACCAAATGCTGAAATATGCATCCACCAGACATCTGAGTATCAACAAAGCTTTGCCATTGTTTAGATAGGTGCCAATTTAATTGGCTAAGGAGCTTTCATCAATTTGAATGTATTTATTGATTTTGATCTGCTTTTCAACATTATCTTTATTGTTTTAATGGCTTGCAACTATCTGGTACAAACGCGAAAACAATGCATGTGAACATAGTGCTCTGACTTAATAAATTATTTGACAAAATTATTAGAATGAACAATGGACAGCATAAAATTGAAATGCATAATACAGTTTACTCTAGGGACATATTTTGCCAAACTAGGAACAAAAGCCTTCTCAATATTGGCAAATGCAGAGTTTCAAAAGCGTACTTAAATAAAAGCTGCTCTAATAGTAGGGATATAATAAGTTACTAAACAAAGGACATATTTAGAAAATGTTCACACTGAATGAGTAACAGCAGAAAACTGTACATATTTAATTGGTATTTTGCCCATATTATCAAGATTCAACACAGTTTATTTCTCTAAGCTTGAGCTCTGCAAATTGTAATTAAAAAGACATAATAAATCCTCCACCTCAAACTACTGTCAATCTCAAAAATAGATTGCAAAACCTTCTTTTGTTTCAAAGATGTAAAGCTGTATTATTTGTAAGTATCTCCTAATTACTGAAGATTATGTTAACTCTTTAATTTTCAGTGCGCTCAAATTAAATAGCCTAGACAAAATAAATGAAATATCCATGTCATGCTTTATTTATCTTCCTTTCTGCTTACAATATTGCAGTTGTTTTTTTAATTAAACAAAAAGCAGCAGTTGCAGGAACAGGAAGACAAAAAATAATTACACATCATTTGATTATCTAATGTAGCTAGTGCGGAATACCACAGCAAGGCTTCCGGTGGCTGTCTCTGTCCAAACACTTTTATACACTAGCCTTGAAAGATCTTCTAGTTGCCAGTTTGCTTCCAAGCCCAATTTAGGACATTAATGTTGATATATTAAGCCCTAAATCTCTAAAGGAGTGCCTACTCCCACATTGACTTGTCCTGAGACCCTGCTGGCAGTGCAGCCACTGTCTGTGGTACAAGGGACAGTGGTGCACGAGGGCCTTATTTCTGCTGTTCCCAGATTATGGAATGACCTTCCCTCTGAGACGCATTCTGCACCATCACTATATACTTTGCAATGATTGGTCACGATGCATCTCTTTACCCAGGCCTTTGGTTGAATGAGTATCTTCCCTCCTCCTGTATTGCATTCATATTGTCCTTTCGCAAGGCTGATTTCACCTTTTCCCAGACCAAAAAAGTCTGACTTTAATAAGACCCACTGCAGTTTATGAAGTTGGGTTGTTTCCCTAAACCATAGTTAAGATGAAACAGTTTAGAGTTTGTGATAAGCTGTGGTTAACTGAAAGTAGAAGGAAACACTTATCATTTGCTCCTCATGGCTGCACTGAGTGGGCCTCTGTCTTTGTGATCTGTCTCTTCAGAGGCTGTGTTTACTCATCAGAATTAACACACTCAGTGCTTACCCAACTACAGCTACCTATGTCTGTGATCCAAAGAACATATGCACATGTATGAGAGCCAGTGTGGTGTGGTGTAATGGTTAATGTGTTGCACTAGGACCTGGAACAGCTTGAATGCTCACTCAGCCATGAAGCTCACTGGGTGACCATGGGCCAGTTATTGCTTCTCAGCCTAACCTACTGCACAGGGGTGTTGTGGGGATTACACAATGATTGGGGGGGGGTCATGTATGCCACCTTAAAGAGGAATGTAAATGCAATAAACAAATACACTGCAAACAAATCTAAAACCATCCCTGAGGCTTTGTCTCACTCCTCTGCTGCAGCTCCCACTGCTGCTAAGTCCCACTTGCTGCCTTACTCCATTTTACTATTTAATTCAGAATATTGTTATGAGTTTGTGGGTGCCAGACCGCAATAATCCCTGGATCCAGCAAGTTTTAAATTCTAATCAAGCCAGGCTAACTTCCTTAACCCCTGGGTCCAGCAAGTGTTAAAATATAAGGTAAGCTAGTGAGTTAATCCTCTGTGTGATGGGGACCCTCCCTCAACTCGCAGATAGTGAGAAGGACAAAAACCAGAACTTAGATGAGTTTGGCTGTGATGTGACCTGGAAGTAAAGCAGCAAGAGACCTTTTTAAGGTGTTGCTGCTATGTCCACTGTAGGCTCAGGTTGTATATATGAGTAAATAAACCATATACCATAAAGACACCATAGTCTCTGCTGTGCCTCATTCCCAAAAGGAAATACAAACCCTGGATGGAACCCCTGAAATCTCACACTGCTCAAATATTAGGGTAGCATGCAACAATGTATTTGCAGAAAATTGCATCTAGATGTAGCAAAATGGGAGTGAAGATAGCATAAAATAGCAGCAGGAGGAACAAAGGGCACAAGATGAGCACTATGCAGAAAGCAGCCGTTCTTCTCCCGCCTCCTCACACATACACTGGAAATCCTGAATCCTAGAAAACCAAATCATGTTCCTATGCAGAGTGCTAGATTAAAATAGCTTGTTCAGGAAAGCCCTCCCTCAATCATCCACTATTTTTGAATTGTACTGTATCAGTTTTGAACGCCCTGTCCTTCCCTCCTTTGGTGATGAGGATAGGAAATGCAGCCAAACACAATTTGTCCTGAAAAACAGATGACTAGAAAGAGCAGCATTCAATGTGTTCCTAAAAAACACTGAGTTCTAGTAAAAGAAACTTTCCACATGTTACAATGGCTGAGGAGGGATTCTTTTAAGCATCAAATCCCTTATCTATCACTTCAAACAGAATCACATTCACAATGTTAACAAATCATCATTGTGTATACAGTACATGTTATTTTCTGCAACTTTGTATTTACGTTTGTAAAAGTAAACTGAACAGAATGCCAAAGGTTTTTTTAAAAAATACATACTTTTGTATTAATTTTTTTCACACGGTCCTATGTTGTTTTAAAAGAATTGATGCTTTTGAATTATGGTGCTGGAGGAGACTCTTGAGAGTTCCATGGACTGCAAGAAGATCAAACGTATCCATTCTTAAGGAAATCAGCCCTGAGTGCTCACTGGAAGGACAGATCGTGAAGCTGAGGCTTCAATACTTTGGCCACCTCATGAGAAGGAAGACTCCCTGGAAAAGACCCTGATGTTGGGAAATATTGAGGGCACAAGAAGAAGGGGACGACAGAGGACAAGATGGTTGGATGGTGTTCTCGAAGCTACAAACATGAGTCTGACCAAACTGCGGGAGGCAGTGGAAGACAGGAGTGCCTGGCGTGCTCTGGTCCATGGGGTCACAAAGAGACGGACACGACTAAACAACTAAACAACAACAACAAATGTTGTTTCTGATGCTGTTTAACATATTTATAAAGCAATTGGGTGTGGTAACTGGGGCCTGGATGCAGTGATTGGCTACATACACTGAGTCTGAATGTTGGCAAGATAGTGGGTGAGGGGCTCCCAGGTCCAGGAAATCAGTCAGTTGTTTGCCTTAGATGGGCATGCACTCCCAGGTGTGTGGTCTTGCAGCGCTCCCAGATCTAGCTCAGTCCATGGAGGTGCAGGTATCCTCAGTGGCTAGGAGTGCCTTTTGCCAGTGTTGACTGATAAAACAGGGACATTCTTGGATTAGGATAGTTTGACCACAGCTGCCCATGCATTGGCAACCTCAAGGTTGGACTATAGCTGTTGGACTACGGCTTCTGAAGATGCAGCTATTCCCTTGATCTCCTGATTATTTACCTGCTTTAATTTCTATGTTTTTAAAACAAGATTGGATGTTAGTTTTTGCACATTTTAATCATGATTGTTTGTTTTAATGAAATTATTTTATTGTGGAATTTTAATTATAAGTCGTACCTTGGTTGATGAACGCCTTGTGACTTGAACGTTTTGGCTCCCAAACGCCACAAAGTGTTCCGGTTTGTGAACGTTCTTTGGAACATGAACGTCCGACGTGGCTTCCGCAGCTTCCAGTTGGCTGCAGGAGCTTCCTGCAGCCAATCAGAAGCCACGCCTTGGTTTCCGAACATTTTGGAAGTTGAACAGACTTCCGGAATGGATTCCGTTCAACTTCCGAGGTATGACTGTAGTTTAAGATGTTCTACAAGAAATGGTAGTTCACAAAACATTACCACTGTAATGTATTCTAACAATGTTGTGCAATTGGTTTTTATGTTTTACAAACTGATTAAAAACTATCTGGGCATTACACTACCTGGGCATTAAGCAGTATATAAATAAATTAATAAATAAATAATTATTAAAAAGAATTTCTGGAGAGTTTCCTTCTCAGAAATTGTTACACATATAAACCTTTGAATACTGTATTCAAAAATCAATTTGAAGATTTGATGTAAAATGCCACTTGGGCACACTACTTTTTTCTCCTGATATTCCCTTTATAATGTTCTCAGTGCACTAAGCAACCATCATAATACGCCATCTGTTTAGACACTATCAAGGGTTTTGCAGTTATCATGCCATCTCAAGAGTTCAAAGATAATAATGAGAAAGTTTCACAAGAGGGTTTACTGATAGGCATTTTAATTTTTCAAACATTTGGTCATAATTGCGCACGTTAAAATAGATTATGGATTGATTAATACATGGAAATAATTTACTAATGTGTGAAACTTGGGGTACTAGCATAAAGCAAGCGGCATGCTTTCAGCAGAGTATCTCATTCTGCTTTCTTGCTCGACAGAAAATTACTTCGAGGCACAAGTGGATTGCAATTTTTTAAACATATTCATAATAGATGAAGACACTGGGGAAACATAAAAAGCTTGCATTGCTATACATATTGCCAATTAAGAATGCTCATCCTGTACAGCATTCGTACCACAATTAACAATGCAAGGACATTCAATAGGTAACACTGCATTTGGGAAAATAAAGTCATATGATGACTTTTAATCGCATTTCTCAGATCTACAGTGAATTATGCAATTTTGCCTATCAAAATATTCATACACACGTACCATCCACACCTATTTTCTAACAGGTCTTCCTGATTGCCAATACATTTCTTTGTTAATAAACATGTGTAAAGTTTCCATTTTTATTTCTATTTTCATGTTCCAATGCAATGACAACTCTTTTTAATGGGCTCCTTCAGAATGGCAGGATATAAATTCAATAAATAATAATAGTAATAATAATAGTTATTCATATGAAGCTGTTTCCCTAGTTATACTATACCTGTGGCATTAGCTTCTCTAGCCCATTAATATGCCTATTCAGGTTCTATCATAAAAAACACTTTATCCAGATAAAGCAAAAATTCCATGTTCACAGGCAACAGTATTATCACTCACTACCAGATGTTAGGAGATAGGGAGATATGGCCTAATAGCCACAGAAGAAGGAAACAGTGTTGGAGTAGATGGGCCAAAGCCTGATTCAACGAATTCTTTATTTTTTAATAGGAGAAGAATAGACATTTCAAAAGCCCTATTTTTATTAAGGGACATCAGTGGCAATCATATTCTGAATACTGGATGGAGTAGCATTTGCCTTGAAATCTGAATTTCCCCTGGTCTTGGCTCTGACTTTGGATGTTCAAATGACAGCTGCGGCTGCGGCTGCGGCTGAGGGGGAACGGTGGGATTTCCAAGCTTAGACTCGTATGTCAGCTAGATCAGTTTCTGGACAGGGCAGATTTGGCTATGGTAACATAGGCCTTAATTACATCATAACAACTGCAATGTGGTCAGAAGGCGCATGAAGCCGCGACTTTGATGATGTTAAGGAGGTTTGGTCAGTACCTGGATGTGTGACTACCTTGGAATCACATGCTCATCGTGTTGAGTTTCATGACAGAATAAGGGCGGAACAGAAACAAAATGAAAATATAATAAACAAGGGTTTGGAAACTTCTGCTTGGTCAAAATGTGGTAGCTTGGAGCAAGAATTGAGGGGGGAAATCGCACATGCCCTATTTGTTTCCAGACACAGTGTTAGTTTTGACTTTCAAAGGACTATATCAATGAAACCTGAAGCCTTAAGACTCTTTCCAGATTGTGCTCCCCCTGGACCATACCCCTCATTGCCACTGTTCAACACCTTCATTTAGTGCTTTTGCCTGGCTGGAGTATGTCCTTAAACATGATTATGCAGAATACTTCATCTCAATTTGCTACATTGCCTGTAGTGCTCACTGATTGGAACTTTGGAAATGCTACATTTTTAATGTTGCTGTCTTAACTATTTGGTTATTGTGGTTTTCAGTTTTATTTATGGTTCTTTTTTTTAAAAAAAATCATTTGCGTTTCTGATATAATTCTAAGTCAACAAAATATGAACAAAAATAATATGTATGATTCTTTTTTATAAGCTACCTTGAACTATAGGTTGCATGTGGAAGGAGAGGCATAAAAGTTATTTGAAACAAGGATGCACACAAATGGAAGCTAACAATTAAATAATATGCATGTGAAAAAGCCTGATAGTGAAATATGATGAACTCTAGGCTTTAAAGTGATTTTCTTTCTTTCTTTCTTTCTTTCTTTCTTTCTTTCTTTCTTTCTTTCTCTCTCTCTCTCTCTCTCTCTCTCTCTCTCTCTCTTTCTCTCTTTCTTTAAAGTAATGACATTTTATCTACAATGTCCCCCTACAATGCAGGAATCTTTGCCCAACATGGGGCTGGAACCCATCACCTTGAGATTAAGAAGCTCAGTCTCTACCAAGTGAGCTCATGCAACACTGTCAACTTTATTACTACTTGCTGATGTAGAAAACAAGGTTTCGGTTCTCACTTAGCCAATCTCCAGACAAAGCTGATTTGTCAACATCCATTGTATTTTACCCTCAATGCCCCCCCCCCCAATTATTTACATTAGCTTCCTTGCCTGGATGTGAGAGACTAATGTTTATCATCCATTCAGATTGGCTCCATAATTATTACAGATTCCTGGATGCCTATGTGCTCCTCTTCCACACTTTCACAACAATAGCTGCTTTGTAAGAAAATGCAACCCACATCACCTGCTCATTGTGTGGGAGAGACTTGTTCCCTGTCTACAGCCCAAAGAGAGACAAGGCAACCTATGCCCTAAGGTGGCTCATTCAGACTCTTGTCTCTTTATTTAAAAAGAGAGAGAGAGACAGTAAACCAGTGGTCTAATAATGACTAAAGCCTATCTGTCTGACTGGCAGAGCTTGAATTGCACACCAGGCCTACTGTTTTGGTCTGGCAATGGTTTTGGAACTTACTCCCTTGCACTGTGCTGCACGCATGAACAACACACATTCACCTAAATAAAAGATATCAAGACAATTTCCTTATTTGTGATTGCTCACATAGTTCAGTTCATGATTCATGGTCATTTCAATGATTGATTCAGAAAAATGAACATCTGCTTACACTAATGTGAGGTGGGGGGAGTAGTGTCTCACCAATGTACTTTAAATCTGAGGGGAATGAGCCCCTGAGTGTGAACTATGAAGTGGAACCACAACATACTCACACACTTAATGCCATGTACAGAAAAAAACCTAGCTTTGGAATTTCAGTTATGACAAGCAACGCACTAACTGCTTTGTACTGCCTGCTTTCTCTTGGCTGAGTTTGAGGAAGAGTTTCCCAATGATTTTCTAAATTGAAAAAGTGTGGGGTTTGATGTATCTGCCTGATATCACATTAGCTGACACTCTCTTCCTTCTCACCAAAACTAGAATATGTTCTCCTGCCACTCCAAAATAAGGATATCTTGGTGGTGGAAAGGGCTCTATAAAGTAGACCTGCAACTTACACAAATTTAACTTGTACGCATTCAGTTTTACACATTTGGCAAAAAAATTAAAAAGGGGGTGGAAAGGAGGCAGGAATACGGAGAAAGCTTTAGCAATCCCACCCACCATTGTACCAAGTGTATTTTGTCTATACACCATTTGGGCATTATGCGTGATCACCAGAACGTAAGTTGCAATTCTACCCCATATTATATGTAGTTATTCCTTCACATTTAGACTGAGCCACAGCGCTGAAAATATATTTTAATGCTAAACTCAAGTGAGCCCTGACTGAAGTTAAACTATTATTTTTGCCTATGTGGCATAATTAAATAGTCCTTTCCCTTTCAGAAAATGAAAAGGTTTAATTTCTGGGAAAGGGTGAATGTGGTTTTGAATTTAACTGAATTTAACTGAGGCAAGCGTTCCCTTGCCTCACAAATACACAATCCTTGGGTGGGTTGATTGTTCGTGCTTACCGCAGCTCTTTAGTACAAAACAACCTCACTAGCAACATTAAGGGCTTATCCACATTTACCTTTCCTCTTTTCTTTCCAGGCATGATCAATGCTTTAAAGCTCCACATCCAATCACCATTTTTTCTCTCTCCAGAGCTTTCCCTGCAAAAACCTGCTGTTTAAACCTCCATCAGAGCAAACAGCAATCTGCAGAAAACCCAAATTGATGTTTGCTCCGATTGAACGCTAAAGAAAGCATTTTTTCAGGGAAGGCTCCAGGGCAAAAAAGTGGCTTGGACATGGAGCTTTTAAGAGTGGACCTGTGCCTGGAAAGAGAAGGGCAAAAGGTAAGAGTGGATACACCCTAAGTCACCTAACAGACACAAAAACTCAGAACAGGCCCTGCAAGAAATCTTGACATCATCTCAATCCCCATAACTAAACAGGCATGGCTACTCCAAAAACATCAATCATAATATCAAGGGCAGATTCCCTTGCGCAGAATATGCTATCACTGTTGCATTCATAGGACAAATAGGTGAGTCCTGTGCACAAGAATGGACATACATCTGACATAAAAACGGCAACAGTTTGCAGCCAGAGGGAGATTATTTCAGTCCCGAGTAATGCCCAGCTATTGATCTCAAAGTCATATTCTTCAACAAAAAGACTTCAAAGAGAGGCTTCAGCATGTAATTGCTAAACAGGAAATTATCAGCAAATCTGATTCTGTTCTGTTCTAACTTAATTGAGTATAGGGTTCTGTCACACTAGAAAAATACCATTATCACAGTGACTGCACTATTAGTATATGTATGGGCTCTGCAAATAGATTTCATAGTGTTTTAGCCCAAGTATTTACAAACACGGTGTTCTTGTATGTGCACACATATGTGCACAATTTGCCAAAATTCACATGAATGTGTGTGCACACAGCAACAATCCATGAAACTGGTTATGCTGTATACAGTCCACATCCACAAAAGCTGATTACCACAATAAATCAGGTTGTCTTTAAATCTCTTTGCAAATAAAATTCCTTGACTATTTTGACTTGCCAATATGTAGTATAAAACAAAGAAGGGATCGATGTAATCATAACACCGTGTGAAAATTTAAATAGATAATTGATGCAGATACAAACACACCAAAAAACCTTGTACTGTAATGTGGGATGCAGAAACAATCTATGCAACTTTTCAGAGAAAGGTTGGTGAAGTATATAAATGCATGGCAGAAATCTGCTCATCTGTACAACTTCAAAGTAATGAAATGCCAAATAGTTTGAATACCAAATTGTCGCAGGCTATATGATGTATCTGACATAAATGATTTTTCATCACAACATTATATGAGATGTTGTGTTTCAGCTGACTATAAGACTGTGACAGTAGAACGTAAGTCACTAAAAACGCATGGCTTCTTAATAATATACAATTTAATAATCCTGTTTTCTTATTTTGTAATTTTACTCCTTTTTATGACAGCTATGATCTGGCTGGCTTACTAGCCTGTTTCTTTATGGAAATGTTTGCAAAGTAATATTATGCAGTTGCAGTAAGAATATCTACTGCTGCTTAAAGCAAAATGTAACAAGCATAAGAAAAGGCGAATTCATTCACTGGAGGTAAGACGAAAAGAAGTCAAATCTAATGGTTCCTCCTGTTGTCAACAGAGTTTGCAAACAGCTTTGGGGAACAGCATAGGATTGTTGGCTATAAACTGGCTTGGTTTTTCATAACTATCATAAACTGTTTGCAGATTGTGGACAAAGCTCACTACAGATCACCGTCCTTATTTGTGTGTACTGTAACATTAAGCCAAGTCACAAACTGGTGCAAGTGAACAAACATGCAGGCTCCTAGAGAGAAGACTGCATCCACTTTGCTCCTCTGTGATGTACTGTGCTATGCCATAGTTTGGCTTAGTGTGTCATCCAAACCTGGGTTCATGGTTTAGCTCTCTCCGGACAAGCCACACGGCAAACCTTGGTTACACTTAGTGATTTGTCTTGAGTGAGGTAAACCATGATTCTGGGTTCATATTGTGTTTCCACAACTAAAGACTAAGGCGTGAATTGGAAATGAAGAGGGATATTTCATGGTGCTGAACCTCTAAAACAAATGGGGGTTCACATAATACCAGTGACGTAGTGTGGGTTGTCAGCACCCGGGGCAAGGCAAGTAATTTGCGCCCCCTAGCCCGTGGATTTGCGCCCCCTAACCCTAACCCCCAGATGTTGCGCCCGGTGCGGCCGGCCCCCCCTGCACCCCCACGCTACGCCACTGCATAATACTTAGCGACTTTATACACCAAAGAAAAATATTTTTCTTACACTGAAGGTCCAATCAACATTATTCCAGCAGCATTGAGATGGCAACAAAAGATCCATGTTCTGACCCCCTTTTCCAATACGTATGAAAGCTAGTCATTTTAAAATCTAGTCATTTTAAAAGTTAGTCATTGTAAAATCTTATCTGCCTCCACATTCATTTAGAAAAATGCTACCACATGTAAAGGCTAGACAATACTCAGCTTCCAGGAATGTATCTACAGTTTGGAAACAGGCCTCGGGCCTCTGCACCTATTCATTCATCCATCATCCTAAATTCTTCTCCTGCTCACCTTGCCACTTATACAATGTAAAGACTGAATTTGAATCTTTTATCTGTCTGTGATTCAACATAGGATTTTCCTAGTTCCGTTCCATAAAACCTACACAAGAGGGGGATTTCAGATGATCTTGCATTCAAATAATTGTGGGATTTTTGCAGTCGAGTCATGGTGATACTTTGCATTTATGACGACAGGATAGAGAATGGGAAGAACTGCATCCAACTCCCAGACTCACAACAGGTACCATACCAGAGGCAACACAGCCCTCATTTTGATTGAGTCCAACCATTTTTATGTCAAGTGCTACAAAACATTTCTTCCTTCCTATGCAAATCTACTGCAAATTAAGATGCATTGCAGGAACTGTTTTTGATCAAAGCACATTGTAGGCTCTCAGTCCTCTACAAGTGAATGAAAATAAAACCTGTGAAATCTGTGCTGCTAGAGCAAAATAGTTACTTGGGCAACTTAATCTCTTTTAAAGTTTAAACAAGATAAGCAGGATAGCTTTGTAAGTCATCAGATGCTAAATCAGAGTCTACAAACAATTCAAATCATGAGCAGATACGTAATCTAATTCTGGACTATGTGTCTCCGCTGATTCAAAATCATCTGCACAATGGCTTTGCCTTCTTAGTGAGCAACTTAAACATAATGGGTGCCACATCCCAAGCCTAGCCAATTTTCGTGCTATCATAAACCAGACCCTTAGTACAGTGGTGCCCCGCAAGACGAATGCCTCGCAAGACGAAAAACCCACTAGACGAAAGGGTTTTTCGGTTTTGCGTTGCTTCACTAGACGAATTTCCCTATGGGCTTGCTTCGCAAGACAAAAACGTCTTGCGCTTTTTTCTTAAAGCCGCTTGAAGAGGCGCAGTTGCAACGGACCGTGCTTCGCAAGACGAAAAACATCGCAAGATGAAAAGACTCGCGGAACAAATTATTTTCGTCTTGCGAGGCACCACTGTAGAGCGGCAGCTTTGCATTAATAAGATCCCAGGTTCTGTCCCTAGCATATCTAGTGCTGGAAAAGGTGCCTGCCTTAAATACTGGACAGCCACTGCCTATCAATGGAGACAACACTGAGCTAGATGGACTAAGGGTCTCACTCAGTACAATGCAGCTTCTTTTGCTCCTATATATGTGGAGCCAGTATGGTGTAGTGGTTAAGAGCGGTAGTCTCATAATCTGGGGAACCAGGTTCGCGTCTCCGCTCCTCCACATGCAGCTGCTGGGTGACCTTGGGCCAGTCACACTTCTCTGAAGTCTCTCAGCCCCACTCACCTCACAGAGTGTTTGTTGTGGGGGAGGAAGGGAAAGGAGAATGTTAGCCGCTTTGAGACTCCTTCGGGTAGTGATAAAGCGGGATATCAAATCCAAACTCTTCTATATACATCAAGCAAATTACTTTATATCCGGGCTTCTTGAGATCAAGAAGCAAGCATGAGCAGCATTATCATGATTAGCAACAGATATTTTTAAAAAATATACCGTATTTTTTGCACCATAACACTCACTTTTTTCCTCCTAGAAAGTAAGGGGAAATGTCTGTGCGTGTTATGGAGCAAATGCCTGCGGGTGGCGGGGAGGATCTGCTGCAGTCGTGAGCAGAGGATCCATGGTTCCCCTTCCTTCCCTCCTCCGTGGTTACAAAGCATGGATCCACATGGATCCTCAGGATTTTTGCATTGGCCTACTCCAAACGCACTGTCAGATCACATGTCTGTGGCCACAGCATGAACCACAAAAATCATATATCCACTATTTCGTTTAGAATATTTTTTTTCTTGTTTTCCTCCTCTAAAAACTACGTGCGTGTTATGGTCTGGTGCGTGTTATAGAGCGAAAAATACGGTATATCCCGTATATTTCGCTCCATAAGACGCACTTTTTTCCTCCTAAAATGGGGAAATGTCTTTTTGTTTTTTTGCCATATCAGTTTTATTAATTTTCCAATAATGCTTTCCATTACAATCTCTCCTCTTATATTATACAATTTGCCTTTTTAGGGCCATGACTTCCTTCAAACCTTCCTTATGATTTTCTACCTTTCATTTCAAATTTCTGCATTTTCACTACTTAACCATTGCTTTCAAATCAAAAACATCAAAGCATCATATTTTCTTATTCTTCTCTGCAATGATTTTTATACCTTTCCTTACAAAGCTTCTTGCAATCCTACCAATATGTTTGATTGACTACAATTGTCTTTAAAATAATTTACAAATTAAGTCAGTCCTTGATGAACTTCTGGTCCTGCTGTTCTCAGATTCTTCCTGTCATTTTGGCCAGTTCCGCATACTCCATTAACTTCAATTGCCATTCTTCCTTTGTCAGTAATTCCTTGTTTCCACTTCTGTGCTAATAAAATTCTTGCTGCTTGTTGCATATAGGAAAAGCTTAGTATCTTGTCTGTTAATGTCTGTACCTACAATTCCCAGTAGAAAAGCTTCCGGTTTTTTAATGTATGTATATTTCAACATTTTCTTAATTTTATCATATATCATATTCCAAAAGCATTTCACTTTCTTCCATTTCCACCGCCTATGAGAAAGGGTACCTTCAAAAAGTAAGGGGAAATGTCTGTGCGTCTTATGGAGCAAATGGATGGTCCCTGGAGCCGAATCGCCCGAGTGTGGCACGCGCCATTGCCCCACCCTCCCGGGTTGCTGGCAGCCTCCCCTTTCCCCTGAAGCACCGGGAAGGTTTGGGAGCGGCGGGCAGGCTGTGCGACGTTGCCTCACACTCCCGGGCTGCTCTCTTTGAGAGAGGCTTTGCCGATGGCCTCCACTTTCCCCTAATGGCTCCGGAGATGTTGACCGGAGGATGGCGAGAAGAGGCAGCTGCCGAGAGAGGGGAGGAAGAGGATGTAGAGGAGGGGGACCGAGAAGGGAGAGGAGGTAGGTTGCCGCGAGTGGCGAGTCATGGTAGAGGACAAAGGAGAAGCAGCAGCGAAGGGGAGAAATTGCAGACGTTGCCTGAGGAGTTTGGATAAAAAGGACGGAGAGGAGGAGGCTGAAAAAGGGGCCTGTGCTGCTTGGTGGAGAGGGGGAGAAAAAAGTAGGGAGAAGGAAAGCCTTCCAAGCCTCCGCGGGAGGAGAGCGATCCTTGAGGATTGGGATGGAAGCTGCGCCCCGCCAACCATATGGCTGGCTGGCGTGCAGCTTCCCTCCCATGCCTCTGCCGGGATTGCTCTCCTCCCGAGGAAGCTGAGATTCAGAATATTTTTTTCTTGTTTTCCTCCTCTAAAAACTAGGTGAGTCTTATGGAGCAAAAAATACAGTAACAAGAAATCAAAGAAACAGACTTATTTTGTGTTGTCGTTTTTAAGTTGGATTCTTCTGCACATTGGGAAATCTGCCCCACCTTGTTCTTGTTCATATCAGACTAGTTAGCTAAGCCTCCTACACTAAGCTCCTAGCACTGAGCTTTGCCAACAAACAACAGCTGCTGGTTCCAGAGCAGTGCCAGCTGTTCCTCCCTGACCCTTTGTATCACTCTCTTATCTCATATCACTGGCATAAAAAATTATGCCACTTCAGGGGGCATCAGTGAATTTGGGTGAAAGAGGGCAGGTAAATTGATCCTCCAAAAATAGCTACAACAGCAATCTGTGAATATATTCTTAGCATATTTCCTCAAGCTTTCGAAAAAGAGAAATTTAAAAACCTATAGAGGATACATAAGACCTGTTATGAGATGCATTAGCAGAACTTAAATGCATACAGTGGTACCTCGGGTTAAGTACTTAATTCGTTCCTGAGGTCCGTTCTTAACCTGAAAGTGTTCTTAACCTGAAGCACCACTTTAGCTAATGGGGTCTCCTGCCGCCGCCGTCGCGCCACCAGAGCACGATTTCTGTTCTTTTCCTGAAGCAAAGTTCTTAACCTGAAGCACTATTTCTGGGTTAGCGGAGTGTGTAACCTGAAGCGTATGTAACCTGAAGCGTATGTAACCCAAGGTACCACTGTATCCATAATTTAACAAAAATCTGCTTTTTAGTTACCGGTCAGAATCTTGATAGATTCACTTAAAAAAAAAAAAAACCTAGACTCTTAAGGAATATACCTGAGTAATATACTTGATTTCAGACAGAAGTCATTCCCAGGAATGCCATATGTTGGGGAACTGAGACCTTTTGCATGCAAAACAGATGCTCTACTTATGAAGCTATGACCCTGCCCCCTAGGGTTCCCTCTCCTTAAAATGGCACTAGCTGGGTAAGAGCAACAATAATGCTAACACCATTTTTAGAGATAAAATCCTATTATCAAAAATAAGTCAAAATAAGTCAATTTGGAGAGCTGCTCCTGCATGAAATAATTGGTTGATTAATTCCCGGGCATAAGTTTTAGCCATACAAAATATAATGTTGGAGTGAAAAGGGTAAAACTGTGATCAAATCTTCATTTTTGCAAGGCTGCTTTGAAAGGGCTAATAAATATAATCTGATCCAAAAGTTCTTAAAGCGTTACAAAATTTGTTTGGTGCCTATTAAGATTCCAGTTTTATCCACTTTACTGCAGCGTTCCTCAATTTGAGTCCACCAGATGTTTTGGACTACAAATCCCAACCAACCCCAGACAGCATGACCAATGGCTAGAAAAAATGGAAGCTGTGGTCCAAAACATCTGGAAGACACAATTTTGGAGATGGCTGCTCTAAATATATTAGTACAGTAGAGTGTACTATTTGCATATCTATGTCTAAATCAAGGGCGATAAACCTACCTGCCCTATAAAGGAGGACAGCATTCCCTCTCAGAAAACTGTTGAGGGACTGAATTAAGGCAGTGGGTAAGGCCAAAGCATGCACACATATGCAAAGCTCATTCCCACATGCAGATTATTAATATAGTTAGACTCCAGATGTATGTTAATACTGTTTAGGTGTAAGCACATGTCTATTTGTGAGACCACAAAAACATAAAGTGGCATAATTGTTTCTGGGGGGTAACACTTGCAGGTATGATTGTATCTACATCTAATGACTTCCAATTATAATAATTAGATGAAAAATTAAATGAAGGTCTGGTAACAGAACTGCTTGTTGCAAATGATGTCAGTTTTATGTACAGTGGTACCTTGGGTTACATATGCTTCAGGTTACAGACACTTCAGGTTACAAACTCCACTAACCCAGAAATAGTGCCTCGGGTTGAGAACTTTGCAGTACATGTGAAAAGGATCTAGGAGTCTTGGTTGACCATAAACTTGACATGAGCCAACAGTGTGACGTGGCAGCTAAAAAAGCCAATGCAATTCTGGGCTGCATCAATAGGAGTATAGCATCTAGATCAAGGGAAGTAATAGTGCCACTGTATTCTGCTCTGGTCAGACCTCACCTGGAGTACTGTGTCCAGTTCTGGGCACCACAGTTCAAGAAGGACACTGACAAACTGGAACGTGTCCAGAGGAGGGCAACCAAAATGGTCAAAGGCCTGGAAACGATGCCTTATGAGGAACGGCTAAGGGAGCTGGGCATGTTTAGCCTGGAGAAGAGGAGGTTAAGGGGTGATATGATAGCCATGTTCAAATATATAAAAGGATGTCATATAGAGGAGGGAGAAAGGTTGTTTTCTGCTGCTCCAGAGAAGCGGACACGGAGCAATGGATCCAAACTACAAGAAAGAAGATTCCACCTAAACATTAGGAAGAACTTCCTGACAGTAAGAGCTGTTCGACAGTGGAATTTGCTGCCAAGGAGTGTGGTGGAGTCTCCTACTTTGGAGGTCTTTAAGCAGAGGCTTGACAACCATATGTCAGGAGTGCTCTGATGGTGTTTCCTGCTTGGCAGGGGGTTGGACTCGATGGCCCTTGTGGTCTATTCCAACTCTATGATTCTATGATTCTATCTTAAAGGTGTGACTTTTGTGTGTGTGTGTGTGTGTGTGTGTGTGTGTGTAACTGCATTTAACTTTTTTATCTGCTACAGCCACCAAGACATGCACTGATGTTTACTTGACACTTATTCAGAAACTGTAGTTATTTTAATGTTGCTCATGCACAGTGCCTTGGGGCACTTGCTCCACAGACGTTTTAAAAAAGTGAATTCAATTGGTCACAAGGCTTAATTGTTGGGTAACTGTAAAATGTTTTCTGGCCTTGGGCCACTATTTGAGCAGCCCAAACACACTGTAAGACAGAGATAACTTAATGCTTTAAGTATTCATAATAACAAAATATGCCTAGCTGCTCATTTGCACTGTTGTTATACATATTTATCAATGCTTCCCTCAATAACGATGCACAGCTGTATGGTATAAATATAGATGAGATGATTAAGAAAGAAGTCTTACAAATATGTTTTCATTAACTTCTGTAAAGACATAAGATTCCGCTGATTAAATACAGTTGTATAATTAGTGCCTGTAATGGGAAGCATGCACCTCTGGTCAAAATCTGAACTGGAGAACTATATGTGCTTTTTCTTTATTTCCCTATAGGTACACAGGATGTGAAGTGCTGAGTAGAAAAAGGGAGCAACAGCATGCAGGGAAAGGTATAGCATTTGAATTGAAAGAAGCCATCGAAGGTGAGCAGACTGCTATCTCATTGTTTCACATGTTGGGGGAAGAAGGAGCTCTGTCTACAAACTATGGGGAGGTGGACATTGTGAGTGACTTGAATCTCCTTTCATTTGTTCGCTCAACTCTTTGGGTGAGAAAAGAGAAAGGTTTTCTTAAAACACTTTAGCTGGGGCCAGATAAAGGGATCAGTACCACACAAGCTGGGATGGTGCCTGAATCTGGGTAGTCATCTCCCACCATGGCACCAAACAAACAAAACAGATCAGAATCCTTTCTAGGATGACCGTTTTCAGCTAAGATTAAAGTACATGTTAATGAAAGCTATTAACTGCTGGAGTGACAATTCTCTCTCTCCCCCTGTCGCCAACAGACTGTGTAGTTGTACAACACAAAAGATATTATTATTATTATTATTATTATTATTATTATTATTATTAAAAATCTGAAGTTTAGGAGAAATCCCCATTATACAATTTTAAAACAGAAAGCTAACAAGTGCTGGCAAACAAACATACTCATAGCAGGGGAGGAATAATGAAAGCTCAGCACAACCTAAAAACATAAAAAATGTTTTCATTATGTGCCAGAAAACCAACAAGGATTGAGCCAGCTGGACTGGCTGGAGAAACGAGTGCCAGAAGGCAGCACTTGAAAGGCCTTGTCCTGCCTCTCTGCCAAT
Organism: Podarcis liolepis; assembly: GCF_965112155.1. Taxonomy (NCBI): domain Eukaryota; kingdom Metazoa; phylum Chordata; class Lepidosauria; order Squamata; family Lacertidae; genus Podarcis; species Podarcis liolepis. The sequence continues at coordinate 17,768,471 of NC_139557.1, read as the reverse complement.
CAATCAATCAATCAATCAATCAATCAACTGAAGTCAAAGGAACATGTGTCAAGGCCTCAGATAACAACTGCAGAGGGTGGACACGTTAAAAGAGGATAAAGTGGTACCTCAAGTAACCAGGTCATAACCATTTAGGGCTTTGTAGGTAATAGCTAACATACTGAATTCACAGTGTCAGGAACCACCAGAGCTGATGGTTCTTAAGAAGTGAAGCAGGATCCTGTGGCATCCAGTGGGTACCCCAGATGGAACTCTGAGGACTCCATACCACCTGAGGTCCAGCCAGAAGGGTGTTTTCCCAGGTGACATCCTATCCAAGGGAGTTCTGATAGCAGGAGGCTTATTTGCAACTATGTCCTGAATGTTTGCATGTCTGATGTCATATGATGTCCAGTGTATGACACCTGGGCATTGTTTACTCAAAATGGCCTTGTGGGTCGCATCAAGAGGGCTGGCAAGCCTATTTAGGCACACAGACCGCAGGTTCCCCACCACTAAACTATGGAACTATTTAACTTTAAACTATATACAATGTAACAAAGCTCTAAGCAATTGAAACTGAGGCTGACTAGAATTCATCAGGAAAAAACTATGTACAGTTGTACTTTTCACATATAGAGATCAACTGAAGCATAAAAACTTGAGAATTATTTTTTTTTTAAGGCAAAAAAGTGTTTCTGCAATTAAAGACTGTAAATCAACTGACTGGACCAAGAGGAGCCCAGCAAATCCCTTACTCTGGCAAGCTGCCCACAAAAAAGCTGCAGGTGGTAAGACTGAAAGAAGCCTGTATCCAAACCAGAAACTTAACTGCTCTGAAACCCAATGCCTCAATTATCAAGCTTTATTTTATGATGACAAAAGTGTAAATGACATGTTATAATGTGAAAAGTAAAATGAATCATTCACAATGAATTGCTTTTCATCTCTTATTGTTCCCTATGCATTATTGTTCCTTAATATTACTTAACAACAGCAGTAGTAATAGTTGCAAATGATTAAAACTGGAATGACACATATTCAAATAATTTAACAAGAAAAGAAAAAAGAAAGGAATTGCACTCTAATACAAAAACATGGGCAATCAAAATAATTGTTTGCCTTGCTGTTCCAGAGGGCAAGGGGATCAATTGTTGTTTCTCTTATTCCTTTTGTGGACACTTGCAAATTGCATTTCCTTTGTTCCCTAATCTCCCCTGAAGTAGGACAATCCTTGACTAAGATTTGCATTCCAGATCCAGCAACTCCTCAAACATCCTGGAATTTCAGTTTCTAGGAGAAGAAAGAAGCAAGCCTCACATAACCAGGTTCCATTTACCTCAGTCTTATCTTAGGGAAAGATGGAAGAGTCCCAGGCTCCATACAGTGCATTTGCTGTGCACAAACCAGTGCACAAAATTTAATGCTTAATTTAAAAAAAAGTAACACCAAGTGCCTCTTTTTTAAAATAATAAGTTTAATACTAAATCTGAAGCTTATTTTTATATTGCCTTAAAATTGAATCAATCACATCTATTAATCACATTGGCTTGGATCCAGAGACACTGGGAGCAGCATTCACTCATGCTGGTGGAAGGGAACAGAGATTTTCACTAAATCCATAGGCTCCACCCTGTATCTTATTCCAATAATGCACCAAATCTAGCTGAGTGGTCTTAATAGACTGTCCTCTATATCTTGAATGATCCGATCACAGCTTATTGAGATTGAGTTATGCATGTTCCTTTCCCTGCACACGCAGCCTCATTGCTTTCCCCTTCATATAAACCACAATTAAATCAGGAAGACTTATGAACAACAATTTTCCATTTCATCTGAAAAAGGAAACTCTGGCTACCAATTTTGGAGTAAGTCAGGATATTACACCACAGTTGAAGCTGGTTTAATATCCCGACTTGTTCCAAAGTTAATAACCATAGCTCCCTAGTATGGGTAAAAAATGGAAACTATGATTAAACAGTGACTAGTTCCTAGTTTGATTTGCTGTGTTCTTCAAAGATTGAGGGCACAAGGAGAAGGGGACGACAGAGGACGAGATGGTTGGACAGTGTTCTCAAAGCTACAAACATGAGTTTGACCAAACTGCGGGAGGCAGTGGAAGACAGGCGTGCCTGGCATTCTCTGGTCCATGGGGTCACGAAGAGTTGGACATGACTAAACAACAACAACAACAACAAAGAATACATGCTATCAGGCCAATTATAGATTACTAAAAATAATATAACGATTTTATCTATTTACAGGTGATGAGTGCCTGGCACTGCCTAGGAATTTGTAGAAACCCAAAAATATTGTGATTTTTAAATGGATAGGGCAATTTGTGAGTTTGGACCTGTCATGCAGGCAAAGTCCCACCAAAGCCACATTTTGGCTTTGTCATAGAATAATAGAATTGAAAGTTGGAAGGGACCCCATGGATCATCTAGTCCATCCCCCTGGAATGCAAGCATCCTGCACACAACCATCCCTGGGTGGGTTCAAACCACCAACCTTCTGGTTACAGCCAGATGCACTGACCCATTGAACCACGAAGACTTATAAATGTAGAATATATTATTGTGGGTAAATAAATGACCACTACAGTGCCTTTCCTCCCATGCCAGCTTCAGATCACCTTCTCAGACTCCCGTTTCTCCTTATTGACCTTCCAAAGGAATTGCAAAACACATCTCTTCCACTTGACCACTTGTTCTGGCTAATTTTACTGGTGGGAGGAATCATTCTCTACACCAGTGTTTCCCAACCACTGTTCCGCGGCACACTAGTGTGCCGCGAGATGTTGCCTGGTGTGCCGCGGGAAAAATTAAAAAAATCGAAAGATTTTTTTTTTTTTTAAAGTCACATTTTCAATTGGGGCGCCGTCACTAGATGACCCCTGGGGTTCCCTCCCTCCCTCCCGCTCTGCGCCTCCCTCCTCCTCCGGGGAGGCCCTTCCTGGCTCTCGGCCAAGGCTTGGCGGCTGCCACTCACTCACTCGCTCGCCCACCCGTCCCTCCATCCCTGCACCCGGCCTCTCCCCCTCCGTCCCCAGCGCGGGGGCTGCCGGGATCCGTAGTCCCCTCGCCCTTGGGCTCCGCGCCCGCGCGGGGTGCGCGAACTACGTTTCCCAGCGTGGCCTGGCGGGCCGGGCGTTTTGTTTGAAGCGCTCTTCTCCCGGCCATGGAATGAGCGCAGTGGCGGCGGCCGGGCGGGCAGGGGCTCTTCCGCGCAGACCCCGCGCAGCCTGCCTGCGCCCCCGCGGAGATCGGGCGGCAGGATGGAGCCCGGGGATCCCCGCGGAGGCGGAGCGGCGGAGGCTGCCCCCCAGGTAGGGCTGCGTCGGGGGTTTTTTATTTTTGCAATGCTGCATCCGCGCCGGAGGGGACGCATCGGACCGCGGGGAGACCCCTTGGCGGGCGTGCAAGGCAATGCATGCGTGCAGGCGTTGCATGGAGTGCAGTGCAATGCAATGGCAACGTGGCGCCCTGCATGCATGCATGCAACTTCCACCGGCGCTCCGGAATTGGCAGGTGAGGGGAGTCCCCAGTGGGCAGCAGAGAGAGCCGGGAGGGCGAAGGGGAGCCAGGGGGGAGCAGCGCTGCTCCCCGAGCCGAGCCCGGGGGGGAAACTTCGGCATCGTTGCGCCGGGTGTTGGAAGCGGAGGCTGGCGGGGGCCCCTCACCTGCAAAACCTGGTCGCCTCTCATATATTTCGTGCATTGCATTCATCGCCCGCTTTCTCCTCCAAGGAGCTCCCGGGGGCGCGTGTGGTTCTCCCCGTGTTATCCTCGCAACAACAGCCCTGCGAGGTGGGTCAGGCGAGTGGTCCAAGGGAGCACCCAGGGATTGTCCTGGCCAGGTGGGGTGATTTGAACCCTGCTCTCTGCCCGGTCTTCGTCCTCATTTAGTCCCCACATGTGCATGACTGTGCATGACTGAGGTTTTCCCCCCTCGTCTTGGCTATGGTGTGAGTCTGTGCTGTTAATTAATGGGGTTCTGCCTTCGGAGAAGATGAGCCAGCCCTCAAGGAGGTGATTATGTAATTTGCTAGCAATTCATGTCCCTCCTGGCGTGACGCTGCGCGCTGACGTCACGGGGCTGTAATGGTGGTGTGCCTCGATATTTTTTTCATGAAACAAGTGTGCCTTTGCCCAAAAAAGGTTGGGAAACACTGCTCTAACCTACCTCTGAGTAATCTAAACCATGAGGAACTCTCTTGATAGATGCTTAAAAAAAAAAAGGGACAGGAGAAGATTGCATTCACTTTCCTTCTTAGTCTCTACAACAGAAGATTTACACTAAATGAAAAGCAGGAGGATTTAAGCTCTTACGTGCCTTCTGGTATTCCTCCTTGGAATGTAATGCTAACCTAACAACATCCACAAGGACAAAAGTTCTAAATTAGTCTAGATCAATAAGAGCATAATTATAGAAAAGTTAACTAGTGCTCTACCAAAACATGGGTGCTTTTCATGAGCTTAAAAACATCTTGACTCCATCTAGCACTGAGGTTTCCAAACTTTTCATGTTGGCGACACACTTTTTGACTTGCATCATTTTGCAACACAGTAATTCAGTTTTACTAGCAAACCTGAGGTTAAACTAACCCCTTTCCAGCCCCAAGAGGAGCATGGGGAGCATTCGCACGACACACCTACACCTTGCACAATACACACACAGTTTGGAAAGCTCTGGTCTAGTATATACTTCACTTCTCCTTTGACAACACCTCAAGCAAATGCATGAAAAACACTAAAATTTATCAAGAATGCTTTCTTTTTCCATATAGAGTAGTCTCTGTGTGCACTACTTTCTCTTCTTCAAAATCATAAAAGGATATTTCTACAATATTTTCCACCTAATTCTGTAGAATCTATTTCCATGGGTATTTATGCTGGAGCAGAAAGAAACTATATTCCATTTTCCTCCCTTTCAATGTGCATTTTAGTTTTCCCTTTGCAAACACATCTGTTAAGGCTAAAGGTTCTAACTCAATGATTCAGTACAAAGAACCAATAACAAGGATTAGTTCTTTGGGGAGTGTAAACAGGATTAAATGGTGATTTTTAATGTCTTAGAAACTGCAAAACAACAGGGAAAGGCCAATTGTCCTCCTAAATGAACTGTTGCGATAAGTGCCAGCTGAAATGCTGCACCGAAAAGTAGAACTGCTTGCTCTTTTTTGAATAACATAGGTGCATACTTAACTAGATAATCATCCATTGACTTGAGTGAATAAGGAATGCAACTGTCTGTGGAATTATCAGTCATTTTCTTGCAGCTTAATATATATTAAAACAGAAATCATTTATTTTTTAATATACACCTTGTGTGCTCCCCACTTTCAGTCCCACCATTATCAAAAGGCAGAATTAGTGATTGAAATTTTCATTACACCAATACTGCTATCTGGGTGTTTTTCTCCTACATATTTCTTGCCATCATCTTAGAAGCCATCATCTCATGCCCTGCCTACTAAATATCCTAATTTGGACTATGCTTTGTCAGAGTGGTGAATACACCTTCACAGTTGCTGATGTGGCCTATTCACCTTTTTGCAAGGACCTGAAGTTGATGCTGAATGTATTTCCTCAGGGTCCTAACTCAGATTCCCAGACTTTCAGCAATAAGGTTCCTATTCTTCCAGCACTCCAACCAAGTCTGAAGTCGGCTGTAGCACTGCAAATCATCTGGCTACTTTCTATGCCAGCACTGCACTGATTTGGGCAGTGTTGGCTTCACCTACCTGATCTGCTTCAACCAAACGTTACTGAAGCAGCATGAAAACTGCCACACTGCAGCAATTCCTATGATGCTGCTGGTAGAATATGAGTTGGGCTTTGGAACATTTATTTTTAAACTCTGTAAACATAGTTCTCTACTATACTGCCCCTCACTTTTCTCCACTGATGTTCTTTACTTAGCTCCCCTGACTCCAATGTACTTCTATCTTCCATTACACTGCATATTATTTAACCTCCTTATTGAGGTTCAGCCATAAGTCAGACTTTATTTCTTTCCCTCCTCCACCCTCACTCTCTCTTTATGGATTTTGAGAGAGTTCCTAATGGATTATTTTCAGCCCACTTATTAAATGTGCAGTTTGCCTCCTATGCTTGATTGGTTATAAAACCAAAATTATAATCGCACGATACCCACAGCACCCAAATTAAACCACATATGGTCTATTTATCCCTATTTTCCATATTGGGTGACACTGGAACATGCTGGTCAATAACCACACAGTTTGAAGTTGGAGTTAACTCTTCATTTGCAAAAGCATGGTCTCCACAGACTTGGTTGAGTATCATGTCTAGCAGAGCAGCTCATTCCTGGTAGTCTTACTCCATGAAAATCAGTTGCCAAAACTGAAAGACCCCACCTCCTCCCAGCAGTCTAACTCCCCTCCTCTCCAGGGCTTTCCCCAAGCAGTCCGAGACAGTGTCTGTGTCCAGCCAACCTCTCCTCCACCCTTTTCATGCCTCCTCTGGTTCTGGAAGTCAAGTGGGGAGGGGAGCTTGTTGCAGCAGGAGGGGGAGACACCTGAGGCTCTTCACCAGCCTGACTCATCTCTGCCTCTTGACCTCCCTTCTCCCACTGTCCTGGTTTAGCTTTTGCCACTGGTTCTGAACTTTTTGCTGCCACAGACTCACTAGGCCCTGTTACCTATTCCATTTCTGACACCTCCTCCTAATCTTCTCCTTCTGACCACTTATCACTGTCCCACCACCACTCCATGGGCTCTGAGACTTCTTCCCTTAGTGGTTCCCCAGCTAGTTTGTCCTGCCATTCCTCTGCATCCAAACAGTCCATGACATTGGGTCCCTATTTTCTTGGGCCTGTTTGATTAAAAACACTAGTAACCATATTTGGCCTTCTGGGGATAAATTCAAGATACGTTTTTGAAAAACTGTTAGCATGTGCATACATGCACTGCAGTTCCTTGGGTGTTTGACTCCACCATAGGTTATCTGTAAGCTAAATTTCTGTGAGTGGGAGAGAGACACTGACTGTATAGCAGAGGCATGCAAATACAAACACATGAACACAAAGCCAGTACTTTGCTTACTATTCCCTTCCAACTGCTCTATATGTTTAATTTCCAGAAGTTCTATCATAAGTACCAAGTTACAGGCTGAAAGATTAAACATTCTATTAACTTTAGTTGAATACCACCAAAGTTTTACTCAGAACAGACCTACTGAAATTAATGAACATGTCTAGGTTCATTAATTTCAAATGGTATACTACGAGTAAAATTTTGTTTAATATCACCCATTTATTTTTTAATACCCCCCGTTTCAGAAACCACTATGTAATGAACTACTACAGAGTAAATTAATACAACCCTATAGTAGCAGCACCAGAAGAATCTCCAGCAATGTGTAAATCAGGCAGAGGGAGTGAGAACAGGTCTTACAAATATACCTTTCCCTATTGTGATCCAAGGAAGGTCGGAAAGTATGCAAAGTCTCCCCAGTTTCCAGCATTTTCATTTCCTGTACTGTAATTTTTCTACATCTTTCATATTTCTTTATTTTTTACTTTATATCCAAGGAGCTCAAGGTAGCGTACATAATTTTCCTCCTATCCACATAACTACTGTGGGAGGTAGGTTAGGTGGATTGTGAGTAACTGACTCAAGGTCACCCAGTGAGCTTTTTGACTGAGTGGAGATTTGAATCCTGGTGTCTGAGGTCTACTGCAACACTCTAACCCAGGGGTCTGCAACCTTTAAGACAAAAAGAGCCACTTGGACCCGTTTTCGAAGAGAAAAAAAACCTGGGAGCCGCAAAACCATTGCGACATTTAAAACAAATATATCTCCGGAGCCGCGATCTGACAGCGGGCGGGAAGGTGACGTCGGGACGGTGCGTGACTAACGCACGCACCGCCCCCATGCGACGTCACAGCCAGTACAGCGCCCGCCACAGTGGGGAGTGTCAGGGCGCACAATGCGCCTCCTCCCCTCGCTAGTATCCGCCCCGGAGCCGCGGCAATGGTGTAAAAGAGCCACATGCGGCTCCGGAGCCGCGGGTTGCAGACCCCTGCTCTAACCACTACACCACACCAGCTATGTCTATGACACAAAACATCATGTAATAAATATTTTATTTCCCTTCTTCTCTCTCGCACTCAGAGTATATGTCTCTACCCAATTAGAAAAGCTTTTCAAGCAGCTAATAGAGGACTCTGGCCGACAAAAGCATGTGCCAAAATAAATCTATTAGCCTTCTACATGCCACTGTATTCATGTTGTTTCATGTTGCTTCATGTTGTTTCCATCTTAATTTATTTGCACTTAGGTTCCACTAAAAATCCATGTGAAAATAAGTCAAGACTTAATTCTCGTTAATTTCAATGGAAACTAACTGCAGATACCTTCACATGGATCCAATGCTTTGTTGTTTTGAGCAAAGGCAAAGACGGCTACCCTCCATATTCACATTGTGCTGTAGAAGGCAAGCAATATAAAACATGCTTTAGATGTATTCATTGAAGTCTACCTTCCATTAACCTCCACCTATATATCTTTTCAGTCACTTTCTTCTTTTGAAAAAATTACATTGCTCACTGCTCTAGAATCTTCTTCACAAACATCCCCTTCCATTTGTCTCTACCGATAAGAGTTAAATTATTGAACTCACTAGCATTTCACTTCACTTTGATATTTCTCAGGTGGGGCAATGCAGGTCTGGCTTTCAGAAAATCTTCAGAAGCTTTGTTAGCATGGTAATTGCTGCTTCTGCTTCCTAATTACCCATTGCCATTTTCCTCTCTCATTATATACTAATTAAGTTCTAATCTTGACCGTCACCAATCATTCCACAGCCTTGGGCAAATCGCAATGTTTCTTCATTTTAGCACAACCTAAATAATGTTAACAAAAAATTATTTGTTGGGACTCAGTCAGATTTTCACTTAATGAATTTTGAAAAGTGAAAGCGAAGTAGCAATAATATGTGAGTTGAATAAGCATGGTTTCTGTTATGGTGGGCTACTATCACTAGGTATTTAATCAAAAGTAATGCTACTACTAGAATAGAGCAGGATGCGGGTGGTACTGTGGTCTAAATCACAGAGCCTAGGGCTTGCCGATTAGAAGGTTGGCGGTTTGAATCCCCACAACGGGGTGAGCTCCTGTTGTTCGGTCCCAGCTCCTGCCCACCTAACAGTTCAAAAGCACGTCAAAGTGCAAGCAGATAAATAGGTACCGCTCTGGTGGGAAGGTAAACAGCATTTCCGTGCGCTGCTCTGGTTCGGCAGAAGCGGTTTATTCATGTTGGCCACATGACCCAGAAGCTGTCTGCGGACAAACGCCGGCTCCCTCAGCCTATAGAGCGAGATGAGCACGCAATCCCAGAGTCGTCCACGACTGGACCTAACGGTCAGGGGTACCTTTACCTTTACAATCCTACTGAACACTGGATTGCTCCATGTTAAGGTGGCTGTGGATTGCTTCAAAGTTTCTTTCTTAAAAAGGTAACCCCTTTTGCTTTCTTTAGCTTATTGTGCACCCTACAAGCAAAATAGCAGCAATTCTAAAGCTCAAATATTTACTTCAAAGCAATACATTTTCAACACCTGTTTGCTATTTAAAAGCTGTGAACAATACTGCATCTTGTAATGTAGCTCTGAATCCAAGTTAAATGGCATGTAATACATGTAAGAATGTCTTACATTCTTGTTGCAAAGCAACAGCTCACTTCAAGTTTGTATAGAGCAGAGAGATTGGTGCCTCGCAAGACGAAATTAATTCGTTCCGCAAGTTTTGTCGTCTTGCGATTTTTTTCGTCTTGCGAAGCACGGTGTCGGGAAAGTTTTGGAAAAGCTTCAAAAATCACCAAAGTCTTCAAAAACCTCAAAAAAGGCTACCACACCGCATGCTATGAGTTGCTCCTCGAAGTCAAGTCACAACTGTATTAACAGTGTTAAGAAAAAGGAAACAAACTTGCAAGACGTCTCCGTCTTGCGAAGCAAGCCCATAGGGAAAAATCGTCTTGCGAAGCAGCTCAAAAAACAAAAAACCCTTTCGTTTTGCGAGTTTTCCGTCTTGCGAGGCATTCGTCTTGCGAGGTACCACTGTACTTTCAATATCTCTCTGCTGTGCCTTATCCCCCACCCCCCAATGTCACAGTGGTGTCAATACTGTACCATGAAGTATAATCAACAGCATGCACTGCATTGCCAGAGAACAGAGTTCTGCCACTATTTTGTACCCCCCCCCCATGGAGTACTTTGTCTCAAATAATTTTATTTGCTACATCTGAACATGAGCTAGAAGGGATGTAGCTTCATGGGGCAGATCAAGTTGTAAGCTTCCTACTGAAATCTATTGACATAGACAAGGAAGTGGCCTCACCTACTATGCAATAAGCATAGAACTTTCCAAGATCATTAACAGAAAACTGTGGGAGATTTATGCAGCTAAACATAACTGCATAATTGCCAGTAAGTAAAGGGTTAAGGAACACAGAGTTCTTAATTACTAGAGAAGGCTCACCCACAGAGAGAAAAGAAGTGAATGTTGCATGAGTGAGACCTCTGATTACTGTAAGTAAAACATTTTAACCTTACTTAAGGTGGTAGTCTATTCAGGTGGTAGAGGCTGAGAGCACAATTGTGAGCTCTTAATACTGGGACATTTAAAGGTTTAATAACCTATATTTCTCATGTTTTGCAAATGCTGCATGCATTTCTATTTTAAACTCTTTTAACTAGAGAGTGTGTTAAGCCCCACATGCTTTTTGAATCCAGGCAGTCAACTGTTTTTCTTTTGCAGTTTCCCACACATGTGGGACTTCATTTCCCAACACAAACCTCCTTCCATTTCTAATCTAATCATAACCTCAGTGTGCCACCCATTACCTATCTATGTGAACCCTGATATTTCAAATGCCTTCTCCAAGACATCCCATAAATCCCACTGGAACTGGACATATTTCTTATGTTAAACAAAGACACCTGAAAATTGCCTTTCCAGTGTCATCCTTTTATGCATCCAAATCTTTCTGCACTCAAATTTATAACATTGCTGGCATGCCAGAATTTACCTGAGTTTGAAAATTCCAGAGTTTTTGTCCTTTGTTCCTTCCTTTTCCTGAGGTTCCTGCCTCTCCTTTAATTTCTGAGCCTCGATCCCTTCTTCTTTTTCATCCCCTCCCAAAGTTAATGTTTTCCTATCTGTTGCCCATCCTCACATCTCTTCAGTGGAGTTTCCTATCCTTGAGTTCCAACCCTAAAGGTAAAGGTAAAGGGACCCCTGACCATTAGGTCCAGTCACGGACCACTCTCGAGTTGCAGCGCTCATCTCGCTTTACTGGCTGAGGGAGCGGGTGCACAGCTTCTGGGTCATGTGGCCAGCATGACTAAGCCATTTCTGGCGAACCAGAGCAGTGCACGGAAACGCCGTTTACCTTCCCTATTTATCTACATGCACTTCATGCTTTCAAACTGATAGGTTAACAGAATCAGGGACCAAGCAACGGGAGCTCACCCCGTCGCGGGGATTCAAACCGCCGACCTTCTGATCAGCAAGCCCTAGGCTCAGTAGTTTAGACCACAGCAACACCTGCGTTCCAACCCTACTTCACCCAAATTTCCCCTACCATGGTGTTCTCAACAGAACCCAAAAAACCTTCCATAATAATTATCGCCTCTCCCTTCCCCTTCTCCTCAGCAGCAGAAGTTACTGTACATCACTGAGTCTTGCCACCATTTCACTCTCTCCTTCTTCTCCCTTCCTGGGAGGCTTTCAATAGTTAACAAGAAATAATTATACAAGAAATAATGGGATAGCTCTTGTACCACTACAGTTACTGTTTCAGAGAGTGCATAGCCAAGAGCAAATTAGTGTTTGTTGAAACAATAAGTGGCCATCCACAGTTCTAATGTATGTTACAAATCTATGAATCAGCAAAGGGAGCACTCTATTAAACACTCACAAACAAATTAAATGCCTACCATTTAAAAATTCAATATGTGATAAGCAACATATAATTTATGGGTTATATTAGCCAGGATTAAAACTAATGGGCAAAATGAACGCAGCTATCTGATGAGTATATACTTATTTTAGATTTGAGAATGATGAAAGTAATTTACAGTACTCATTTTAAAGTTTCAGCCAACACAACCAAAGTTAATGAAATTTAGTATCAACACAATCTGAACTGGAAAAGAGTGTGTGTGTGTGTGTGTGTGTGTGTGTGCGTGTGTGCGTACGTGCGCGCACACACACACACACACACACACACACAAACAGTGCTTTCATAGTTCTTCAAATTTGATAGCATGACTCACTTTGTGCTGAGGGGGAAAACACATGATGGGTACTTTTTAATCATTTTTCTCTATGTTGAGAATTTCTTCAAAACAGGGTACAACTAAGAATTTGTGGCAACCAGCTTACATTAAGGTCAATCATCCAAATCAACTTTTAGAAAATAATTAATATTTTTATCTCCATCTTTGAATGCTCTTTATAAAAACAAAAAAGTGGGGTTAGATAAAACAACTTTCAAAACTGAACAACAAGTCACCTCTACAGCTATAAGACCTTGCGCTCAGTTCTCAGGGCCAGCATTTGTTATCAGCATGGATAGGCACCTGCCAACAGCCTGTGGAGTTCAGAAGGGTCCATCACAAGATGCCCGCCTAACACTCCTTCTGCCCCCTGACTTCCCAGAGGTCACTTACCTCCTCCCTCAGCCCCCAGATAGTATTACTCCAGACACAGCTCTTGTTATGGATGCAGAGCCACCAATGGCTACTTTGGCAGCTGATGGGCAAGCAGGCATCACAAGATGCAATGCCCAACGTCAATTTAAAAGTACCTGTAGATGTCTAAGAGATGGAAGTTCTACTGGGCTACCATGCAGCCAATTTTAGATGTTACTTCATACAGTCTTTTACAAGGCTCTACTATCTTTATGTTTAAAAAAACTGACTAAGGGAGGCTAAGCTCTTTGGAAGTTCATCAGGTTTATGTAGCTGCTTAAAAGCTTTATGTGCCAAATGCCAAAACATTTCAAGTCAATGCTAGTAGCAAGCTCAACTCTTGTCAGAGCAGCATGTTACCATAAATCAGAGTCTAGTTTATTTCCTAGAACTATAATGCTTGAAAACTAAACAAGTGCCAAATGTACACTCAAGCTACCACCGAACATGTCTGTCCAAAGAAAATCTTTAATATCCTCATATGGCTCTGACAAGTGTCAACTTAAACACAGCACACACTAAAGGTAAATATTTATCAATGGTGACTGTAACAGTTCCCATATATTTTTAATGCAATTAAATAATTATCGATTTGAAGGAAATAGAAAAGTAGTGTTTATTTATTATAACCAAGTGTTCTTGGTAGAAGTTAAAACATACATTATATGTCAAACAAAGATACAACCAACACAAGAACACTGAGGAGTCCATAGAATGTGCTGTGGTATGTATAGGTTAATCAATTAATTTAAAAGGTCTTTAGAAATAACTTTTTTGGCAGCGGGCAACCTAATCCTGATCTGGCCCCACAACCACTGAGTGAGTGGTAGAAGGCACAAAATAAATAAACAATTTCTCTAATTTTTGTATGACTGTCATATGTTATCAGTATTATAGAGTACTGCTTAAAATTCAATAAAATTGACTGTAGGAACTGTTGATTAGAAGGATTTTGAAACATTAGTAAACAAACACAATTCACTGGCATTAGCTTCATAGGAAAGCACTACAGGCTTCTTGATTGTTTTAAATGATTGAATATGGCCTAAAATAAATTGTCCAATCTGTGTCTTGAGGAACAGGCACAGATGCCAGCTAGGTTGAAAGGCTCTTGCTTTAGCCTAGTGTGTGGTTGTTGGCAGTGTTGTGGCTTGTCCCTCAGTAATCTTCTGTGTTTCGTGAGAATTGGGGCTAAAGCTGCCAAACATGAAGCTATAAAATATAAACGGTGGACATTGACAAGCAAGAGGATCTGTCACTATTCCATTCATCAAAATGTTCCCCTGGGCAGTGATACTGCAAACAATCTCATTTGTTGGAAAATTGTATTATATGGAGTAAACTGTTTGTAGGTCGTGGAAGGCTTAAAGTCATGCCAACTGCAGTATTGGAAAGACAGACTCTACCAGATAGACTGTGATATTCACTTGTGCATTTGTGACTCAGAGGAGGCAGAAGACCCATCTTGCCATATTTTGAAATGGAGTTAAATAGCCAGAAAACTATATGGGCCCATCTTTGTAGGGCAGATTGAATATGTTATCCATATGTTGCCCAGCTATCTTTGCTGTGCCGCTCTTGAAGGTGGTTGAAATAACAGAAACTTGGGAGGGCATAGGATGTCATCATTATATATTTTGGTGTCATTGTTTGAATCACATAAATTTATAAATACATTTATGTGATTAATAGACAAGGAATGATGTTCATCATCCAGTTAGAGACATACTGAATAGTAATAGGTTGAGCCAAATTAAAAGATACTTTACAAGGAGTCAGATGAAAACTCAAGCTCCCCACACAACTCAGCTGAGCAGCATTTTGGCCGCCACTTTACAAGGTGCTAGAAATAAGATGCTACTCTATATAGTGTTCAATAGTAGACCAATTGCACTGTCATAATTCCAGCTATTTTCCCCATGGACTACAGTACGCTTTAAAAATATTTCAATACGTCTATGAGTGGAGGTGGTGGGAGCATTTGTTTTTACTAGGAAAAATGCAGTCATATGAGCTCAACTATCGGATGCCATTTTGCCTGTAACAGCTTCTTTCCTCATTTTCATGGTCGAAGTAGAACAGCCATAGGAGCCAACTTCTAGGGGTCGAGGTCCCTTTGCCCCCCCCCCCCGGCAATAAAATGTCATGTGATCAATTATGTGGGGCGGGGCTTACCTGGCCCCACTCAATATTTTATTCAAATTGGCACCCCTGAGCACAACCATGTTACATCCAGTGTATATGAGGAACTGTCCCTAATGTGGCTGTTGACTGAGACCCTTATTGCATGGGAGTTTAGTACACGCAGCATCAGAATGACTATGGGGAAACCTGGACAGACTCGTGTTAGACATTTTTTGTGATGGAAGTGTTCAAGCATAGAACCAAGACTCTTTCTCACTATTCAGTCACTGGAAAACAACAGCTTTTATAACAGAAAAATACAGTCTTTATGGAGAAAAGTACAGAGCTATTTCAGCAATGTATAGAATGCGGCAGAAAAATCAGAGCTTCCAGTGACCTGGGAGCAAAGACATCAGTGTCCAGCCTAGTTCTTGTTATCTCCCCACCATGATTATTCTTCCTCAGGTTACTTTCTCCATTCCTATTTCTTTTCTTACTCTTGGCTATGCTACTATTTGCAAACTGCATCTTAACAATCATTAGCAGACTAAACTCTTCAAAGCATAATTACACAGATAAATGAGATCCATTTTTCTGCACCTAAGTACATGTAAAATATAACCCCCCTGTTAAGTATATGTTTAAATATGATATGCATTGAGAAAAAAGTTTGAATGACGATTTTTAAATGTTAGTTTAAGACTTCCATCACACTCTGTTTCAGAACCAGCAGCCTGGCAAATGAAAGAGCAAGCCTAGTGCAGTATCTTCCCCCAACTTTCTCTGCCCCTTTTTTGTGGCTGTCAGCCAAATAGAATGAACACTGGACAAAGGACTCAGATAACCAGAAAGAAAGAGGGCAGTGATAGTGCAAGCCCTTTAGCCAGTACAGCAATCAACTTATGGCAGTTTGAATTGAAGCAGCTCACTGCTGATGCCCACTATTGCTTAATATTGAACATTTCCGCACAAAGGAAAAGTCTATTCTGTCAGATGTCTCCAACGATCCTCCTATTAGCAAGACTTAAGAAGGCCTTTGTCATATCAAATATGCTCAGCTGCTTACTGCATGGTGAAGTAGTGTTAGAACCATTTAAAGATGTGTCTGACATCATTAATCTATTTGCCCTTTGACCCAGAGATCTAAATTGTAGCTATGGTGACCAAAGCTTGACCTTACAATTCTGAGAAACTTTCAAGCTCTGCATTATTTTAAGTCACATTGTTCAGTTGGACAAAGGAGCAAAGGAGAAATGTGACAGTGTCTTAGGAGTTAAGGTCAACAGGTCAATTGCACAAATTGCTTATTGTTATATGATAAGCATGACTACAAAAATTAGTTTTCATTCTTTTTGGCTTAAATACTCTGTGCTAGCCCTGTAATGCAAAGTAACTATAAAATAAGATGAATCTAATGTTTTCAACTACCTCATTTTTCGGTGTATGTTCGTTAAAGAAAGGAAATGTTGTATACAGTACAAAGAATTGTTCACATCCTCTAAGATGCAACAGTAAACTATTATATTAAAGCAGAAGTAACTGTTGCTTGTTACAGCTCAGAACAATATAGTTTCAGAAGGAAGTTAACTGGGAGATTTGGCTGGCTATTCTTGAGGTGTTGGTGGCTCACTGTAAAAACATGCATTCTAGAGCTGAGCTGTATTGGCTTGATGGAGTTCACCTGACTGATGTAGGTATTAACACTTTTCTATGTGACCTGCAGGTATGACTGAGTTATTGTTCACAGTAGGGGGGGAGGGACAAAATTGAGAGTAGTGTCTCTTTGGTGGCAGGTAGGTTTGGGAAGGGAAACAGGTATGGTCAGCTAGGGAAACCCCCTCTAAGCTCTTATTGCTCCCCTCTTGCTTTTGCTATCTGTAGGAGGTAGAGGAATAATTATCCAAAAGGCTGAAACATGAAAAGCATGTTTACTTAGAAGCAAGCTTCAACAACGGGAGTGAAACTTAGTTCAAAAGTAAAGGTAATGGAAAGAGCAATTAAATCCAGAACAAAACCAAAAAGTAATTAAAAAAAAAATCAACGCAATGCAAGAATAAATAAAAGCAGGGGGACAGTACTAATCCCACAATATTAGTATTTTTACATGTATTTAGCTTGAAAACAGAACAGAATTACAAACACTGTACCTAACCAAAATATCTTTCTAAAAATTGACTGCACAGAACCTTGTTTATATATTACAACAGCCATGGCCTTGTGGACTATAACATAATTAAATTTATTAAGTAGCTAAAAAGACATTCTTAGCAAAGCTGAAGGCAGGGAGGGGGGAGAGTACAGCTTTTACCTTCAGGAGGAAATTACATCTTAAAATCCTGTATTTAAGTTACACTGACATAGTGACAGAGGGGGATAAAAGTCAGGAAATTCAAAGTTAAAGCTGAATTCCCTTTCCTTAGCCCACATCATTGTCCTTTATCCCTTAACATTTAATTAAAACCTAGTTCTGACCAGTTGGTAATAAGCTGTACAGAAAACTGATTGTGGGAGTTGCTCCACTTCACAGTCTATTGTGTTAGACTTCCTCTCTCTTAAATTCCAAGACTGTCTGTACACCCCCTCTCTGAATGTGAAAAGGGGAAGGAGAGAACCTGGAAGAAACTTTTCTTACCAATGTCCAAATTAAATGGAAAATATTACAAAACATGCATCAAACAAAGCATCTTTGTACAAAGGGGAACAAAATAAAGGTTTTCATTAAAATAATGCAATAATTTTCTTGTTCTTGGGTCTATTTTTGTTTGCAGTTATTAATAGAAAAATGTCTATAACCTTCTCCTTTTAAATATTTGTTTATAGCCTGGTTCCCTACAGAAGCAGAACTCTTTGTGCATATGTTCAGCTATATTACTATACTTCTACATGTATTATTGCACAGCTCCCATCATAGAATCTCTTTTTCATCATTACCTCTCAGATCCTGCAATGCTCTTAATGAAGCACAGTTCTGTGGATCGTCACCCCCTGCAAAAGGGTTCTGGGAACTTATTGGAATTGCATGGCTTCAAGATGTTGTTGGACTACGACTCTCCTCATCCTTCACAATGTGGCCATGATGGTGGAGGCTAAGGAGGTTGGCGTACAACATCTGGAGACCCTCAGTTTCTCCAAATGACACTGTCTGCTTATGCCTTGTTCCCTCACCACACCTGGGGCATTCATGCCAGGTAATTACAGGGAATTCACAGCCTTCTCCTGGCTCCCATATCTCCATCTAGCACTCCCCACTGCTAAAACACTTGAGCTTGGAGCCCACATTCCTGGATGAAATGGAAGACACATAGAGGTGGCCCATTACTGTAACCTCCTGATGTGATGTAAAGTAAAGGTAAAGGTACCCCTGACTGTTAGGTCCAGTCATGGACGATTCTGGGGTTGTGCGCTCATCTCGCTCTATAGGCCGAGGTAGCCGGCGTTTGTCCACAGACAGCTTCCGGGTCATGTGGCCAGCATGACTAAGCAACTTCTGGCTAACTAGAGCAGTTCACAGAAACGGCGTTTACCTTCCCGCCAGAGAAGTACCTATTTATCTACTTGCACTTTGACATGCTTTCAAACTGCTAGGTGGGCAGGAACTGGGACCGAACAACAGGAGCTCACCCCGTCACGGGGATTTGAACCGCCAACCTTCTGATAGGCAAGCCCTAGGCCCCACGTCCCCCTGCTGTGATGTATTCCCCATTAACTCCCATTACCCCCCCCACACACACCCCTGAACATGCAGCCACTGTGCCAATGATATATCAAATTGAGACTAGCATCTGTTTTGCACTATAGGATGAGTGAACGGTTTTCTAACCATTGAGAATTGTGAGCCTTCACATAAAGCATGGGAGGTCATCATTTTAGGAGCAAAAACCTGATTCCAAAAGTCTCATTAGCCACTGTTTGAACAAGGATGCTGGGTGGACTTTTGGTCTGATCCAGCAAGGCCCTCTTTATGGTTCTTGCTAGGTAGTTCTCACAGCCAAGTGGAACATCAAGATTTAGTGGTGGTAAACCCATGAATACCCCTTGCTATTGGACAAACCAAAGGGGGCTCCCTGTTCTAGAATTTGACCAGAAGTCTGTTTTGTATTATGCCATCTCCTACTACACTGCTAAATTCATGAATAGGAGCTTTCTTCATGGTGGAAATAGCAGACATATAGAGCTTGATCCTGATCAAGACCACCAGTGGCGTAGCGTGGGGGTGCAGGGGGGCCGGCCGCACCGGGCGCAACATCTGGGGGGGCACGCTCGCACTCGCAGTTCTCTGCCCCTACTAAAATCCACGGGTTAGGGGGCGCAAATTACTTGCCTTGCCCCGGGTGCTGACAACCCACGCTACGCCACTGAAGACCACATATTGGGGAAAGATAAAGCACTCATCTCCCCCTGGCCAGCATTGTCTCAACCCAGATTCAACCTCCTGCACACACTATTTAAAAACAAACAAGTTTTCACACACTTGTTAATTAGGCAACTAATGCCATCTCTCTTTTGGCTCTCACAAAGCCATGCTCACGTGCAGAAGAAACTGTGCTCTAACATCCCATTTGTATCTGGTTTAAAATAAGTTAAAACACAATTGTGTTATCTGCAGAGCTCCAGAGCTAGCTGCCTGACCTATTGCCATGTTAACCAGAAGTCTCCTATTTGCATCCAAGGATTACTGTCTGAGTCCACTTCCCAATTTATATATTACTGAAGTCTTTACTCAACCATTGGTAAATACACTATTTCAAAAGCCGATAAAGTATATGTACTTTGTATTCGTACTTTATATTATGCTAGAAAAACATAATTGTTCTGACAATCTGTTCAAAGTGAGTTACATCAACATATAAAAAAGTAGGTTGTGGCAGCAC
Source organism: Podarcis liolepis (assembly GCF_965112155.1). Classification (NCBI taxonomy): domain Eukaryota; kingdom Metazoa; phylum Chordata; class Lepidosauria; order Squamata; family Lacertidae; genus Podarcis; species Podarcis liolepis. The sequence goes on along the minus strand of NC_139557.1, from coordinate 17,748,778 downwards.
CTTAACATATGTGAAGTATGTTTGCATTTGCATTCAAGACACGATACATCTATCCTACCCTCACTTGGTTCCAAACTAGGTAAGATTGAACATAGCATTGCCTATCTAGATTCTGAAAGCAGAGCCTTTACAGTGGTAGCCTGATATCTTTGGCAGGCTTTCCCCAAATAAATATATATGATCCCATCTTTGTCAGGGTGGGGTTCTTTTTTCTTTCGAAACAGATCTTTAAAATATATTTGTTTCTGCATTTTATTTTGACTATTATGAGGTAGGCTTTAAAGGACTTTTTCTTGCTCCAGCTTTAGTCTTTTATTAGATTTTCTTACCCCCAAATGTGTTGGTTTTTAATTGTGCTTTGTAAGCTGCAAGGGGGTGGGGGCCCTGAAAGGTATAGCTTTTAAATAAATGAAAAAGCTCTCTCTTTTTCAAACCACATGCTAACTAAGCCATTCTTTTTCATTGTCCATTTTCTCCCTTTACCACTCTTGCCACTAGCAGCACATTCAGTCACACAATGTAGAAGCACATTTCCTCAATGGAGTAAGTGTCCAGGACCACATGACACCTCCATTACTCTGGCTGATTTATAGGTCTTACTTTGCTGACACGCCAAACTTTAAACTTAAAGAGTTTCCACTTCTAAGAGACCAGCTGCATATGCTTTCTTCTTCCACCCTTGTCTCGCAAATAATGGAATATTTTATTTACACATATCAAGTCCTTCAAATGCTTTTACATATTCTAAGTTCACCACAGCCATCTGGATTTTAGAGTTAAGTGTGGTTAAGTAATATTCCAATCTTTAATTCATTATATAACCAAAACTCTATGCATTTCAAAAGGATTCTCAGTGATTACAGAGCTGCTAGTTAATACTTGTATTGTCTGATAGAAAAGGACAAGCAGTGCTAGTGTCAACGCCAAGTGGAATATTTTTATCAATTAAATGCAACATGATCTGTTCCAGACCACAGCTCAAATTGTGGAAGGGAAAGGCCTTGGGTCAAATGCACAAAACCTACCCTAAGACTCTACCCCAAAATTTTGAGAACAATCCTTCCTCTCAAAACAGGGGCTAAGGAAACAATAATAAAAACTAAGGGGGGGGGGAGTTCCCTCAGAGGCTGTTTCATGCTTGCTTGAGGGACAAACAACACCCAATTGATGAGACCATGCTATAGTAGTAAACTGATTCTGCAGTCTGGCATTAGCACCTATAGTGGCTTTTCAATTTCAGGTTTTAAGCACTATAAACTTGAATCATGAGTAATTTTCTCACCCAACTGAACTGTAATTCAGTTTACAGTATTCAAAAAAAGTAAATAAAGTCCCTTGTTTTCCTTGTAATGAAAAGGAAATATATTGCTATGGAAAGGACACTAGAAGTTGTGATCTAACCCTGGATCAAACAGAAAGAAAAGGAAAGCACTGGAAAGAATAAAAGGTTAGGAAAAGTTATTTTAAAAAGTATTTAGGGCCATTCTATTTTTGAGACAGTGAGTGGCAAGGAAGGAAATGTATTCTGCTACCCTGTGCTCCATAACAAAACTGGTGCCTTCCAGTAAGGGCTTCACATTCAGACATATACAAATTTGTATATTAGCATCCAAGTCCAGCAGAGAACTGTTAAAGTTAGTGTTCAACCACTCTGTTTCTTAAAAGTTTTTCTTTACATTGCTAATGAAACTGTGCACACATTTTAACATACTACTGTTGGACACCAACCCAATATCCGAGCAGTGTGACATATCCAGTTCCAGTGTGACATTCCAGGAGTTCCATGAACCCAGGGTTCATGTTTCTTTTTGGGAATGAGGCACAGCAGAGACTGTGGTGCCTTTATGATATATGGTTTATTTATACATATATACAACCTGTGATGGAGGGGTTCACAGCTTCAACACCCCAAAAGCCGCAGCCTTAGATTCAAACAGAAATCAAACATTGCTCTTAAATGTTGCTCTGATGCTCTCTCCAACTTGCTGCTTTACTTCCAGCTCATATCACTGCAACTCAACTCCAAATTCTGGCTTCGTCCTTCTAATTAACATGAGATAAGGGAATGGCTCTACCCATTTGCAGTCTCACACAGAGCCTCTTACCTTTGTTTCTATTAATGACCCATCACCTCAACACAGGAAGCTAGCCTGGCTTATATTTTTGCACTTGCTGGATCCAGGGGTTAGAAGGGTCTCATATACATCTTACTTCCTCCCCCCTCCCCATTTTTTAAAAAACTCTTGTTAAATTTGATAGAGCTTTCAGGAGCAGCTGCTCCAGAAATAATATCTGAACCATAGACCACCAGTTGGTATTCCTATTCTAGACTGGTAGCCAACCCGAACAAGGACTACAAAACACACAATGCAGAGGACTCAGCCACATCTCTTGCTAGTTCCTTGCTATATTCAGTACCTATGTTTAATAATAGCAATCTAAAAGCAGCAGCAACCACAAATCAGGGTCTCAATACTATGAAAAAAGAACATCAATCCTTGATTCTGGTCAATACTAACTGGAATATGGGGAAGGATAAGGGAATGCACACACACACACACACACACACACACACACACACACCCCAAGACAGTCATGCTGAGGCATGGACTTCTCTGGATGAAGTCTCTCTGCTCATGCACGGATAAATAACCTCCCCTTTCTCTGCTCCCCTCTAAGATTTAATCCCAATAGCGGAGCAGTAATCCCTCTCCTTTCCAGCCATTCCCCCTCTCACAGCTACTGCTTTAGCTGATCATTCTTTAGAACTGTCAGGTAGTTCCAAGCAGTGAATCTCACACTTAAACAACAACAAATTAAAACCTAGTTCTCTTGCAGCTGGAAGAAAGCAGGGGTAATATTAAAATGATGCTATTCAAAATGTGAAAATGAGAACAAGCAGAAGCTAAAACCATTACATCAGGACTGCCATAGTCCATTATCTAAACAGTTCTATTTTGCAAATAGTTGGAGAGCTCGTTGATCCACAAAATGAAATTAAATATGCAGAACACGGGTCCTGACATGCTCAATGCAAGACAGTTTTTAGAAAATGTAGACAGATGTAGATAAATGTAGATGTAGAGGAACATTTTCCAAGCAGAGAAGGTAAAAACACCCAACAGCAGCAGCAACAACAACAACACACTAGTGGGTGGCCTGAAGGACTCCTCCTTGACTGATAGAAAGAGCTTTCATCCAAGGGGAAAGAATCCAGGAAAGCAAGGAAGGTGATGGGGGCAGGCAGAGAGACACTAAGGTGGTCAGGTCCTGACAAGGCTGAAGAGAAATGCTTTAACAGATCCTTAAAACAAAGGATGGAATCCTAGCAGAGGAAAGGAGGAACAAGGAAAACAAAAGGATTCGTCACTGCTTTTGCAGGAACTGCAGCAGCAGATATCCTGCTGTGGAGTACTTTTTTTCCTGGGCTTATATAGTTGAATTCACTTAAGTTAAATGACGTGACCCCACTATATTACAATTTTCCTTGATGGAGGAAACAATTGCATGTGAAGCAGCTTTAAGCTGGGTTGGTCAGGAAGAGACAACAATCATGAACAAACTAGCACATTACATGTAGAAAGTATAATTAACAAAAGGCAATATGGAAGGCAAAAACTCTTATGGAAGGTACAAAATGCAAAGAAGTATTACAGAAAGACAACTGAATCAGGTGTGAAGGAACCTTTGGCTCTGTAGATCTTGCTGAGCTATAACTCCCATCCTTCCTGGCCATTGAATATACAGTGGTACCTCAGATTAAGTACTTAATTTGTTCCGGAGGTCCGTACTTAACCTGAAACTGTTCTTAACCTGAAGCACCACTTTAGCTAATGGGGCCTCCTGCTGTTGCCGAGCTGCCGGAGCACGATTTCTGTTCTCATCCTAAAGCAAAGTTCTTAACCTGAAACACTATTTCTGGGTTAGCGGAGTCCGTAACCTGAAGCGTATGTAACCTGAAGCGTATGTAACTCGAGGTACCACTGTACTTGCTGGGGCTGATGGGAACTGCACTTCAGCAAAAACGGGGGGGGGGCAACGGTTTCCCCACACCACCTCTAAATTAATCGAAAGGTATGTCAAAATAAGGTGCATCACTATTCCATCTAATTAGTGAGAGTATGGTAGGAAATGAGATAACTTTCTAAATCAATTATTCAGATATACCTACGACAGCACTGCATATAGATGTTCTTTTGATTTCTAAGGCAACCTACTAAGAAATAGCAGTAGGAAGGCCATAGCTATACCAGCAGGCACTGCTGCTTTCACAGTTGCTTTCTGGAGTGCCAGGCATATTCAAAGCAAAAATAAACAGAGTCTTCAAAGCAGCAGGAATCTCTGACATGTATTGTCACAGTCTGTTACTCAGGGAGACAACTTGGTCTTTGCCAGGTGATCCATTTTTAAAAAATCTTTCCACAGAAAAACAGTTTCATACAATAACTGAATAGTAAAAGTACTCCAGGGGCTTTTCTGTTTCTAAAAATGAACACACAGGGAAGTGATACACAAGATGTCAACTGTGGGTTATTCAGATCCCAAAGAGTAAGTTTACTATATGCTTGGATTTAGCCACAAGACACAACAAGCTCACAAAAAATAAAGCAATAGTTCCAAGTTGGTTCTGTGTCTTTTTCTCAAACACAGATTACAGTATGAAATATGACAGGCTATATTTATATCACAATCACACACCCACATACAGTGCAAACAAGAGTAAAAACACTTGTAGTTATCCCTTTAGATATGGTCACACCTAAAGATTAATACTACTTATAGAATTATAAAAATCTGCTCAAGCATTCTACTTTTAAGGCCTGTATGTGTTTTCCAGTATCTAGTACGCTTGGCAGATGTATGTTTTTGACTGAACAGGATCCATTACTGCCTTTTGTTTATTTATTTAAGTAAACAGTTTGAAGGTATTGTGGCATGGTCAAATTTTAGGCAATTGTTTTGCAAAACCAAAGCCCAAAGCTTGGCTTCCTTATTTAATTATGTTCTCTGCCAGGAGGTGGACACTAAAATAGTAATTATTTGGTAATAATTAAGGAAGAAGAAAAAAGCAGCAGTATTATAAGGACATTTAATTGTGTGAAAGTAACAATGTTTAGAATTTATTATAAAATGCTGATCTAATTAGAAATATAGACAGTGCCAACTTTAATCAGAGCAACCTATACTAAGAGAATCACTGATAATGGCAAGCAGCCTTTGATTTATTAGAAGACAAAATTATTTGAATACCTGTCTAACTTGTTTGCTTGTTTGCCTAAGAAGAGCACAAGCAACACCAACATTTTGATCAAGGTTTGTAATTTTAGACTGGCCTTGCTAGTCAAGCCAATGGGAAATTTTGTTTTGCTACAGCTGGTTTTATTAGTGGATGGAAAACTTTGGTTGTATTGTGATGCATCTTAATATTTCATCATGAAATCTGCCTTCATGGTGTTTTAACTCCTAAAGGTGGCCTACGTATGTTCTAAATAAATGCCCTTACAGGGCTGTACCCAACAAAAAAGCAATTTGAATTTTCATCACAGCTACTGATATGTAAACAATAAGTACACATTTTCCTACAATGCAGAAGCTTGCCTCCATTGAGTGGCACTGCATTCACTTGACTCTTGGTCAGAGATTCCATACATAACGATTTTTCTACATGGAATTAACATCCTTTCAGCAACAGCAGGTGGTGAAGGGTGAGAGTTCACATAGACTCACCTATGTCTATTTTCTATAGCAAATGCAGAAGCTGGTATAGAAAATAATAATAATAATAATAATAATAATAATAATAATAATAATAATAATAAATTTTATTTATATCCCGCCCTCCCCAGCCGAAGCTGGGCTCAGGGTGGCTAACAACAATCAAAATAGTCCAACATTCTAAAACATTCATTATAAAATTAATTAAATCAAATTAAAATCAAATTAATGGCAACCATCAAGCAAAATTTTGTGCAGATTGCCATAGGAGGGGGTCAGGCTGCGCCCTGACAAAAGGCCTGGTGGAACAGCTCTGTGGAACTTTCCATGGAAAATAGATGCAGCTCATCTAACATTAAAAATTTTATGCATAGAAAGCAAGATCAGATGCATCCCTCGGTTTGGCAAGTGTTTGGTATTTTGAAAAGCTGCTAGATCCTCTTGATTTTCAAGTGCTAAAATCTCAAAGGTGAAGTTAACACTTGGCTGTTGATTAGAAGCCCTCCCCCAGCTCAGATTTTTTTTTTTTAAATGCAAAAGGTTTGTTTATTCGCCACCATCTTACCTAATGGAAAATAAAGTCCTATTGCCTAGAAACTGTTAGTCATTGAGGATTAATGATCTGAAGACTTTCTCATCCTCTTTCTCTATCAAATCCTCAGCTCAGCTCTTTGACTTGTTTGGGTATCTTGCATTGTAAAGTGTAACCATTTTATTACATACAAGGAGAACTTTCTCCTCAAGGAGCAACTGCTCTATGGTCATTTGACATAATAGAATCATGTTTTGTTTTTCCTCAAAACAGTGTTTTGTAAAGAATCAAGACTAGTAGTCCTTGCATACTTGGAAGGTGCCAATTCACTGAAATAAGAGAGAAATGTCAATATCAAAGGAGGAGTTTTCAGGGGGAGCAGTGGGGAGGAAGGTCTGAGTGATCAAAGAAGTGGTGTGATGCATACTGGAAGTAAAAGGGATCCCACCTCCTCATATTAATTGACTTGACAGGGGCATGTAAAACATACCCCATGAGTAAAACATAGAAGACTCATAAACTAACAAGGGATCCTCAGCTTCACTCTATCCAATAATCCAGAAACAGGAACGACTAGATCTGAAGATGTTTTGGTTTTAAGTTGCTTTCTGTTTTTTGGTTGTATGGAAAATAAATAAATAAAATAATTAAATCAAGATAGACAAGCTATTAATTTCCCACTCCTCTGTGTGTATTGAGAAATCAAAGCACAGATGTTCCAACCTTACTTTAAAATGTAGCTTATGCATGGCTATTTCATGCAAGATATGAATAGAGATGCATATTTCAATGTGCACTGTCTGAATGTAATGCAGATAGAGAGCACCCACAGTTAGATGTGCATTCCCACACATATTTCCAACATCCTATTTATATCATAGTTCCCAGTTCAGCAGCTGATATAATGCACAGAAAACGTAAACCATTATTCTCTTACAAACAAGCAGTATATAAATTTTGTTAAATAAAATATTGTTATATGGATGCAACCTGAATGCTGATTTGCTTCCCTGACAAAGAAGCTATTGATTGTAGATGTGTAGACACATTTGTCACATTTACTGTTCCCTGCCCTTTCAAAAGGTTCTTTTCCTAGGCCAGAAGAAGCAGTCGAACACACCTAAATCTCCTAGCCTTTGAAGAACAGGCAAAGCTTCCATGTTAAAGTGGCAGTGTTCCTTTTTTTATCAGGGAAAAAGAATGCCAAAGTGCAATCAGAGTCATGGATGCAACAATGCTATGATAGTTCAGACTGGAGGAGTTGCATGCACAACCATGACAGTGTTGCAAAACTCTTTCCAGTGGTACACCAAGTGCTCAATCTTGGCTGCCTCACTTGACCTTTAAAAGACTGAAACAGATGTTGCAATACTATCATGTGGCCTTACCTGGCATAAGGCTCTGTACTTCAGAAAGTTTGGTGTCATCTGAAGTAAGAAGAACGATCTCTGATGAGCAAAAAAACCCACCCTATTCTGGATTAATAAGTGTACATAAGTTTGGAGCCGTAGCCCAATAAAACTAAAAAATATACAGGAAGGTGACATGGAAGTAAAACTGTATTGGTGTGCTTTAGTGTTGAGGCATGCGCAGAGTGCCCATCCTAATGCCAGCGGAGTGTGCCAAAATAACAGAGAAACACCCGTTATAGGAAGAGTCAGTTGCTTTACTGACCGTATAATGCAGTTTCAGTTACATACAGCTGTAGATACAGTCTTCCCCGCAGCATAGATTATGCTCTGGGCCAAGGGCGGGAGCCAAGAGCAAACTTGCCTTAAATGCAACAGCATTTATACGGAGAGCCAGTGTGCTATTGCGGTTAGAGTGCTGGACTAGGACTTGAGGGACCAGGGTTCAAATTCCCACTTGGACATGAAGCTCACTTGGGCCAGTCACTGCCTCTCAGCCCTACCTAACTCACAGGGTTGTTGTGGGGATCAAATGGGGGGTGAGGAGAGAAGCATGTATGCCACCTTAAGTTCCCTGGAGAAAAGGTGGGATATAAATGAAATAAATACATAATCTGAACCTTTAAAAAACCTGTAGCTTGTGCTGAGTCATTCTCACATATTTAACAAGCTGCAGGTGCAGGACCAAACACACCCAAATTAAACAGCACATCGAAATTAACCCTTTCTTGTCCTTTTTCTCTGCATGCATAAATCCTTATACATTAACATGTGCTGTAGCAGTTAAGATTGTTGGACTAAGACCTGGGAGAAAAAAGGGTTCAGATCCTCACTTGGGAGAACCATGTACATCACCATGAGCTCCTTTGAAGAAATGTGGAATATAAATAATATAAATATTCCATTGGTCCAGGGGTAACTTCAACCATTCCAGTACAACCTTTTTTTGGTGGTGATGGTCCAGTACAGGCACCCCCAAACTTGGCCTCCAGATGTTTTGGGACTACAACTCCCATCATCCATAGCTAACAGGACCAGTGGTCAGGGATAGTGGGAATTGTAGTCTCAAAACATCTGGAGGGCCGAGTTTGGGGATGCCTGGTCCAGTACATGGGCATGGTTGAAGTTAGCCTAATTATGTCCATGGTCACTTCATAAATAACTTCCAACATGAAATGTGTTTGGAGTGTATTTAGCTCCCGTCTGATCATGGGTGTCTATACCACCATTAGTTTTGTTATAATAAAGAATGATCTCTGGATTGGATTTCTGATTTGAGATGCGATTGCAGTATCATTACGAATTGGAGAAAGATGAATGTAGTCAAGTTACGGAAATAAATAATTTGTCTTTTATGAAAACAGATGAAATATTGCTTTTTCACCCTCTATATTCCTTTCTCATGGGTACATCAAAAGCACTTCTATACATGATATTTTAACAGCATTAGGCAGGTTCAATTTAACGCCTATCACATTACATATATCAATTTTTTGTTCTTATCCCGACAGGTATAGATTTGACCCCCCCAAAAAAAAACCCCACAGATTTTTCACTAAATTACATGGTACTTTACACCTTATCATGGTTAAGGACTACCTGTAGTATGGAGTAGTAGAAGACTGACAGAAAGTATCATAAATTTTCTTCAGTGTTGAGGTACATATGACCCCCACCCCATGTCAACATGGTGGTTTCATGGCAAACAGGGTTTGACTTTATTTATTAAACAGTGTATTATAGATAACATACTAGTATCATTTGGATCACAAAAGAAAAATAGTTGTACTACAACTACCGAAGTCTTATAATTAGAAATCCATTCGGCTAATCAAACTACAGTTCTGATTCATACACCAATCTGTCACCAGGGAAATCATTATTTACTAACATTAAATATCAATATATGTCACTTACAACAACTAACTCCATTTTTTGTGGCAACCAATATCTCCTGCAATGTTCAGTAAACAAAATCCTATCTACAACCCTTTTTGTTACTTTTTAATTGGATAGAGAAATTTGTTGCTTTTCTAGCACACACTGTCCTTACACTACATTATGCAGTGGAACAAGTGATATAACACTTTGTTTTAGTAATAGCCATATCCTCAACCTACACCTTGTTCTGGCAAATAACCCACCTTTCTGCACACAGATGAACAGCAGGCACCTATGGAGTCTAAATAGTAAAGGCAATACAAGGGGAATCTGATGTAGCATTTTCAAAAACCTTTTAGTATTCCGTGGCAGTTGTGACCTGGTAAAATCTAATTATTTCTCTAGGGCCCTTTGGAATTGTTCAAGAAGATTTGTTACAGTTTCTAGCTGATGCATTAAGCACTTGGCTAAGCTTCACAGACTAAGATAGCTGAATGTGCATTCTACATATCTTTTATTAACTTTCCACTGCTACATGTAGAGGTATAACATGCACTACTACAACATGTTGATTTCAGTGGACTAAACTTCAGAGATTTAAAAAAAAAATGGGGGAGGAAGGTTTTTGCAGAACAAAGAAATGCCTCAAACAACTACTGAACAATATTCTGCACTGAACTTCCATTAATCCAAAACACAGACATGTAATCTGTCTGCTCCTTTAAGCAAATGTATAATGACACTCTAGAAAAGTACAGGGTTAAATGTTTCCACCTTTTTTTATCCCCCAGTTTCTTAGATTCCTAATGATTTCCATAGCCATGGAGCTTTAAATGACTAGATCTCTTGTGAACTTAATTAAGCTTGGCCTTTCTGTCTTCAGATCTCAACAAAAAGTGCAATCAATTAACAAAGGAGATCAGCACACAGTTCTTATGTGCTTACTGTGTGGGACATCTTTGGAAGAAAAGGCTAAGGAGTAAACCCTACACAAATCACAAGGAGAGCCCTTAAGGTGGGAGGGTGGTGTTTTGTATGCCTCCTTCCAGCAACTCCAAGCTGGTGCCAAATGTATTGCTTTCCTTTGGACCACATGAGTGAGGCCAAGAGGCAGGTTGTGTCATCTGGGCAGCCCAGGACTTCCATACACAATGGCCTGGATTGCACCCCAGAAAGGTCAATCTGATAGCATCCAGTCTCGTTGTTGAGCACACTGTGCTTGCTCTACCACAGAGATAAAGAAAATGGATCTAATGAAGAAAATGCAACTAAATGCTTGACATAGTCTACAACTGAATGGATTCAGAGGCAACTCATATACTGGAAGGAAACATAGACATTGGGAAATGCCAATTGCAGGAACCAAACTCCAGTTAATAAACAACTAGTGAAAGAAAGCTAAATTGCAATGTAAGATACCAAGTATATTCAAATATGCTTGTGAGATAGCACAAATAAATAAATGAGATAACAGACATGAGTATCTGCAATGGTTTATCTCCCTCCACCCCGTTTCCTAACACACAATTTGTAATCTGCAGTCTCCTCATTCCAAGGAACAGCACTGGCTTCCAGGGTGTAAGCATATAGTATTGATGCCTGTCACCACCAAAATAAGCTATGCGTAACACTGACACACATCTTATTACTGATTCACAATTCCTAAAACTAACTTTCTCTCAATAATCTCTGAGGCAGTTTTCTACTTTTTTATATAAGAACAAAAACAAAACAGCCTTGCAAGAAACTCCACCCCTTTGCTACAGTTGAAGGTAAATACTGAATATTAGCACTTCTAAATTATCTAGCCTTACCATTATGAGCATTAAAATAACACATTTGTTTTTTCATTTAAAATGTCTCCAGAAAGGGATTATCACCAGAGGAGTTATTTAAAAGTTTTTGCTGAGGACCCTCTAGTAGTAGTTTAATTATGGTTGGTCCTCCAACTTTTAACTTAAAGCATTAGCTAGGTCCATGTAAGGATCAAATAATGAATGTATTGTCAATACATTTCACTGTGGCAATTCCCAACTATTTTAAGTGAAAACTGTAAAAGTTGCACAAATGTATTAAAGCCGCATATCTGCATGCTGACGAAAAAAAATACTCGATTTGGAGATGACTGAAATGTTTTTGGCACGTATCTAAAGCTGGTGAACTGTAATATAGCACAGCTCTGGTTTTGGCATGCAATCCTGGATTTTCCTTCTCCGGCGCCCTCTGGTGTCTGTAATGTAATCTTTTGACAGCCTGCTTATCCAGTTGCCTGACTGAAGCAGAGCCAAAGACCTGCCCATTTATGACATCACCTCTTTATTCAACCACTGTTAGGTGAAAGCTTTAACTTCAGACTTCGGAGGTGGGCTGTGTGCACGTAACTGGAATGCTTCCCCCCTCACTCCTTCTCAGTGAGGGAGAAGTGATTTGACATAGCGAGAGCTCATACAATAGCTGCTGCTGCTGCTGCTGCTGCTGCTGCTTCTTTTTGTCTGTGGAATCTGAAACTGAGGGTTTTATAACCGTTACTGGAATTATTGCTATTCTGCAGTTATAAATGGAATTTCTTTATAGATATATATTTTCTACTTCATCCTACTGGTAAGTAATTCCTTCTAATTTGCACTCAAGTTTGATTTTTCCCACCCAGGCATTATAAAATTCAGCATAGCAGAAGGAGTTAGAAGGGAGATTGAAGAAAACTGCTTTGAAACTACAATGCTAAGCAAAAGTAGGGTTTGCAACTGTATATAATTCAAGGTTTCTTTCAGGGTGGGGTGAGGGGGGCTATGTGTCTGATGGTTGGAAACAATTGTTCAGTCTAGCTCTTTACAAGCGTTCCAATCTAAATCATCAAATGGAAGACTTTACAAATGTGTTTTAACTAAGAGCTACAGAGCACACCAAAATTCAAGCTGCATGTTTTCCAATGTGGCCAATGCTGCATATGTGGCGTGTTCTCTTAATACTAGTTTCACAGCTATGGAAAGAGATAATCAAAAATTCATCACAGAAAATGAGTGCTCTGTCCAGGAGCAAATGTCTTCGTCTACTTGGAGGAACTTTTATAATCTTTGGTAAAGGGTAAACAGCTACACCTAGGTTTTAAAGCCTGCATTACTGTTTCCCAAATCCATAGTGCTAAAGCCATATATTGCTTGATACAATTTAGCACGTAAGCCCACCACTCACACTCACCGTATGATATTCTTTCCTCAATGTATTGCAAAAGCCATTGCATGATCAAATACAGTATGTGACGTGCATAATAAGCCAATAAATCTAGTCAGACAAATTAACAGACCTAAGCTTTTGAACAGAGGCTCATGCAAACAGTGGGACAGAAATTGCCATATTGAATTTTTAAAAGAATCATTTTTGGCTATATCAAACATGAAGTTTTTAGAATATCATAGTCCTCTGAAAATCTATTGTCTCCACATGTTAAGCTCATGCTGCCTCCATATTTTAAGCTTGTCTGTGGCCATGTATTTTTTTTAACTACAGCATAAGTAAAACACTGCAATTGATATTTATAAGGAAACTCTAGGGTATGCATGTGAAACAAAATGGTTTCAAATAGTTTAAGAATGCAACAGGCCTGTCTCAAAAAGGATCAAGGTAAGCAAAACCTATCATAGCAGCATAAACCTAATTCCTAACAGAAAATTTAAAATTATCCATGTTGGTTGGTTAAGTTAGCATCCATAACATATCAGCCTATATCCCTTTTGATATACAATTAACTATTAAAAAGTTGTTAAACAAGGCCTAATGAACAAAATTAATTGAGTATCATTTTACACTTTGACTGTTGCATGTGCATGTAAATTGCTATTTTAGTTTATTTTTCTTCTGCAGTACTTTGCTTAGATCTGCCCAAGAGATGTGGTTTACAGAAGTAATATGGAAAATGTATTAAAAACCAATAGAAAGCACCGTCCACTTAACAAAGCTTCATGCTTTCCATGTAATTTATCTTTCTTTTTTCAGTTTCAAAACCTAAAATTCAGTAAGCAATTTAATAAGTGAATTACATGATTTATTTAAGCTGTAACTTTGAAACTGCAGGAATCACTACAGTCACAAAGTTGGTGGAAGTAATGCAAAGACTATTCACTGTTATGCACAGAACTAAATGAATACTACAATCAGTGGGCAATTGCGAGAGAGAGAGAGAGAGAGAGAGAGAGAGAGAGAGAGGGAGGGTTAGAGGTAGAGGTTAATTCTCTACTTTTTAAAAAGAGTTTATAGAAAGGGACTGCCATGTACAAGTTGAAGTCTTACACCAACTTGTTCCTATAAAATGTGACATCACTGGACAATTAAAATTACTTCCACAATGGGATCACGCTAGGTAGTGTTGAGGATGAAGCATTCACAAGCTATTATTTTATAGTCAATGACAGTTCTTTCCTATCAAGTGAAACAAGTTAGAGAAAGTTTAATTGAAATTTAGGGTCTGTCAGGCTTTGGAAGATTATTAATTATCTCTTGCTCTGTTTCCTATGGGAAGCTATACTCTCCAAGCAATAAGAAGTTCAAGCTATGTTTATAGTACTACTTCTTATATACAGGAAGCTTTTACAAATTTATTATCTGGATTAAAACTGAAGAGTTTGAGGGAAAGCTACAGTTTGTGCCACTGAAGTCAGGCTGCACTGTATTTTTATTGTTAATGTTTATTTACCTATGTCTAGCGAGGTAAACAAACATAATTTATGACATTTAATATACTAGATTAAAGTGCACAAGATTCCAAGGATTAGAATTTTAGTCTGACATCCAATTCTCTCCCGGTGACTGTTCAAATTTCCAGAATTATTTACCATTATAATTACCTTCCACTCAAAGTTTTTTCCCCAGCTCTATGTCTTTTCCTTTAAGTAGCTATGGCCACCTTCCTAGCATCAAACCTGATTTACATTATTGAAGAAAACTTCAAATGATATTAAGTTTTAGAGCTCATTCTCCTGGGCAAATGAATTTAACTGATTAATATTGCCATTAGAAGTATTGTAAATGCTTTTTGCACCCCACCCCCTTAGAATCCTTCAGTGTTCTCTCTCCAGAAGCCTTTGTGATTAAAACAGAGAAACTGGACAACAGCATTGGGGGGGAAAGGCAGACTTGCAGCCGCTGAAAAGAGATTTCTTGCAGTGTATGCTACCCCCCAGTGGGCAAAATTGCTGCACTAAAGTCACAGAAATCAGAGCCTTGAGGAAAAAAGAGCCCTGTCTTAAAGGAAAAAAAGTAATTGTTTTCTGTATCTATATTTATCTTTATTTGTATTTTTGTATTTTTTTTCTGAATTTGAAAGAGGCAAGATAGAGTATGAGTGTGTACTTTCCGTGTTATTTTTTAAAAGCTATATATAGATATAATGTGTATTAGATGCCAACAATGCATATTTCTCCTCTGGGTTGAAGGTGCAAATCCTGACATTTATTTCAGTTGAATCAGGATGTGAGTTAATATTTATGACACCCCAGTCACATGGAAATATGTTCAACTGATTTCAGTGGAATATGCTTACATCTAAGTGTGCTTAAGAATCATAAGTAAACAGACAAGAAATACATTGCAATGTTAAAAACTGATGTTAGCAAAACAAGGCAGTAATTTATTTTCAAATATCAGCATTAGAATAGTTCAATATAAATCTAGTAGTATTAAAGTAAAATACATCACTTGGAAGTGTTAAAAGCAGTTCCTACCCAACCACACATAAGCTATCAGAAAGTAAGGAAGACAAAAAATATTAAAGTATGAGGTGTGCTTGAGCTTGAGGTGTGCCAAGAATTTGTTAAGGCCTACTCCAAGTACCACTTTGGCAAAATGTATGAAAGCAAAGATTGGTCCAAAAATTTTAAACAAGTCAAAGCAATTGTTCTCTAATTGTGACTAGGTGAGTTTAGCAGCTTTCTAAAGGTAATCTACAAGCTACAGCTGACAAACACTGCAATCCTAAATACAGTTACTTGGAGGTAAGTCCCATTAAACTGAGAGGGACTTACTTACTGAGTAAAAATGCAGAGGCCAACATTGTAAGGCTGCATACCTAAACCTACTGATGTGCAAGCAAGCACCACTGAAATCAGTGGCTCTTCCTGCCAAATGAGGATGGCTAGGGCCAGGATTGCAAAGTGCTATTTATTGTTCCCTACTGCAATTTATGAACAAATAAGAGTTCATGCTTTTCGGGAGGGGGTGGGCAGTTCGTTACACTTCTCACGTTTAAAAGTTAGGGATCATCTATATCTTCTCAATGGGAGTTACTTTTTTAAAAGTTGTATTTTCATGGAATAAGCATAATCATATTTATGTTCACCAGCAAATAATGGTGGCCTTCATATATACTATGAAAATGCAAATTTACTACCAGCTTTAGCATGGGAAGGGCTAAGATAGGTGATCATACCAACTCAACATTAGTTTCGTTTTACAGAACCTTAATTTAAAACTTATGGGGAAACTGTTTACTCCAATGATCATGCTTAATGTAACGAATAACACATGGAAATGATGTGATATTTCAATGTGATACAATTGTTAAATATGGTTATTTCCATAAGCCAAAGAAAATGTTGCTAAAAGAAAGTAAAGACTCAGAAGCCCAACTTCTCAACAAAGCTTGACATTCTTTAGCCCTCACAAGGATATTTTAAGCTTCTTCTGCTTGCCTAACTTTAAACAAAAGATGAGGGTCCCCATGCTCATGAAACAGGGTGCTTAGAAAATATTTTGCTGTCACTACTAACCAACCCTGAGTAGTACACCTAAGAAAACATGTTGCACACTTCATTTTCAATACAACTGAGTAATGTTTAACCAAATTAACATTATAACAAGCAAAGCTTGTTGAAAATATCCCTGCTTTTGAATGGCTGATAGAAGTCCAAAGCAATAATCTCAATGCACTTGAGCACATTATATATAGGAGCAGACACTTTCTTTAATCCACAGAGGGCACTATGAAATAAATCAAATGGCTATGCAAAACCAAAATCGCTGAACAATCACTTTTGTACAGCAAAGCTGAATTAATTCTGGTTGTCATACTGTTGACATTTATAGCCTAAAGAGATATATCTGAATCTTCAGAACACTGCTGTGGATAGTTGCTAGAATGAAAGCACAGCCTTTTACATCAGTATATCATAAATGAAGACACAAATTCACATATTCTAACTACTTTTTTAAAGTTTTAGGATAGGTAGTTGACCCACATCATAGCATAAAGTACTAAAATCAGAGTTTTGGTTATAAATATCTTTATGTTACCTTTAATATTCAGAGTAAAAAGGCTCCTTTTGTGCAGTGCTGCCTTTGACACACTATAGTTTCTCAGGTCTGAATAGCTAAATGTTTTAATTACCAACTGATTGAACAAAACCACAGGAATTTATCACCACAGTTTTTCAAGCATGGTACTAATATATTGAGAAGTGGTAGAGTTAAAAACTAGTACTGTACACCTTTCTGTTTTTTAAAAAACGTTTGTGCACCAGGATTTCTTCCATTTTCTTTTTGTTTTGTTCAAAATTAATGTTCTCTTTCAAACCCATGGGCCCATGAAGCTCACAATTTGATGTTGTGAAAACCTGGCCACAGTGTCTCTGAACAGTGGGGGGCATTTCTCTTTTCATCCTGCAAACTCAGCTATAATGACTTGATGTCAGGGAATATGTAAGGACAGCTCTAGAAAAGAGAAGGCTGAGCAAGGCAGCAGGATTCCCTTCTGTAGAGACAGATCATTGCTGCCTTTATTATGCAAACACATTGTTTTCAGCACTAGCTTGGAATATAAAAGCGAAGTGCAAGATATCAAATTAAATAAAAACTAAAGAAAACTGTTCCCTTCTAGCTGAAAGAAGGGGTAGGGGGGCTGGAAGCTTAATCCACATTTTTGAAACAGTCTTTTTTCCCCTCCAATGAAACTTGCTTTATTTTATCCTTTTGTTTTGATGTAATTTTGAGAGTAGGGATTTTAAAAACCCAAGAACTTAATGAGCTTTAGTGCTTTCATTTTAATCCAACATTGCTGCTAATACAATAGGGGCAATAAGTGAGGGCTTGAATAGCAAACAGTCCAAAAGGGAATGCATTTGAAACATTTGGTAAGTGAAATAAAAGTTTTTGATTCCCAGGAACAAGTACATTCTTTGCTCTAGGTAAGGTATCCAAACTCTTCAAGCAATTTAAGTTTGATATCCATTTCCCAAGAACAATACAACTTAAAATCCACTATCTTTAATTAATCACTTAGGTAGTTTAACATTTAATTCCTACACACAGTATATGTCTTCTGCTAAATAAATTATTCTCCGTTTCTTGAAACTACTTTCCTATTACTCAGTCTTACTATAAAAAAACCTATAGTAATTTCTCCTTTGCTGGTTAACCAAAGTGGATTATGAACTTCAAAAACTGATTATAAACTTTAGAACCTCATAGTATCCTCAATATTTAGACAGCTGAACAAATAAGGCTACTTGCTAATTGAGCAATGTCCTCCAAGGTATTTATCAGGCTTCAGTTGTTGTTTTACATTTCATTTCAAGGTAATGGTGCTATGCAGAATCTAAGTCTGCTATGCAGAATCTAAGTCTTTTATCACTAATCACTTCAGAAAATTTCATTTTGTTTCAGTACCGTATTTTTAATATATCCACATCTCTTAAGAACTGATGGTGATGATGACTGTTACATTCTGAAATCCATAGGTAAACACCAAACATTTAACAATGTTGCATATCACAACAGAAACGCTTTACATTAATTTTGAACAAATGTTGCATTATACTTTGGCTGTACCAATAGTCTTGGTGGCACAGGAAGACAAGTGTTTACACGACTGAGTTGCACAAGGTAGAGAAAGGAAACTGAACGCTTGTACTATTTCACATACATTGGAAATGTGTACATTACCTAGCAATAGTCTAAAAGATGTTTTGGTGTGTACTAATGAGTACTTTAGAAACTCATTTCTAATTAGAACTGATACAGTGTAAAAGGTGAAGCAGATTTCAGTGTGCATGGCAAACGTAAGGATGCACATGCATTTTTAGTCCTGCTGTATTCTGTGTACTTATTAGCATAGGAAGCCTTGCTACCCCCTCCTCCCCTCTTAAAGAGAGTTAGCTCAATGGCCGATCTATCTCAGTATCATCTATACTGGGGGTGAGAAACGTGTGAGGAACTACCACTCCAATAATCCCTGACCACTGGCCTTGCTGGTTAGGGCTGATGGGCGACAAGTTCGTCACCCCATGGTCTATTCACTGGCAGTGGGACTGAACTTAGGGTTTTTCACATAGAAAATATATCCTCAGCTACTGAGCTATGCTACTTGCCCTTCTTAGAATTGCAGCCATATTTGGTGGGTTTAAATTTCTGGATGAGAAGGAAAGGTTACCCACAAGCAGATATTAAAACCATTTAAATGACGTTTTACATTACAACATAGCATTCTTCTTGCTTGTGTAGAACAATCTAGCCTGGCAATGCATCAGTCTGCAGGACTGGTCCGAAAGGATCCTTGTGTTGTCAAAATATAGTTAATACAATATTATAGCTTCAATTTTCAATCTAACTGTACACTTTAGAAATGTTCAGCACTGTAATTAACTACCTCCTCCTGGAGAATAAACTCGGAACTACAGTCACTAAGACAGACACCTGAGCATTAGAAATTGTTATTATACCTTTGCTGATTTACATTTTAAACTATCGGCAACTGTCTTGCCTCCTGAATGCAGAAGACCATGAACAGTAGTATGCATGCCATCCACTGCACCTAGGCCTCTATTTGTAATCTAAAGAGTCATGTGTCACATTTGCAAAGCAGTTTCTCTTTGGTCCGTTGATCAAAGCTGACTTCCATTGCTGTTTTGTTTAGACCAATTTCTTCCAATGCTGAACTTAGCTGTGTATCTGATTCAAGAACTTCACATTTTTGCTCTATTAGTATTCCCATAATGAGGCTTTATTATTATAAAAATGCTAAGTCAAGAAAAGTTTGCACAAGGCAATTCATCATCACTTTTGGATAACAATTTGCTTTTTCCTTACTTTTACAGGCACCAACTGAATGAAATTTTAGAAAGGAAACCCTGTCACTGGTATTAGCATGTTTTGGTTTCCCCAAGAAAATTAAAACAAAAACCATCTGAAGTGAGCACCTGGCATTTTCAGACAGAATGAGGAAATATGCTGAGCTGGAAATTCTGATCAAGCACTAAGTGAATGGTGCAGCCCAGCAGGCATGGATTTATCAGGACACATCAACGTTCAAAGTTTATAGTTGGATGACTGTGGACGGAAAAAAAGAAGCTATCATGATTCAAGCCTTAACATCACGAATTGTTTTGAGCACATAGAGCTGAAGTTACCATCTCTAGCCACAACATTATGAAAAGAACTTCTAAGCATTCGAGAATTTTTTTGTTAAAGAAGTTGTTCACACACACTTGGGGGTAAAAGGAGAGAGAAACCTCTTCCCTCTTCTTCAAAGTCTCATTCCTGCAGAGTAACAGAAACTGAAGCTTTTATCTTCAACAGCCTGATGGGCTTATTTACCATGATGAAACTTTATTGGAATGTTCATTGAACATAGTGGAGCTCACCAGGAAAGATATTATACTCACAAGCATCATTTAAGTAAGTACTGTGAAGGAAATACAGCTGCGTGAACTAAACTATAAATTTCTCCAAGCCAACTTGGTTTCTAGAAAATCGTATGCCAACTGGATTCTAGCAAGCACAAAAGGTTCCCTCGCATCTTTAAATAAGGTAGGTTCCATAACAAAATATTATTTTAGAAAGTGGAACAATTAAGTTCCACAGGTCACGAAAGTAAACCATTGCAATGATCACATTCTACAGGTAAAAGAGAACTAACAGTTAACAACACAGAAGCAAGCACTGCCAAAGAAATATTTTTAAAAATGGGTTAGTAAGTATGACAAATTAATTAAATAGACAGTGGCAAAGCTAAGGAAACTATGCATCTTTAAAGTATTGTCAGATATCAGGTATTAAAGCATAGTATGTTTAATGAGTTACTCCTCCTAATTACCTCAACCGGTATTGCTTCAACAGCAAGATAAGTTTTTCATTGGACACCAGTTCATTTTGTTGGCAAACAAAATAGTTTCAAAAACTTGTTTTGTTTCTTTTTAATTTTACAGAGCAATAGAAAAAATAATCCTTGATATAAAATATAGATATTCCATACCTTATTTTATTTTATATGACTAAGGAAAATCATTAGTATCCTAAGGCTGCAATCCTATTCCCACCTACCTGGAATTTACCTGAGTATGCATGGTTAGGATTTCAGCCTAATCCATGAAGTAATATACAAGCAATATTGAAATAACTGATTATATCACATGTTTCATGAGGTTTATGCAAGCTTTCATGTCTCTAGTATTACTAAGTTGACAATTCTGTTTAAAATGAAAATTTTGTCACTATGCCATCTACTTGAGGCAGAAGTAAAGAGAAATCTGTTCTATATTTAAGCTTCCACTTAGGTTTAACACCTTTATTGTACTTCCAATGGAATAGTTGAAGACAGGGAACACATTTCATCACTGTTCATTATTAGTTACCATGCAGTGTGCCCTAATTATTCACTCAGTATTCATACTTCAGCAAAAAACAGTGGTCTAAGGAGAGTTTGAATACCTAAAGATGAATTTCAGTATCATAATGTGGTAAAGTAGTGAATTTAGGTTCCATTGTGCCCGCATCTTATGAGTACAAGGCAGCTGCACAAAACGATTGTGGGGTGAACTGTGTACATGCAGAAGGTTACTGAAGTTTCTTTTTTTAAAAAAAGTTCCTATGCCAGCACAGCAAGCTACTACCATCTATGGTGTAGCGCAACAAAAAGAGGAGGGGACCTGGGGAAACAAACCCCTTAGGGAGCTCTTTGGGTGGGGATGCCAAATAATGCCTTCTTATGCAGGAAATAGATTTGGATAAATATTATTGACAAATACTTCTCTCACTCAAACCTCATTTAAGACTCATGCCTACGTGTAATTGTAAATTCTTGGCAGGAATTTTAGGTGGCGATCCCATACACATGTGTAAGCAAGCAATCCCCATTTAACACACTATGACTTATCTTCAATTAAACATACATAGGACTATGCTGTTAGATATGTTGTTTTCATTTCAAAGTGATACTTCACTGTACTCTACTATTAATCTGATTTTTTTTTCTAGATTGCTGAAAACCAAACACTAGTCTCTGGGCAAACCTCATTGCAACTTGACCATGATCAGTGCAACCTGGAATTTCATCCTAATTTGGACAAAGATAGGGCTTTTGCTCAAAATGGCACCTCACTCTGTCAGTGCCAAGTCCTGCCCTTCAGCATGCCGCTGTGATGCAGGATTCATTTACTGCAATGATCGTGACTTAACATCAATTCCTACTGGGATTCCAGAGGACGCTACAACCCTTTACCTTCAGAACAATCAAATCAATAATGCTGGAATTCCTTCTGAGCTAAAAACCTTGATCAAAGTGGAGAGAATTTATTTATACCACAACAGCTTGGATGAATTCCCTACCAACCTCCCAAAGTACGTCAAAGAATTGCATTTGCAGGAAAATAACATAAGGACAATTACTTATGATTCACTTTCACAAATTCCTTATCTGGAAGAATTACATTTGGATGATAACTCTGTTTCTGCAGTTAGTATTGAAGATGGAGCATTCCGGGATAATATCTATCTTAGACTTCTTTTTCTTTCTCGAAATCACCTTAGCACCATTCCCTGGGGCTTGCCTAAAACAATAGAAGAACTGCGCTTGGATGATAATCGCATTTCCACAATTTCGGAGCTGTCCCTTCAAGACCTTACAAATCTAAAACGTCTAGTTTTAGATGGAAATCTCTTAAGCAATCATGGATTAGGCGAGAAAGTCTTTACGAATCTAGTCAATTTAACAGAACTCTCATTGGTCCGTAATTCCCTTACAGCAGCTCCAATAAATTTGCCAGGAACAAATCTGAGAAAGCTTTATCTACAAGAAAACCATATAAATCATGTATCAGCTAATGCTTTTGCGTACCTACGACAGTTGTATCGGCTAGATATGTCCAATAATAATCTCAGTAATTTACCTCAGGGTGTCTTTGATGATCTGGACAATATAACCCAATTGTTTCTTCGCAACAACCCTTGGCACTGCGGGTGCAAAATGAAATGGGTTCGTGACTGGTTGCAAATGCTGCCTCTCAGAGTTAATGTACGTGGACTGATGTGTCAAGCCCCAGAGAAAGTTCGTGGGATGGCTATCAAAGACCTCAATTCAGAGCTATTTGATTGCAAAGATGAGGATATTGTAAGCACTATCCAAATTACTGCTTCAGTACCAAACACTTTATACCCTGTGCAAGGACACTGGCCAGTTTCTGTGACCAAATCACCTGAAATGAAGACTCCTAATCCACATAAAAACTACAGAACAACTGCTACCCCAGTGCAGGAAATCATTACCATTGTTGTAAAGGCTGTAAGCACCGAGACTATTCATATTTCTTGGAAAGTTGCACTACCCATGACTGCTTTAAGACTTAGTTGGCTCAAGATGGGTCACAGTCCTGCCTTTGGATCTATAACTGAAACCATTGTTACAGGAGACCGGAATGACTATCTGCTTACAGCACTTGAGCCAGACTCACCATACCGTGTATGCATGGTTCCCATGGAAACCAGTAACATCTATCTGTCTGATGAAACCCCTGTTTGTATAGAGACTGAAACTGCACCCCTTAAAATGTACAATCCTACAACCACCCTAAACCATGAACAAGAAAAAGAACCATACAAAAATTCTAGCTTGCCCTTGGCTGCCATCATAGGGGGTGCAGTGGCACTAGTAGCTATAGCTCTGCTGGCTTTAGTCTGCTGGTATGTCCATAGGAATGGGTCCTTGTTCTCGAGAAACTGTACGTACAGCAAAGGACGTAGGAGGAAAGATGATTATGCTGAAGCTGGAACGAAGAAGGACAATTCTATCTTAGAAATCAGGGAGACTTCTTTTCAGATGATATCTCTGAACAATGAACAAGTGTCCAAGGAGGAATTTGTAATACATACCATATTCCCACCTAATGGGATGAATCTATACAAAAACAACCACAGTGAAAGCAGCAGTAACAGAAGCTACAGAGACAGTGGTATACCTGATTCAGATCACTCACACTCATGATACTAAAGGAAATTAAAGACTTGTGGTGGTTTCTTTTTTCCCTTCTCACAAAGAATGGCAACTTGAAAAGGTTGCTGGCCTACTGCAGAACACTGGATTAAAAGACTGAATAAGCAATGTATTGTACATTTGCCATATAATTTATATTTAAGAACTTTTTATTAAAAGTTTCAAATTTCAGGTGACTGCTGCGATTAATGTAGCAAGGATGCCTGAAAACAATTCTATATTTTAGTATTTTTTAGTAATTTGTACTGTATTTTCCTTGCTAATATTGAAATTACAGACCATTTAACTTTTGTGTTCTACTGAGTAAGATGACTTGTTGACTGTGAAAGTGAATTTTCTTGCTGTGTTGAACAATCAGGACTTTGCATACATTTGAGATCCTTGTAAGTATAAGCACAGGCCATTTTCACTTTGGTATTCGTAACTGGCAAACTGAAAATGTTCAGAAGTGACTGCGAAATTGATCAAAATACAATCTTGGGTATCTGAAATACATAAAACAACTAAAAACCTAATGTGAAAAGTAGTGGGCAATACCAGCTACTTAGCTATAACCAGATTTGTAAGTAATAGGATACTGCAACAGATAGCTGTTGTCTAGGTAGGGCAGATGAAACAAGAATAAAGCACATATTACTGATCTAAATGCATAAAAGCAGGGTCAGCTCTTATTTTTATGAAAAATAAAATCTAAGACTACCCTAAACATATAAATGTCCAAACCTAAATTTATTCATCATTCTATAAGAGAACTTGTATAATTGCTAACTGCAGTTCTTCTGATGTCATGAAAGCATATACTATATATGCAATTAAATGTATACTATACATATTTCAACTGCCATTGAGAATATTGCCCATTGCTATCACAGTTATCTGAATATTAACAAACACACAAGTGAAGATACTTTGATCTGGCTTTCTACTTAGTTGTGATCTATTTAATGTTTAATACCCAAGACATTTTGTTGCCATAACTATTATTCCCCAAATGAAAACCAAAGTGCATTGAACGCCCTTTGGCCAGTCTTGTATGTGCCTTGATCGAAAGTTATATGTGTTCCGCTTTTAACTGGGAACAAACTTTTCACACACATACACTTAATTATGGAAAGATATTGGTCTCAATGCTGAATAAAATATAAAATGAAGTATCATAAACTAAGTGCTCTTCTTAACCTCATTAGACAAACACACACACAGTGTTACACCAATTGAATATTTAGAATGTTTCTGCACTAACTCCATCTGGGAGGTAAAACCTGAATTTCTTCCTAGTTCAACCAAACATGATAGGATATAACAAGTTCTTTTCTCCTGCCACAGCTAGAATATTACAGAATAGAAGGAGGGAAGTTAAAATTGATACAACTAGGTCATTTAAGTACAAGGAGACAGTTTTCTCAGGAATTCTTTTACTAGGGTGATGAATGGCTATAGATATGGGACAGCATTGATCTTGAAATTATTGAAATTGTTAACTGGATTATCTTCTACATTTACATGATGTTTCTGCAATGATTTTAAAGTGTGTGATTTGGGGGAGGTAAGACAACATGTCTGTATTTTTGGCAGAGCCAGGCCAGCCATAGAGGCAGACTGGGTAGTCTCCCAGGACAGCACATTTAAAAGAGGGCAAACCATGTCACAACAGCAGATTGACCCTGAGACCACATTATGTTTCTAGTATATCTGCATCCCAGCACGAACTGAAAGTCCACAATGAAGTCCTCCATAACATGGGAATCTAGGGAACATAGTTGCTTCACGTGGAGAAGTCCTTGTCCTGCCTCCCCAAGGACAGAAAAAAAATTAAGATCTGGGCTGCCCCATTCCTGCAATTGTTCTACAAATATGTTGTGCCAATAATCTGACTTCATATATTTTTGAGCTCCAATGCTTTAAAACCATTGCCTTAAAACACCAAATTGTTGTATTTCTAGTTGTTGTTAATCGATTGGACATGATAATTCTTACATCATCCACCTCACTTCATATATTACACAGACAAGCGGACACGGACACACACACACACACACACACACAAGTTAAGGGTACTTTAAGCTATTGTTCATGGTAATTGATCTTTAATAGAAAAGTGCAGAGTATATATCACGCTGTGTACTCTTACCTTAAGTAAAGCTATGTTTCATCCCATTAGGATGAATTGTTGAAAGAAAACCATTATGACAAAATTTTAGTGGATAGGTTTACGTTTTTCTAAAATTTCCTAGAGTCAAATAATTGGCAAAACAAAAAATTATTGCCAAATGCATGGCACAGCGATTGCATGTCCCATCAATCAGTCCCTAAAACCTTCCAAGTAGAGCCTGTATTTATGACTCTACCTTATTCAGCTGCAAAAAAGGAACTAGTAGCTGAAAAGACCATCTGTAAGTGAGAGAAATGTCTCTCAAACATTTCTCTTTTCCACACATTAACAGACAATAATCTTATTCCCATAAATCAATATCCAAATACGGCAGTAGTTAATGATGAAGTCCATTTGTCAATTTCTATATAATTAATTAGAAAAAGAAGATAATATTTGATCATTTCTCAAAAGCTAAAACTTTGAAGCAGGAGGAGTGATTTTGATGTTATGCAGAAAAATCCAGAAAGGAGGGGTTTTGGTCCTGCAGGGAACTAATAAATTGTTTAGGGAATGCACAAAACATGTGACTGCAGAAACAAGTAGCTAGTGTGTGTTCACATGGACCTAATCCAAAAGTCACACAGAAAGCAGACAAAAATATATTTCTGAAGATAGTGTAGATCTTTTCCCCATCAACCAATCCACGCCAGTTGATTAGCCTATTCCATTAAACTCTCACTTTAACTTCTCAGCATAATAAGGTCACCTTATTAAAATTTACATTGTCGATATGCTGTGCAAACGCATCTTAATGCAGGAATGGGAAACCTGTGACCCTTCAGAGATGGATTGCTGGCCTACAGTTCCCAATTACCGCATACTGTCTGGGGCTGATGGGAGCTAAAGTCCAACAGCATTTGCAGAGCCATGAGTCATCATCCCCTACCCATTTTAAATACATTAGTAACAGGAGATTGGCTAGGAAGGCAGTTGGACCCTTTGACAAGGGAGTCAAATGTGTGCTAAAGGAGGATAGGGAGATTGCAGAGAACCCAAAACTGTCTGAATCTGGAGCAATCAGGGGGAAAGAAAATGGCAGCTGTACTGCCCCCAGAATAAAATGTTTTTTTAAATGAAAAATGGAAGATTCCCAATGGTACTCCTAAAGATTAGCAGTTGCCCTGAATTTCACCATCCTCCCAAAAATGCACAAGAAATCATACTTCAAATTAGATGCCTGTAAATGGAGCCACAAATTTGGAGCAACATTTGGTCCATATCTACTTAGGATACATTTTTAGATAAATTTGTATAGAGACCATATACATTTTCACTGTCAGCTAAAAAATGTGCTGACATTATTGCAGAAACCAGCCATGGACAGTCAGGTCACAGGCTACATTCTACATGTTCAGCATACACACAATCCCTCCACCCACACCCACCATCAATAATGATACCTTTGTATAGTCTTTAAAACTGAGCAGGGGAGAAAGTAATCTATTATGTTAGCCTTTGGCAATGAAAAGCCAGGTTTATTTCAGTAACAACAATTAAAAATATATATATTTAAATAGGTGGGCAATACTCAACTGTTTTTCCTCTTTTAAAAGCCAAGGCAGAAAACACTGCGATATCTTTCATAGTGCCTACCCCACAAATGTCAGAATATATCAGAGTATTACATTAAAATGTAAGACATTCATATCCACAAAGACGTGAACCCAAATGATCCTGCTTGTTGCCAGTTACATAATGGATCTAGTCCTGCAAAAGCAGTCACAGAGTTGGGTGCTCTCCTTCCATTTCTCTGGGCCTCTAGAGTCAGTTGCTGCATGTACCATCAATATCTGACAACTGTCACTGCTGGAAGCAATCCCACTGAGAGCGGCTTGTCTTGTGTACTCCCTTCACATTTGTCTATCACCCAGTAAGACAAATATGAGCTTTTTAGAGACAGTCATATCAAACTGAAAATCTGCACACTAAAAGGCTTTTTAGACTCCTACTACTACTACTACTACTACTACTACTACTAGAGAGCTACACGATGAAAGGGAAAATTTAGAAGCCTTTACAGCAGCTTCAGTTTCTTCTGTTTGAAGATGGTGAGTACTACTAAACTAGATCCCTGCCTTAACCTCCCATCGCACAAGTGCCCAACAGAAGACTGCATCTGGAAAAGGTTGGGGAGAGCACCATCTCTCTTAATTCATGCCATCTTTTTGCATCCTGTTATCATGGGGCTCTGAGATGGTGCTCATTAGAGTATGACACACAGGTGCAATAGCATGGTTAGGTAATTTTATGCTCTGGACTTAATTGTTTTACAAGAGGGCTACATTTGAGGGCCTTCCTGTTCATTATGCCCCAAAGTACTGCCCTGCTAGTACTACTTCACAGATGTAGTTTGCAGAACCTTCCTGTATCTTTAAATAAATATGTTTATTTTCATAAATAAAGCCTATAGTAAAATTAAGTATCCTCCAATACTGCCATTCGTATGTGTCTACTATCCAGTATATGCAGCTCCTTGAAACAAGATTTTGATAGTGAAAACATATTGATGAGGTCTCTAGCTGGTTAACAGTATTTAAATTGGTATGAGTTAAATTGTTGTTTCAGAGAAGCAAAATCACTGGGGTAAAACCTATAAAATAGAATAATATTTTACATTATCATAAAATTTTATTGGGTACTGCTATATGTAGTCCATGAATCTTGCAGCATAAATGATGCATGCTATTTCTGAGGGTGGGGGAATTATATATCTATAGTGAATTTCTTGTCAAATTGTGCTGATTATGGCAGCTTGCCCAAAGCTAAATTCATTGTAATAAAACTCCTGGACTGGAACATGGTGCCATTTACGTTATTCACCACCTGAATTGTTTTTGTAGTATATAAACCCAAAGCAAACAGCTGTCAGTTTGAAAACCTCTGAAGAGCTCTGTCGCTAGGCACTGCTGGGCTTTCTTGCTTCGATGCTTTGAAGAACTTGTCAGCTGGTCCCTCGCAACTAGCTGTGGAGGCTGGATCTTAAGCAGCTGAAAGCACTGGATTAGAACAGCTTACATCTTTTGACTTTGTACCGGATCATTGGATTGAAATCACTTTGATAGATGCTTTTGGAGGATTTTGTGTTTTTCTGAAGTCCACAGAATTATATGCTACGTTTCTTCCCTTTTCGTTTTCAGCTTACTCTAGCAACCAGTGTAGGAGTTGCATTAAAGAAAGAAAACCTAGATCTACTGTATCAGCAGAGTATTCTCCCCTGTCCCTCCAAATCAACAAGGCTCGGGATGCAGCTATTCAGTATGTCTCACAAAAACAGAATGCTCCTACAAATCAAACTGTTTAAAGTTGGTGTCATAGGCATTTTTTCTATAGGTGAGAAAAAGTGATGACTATGCTTTGCTTGTATTAAAAAAGCACAACATGTGGAGGACAGATGTGGGCTCATATTATATGAATGGCCTGTGCAACTTCCTGACTTGAATGGTCTGGATCAAACCTAAACCTAGCATAAGCCTGTCACAAAAGGCTTATCCTGAAGCTACAGTTTTTATCCAGCTTGTAAGATTTATTCATTTCATTTATATCCCGTCTTTCAAGGCACTGAAGGTGGCATACATGATTCTCCCTCTTCCTCCCCATCCCAACTTTGAAGTTTGTTTGGCCACCCTGTGATGTACAGAAGGCTAAAAGATAGTGGGTAGCCCAAGGACACCCAATTAACTTCATGCCAGGGAGTTCAAACCCTGGGTCTCCTCAGTCCAACAACTACAGCAACACTGGCTTTCAAATACAAAGTTCCCATGCATAAAGTTCACATTTACTGAGGATAAAAAAGATAAATGACCCCTGACAGTTAAGTCCAGTCACGAATGACTCTGGGGTTGTGGCGCTCATCTCGCTTTACTGGCCAAGGGAGCTGATGTTTGTCTGCAGACAATTTTTCTGGGTCATGTGGCCAGCATGACTAAGCCGCTTCCGGAGAAACCAGAGCAGCGCATGGAAACGCCGTTTACCTTCCCGCCGGAGCGGTACCTATTTATCTACTTGCACTTTGACATGCTTTTGAACTGCTAGGTTTGAAGGAGCTGGGACTGAACAACAGGAGCTCACCCCGTTGCGGGGATTCAAACCGCCAACCTTCTGATCAGCAAGCCCTAGGCTCTGTGGTTCTAAAAAGATTTTATTCTTGCTATTCATTCTAATGCTCCTCTTCTAAAAGAACTAAAAATATATATTCCTCAGATCATGCTCTAATATACATAGGTGTAAACAACAAGAAGCTTGACTATTCCTGTAAATATAATATTATACTTAATGAAAGAGGTGAGGATTCTCCAACTACATCCTAAAGTGCATCCACATTAAGGTACAGAACATCATAAAACATTGTTTAGACCAGCCATAGGCAAACTTGGCCCTTCAGATGTTTTAGGACTACAACTCCCATCATCCCTGACCACTGGTCCTGCTAGCTAGGGATGATGGGAGTTGTAGTCCCAAAACATCTGGAGGGCTGAGTTTGCCTATGCCAGGTTTAGGCTTCTCAAGAATATGTGTCCTTGCCTATTACTGTTCCCCAAGTTGTTTGTTTCCTGCAGGGACAGAGATGAAATCTTGATATATAGCCTGAAACCAGCTCTGTGTTACAAACATGTCTGCAAACAGGAAGGCTGGCAACATCAACCCTGCTTTTTGGGAATTCTTTGCAGATGACCGCAGTGCCTGAAGACAGACAGACAGGTCGTGGATCCACAGCAGTGACCAGAGGGGGGAATGACTGCTGGGAAAAGTGCAGAGAGAAGAAACGCCATGGTGCATCTGTAACAGCTGCAATGAAACATGTCTCTCCCATACTGCAGCAGTCACTGCAACCTTCCAACAGTTTGACTTCACCCCCTTCATTGTCTCTCAAGACACACAGATGCCCACAATGTAGTTCTTTAATGATAAAATTAAGCTATCCTGAACATACTCCAAGGCAGGGCTTTTTTTCATTTGGAACTCAGTTCCAGCACCTCTCAGGTGGGCGGCATTACCATTATAAGAGAAGTGTTTGTGCTGAGTTCCGGCACCACTTTTTCTAGAAAATAGCACTGCTTCAAGGCACTTTAATTTCTCAAGTATTTCTTTCTGAAATTTCTAGGAAGCTAAGATATCAATCCAGTTTAAAACTATGGTTTAATACGCTGGCCTGTTCCAAAGCTGGTAAATAGACTTTCCTAGTTTGGACAAAATGGCAAAATATTATTAGTGGTTTAATTGTGACAACTGATAAAAGGATGAGCAAAGGGGGTACCTGTGCGAGCAAAAGGCTTGTGTATATCCCAATATATGATAATCTAAATACAGCCTTGGAAGAACCTCATTTACAATATGGATATATTTTATCATGTGGGATAGATTTGATGAATACACCTTGTTTTTTCTTCATGGGAATACTTCCATCCTCATTGTGCCTCTGCATGCGCTCATGAGAACACATCAATCATCTGTTATTTTTCTTTCTTTAATTATATGCCTGCCTAGAGACAATATTTATTGGCATAGATAAAGCATCAAGGAGCAAATGGATTTTTTGTTTCCCTTATTTCTTCTTCTAGCTGGTAACATACATTGCTACTAGGTCTCCTTCACTCAGGTGAGTAAAGCTCACTTCACCTAGTCATCAAGTTGCTGAGCCTGTGAGAATCAGTATTAGCGAAATGCAACTGATCTGACATCAATTCCACACAAATAATAGCTTTGTTGTAAACCAGTTATCACAGCCTTTTTGCACATCCTTCAAAAACTGTTTATGGATATATGCTGGCAATTGGTAACATAATTCCCCACTCCTTAAAAAAATATAAAAAGCATAAAGAAACCTCCAGTATCAGAACAAAGCTCAGTACGTAGTTCTGCAGTATTTTCAAAACGAAGCATTTACTGTATGGATATCCATGCATTTTGGTCATTAAATGAGATGAATTTAAGGCAAGAGAGAACCTTGGCAATAGTAAGGAAAGTTGTGCATGGGGCTACAGATAGAGGGGAAAACCTTCAGAAATGCCGCTCCCCATGTGAACAGAAGAGCAACTTAGTTTTCAAGCCAATACATATCAATTTTATATCTACTTTTAAAAGCTATTTTCATTTGTAGTTGTCTTTTTAAAGCAGAGATATAAAGATAAGGTTGATAATTAAAGAATAAGAGTGAAACATTTTACTTCCTCAGACCGTGTATTTATGATTTCCTTATATGTAAAAATCTAACACAATGCGTGAAAATGATGTGTTTCTTTTCATTAAACACTTATATTTAGCAGAACAAAGCTTGGGCTTCTAGAGACACTCAAATTCTTTACAATTAAACTTATTCTTTCCTGGTTTCACAGGGCTTGTAGAAGAGTGAAAAATAAAGACCTACTTGTAAAAGTTAATCAGGCAAGAAAGATTTGAGTTTTAAAAGCCTAATAAAAGTTCAAAGATTCCAAGAAACTGCAGAAAGAAAATGGCACTTTAAACCCATACCCTTTACAAATACAGTGGTACCTCTGGTTACGTACTTAATTCGTTCTGGAGGTCCGTTCTTAACCTGAAACTGTTCTTAACCTGAAGCACCACTTTAGCTAATGGGGCCTCCTGCTGCCGCCGCACGATTTCTGTTCTCATCCTGAAGCAAAGTTCTTAACCCGAGGTACTATTTCTGGGTTAGCGGAGTATGTAACCTGAATTGTATGTAACCTGAAGCGTATGTAACCCAAGGTACCACTGTAGTTGAATAGACAGTAAGAGCAAACTACCCCGTGTTCACCTTATGATGCAGGGGACAGAGGGTATTTGCAGGAAAGCACTGGTAGGCAAGAAGAGGGTACCTAATCTTTTCCCTAACCACTAATTCTCCCAACCAAATACCTCCTCCAGACACCAAAATTTAAAGCAATGCCAGCTGGGAGGAAACAGCCAGAGGGAGGACAGATGCACTGCAGGATGTAGGAGGATTAAGCAACCCTCTCACTCATCAATTCTCCTCAGTAACTGGGCCTCCTACCCACACATTACCTATTATCTTGGCAAACTTGAAACAGGAAGCCCACATTTGTTGAAAGTAATAACTCATTTTAAAACGTTGTATCTCTCTCACACACCCCACTCAGCAAAACCAAAACTTGAAATGTAATCAGAGCTTTTGTTTTGCAGAAATTCTAGCAAAACAAAACACACACCTTCTTAGAAAACCACAATAAGTAGTAGGTTGCAGGTTATTATTTTTTAAAAAAGAGATTCAGTAAGCACCATGTGTATGTCCAATATTTAAATAATTATTCAGGTTCTTTTAAATATAAACTGAACAAATACATTTCTGTTTACACAAAAAGAATTATAGTTCATGGATCAACACTATTTCTTCTGTTCCACTATATGGGCAAAGCTTTTTAAAAATTCATTTCATTGAGGGAAATAAAACAACTCTGAGACTATGCCAGGAGTGAGGAACCTGTGGTCCTCCAGATGTCATTGGATTCTGTATGTAGACAAAGTAGCACCAAACTCCAACTATGACAAGGGAGTGCACTGTATCCCGCTACCTTTAGTCCATGCTTCCTATCAAGACTACATCAAGAATATATGTCCTGCAAAATGTGTTGGCCTGATGACCATTTGAAACAGCACCATGGTTGTCATGAAGCCCATGAAGTCCTGTGCTGGCCCAATGGCAGCCTCCACATGAATGTTGGAGTCACACTGAACTATCATCCAGCGGTTCTCCAATCCCAAGCCAGAGACCACTCCGGACAGTTTGGTCAGGGATGCTGCTGGGCAGCAGGGCAGTTGACAGACCAGCATCAGCAGTCTACCAAGTTTTGGCTCTGTTTTGATGTCATTACACTTGTGCAGACTCAAGCATAGTTTTCTTTCTTATTACAAATGCAAAAATCATGCTCTAACGTACTGATAAAATCCTGCTCTCAAATCACAAATACCACAGACACTTCCACAACTTGATTCTCTTCCAAGAGGAAGAGATTAATGGGAGATATAGTAATTACAACACAAATGCCACAATGAAGCTGCTTCCTCCATCTAAAAAAAATAATACTCGGTGTCAAGCAAAATTCTTCCGTTTATTCTATCAGTGCCAAAGGCAAGTTGTGTCAAGTTTTTAAAAGAGCCAGTATAATTATGAAATTGCATAAACTGCAATGTTGTAACTGATTGTATCTGATCACTGAATGATGGCATTTATTTTTTAACATGAACATAACATAAACATAAACTCTCTTATTAGTGAAAGCAACAGAACTTGCTCCAAATGTAGAAACAATCATATCATGCATAAAGCTAACAAAATATACAAGAGCAATAAATGTAGTGCTTTTCTATTTTTTTCTTTCTTTTTTTATTTACATATATTTATTTATACCTTTACGAAGTATAACAACAGATGACACATGAAATAAAAGTAGAAAGATATCTCTAGAGCTAAAGATAAAGGAACAAATTGTAATACCACAGTTGAATATAACAAATTAATATCACAGGTTCCAAGTAACATAAACGAGTTTACATTATCCTGTAACCTTATTACACAAGTACATTATTAAAAGACTCAATTTGTCAACCCTATCTGATTCTTACCATATATGTATGCTTAACCATACATACTATGTCCCAGATTTTAGTTATCCATTCTCTCAAGGATGGTGTTCTCATTTTCTTTTCCATTTCCAACAAATAATATTTCTTTCAGCAGTTAAGAGATGTTGCATTAATTCTCCATCCACTGTTAGTAAAGTTTAAGAATTAGCGGGTCCCATGGGTAAAGTATAACCAGTGATTACTTCAATTGTCTTTAATCTGTCTTCCCCAAATTTTCTGATTTTAGGACATGCCCCAAATATATGCCATACCCCAGCATTTGAAGAGCTATACCTCCAACAGGTACCACTGACTATTGTGTATGTCTGGCTAAGACGCTGCGGCGTTCAGCACCAACAGAATATAGCACTTATCAATCAATCTCATTATCAATCAACATTCAATTTACACACACACACACACACACACACACACACACGACTTTTCCATAGCCCATAGCATGAAAAAGTCACTTGTCTCAGTTCAGTCCACAACTGCCATTACCATCTTGCGTGTTTTGTGTATGTGATGGTGTTTGCTGGGAGAGTGTTTTCATCATCAGGAGATGATATGCTTCTTCAGTTATTGGCAGTTATTGGTGAGAACTGGTGGTGTTTCCAGGGACATGGATAGGGCTTATCTTCTGATTTTTATGCCATATCTGCATTTTCTACTTGTATCCCTCCTCCTCCTCCTCTCCAGGGCTGAGAATGAATTGAATATGGTGTGTCTTCCCTCATCCTGGCAGAATAAGAGTACAGGATTGCACTGTTAGCCATTCAATTTGAAAATAATAATAATTAAAGAATTTAACCCTTTAGAGATATTAAAACAGCTGATAGCTTCAGATACCAGTAGCAAGGACACACTGGTATACTGAAAGGAAGTTTCTAAAAAGAAATAGGCAAGGCGAAGAGGGAGACAGCCTGTCTAAACAGCTGAAATGTTAGCGACCCTGCTGCTATAAGTTGGAGAGAGGGAGGCTTTGAGTTGCTACCTGAACATTTTTTTACCAAGACAGTTTCAGAATTCGAGAGAAATGATAGGGATCCAAACCAACAGCAATTCTGCTTATGTTACTCTGCTCACACACAGGGGCTTTTAAGCTTTCCACTTTAAGTCCCTGATGCACACTGAAAATCCCACCTCATAGGATCAGCCATGACATAAGAATCTGGTGTCAAAAGGAAATTTTGTCCCATCACTCATGCATGAAACTCTTTAATTTTCCACATTAAACATCACATGCAGGTTACCTAATGCCTTGTGTCTTAAATTTGGATAAACACAGTCCAGAAATGGCTTTCATTGGGACAGTGTTTATCTTGTTAATATTGTTGAGTTATTTGTTTTTCAGAACAATGCATCCCCCCCATTCTCTGCTCAGTGAGTGCAAGATATGAACAAAGTTAAGCATCCTGCTGCTGCAGTAGGATGAAGTGCATGGTCTCATTCACTGTTTCATAATTGTAAACAATATAGGTTTTTGTTAATGGGCATGACTTGCACTCAACTACAGATCTACTGAATAAATGCTCTGAATATTCCACCAATATTTAAATTGTAGTGCTCAGAGGAAAGGCAGAAGCAGCCCAGGGCAGGCAGAAACTCTTTCTTGCCCTATACTGTACTTTAAGGTTGTGGTCTGTTGTATTTAACAAACATATGTAACAGGTACCTATAAATGAGTCAACACATAATTCTACAACTCTCCAGATAAGCCTCCGAAGGTGAAAGAAGCAAAGCAAAATTATTCTGATCAGCTAAAACCAGAGTTCCAGGAAAACTTGCTTTATCGGGCATTAAATCATCATCATAATAGGAATATGAAAAGGCCAATTGGCCCTGTAGAGTTATTAAACTGATAGAATATATAAATACTATTATCTCTCAAGTGACTATCACTAGCCTTCGCCATTACTGCATAATGTACATGTATAAAAATCTAATCTTGTATGTAAAATGGGAATTAAACTATTTCAGTAGGTACTGTATATTGAAAGACAATTTGCATTTAACCAAAATGTGCAAAAATAACCTTAAAAGGGTTATCAGCATTAATACAAATATTCTCAGCACCTCAACTATGCATATTGAGCGCCTCCAATATTACCAGAAAAGGGGGCATATTAACACCATCCTATACTAGATCAACCAGTTCTCCCAAACTACAGTGTTTTACCCAGGAACATCCTGAAACCATACTCCTTTTACACTAGCCACACAAAGGCAGTGAGTCCAAAACAAAAAGGTTAAACATACTCAAGTAGAAGACAATAAAGTTGAGCTTCACTTGCATCATCATCTCTGATCTTAGAGACCTTCATCAAAGACTTTGGCAGCCTTCCCAAGCTAGCCATCCCTCCTGATGCACAGAACATCTGGAGGGCATCAGCTTGGGGATGCTAGACCAAGGCAATGGGATTGGAGAAGATCTGGTTCTGTGCTTTGTTCATTTGAGAGTTGTATGTTATTACCTTGCTCATGGGGTTGAGGGGGACCCGCTAGCCACTATATTATACAACTGCAGGTTTTTTGGGGGGACTTCAGTAGATATGTGTCTCAAATCTACAAAAAGAAAAGTCTAGTCTTCTCTGACATGTTAGTTTTCTGTGTGGGTGGGATTTCTTTTCATATTGAGAAATATTTAATTATTAAAGTTTGTTACTCATAAGAAAAGGTGAGGTATTTTATATCTAAAGATGGTTTATAATGAAGGGGGAGGAACTAACCACCACAGCTAGCCTGACTATACCATAAGCTCAAAAAGTTGCTTATCTTGTAACATGTTTTTAAACATTTTATGGTTTTAAGCTCAACAACTCGCGGGTGTCAGGAATTTTACTTTTTGAAATATGGCAACCCTATGTAAACCACTTAGATTTTTTTATAACACAGCAGTGTGTGTGTGTAAACATTTCAATTGCAAGTGCACTTCAGGATTTTTGCACTGCTGCAGAGGATGCTGCAATGACACTGAATACCCATAGCTGTACCCCAGCATCCTTTTCAACCAGAGCCTGGAACTAAATTGTTTCAGTTGCTATCATACATCAAAATGCAACTTGGATTTATCTAAAACATGGGTGAGCAAACTAAGGCCAGGGGCCGGATCCGGCCCAACCACCTTCTAAATCCGGCATGTGGACGGTCTGGGAATCAGTGTGTTTTTACATGAGTAGAATGTGTCCTTTTATTTAAAATACATCTCTGGGTTATTTGTGAGGCCTGCCTGGTGCTTTTAGATGAGTAGAATGTGTGCGTTTCTTT
Source organism: Podarcis liolepis (assembly GCF_965112155.1). Lineage (NCBI taxonomy): Eukaryota > Metazoa > Chordata > Lepidosauria > Squamata > Lacertidae > Podarcis > Podarcis liolepis. Next base: position 17,710,988 of record NC_139557.1, on the reverse strand, counting down.
AAAATGCATCTCTGGATTATTTGTGGAGCACAGGAATTCATTCATTTTTTCCCCTTCAAAATATAGTCCAGCCCCCCACAAGATCTGAGGGACAGTGGACTGGCACCCTGCTGAAAAAGTTTGCTGACCCCTGATCTAAAATGTATCAAGAATAGCATCTGTGACAACGCCAGGATTATGTGGACCTCTTCTTGGAACATGTGGTACAGCTCCTTGAGGTAGTAAAAAGTGTTGTTTCTGCTGCCATTGTTATTCTGGTTATATTAATTCTTCTATGTTTCATTAGAAGATGAGACATCACAGCACTTGCTGCATTTAATTCATGTGCCCATTCTTCTCACTAATGAGAACACTACCAGGACATAACTACGACCACCACCACCATTTAGCAATGAAGAGATTACTAATAACTGAAGAACAGAAAGCCTGATTTTTTCCAGAGACATCCAGGGCTTTAGTGGTAAAAAATCATTTGTAGAATTGGACTCTAGAGAGCAAGACCCTTAATTGCAGATGCCCACCATGGACAAAAAAACACATTAAAGCAGGCTTGACTTGCATCCAGAATTAATCTCTTTTCCAATTAAAACAATTCCCAATATAAGATAATTATGCCTCAAACTATAGGTTCTGCAAAAGCCAAGTATTTAGAAGCTAGTTCACTTTCTTTGCAATAAAAAATAGGATAGCTATTCTCCTGCAAAATTACACTAACCAGAAAGTTGAAGAAAATTCTTCCAGACACCACATTTAAACCAGAAGTAGCAACTGTGGTCACTAAACAAACATCTGAGGCAAAACTGCCATCAGTACAAAAAAGAATACACTGCAATGTGTTGGTTTGAAAGTGTTCTCTTATTATTTTCTCCAGTAAAAAATGCTTCTGCTTAAATAATACTGATATTTATGGTACAAAGTTGTTGTCATTAGTTATCTTTGGCATTCAGAAACAAACATAAATGGTTCTATATTTTGGCTCTGGTTTCGAAACTAACTCTGCACATGCAAAATTACCTCCTTTTCCCAAGTGGGCACTGCAGGTCACAGGGCCATGGCACTTTATTTAAGTTCAGTTTATAATTATTTAATCTAAGCACTATTATCTATTGGCATATGAGCATAATTACTGCATATACAAATATTAAATTCAGTAAATCATGTTGGCAGCTTGGGGGGACTAAAAAGACTCCCAATCTCTCAAGTCAGTATAATGTCTGACAGCAGGAATAGGAAACCCTCCTCCAAGCCAATAATAATAATAAAAATTGAATTTTAAATAATTTAGGGCATAAAGATTTATACACCAGCATAATTTTCTCAAGACCATGTTAACATTAACTTAAGAAAACTATTCCTATTCCTATGTTTGAAACACTGTTTTAATTTACTGTTTAAAAATTAATCTGTGATTTAGCATTTTTAAGCTAGAAAGTATGGACAATTTCCCCAATGTTTTATGTTTATGTTTTATAGATTGTGGACTATGGCACTTTCTTTCCTTGAAGTGCTAGAGGTAAATGTTGTATATATGCACCTGCTGTATAAGATATATATTGTGTCTTGTACTTATTATTACGATAATCAAATGAAATGGTTAGTTATACAGCAACAAGCATTTATAGATATTTCTTTGGCGGATTGATGCCGATTCACAGGCGAAAGCATTTTATGCAGAAGAGCAAAGGACTGTCAGTCACTAAATTTCTTAGTTGAAATATAGTCCGTATTAAAGCACCTCTTTCACCACATCATAATACTGACACAGCTTGCCCCATCCCTGCCCCAGCTCTCTTTCTCTCTCTCTCTCTTTTTTACACATGCAAACCTTTTTTAGTGGATCTGCAACGTAATGTTGCCCACTTCATAGCTGCTTAGCTTCCCTGCACAGAACTCCTGTTGTCTACACCTCTGCATCTTAAAATCTAGTTTTATTTCTCACATTTCACACAGGACATTGCCAATAACCCCTTTGCCATTGCCCTCTTCTCTTGGCACCAATATTAAACTACCAACGCTTCAGAGGTAGATCAATGTGTTTCTTAACATAAAATGGCAAGTCAGGTACATCTAATACAACTTGATACGATCTGTTACAAGTTATGTTCTTCACGTTTCAGTGGTTTGGACAGATTTTTAAATGCACTTGTGTTGCCCTTTAAAGTAAAGAAGATGTTTCACAGTAGGTTATGTGGATTCCTTATATCACTATGAGAATACAGAGCATGGTAGAATTCTTTGATGGAGAACAGCATCAATACAAAGTCAAACATTTGTTTTAAGGCATCAATTAGCTGAACTCTATCTAAAACATACACACTTCTCACTTTCTCTTTCAGCATTACTCTTTAAAAAATGCAGCTGTTTGCACCTTTCTATTACTTCAACTCATTTTAAACCACATTCACTATAATAACCATTGCACTATAATTCATAAAACAAAACTGTCAAGCAGTTTTATACGTAGGATCAAGTAATATGTGTCTTGTCATTTGAGTAAGCTGACACAAACCAGCCATCTAAAAGTATGAAAACAGCATTGGGGGGGACGGACATGCTAATATGATACCATTTTTGCAAGGATACCTTTTTTCCCTTTTTTTGCAATCCCTGGCAAAAGAATACGCTGATCTTAGGCTGCTTCCAACAGTATCATTCAGCTGCTAGTAAGGTTTCCATTAGAGAAATAAGGACAGAAGCAGTTTTTGGTGATCCATTTTGCAGCCCCCACTCTCCAAATCTCATCCAGAAAATGGGGGCATCTTTCAAGGCTGCTTTAAGAAGGCTCGGGGCTGCACATTGAAATCACTGGAAATTGCTTCTCCCCCTACCCCACTAGCAAAAGCTATCCCTTTAGTAAAGAAAGATCATTGACAGCAACCCCTATCATGAAAAGGGAATAAAACTACCACCTGTCCATTCATAACCCTACTTACTTTCATTCTAAAGATGCTTATTACAGAATTATAGAGTTGGAAAGGACTTAAAGGGTCATCTAGTTCAACCTTTGCAATGTGTTATAGCATTACACTGCCTACAGTAGGTCCTAAGTGACAATGGGACAGGAGATTTCTTCATTTTACTACCAAAATCCAACAATTCACCCACTTAAGTAGAGAAGTGTCTAATGCTTCTCTTAAGGAAATCTATCTTTAATGAAAGTTCTAGCACTGTAAAATATTTTGTCCTAAAGGCATATTCTGTTATGTCATGAACTCTTAGCCTTAATTGTACTGTCAGGTCCACATATTTGCAAACCTGAAACATAAAATGTACCATAGGAATTATGGCTGCAATCCAAAATAGTGGCATAGTTGCTGAAGCAAAGATAACACAAATGCAGCCAAACTTCTCCGTCAGCTGCATCTACAGTCAGAGAAAGGTATTTGCTCATTTTAAAATAGGCCTACAAGCTTTTTTAAAAGGTGGAAAAAATGAAGATGATAGAAATGCCATATTACACTGTGCTATGCTTCTAGCTCATAGTACTTAATTCCTATAGCAATTTTCAGTGTACCAACCACTTCCAATTCTCATCTCATTTATCTTCAAAGCAATCCTGGAGGATATTTGCAAAGCTACCCAATGAACTTCGTGACTATATTGAGTGTTTAAGCTCCTCAATAGCACCATAGCATATAATGGGAGGAATTCGACATCACACTATTAGGATCATTCTGTCAGCGTAAGCATTTCATCTTGCCAGAGGGAACTATCTCCACTCTCCTCCTCTCATACACATACTGTTTGGGAGGGGGGCACGGTGCGTTGGGAGAGGGGGGCAAAAGCTCTATTGCCCTAGCAGGACTGATTGGCTAGGGTGCCACTAGTGCAACTGTTTAGTTGAATCTGGCCTTGTGTGTTTGCCTAAATCTAAAGGATGAAATGTTTTCAATAGAATTACTTTTTTTAAAAAAATCTCTGAACATCAGTGTACTATGTGAAGAGGACTTTGTTTTAAAATATATGGACTATGAGAAAAACTCAAACACAACTCAATAATGCAAAACTCTATCCAAGAGTAATATTGTTTATAAAGTAGAAAAGGTAGAGAGGTTTTTAGATTTCTTGCTGAACTGTGACACTGTGCAATTTCATGAGCCCATTAAGTTTCAGAACTCTAAGCACAGCACATCTTGTAAAACAGGAGAGAAATGTGTTTTCTGATTACTTGGTTAGGTATGACATGATGTAATTAGCTTAGCCCATTAAACCTCAAATGTATAAGCATGAGATTTATGTGTAATAGTGCATCTGTTTTGCATCTGATCTAAACCAAGAACCTGAAGTCTTCAACTTAAAAATATATACCAGGCTTTTTCAGCCAGAACTCACCAGAACTCAGTTCCAGCACCTCTCAGGTGGGCGCCATTGCCATTATAAGAGAACAAGGGAAGCGTTCATGGTGAGTTCTAGAAAATTTCTAGAAAAATAGCACGGTTACTGGCAATATGCAAATAAAAAACTGTACCTGGGAAATCCGTATCTTTGAAAATCAAATGGGGAAAAAGTTTCCCATAGCTTTGCTAATAAAGATGTGTGGTAATAAGAAGCTCTTCCAAACAGAATAATTTGAAACAAGGTACCCCCAGTGGCGGAGCTCCATGCTCCGGCACCGGGGGACAGAGAGCCGGTGCACCGCCCACAGGGGTGTGGCGTGCTGCCCACAGGGGCGTGGCACACCGCCTGAGGGGGCGTAGTGCCCAGCATGGACAGGGGGGGCAGCCACGATGACACCCCACCGGGATTGCGCTGCCAGGGGCGGTGCGCTCCCCCCGCACTGCTCTTCCTACGCCACTGGGTACCCAGCATGTTTTTTATCGTCGTGTATGGTGAGCTTGTACATACCACATGATGAAAAACCAATAGCCTATGGATTATACATGTGTTTATGGCATTATGAATGCATATTCATGTGTGTTCCCTTAGCCTGTTTAAACTAAAATCTGAAATGCATCACTAAAATAAATTTAAACCGTCTTGAGCAATGAGCTACGCCTTGTCTTAAACCATCGTTGAATCATAAATGGGCCTGCCCACCCCCACCATGCAGGCGCCTTCACAGCATGCAGCAAACCAAACAGAAAATCCCTAATTCTCCAGTTTCCTGTTTCATCCAAACCAGGAAATTATCATTGCCAACATCAGAACAAGCCAATATATTAAATCAATGATTTAAGTTGGTGTACTACCCTGGTGTCTTCTCAAATAAAACCACAGGGTTATATTCAAAACTTATCTGAATACCACCCATAGTTTCCTAATACAGAGAAAACAGGAATTAGCTGATTTAACTCCTTGTGCAAAGAGGTATATGAAGGGGCTGAAAGTGTGTGTGGGAAAGCTAATGCATTTCTCAGTTTAATAAAACAAGCTATGTTCATCCAAATGTAGCTTACTGGGAAGAAATGCAGCTAAACAATAAGAACACATTAACTGAGTGATGCATAGTTTTAGCTGCTGGACTGAAAACAGATTATAACAGAAAGAGAAATAATTATAGTTCATCAAGCAAAACAGAAAAGGGAAAATACTGTAATTAAATAAAACAATCTCATTATATGAAAAACACACACTAATTTTCCCAATATATAAATAGTAAATTAAACTAAAACACACTATATTGGTTTTCCTGTCATTATCTCATTGGCATTTTTACTTATATTCTCTATACATATTTTCACATCTGGCAATTCAGATATGCCACACTTGACAGTAATGTATCCTTTTCAAACAGAAGCATACACAATATCTTTTGATGAGATTTTAATTGGTTAAAGACCACACACCATTGTTTGAATACTGAACAGAACTCAAAGCAGCATCTGTATAACACATATTTAACCAATACAAATGACTGTGAAAATGTCTGCTTTTGCATAGACCATTAACTTACCAACAAGCTACTCATTAAAAACCAGATAAGGGTATATTGTAAGCCTCATTTTTTTTAAATGAAGATAGGTAGTTGTAGTTCAAATATAATTAATTAGAAAAATTGACAAGTGTAACTGCAATAAAATGCTGTGGAACATTGCAATCTTCTAGCGGACACACTCTTATTCAAGGGTGCATCCAACCAGCCTGGCCCTCCTCCAGGATATTCAATTTTACTCCCCATCTACCCCACTTTTATGACTTCCATTTCCAACTCACACTCAAATTTCCATGGCTTCTGTGTATGCTCAGTGCTCATTGAGCCTTGGGGAAGGGTTTATTTGTCCCTCCGCTAACCTCAGAGTTCCCCCAAGAATGCAGATATCCCTCCCTCTTGTTTCTCTCAGTGTTTGCACTTTGGCTCCATTTCTGTCACTGCTTGCCACCTGAGTTCACTATTAGAGAAGTGATGCAGTGCTCAATTATAGACAAGGAATTACTGGATACTATTGCTTGAATAAGAAAGGCAATTGGGATCTCACTTGAGACAGATTCATATGACCGTCATGGGAATGCATTAAGAATATTCAAGCTATGAAGAAATACATTTCTATCCAATATATCACTTGATGTATCAGCTAGTAATCAACACTACTGAACATTAAATTTTATTCATTTTGTAAGATAATATTTGTCTCTAATCGCATGATGCAACAGCTAAAGTATAAATCTGAAATTTAATACAGTCTTGCCTTGGTTTTGGAACAGTTTAGCTCCTGAACATTTTGGCTCCTGAGCGCCACAAACCCAGAAGTGACTGTTCCGGTTTGCAAACTATTTTTGGAAGCTGAACGTCCGACGGGGCTTCCGCATCCAATCAGAAGCTGCACATTGGTTTTCAAACGTTTTGGAAGTCAAACGGACTTCTGGAACTGATTTCATTTGACTTCCAAGGTATGACTATATAGTGCTTGATTAGAGGCATGGAATTTCTGAAGATAAAGGTAGGGAGCTCCACAGTTGAGGAGATAAACAGGTTAACTGTGGTAGTTTTCAGACAATTGCCTCATCCACATTCTATGCCCATAATGTTAGCAAATCCTAATTCTTTGATCCTGAGAATAAGCCTGCCTACCCACACCCCAGAACAAAAAGTATAACAGAGAGGCTTCCTGCACATGCTATGATAGCACAATATAGTACAGCACAAACTTACCTATTATTATTAATTATTATTATTATTATTATTATTACTATATTGAATCAAATGGTACTTTAAACTGAGAGCAAATGACTGACCCAATATCACCCAATGAGCTTTATGGCTGAGCAGGGATTAGAAACTAGGTCTCCCTAGTCAAAATACTGTTAGTTTAACTCAGGTGCCACCACCATGGCACTCATGGACTTACGCTTGCCTACAGAGGCCTTCTCTAGCACAGATAGGCATCACTATCCCTGATGAAATTAGGCTTGAATTAACCATTCTACTGCAGTAAATATAATGGGGGGGGAGTACCTATGACCATTCTGAGTTCCAAATGTGCCCAAGGAACAATAAATGATAGTGTCCAATAATGTAACATCTGTACAGACTGCTGCTTTCCTCCACTGTTTCATTCCAGATGCATCCACAACTGCACTGCAGCCTAGACCTCCACTTTTTAAATACTTCGTCTGTCCCAGCAATGTCCTGCTCCAGGAAGCTATCAATGATGGACCAGTCCCTAAGCAGTCATCACCACATTGGCTGTGGGGAAGCCTCTGGCATGATTTGGATGTCACATTAAACCATAGTTTAAAATTAACTATTGCTTAACATGAATAAGTAGAGTGTTGGTGTGTGCTGCTTGAAAGTTCCCAATTTGTTTCGCTACCCCCCACCTCCTGCTGTTGCCATGTCAGAGAGGAATCAACCAAGAGTCATATTTGTGCCATGTGTGAACCACCATTCATCATTTGCTTCTCTTCAAACTATAAGCAAAAGCTAGCCTCTGCTTTCTTTCTTCCTGGCTGTGGCAACAGCAGGAATTGGAGGGGGGGGGAGTGAAGCAGGGACATGAGCAGTCTGCACTAGGACATTGCTCATCCACATTAAACCATTGTTTTATTAATGGTTTAATGGGACCAGATCTGTGGGGCCTCTGTCTGCTGGCTATGCAGATCTAGTCAGAGTTTTCTCTTCCTAGGGTACAGTAATCATTGCTTATACATAATACTTAACATAATAATAATAATAATTTGTAAGGGTGCATGGATTTTCTCATCTTTACCTAATATTGCAGATTGGTGCTATCCTCTGGTTTCTCTTTGTCTTTTCAAAAATTAGTCACACACTATTCCCCTATCTACAAATTTGCTACAGCTAATGACAGAGCATAAGTTAATATTGATCCTTCAGAACTCTGAAAAGAACTGTGAATGCACCATCCAAAACCATTAAATCAGTAATGTAGCTAGTGATGCATGGGGCTCCTGAGCAGAATCAAAGTACTTCATTGCTAGGCTTTAAAATTTCTGTCTGAATACATTAATTCAAACTTAAAATTGTATACTTTCCCAACATTTTGGCAAACCAACAATTTTAATTCTGTAGGAATGACTTTTCCATAGTTACTGAAAACTTAGGATACTGTAACTGTTTGCTCTTTCTCGGGTTCAAGAAACACTAAAATTCAACTGAGGGAGAAATAGGTTTCATTCCCAAACCTCTGTTCTTTTTGGCATATATATGTGTCTGTTGTAAATTGGCTGTTTTTCAGGACAAATGAAGCATCTAAGTACTTAAGCAATGTTTTATGATAGTCAGAAATGGAACCCAGGTGTTAAAGGAAGTCAATATACTTTAATTCCTTTCACACTTACAAGCTACATTTTTCAAATTAGGAACCATGCATGCCTAAAGTTCATTAATCCTCTGAAGTTGCACTTCTATTGTCTTTTAGTTTAATCATAACACCCAAGAACAAGTAAAGGTCATACACTGGGCTAGAGTTTTAAGATATTTTTGGTGACTTTCAACATTAACTTATTGCCTTAGTTATTAGTATAATTTTTTTTATTAAACAAAGAAGAAGTGAATCAATGGTTACTCGCTACAATGAGAAATAAAATTATTTATCAGTTAGACAAAATGCATTGAGAGATGATGATAATGAAGCTTAATAATACGCCACCTTTTCCCCTGATATGACTCAAGGCATCTTACAGATAAAAACAAGAATTGCTAAAACATAGGGGGAAACTATCATTAAAACAATTAAACATTAACAGAATTAAAACTATATACATATATAGAATCTGTTTAAAACAAATAGCAGTAAAAAACAGTACCAGCCCTTTCATTAAATGCAGTAATTGGAGATTCTTCATAGCAGAGAGAAAGCCACCTTAAACTGAGTTAGACCACTGGGGTCACCTAGCTCAGTACTGTCTATACTAATTGGCAGTGGCTTCCCAGGGCTTTAGGAATGGTTATTTTCCCAAGCCTATACAGTGGTACCTCAGGTTACAGATGCTTCAGGTTACAGACTCCACTAGCCCAGAAATAGTACCTCGGGTTAAGAACTTTGCTTCAGGATGAGAACAGAAATCATGCTCCGACGGCGCGGTGGCAGTGGGAGGCCCCATTAGCTAAAGTGGTGCTTCAGGTTTCAGGTCAAGAACAGTTTCAGGTTAAGAACGGACCTCCAGAACGAATTAAGTTCTTAACCTGAGGTACCACTGTATAGAGATGCCGATGATTAAACCTGGGGCTTCCCACCAACAAACCACATGTTCTGCCATGGAGCACACATGACTCCCTTCCCTCCCTCTGGTTCCTACAGCAGGCTCCAAAGATTTACGGAGGGGGCTTGCCCCTTATTTTTAGGGTATTTATTTTACTTCCAATAACTGAATCCTAGGAACATCCTTGCAATTTAGGAAAATGCTAAGGAACCAGTAATATGCCACTGACAGTGCAAAAGCAGTGGTTGATTCATTACCGCTAGTGATCACAGGCTTCCCCGGTGTCTTAATTCCCTTCTTCTGGTTTAGCAAAATGATGAAGTTAAAGCCAAATGCCAGCAGTGACAGGTGGAAGGAGAAATGGGGGCAGCAAGCTGTAAAAGGTGTCAGTTCCCACCAAGGTCAAAGCTGTATCCTACACATCACTTTCTTTAGAGAAAGCAAGTGCTATAGAAGCCCGGAATATTTAAGTAAAATGTTATTCTGAAAAGCCCAATATAATTATTTTAATAGAAAAATGCATGTTTTCTCCACCCAAGTCCCATAATATTAAAGACAATGAAGAAAAATAATGCTGGTGAAGAAAGTATTTTTTGCACAATGCAATTATCTTTTTCCTTATCCAACAGAAATTCCCACCTCAGCAAAGAAGAACTGCTTGACAGAAAGGAAAGTATGATTAATGTGGTCTCCAGATATTAATCACTGTAGAACATGATACAGTGCAAAATATTTGACACTGTATAAAATAGACATGAACTAAAAATATAAAACTATAAACAAGAATTGAATACTAATTATAGCAAAAATGAATTACCATTACATTTTCTCTAGCTATATCACCTATAGAATTCACAGCTAGACTTAAAACTTAGATAACTTCCTGACATTAAGAAATGTAAATCCAGCATTGCTAAGTTGAAGTTTTACAATTATCTACAATTTATCAATAAAAGAACTAAGGGTTATTCCCATCTATTGTCACAGCAAAGCGTTTTCTAAGCTTGCCGAAGCATTCAGATTGGCTACTCCAAAGTGTTATCTGCTAGCTAACTTGTTTCCCTTCTGTGTCAGTTTGAAAGCAATGCAATTTGGACCATACAGGGTACCTTGGTACTTGAACGGCTTGGCTCCCAAACAAATTGGCTCCCGAATGCCGCAAACCTGGAAGTAAGTGTTCCGGATTGTGAACATTTTTCAGAAGCCAAACATCCAACACGGCTTCTGCTGCTTCCAATTGAGTGCAGGAAGCTCCTGAAGCCAATTGGAAGCTGCACCTTCGTTTTCAAATGGTTTCGGGAGTCGAACGGACCCTGGAACGGATTAAGTTTGAGAACCAAGGTACCACTGTATTTCCATTAGGAGGAGTTGTAGTGGAATCAGTTAGATGCAGAAATTACAGTTGCCCAGTGTCTTTGCATGTTTTATCACTTCTCAACTGCAGGTTACAGCAGGCTGCAGTACTGAAACAAACCCGGGCAGCTGTGTATGATATGAATATACCTTTGCTATATTAATATTGGAGCCATCTTATCTACAATTAATTGATATCCTGCAGTCCTTTATTCTGAAATGCAGGAGAACATTTTTAACTTACTTCACTTTTCTAACATGACCTTCCTTTGGCTGTCAAGGAAAAGAGGTCATTGCTCATTTTGTTTGCTGACTTACAAACTAATCACTTCCACTCCTGTAACTATTTACAAGGTTTAAAGTAGCACATTGTCAGTTCCAGCTTCAAATAATTCTCATGGGAGTTCATAATCTGCATGGATTTATGTGCTTCCTCCTTGTTTCTTTCATGGTGCCTGGGCAAGTAATATCTGGACCACAGGGTCCCATCATTATTTAGATGTGAGAACTTCAATAACATTGACTATTGAACTCACATGGGGAAGTTGGCAGACGTGTGTGAATGGAATAATGTCTGAATTGGCCCACGGTAGAAGGAAGGAAGGAAGGAAGGAAGGAAGGAAGGAAGGAAGGAAGGAAGGAAGATTTCAAAGCTCACACAAAGGTGGAAAATGGTGATGAGCTGAAGAAGAAAATCACACCGTGAGAATTTATAGCAGAATATTCACAAACAAATTATGTCATATGTAGCCTATTCTACTTTTGGAAAGAATGGCCCTTCCAGTATTAATTATAAGGGGTAAAAATCCCTGGAAGGTAATAGAATGACTTTATTAGGATTACAATATTTTTTGAAAAATGAAACACAATGCAGATTATGTTTTTTGGTCAAATAATTTCTTATATAAACAGCATTACTGGAACCAACAAAATGCAGCATTACCTGAACCAATCTGGACACAGGCCATTTCATGTGTTATCTCCAATTAACATCTCCCTCCCTAAATTTTGGCAAACTTTCATTCAGTCTAATAAACATTCTGAGCTTGACCTACAGTTTCAGACACAAGACCTACAAAATGTTGGGCAAAAAAAAAGACATAATAACAAGTGTTGCTTCAGTTAATTATATGGACTGAAATTTAGCCAAATCATCAGAACAACTTGGTACTTTTATGCAGGCTCATTACCTAAGATTTTTGAGGCTAGTCAAGACCTCTGCTTTATTATGTCTCATTCAAGAGAAAAGCACTAAATGCAAATACCTTCCTAGGGTTTTTAAAGCAATTTTCACATGGCTTGTAGTTCAAAGGAAGCAAATAGTTCAGTACACCCTAGAAAGTTCATTATAGTTCTTTAAAGCTTCATATGACTGGGGCAGGGGGAGTGCAATTAATTCTATAATGCAAAAAGGCTGAAAGCAAGTTCATGAAAATAACTAAAAAGAAAAATCCCACAGTTAGAAAATTAAATAAAAAGATTCATTAATCAACATGGGCTGTACGATCATAATCTGAGGCACTTATCTATGTGCCTTGTCCAAGGGCTGTGAGAGAGGTGGCAATAAAAGAACAGGCCGTTTCAGTGGTGGCCCCACTGTGAGATGTTCTTCCCAAGGCAGTTCACATATTTAGCTTTGTAACTTTTGGTTTCAAAAATCCCCCATCCAGGGAAGAAGAATAGAGTCAGGATGAAACCTTGTAGTCACAGGTAGGGACAGCTATTTATTTAAGCACATAGCTTATTTGGCCCCGAGTAAGCTTCCAGCAAAGTTATTTATTACCGTTATCATTATTATTAAATGTATTCACTGCTCTTTACAGAATCTTACAAACATTAAAAATAAAAAAATAAAAATAAAAAAATAGAACAACAACAGTAATATTCATAATACTAAAAAAGTTCATGCACTGACAACATAACAAGCCTTCAAGTTATGTGCATTTAACTTGTGTGTATTCAGTTTCATGTACTTGGCAAAAAAATAAATAAGAAGGAGGTGGAAAGGGGCGGGCATCCGGGGGGACGATTAGCAATCCCACCCACCATTGAGACCAAGTGGCCTTAACTATACACAATTTTAGCTTTAGGTGTAATCCCCGGAAAGTAACTCTAGCATAAATTGGGGGTTTACTCTGTGTATGTATATATATTTCCTTCTCCACCTTACTAAAAGATGAGCAGCAACAAGGTAGAGAATGGCATAATCTAGAGTTTACTTGTTGTTTTTTGTTTTTGCCTCACCCAAATGCTAGTTACATGATGGAGATCAGTTACATTACTAGTGAGATCAGTACTGCCCTAGCTACTTTACGGCTACAAACTGCTTTAAAGACCAGTGATATCTAATTTTTAAAACCACCCATTTGGCAGCCCCTGTTGTTTGAAGAAATAAAAGAGGTATCGCTGCATTGTACCATGGCCCTCTTTTGGATACTATGCTAACAAGCCTTAGATTTTCATTCACTCACATGAGTACACTGAAGAGCAGGGAAACATGCTGTAACACACAAAGAAAATAACATGGGAACTCAGTCAGTTGCCCAGGTGATAGTGAAGCAACGTGCTGAAAAATTCATGGCTGTGAAGCAGCACCAAAAGCAGACAAAAAATCATTTGCAGCTAGCTTGATTATGAAAGGCAGACTGATTCATGGAATCACAGCACACCCTAGCGACAGCACTATGCCACTTGCCACAACATTTCAGCATTTGAACAGGTAGAAAATATAAGAGTTCTAATTACCTGACCAATCCTTGCATTTATATACACTAATTCAGGAAACTGTTAGTACTGTACAAGCAAAAGCTTGTACTTTGCATTCTATATAAAGCACATTCAGATACAATTCATTATTTCCATCCAGTATTTAATGCCAGTCAAAACTCTTAAAATTCCTTCCACATAAACTGAATGCAGAACCAGTTATTAGCAAACGATGACCTTCAAACCTGTATTTCTGGTTGGAGTAATTTACAAGGCAAGATTAATGGGTAGGTGCAAGGGGAACTTTTCCTTAGTCCAATGCTCCCCAAAGATACCCCACTACCCTAGGATGACTTCTGGTTTCAGGGCCAATCTGAGATAAAAAATTAGAACGGCAAGGGGGTCATTTGCATGAGAGAATTGGTGGGAAGGTTTGGGCACCCTCTCCTCGAGTCCAACAAATATTCCATGCAAGTACCCATTGAAGTACATATCTGAATTACAACACACACACATACACACCCAAGTGGAATGTGCTTCATTCCACCCAAGTTCGAATATCATGAGCTGGCTCTCATAGATCGATGCACAAATGTATGAGAGAGAACACTGAAAAGTTAAGATTCAGAGGCAGAGCACATGTTTTACCAGAAAAGAGCCCCAGATTTAATCTCCAGGATCCTCAGTTAAAATGGCTCTCATGTAAGAAAGATCTCTGCTTCCGAGACTTATTTCCATTCAGAGTCAATACTGCACTGGGTGGACTATAGTTTCTCTAGCCAGTTTAGGTTAGCAAACCAGGAATGAGTGCTGGGATCATTCACTCCCTACTTCGATCTTACCTTCTGTACTCTTATCTTAAATAGCAGTTCCCCCATCAACAACCAAAATGGGGTGATCAGTTAATGCCAGTTTACTAACCAAAAACAAAGAGGGCACCCAACAGGAGGGAGCAAGAGGAAGGGGAGTGGTTCCACTCACCCTTCTTGGCTTGTTAAACTGTGATTTAGCACAGTGGGAAATGTACAGTTGAACAGGGATAGTGTCTAGCATTTCTGCTATTTAACGTTACGTTATTCAAAAGGCTCCGTGCCCCACTATTTGGAAAACTTTATCTATATTCTCCAAAGTCTTTTTAAGTCAAATGTTAAACACTTAAGAAAAATGCCATGACAGGCTAGCATAATACAAGGCTGCATGCTTAGCTTATCTAATTATATGACTTGAAGCTTAAAAGTCTCTGTATGGGCCATAGTGCCAAACAATTTCCTGAATATGCTGCATCTCTGGAAACAGGAAATAAATACAGTCAAATTCAATTAGTGCAAAGCAATAAGTTACATTATTTGGATGATTGGCTTTATGTTTCACTGCATTTTATTATCCATTATCTTAATTGATACAATTAACACAGCATTTTTCTTGCTTCAGCATAAGATGATCCATGAATCATGAAATAAACACAAAACAATAAGCAAAAAGCAAAAAGCAAACAGAACAGCTACCTTAAAGCCTGGGTGCTGTAATCACCTCATTTCTTATTTTTAAACAATTCTATAATCAGTCAGAAAACAAACACTTTCAAGTCACAATTTCCAAACAGTCAATTAATAAAAGTGTTCTGCCACACATAGAATTTTAGCTAAATTGAATCTATATTTAGCATGATAGGTGAGGGTGGGGCGGCAGCCGGACTGCATGCAAGCTCCACGTGGCCCGAAACGGCATTGTGGGGCTTGTATCTGCCTGCCACCTCCCCCTCAGCTGCTCTAGAGCTGAGGGCAAGGCGGTGGGCAGATTCCCTGCAGGCTCCGCGCTGCTCAAAAAAAGCAGTGCAGTGGCTGCAGGTGCCTGAGCCACCGCGTCATTCCCAGGAGAGATGTGTGGCTCAGGCATGGTAAGTGATGCCCCCTGCAGTATGGCACCCAGTGCCCCCTGATCCCCCCTAGATACACCTCTGTTCCCAGTGATAAATATGTTACATTTAGGAAAGCCCAACTATTATTTTCCTCATCTGTAAAGATGCACAATGATGGCAATCTGAAATACTTGTACCAGGGATGGATCTACTATGAAACTAATGAAGCTTAAGAAGAAGAGAAGAAGAAGAGTTTGGACTTGATATCCCGCCTTTCACTCCCCTTAAGGAGTCTCAAAGTGGCTAACAATCTCTTTTCCCTTCCTCCCCCACAACAAACACTCTGTGAGGTAAGTGAGGCTAAGAGACTTCAGAGAAGTGTGACTAGCCCAAGGTCACCCAGCAGCTGCATGTGGAGGAGAAGAGAAGCAAACCCGGTTGACCAGATTATAAGTCCACCACTCTTAACCACTACACCACGCTTAAGCTTCAGGATCCATGATCCTGGAGGGGCCCCAGAAGTGACTGCTTTAAAAAAACAACGGGTCTAGTAGACCCAACTTGAGTTCAAGCTAATTTTTTGTTGGATATATTTCAACAATCCGAAAGTTTGAGACTCAGTAGCATAGATGTTGGAAAGGTGGAACATCAAAGTAAGTTGTTCTGCTGTGGCTAATGTAACCTCCCCCCCCCCCCCATTTTTAACAGCGGTCAATACCCTAGAGGAATAACAATGAGATCACAAAAGTACTTAAGTGGATACCAAAACACAAACATCTACAGTTGAAATAAGCTAAGCAAGCACCACTGAAGCCTGTGACATTGCACAAACTGTGAGAGCTCTTTCTAGCAATATTCAACCCACTGCTAACACTTTTGATACAGATGATAATCACAGTGGTCAACATGAAAGTACTGCAGAACAGAGACTAAGCAGAAACATGAACAGGAAGCAAATTCAGGGATTTCAAAGAATACAGTGACCTTGGACACTGGCGCATAACAGTTGATTTCATACAGAACATGGGTTTTTTGCAAAAAAAGAAAGAAAGATGTATATACCAATTTAAGCAGGGTTTACAAGGAGCAAAAAATAAGTTTCTCAAACAAGTATTTTGGAAAAATACTTCAGTCTAAATTAGTGTATAATACCTCAGAGTAAACACTCTGGACGAAGGTAAACTAATGGACCTACCCTGCATATGGTTTTGCTGGATATCATCCTCTGTTTAGGTGGGTTGAACTTGTAGCACCCTATATATACCCTTTTAGGAGCCACCAGCCAATAATAAACCAATGCTTCAACTTTGCACATTAAAAGGCCCAGGAAAGCCTCACCTTCTCAAGAAAAGATGCAATATTTCAGTTATATCCTCCATATGTGAAATGATGTGCTCAAGAACAAAATCATAATAAGGCTGCACACAGTTCTGCACACAGTTCTGTTCTGCTAATAGCAAGTCACAATTAAAGCTTATTCATAGCAGCTTTCTCCATCCCACCCACACAGTCTTCCAGTCTTCAGCACTGCTGCAAAATACAAATAGGCTGGCTGAACCCAATATTATTGGGCATGCTTCTGAATTAATTCCTCCCAGAAAGCTACAAGAAGAAAATTTTAGCTGTGTGATAAATTAAGTTGCCAAATGAAATGGATTAGCAATCCACGATGGGCTGTCAGATCAATTTCAGATTTAAATTCCTCCTCTCCCCTCACCTGTTCATTAAGCTACAGATTCATGGCAACCTCAGTGACTGATTATGCATTAACAAGCTGTTCATGTGGGGCGGTGGGGCTCAGTTAGTCAACAGCCTATACTAACACGTTCATTTAAACATAATTCATGGCTAATATATTCAGTTCACAATTCCAACATATAAATACCCTACCTCTACCTTGAAGTTTAATTTTTGGCTTGACAAGGCATGAGATGCTTCATAAAATTAAGATGCAGCTAAGCAAACGAGAAAGTCTCTGAAGGTCAACAGAAGCAGTGGGAAGAGTCAAGCAGTAGGACTTCATGCTCTATGTAGTTTAAAACTGTAAGTTGACACTATGCTTTTAAGATGGCGGTGTTTCCTAAACTATTTTCTTTTCTATAAATGATCTTTACAAAGAGCAACTGGAATTATTTTTTCACATGAAACGTAGAGAATACATTTTGCCGTATAGAGTAGATATAGATCTTGTATTCGGTAGGTACTGCAATATGATATGATAGTTGCTTCAAATGTGCTTCTGGCAGCATTCTTAAAATTCTGTACCAGTAACTAATCTGTTTTTACTTCTACATGAGAAATGAATCACCATCAGTTAAGTAAATTAAAAGCTACATTATACTTTTCAACAGATTTACCAGCCACAAAGCCTCATTTCTTGCAAACTCTGTTGCCTAACCATAGCAATTTATCTTTATTGTCTCAGTGAAATGACACCAACACAGAAGCTAGTAAGGAAGCAGGACTAAAATTACTGATGTCCACCCCAAAGTTGAGAAAGTTTAGACAGGTATAAATAAACATGGTCGGGAAAATGTTGTTCCTGTTTTTAGGCATGAACTTCCGTCAAGGGAAGTACAAGAGAAACATTAGTTCTAGCATGGCACAGTCATACCTCGGGTTACAGATGCTTCAGGTTGCGTTTTTTCGGGTTGCGGACCCCTGAAACCCGGACGTACCGGAATGGGTTACTTCCAGGTTTCGGCGGTCGTGCATGCGCAGAAGCACTAAATCACGCTTTGCGAAGAAACACCGAATCGCAACCCACGCATGCGCAGATGTAGGTTGCAGACATGCATCCCGCATGGATCATGTTCGCAACCCGAGCTTCCACTG
The DNA here is from genome assembly GCF_965112155.1 of Podarcis liolepis. Taxonomy (NCBI): domain Eukaryota; kingdom Metazoa; phylum Chordata; class Lepidosauria; order Squamata; family Lacertidae; genus Podarcis; species Podarcis liolepis. The sequence goes on along the minus strand of NC_139557.1, from coordinate 17,692,633 downwards.
TACAGTGGTGCCCCGCAAGACGAATGCCTCGCAAGACGGAAAACTCGCTAGACGAAAGAGTTTTCCGTTTTGGAGGTGCTTTGCAAAACAAATTTCCTATGGGCTTGCTTCGCAAGACGACAATGTCTTGCGAGTTCCTGCTGGTCCCCCCCCCCCTTTTCTAAGCCGCTAAGCCGCTTATCAGCTGATCCGATCAGCAGATAAGCCGCTAAAAGCCGCTAAAAGCGCTAATAGCGCTAATCCGCTAATCCTTCAATGGGCTTGCTTCGCAAGACGAAAAAACCGCTAGACGAAGAGAATCACAGAACGGATTCTTTTCGTCTTGCGAGCCACCACTGTATTTATAAACTTCATCAGTTTGATACTACCTTACTCTGATACTCAAGGGCAGATCACAGAGCAAGGAATATTTTGTAGCAGAGTCTTACAATTATGTCCACAAAGGCTATTAGTCTGTCACAAACATTTTCTGCTTTCTGAGCTCTGGCAGAGGAGGGATGGAGAGCCAGGGCCAACATCAGCAGCAGGCATCCTGGAGCACCTGCCAAGGAGGACTCAGCACATTGGCAAGACCTACTGCTGATAACTGCCCTACACCCTCCCTGCACCCTCCTCTATTTTATTTTTCTTGCTAGACATTCCAAGCAGCAGCACATGGCAGGATTTAGCAAGCATTGTGATGTTCCATGCACCCCACTGGAGGATTGTGAGAAATTAAGACAGTAGCACACAGCTACCAAGCTCTGCTATTGCCTACCTCCACTGCCAGGTAAGCTCAGTAGCACCATCAACCGGGGAGGGGGCCCATCAGAGAGCACTTTGCCAGGGCTAACTCAAACCTGAAGCCAACATTCTCGAGAGTTTTGTCATTCCTGCTATGGCATGCTGCACTTCTACATAAAAGTGTGAAGAAAGGGGGCTTCCCTCATCTGGCAGCCTACTTGCTAGGCACAGAGAACAGACAACACTACAGCTCTTCTTGGCTCCCTTACTCTCCCGCATGCAACTCCTTGTCACCTATGCCCACCAAATGAGTGATTAAATACAAGGATGTTCTAGTACAGTGATATAAGTTAGCAACTGCCCCACCCCGTTCCACTCTATTCCAGGTCCAAAACAACCAGCCTGTTGGTGGGTCGACACCAATTGAACATGTGCAAAATGATCGCTGCCTATACTCAGAATATTCAAGGGAAGACATGATGAGTAGAGGAAATTTACAGCAGGACAAAAACTGTTGTTATTTTTATCAATTAGCAAAAGCAAGCTTTTAGCAAAGCAAGAGGGACCCTACAAAATCATTATTGTCCTCACCCCCCAATTTGCTCCTTTCCCCACAGCATTCTCTTTTCCTTTGTTTCACTCTTTTTCGTGTTACATTGGTTGACCATTTTCAGTTACTGTGAAGTAGGGCCAAACTACATACTAACCAGAGTTACTCCAAAGTCAGCACTAGGGCTGACAACAACAACAACAAAATCTTTATTAGGGTCATAGACCAGCATAAAAGGGTGGGATGCAATCATTTAAAATCTGAAAAGCATTTTGGAAAGCTAAAAGGTATTAAAACAGAAGGTGAATATAAAAGTATCTGAGAATTTAAAAGAAGCTAAAAGAAGGGATAGGAGCATTGGGCAGATGTGGAAAAGAATAAAAGGTTGATATATAAAGGACTTTAACTATTAATTTATAGAGCACTCTGATATGTTAATTAAATCTAGTTTGTGGCACAGGTCATCCCCCGATGAATTTTGAGCACTGCTATGCAGAATCTAGCAATATTGTATGTTGTAGCAGGATTGGTATCTGAGAGCAACAGGGAGGTATAGAATTGCCCTGTGCTCCCCAGGTACTTATAAAGTAGTGGGGAAATCAGGCTAAAACTAGAACTGAAAATGAGGGTGGGGAAGGAATGCTCATGCAAAAGGGAAGTGAGGGAAGAAAGCAATGCAATATTACATCCTTACTGAACCACTGTGAAGATGCAAGAAAACAAAGTTGAAGCAATTTCAATTCTCCTGTTGGCTTTGGACCTGCTTGTACAATCCCTGCATTGCACATCTTACATGCAAGCAGCAAAATGAAATCTCATTTAAAAGGCCTTATTTATCCAGCATCATCCTATGACCCCCACACCATCCCCATATACAAAATTTAAATTCTGTTGCAAATAATGTGATCAGAATCAATCATAAGAGATGTACACTACATTAACATTACATTAACAGCTTCAAACAGATATGATTTGCAAGAAATCACAGAAACTGACATCATTTTCTTGATGCTTTTGCAGGGATTATGTACTCTGTGATTCTACCAAACCCACCCAATACTGTATTGGTGATAGAATTTAGTACCCTGAGAATCTCAACTGTCATTAAAGATCAAACTAGTAAATTTCTAGAGGCTCTATTGATGCAGTAAACCAACAAACCCTTGCTTCATGTTTCAGACCACATGTAATTATTATTACAAAGCAAAAGATTCATACATAAGCCCTCTTCAGAATATTGATAGAAAAAATCATTGGTGGTTCAGTAGTAGAATTCATGCATGCCATGTGGGAGGCCCAGGTTTCATTCCCACCCAATGCAACAGTGCTTTGATTCCTGCACAGCACCAAATACCATGCAGTTCTGCATATTTTGGCCTCCTACACCCCAAAGATTATCCGGATATCTTTTACTGGACACTTCTATTTCATAGGTCGTATTTAACTTTTTAACATTTAGCACCTACCGGCATTAACTATGGCATCAATCTCAAGCACCGTGATATCACCTCTGTAGAGGGAGACTTTCTCACTCAGATTTTTCTTCTCCAGCAAAGGTTCCTGGGTGTTTTCTTCTGTAAGAAAATGAAAATATCTTAACATACACACCAGTAGCACCACGCACTGAAGAAAAAAACCCCATAGTGTATAGCAGAGGATTAGTATTTTACAACTGTAATTTTAATACTATAAGGATTAAAATTAGATCTACTCATTACCAGCAGCTGTGTTAACACACAACAATGAACCAGACTTCCAAGCTTATCATAGTTTATCACGAACAGACAGCTTCACTCCACCCCTGTCATGAGCAGGATAAAGAAACCTGGAAGCTTTGACTTCACATTACCTCTGAGTCAGGGACTGGGATTTTCTCCTTAACATGGCTTCAGGTTGATTACTGATTGTGATTTGTTAATTTTATGTTTTTAAGTTTCTCATAACTGAGACAGAATCAGTATAATGGCATAAAACAAAGTCAAGTAATGTTTGTTATAAAACAATAAATATTTTATTGTTAAAGTTGGAGGTAACCAATGACAAATAGCCCCAAGAAGCAGATTTCCATCCTTTTTTAAACAGTATTATTAAATGGACACTTAAATGGACACAGGGACAACTGCCCATTCTCAAGATGATACAATATACAGAATTGCACCACTGCAGTCTGCTAGCTTTCATCAACTGTCATGCTTATAGCTACATCTACATAAAAATGTGTGGAAGAGAGATGTGCTTGAGGGAAATATAACGCCTTCTATATGTAAGCTAGACTTACAGTGTAGAAGCAGATTTTGGAAAGAGCCAATTGCAACCCTACAACAAATCCAAAACAAAAAGAGATTACATCAAAGACAACTCCCAAGACTGGAGACAAACATAATGGAATCAAATGTTCCCAGTTTAAGAAGCATGCTCTTACATCCATTGGTGTCCTCTTTATTATCAGGAAATGCTTTTTTGCACACCAAAAGGAAATCTATTCATCCTTACACGGGTCTGTGACACATATTATCCTGTATAATGTGCTAGAGAATGTGAGCTGTACAGAGTAAAGAAGCGTTACCAGTGTGAAGTTGTTACCATTTTTTTTACAGCATTTTGTCATGCTCAACTGAATCAGCAAGTGGTAATGTAACCTAGTCATCTGAAAATCTTCACCTACTGATTTATGAAGATTATCTAGCTATTAAAGGCACAAGAACAAGCCAAGAGGTTTGTTGATGAATTGGCAGCTGTAGTGTTAACAACTTACACATGACCAGGCCAGCAGATGCAGCAAAAGGTTTAGAAACAAGGAAGTCGTTTTTGGAAGACCCCATGAATGGGCTGAAATGTATAATAATAATGCTAATAATAATAAATTTTATTTATACCCCACCCTCCCAGGCCAGAGCCGGGCTCAGGGCAGCTAACACCAGTAAAATTACAACAAAAACATAATGGGGGGGGGGCAATTTAAAATACAGGTTAAAATGCAATTTAAAATGCAGCCTCATTTTAAAAGTAGCCCATAAATCAAAAGCATAAGAGGAGGGAAACAGAAGGGTCAGACTGAGTCCAAACCAAAGGCCAGGCGGAACTGCTCTGTCTTGCAGGCCCTGTGGAAAGATGTCAAGTCCCACAGGGCCCTAGTCTCTTGTGACAGAGCGTTCCACCAAGTCGGGGCCAGTACTGAAAAGGCCCTGGCCCTAGTTGAGACCAATCTAACCACCTTGAGACCTGGGACCTCCAAAGTGTTGTCATTTGTGGACCTTAAGGTCTTCCGCGGGACATATCAGGAGAGGGTGTAATGCCCAAATTTGCCTGCCTTGACATTGTGATCATGTTAAGAGAACCATCAGAGAGTGAATGTAGGACTTTGGGTTGCCATATGTGCTCTTTTTCCAGGACACATCCTCTTTTTCAGGTCCAGTTGCCATATGTCCTCTCCCCCCCCCCCCACCCCGGACATATTCTCTTTTTCAGGATCAAAATTTATGTCTGGGCGCATTTTAAAAATTTGGTAAAATATCCAAGATTTTTGTTTTTTGTTTACAGTAACCCAAGAAAATTATTCCAGTGCATTAAACTCAGATCTAAGGCACCTGGCTAAGCTAGTCTGCAGCAGATAATCACAACAAAGCAGCATCTTAAACTAGCTACATACAGTATAAATTCCTTCTCTTGTGGCTGGACTAAAAGGATGGTGGCTCAGCTGCAAGATCTTGGAGGAGTCTTGGAGGGCAAGAGTTAACATAGCGATCCGTAGTCAAAAGTAGAAGTCGGCAAATATGCCCTCTTTTTTGCTCTTCAAAACATGGCAATTCTAGAGAATGTGCTCTACCAGAACACCAGAACTAATTGGGTACCATAGTCAAGGCTCTTGGACTGCATTGGCCTAAGGAGGGGGAAATTGTGGCAGATCACTAGGCTTGACCAGAAGTAAAAAAGCTATTGATGTGGTTATACAGTGGTACCTCCAGTTACGAACTTAATTCATTCCGGAGGTCCGTTCTTAACCCAAAACTGTTCGTAACCTAAGGCACACTTTTGCTAATGGGGCCACCTGCTGCTGCCGCGCTGCCGGCTTGTGACTTCCGCTCTCATCCCGGGGCAAATTTCACTACCAGGAACATCTACTTCTGGGTTAGTGGAGCTCGTTACCCGAAGCATTCGTAAGGAGGACGGTACGTAACCCGAGGTTCCACTGTACAGTGGTACCTCGGGTTACATATGCTTCAGGTTACATACGCTTCAGGTTACAGACTCCGCTAACCCAGAAATAGTACTTCAGGTTAAGAACTTTACCTCAGGATGAGAACAGAAATCGTGCTCCGGCGGCGCAGCAGCAGCAGGAGGCCCCATGAGCTAAAGTGGTGCTTCAGGTTAAGAACAGTTTCAGGTTAAGAACGGACCTCCGGAACGAATTAAGTACTTAACCCGAGGTACCACTGTACTAGATTGATACTACTACAGGAAACTACAGTGGTGCCTCGCAAGACGAAATTAATTGGTTCCGCAAGTTTTTTCTTCTTGCGAGTTTTTCGTCTTGCGAAGCACGGTTTCCCATAGGAATGCATTGAAAATCAATTAATGCGTTCCTAGGGAAACCGCTTGCCAGGCTGGCGGTGCGGAGAAGGGCTTTTCTCCCCACCGCAAGCCTTCAGGACAGGTACGGGAACAGAGGGGAAGGCGCGCAGCGCTTTCCCTCTGTACCCGGGGCTTGCGTGGGAGGAGGGTTTTTCCTCCGCACCGCCAACATTCAGAACAGCATTCTGAATGTTGGCGGTGGGAAGGAAAACCCTCCTCCCACCCCAAGTCTTCAGGAAAGCCATCCGAAGCTGGGCGGCGGGAGGAGGCGTTCCCCCCCCCCGCCCGGCATCGGAGCTTCGTTCCGATGCCGGGCGGCGGGAGGAGGCGTTCCCCCCCCGCCCGGCATCGGAGCTTCGTTCCGATGCCGGGCGGGGGGGAGGAGGCGTCCCCCCCCACCCGGCATCGGAGCTTCGTTCTGATGCCAGGCGGGGGGAGGAGGCGTTCCCCCCCCGGCATCGGAGCTTCGTTCCGATGCTGGGCGGCGGGAGGAGGCGTTCCCCCCCCGCCCGGCATCGGAGCTTCGTTCCGATGCCGGGCGGGGGGAGGAGGCGTTCCCCCCCCCGGCATCGGAGCTTCGTTCCGATGCTGGGCGGCGGGAGGAGGCGTTCCCCCCCCCGCCCGGCATCGGAGCTTCGTTCCGATGCCGGGCGGGGGGGGGGAGGAGGTCCGAGGACAGTGGGGAAGACGCGCTGCGCTTCCCCGCTGTCCCAGAGATTTCCCTATGGGTTGTCGTCTTGTGAAGCAAGCCCATAGGGAAATTCGTTTTGCGAAGCGCCTCCAAAACGGAAAACCCTTTCGTCTAGCGGGTTTTCCGTCTTGCGAGGCGTTCGTCTTGCAGGGTACCACTGTAGTTAGGGATTTGCTCTCTGGAGGTAGAAGCTCATGTTCTAATCCCCATGAGTAAACTATATCTGCAGTCCTCTTTCAAAAGCTCACTGTTTACTGAACACCAATAAATGTTTTGACTTGCTTGGAAAACATCTATTGTGCCTATGTGTCACAGACTGGTTAGCTGCAAGAGGAATGGTGGGAGGAACCAGCTGAGGACCCGCCCCCCCCCAGGAAAGAAGGCTCAGAGCCAGGTGATTGGTGGTGGGACAACAATGAGTGGTCAGAGGGAGAAGATTGGGGGGAAGTGTATGAAACTGAAAAGGTAATAGGGCTTAGTGAGTGGAAGGAGTCTGTGGCAAAGAGAAGTCCAGAATCAGAAGTAGGAGAGGAGGCAGAGCTAAGTCTGGCTGGCGAGTCGCACAGGTGTCTCCCCCTCCTGCTGCAACAAGCTCTGCTCCCCTCTAGTCTCCCAGAACCATGAGAGGCATAAAGAGGGTAGAGAAGAAGCTAGCTTCACACAGGTATAGTCTCAAGTTGCTTGGTGGAAATCCAGTAGAGGAGGGGACTTAGGCAGCTATGGGGAGGTGGGGACCTTAAGTCTCAGCAACTGCTTCATGGGGACAAGACCTGGCAGAGATGAGTTCCTATGCTCATTAGGCAGTCCTATGCAGATGCTGTTTTTGCCAATAAAGACTTAACTACAACTTGCTCATTTGTAATTTACTGCTGGCTCGCTCCTATCACCATGTTTTTCGAAAAACAATGTTCAGCAGATGTGTGATTTGAACCAATGTCTTCCATGTCCTGGTATAATGCTTTTGTTCACCAGGATAATGCAGCATAGTTGTTGCTGAGATGCTTTGCTTGTACATCGTTTCTTTTGAATTGAATGCATTTGGGTTCAATAGCTATGTATCTTTATTCTCATAAAACCTTCTGGCTCCAAGCACTGAGCTCCAGTGCCAAGACTTAGAAAGTCTGCGAGACTAATTTTTGCATGTGTGTGAGTGAATGAGAATTACAGGTGTTGCATGAAAATGTTGATTTCTATATGGTTTTTCTATGATATAATGTATGTTTACGTTTTAAAATGCAAGTTTCTTAGAGGCCTTTTAGGTAACAAACAACTATTAAGTCTGATAGTTAAAACTAATAATAAAAAATAGATTTTAATTTTAAAAAGTGAAGATGCCAAAAACTGTTGACCTACTAATTTTAGCATGCTTGAAACCTGTACACATAGATTGATGTGCTTTCTAGAAATATTATGTTTGATTTCTAGATTTTACAAGCAGTTGCTCAATTTAATTTCTCTTTTGGTCATTCATTAATTTTATAAAACAATGCATTTCAAAAAGGAGAAGATTTAACAGAAAATATAGTAAAATAATAATAATAATAATAATAAGGCAGGAAGTAATTTCCCTCACACAACTGCCTGCCACTTAATGTAACCAACAATGCAACATTTTTATCTTAAGTACAAAAGCACCCCAAAGGAAGTTCATTATATTTGCCAGGGGAAGCATGCCACTGGTATTTCAGAAAACTTCATTGAGTTTTCACAGTCCTACACCCTCGATTTCTTAACCAGGTTTGGAAGAACACATGTGATGCACAGGAATGTGTACCACCTTTCCATAGCCCCTCTTCTCTCATGCAAATAATCTTCCTCAACGGTCTTAACCATGGTTAACAGTTATTTGTATATTACAATTAACTGCTGTTAATACAGTTTGCTTCATTTATCTATGACTTCAATACATGGTTAATGGCAGTACCAATGTGGTTAAAACCAGTGGAAGGGAATCTGCAAGCCAGAAGAGGAATACTCAGCCCCATAGTCCAACCACCAAATAATGGCAAAAAGAGATTCCAAAATTAGTAGTGGGATGGGCACACTCTGCAGTTTAGTGGTTGGTAGGTTGGGGTGCTCTGCATCTCACAGTCATCCTTATAATTCTTCATTACTTCTTTCTCCATTTTCTTTTATGCTGTTTTGTAATACTTGACCCAGGACTCAGCTAGACTGGTAAAGAAAAAGCAATTTATACGCATGGTATATGCGATATAACATTGTGCCACCAGATGGTGACATGAAGTCCTGTTTTTCTTTAGCTGTGATCCCTGTTTAAATTTACGCTTTAAACTGAAACACTTATTTGATGTGTCTAGATCCAGCCCCCTTCTGTTCTCACAATAGGGGTGTGATGTAGATATTCACTGCTGATAGCAGTGCTTTAGGCAAGCCCTAAATCCTTGTCAATCGTCTATATTTTATTTTCATAACAGTCTCATCTCCCGGAAACCAATCCTGGTAACAGGGATATGGAACATGACTGCAAAGCTGAAAACTTCATAGCATACAGGTGAGTCTTTAACACATTCTGCACATGCTAACTACTACCCCTTCGAGTGGCTGTGTACCCCATACTGACATGCCTCTGAACTGGGTCATCCACCACCACTCCATACCCCTTGTAAAGGTAAAGGTAAAGGGACCCCTGACCATTAGGTCCAGTCGTGGCCGACTCTGGGGTTGTGGCGCTCATCTCGCTATATTGGCTGAGGGAGCAGACGTACAGCTTCCGGGTCATGTGGCCAGCATGACTAAGCCGCTTCGGGTGAACCAGAGCAGTGCACGGAAACGCCGTTTACCTTCCCGCCGGAGTGGAACCTATTTCTCTACTTGCACTTTGACGTGCTTTCGAACTGCTAGGTTGGTAGGAGCTGGGACCGAGCAATGAGAGCTCACCCTGTCGCGGGGATTCGAACTGCCAATCTTCTGATCAGCAAGTCCTAGGCTCTGTGGTTTAACCCACAGGGCCACCCGCGTCCCTTTGTAGAAAGAATCAAAAGTATGAATCTCCTTCAGGGCTTCCCTATTTACTGGGTAACGTAACATAGGGTGTGAAATATACAAATGAAAGGTATGCAATTCCTTAAAGAATAAGGAATATTGCAGTTAGTGCCCTTAATGCTGCATACAGAATACGGTGCACAAAATGGCAAGAAACAGTGTTCAACTACCATAAAATATTTATTTTGTCTAGATTATAAAATTATCTCCTTTGTATCTGCATAGATCTTTATTAAATGAAAGCACACTGTGGTCAAGGATAGACTTCTAGAACTGTTTGCACATTCTTGTTTTGTTTTTGTATTGTAGAGGTCATTTGATTTTTAGCAATACGGACAAATCTAAAGCCAAAAGGCTATTCTACTGCAAGACATCAACAAAATGCAAAGGACAGCTTTTTCAGCTGACAAAGCCTCTCATCCATCCTCACCTAATGACCTCTATATTCATCCTGTGAACACGCACAGACTAATCAGATGGGTGCCTTGCTAGCAAAGCAGCTGACTATTCCAATTTTGCATGTAAAGTGAGAATAAAATTGAAGGGAACTTTTGCAGAAGTCCAAAACATTTTGCTTTAACATATACCACTAGAGGGAGCCTTTGTCAAGAAAATAACATTTGAGAACTAATATTGAATTTTGGCACAATTGTGCTGGTTTAGTTTTATGAATTAAAATAAACATTTACTACTAAGGTTTTCTCCTCAAGATGCTCCTCATAAATGCACATGATCACAGTCTGCATTCCATTAAAGCATGTCAGTAGAGCATACACCTGGGGCAGGTAACGTAAGGCCCAGGGGCTGGATGCGGCCCAATCACTTTCTCAATCCGACCCACGGACGGTCCGGGAAACAGCATGTTTTTACATGAGTAGAATGTGTCCTTTTATTTAAAATGCATCTCTGGGTTATTTGTGGGGCATAGGAATTCGTTCATTTCCCCAAAAAAATATAGTCCAGCCCCCCCCCCCACAAGGTCTGAGGGATGGTGGATCAGCCCCCTGCTGAAAAAGGTTGCTGACCCCTGGCATACACTTTAGAATCCTAGAATTGCAGGGTTGGAAGATACGCTGCAGAGTCCAACCCTCCCACAACGCAGGAATATGCAGCTGTCCCAAGTGGGGATCAGACCTGCGACCTTGGCATGATCAGCACTATGCTCTAACAAACTGCGCTCAGACTCTTAATCTCAGGGTTGTGGTTTCAAGCCCCACGTTGAGTGAATGATTCCTGCATTGCAGGGAGTTGGACTAGATTACCCTCATGGTCCCTTCCAACTCTACAGTTCTATGATTCTATGACAGCTGCAAGGGCAAGACATTCACACCTTGTTACTTGGATTATTCCAGATTGCATTTTAACTTCACAAAGGTTTCTCAGGTAGATCAAATGTTGTCAAAGAATGAAATCAACTGTTTTTCATTTTAAGGATTCATATATTATGGAGCTTCTGTGTATCAGTTTCTTTCATTTTTTTTATCCAGTACAGAGAAGTTTTGAAAGATCTCTAAGTAACAAAGGTAGCTAAAATTATATTTCTGGTTAATACAAATGCTGATGCAGTAATATCCAGTCTAAGTTATTTTCAACTGTTATAAGTTCATTCTAAAAAGTTTTTTGAATGGAGAACTATGTATCATCTAATTATAGTAAACAACTGTTAACTAATTAGCAAACGCCAAGCAAAGGTAGTGATTGATACAGCCATGGGCTGTTCTTTACTGGTGGAAGTGATTCACTATTAACACAAATTATATCTGGCCCCAAGCAGGGGAACACTCTAGAACAGATCAATAGTCCTTAGCTTGGGTCATTTCTTAAAATGTTTTGGGAAGGGTTTCATACAAAGTCATTAAGGTAGGTATCCAGGGGTCTTTGTGCAAACTAACAATTCAAATATAATTGTCATGGCATGCTAGACACTTAGATAAAATCGGTTCCTTGAGGTACACCTTTCTCTTCAATTACATTCTTTGCTAACATGATACTGTGGCTCTTTTCTTCTTCTGCAGTTGGATCATGGTGTGTGGGGGTGGGGTGGGGTATATATCTGTGGGTGGGTGGGTGGGTAGGTGGTGTGGGTGTGTGGATTGCCCCAGCCACTCGGGGTGGCTCCCAACAAAAACGAGTAAAAACACAACCCATTTATTATTTAACACATTTTTATATCACCTTTCCTCATTGTTACACCCAGTGAAGGCAACATATAAATCATAAACTGATTTTAACAAAACATTTGCACAAATTAAAAATCAGTATAATCTTTCAAAACTCCTGGACAAATGAAATGTTTTTGCTTGGATCTTAAATAAGAGTAATGTTTATATATTAAAATGTTGATTATTTTTAACAAAAAATACTTCCCAGCATAGTTTATAGAAACAAACAAAAAACAAAACGAAGACAGTGCTACTCCTCAGACCTACAATGGAAAAACAACAACAACAACAACACAAAAAGAATAGGGAGATAAAAGGAAAAAAGAAAGCTAAAAGTCAATGTAGCTTATTGCTTTATATGGCTTATGAGTAGGTTGATAATGGCTATCAGTAGTGTAGCATGCTTTCTGAATATAAAGTGCTCAGGATCTGGCAAAGAATTATGAAAGTCAATATATCTCATACACCACTGATCACCACCTGATTTCAACCACTCTGGCCATGTTAAATAATCATATTGCAGCTCAAAAAGCCACAATATGAACAGGCCTCCCTCTGGTCTGGAGCTAGCAATTAAACAATAAAGCATTCCACAAACCACAGCCTCTCACATTGTCCAAATCAGAGAATTATGGTGAACTGCCTTTGACTCAGGACACAAAACCAGAGTCTGAAGTTCTTTTAACATCTTGGCTGGTTCCAAAGCTGCCAATCTCAAGCTTCCTGCTTTACTTTAAATGGGAAATATTGGCCCAGGGAAGACTTCTTGGCCTGCTTTCACTGGTTTACCACAATGATGCTCTCATTGTTCAGAGAGAAGCCAAGCTGCACAAATACTTACAGCACATGTACAGAGTTCAAGCAGAACTGAGCTACTCAAGTAAGAGCCCCTCCCTTCCATGATGGAAGGAAGGTGGGATATAAATATAACAAAAAAGTATTTTCTGGAGACTAAGGTTTACAGCAATTAGGAGGGCTGCACACAGTTTATAGAGGAAAGTATGGCAATGCAAAGAGGCTTTAGCATGGGAAAGACTAATTTAGAAGAGGCATTCTAACTGTCTTTCTACCTGACAGGTTCTGGTTAGATCTACAGCTCTTACATTTGAGAGAGAAGGACTACCTGGACTGGACTTGGTGCTTACATGAAGTTGCCCATTTAGTGAAGATTTGTAGGGAAACATGAGGTTTGAAGCTCAACATCAAAAAACCTAAGATTATGGCCACTGGTCCCATCACCTTCTGGCAAACAGAAGGGGAAGAAATGGAGGCAGTGAGAGATTTTACCTTCTTGGGCTCCATGATCACTGCAGATGGTGACAGCAGTAACGAAATTAAAAGATGCCTGCTTCTTGGGAGAAAAGCAACGACAAATCTAGACAGCATCTTAAAAAGCAGAGACATCACCTTGCTGACAAAAGTCTGTATAGTTAAAGCTATGGTTTTCCCAGTAGTGGTGTATGGAAGTGAGAGCTGGACCATAAAGAAGGCTGATCGCCGAAGAACTGATGCTTTTGAATTATGGTGCTGGAGGAGACTCTTGAGAGTCCCATGGTCTGCAAGAAGATCAAACCTATCCATTCTGAAGGAAATCAGCCCTGAGTGCTCACTGGAAGGACAGATCCTGAAGCTGAGGCTCGACTCCCTGGAAAAGACCCTGATGTTGGGAAAGATTGAGGGCACAAGGAGAAGGGGACGACAGAGGACGAGATGGTTGCACAGTGTTCTCGAAGCTACCAGCATGAGTTTGACCAAACTGCGGGAGGCAGTGGAAGACAGGAGTGCCTGGCGTGCTCTGGTCCATGGGGTCACAAAGAGTCTGACACAACTAAACGACTAAGCAACAACAACAAATGAGGCAAATCTTGTCTCCCAAGATTCCACTGTGTGCCATAATTGCCCCATCTTTTGCCAAATATTCATATGAACACGCACAAATTCAAAGGAACCCTGCTTGAAGCAAAGCTTGCACATTTCAAGGTGAATGGGATGGGTAGAATGCTCAGTTGGAAGAAAGCCAAAAAGATGAAAGCCAATTCTAAGCCAGCGCCCAGTTGTTTTAATATAAAAGCTTGAGAAGAGTCCCAGAGAACAGGGTTCAACACACCAAACAAAAACTCAAAGAATAAAAAACGCTGTTCAACCTACAGGCACCAAGCACACAGCACTGCAACATATGACTGGAAAGAACAGGAAATTGAAGGGGGAGAGAGAGAAACAGAGGGAGAGAGGGAGAGGAACAGCATGCATAAAGAGGACAGATCCGTGCTGTAAAAAATGTAACATGCAAGATCATATTTCCACATGGAAAAATTATTAATACATGAAAAAAAGTTAAGTATTAGATCTATAAAATGTTAATAACATTTTAAAGAACATGTAAGTGCACTTTTAGTCCTTTCCTGGCCCCATTGGTCACCATGTACTATTGATGTCTTGACTGGGAGTAGTAGTAGTAATAGCTCAAAGTTCAGTTGCTAGGTTACTGGCAAATCAACATTTAGATCATCATGGGAGGCTAGAAAAAGAATGCATTTCTGTTTTCACAAGATAACTGAATAATTTAAAGAGAATACTTCCTTCTACCCTAATTTCCATTCTAGCAAAATAGCTATTGAATTTGCAATAGCTATGTAGTCAGTTATGATGACCGACTGAAATGCAGTAAGAAAAAGCTATAAACACAAATTTAGCAAATTATGAAGAAAGGAAAAAATTGAATATGAAGTATAGTTCTGCCTTGTAGTGAGGTTTTAAAAGGTGTTACTGCTGATAATTCATCTTAGAGAAGCATTTGCAGTTGCAATACTACTCCATATTCAAGGAAGCAAGCATACGGCTTCTATAACTTTTGGTTATTAGTTCAGATTCCCTACTACATGGCAGCCTATGGGAAACATGTTTGCCTTTTGAAAAATGCTGCTCAAAGTTGGTGCCTGCATCAAATTAATAAGTGACATTCTTGAGTTCCGCCCTTTTTAGGAGCAATATCCTCTCATTATCCACTCCCAAGATCACTTGGAAGCCCTCCTGAAACTAACAAGACTTTAAGTATACATATTCAGGAGCACAGCCTCAGAGGAGAAAATAACTGCAACTTTCAATACAACACTAACTGTGGTCCTAACAGCATCCTTCCCTCAATTTGTTATATTTCAGCAATACTGTATTCTAACACCTTTTTTAAAAATAGACTAAAAACTATGCTTGGAGAATGTCGGTCAATTGATTTGTCAAGTAAACCCTGTGTACATTAGTGTGTGGGCATGGCAATGAGGTTATCTTCAAGTTAAAGACCTACATTGGCTCCCAGTACGGTTCTGAGCACAATTCAAAGAGTCAGTGCTGACCTTTAAAGCCCTAAACGGCCTTGGCCCAGTATACCTGAAGGAGCGTCTCCACCCCCATCATTCAGCCAGGACACTGAGGTCCAGCTCTGGGGGCCTTCTAGCGGTTCCCTCTGTGCGAGAAGTGAGGTTATAGGGAACCAGGCAGAAGACCTTCTCGGTAGTGGCGCCCGCACTGTGGAATGCCCTCCCATCAGATGTCAAGGAAAAAAACAATAATCTGACTTTTAGAAGACATCTAAAGGCAGCACTGTTTAGGAAAATTTTTAATGTTTGATGGTTTATTGTGCTTTTAATTCTGTTGGGAGCCACCCAGAGTGGCTGGAGAAACTCAGCCAGATGGGTGCAGTATAACTATAACTATTATTATTATTATTATTATTATTATTATTATTATTACTACTACTACTACTACTACTACACTACTACTACTACTTAGGCTGCAGGAAGGGCCACAGGACATACTACAGCTCCTGCTGACTCAAC